>NC_072804.1:47610282-48849071 GCF_028583425.1 Eublepharis macularius | reverse complement strand
CGGTTTGCTGAAACAAAGCAGGTCCAGATCTGGACACAGTCTGGACAGAACCATTTCTGGGGCTCAGCCGTGAAGCACAAAGGCAGAATATCAATGCAATAAATAAATAATCATGAATGTCAATAATGTGTTATTTACTAATTGCATATATGGGTATAAGTAATGTGTGTGTGGGAGGGGCTAGCAAAATACGTAACAGGCCAGAAAGCATCCATTCCAGCCCCTCCCATGCATGTGTGCTTTGTCCAAAATGACACACATGCGCTGTGCACAGATGTCACGCTCCACCTGTCTTCAGAATATGAGAATCACCCCCAAATACAAAACTGGAAGATGTCACACAAGTGGTTTTCTTTGGGGTTTTTGCTGCTGTAATGTTTGTTTCCCTCTATTAAGCATAGCACTGATATGGTTACATTGTCATATACAGTCTCTCTACACGAGATATTTTACACGGGGATGCTCAAGTGACTTGCTTTCTGTGTGGTCTTGTATTCAAGTGTACTCTGTCTCCCTAGCAGTGCATGTGTAGCCACAATGGGAGAACAAGTGTAAGATCTTTCACTTGAGCGTCCCCAAGATGTCTTGTGTAGGGAGCGACTAATTCGAGTGTATTTTGTAATTCGAGTGTATTTGAGTGTAATCCAAGTGTATTTCGTCTCATGTGGTTTGACCCTAAGATCTGGGAGACCCAGGTTCAAATCTCCACTCTTTCCATAGCAGCTTGTTGAGTGACTCTGGGCCAGTCACACACTGTCATCCTATCCAGGGCTTTTTTCTGGGAAAAGAGGTGGTGGAACTCAGGACCGCACAATGATGTCACTTTGGGTCAGCTGGAACAAAGGAGGAGTTTTTTAAAGTTTAAATCGCCCTCGGTGAAAATGGTCACATGGCCGGTGGCCCCGCCCCCTGATTGCCAGACAGAGGGGAGTTTAAATTGCCCTCCGCGGAGGGCAATCTAAACTCCCCTCTGTCTGGCGATCAGGGGGCAGGGCCACCAGCCATGTGACCATTTTCAAGAGGTGCCAGAACTCAGTTCCACCACGTTCCCGCTGAAAAAAAGCCCTGATCATATCGTACCTATCGTATCGCAGGGTTGTTGAGGATAAAATAGAGGAAAGGAGGATAATGAAAGCTGCTTTGTGTCCCCACTGCAGAGAAAAGTGGGATATATGAATTAGGAACAAAATGCAGGCTCCAGGCTCCATGTAACTGCCAATATGTACTATGCTAAACCCTTTCCAAATTGCTGTCACACTTCCTTTTGGAGAGCCATACTAATCTTCTCTATCATTCCTGTTACGGTGTATAATGCCACTGAAATAAGCCCCATTCTTTAACCTCCCTCAAGGTGCTTGTACTGTTAGAGGATAGCTGTAAATCAATGACTCTCCCTCTTATAAAAATCTCAGTTTAAAGGCTTAAGATCTTTAAGAACCAGTCGAAACAGACAACGCAGAGCTAGCTAGGCCTGACTCAGATTATCTGACTCACTACTAGACAGTGGTTTAGTTATGTTCACATTAAATACGCTCGACTATGTGCTTCCCTTTGGCAATGCAGCTTTGGCCAACCTCCCAGTGCAGGAAGGCTCAGAAACCTGAAAAGTCAGAATTAAATCTACATTTCTGGAGGAGCACCATTGCCCTTCTGGTTGTGAGTGCTGTGGGTGAAGGAAGAGCAACAGGCGGTCTTCTATTGATTACATTTTGATTCCTCCTGCAAGGAACTCCAGAGACTTCTGTCTCTCGTTTTGTCCTCTCAACAACCTTGTGAGGTAGGTTCGGTTGAGAGCTTGGTGAGGGAGGGATTCGAACCCGTATCATAATCATAAGGAGCTCGAGCCACTATACTACACTGGTCCTCTCTCGTGGTTGCCAGCTTCTACCCCACTCCCCACAGAGCTTGTGAACAGGAGAACATGCTCACCTACACAGAGCTGAGGGGATTAGTTAAGCAAAACGTGTGTGTGGGGGGGTAGAGCTTGTGGGGAGAGGAGGAACATAGTGGTTAAGTGGCTGGGTTGCAAATCAACACTCTGCTGGTTTGAATCCCACTATTGCCAGGAGCTCAACAGGTGGCCTTGGGTAAGCCACTCCTCTCAGCCCCAGCTCCCAAGCTGTATTGTGGGGATAATAATAACACTGACTTTGGTCACTGTTCTGAGTGTGACACTCATTTGTCTAGAAGACTGGTGGTGGTGAGAAGTGCCATCAAGTCATAGCTGACTTATGGCGACCCCTGGTGGGGTTTTCCTGGCAAGAGACTAACAGAGGCAGTTTGCCATTGCCTGCCTATGCAACCCTGGTCTTTGTTCAAGATCTCCCAACCAAGGCCAACCCTGCTTAGCTTCTGAGATCTGATGAGATCAGGCTCACCTGGGCTATCCAGGGCCGTTTTCAGATGGCTTACCTGCACCTGGAACGTCGCGCCACGTTGTGGGGAAAACGCGAAATATCGCATTTTCTCGCACAAGTTTTGCGCGACGTCGTGTGACGTCGCGCAAAACTCACGTGAGAAAACACGATATTTCGCATTTTCCCCGCAATGTGGCGCGACGTTCCGGGTGCAGGTAAGCCATCTGAAAACGGCCCAGGTCAAGGCAGAAGAGTGGTATGTAAGCACAAGTATTATTAAAATAACTTAGGGAACTTTTAAGGATGGGAAAAAAGCAGCCCTCCAAAAGACTTCATTTTGGGAAAGCAACATCATCAAAGAGATCAGCATTTTCTCATGCAAGATTTAACCGACACATATGCCTCTCGTGCTCTCTCTGTGCGCATAGGTGAATGCCATTAATGCAGATTACAATGCAGGAGTGAGAAAATACAAAGTGTAGGTTAGGAAAGGACCTCATTAGATGACCACACTACCACAGGGTAAAAGCCACCTGCATCTTCTTACCAAGCAGGGCTTTTTTTTCTGGGAAAAGAGGTGGCGGAGGTCAATCTAAACTCCCCTCTGTCTGGAGATCAGGGGGCGGGGCCACCGGCCATGTGACCAATTTCAAGAGGTTCGGGAACTCCGTTCCCCCGCGTTCCCCCTGAAAAAATGCCCTGCTACCAAGTGGTAAGGGGAAATTTTTCACACACGTTAGCTGATAATGTGTCCTAGAATTGGTCCTCTGAATGGGCTCAGCATCATTTACATTTGTCTTACAGACTCAGGAAATACAAAAAGACAAAAATTCTCTCAGCTCTGCGCAAAATTAACACATTCCCACCTTCGAGAGAGACAGCATTGTGTAGTGGTTAGAGTAGCAGACTAGGATCTGGGAGTCCCGGGTTCAGATCTCTGATCTGCTACAGAAGCTTGCTGGGTGACCTTAGTCCTGTTACTCTCTGTGTCAGCCTAACCCACTCACAAGGCTGTTCAGAGGATAGAATGGGGTGGGGGGCGGGGAAACAATGTAAGCCGTCCTGGGTCTCTACTGGAGAGAAGAGTGTGGCATAAATGAAGTAAATAAATAAGTAAATAGAGCCACATCTCCAAACCATGCAGGCCCAGAACGGAGTCCAGATTTTCTGTTTTAGAGAAATGTAAATTGTAGTCTAATGTCCATTTTCCTTCTCTGAAGTCTGGCCACTTCTGGCTTATGTCACCCGTGCAGACTTTGACATGTGGAATCTCTAGCCAGATGCTACTGGGATTAGTCACTTCAGAAGTTGGCTTGCAAAGGCTCCGTTGATTCCCAGGTTGCATCCCCGCCTAGGGGTCAGCAAAGGGCAAATTCCCCCCATCCCAGGACTTAGCCTGCAACTTCCAGTTCAAAGGGCTTTTCCCTGAAGTGGGTGCGCCCCATCCAGCTGTAAAAGATAGTAAAAGGCCAGAGACCAGGCATGGTGAGGAGTGGAACAGCCCACGCTTCCCTAGTTATCTCGGCTGGCTGACGAGGTTGCCCTCCTCTTCCCATAAGACCTTCTCTTTCAGCTTTTGGATGTCAACATTGTGTGTTTTTTAAACCCCCTTTTAAGGAATGAACCACTTAAAAACAAAAAGACAGGGCTCGGGAGTTCAAGAGAGATGCCGTGGAGCCAAAGACATTCATCCGATCAGAATATTGGGGCGATCAAATGCCCCCACGGTTCTCTCAGCGCTCCTCAAGAAGGACGATGGCTCGATAATATCCAACAACCTCTCATTCTCTTTTATTGGTATTCCATCAAATTTAGCCTAAAGACCTGATACGTTGCAGGCTTGCCCTAAAAGTCCCGTATGAAAATTCTGGACCCACAGGAAGCCAAAAGTGCTTGTGAGCTTCTGTCAGAGAGAATTCTGGTCGACATTGCACACCTGAAAACAATGGCATACACTACAGTCTCCGGTACTGGCTAAGTGCTGTAATAAAGAATACTACTACTACTACTACTACAGTCTCCGGTCAAAAGGGAGGATCTTTTAAAGTTTTTCTCATTAGGAGTTTATTGGTGCTTTGTATTTGTTTTAATGTTTAATTTTTGTTTACTCTCCGATTGTGTAATATTTTATCCTATTTTAATAAATGGACACAAATCTGACATTAGAAATGGAAACGTCCAAAAACCAGTGGGAGAACACTTCAATCTACCAGGACATTCCATCAAAGACTTAAAGGTCGCTGTAGTTCAACAGAAACCTTTCAAAAACAAAATCCAATGGGAGGCTGCTGAACTGGAATTCATATGCAAATTTGACTCTGTCAAGCTGGGACTGAATAGGGACTATGAATGGTTATCACATTACCACAGGTAACAGATTTCCTTTACAGAGGGTGGGGTCTGGGGGAGCTCAGTGGCACCTCGCGTGGGCTTTCGGGGACCACAGATCTCTTTGTCAGATGCATCTGGCAAGGAGAGCTGTGGTTATCGAAGGCTCATACTGCATTGGAATTGGATGGTCTAGCTGTTTGGCTGCTACAAACTAACAGGGCAAACTTCTTTGAAGCCAACTGATCCACACATCAAAAGGAGATGTTTACATATACTAGCAAAGGAATGTTTTGGTTTCCCCCCAATTGCCTCTTCTCTCTCCTCCCCTTCTTTCCCTCCTCTTCTGTATTTGACCAGTCTCTGTATCATGCATCTGACGAAGAGAACTGTGATTCTCGAAAGCTTATGCTACAATAAAATTGGTTAGTCTTAAAGGTGCTACTGGACTCTTTTTGATTTTGCTACCACAGACTAACACGGCTAACTCCTCTGCATATATAATGGCTGTTATCTTCCTTGGAGAAAGGCGGCTATATAGTATTATAAACCAAATAATAATAATAATAAAAAAAAACGGGTGCATCACTTTCCTAGTTCCAAACTTGGTTAATTGGGTGACAAAGGGCCAAAATTATCAGACGTATTAGGTCAGAAGAGGATTTCTACCCATGGTAGAGGTTGCATTTCCTAGCATATTTTCTTGATTCTCCTTCATCATTCCCTCAGGGCAATTGGTTTGGCTAAGGATGTTCTTTCTCCATGCCATCCCAGGAACTGAAAATAAGTGGGAGATTCTCTTTGTTTGTGTACCCATATATTGTTGTTGTTGTTGATGATGATGATAATGATGATGATAATTTTCTTTTGTAGCCCACCTTTCTGACCAAGACTCAAGGCAGATTACAAAATATGACAAAGAATTCACTCAAGCAGTGAAGATCTCTAATACACAAAACAATGAAAATGGGGTTAAGATTGCAGAATGGAAAATAATGCAAGGAAAACACTGTCTAAAATAGGGGTCCCCCATCTTTTTGAGACTTTGGGCAACTTTGGAATGCTGGTAGAGGGTGGTGGGTGCAACCTCAAAATGGCTGCCGCTGAACACAGAGCCAACCACAAAATGTCATGGAGTGAGGTTCTGCATAACTCTAATAGTAACTTCACCATTTCCGGAAGGAGCTCTGCTTAATGGGATCCCTTTTTAACGAGCATACTCTTTTAAAGTATTGCTTTGCAAATCCAGAACTTAACTTCAGTCACACACTAAAAATGCTTGCACTGTGGTGGCAACTGCTACCAAAATAACTTTTAAAAAATCTGCACAGCCAACCAGAACTCCAGCGGCTGATCTGAAGCCCTGCTGGGCAAAAGCTCCTTCTGGCCCAGTTCACTTTCCAAAAAACACTTGGCAGGAGCCAGGAAAGAGGTTGGCAGGTGCCATGTTGCCCTGGGGCACCATGTTGGGGACACCTAGTCTAGGGCTTGGCATACTTTAATGAAGAAGGGGGGTTACAGAGCTATCCAGGAGCAGCAAGGTGATACATGAAAGACCACAATACTGAGGTTCCGAAGCCTTTATAACGGTGCCTTCCTGAACTTCCATATCCCCTCCAAATAATCATCCACATGAACTGCATGTGTGTATGGGGGGAAAGAAAAGGGCAAATTGGTCGGGAAGGGACATCCATTTTTCAATATACTGCAGTTTTGAAGGGGATGTCAAGCAATGGCCGTGCAGACATGTGACTCTAACCAAGTTGGACAGAGTTTTAGCAGTCACCCAATGTGACAAGATGTGATCAAGACCCTTCTGGGGCATGGCAATAATCGTGCTCAGGACTTTTTTCAGCGGGAATGCAGTGGAACGGAGTTCCGGAACCTCTTGAAAATGGTCACATGGCTGGTGGCCCCGCCCCCTGATCTCCAAACAGAGGGGAGTTTAGATTGCCCTCCGTGCCGCTCGGAGGGCAATCTAAACTCCCCTCTGTCTGGAGATCAGGGGGCGGGACTACCAGCCATGTGACCATTTTCTCCAAGGGCAACCCACTGAGTTCCACCACCTCTTTTCCCAGAAAAAAAGCCCTGATCGTGCCTTATCCATTAATGGATATTCATATCTCTGAATTCCTGTATGGTTTTCCGCTGGGCCACTGGGGTCACTGGGTCGTCACCTTTCTCCTTTCTCCCTCTGGTAAGGGGAGTTGCTATGTAAAGGAACATAACAGGATATTTCCTCCTGCCCTTTCCCATAGGCCCAGGAGAAGCCTGGAGAGGAGCATATGCCCCCATGAACTGCAAGCTGCCGACCCTGGCCATTGGTGGAAGCAGAGTGAGAAGGGCTGCCAAAAATTGTCCGAAAACAAATGTAAATGACCTGTCCCACTCCCTGGGGCTACATAGTGGCCAGGACCCTTGGAATTTTCTCCCCCTCCCACTTCTCAGCGGCCTTGCCAGTCTCCAGGTGCAACCTGGAGATCTCCTGGAGTTACAATTGAGCTGCAGCCTACAGAGATTAGTTCCCCTGGAAGAAATGACTGCTTTGGATGGTAGACTCTGAGGTCCCTCCTCCAGCTCTGCCCTTCCCAGGCTCCACCCCTGAATCTCCAGGAATTTTCCAGCCTGGAGTTGGCAACTCTACCAGCTAAGACCCCTTTTCCCTCAGCAATGAGGCTCTGGGATAAGGATTATAAAATGGTAGCATTACTACCCATCTCTAAAATGCACAGATTAATCCCAACCACCTCCAGACCGTTCCCTGCCTTTGCAGTCTTCTGTTTCAGCTCTCGAGATTTCCGCCCCTCCCCTCCATCCTAATCCCCAGTTCAGCTTGCCCGCATGTTTGCAAACACCCCACCGTCACTGCCTATGAGCCTTTGCAAAGACCGCCCCAGGGCCCTCTTCTCCTTGCCAAGTTCTGCCCTTGCCCTCCTCAGCCACAGTCATTTCCTAATCCTTCAGCACTGTGGAATGACTGACGGCTGTAGGTACTGGGCGAGAAGACGCACCCAGTTTCGTGACATGTGTGGCTTGCCTCCCGCTACCAAATACCCTGGGAATGAGTTCCTGGTGACGCGGCACTCAGATAGAAGGTACTTCTCACCCCCCCTCCCCATTCTTCTGCTTTTGATTCCCACCAACTGCATGAAATACCTTCCAGCATGTAATTCAAGTACCCTCCTCAACTTTTCAGAGAATGAAAATAGGAACACTTATATACTTGGAATCTCCTTATGCTCGCACTAAGGATTGCATTTTTGAACAGGTATGCCCCCAATTCCATTACGCACCACCAAACACCTTTCTCTGCCAGTTGTATTTACTTGGAGTATCCTTCATTACCTTCAGAAGCAAAGCGTGTTTGTAAGCAGACCGTAAGTATTTTGTTTTAAAGCACGTTAAACAGAATTCACGACTTGTAACCTGATCTTACATACGCTTATGGCCAAATTACACCATACAAAATACTCATGTCATGTCTGGGAGAGCTACAAGGATTTTCAAACAAGCGTTTGTTCCAAGTTCCCGCCTAGGAAATTAGTTCCCAGGCACTCAGAGGTCCGATTCTGACAACAACTGCAGCAGGCAGGGAAAGGGGGTTTATGCCGCCCCAATTTGTTCCATTTTCCCAACCTGAAACAGCTGTGGGGGCTAGCTTAGCATAGTAATTGAAGTGCAGGACTAGGTTCTACATTCTGCCATTGAAACTCACTGTGTGACCATGGGCCAGTCACTTTCTCCTCCTAACCTACCTTATAGGATTGTTGTGAGCATAAAATGGAAGAGAGGATAACAATGATGTAGGCTACATTGATCCACATGAGGGAGAAAGGTGGGATATTTATGAGAGCCAGTTTGGTATAATGGTTAAGAGCAGCAGGACTCTAATCTGGAGAACCAGGTTTGATTCCCTGCTCCTCCGCTTGAAGCCAACTGGGTGACCTTGGGTCATTCACAGCTCTCTCAAAGCTCTCTCAGCCCCACCCACCTCACAGAGTGATTGTTGTGGGGATAATAATAACACACTTTGTAAACCGATTTGAGAGGGTGTTAAGTTGTCCTGAAGGGCGGTATATAAATTGAATATTGCTATTGTTATAAATAAGCAAAGCAGCTTTTTATGTTATCTCTGAACCGAACCACATAATTGCAATTTTTCATCTCTTCTTTATCCCAGGATTAACGTTATCATTTCTGGATTTTTTTATGTGCCCTTACTTTGGAGAAAGTCCCACTGAATTCAGTGGGCATTGCTTCTCCCTGAACGGTAGACTAGGGGAAGACTCTTGAGGGATCATCAATACAGACACATTTTGGAGCGTATGTGGGAATTGGTTCTGGCGTTTACTCCCGAGTCTGCAAAACCTGAACAAAAACAGCAACTGCTCTTTAAAAGACATTTTAAAAATGCCTTTCTATCCGGAATGACATTCCGTCAAAATTTAAGTGTTTGGCCTGAGGCCATCCCAGGATAGAAGTGGTTTTTGAAACGGAGTTCCAGGGCTTTTGGGAACTTCTCAGGGGTCAGAGACCGATCAAGAGGTTTTGGTGCCCAAGACAGAAAAAAATAAATTCCCCCCAAAACACACACACAAAAGGCAAAGACTGAAAAACTAGAAAAAGTTGCACTGCCTGAACATCAGTTCTCTTGCCTTACCATGGAGCAATATGAAGCCGTTGTTACGAGCAGCTTATTCCACAGGGCAAACTCTTTCCTGCCTCCATTTTGGTAAGTCATGAAAACCAGGCCCCAAGTTGAGAGGGAAGGAGGTGCCCATTTTGATTTTCCTTGCCTGGGACAAAAAAACACCACAGGCTAACAAAGCAGAGAAAGAATCAAACACAAAAATACCAACAGAGATTGGATCTAAAATAAAACAGAGCTATTTAACTAAGAACTGGCTTTTTAAGCTAATATATATATTTTAAAAACCCACATCATTAAGATGTAAAGATTAAATGTGATGTGTTCTACTCAAAAAGGAGTTCAGCCCAGTTTTATGACTGCTTACTCAGAAGCAAGTCCGGCTGTGCTTTTAAATGCTTCAGTGGTCTCTGTTTACCAATAACAGACCTTATTTTCCAGTATTTAACTCTGCTAAAATGCTTTCCCGATATTCCCTTTTGGGGATCCTTTAAAAAATGTGCACCTGATTGCCCTGGCTTTCCTACAGTCCCCCCACCATAACTATCACAATAAGAAAGAAGCTGTGTGGCTCAGTAGTAGAATAACTACCTAACATGCAGAAGGTCTCCAGTTCAATCCCCAGCAGTTCCAGGTAAAAGGATCAGGTCAAAAGTGAGAGGAGACACCCTCTACCTGAGACCCCCAGAAATCTAGTCCTGGTCAGGGTAGAGGACTGATCTTGATAGACTACTAGCCTGAATTAATAAAAGGCAGGTTGATGAGAGATTGTGCTGAATGTGTTTGAACTGCAGGATACAAATGACAAATGGAGAAAATCCTTCAAACAACTTGGAGGAGAAGGCAATGACCCTTACTGCGCGAGTAGGGTGGATTGGTATATAACAGTGTCCCAGTTTCTCATTGAGCAGTTTTGGAAGGTGTTTAGTGGGACTTGCTCCCAAGTAAGTGCAGATAAGACTAAGGTCTAAGGTTGCAGTCCTGCACACACTTACTTAAAGGCAAACCCTTTGATTTGCCAACTCCAAAAATCCTGGGGGAGGTGAAGTTTGGGGCTGGGAGGAAGTTCAACGCCTACCCTCTGATGCTTCTATTTCCTCCTGGGGAACTGATCCCTGTCACTTGGAGTTAATTTGTAATTCTGGGAGAACTCTAATTCCTTAGGGGGGTCACCACCAACCCGAGAAACCGTGCTTAGGATCAGAGTGCTGGACTCACTTTGGGGAGTATGGTCTTAAACAGGGCTTTTTTTCTGGGAAAAGAGGTGGTGGAACTCAGCGGGTTGCCCTCGGAGAAAATGGTCACATGGCTGTTGGCCCCGCCACCTGATCGACAGACAGAGGGGAGTTGAGATTGCCCTTCACACCGCGGCGTGGCGGGCCATCTCAACTCCCCTCTGTCTGGAGATCAGGGGGCGGGGCCACCAGCCATGTGACCATTTTCAAGAGGTTCCGGAACGCCGTTCCCCCGCGTTCCCCCTGAAAAAAAGCCCTGGTCTTAAATAATGCATCTTTTGTCTGGTTTCTACTAAAGTGGGGCCTGTTTCCAAAGACCTTTCAGGTTCCAAGATATATAAGAGCCATTGATCCCCTTCTCCTATTCCTTTGAATCTGGTTTAACTGCTCCATAGCAGAAATCACCACTGCCACCCGCTCATTTGTCCTGACAGCCCTCCACTCGCACTCGTTCATGATCAGCTGGGATCCTCTACCTTCCATTTTTTTGTTCCTTATTTCAACCACTTTCTGGCAATTGTCTGCAGCTGTAGGCCCCCCATATCATACCCTGTATGATTGCTGTATATGTTATGTGCTGTCAAGTGGCCTTTGACCTAAGGCGACCCTATGAATGAAAGACCTCCAAAATGTCCTGTCGTTAACAGACGTGCTCAGATCTTGCAAACTGGAGGACTTGGCTTATTGTATTGAGTCAAGCCATCCTGTTTTAGGTCTTCCTCTTTTCCTACTGCCTTCCACTTTTTCTAGCATTATTGACTTTTCCAGCTAATCTTGCCTTCTCATGATGTGATCAAAGTACGGTAGCCTTAGTTTTGTCATTTTAGCTTTCAGGGAGAATTCAGGCTTGATTTGATCTAGAAACTACTTATTTGTCTCTTTGGTTGATATCCGCAAAACTCTCCTCCAGCACCACATTTCAAATGAATCATTTTTTTCCTGTCAGCTTTCTTCACTGTCCAACTTTCACATCCATACATGGCAATGGGGAATACCATAGTTTGGATTATCTTGATCTTGGTTCCCAGAGAGACATCTTTATCTTTAAGGATCGTCTCTCGTTCCCTCACAGCTGCTCTTCCAAGTCTCAATCTTCTTCAGATTTCTTGGTTGCTATCTCCCTTTTGGTTGATGATTGAGCCAAGGACTGCTACGTTCTGCTGGTTTTAGCTTATTCGATGGTTTATTGCAGCCTAAAACAATGCTAGCATGATGTTGTGGTTAGAGTGTTGGACTAGGATCTGTGAGGCCCAGGTTCATATTCCCACTCTGCCCTGGAAACTCACTGGGAGACCTTGGGCCAATCACATTCTCTCAGGCTAACCTACCTCACAGGCTTGTTGTAAGGATAAAATGGAGAAAAGGAGAACGGGATCAGCCACTTTGGGTCCCCATTTGGGAGAAAGGCAAGGTAGGAATAAAGTCAGTAAATATTGACTCAGAAGTAAACTAAGTTCAACATGATGGGCTCCTGGGAAAGCTTGCATGAAGATCGTAGAATCATCTCCCTGCTGCCAAGGCCTGAAGCCACCTGTGAAGGGGGCTTAGCCAACCAATCCTGACTTCTTCTATAAACCGAAATTCCTCCTCCTCTCCTTGTTTCGTGGAACATTAGCTCTGCCATTTCAAGCTCTTCCTTTTTGCTTTTTGTTTTGGAGAGGGGTGAACAATTGGTCTCTTGTTTCTGTGATCCACTTAAGTATTCAAGAAACATCAACACACGTTCCCCCCCTTAAACTTCCGTCAGCGCATCCTTCTCTTAATCTTCTTTGGAATGATCTTTCCCCGAACTCAACATCCTGTTTGAATGTGTGGTCTTCTAGCTGTAGGGTTTCAAAAACAGAAATGAGGTTTGATTGGTGGTCAATGGCTCGCTGGGAGATCTTGGAGCAGTCATTCTCAACCTCGCCTACCTTAAAGGGTCTTTTTAGGTGGGCAGCCGTGTTGGTCTGCAGCAGAACAGTAGGATTTCAGTCAAGTGGCACCTTAGAGACCAACAAAACTTTCAGAGTATAAGCTTCTCGTGAGTGAGAGCTCCTTTCTGTCTGAAAAAGGGAGCTCTGATTCTTGAAAGCTTACACTCTGAAATTCTTGTTGTTCTCTTAAGGTGCCACTGCACTCAAAACCTGCTACCTTAAAGGGTTGCTGTGAGGATAATATGGGGAAAGGGGAAGAAATGCATGGAGGGTGGGATGAAATTACCTTCAATTAAAGAAGCATACAAATATAATACCTACTCTAATTGCCAGAATAGGGGTTTTCTACCACTCTAGGCTTTGGTCTTCCCCACTACAGCAGTCTGTACTGATTTTGTTTTGTTGGCAAAGTTCCTCTACTTTTAACAGGCTACGGTTGCCAGCTCTGTTTTGGGAAATTCCTGGAGATTTAGGGGAGGAGTCTGGTGAGGGTAAAGATTGAGGAGGGGAGGGGCTTTAGCAGAGTACAATGCTATAGTGTCCACCTTTCAAAGCAACTGTTTCTTCCAGAGGACTTGATTTCAGAAGCAAGGACAGCAGTTGCAAAGCTGTGAGAGCTCCAGGCCCCTTCCAGGGGTTGGAAATCCTATAACAGGCAGAACATCAACAGATGAAGGACTTTCCATGCACGCTTACATAGGGACGGGTGGATTTTCCCTGCAGCATTTGCTCCTGTTGTGCAGCTCTTAAAGGTAGAGGAGCTCTTCTAGGAAAATCAGGTGGCAACCTCACTCCCAGCAAAAAGAACTGCAGCATGTCCAGCTGCTACGGCCCCCATCACAATTGTGTGTGGGAAAGGAGGCAGCTTGTGGTGACACACACTGATTGCTAATGCCAATTGACTCCAGGTGAGTCAACAATAGAAGCTGTGCTTTAAATATCTGTTTGGCAGCCCCATTCCTGGCGTAGCTGCGGTTTTGGGAATTTCCGTTAACTGCGTCTTCTCATCCTGCCGCTACTTAAGAAGGCTGTGTTGCCCAACTCACCATCCTTCTGAAAGAGCTGCAAGAAAATTGGATACAAGATATTTTTATGCAAGGGGACCGGCTGAGACGGAGTTGTTCACTAGCTGGAGATAAATTAAAAACAAAGCACTGCAGCTTCTCGCGCAATATGCTGGCGTCAATTCTTGCTGTCTCCAAAGATCTCTCAAAGGTAGTCGATTTTAGGAAACACCTTTCTTGCCGGAGATTCCTGCTACTCTGCAAACAACGCTATCAGGTAGACAGAGCAAGGTTCTGCTACAGTAAAAGACAGGTTCATACAAGATCAGATCTGTAGAAATCAACACGGTGAAATCTTTCCTGTCACGGAATGAAATCCTTATTCCTGTTGATGTTTTCAGTTAAAAATGGTGGTAATTGGATAGTTCTAAAGTCAGTGGCCCAACTCCTGGTAAAATCCAGCACAAATTTTGTAAAAAAAGAAGAGAGGCTCAAGCAGTATTATCTTGGAGAGACAATTATATTATTAATGACGGCAAGCAAAACTGACGAAGGGAGCTTTGACTTTCGAAAACTCACACCCTAGAAATCTAGTTGGTCTTTAAGGTGCTACTGGACCCAATTCTTGCTCTTCTACTACAGACCAAAATGGCTACCCACCTAAAACTACAAATGTAATATTTTTTATTGAGACCCAAAATAATGCATCACACTGTGTAAGTCCTCCAGAACTCTTCAGCAGGCTGCTTATTCTTTAAAAAAATGGGAAGGAGGAGGGTGGAAATGGATCTTTGGGGCCCTTATCTTAAGGCTGCTTCTTTACCAAGGAGAATGTTTTGTTGACTCCAGTGGGCACAGGATGTGACGGGTTGATACTGGGTTGTGCTCTTGACATGCTGGAAACAAGAAGATTTTTTTTTAAAAGCTCTACAATGGAATGAAATATTTAGTTTGGTGGAGTGGAGAGTGCCCTCAAGTCATAGCTGACTTACGGCGACCCCTGGTGGGGTTTTCATGGCAAGAGACTTCCAGAGGTGGTTTGCCATTGCCTGCCTCTGCAACTCTGGTCTTTGTTGGAGGTCTCCCATCCAATTACTAAGATGGACCCTGCTTAGCTTTTGAGATCCGAGAAGATCAAGCTCACCTGGGCTATCCAGGTTAGGGCTTAGAGTTTCATAATCTATACTAATTATCTCTCCGTTCCTTTTCCTTTTGGGCCTGTGTTATTAGATTTTTAGACTTCAAAGCATGTTCTGATTCTGGCCGCTTTAATATTTGGGGACTTGAATGTAGTTATGATTTAATTCATAATAAAATGGGCATAACATGTAAATAAGGTTGCCAACCTCCCTACCTTACCCAACCTCCAGGTAAGGCTTGGGTTCTCCTGGTCTTACAGCTGATCTCTGGATTATTGAGATCAGGTTTTCTGATTTGGGTTGCCCGGTCTTCCGTGTGTGGGTGCTCCTGGTGCCAATGTGATGACCTCAGTTCCAGGAAGTGACATCATCGTGCTGACAGCGGGAGTGCTCCAATGCTTTGTGCATGGCCAATTCAGCCCGTTTGGGGGTCAAAATTTGCTCCTGCTAAGTGCGGGGGCATGCCTGCTGCGGGTGCGATGACATCACTCAAGGAAGTGCCTGCTGCACACTTGCTTGGGCTGCCTGCTGGTGGCAAGCAATTGCCAGGCGGTTTGCAAACTTCCGCCAATCGCCAGCGATCGTTGGACAACAGGGCAAAACCTTGGAAGATTGTTTACTGTCGGCGGGCAACTGGGAACGCTACCTCTAACAGAAATGGCAGCTTTGGAGGGCAGAGTCTATGGCATCGCATCTCCACTGAATTCTGTCCCCTGCCCAAATTCTGCCTTCTCTAGGCACTGGCTGGCAAATATCTAAGAAAATTCCCAAGCCATAGTTGGGCAACCCACATTTAAAACCATTTTGGCTAAATGCAAATAAGAGTGTTTAATTCTAATTCTTTAACATTTAAAAAGCTGTTTAATGCCAAGATTAAGGAGTTTAAGGGAAATATATTAACCACCTCACCTCCAAACCTTTGTGCTTTTGAACAGCTCCACTGCAACCGTTCCAGAATTACAACACCAACAATTTCCTGTAGTTCTCTTGTATATTCTAGCTGTTCTTAACAAAGGAAAATATGATTGATTTGCCGTTTTAGTGGAGCTTTCACAGAGCAAGTTTAGATGGGTAGCCATGTTGATCGGCAGTAGAACAGCAGGATTTGAGTTCAGAGACACCTTAGAGACCAACGAGACGTTTAGTGTATAAGCTTTTGAGAGTCAAAGCTCCCTTCTTCAAACACAGGTTCACATTGGAAGAAGGGAATTCTGGCTCCCAAAAGCGTATACTCTGAAAATCTTGTTGGTCTTTAAGGTGCCACTGAACTCAAATCCTGCTGTTTATGATGCAACAAAGTCACCAAAGCTGAAACCAGAAAGAAAAGGAACCTCCAAACATTCATTCATTCATTCATTCATTCATTCATTCATTCATTCATTCATTCATTCATTCATTCATTCATTCATTCATTCATTCATTCATTCATTCATTCATTCATTCATAGTCTGCCTTTCTTACTGAGACTCAAGGCAGATTACATAGTGTGAGATAGTACAATCAATATCAAGGATATTTCCATACAGTGTCAAGGACATTTCCATAAACAATGTCATAGGATTTTACAAAAACAGCATTAGCAAGCATCCAAAACAGAGTTGAAGAACTACTGAA
Source organism: Eublepharis macularius (assembly GCF_028583425.1). Classification (NCBI taxonomy): domain Eukaryota; kingdom Metazoa; phylum Chordata; class Lepidosauria; order Squamata; family Eublepharidae; genus Eublepharis; species Eublepharis macularius. The sequence goes on along the minus strand of NC_072804.1, from coordinate 48,832,830 downwards.
ACAGAACATAATCATTTCTAGGACTGACATTAGATAACATGAAGCACATATTCAAAGCAACAAATAATATGCAAGGTGACATGGTGAAGTCTATGGTCCCTAACTTATTAGCAAAGCATCTGAGACCCCTACAATAAAGGTCTCCAGGGCTTTTTTTCTGGGAAAAGAGGTGGTGGAACTCAGTGGTGGAACTCAGGACTGTACAATGACATCACTGTGGGTCAGCTGGAACAAGGGGGGAGTTTTTTAAAGTTTAAATCGCCCTTGGTGAAAATGGTCACATGGCCGGTGGCCCCGCCCCCTGATCTCCAGACAGAGGGGAGTTTAGATTGCCTTCTGTGCTGTGAGGCGGGGCCACTGGCCATGTGACCATTTTCAAGAGGTGCCGGAACTCCGTTCCACTGCGTTCCCACTGAAAAAAAGCCCTGCAGGTCTCCTATCTGAGTAAAAAGCCTTTTTGAATAATTCGGTTTTGCATTGTTTGTGGAAAGCCAGGAGAGTGGGGACTCTCCTGACCTCCTCAGGCAGGCTGTTCCACAGGGTAGGGGCCACCACAGAGAAGGCCCATGTACAGGCTGCTGTTGATTTTGCCCATGTGCAGACTGGCACCTGCAAGAGACCCTGATCTGATGAGTAAAGCTGCCATGGAGGGACATAGGGAGGTTACATAGGCAAGATCTTTCTTCCATTATTTAATCTCTAGATAGCTTTACACTGCAATCCTAAAAACATAGTATTTATTCAAAACAGACTAGCCTTTTCCTTAGGAAAAGAAAAAAGGGGACCATCTTACCTGTGCATACACATTACAATTATGTCCAATAGTAATGTGTGTGTGTGTGTGTGTGTGTGTGTGTGTGTGTAACACTTTCGAGAGGGTTGTCTTACATTTAGGTTAATTTTTCTTTTGAATAAAAATGGTATAAGAGATTATGATAAAAATGTCATCTGCAACAGAGTTTCAAAACCTGATAATATTTGCTAACTGTGATACAAATTTGCCTTTTCTTCTGGAAGTTCTTCTAAATTATGCGTTATTACTGACTCATCATCACCTCCTCATTCTTACTTGAATTTTTGCCACCTCTCCGGTTTTTCACCACGCTTTGGAAACAGCAAACTCTTCATTAAAGGGGGAATGCGTTGATAAGGCAGTTGAGCTATATCAATTAATGGAGCTTACAGTTTAACTATAATGCATATGTTTGGAAACCCACGCTTTGACTTACAGAATGCGTAGACTTATAGGCATGGGATGTTTCATGATAAATATTTTGTTAGTGTGGATTTATATATGTGGGTGTAACTGATAATTCATTTACAATAAAAATTTGATCCTTTATTTATAATAAAAAGGACCATCCAGAATTTGTCATTTGGCAGATAACTTCTCTCTCTCTCTCTCTCCTCTCTCTCTCTCTCTCTCTCTTTTTGTGAGTTCAAACATCCAAGGAATCACATCAAGTGTTTGGGGCAGGGTTTCAACTGATACCTCGAGTGGTGATATATCTGGAATGTGCACAACCAAAAGCATTTGAAGGGTGAGATTGCATCCTCTATTTTTTTTAGAAAGAGACTCCAATATAAGATTCTGGGTCTGCATTGCTGCAAATTGCTTTGCACAGCCCCAGGTGAGTTTGGATTCTTCTCCTTGTCTGTGTAAAAGTTAAGGTTTTTTGAGGCCAGCTGACCTGGTTTGATGCTTAGAAAGCTATCCACTAATCCCCCTTTGATTTGTTTTCCAGACACCTGAGTTATGGGATAGGTGCACAGTAATGGATTGCATGGAATGTGTTTCATCCCTCTTTGGAGGCTTTCAATGCCTGCTCTGACTTCCCACCACCCTCATCTCTACCTTTTCATGATAACTGACCCTGGCCGAGATCTAAAGCATCACACTTATTAGCTTTCGGTATTCTAAGTGCACCTCTTCCTTGGAATTGTCGTTTGCTTCAATGGGGTAAGCTCAGAATTTGCCTGTGCTCTGGTGTGATAAAGGCGAAGTCGGGCTGGAAGGAAATATTGGGCCTTTTATGAACTAGTAACTCGGGAGGGTGAGGAGGAACAACCCTTCCAAACTCTAGTAGGGGAAGTTTTTCAATGGGAGATCAGTTCTCTCCCTGTGAGAAGGAAGAGCTAGCTTAGATTTCTCTGAGCCTCAAGCAAGGCTGCCAGATGGTAGCTAGAGATCTCCCGGAATGGCAACTCATCTCCAAACAGAGATCAATCCCCCTGGAGAAAATGACTGCTTTGGAGGGTGGGCTCTACGGCTCAAGTTTGCCAACCTCCTGGTGGTGGCTGGAGAGCTCCTAAAATTATAACAGATCTCCAGGCCATAGAGATCAGTTCCCCTGGAAAAATGGCTGCTTTTGAGGGTGGGCTATTTGGCATTAGATGCCATTGAGACCCCTCTCCTCCTCAAACTCTTCACTCTCCAGGATCCATCCCAAATTCTCCAGGAATTGTTCAACCTGGAGCTGGCAACCCTAACCCTACCCTCCTGTGTCCCTCCCCTCCCCAAACCCTGGTCTTCCCAGGCTCCACCCTCCAAATCTCCAGGAATTTCCCAGTCTGGATCTGGCAACCTAATTTCAGGGAAGAAAGAAAAAAGCCATCCCTCCAAGTTCTGTACATTATATGTAAGCATTGTCTATTTACAGCAGAGAAGCTCCTCTGTGACTTTCCTTCTCAATAAGCACTAGAGTTGCCAATTCTGGATTTGAAAATTCCTGGAGATTTGGGGGTGTTGGGGGAGGTGAGGAAGGTCAGCTGAAATCTGATGCCGTAGAGTCCACCCTCTGAAGTTGCCATGTTCTCCAAGAAAACCGATCTTGGTAATCTGGAGGTCATTTATAATTCCAGGAGAACTATCATGTCTGCATACAGCTGTGCCATGGTTGTCTGTTTGTTGTATTGCTTGTGCCACAATATACTGAAGCTATACTGCCTTATTGCTAACTTGATGTGTACTCTCGCTGATCATTCATAACCATATTGCAGATGTTACTTACGACCCAGAACGGGCCTCCCCAGTTATCTTAGAGAAATATGTGAGTCTCAGCTAACTGTGACCTTGGTGTCTAGATTAGACATGGGTATGAACAGAAAAAAAAATGAACATGGTGTTTGTTGTTCGTTGCCATCCACGAACAACGAAAAACGAACATTGATTAACATAACCTGTTCACGAACATGTTCATTGTTCGTTGTTTGTGGGGGCCAGCAGGTTCTCCTCCAGCCATCAAGATCCCTACCACACCACTCCCAGAAATCCTACCTGAGCAGGCAGCAGGAAATGTACCAACAACAAATAATAGCTTGGCCCCAGAGCCTGGCAGCAGCCCTGGAACCTGGAGGGGTAGATCCCTACCGCACCACTCCCAGAAACCTTACCTGAGCAGGCAGCAGGAAAGGTACCAGTAATAAATAATAGCTTGGCCCCAGAGCCTGGCAGCAGCCCTGGAACCTGAAGGGGTAGATCCGTTCCACACTCCCAGAAACCTTACCTGAACAGGCAGCAGGAAAGCTACCAGTAATAAATAATAGCTTGGCCCAGAGCCTGGCAGCAGCCCTAGAACTTTAAGAGGTAGATCCCTATCCCACCACACACAAAGAAAATTCAAGCTCCAATGCACCCTCCCTGACTCTCTCTCAAAATGCCAACAGCAACTGTCTCTCCCTCACTGTCTGCAAAACCAGAGCTGGGAGCCCCCCTCCCCCCTGCTCTTTGCTTCCTTGTAACAAATTTGGAGCTCCTCACTTGGAAGGAAGACCTGCCTATCAAGCTAAATTGGGCTTAGGTTGGGGTTTCCAGGGCAACAGCAGGAGTTCAGACAGAGTTCAGGCAGTCCCTGCCTCTAGTTGCCAAGGGAATTGATTGCTGGTGCCAGACTGTGTCTGGCTTGATGAACAGCAACGAACAGCAAGGGAGGAGGCTTGCAATGACCACCTGTTCGTTTAGAATGGGGCCTCACGAACAGCTTGTTCGCGAACAGCTGATTGTGCTGTTCGTGGCTTTTTTTTGGTTCATATTGCTGTTCGTGCCCATCTCTAGTCTAGATGCCAGCTTTCACTACTCTTCCCAGATGTTGGGAATACTTTACTGTATACCTGATGCATAGTCATAACTAAATAGATTCTCACAGAACTCGTGTAGGCTTGCACGCCAAAACCTTAACTGTCACTTGGAGCATGGGAAAATCAACTATAACAAAGACTGCTTGATTTGAATTGTCACTTCTGCCAAACTCCATGATGGAGTACAGGCCTGAACTGCATGGATTCTAATAAAGCTACTTCTGCTGGAACCAACGTGTGTTCCCTGTGGATGGGCTTGAGGGGTCTACCTGGCAGGGACTGACAAGAACTGCAGCTCCGACTTGAAGGTTGGCAAGTGGCAACCTTAATATGCACAGTTTTGTATGATGTGCATAAGAGAGTGGATCATTCACACCATGAGGTATTCATGGCAGCAGTTCAATTCTGTAAGAATCTCACCTTTAACTTTAAACAAACAACTTTCCAGTTCTCATTGCTGCAAACTTTGCATCTGAGGTCTGCTGAAATCTCAGCCAGGTGAGTGGCTAAATGGAATTTCTAGTTTTTTTGGAGAAAGGGGTCTTTCCTGGTATGCACAGCTCTTTGTCCTTCTGCCCGGTAAGCAAATACACAATAAATCATGCCAACCAGAAGAAAAGCTGTTCACATGTGATTCATATTTACCGATTGTAAAAAGTAGCTTTTCTTGGCAAAGAATGTGAAATTGCCTAAGAGAAAGATTTTAACTCTCTCTCTCTCTCTCTCTCTCTCAAAGAATGGAATACAACTAGCCCTACCAATAGGATTCTTTTGTGTTTAATGCTCTGAGCAGGATACTATTTATGTTGATTCTGGTATCTGGGTGTTGACTGTTGATTAGGAAACTGTCCCCATGACGAGGCGATGAATTGATGACAACTGTTGTAAGAGACAAGGAAGAGGTCAAGCGAAGCCACCAAATTCATTATTTGCACACCTGATGGGATAAATATAGAACAGGGGGAGATGCCGAATACATCAGATGTGTACTTTTGTTGGATCCAGGGTTGGTCTTCTGGAGGTGTGGCAGATGCCACCTCACCTTGAAAAGGTTTCCCTGCATTATGCTCAAAGCCTTTACTATTGCCATTTTAGGCTTTTTTATATATATAAGCTGTGCATCATTGTGAGTCACATTTTAATCCTTTCCCTTCCTGTCTTCGGAATCCTTAGCTTTCATTCCCAGCAAACCTTTTAATTTATTTATTTATCTTATATGCTACCCCTCCACCATATTTAGTGCTCACGGGCATTTACAGCATACATATAGTCAGCCAAAATGTCAGTTCTAGGGACGGCAGTCCATGGCAGATAGATCCACAAACCCCTCACAGCAAGCACTCCAGTGCATTGGATGAAAAGGTTTTATTTTAGAGATCCAGTAAGTTGATGGGTACATCCATAGATGGGTTAGTTGGCAGGAATGGGGTTACAAGCAGATGCACTTTGATATAAGGATTCCCCCCTCCCCTTGAGCAGTTAGCAACTAGGCACGAAAATCCCAAAGTCTCATGAGTACACAATAGCTTTGTCTGGGTGGAGAAAGGCAGAAGATTACATGGAACCAAACTCCCTCTGTCTCTTGCGAAAAGTTACAGTACAGCTGCAAGGTCAAGCATACTTTTAGAGATAAGAAGCTGACTACTTTCTCTTAGCCTTAATACTTTTCGTTTTTCGGCAGGCCAAGGATGGCATGATTATAATGGGTACATTATATGAGCATGACATGGGAGCATACAGGTACACAGTGTGATCAAATCAATACAGAGAGCAGAGAATATATGAATGGCATGGATGAATAGTATGCAGACATGACAGCTATTAATAGAAATACAAACGTTAAAATCGGCAGTACAATGTTAAAATAGGAACACAAACATTACAAAACCAATAATGCAATAGAATGCAAACTTTAACACCCGTATATCTCAAAAAAACAGCGCCATCACTAAACCCTACTCATGCAGATCGTCTATAAAAAGTAAATCATATGGCGTCGAGACAATAAAAATATCTGAATCAGCCTCCAAATGCCAAACAAAACATCTCTGCTTTGCAGGCCCTCCAGAATTTCACCAAATCCTGGAGAGAGCAAGTCTCTTGTGTTAGTGCATTCCAGAGGGAGGAACCCATGATTGTAAAAGCTCCCTCACTCGTGAAAGAGAGTGGAACGGCCTTAGGTCCAGGAACCACCAATAGGCCCTGAGTTAGAGATTGTATACCAGGAGAGGTGGTCCTGTAGGTATGTGGGTCCCAGACCATTAAGGGCTTTAAAGGTTAAAAGCAACACCTTGGCTTTGATTCAGAAGCCAATTGGAAGCCAATCTAGAGATCTCTCTACACAAGACATCTTACACAGGGATGCTCAAGTGAATGGAGATTCAACGTTAGCCAGGAAGTGTAGTTTTAAAAGACAGAGCCGGCAGAGATCACTCCTCAGAGGGTTTGTTAATTTCATCTTAGCCTCCCCAAAGGGGAGGTGAAATTGATAGAGCCTTTGGGCAGGCGAAGATGAAATTAACAAACCCTCTGAGGAACAATCTCTGCTGGCTCTGCCCTTTTAAACTACCCTTGTGCAGAGGGGTGAAATTGCTTCCTGGCTAACATTGCATCTCCCTACACTTGAGCGTCCCCATGTAAGATGTCTTGTGTAGAGACACTCTAGGCCTCTTGGATGTCTGCTGAAATCTCAAATGGCAGCCAGGGTGAATGAATTAAACTTCTAGTGGGGTGGAGTCAGGGTGGGAAACCTCACCAGAGTGCATCTCTCTTTGCCCCTCCAGCTCCTTTTCCATGTCAAAAGCATTTCTCAGCATTTACTTCTTTAGAAAATGTTTTTACTGCCTTGCCTGAGACTAAACTGAGGCTGCTTACCGAATAAAACAAAACCACTACAACACATTGGCCATTGAGGAAATTATCTGTGGTTACTGTGAAGCGTTCCCATTCCTTTTTGTCACGGGTTTGAGTTCCTCCAGACCGGCCAACTACAGCCAAGCCTGAAGAGTAGAACCACCCGCAAGTACTGTCAATGAAAATTCAGGCAGTTTCCACGGCATTATTTATTGTAGATATTGTGTTGTACTTATTTCAGCATTCTTGATGTATGTAATATTCTCTAATATATAAATCAGTTCTTTGCATTGTTTTCTGTTGGTCTTATACGGCTCTCCTGGTATTGTTTTAATAGCATTATCCACCTCGAGTCTCAGTGAAAAAGATGGACTATAAATGAAGGAAAGAAACAAATAAGTGAATAAATATGAAGCTTGCAGTAGCCTTAATGACAAAATCCAGCATCCATTTTTGGATTTTGCTTTGGGCTGTGGCTGCTCTCTGCAACCTCCTGGGATAGATCAAAAAAGACTTTTTAACTGTTTGTTAGCAACCCAACTCCCTTTCCTCTTCCTAGTTTTAATTACAAACACCGTTTGTATTTTTTGCTTTTTTAATCAAAAGTTGATAGGGACAGAATCCCTGCATAGAATCCCTACGCAGCTAGGTAGGTATCTGGTGGATTGTGGTTTGTGTGAACAATGGCCGCTGTTTGGGTTAGTGGTCAAAAGATGTTGGAGTTTATCCACGCAACCGTGTCTGGAAATAGCGGAGGAAAAAACAAACCTCAGGTGAGCAACGGAATGTCGTATGTAAACCACATCTCTGTTCTTGGCTAAAGCTGCAAGCTAAGGAAGCTCTTTGGACCAATTCAGACAGGACTTAATTGTTACTTGAGTGTAAATCAATGGTGCAATCCTAAGCAGAGTTACTCCACTCTAAGCCCATTGAAGTAACTCTGCTTAGGACTGCAGAATGATCGACCATGGATGTGAAGCAATCCTTACTTGAAAATGCTGAGTCCAAGGGGCCTTACGAAACTCTTCGAAAACAGAATCACATCTGGCTGTAATGTGATTACATTTAAAATATGTATTTTAATCCATTAAAAAAAAAGTTTAAGTGAGCCAAGGGATCCTCGGAAGTCTTTTTCAAAGCTTAACCATATGATGGTTGTTGGGGGTTTTCCGGGCTGTATTGCCGTGGTCTTGGCATTGTAGTTCCTGACGTTTCGCCAGCAGCTGTGGCTGGCATCTTCAGAGGTGTAGCACCAAAAGACAGAGATCTCTCTTTTGGTGCTACACCTCTGAAGATGCCAGCCACAGCTGCTGGCGAAACGTCAGGAACTACAAGACCACGGCAATACAGCCCGGAAAACCCCCAACAACCATCGTTCTCCGGCCGTGAAAGCCTTCGACAATACAACTTAACCATATGGTTATAAGCATGCACAGAGTGCATGGAGTCTGGACACGGTACCTTGAGATTTCCCCCCCTAAGTAGTATCTTTGGAAAGCTTCCAGGGCAGGCTTGGCTCCTAGCACGTCCCCTTTCTGCCAGTTCTGTTTCCTTCCCCCAAAGAATATCGTAACCATGCAGCTGTTTTGATTGTGAACTTCCCTTTGGGTTGGACGTCATCCGAAGGCAAAATTGCTGAATGGGAGATGAATTGAAGGAGCCTGACTCAGCTTGTTCTTACGATTTGGGCGTTCTTATGATTATTTTGAAGAAATTGTGGATGGCAACTGTGGCATCTGAGTTGGACTCATTTTTTCCAAAAAGCAGAGTTACATATGTCGGTCTTGAGCTCACACTCAGTATTGTGGTGGTGAAAACTTTGATACAGACTGGGCGATGCTCAGAATGTTTGGTTGCTCGGGGAACACAACAGTTTGCCAGTCCCGTTACTGTGTGGGCAAGGGCCATTTATTTGCAGATTTAAAGATGTATACTTCATACTCTTAAAGTAAAATAATCAACATAGACCAAATAAAACGAAGTTTCTGCCTGACAAGATTTTCTGGATAAGCTCAGTGCTCATTTTGAGGGGGAACGCGCAGGAACGCAGTTCCAGCAGCTGCCCAAAGAGGTCACATGTCAGATGGCCCTGCCCACCTGATTCTCAGCCATTTGGGCCCATTTCGGCCCGGATTGGGGCTGAAACGGCCCAGGTCGGGCCTCTGATGGGTGGTGGATTGCTCTCCCGCTCAGCTGCGGCCCGATCCTGACCATTTTGGGCCCCCTTTCAGCCATTTTCAGGCCCTTTTTGCCATTTTGGGCCCAATTTCAGCCCTGAATGGCCAGGATTGGGTCCAAAACAGCCAGGATAGGTGATAGCAGGGGGTGTGGCATATGTAAATCAGGCATGCTAATGACACACTTCCGGTGATGGCAAGGGGCGTGGCATATGCTAATAAGTTCTGCTAATGAGTTCTGCTAATTTGTTCCTCCAGCTCTTTTTCTACCAAATGACCCCTGGATAAGCCCATGCGGAAATACGGTAGCAGCCACAAGGAGCAGGGCCTTTTCTGCGGTGGTTCCTCATATATAATTCCTCTTGTTGGAGGTTTGCTGGCACCTATTCTTAATAATTTTAGGTGCCAGAACAGACGTTCCTTTACATCCAGGATTTAACTGTAACTTTTTCTGAGGGGATGAGATATATTGGTTTATAATCTCAGCCTGGGTTTTTAAATTAGGATTTTGGATCTCAGGGATGTTAGTTATTTTACTGAATTTTTATACCACACTGTTGTATTTTGATGATGGGGAGCTGCCTTGTGGAGCCATAAGAATCAAGAGTACAAATGTTTGAATTAAAGTTATATGTATTTTTTTAAGTGTATGTTAAATGGGCATAAAATCAAGTTGGCCAACCCAGGAACAATAAAATGGCAATACAAACAGGAAATTAACGAAGAAGAGCAAAAAGAAAAATGTCAATTATGCATCAGAATAAACAGCAATGTTTTCACTTAATACTTAAACTAGGCAGAAAAATTTGGGTGAACAAAACATGGAAGTACGGTGCGGGAAAACACTGGAATGTAATGGTCAGGCAATAGTGTCATCTGGGCACTCTGACAACAGAGTGAACATTTAAATTAAATGCACAAAAATGAGTTCTGGTTTGGCTGTCTACTTTAATTCCCTTCCTCCATGTTTCAGATGCTTAGAATTGCTTTTGCTGTGCACCTCTGGTATCGGTAAAGGATGATAGTCTAAGCGTCTAAGGACGCTCTATCTGTTGTGCATTCTGGATCCTAAACATCTCCAAATCATCCCTTGGGATGTTTGGGGACCATCGCTGGATCTTCCTGTGATGAAGAACACATATTTTGCTTGTGATTTTCCACTTTCCCAATGAGGTTAAATATTTGAGAAAGCAGTGGGACAGGAAGGGAGCTATAAAAATGCAACAGTGACCGTAAATCTCTATCTATCTCAGTCTGCATCATCCCACCTTTGGCCTAGCTCTTCTGTCTATCTAAAGATTATATTTCCTGACGTTTCATTACCATCTCTCGACATTTTTGACCTAGAGCTCGGACCCAGGGTGGGACTAACCAGACAGGAGCAAGCTTGTTTCTCAACTTCTCTCGCCAAGTCCTATAGGACAAAGTGAAAAATAGGTTGCAATCTGGGGAAAACTGCCGGGGAAACGAACTGGAGCTAACCTTTTGGATGCCCGCTGTGCTATTTTTGGACAAACGAAAGCTGTTGGGAGGATCTAGGTGTGCTTATCTCCTTAAAGGAAGCCCTGCTGAGAAATTGCGCAGAAGCAAGGAAAATATGATGTCCCAACCTCAGTAAATGAATTAAATGCCTCCTATCCTGGCACACGGCCTACTCTCCTCTCTTTTATCCTGCAACTGTGATTAGCCGGGCTAGGCAGGTGCTTCCTGGCGTATGCAGGAATGTGGGCACACCCCTGCATCAACACCAAGAAATGACACTGAGGCAGCGGTTCCGTCTGGTCAGTTTTGCACAAGAATGTGAATTTTTGGAGGCTCTTGGCCTCCCCGACAGTTGGGTAATTTTGGAGAAGATCGAGTGGCATGGTGATTCAGCATGGGTTGGGCGCTGTAGCATTGAGCTCAGGGCGGGGTTACAGGCTGTGCCCTCCTGATAGCAGTGATCTATTGAAGGTCAGGAACAATTGGTGGGATTTGAGAATTGTTTGCCATTTCAGGTCCAGCTTCTGCCTTATGAGGTCAAGGAATTATACCAATAGGACTAACAATAGGAGCATGTTTTGCAACAAAGGTTGCAGCGTTTGTATTTTGATTCCACGGAACCCCCAATAGCAAGCATGCATTAATCCCGGAATGGCTAACCGTTGCATTCTTAGGAGTCGCTTTGTTCTCCAGTGGTCCAGTGGTTCGGTTATTAGCACAACCCTCCAAAGCAGCCATTTCCTCCAGGGGAACTAATCTCTGAGCTCAGTTGTAATTCCTGGAGATCTTCAAGACCCTGAAGTTAACCCTAGCAGACCAGTTTTTTATATGTTCACAAAATCCACCCCCGCACCTCACCTCATGGTCATAACAACATTGGTGCCACTTAGCAGTAAAGTTTCCCAGTTGTGGAGCCCCTGCGCTCATGATATGCAAATATGTACACTGGCAGAGTACATAATCACAAAGAGCAATGCAATGTTAAGTGGCCGAATGTCTGTTTCTAGGAAGCGGAAAACATTTCTCTTTTCCTTACGCTCTGACCAGTCTTTCCATCCTGCTTTGATTTGGTGGGGCCACCGGAAGTCATGTCCAATTGCTCTGGGGCCGAATCTAGTTTGCGGGGCAGTCCAACGGTTATCCTTGTTTTTTAAAGCATGGGTTAGACATGCAATCGATCTGTGTCGTGGCCCCATAAAAGTCAAAGCTGCCAAGGCTCAACACAATTATATAAATCTCCAAGTTAGTAAGAAGGCACTTGTAGGGCTTTTGCCTGTGGTGTAATGATTGCGCAACCATTGCAATGTGGTTTATTATAAGTAGGAAAATCCAGAGACCCTGGATAAAGATAAAGAAGTTGAGTGTGCCTCTTGAAAAAAAATGTGGTGCAAGTGGGGTGGTTCTTGGAGTCAAGTCCATAGAGGGGTCCTGCAGGCCTAGAATAAGAAGGAGATAGTGTTGCCAGCCTCCAGGCGGTACAAACTGAAGAAAAAGCACAAACTGAAGAAAAAGAAGCACAAACTGAAGAAAAAGAAGAAAAAGGACAAACTGAAGAAAAAGACAGTCCGTTTTCCTGACTGTCCTTTTGGGTACATTGGTGTTGGGAGCGCAGATGACCATTGATCCACTAGAAATACTGCCCAGGAAGAAGACGTATGAAACGGGAATTGGAAAACTGCTTGCATCATCCCGTCGGCAGATTGCCCCTTGGCACCCTTTTTCCAGACTTGGACTGGGGATCACTTAGCACAGAGTCATCCTTATCCATCATCCATGCGCCCTCCTGTACTCTGTTTGATTGGACTGCTCATTAGAGCCCTTGAACTTTGGAAATGAGATAGATGGATACTGGAGATGGAATATGTATTGCAAGTTTTGAATATATTTATTGGATTTATTTATTTATTGTATGGAATACTTATAATTAATATTGCACTTTGCACTTTGCAATGATTATTCATTACTTCTAACTGCATTCCTCGGTCTTTTTCTTCAGTTTGAGCCTCCAGGCGGTAGCTGGAGATCCCAGAATTACAATTGATCTCCAGGCCAGTTCAGTTCCCCTGGAGAAAATGGCTGCTTTGGAGGCATTAAACCTCACTGAGGTCCCTCGCCTCCCCATATCCCGCCCTCTCCAGGCTCCACCCCTCAAAATCTGCAGAAATTTCCCCATGTGGAGCTGGCAATCATAATCACAGGCCATTGTCAAAGCTAGCCATTTACCCACTCCATATTCCCTCCATGACAGTAGACCTCTTCCCTTCATGACAACATTAGCCCTGTTCACAAGTTACAGTGAACGAATGTACAATTAATGTACAGCGTACTCTTGCATTTTCTTTGTGAATTATGAGTAATTATTAATAATAATAACATTCGATTTATATACCACCCTTCAGGACAACTTAATGCCCACTCAGAGCTGTTTACAAAGTATGTCATTATTACCCCCACAACAATAATCACCTTGTGAGGTGGGTGGGGCTGAGAGAGCTCCAGAGAACTGTGACTAGCCCAAGGTCACCCAGCTGGCTTCAAGTGGAGGAGTGGGGAATCGAACCCGGCTCTCCAGAGTCCTGCACTCTTAACCACTACACCAAACTGGCTCTTAGGTTTTATTACGTCAGGAGGACCCGAGCTGGAGCAGACTGAGTTGATGCAACAGTGGCTCTCCATGAAGCTTCCAATTACCTGCTTCTATCTCATTGTTACATTCCCAAATGGTGTCCAGATCTGGGCCAAAATGGGTACATTTTAGGACGCCGTGGAGGGCAGAAGCGCTCCTGTGCTCCACAGCAGCCCCAATCCGGGCCTGACCCGTGCCAAAATTGGAAGGTGTGCTCCCCCCACTGGCCAGGTAAGCGGGGGCGGGCTGTGGGGTATGGGGGCAGGGGATCCCCCACCCCTGGTGGGGGTCTGGCATCCCTACCTCCAGGTCAGACCTGGAGATCTCCCAGCATTACAAGTTGGTGCTGCTATGTTATAGAATGTATTACTGTTAGGGTTGCCAGCTTCAAGTTGAGAAACGCCTGGAGATCTGGGGGGGTGAAACCTGGAGAAAGTGGGGTTTGGGGAGGGAAAGGACTTTGGCATGGCATAATTTCATAGAGTCCACCCCCCAAAGTAGCCATTTTCTCCAGGTGAACTGATCTCTGTGGCCTGGAGACCAGTTGTAATTCCGGGAGATCTCCAGCCACTACCTGGAGGCCCTACTTGGAGGCCCACTGCAACCCTAATTACTGTGCAGTGTTTAATATTTTGTTTGGATTGACCCATGAAGAATAAGCCAGCATGAGCTAATTACCTTATTTTTAAAAAAAAGATGGATTAAAAAAAGTTTCAAATCTCTTATGATATGACATGATGTTCCACACCAAACTGAGGGCCTCCTTCTTTTAACAAAAATCCGGGGGGATCCCCATTGGAATTACTCAGTAGAGACTTGAGACTGACGAGGTGAAGCTAAATGGCTATCTTGTGTTAGAAATGAAGCAAATATGAAGAAGGTCTGGGTAATTCCAGCTTCATGGGATATTTTAGGCCTGCCCTGGCCTTTGGTTGCCATGGAAACTGCTGAAGGCCTTTGCATTGCTTTCTTTTTGCAATGTCTGGATCCTGTTTTCTTGAACAGCCAGGAATGTAAAAACCCAGGAGTTCTGACTCTCAGACCCTGAATCTCTCCTTACCCACTGCCCTAGGGCTATGAATTCTATATTATTAGGAGAGAATTTAGAAGTTATGGTCTGTTAAGGTCCGAGCGCCATCTGATGGCCATTCCAGGCAATGCAGGATTTGGGCACAGCCGGCACAATTAAGATTGATAACGGGGAAACTTGATTTTCCCTGCGGCATGCAGAATGAAATAGAAATGGCAGGCCTTAGAGACTGTGAGCTCTGCTTAGAACCATTTGAAAATCAAACCATGACTTTTCATAAAGGTGAAATTGACATTCAAAGTGCATAGGGATGTACTGTAAGGGATGTTATTTATTTATTTACACACACACACACACACGACTTTCTCTTCCCGATGGGGATCCAAAGTTGCTTGCAACATTGTTATCTCCTCCTTCATTTGATCCTCACAACAATTTATTTTATTTTACTTCATTTTATACCCTGCCTTTCTCCCCAATGAGAACTCAAAGCAGCTTACATCATTCTCGTCTCCCTGATTTTATCCTCACAACAACCCTGTGATGTAGGTTAGGCTGAAAGTTTGTGACTGGCCTGAATTCACCCAGCAGGCTTCCATGGCAGAGTGGGGAATTGAATCTGGGTCGCCAAGATCCTAGACCATCACACTTACATTGCTCTCCTCTCTTCCATTTTAGCCTCACAACGGCCCTATGAGGTAGGTCAGGCAGAGACAGAGTGACTGGTCCACAATGACACAGCAAGCTTCTGTAGCAGGGAAATTAGGGTTTCCAGCTCCAAGTTGGGAAATTCCTGGAGATTTGGAGGGTTGAGCCAGGGGAGGGCATGGTTTGAGGAAGGTGGGGACCTCAGTAGCGTATAATGCCATAGAGTCCACCTTCCAAAACAGCCATTTTCTCCAGGCTAACTGATCCATAGCCTGGAGATCAGTTATAATTCCAGGAGATCTCCAAGCACCACCTGGAAGCTGGTAAACCCAGCTGGGATTCCAACCAGGATATTCCATTTTCTTAGAGTCGAACTACACGATACGAATGGCACGCGAATGACATGCAATCAGACTTACATGTGTCTCCCTGTTGCTTTCCTGTACGCTTGCCAGCGCAGCCAGTCTGCGTTTGATCCTGTGTCTGTGCTGGCACAGGTTTCTTCTGAGCTCCTCCAAGATGCAGGAATGGCATCCCATCATGCACCGCCAGTTTGCGCATGCTTAAACCGTCCCCTGTCCCCTATTGCCTTTCTATGCGGGAAGAAGGAAGCAGCAGCAAAACAGAATCACCACTCTGCAATGGCAACTTGTCCGTGGACACTCGCCAACATAAACCACTTTTTTGTTGCACAGGGCAGATCCACGGACACAAGTTCATTGGGGGTAAAAGAGACACGGGAAGGTGAGGAAAAAACCCGAATCTGGCCACTCACATGGACTCATATAAGTCATCTTGTCTTAGTTTGGCTCTAATCACTGCATGACACTGGGAGTTTTGTGAAAGACCGGCATGAGAAGTTACGGAAAGGGACCCAGGCATTAGCCAGTCTCATTTTATTCACCGTATTATTAAGGCAGGTTGTTCATAAGAGACTGCCATGTCTGAAGGCAGTATGGTATACTGGTTGGTTATTATTTATTTACATTACTTAATAGTCCTCTTTTCTCCTCAAGATTCAAGGCAGAATGTTAAATCAAATATAATCAATAAGACGAGATGTCCAATAAGCAATGTAATAGGGCTAGGATTACAGCAAACTGAAACAAAGCATAACTATTAAACATGATACATTTATACCATGCAGAAAATGGTATTACATAAGCAGAAAACAATACTGTGAGTAAAGGTGGGTTGCCAACTCTGTGTTGAGAAATTCCTGAAGATTTGGGGGTGGAGCCTGGGAAGGGCAGAGTTTGGGGAGGGAGCTCAGCAGGGTATAAAGCCTCCAAAGCAGCCATTTCACAAGGGAACTGACCTCTGTCGTCTGGAGATCTGTTGTAATTTTGGGAGATCTCTAGGTCTCACCTGGAGGTTGGCAACCCTACTGCAACATAAATACAAACTACACACAGTGGAATAGTCCTAGGTTTGCCAGCCTCCAGGTGAGGCCTGGAGATCTCCCGGAATTACAATTGATCTCCAGACCGCAGAGATGTTTGCCTGAAGAAAATGGTTGCTTTGGAGGATGGACTTTATGGGATTATAACCCGCTGAGGTCCCTCCCCTCCCCAAACTCCCCCCTCCCCAGGCTCCACCCCCCAGATCTCCAGGAATTTCTGGACCTGGAGCTGACAACCCTATATAGTCCACAGCCCCTGTAGAGAAAAGATCCAGAGGAGTTAGCCGTGTTAGTCTGTAGCAGCAAAATAAAAAAAAGTCTAGTAGCACCTTTAAGACTAACCAACTTTACTGTAGCATAAGCTTTCGAGAACCACAGCTCTCTTCGTCAGATGCATGGAGGGTATGAAGAAACTGGTCAGATATATATAGGTGGTGAGGGGAGGGGGGAGTAGATGCAATCAGTAGCTTCTGATAATGGGATCAATTTGCTTCTGATAATGAAATCAGTTAGTCTGTGCAGTAAGTAGATTTAAGTGGGTTCTTCACGCACAGTCCCTTGGGTGGAATGTCCAGTTTTTTGCATTTAGAAAGGAAGGTGATGTCTGCTTGTATTTGTGCCAGTTTCTTCATGCGGTTGATGGATTTCCTCTCCATTCGGCTGAATGCGGTGCTTTCCATGGTCATAGATCCAGAGGAGTTAGCCATGTTAGTCTGTAGTAGCAAAACAGAAAAGAATCCAGTAGCACCTGCAGAGAAAAGCACTTTCTAAAACCGTTCCCTATATAACCCTATTACCATTCAAGGCTTTGTCCATAAAGCACTTTCTGACCTTGGTATCTATGGGACCACCTCTCTCCCTAAGCTCCACTGCAGCAGCTTCGCTCATCTGAACAGGGCCTTCTGCAGGTACCACCCTCCAGTTGGGCAAAATCAACAGCTGCCCATACACTCTTATCTTCCTGAAGAGTTCAGGAAAGCTCCCACTCCCAGCTTTTCACATACTATAGAAACTCAAATTATTCCTGCTTTTTAATGCAGAAAACAGGACCGTCCTGTAAGGAAAGGGCTTGGAGAGATGCTTTAGTTAAAGGGATAGGAAGTGTAGACTATACTGCTGTGTACTATCTATTGCTGTAACTATGCTATTACTGTTTTAGGTGGGTAGCCGTGTTGGTCTGCCATAGAACAGCAGGATTTGAGTGCAGTGGCACGTTAGAGATCAGCAAGATTTTCAGGGCGTAAGCTTTTGAGAGTAAGAGCTCTCTTCTTTAGACACAAGTAGGAATGGAAAAAGTAAGTGACCCACCTTTGGGCTGTGATATAAAGACTCATAGATCTCCATTTCTTCTTGAGTCTGAAGAAGGGAGCTCCGACTCTCAAAAGCTTACATCCTGAAAATTGCATTGGTCTTCAAGGTGTCACAGGAGTCAAATCCTGTTACGCTCTTACTGGGTAGTTTCCATCACATTTAATATGCCACATCAAATTGCTTCTGTTTTGTTTCAAACTTGTTTCAGCTTCGTATTTAGATTTATGCTTGCAATTGCTTAAGCTTTGTTTTCAGCTTTATTCAGCTCTGTATTTGGATTTAGGCTTGATTTCAAATTTTTGCAGTCCGTACTCTGTTGCAGTTTATTGAATGCCCTGGTCATTGATGTATTGACTTACACTGTGACTGCTTCCACCCACATTGAATAATCCACTTTCAATACTCTTTAGTGAACATTTGGAACTGCTTTTCCACATGTGAAACGAAAAATCCACTTCCAAAGGATTGCTAAAGTGCATTGAAAGTGCATTATTCAACGTGTGTGGAAATGGCCTGTGTAATCCACCTTCAGTCTCAGTGAGAAACAATAAAATAAATAAATACAATTGATAAAATGCTCTCCTGAATAATTCTGTTTTACGTAGTTTACAAACCGACAGAAGCGTGGGAACTTCCCTTTCTTCTCATGTCTGCCATCCAGCAAGATAGTGGCGTGTGTGTGTGTGTGAGGCGGGGGGGGGGGGGGAATGACAAATCACTGCTTGCCATGAAACTCACCGGGTGGCCATAGGCCATTCAATCTCTCTCAGCCTAACCTACCTCATAGGGTTGTTGCTAGGATGAAATGGCCTAGGGAAAGCGACGGCTGGGGAGGGATGCTTAGGGAAAGGCATTCTCCCCCCTGCCTCCCCACTAGAGGAAGGAAAAGGTTGAGACACGGTGGCATCGCTGTGCACTGAGCTGGATGCAGGCTGAGGCCTGCCGAACCTCCGGAACGCCTTGATGTTCAGCCACATCTGGTTTGGGGTCAACCACATCCGCCCCGGCGCCTTGCCTACTACGGCAATTCAGTGACCAGCGGGAGCTCATGTGTCACCCTGCCTGCCAGCATTTCAGAGACGAAAAGAAGAACCTGCTTGCAGCAGCCCTGTCCTCCGACTTGGCTCGAGGGCAGAGCCTTGCCTGGCGAAAGGTTTGATCCTCCAGCATCGCCAGTTAAAAGAATCTCATAGCAGCGGCAGCAGCAGCAGCAGCTCTTCCTCTGGCTCAGACCCTGGAGAGTCATTGCCGGTTAAAGCAGAAAGCTAAGTGGTCTGGTGTCAGGCGGATTCTCGCGTTCCTGCAATCGATTGGTGAGCCCCACCCCTGCACAATCTTGCAGAAGACTCTGCTCCTCCTGGCTGCATTGATTTATTCTGTCCTCCGTAGATCAAAAAGCAAGACTGATCCTCTGTAGCAGAAAAACGGGACTGCCTTGCCGCAAGCAACGACTGGGAGCTGCAGGCTATGAACCATGCAGTGCTTTAGTGTTCATGCGCCTGCATGCACGCACACTGGAGACAAGATGCCTCCTCCACCAACGCTGCTTATCTTCAAGAGACTCTGGGGAAAGAGCTTTATTCACACGAACAAAGACGGAACAAGGCAAAGAGGAAGAACTGGAGTTGAATTAGTTATACCGGGTAGGGGCTATAGCTCCGTGGCAGAACATCAAGGCCATTTCCACATGGCTTACCGCTGCTCGTAACAACCCAGAAGATCGCACAAAAAATGAGGAAGATTGCGTTTTCTCATGCGAGATTTGCGCAATGTCACGTGACATCGTGCAAATCTCGTGCGAGAAAATGCGATCTTCCGCGTTTTTTGTGCGATCTTCCAGGTTGTTAGTTACGAGCAGTGGTAAGCCATGTGGAAATGGCCCAAGTTTCACACAGAAGGTCCGGAGTTCAATACTTGGCATTTTTTTTAAAAAAACTTTATTTATGCTCCATTTGGGCCTCCCCAATGAGGATCCAAAGCAGTTCTTCTCCTCCCTTCTATTTATCCCCACAACAACCCTGTGAGGTAGGTTAGGCTGAGAATGTGTGAATGGCCCAAGGTCACCCAGCAAGCTTCGACGGTAGAGTCGAGATTCAAGTCTGGGCCTCCCAAATCCTAGCCCAACACTCTAGGCACTATAATCCACTGGGTAAACACTCAGGTAGTAGGTGGCATTAAATAACTTTACCTGAAGAATGGCTGCCAATCAGAGTAGACTTGATAGACAAATGCTCTGATTCGGTATAAGGCCGCTTTCTGTGTCCATGTGGACATGTACCAGAATACAATGGCAATAACTGATAAAGAGGGAGCGCTGCAGTTTATTATGACACCCTTCCATGCCTGTTGCCTGGGCATGTTGGCACTAGGCAGTGCCGGGAGCCGTGTGCCAATCTCAGATCTTGCCTTGGAGCTTGTTGCCAAGTAGATGACGGAAGCCTGTCCTCAGAGCATAATAGCTGAAGAACAATGCCAGAGACAACTATCTGCTATCTAAACCAATCATTCCCAAAGGGTTTGCTGTGAAAGAACTGCTGGAGTAATGAATGCACTGAATGAACGAAGGCTCTTGTAGGTTCCACCCTACAGGGGAGTCTGTCCATTGTGTCCCTGCATGATTCCCTGCTCTGGCCTTGCTGCCGTCCAGTCAGCTTCCCTTTGGGAAAAGTGTGGATAATTCTGTTCTCTTTCTGCTTCCGAGTGTGATTGGCTCATTCAATAACTCCGAAATACCGAATGAACTGGTCTTAAACGACACCCTCCTGCAATTTTTTTTCATCTGCGCACTTTTTTAACCCTACAATAGGCTGAATCAGTGTGGAAGAAGAGCTTGTGCGGAGGCTATTTAACCCCTTCCTCTCTGACCCTTTTTCTGCTCAAAACAAACCCTCCTTCTGCTCCCAGCTACCTTTTCCAGGGAGGAAATTTGGGTCCTTGTAACCATCATCATCATCATCATTTATTCTGCTTATACGGCCATAGCCCTTAAGGATATTTAATACAATCAAATACAAATATGCAATTGCTCAATGAGAATAGCTTAAAAGTACAGGATCAATAAGACAAAAAAAATATAATAAATAGGGTATCTTCGAAGGATGCAAATGTATTGTGTGTGGCCACAGGCCTTCACAATCTAAAATCATTCATTAAAAACAGAACAAAAAAAATACAAGAATACAGATATAGTTACATAGATATAAATAAAATGACTATAAAATGCATTTTACCTAAAATGTAAACATTAAACAACATTAAAACCAAATGATTTCTAATCTATGCCAGGGGTTTACTCTCCTGGCTACCACATTTGCCCTTATTTTCCTAGCAGCCAGGACATAGAGGGCCATCCTATTTGAAATAAAAGGGTCTGTCAATAGGGTATCTTATAAAATAGGTAAACATGGGCCATATAATTAAAATCCAGCACTTAATTATAAGAAAAATAAAACTTGACTGTACCTAAATGCAGACGATAGTGCTCTCACCTATAACTTATTTGAAACTGATTTTGCGTTTCAGTGAAATTGTTACTGCTAGTAATTTCAACACTGAGACAATTATTTCTGGAATAGTATGCACCGATAAACAAGAAATTGTCCCTGACTCCAGTGGAAGATGGAATTTTGACAAAATGGGAAGTATCCAGTGGGATCTAAGAGCAGTCCATTGGGGACAAAACAATAATAAGTGGGCTAAGGTCTCTAGACACACACAGACAGAGTCTATCTGAATAAGAAGCTTGGGTAAATTGCCCTGTTAGTTCCGCTGATGGCAAAGCATTTAGTCTTGCAAGAGTGAATGCAAACTTGTAAGTGGGAATAGTAGGGTCCTTGTAATCTCATCTGCCCACCAGTGGGTGAAAAATCAGTTCGGTGAAGATAATTTTGAACTGAAAAAGGACCATGGGAAGGGGAAGAGTTAAGTGACCTCTCTCCACTTACCACTGAGTCAGAATGAAGCCTACACCAGGCTTCTTGGGGTTAAAAAAAAAATGCAAAGGAGGGGAAAAAAATCATAGAATTCCGGCACTTCGTAGAACCTGTAGTTTGAGCCACAGCGGAGGCACACCCTGTGCAGTGATTCATGCAGAAATACAACGGGGGGGGGGGTGCGTTATAGAGGCAGCTAGCCCTTACATACTTGGTTTTAAAAAGTCCTTTTGGGTTTCATACTGAAACATCTCTTTATTTTTAACTTTGGAAAGAAAGGGAGTGTGTGTTGGATGTCAGAAATATGCAAAACCCGATAGAAAATAAAGTTGCTCTTCTTTGGGCTTCAAAAAGTTGTCATTCGGAGGGGGCTTTTGTGCCGCTGCTCATACAGGGCTAAAATGCCCCTTTGGACCTCTCGGCAAAGGGTTCAACAGCTATGAGAAAGGAGGACAGCAAAAATCAAATTGTAGGCAAATCTCAAATTGAGGGCAGATTTCACCAGGAAAGGCTGAGCATTAAGACTCTCTGTCTGTTTTCCCTACTGGGATTGCCAACTCCAGGTTGGGAAATTCATGGATATTTCGGGGTGGAGCCTGGAAGGGTGGGGTTTGGGGAGAGAAGGGACCTTAGTGGGAAATAATGCATAGAGTCTTCTCTCCATTCCAATGCAGCCATTTTCTCCAGGATAACTGACCTGTATGGTCTGGAAATCAGTCTTAATTCTGGGAGATCTCTAGGCTCCACCTGGAAGTTAGCAACCCTACAAGTTGTCAGTCCCTGGCAATTAGGTCCCTTCAAGTTCTCCACAGTTAACACACAGGAGTTCCAGTCGAAGCAACTTTATTAGAGATCCACACAGTTCAGGATGTTCTTACAAAGGTGACAATTCAAACAAAGGCATTACTAATAATAGGGAAACTTCCCTCCCTTTGGGTCTGTTGACATTCTGGTGTGATACCCCAAAGACGTTACATGGGAACAGATTAGTTTAGACTACATGAAGTACAAAGGAAAATATCCCAGTCTCTGGGAAAGATACAACGTTCGCTGCTAGCAGCTCGCCTTCAAGGACGCTTGCTGGAAAAGTGAAAGTACTTATTTTCAACAGATAACGCAGAGGCCCCACTGGCTCTCCTGCATTTCATGTTAGCAGTTAAGACACTCTCAGATGACCCAAACAGTATACAGAACATAACTTTGGCAAACGGTTACGATCAGCACAACCTGCACAACACAATAATGGCAGGTATGCTGGCATACATGACACAAGCGTTTACAAAAACTTCTACAACTACAAAAAAAGCAAGAATATTTTGTTTAAAAAAAACAGTTGCGGAATAAGATAAAAAACCATGTCATTTGTCTCCGTTATATAAAGGTCTCCTGCGTTCCTCCCCTCCCCTAAAAACAACTGTATGGACTGGTGGAATGGCCATTTTGACTCGTCTCCTAACGCCATTTCCTGCAGGGCAAAACATTTGTGTACCCCACACTTGTCCACCAAGCGCATAACAATTTGGAGGGGGCAGAGGGGAGAAACTTATATCAGAAAAAGGGCTCCAGGGGGTGGATAGAAAGAGTTCAAGGCCCTCTCCCGGTTCAGCATCCTTGACCCGATTCTTCATGAGTCCCCAGAGCCGTTTTATTCCCCTTTTAAAAAACAGGCGATCCATTAGAGATCCGCTGCTCCATCTAGTCAGGCCCACAGACTGTGAGACACCCAGTTCTGTCGCACAGCGTTCAACATTAGACATGATCTAATCAGACGTGGCCTCGTCTGTCAAACACAGCCTCAAAGGAATTTTTCAGTGACTCTTGTTGACGGCATCTGTAAACAGTTATCCTGCTTCTCTTAGAACACCTAAGTATGCACAGTTTCTTCATGAAAAGCTTCTTTCAGATGACACACTGAACATGCATAGGGAACGAACATAGCACTGCTTCCCTCATGGCCAGAGTGCTAGGAAAACTAGGTGATTACTTAGGATACCAGTTTTGAGGGGGTATAGGGGGTTTTCAACGGGTTCCTTCCGTCGAAAATTGCTACACTGGTCGATGAATTTTGAAGTCTTGCTATGATTAAATTGTCGTGGTATTAAGAGCCTGAGACAAAGTGTTTTCACACGAAACAGGATTATATTGCTGGCCCACGCCCGTCAGCTCCACTCCATCCTTGACCTCATTTACTTATGATATGATTACATCTGTGCAGGGGTCATTTCGTAGAAAAAGAGGTGGAGGAACTCATTAGCATAACTCATTAGCATAACTCATTAGCATATGCCATGCTTCTTGCCATCACCAGAAGTGTGTCATTAGTATAACTGATTTGTATATGCCACACCCCCTGACATCACCTATTCTGGCTGTTTTGGACCCAATCCTGGCCATTCAGGGCTGAAATTGGGCCCAAAATGGCAAAAAAGGGCCTGAAAATGGCCAAAAAGGGGCCCAAAATGGTCAGGATCGGGCTGCAGCTGAGCAGGAGAGTGATCCACCACCTGTCAGAGGTCCAACCTGGGCCGTTTCAGCCCCAATCCGGGCCGAAACGGACCCAAATGGCTGAGAGTCAGGTGGGCGGGGTGTTCCTGCGCGTTCCCCCTCAAAATGAGCCCTGCATCTGTGTAAAGAAATGACCATGCCAGTTTGAAAATTGCAAACTTTATCGACTCTGTATGTCCCCTGTACAAAGGGAGCTTTGAGGTTGAACTTCTCTCTATATACCTGACAAACTGCTTAAATTTTATGGTTAACGTACTGGATAAGTGCTGTAATAATAAAGAGACCTGACAAACTGAAAGAAAGAAGAAAAAACATTTTTCAAAAAGAAAAAAATATTTTTCGAAACCAGTTTTCATTATCATATGTATAACCATTGTATTTGATATTATGAGTTAGCCTCACCAGTGCTGTTGTTATAACAGCTTTGTATGCTTTGAATAGCTGGTTAAATTGTTTCTGAACTCAAGGTCAACATTTGTTTTGTATCTAGCTTATAAATTGTAAATATAATTTCTTGTACTTTTGCACTTTAGATTAAACTAAAATTTCTATATAAGGAACCTAACCATTTTTGTTTCCTCCAAGAGGCTGCGTCCTCTTTATCTTTGTGTTGGCAAGAGACTAAGGCCAAATCCACACTTACCGGCATAGTGCTAAACAGTTGGAATGGTAGCATCTTCCTGGTGCATTTTGTGACATCATCGCGCCACGATGCCGCTCTCATGCCACGATGATGTCAGAAAAAGCACCAGGAAGACGCTATCATTCTGACTGTTTAGAGCTATGCCAGTAAGTGTGGATTCAGCCCAACAGAGGCAGTTTGCCATTGCCTTCCTCTGCAACCCTGGTCTTCCTTAGAGGTTTCCCATGGCTGACTCTATTTAGCTTCTGAGATCTGACGAGATCAGGCTCACCTGGGCTATACATAGGGTTGCCAGCCTCCAGGTGGTGGCTGGAGACCTCCTGGAATCACAAGTGATCTCCAGGCAGGGCCAGATCTAGGGTTGCCGGTGCCCAGGGCAACCCTAGTTTTACCCCTCACATGCACGCTGTGCATGCGTGCACTCCTGGTGCTGCATGATGACATCACGTCTGTGATGTCATCATGCAGGGCGGAGCATGCCGCCCGCGCAGTGCACTGGCGGAGGCAGCGTGCAGAGCTGGGAAGCTGCCCGCACCATTCACCTCCCCGCAGGACAGGGGGTGGGCGGCCGCCCCCTGTCCTGTGGGGCAGGCAAATGGCGCAGGCAGCCTCGCAGACCCCAGCACTGCCTTTTGCCTGCCCTGTCCTGCGGGGCAGGTGAAAGGCAGCGCAAGGGGCTGGGAGACTGTTCACACTGCCGCCCGCACGCTCCTGGCAGCTGGCAGCTGCTCCCGGCGCCCCCTCCCTGGCAGCACCGGGGGCAGACTACCCCCTGCCCCCTTGATCCGGCCCTGTCTCCAGGTGATAGAGATCATTTCCCCTGGAGAAAATGGCTGTCTTGGAAGGTGGACTCTATGGCATTATAGCCAGCTGAGGCCCCTCTCCCTCCCAAACCTCGCCCTCTCTAGGCTCCACCCCCCCCCCAAATCTCCAGGAATTTCCCAACCAGGAGTTGGCAACCCTAGCTATACAGGTCAGAACATCATTTAAAGTATTAACTTGTAAATTCTTTCATACTTCCTCAATACCCTCCAAAAGGCATCTGCATTGAGGTTTGTGGTGTACGCAAACATATTTCAGCCTAATCAGGATTAGGAAAAAAAACTGCTTAAAAGATGGATGGCTGATCAATGGCTGTCAACTCCCACAATGGATTTCAGTTTAAAAATAGTCTATCGGACACTTCAAGAAGCTCCCATTGCCACTTGACGGGGGGGGGGGGCACAAATGCCCTCAGATTTGTGGCCCACAATGGAAACCAAGAGGGAGAGGATGTGGTCACTGCCAGAGGTTTGGATTCAGGGCTGTCAGCAACCAAAGGGACAGGCCGGGTTTGCTTCCCTCCCTTCTGCATTCTCAGCGCTCGAGTCTAATTATGGTCTTCTACACCAATAAAAATGGGCACGGAGGGATGAGTCTGACCACACTGGGAAAACAACTTCGCGGAGCCAGAGACGGAGAACAGACAGGTACTCGGGAGGGGAGGGGGCGGCCCACGGTCCTATTTTTACCAGAGGACCATTCCAGGAGTGGGTGGTGAGTATAGGCCAGGATTCAATCTTCACATCCTGCAACGTTAACTCAGCAACTCCCACTGATTTCAGGCATTGCTCTCTCTGTTCTCCTCTCTTTCCTCTTCTTTGCACACCTTGCTTTTGTCTGGGGGGGGGGTAGTGTCGAGGGTTGGCAACCTCCAGGCAGGGCCTGGAGCTCTTCTGGAATTACAAATGACCCGCCCTCTCCAAAGCAGCCAGTGATCTGATCGCTGTAGTCTGGAGATCACTTGTAATTCTGGGAGATCTTGAGGCCTCGCCTGGAAGCTGGCAAGGCTAGGCTCATGGTGCAGCTAGTGGCATGGGAAGATGGCACATGGATGCCATTCCCACTTGCTGCCCCATCCCCCCACCCCAAACACTGCTGCTTCCACAGCAATGGCACCTTTTCTCACCCACCTCTTTGTGGACGGAGCTCTGGATTGTCAGGAAGATCCAGTGCAAAAATTAAAACTGGTGCAAACTAGAACAAAACGCGTATCTTATGTCAGCATGCATGGGGGCGGGGACGGTTCCTCCTAATCACTCCTGTGTCCTTTAGAGGAGAAGCAACTGCTTGCTCCAGTGTGTGTCTTTTCAGCTCTCATAGCTGCAAAGTTGCTATAATCACGCCGTAGATCACAGTGCTGAGAAAGATCCAGAGGAGTTAGCCGTGTTAGTCTGTAGTTGCAAAATAGTAGGGAGTCCAGTAGCACCTTTAAGACTAACCAACGTTATTTGTAGCATAAGCTTTTGAGAACCACAGCTCTCTTCGTCAGATGCATCGTCAGCTTTCGAGAACCACAGCTCTCTTTGTCAGCGCTGAGAAAAGAGGCAAAGGCAACTGTTGCGCTACCCTCTCTGCTCTAATCATCTATCTCATTCCACCCTCTAACCTTCCGGATGGGCTGCTGGGTTAGAACAATATTGGTCTGGGAAGGATCTCTGTGACCCATCTGTGCCCCCCTCCCAATTCCCTAGCGAAGATTCACCCGTCTGGGTCTGGGAATGTCCGCTTAGTGGCTCAGTGGCTAGTGGTTCAACTGTTTATCCTACAGCCCAAGGCTGCTTCTGAATGTCCGGGAACTTCCCAAGTTGAGCCAGTCGTTGGAGGTTTGGTTTTGTCTGGCTTTATTTTCTTAATGATTTATTTCCCCCCATCTTTAAATCCATTTTTTTTAAAAAAACACATTTAAGTTGTCCCAGTAACAAAGCCTTGAAGTGCACCCTCCTGCCCCCTTGTTCCTAAAAGAAACCGCCTTTGTGACTGAAGCTTATCCAAAGGCCAACTTTGTGGTCTCACTAATTGCCTTGTTTGTGACTTGAAGCTGGGCAGAGAACCCGAGTCTTGGCAACCAGCCGTTGCTCCAACCATTAGCAGTGCTGACTCCAGGACTGGGTTTTTTGGGGGGTGGGGGGTGGGCAGAGATGCTTGGATATGACGCCCTGGGTGTGCTCACCATCTTCTCCTTGCCGACTCATTTGCTCTCTCCCTCTGGCCACAATCTGCACTGGAAGAGGAAGGGCACACAAAGCCCGCTGTAGGTCTTCTTTTTCCTTAAACTTGCTCCTATTTAAAAGAGTACACGAAGATGTTGGTTGCACTAGACGCTAGACTGGGCTTATCTGAGAGCCAAGCTACAAGTGACGCCTGACACAGGTTGGACACTTGTCAGCTTCCCTCATGTTTTGATGGGAAATGTAGGCATCCTGGTCTTGCAGCTGTAATGGAGAGCCAAGCTGTAAAACCAGGACGCCTACATTTCCCATCAAAACTTGAAGGAAGATGACAAGTGTCCAACCTGTGTAAGGCGTCACTTGTAGCTTGGCTCTAAGATCTCCTTATATTCTAGTAATATTGTGGATTTTGATATGTACGGAAATGAATCTTAACTCGTTGACTCTTTAGTTGCACATTACTTTTTGTTTGTACATCAGTGGAAATCTTTGTGCTTCATACCATTATTCTAAATGCTGTAATTGTTATATAATGGTGTTGTTTGCTCCAGATTCTTTGGACTGTATATTGTAATTTTTACTCATCATATATAATTTGATCGTGTGTCTTAGACTGAAGTAGTTAGTAGATTATGGTGGATTTCCCTTTTGGTGATTAGCTCATTACTGTAAACCTCTTTTGTGTTGTGGCCTATTTAAAAGAGGACAAGGACATACAGAGTGAGCTCCAGGGGGTAGAAGCGGGCACCCTGCCCGCATGTAGACATCAGTAGGTGCCCAATGATGCCAACCCTCTAATGCCAGGCCTAACTACTAAGCATCATGCTTTTCATGGGGATGGCCTGAAGGATCCTGAATTACATTGGTGTAGTGGTTAGCATATCAGACTAGGATCTGGAAGACCCAGGTTCGAATCCCCACTCTGCCATGGAAGCTTGCTGGGTGACCTTGGACCAGACACACACTCTCAGCCTACCTTACAGGGGCGTTGTGAGGATAAAACAGTGCAAGCTGCATCAGGTTCCCAGTGGGGGAAAAGGTATAAATGATGAAGTAATTAAAAAACAAACAAACCAAGATGCTGATGTTACCTTTGAATGTAATGTGTGTAAGTTAGTGCTTGGGGGTCATATTAAATTGCAGCATCCGTGAATAGGGGCCTTAAGTTTAGCTTAAATTGCTGTTAGTCAAGAAATTCCCCATTTCAGATGTTCCATTACTGATATGAGTAGACCACTTACATAAGCAATTACTTATGAGTCTGGGTCCTAGCAATTTCGGACTCTACTCGATAGTACAGTTTCTTTTGCATTTTAATTGTTTTTCTTTCACACAAGCGCAGAAAACAGCCACGCTGAAGTCCGTAACTTATTATTCCTTGCATTTTATTATTCCTTGCATTTTTCATCAGCCTGGGGAGAAAGCCGCATTTTTTGGCAGCAAGAGATGATGAGCAGGGGAGAAAAGAGTTAAAGTCCCCCTCTCTCTTCCCACACCGTTCTCTTCCTTGAGAAAGCATTATCTGCAGGCTGCACTTGCAAAAAGAAGACAGGAAGGGTGCTTAAAATAAACACCGAAGAAACAGCAATATGTATGTGTATCACACTTGGAATTGGGTATGGAAGGAAGAATGGGGTTGCTCTGCGGAGGGAAGCAATAGCAGAAGTTACTTCTGCTCATCTCTTGCCCTGAAAACCCTGTGGTTCTGGGATCACCATACGTCAGCTGTGACTTGGTAGGGCACGTTTAGTACAATTATGGAACTCTGGAGCCTTGATCTGAGACTTCTGCTGGTGTGGTCCAGTGAGTGGGTCTAAAGTTGGGTCAGGTCTTAGGGGGAGAGGAGAACAGCAGTGATCGCATTGCATGGCCACAACATCATCCTTTACCCTCTTCTTGCCATTTGTCAAATGGGGAGAGCAGACCTCCCTCACAGGGTTGTTGTGTAGGGAAGGAAACGACAAGAGTACACCCTATGGTTTATGCTTTGTAAATGCTAGGACAGGCCTGTGTGAGTTGTGACTCAGCAAGACAAATTTAGCTCACCATCAGAGTATCCAAGGGTTATCAACCTCAAAGTGGAGCCTGGAGTTCACCTGGAATGATGACTGATCACTAGTCTACAGAGATCAGTTCCCCTGGAGGAAGTGGCAGCTTTGGAGGACTGAGTCCTTGGTATACCATGGAGTCGAAGAAAAAAGTCCTAGAGTATCATGCCATTCCCTCTGAGATCCAAGCTACAAGAGGCAAATTGCACATGAAGGGAGTCTCAATGTTAGTCAGGAAGCTGAGTTTTAAAAGACAGATCGGAAGGCTTTGTCAATTTCTGCTCTCATCAGAGGTTTTGTTAATTTCCTCTTCGCCTCCTGAAGGCTCTGTCAGTTTCACCTCCCCTTCTAGGAGGCAAAGAGGAAATTAACAAACCCTCTGAGGAGCAATCTTTGCTGGTTCTGTAGAGGGGAAATTGACAGAACCTTCTGATCTCTTTTAAAACTCAGCTTCCCGGCTAATATTGTGGCTCCCTTCACACGAGCGTCCTCGTGTAATTCGTCTCTTGTAGCTTGTCTCTGAGCTTCCACATTTACCAAATACTGCCCTCTACAGGCATTACTTCCAGTTTCCAGGAATTTTTAACCCAGTGATGGCACCTCGAGTGTATCATGACCTTCTAGGTGCTGGACAAGCCACCTCTTTGTAGCCCCAGGGAAAAGAAGAAACCTGTCGAGATCCTGGTTCAGCCCCCATACCTGGCCCATTGTCTTGGCGGGCTGCAGATTGTGACCTGGACCAGTGAGCTCTGCCACTGTGTTTCCTGCCGCCCACTGCCTTCTCCCCCAAAGCAAAGAACCGACCCTGGCTTCATCAGAGTGGGATGTGCTTCAGAGAAGTCCACGAGGCACCGTCTTTGTGTCCTCAAGGAGCACCCGTTCAGAAACAGTCGCCTCCCTCATGTGAGCACGCTCAGCTCAGAACTTCCTAACATTTCATGAAGCTCCCCGGTGTTTTGGCGATTCATCGCAAAGCCAGTCCTTTCGTTATGACACCCACAACCAGCTCTCAAAATTCCAGAAGCTCCCCGTCCCCACATTTCCACCCCACATTTCCACATTTACACCCAGTGGAAGGACCCTTCTTCTTCCCCCCATGCGTGGAACGTTCTGTGAAGACAGATGCCTGCAAAAATACATGCACGAGTCACTGGGGCCCACGCTATCCACCCACCGCTTCTTTGAGCTGGACGGATTGCGTAGGTGCGATACGCTCAAGTGTGAAGGCATGTGCTTCAGCATTCCAGCAGGCGATGTGTGGGTGCGATCCGAGCACAAGGTTTGCTCCTGTGCCTTACACTCCGCTTACAGCATGTATCTTTAGGCTGCAGTGTTGACTTGCCTATTGAGATGTCCCCTGTGGACCCCGTCCCTCTCTTCCCCAAGGCCAGAGCTGCTACAGGCTTTTGGGGGGGGGGCACAAAGCGCTCTGGTCTCCCCCACCATTGATTCCACCCGGTCCTCCTCCACTCCATCTGCCCATTCTTACATTCTACAGGATCATTCTTGCAAGAGGCAGGGCTTTTTTTCAGGGGGAACGCGGGGGAACGGAGTTCCGGAACCTCTTAAAAATGGTCACATGGCTGGTGGCCCCGCCCCCTGATCTCCAGACAGAGAGGAGTTGAGATTGCCCTCTGTCTGGAGATCAGGGGGCGGGGCCACCAGCCATGTGACCATTTTCTCCAAGGGCAGCCCACGGAGTTCCACCACCTCTTTCCCCAGAAAAGAAGCCCGGGCAAGAGGTATTTGTGCCTCCCTACCTCCTCCAGGGCCCTCTTCTACCAAGAAACGGAAGATTCTATATTTAGCAGTTATTTTGGGCAATGCATTGCTATGCCCTAACCTGGGTAACCCAGGCAAACCCAACCTTGCTAGATCTTGGAAGCTAAGCAGAATTGGCCTTGGTTAGTGATTGGATGGGAGACCTGCAACCAAGACCACAGTCGCAGAGGCAGGCAATGGCAAAACCACCTCTTGCCATGAAAACCTCGCCAGGAGTCTCATAAATGCTAAAGTCAGGAAGGGAGTTCTCTGGACTAAATTTGTTTCAATGGCAACTGCTGGATCCCTGGTTGTGAGGATTTATTCAGGAGGAATGCAATATCCGGGCCAAGAAAGCACTTTCCTTGACCCACCCCCCCAACTCACCTCTTCCTCTGTAGTCAGTTAAGTGGTTTGGGAAACAGATACTGCAGGAGCTGTTCTTCTGGACCGTGAGATTTTCAAATACAGCAGAGGCGGATGAGGGCAAACACCAGTGCAACGGTCTCCTTTGTCAGGGAGGAGGCAGACTTGGAAAGGTTAATTTGACCACAAGCACAGCCTTGGTGCCAGCGTTCCTCAGGCAGCCAAAAAACAGTTGCACAACAGGCTGTGGGCAATGACCGTTCCCACTAGCGGCACATCCATCCAAGCTCTCCATCTTCCCAAGAATGCACACACCCAACCTATAGAGTCTCTGCCCTGCAACAGCCTGTCGGGTTTCAGAGAGCGGGACCAGAGTTTACAGGACAAGCCAGAGGTTCTAAGACCGAAAGAGGGTAGGAAATTGGTGGAGAAAAAGGTGGTGAAAGGTAAGGTTGACGGATGGCACCTTTGGGCGGTGGAGAAGTCAGTGGGGTTGGAGATGCATGCAAGCTTGGCTGAGATTTTGTGGTCTTTGCCCCCCATAATTAAAAAAAAAAAGTTGTACTTAATTTTTTAAACCTTTAAGTTTGAGCTTACCAATTACACATGCAGCAGAAACACTTCTTCTGTAAGAAGTGAAGGACTTATATGCTGTCCCTTGTTCCTGGTCTCAGGTTACAGAGGAGGCTTATTAAAGAAATAGAGAGAGTGGAAGACACTCTGCTGTATCTGATGCTATCCCTTTGATGTGTAGACTGGTAATCTCAGCGAACTTCCTTCCTTCCTCCTTCCTTCCTTCCTTCCTTCCGCCCCCCTCCCCCCTCCCTCTTCATCTCCCTCACGTGCACACTCTCTCTCCATCTTGCCACCATGGAGGGTACAGGACTTGCTCCCTGTGCCGACCGGCATCCTAGTTTAGATGGATTAAATTAGATTCTCTCTCTCCTCTTTCCTATCCTGAGTGCTATTCCTAAATAGAAGGACTCTTATTTTCTTTATGGACGTAAGTGGATTCTGTGTGAGTTTATTGCCTCGTCACCATGCATGCAGAAACACTTAGCTGCGCTCTCTGATTGCTCTGCTTTACTTATTTACTTATTTATTCTACATTGCCAATTTCCTTCCTTCCTTCTTCCTTCTTCCTTCTTCCTTCCTTCGAGCTGCAATACTCTTTCTGTTTTTTCTTCCTTATTTACTTATTTAT
This sequence comes from Eublepharis macularius, assembly GCF_028583425.1. Taxonomy (NCBI): domain Eukaryota; kingdom Metazoa; phylum Chordata; class Lepidosauria; order Squamata; family Eublepharidae; genus Eublepharis; species Eublepharis macularius. Next base: position 48,799,775 of record NC_072804.1, on the reverse strand, counting down.
TCTACATTGCCAACTTCCTTCCTTCCTTCTTCCTTCTTCCTTCCTTCGAGCTGCAATACTCTTTCTGTTTTTTCTTCCTTATTTACTTATTTATTCTACATTGCCAACTTCCTTCCTTCCTTCCTTCTTCTTCCTTCCTTCGAGCTGCAATACTCTTTCTGTTTTTTCTTCCTTATTTACTTATTTATTCTACATTGCCAACTTCCTTCCTTCCTTCTATCTTTCCTTCGAGCTGCAATACTATTTCTGTTTTTTCTTCCTTTCTTGTGGGGTTCTGCTAGGGATGAGATTCATAGATTCCAGCCTCTCCACTTCCCTCCACTAGATCCTTCCCCTTAAAGCTCAGGTTAGAAGAATCCAGACACTTTCTATCACCTGTGGGAGTCAATAGAACCCCACAGCATAACTTGGCATACCTAATGGGTCCTGGGATGTGACTTCTCTTGAACAGCATGCCTCTCCCAATGGGGTGGCCACTCATTTTTGGAAACTTAAGAAAAGTTTCAAGCAACACAGTAGTCCAGTGAAGTCCTGCAAGGATATGTGTTGAAATCCCTGGCCATTGCTAAAGGAGATCTCCGGTTTCTAATTGTTCTTGCATGGCTCATATCCTTGCATCAGGCTAAAATCAAAGCAATGCTGTTATGGAAATAAGTCTCATGGAAGTGAGAGAATCTGATTGCCAGTAAACATGGCAAAAGCTACGTGTACATGTGAACCAGGATACTTGAGATTAGGTTCTTTTGAACTTCTTGGTAATAGGAGCACTGGTAGCCCACTTTCAAATGGGGACAAAATGCTGGTTTTTAAACCCTTCCTCTCCTCCAATGCTGTTTCTACAATAGCTCTCTAGAGCAGATATGTGCCTGCAAGGGAAACCTATAGGTATCCTATGGGTATACAGATAGCAACTGGTGGAGAAAAGAGGTTTGCATTGTTGGGGGCAGGGCTTTTTTTCAGCGGGAAAATGGTGGAATGGAGTTCTGGCACCTCTTGAAAATGGTCACATGGCTGGTGGCCCCGCCCCCTGATCTCCAGACAGAGGGGAGTTTCGATTGCCCTCTGCTGGAGCAGTGCCGAGGGCAATCGAAACTCCCCTCTGTCTGGAGATCAGGGGGCGGGGCCACCGGCCATGTGACCATTTACACCGAGGGCGATTTAAACTTTAAAAAACTTCCCCCTTGTTCCAGCTGACCCAAAGCGACGTCATTGTGCGGTCCTGAGTTCCACCACCTCTTTTCCCAGAAAAAAAGCCCTGGCTGGGGGGATGCTATAGAGAAAGGGTTAAACATTTGTCCCCCAAGCATCGCGGTCCCGATTTAAATTTAGCCCCCTTGCCGAATGCATTTAGCCTCAAAAAGAAGACCCTGGGAGGTTCCCGATCTGGATCTCTCGGGTCATGTCTGTTTCGGCTTTAGGCGGTACGTTGTTTTCTTGGTTGGCCTTCCCAAGTTTGTGCAGCTTTGGTGATGTCTCACTATTTGCGAGCGATTTCCCAGAGCAGATGGCTTTCCCTGTCAGGGCTGTGCGAAGTCCAAATGCTCAATCTGCGTCAGCGTCTCACACAACAGCGCTGCCGTTTTGCTCGCAGCCAGCGGACACTTTGCAAACTGAGCTCTGCGGGGGCCAAGCAAACTAGTGTGGCACGGTGTGTTCGCGCTCTCGCCCACGGCTGGATTTATTCATTTATACCCTGCCTTTCTCCCCAGTGGGGACCCAAAGCTGCTTATATCATTCTACTCTCCTCCGTTTTATCCTCACGACAACCCTGTGAGGTAGGCTAAGCTAAGAGCTTGTGACTGGCCCAAGGTTACGCAGCGAGCTTCCGAGGCAGAATGAGGAATGGAACCCGCATCTCCCAGATCCCAGTGCAACACTCTAACCACTACACATCACTATCCCTTACCACTAGAGTGTTTGTATATGACCAATGGTAATTTGGAGTGGAGTTTACATTGGATGATCTGGTAGTAATTTTGTCCCAGGAGTCCTTAAAGAGAGGCTGGGGCAATTCTGCAGTGGAGCATGTCTCCATCTGTTTGGGGGATAGGAAAAAGTAGGACCAAACATCATTTTCAAAAGTATCATTGATTTTTCCTCATGCTGTGGAAGGGAATATGGGACAGGGTTTTTTTCCTATTCATGGTGGCAAAGCAGAGAAATATAGTAATAAAGACTGAATGCCCATGGAGCATGTGCAGAGTGGCTTTCTTCAAGTCGGTATCAAGTTATCCCATGCAAGAGGGGTTCCTCTTTTTTAAGTGGACTGTTTTAAGTAGTATTGAATATCGGGTCTCAGTCCTGAAAAATGCAACCCACTAGCAAAGACAAGGGTGCCTTTAAGCACGTGTAGAGTGCCTTTTTCTTCAGCCTGCGTCAAGGATGGCTTTCCACTCATTCTCAGAGGATATGGCTTTAAGCAGAAGAGCGTGCCTGAGCAGAGTTGCCAATTCAAGGTTGGAAAATTCCTGGGGGTGGCTCCTGGGGAGGGTGGGGTTTGGGGAGGGGAGGGGAGGGAGTTCAGTGGGGTATAATGCCCTAGAGCTCACCCTCCAAAGCAGCCATTTTCTCCAGGGGAACTGACCTCTGTAGACTGGAGATCAGTTGTAATTCTGGGAGATCTCCAGGACCCACCTGGAGAATGGCGACCATATGCAGTACAGACTTAAGCTTATTTCAAACCCATTTAAATTGCATGGTTTTCAAGGATTTTTAGAGCCAGGAAGGGGCAAAGGCTCCTGAGCAATGACCTCTCAGCACCTTCATAAAACGATAATTCCCAGAGATCTTTGAGGAAGCCAAAATGTGGAAGCCAAATTGGTCCAAAATGTGGAAGCTAAACTTCTCCCGGTGTGTCAGCACCACACCCATCTTTGTGTACCGCCCAGACAGATGTTGAACAGATGTGGACTCCCATGCCACTCACACTTGGCATGGACACAAGAGAAACCAGTGTTGCCTGGCCTTATATTAACTGCCTAATGCTCTGCTCCCATCTAGTGGCCAAATCGGGTATAGCTACATATGGTACTTCCATTCTTGCTTCAAAAGGGATTGGGATATTTGTGGTATGATAAAGCTAAGATTAATGCAGAATTTAATAACCATTATGTTAGGCATGCCATTTTGACAATAAGTCTCTCCCAAATTTCTAAATGCCAGAAGACTGAGAACAGCAAAAGAATACTTTTTAAACGCTGGGAGTACTATGATGATTTAATATGTAATTTTAAGGCATAGCAATAGCCCCTTGGGGATTTGGAAATGTACCTATATATTTTTGCTTTTAGGGGGAAAGGGAAGCTAGGAAGAGATGAGGTTTTGCAGCAGAAACAATAACGCAAGAAGAAAGAGCTCAACCTTGCCAGTTTCAGGCTGAGGATAATAGGAGCCGTACAGTCCACACAACTCGAAGTGTTATGAAAGGGTAGAAATATGATGTGAGTTGACTCTGCATTGGCAAGACTTTCTGAATTTCCAGCAGCAGACTAAACTCTGAAACTACAGGAAAATCTCAAGCACAAAAGATACATTAAGAGTGATATTTTTTTTTTACTGGCCCGAATAATTTTGAATTTCCCCCCACCAACCAATTTTTTCCATAGGAGATGCCACCTTGATAAATCCTGGCCTGTTATGGCATTCTCATGGCCAAGTATCTTGCATTTATTTATTTATTTATTTTGTTTATATTCCACTTTTCTCCCCACTGAGGGACCCAAAGCTGCATATACTCTTCTCTCCTTTGTTTTATCCTCAAAGTAACCCTGTGAGGTAGGTTAGGCTGAGAGTGCATAATAGGCCCAAGGTCACCCAAGCGGAGTGGGGATTTGAACCTGGGTCTCCCAGATTCTAGACCGACACTCTAACCACTACACCACGCTGGCTGCCATCGTGGGCCCATGGATTTTCTTAGGCAATATTTCATCATTTTCCACTTCACATATCTTCAGCTGGGTGACCTTGGGCTAGACACAGTTCTCTGGAGCTCTCTCAGCCCCACCCACCTCACAGGGTGTTTTGTTGTGGGGATAATAATTTAATTTAATTTAATTTATTACATTTAATTTATTACATTTATATTCCACCCTCCCCGCTTTCATACTTTGTAATTTATTACATTTATTACATTACATTTATATTCCGCCCTCCCTGCTTTCATACTTTGTAAACTGCTCTGAGCGGGCATTAAGTTCTCCTGAAGGGCGATATATAAATCAAATATTATTATTATGTTTTCCCAACAGGTCTGCATCCCAAATGGCCACCAACACCACTCTGGAAGAAAACGTTTATGGAGAATATGAGGACTACTCCGATTTTGAAAACAACCTGCCTCTCCGCGACTCCATGCGCCTGCTCTCCATGGTGGTCTACAGCATTGCCTTTGTACTGGGGGTGTTTGGAAATGGCCTGGTCATCTTCGTCACTGGCTTCCGCATGAAGAGAAGCGTCAACACCATCTGGTTCCTCAACTTGGCCATCGCCGACTTTGTCTTCACTTTCTTCCTGCCACTGAGTGTGGCCCACATGGGCCTGGGCTTCCACTGGCCCTTTGGAAAGGCCCTATGCAAGCTTAACAGCACAGTGGCCTTCTTCAACATGTTTGCCAGTGTCTTCCTGCTCACGATTATCAGCATGGACCGCTGTATCTCGGTGGCGCGTCCGGTCTGGGCCCAGAACTGCCGAACGCCGCGGCTGGCTTCTCTAGTAGCGTTGGGCATCTGGGTAGCGGCCCTTTTGCTCAGCATCCCCTACCTCGTGTTCCGTGACACCAGGAGCTCGCCCACTGATGAGAATATCACGCACTGCTACAACAATTTTGCCTTGTCCGTTGATTTACCGTCAGAGGAAGTCGGCAAGCTGGAAGAATATCGCCACCAAGCCATGGTGTTGACCCGTTTTGTGGCTGGCTTCCTGGTCCCGTTCTCCATCATTTTGATATGTTACGGCATCATCGCAGCCAGGCTGAAGGGAAACCGGCTCACTCGCTCTGACAGGCCTTTCAAGATCATGGTGGCTGTGGTCTTGGCATTCTTTGTTTGCTGGTTCCCGTACCACGTCTTCTCCTTCCTCGAGATGTCGTTGGCCACCGTAACGCCCTGGCAACAGACAGTGCTGGTGGTGGGAACACCCTTGGCTTCAGGGTTGGCCTATCTCAACAGCTGCCTGAACCCTTTCTTGTACGTCTTTGTGGGGCAGGATTTCAGACAGAAGTTGCGGATGTCCGTGCTCGCAGCTTTCGAGAGTGCCTTCAGCGAGCCCTCAGTGCAGGCTTCCTTGCCCTTCACTAAGAGCAAATCTAGCTCGGGTGTTGACCATCACGAGGTCTAGATGGCCAGAGTCTGGACCAAGATTCTTGAGAGAAAGAGAATGGGATAGAGATTTTTTAAAGATCTCACAAGGGAGGGGAATGTATTCTAGAATCTTCTGAACAGCCATTATCCTAGCATCCCTCTCTGTGTATGTGCATGAAATAATCTCTTGAATTAACAGCTGTTTTCATAGGCTCAGTTCCTCATTTCATGTGACAATTCTCATGTTTACTTTCTCCTTTGCAGCTTGCAATGGCTCCTGACTTTAAAAAAAGTTTTCATTTTAAAAAATTAAAACAAACCAGATACCACATAGAAATAAAAAAAATGGCAGCAATAGCGACAGGTATAAGCCTCTATAAAAAGTTTCCGGGTATCTAAAAGTAAGTCAATAAGCAATTGTTGTCTATATGCCATACATTCAAATATTGATAAGGTTGTATGGTCTTCAACCTATTGAATGACAGAAGGTGGACCTTTCTCTCTCCAGTGTTGTGATATATGTCTTTCGCTTACAGTAAGAGCACGGAGGGTCCATTTTTGTTGAGTTAGCCTCCGGGAAACAGGCAAATAGCTTAAAAGTACATAAGCATCCTCAAAAATGGAGGGTCCATTTTTTTGATTTAGCCTTTAGGAAACAGGCAAATAGTTTAAAAGTACATAAGCATCCTCAAAAATCAGCGAATAATCTAACACAAACAGGGCCGGATTGAGGGGGAGCAGGGGGGGTAGTCTGCCCCCGGCACCACCAGGGAGGGGGTGCCGGGAGCAGCTGCCAGCTGCCAGAGGGCGCAGGCAGCTGTGCGGGCAGCCTCGCAGCCCCCCGCTCTGCCTTTTGCCTGCCCTGTAGGACAGGGGGTGCATGGCAAGCCGGCCACCCCCTGTCCTGCGGGGCAGGCAAAAGGCAGCACGGGGGGCCGCCGGGCCGCCCACGCCATTCACCTGCCCCGCAGGACAGGGGGCGGCCAGCCGCCCCCTGTCCTGCAGGGCAGGCAAATGGAGCGGGTGGCCACGCTGCCTTTTGCCTACCCTGCAGGGCAGGGGGTGCGCGGCAAGCCGGCCGCCCCCTGTCCTGCGGGGCAGGCGAAAGCAGTGCGGGGGGCTGCAAGGCCGCCTGCGTCATTCGCCTGCGGGGAGGCGAATGGCGTGGGCGGCTTCCCAGCCCCACACGTTGCCTCCACCGTTCCGCCCTGCGTGATGACGTCACCGAAGTGACATCATCGCACAGTGTGGGGAGGTAGTCGACCCAGGGTTGCCCCGGATGCGGGCAACCCTAGATCCGGCGCTGAACACAAAGTTAGTATGAGTAATGATGACTTCAACAACTGAGATCTAGACTCCTGGGAATCAAAGGTGGCAGCCTGCACCATCGCCTCAGACTTTTCCTCCTGTAGTGGTTGATGCTGAAGTGGTTATAGTAATAGACCTACTCCAGCTTTTCCACCTCTTACCCCATCTAAACCCCCAGGGGCTCTCCCTGTGGTTAGCAAGTGTTCCCCGCCTAGAGAATACATCTTTCCTCATCAGTCCACCAAAGTAAATGGAGCTGGGAGTGAGTAATGACTTCCTCTCACAAAGACTAGGTAACTGGACACACCCAAGGCATATGTTTAAGAGATGTGTCCTGTAAGTTACAATGCCAGCAATTAAACATTTTACTTAGCCCTTTACTAAAATGGCGCTGTGGTCTTTTTTAAAGAGCAATGTTTAGTTCCGTATGAACTCCATTCAGCTCTGGAGCTGCAGCCCCCTTATCTAGTTGCACACCTTGCATGTCCTGTGCTGCTCCCCTCTTTGGAATAATAGTTTATAATGTGTAGTAGGGATGCTTCTGAAGTTCTTTTTCTGAACTTGGAAGTCCTAAATTACCTTGGTATATTTCTGAAGTGGAAACGTGGCACAAGGCTCAAAGAGTCAATTTTACTAGCGCTTTAGGACTATGCAAATAGATCTAAATCTTTTGGATTTTTTTTTTAGTTCATCGTTTCTGCCAAGAGCCAAGGGGAGTGTGTGCGAGGGGAAGGGCTGACAAGATAACTCCCTGACATCCCAATGGGACAACAGAGAGCCAGTGTGGTGTAGTGGTGAAAATGTTGGGCGAGGATCTGGGACAGTCAGGTTCGAATCCCCACTCTGCCACGGACGCTGGCTAGGTGACTTCTGTCAATTCTCTCTCTCTCTCTCTGCCTTACATAGCTCACAAGGTTGTTGTTGGAGAATAAAATGGAGGAGGGGGAAACGATGTTGTAAGCCACTTTGGATCCTCATTGGGGATAAAAGAAGAATGTAAATATTCAAATTGTTCTATCAAAGTCACACACCTTGAAGCAGGGTATAAATATTCATATCAATCCACCTATCAAAGTCATACACCTTGCCTATCTTTATCTTTATCTTTATCTTTTTATCTTTATCTTTTTATCTTTATCTTTATCCATCCATCCATCCATCCATCTGGCTGGCTGGCTAGCTGTCCACCCCTCCCTCCCTCTCTCTCTCACACACACACACAATTTTTAAATACAGAGCCAAGCTACACGTGACGAATTACACTTGCCTGGCCAGTGAACAGACTCCCGTGTATTCCTCCCTGTTCGCTTGCCGTTCACTTGCTCTCCACTCGATCAAATGGAGCGCAAGTGAACAGGGAGGAATACACGGGAGTCTGTTCACTTGCCACGCAAGTGTAATTTGTCACGTGTAGCTTGGCTCACAGGGACATATGTTCCATGTTCCTGAGCACCAACGATTTGCTTTCAGGATATGTATGACCCTGCATTTACACATAAATCCCTGGCAGTTGAAGTTCCTCTGTTTTGGCAGTGCCGTATCACCCTGATTAAACAGGCAGATGGACACAGGAAGTCAGCCATCTGACCTTTGCAAGTAATTGCATGCTATTGCTATTTTTGCTTTTGTGGGAAAGGGGGAGACAACCATACTATGTGGGATATTCTCTGTTCCCCGCTGATACAGGGGAAATTTGCAATTTCTTCTCATGCCCTTGATGGGCTTGTGAAGAAGCTGTTTAGCCTGATTGCTGGCAAAGTTACTCTTTTTAACTAACTCTGTCTGCTTTTTGGAGGTGGACAGCCCTGGATCTGTTCATGTTGTTGGGTCCTCAATTTCAGCCCGAGCTTTGCGTATGTGCCTTCTTTACCACAGCAGGGGTGTAAAATGGGAACAAGATGTCATCCCGCTAGCTACCCCTTTCCCTGAGCAAAGCTGTTGAGTCATGCGATTACTTCTGATCCACACACAAGCCCTAACCCTCTTCACAAGTTACAGAGAACACATGTACAGTCCATGCACAATGTACACTTGATTGTTCTTTGCTAGCGTGCTGAGTAATTCTCATGTTACAGTCAGCGCATGTACAGCTGAATGTGTGATACAAACTGCACACATGTCCAGAGACTGTAAGCTGAATGCTCATTGCTGTTTCTTACAGATGTACACTTGTACAGGCAAGACATGAGTGTGTTCCCTGTAAATAAAGGGAGAAAGAACAGCAGAACATGCTGCAACGTCATTCTTCCAGCGAACTAACTAAATCACGTTTTTGTATCTTCTTTCCTGTTTCTCCTTCCGTTGTTGCCATCACGCTACATGAGCTCTCCTCCCAGTGAAATTGCTGAGTACTCATTTAAAACCCCCATTCATCATCATTGGATACAGCTTGACTGGAATCTGTTGTTATGAACTTCCCAGTTGCCCCAGCAACAAGAAATTTTACATACAACAATCCAGGTTTTTTTACCATTGATTGAGAGAACACCAGGACTTTCAAACACCGTAGTAACTTTTACAGAAGGCAGCAGGAAAAGAGGAAGACCTAAAACAAGATGGCTCGACTCAATAAAAGAAGCCACGTCCTCCAGTTTGCAGGATCGGAGTAGGTCTGTTAGAGATAGAATGTTTTGGAGGTCTTTCATTCATAGGGTTGCATAGGTCGGAGACGACTTGACGGCACATGACACACACACAGTAACTTTTATTTTATGTACTACTGATACAGAAACAGAGCAAATTCCCTCTTATAAGCAGATAGCATGGCTGGTCAATTTGTATCAGAAAGAACTCCTGCATCTCAAAGTATTTTACCTGATTCCAAAACTCTGCATTCTCTCCCTGTCTGCATTCAACTGGCTTTGCACAGCTTATCTGCCCATCAAACCAGCCAAATAACATCATGCCTATCTCAGGCCAAGATTCTCTCTGGGCTTCTTCCTCGCCTCGCCCAGACCCAACCCAAATAGCCTTTGACACTAGTTTTGACGTGCACAAATTACTCGTGATATCTAACCCCCCCTCCCCCCACTATGTTTAGAGGCAATATATCTTGGAATGCTAGTTGACTGGGAGGGTAAAAACAAGATATGGCTTTAGATTCACACTTCTTGTGAATATGGTTACCAACTAGCAGGGCTTTTTTTCTGGGAAAAGAGGTGGTGGAACTCAGTGGGTTGCCCTCGGAGAAAATCATCACATGGCTGGTGGCCCCGCCCCCTAATCTCCAGCCAGAGGGGAGTTTAGATTGCCCTCCGCGCCACTCGTGTGGAGGGCCATCTAAACTCCCCTTTGTCTGGAGATCAGGGGGCGGGGCCACCGGCCATGTGACCATTTTCAAGAGGTTCCGGAACTCTGTTCCACTGCTTTCCTGCTGAAAAAAAGCCCTGCCAACTAGAGAGGCAAAGGAAGGAAGGCGGGGAAAGGTGGAGAAAAGCCTATAAAAGCTGGCTCAGGGGCGTGTTTCTGGTGGGTTGTGTAGGAGTGATGGAGTGGAGAGTGCGGGTGCGGGTGTGAAAGTTGGCGAAGGAGGAAATGGAGGAGAGTAAGAGTGGTGACGGGGTAAAATTGAGCAGGCCAGCAAGTGGACTGAGAGGGAGCCAGGGTGAGGTATACTGCCCCTCCTTCCACAGAGCGGGGTCCTGCAGTATCCCTGACACCCCCCTGAAGTTGGAGCCAGGGGCACCGGCACCTCGCCCAGCGGCATCCGTGGCGAGCCCTGACAGTGTAAACTTTCAAGAGTCAGAGCGCCCTTCTTTGGACAGGTGTCTGAAGAAGGGAGCTTTGACTCTTGAAAGCTTACATTCTGAAAATCTTGTTGGTCTCTAAGGTGCCACTGTTATGCCTGAAAAGTAGCTCACCTTCTGTGCTCTTCTCAATTAAACAGAAAGGCCTGGAGTGGAGGGAGTGGTCTTTGGAACTTTAATTGAAATGAGAGAGAACAAAATGGCAAAAATGGTTCCCTCTGGCTCCTCTCCTGAGCAGCAGAGTTTTTATAGCAATTATGACATCTGAACATCAGTGTAATCAATTAAAACAATTGGTTCACAGTTATGTTGCAGTTAGAAATTTTAGTATGCATGTCATCCTCTTTAGTGCAGCGTCAGCTCATACTACATTGTGCACGTGTGACACTACAGAATAAGCCATTGTCCGAATATGTTCCCTTTCAAGAATTCTTTCCTGCCTGGATGTATCTGGTAAACATACAATGCTAGCCGGTACTGTTATCTCTGAGACAGAGCTCTGAAATCTTGCTTCGAGTGTTCAATGTAACTAAACACAGCTTCTTAGAGTAACTAAGCAATTGTGAATTGCTTATAGAAGACACATGAGAAATCATTGCTTGTATTAGGTCTATTAGCATTTAATTAATTGTTAATTATTACAGCTGAGCTTGGCCGTGGTATCAATATTGGCTTCAAATCCCGCTCTTCTACAGCAGACCAACACGGCTACCCACCTAAACTATCCTCATGGGGAGGGGAGCTCATTATGTCACTCTAGGACTTCTAGTTCCCCTAAACTATAGCACACCATAGCTTTGGAGAGTAGACTCTATGGTATACCCATACAGTCTACCCTCTGAAGCTACCATTTCTCCCAGGGGAACTGATCTCTGTAGTCTGGAGTTCAGCTGAAATTATGAGGGAACTCCAGTTCCTCGTTGGAAGTTAGGAACTCTGTCCGAAGCTTAAGACTGCAGCTTCTTTTCTGAAATAAGCTCTTTACCTATTGAACCTGTGCAAAAGCAGAATTTCAGCAAACACCTCTGCTCACCCGTGCTGGGAGACATGGCTTCAGTTGAATTTTTGCTTATCATGCAGATGTTGAAAAGATACAGAACTCATTTTGTGGGGAGGTTGGGGGATAACCCCATGGTAGTTAGAACTTGTCTAAGTTCTAAATGCAACAGATGGCGGTTTTAGAATGCTCAAAATGAGGAAGTTACGACATGCATGCAAATTCAGCAGGGACTACTGATTTCTTAAGAGGAAGGAGAATGTGGAAATTCTGGGTCTGAGCTAGCGGCTCCCAAAGAGGTCATTAATAGTGCCTAGTGGCTTCAGAAGTGTCGCCAGAACTAAGGTAATAAACAGTGAACATTGGTGTGGGAGGATTATTTTATACTAGCAAAAGCGGAAAGTTTTTTCTTCTTGTAAGTTTTTTACTATCCTTTTTTAAAAAATTTGTTTTCTGCCCTTTTTATTGGGCTTTTAATTCTATGAATTAAATAAAAAATTAAATAAAAAATACTTGCAAAAGCTAGTGTATTTGGTGCCCTTATCCTACTATATAAAAGGTAAGCTATATTGGCGATGACTCACTTTTTATCCCCACACAGGCACACTCGAAGGCCCCTCCGTAGGAATAAAAAGTGAGTTGTTGGCAACACGGCTTGCTTCCTGCCACCATGGCGGTCACCTTGATGCTTCCAGAGGTCCAGGGAGGCCTGACACAGCAGCGGGAAGGCCTGGTGTGGTGGCCTGGCCTCTGGAGGCACCTGCTGGTGCTCAGTGGAGCTGCAGGAGGGAAAGTGTATGTGTGGAGGAACAATGTCACCATGTCGAGTAAGTCTCTAGGAATCATCCAAATATCCGTGATCTTTACCATAGAAATTGGTGAAGTTCCTAGAGTATTGCTTCATGCAGTGATGTCACTTCCAGGTCTTCATATCCCCCTCTAAATTCCTTGCCCCCAACAAGCTCCCACCAGTGTATCACCCACAGTCCTGGCAACCTTAATGTTGTAGGGATTGTTCACCATGTCCTCTCATTTCAGATCAGCCCAGTGACAACTATAGTTTAAAAAACTGACCTTCCTTTTTTGTGACTCCTTTTGCTTGCAGATTAGGAATAGGGTATTCACTGAGGTTCCTGCTCTTATGTTTACACAGAAGAGACCAGGGTGTTCAAAGCAACAACCATTTATTAGCAAGAAGATACTGGGATGGGAGCAGCCGGTTTCAGGACCTGGGAGCTACTTCTAGCCAACAAACGGAACATTTTAGGCCATTATATTCTCGTGCTGTTTATTGCATTATTATGCTGTTTGCTTGTTGTTGTTTTCTAACTTTTGTAATTCGGTTTAATTTGCATTGTTTGTAGTATGTACTGTACTGTTTTTATTGCACTGTTTTCTAACTTTATAATCTAGGGATTTTGTTTATTTGCATTGTTTGCATCATATGTTATACTGTTGTCATTGTATTATCTTAAAACATATAATCCACCTTGAATCTCAGGTGATAAATGAAGTAAATGATTGAATAAAAACCCAAATATCATATGAAAGCAAAGCTCATGACTTGCCCAGCTCCATGCGCCTTAGGGTTGCCAGGCCCCCTTAGGGTTGCCTGGGAAATTCCTGGAGATTAAGGGTGGCGCTGGGAGTGGGGAGTTTGGGGAGGGATTTCACCTAGAATCTATAGTATACCATAGAGTTTGCCCTCCGAAGCCACCATTTTCTGAGCAATCTGGAAATCAGTTGTAATTCCAGGAGAACTTCAGGATTCACCTGGAGGTTAGTAGCCCTGTGCCCCACTCAAGGCTAACTAGGGTGGACAGAATTTTGTCCTCCTTCTCTCAGTAGACCTGAGTATCAGTTGTCCAGCCCATCAACCCACAATGTGGCTTTTTAAGAGACTCAAAATAACCCAACACTCAATAATCCAGAGAGATCAAACTTCTGCTCCTGTCTCATTTTGCACAACAGGATTAATTTGGAACCCAGTTTGCATGGGCTACTCTAGTGACAGCCTCACTGACCCTAGATACTAGAGGAGGGTGGCCAAGCTTGTTCAACCTTGGTCTATCAAAGCTAGTCTTGGCTATAAATCACATGGTTGAAGAAACATACAGTCTTTCTACACAAGACATCTTACACTGGGACGCTCAAGTGAAAAATCTAACACTTGTTCTCTCATTGTGGCTATATTTGCATTGCAATATAGACAGAGTACACTTGAATACAAGATCACACAACAGAAAGTAAATCACTTGAATGTCCCCATGTAAGAATCTTTCCCAGCTAACAATGTGTAGGGAGCAGGGCCGGATCGACGGGGGGGGGGGGGCAAGGGGGATAGTCTGCCCCTGGCGCCGCCAAAGAAGGGGCGCCGGGCGCAGTTGCCAGCCCCAGGAGCGCACTGCCAGCCCTGGGAGCGCGCCTGGGGAAAGGCGAACAGTGCAGGCGGCCTCCTGGCCACCTGTGCTGCCTTTGCCTTTCCCGCAGGACAAGGGGCGGCTGGCTTGCGGGAAAGTCAAAAGGCAGCGTGGGTGGCTGGGAGGCTGCCCGCGCCGTTTGCTCTTCCCCAGGACAAGGGGCGCGCAGCAAGCAGGCTGCCCCTTGTCCTGCGGGGTAGGTGAACGGCGCGGGCAGCCTCCGAGCCACTTGCACTGCTGCCAGCTCCGCGGCACGCTGGGACAGCCAGCTTGCTGCGGGGGCAGCGGGGTGCCCCAGCATGATGATGTCACAGGAGTGACGTCATCATGCAATGCCAGGAGCGTGATGCTGGGTGCTGGCAACCGTAGATCCGGCCCTGGTAGGGAGATGCAATGTTAGCTGCAAAGCTTAGTTTTAAAAGACAGAGTGGACGGAGATTGCTCCTCAGAATGTCTGTTAATTTTATCTTCATCTCTGGAAGGGGAGGTGAAATTGACAGAGCCTTTGGGGAGGCAGAGATGAAATTAACAAACCCTCTGAGGAGCGATCTCTGCCAGCTCTGTCTTTTAAAACTACCCTTCCCGGCTAACATTGCATTTCCCTACATGTGAGTGTCCTTGTGTAAGAGGTCTCATGTAGAGACTCAAAGATGTCTTGCGTAGAGAGACTCGTAGAGTCCACCCCAGGCAGACCGACAGTCTCGGGATCTGAGGCAAAGGTTTTTTCGGTTACCTGATTCTTTTAAAGGGAGGTGCCAGGGATTTAACCTGGGACCTTCTGCATGCCAAGCAGATGCTCTGCTTCTGAGCCACAGCCCCCCCCCCCCCACTTCTGGACCATATACTATAATCTTCAGGAGCTCAAGAGTAGCCTGAAACAGACAGCCTTGACATGGGCAGGGAGAGTTTGCCAACATTCCACTTTATCAACAATTCAAAAGGGGAGATGTTGAGCAACCCTCTTTTCTTCAGCTCTGCAGCCAACGATGAACAACTCCTAACCTTACAAGAAGGGGAAAGGCCAACAGCTAGGGTTGCCAGCTCCTGGCTGGGAAATTCCTGGAGATTTGGGGGAATGAATTTGGGGAGGGAACTCAGTGGGGTATAACACCCTAGATTCCACACTAAGATCGAACTCAGGTTGGGAGCGGAGCTGGGGCTGCGGTACTGCAGCTTACCACTCTGCGCCACGGGAAAAAGAACATTTCTCATCTGATCTACTGCAACTGTCCAGCCCGGTCTGGTTCTAGCTCTTTTTCTCAATATATATATTTTTTTGCTTTACATTATTATTACATTATTCTTTGCTTTACATTTTTATTACATTATTCTTTGTTATGGAGTCTTTTGTTCTAACACCAGTCATTTGCTTCTTTGACCACCTAGGCGACTCTCAAAAGTTGGAGCTTATTGTCTTCCCGTTCATTGCACTCAGTTTATCCTCCCACTTTTCTTGCTTCTTCTGCCTCATCTCTTTCAGCTGTTTATTTTCTGTCCCTCTGTTCGACAGATGTTCTTTTTATCTTTCAGACTATCACATACTGTCTTTGAACTAAAGCGAGTGTCTAGTGAAAGAAACGCATCCCCTCCAACGTTGCACATATTAAATCTATTGAAGAGTCCAGTAGCACCTTTAAGACTAACACACTTTATTGCAGCATAAGTTTTCAAGAACAGGAGCTTGAACATCACTCCCATCCTACAGTCACTCCACTGGCTACCTATCAGTTACTGTGCTCAGTTCAAGGTATCGGTTATTACATACAAAACTCTTCACGGCCTTGGCCCAGCATAACTGTGGGACTGCCTCCCTCCTTATGTCCCTCCATGGCAGCTTTGCTCATCTGAACAGGGTCTCTTGCAGGTGCCGGCCTGTACATGGGCGAAATCAACAGCAGCCCGTACATGAGCGTTCTCTGTGGTGGCCCCTATCCTGTGGAACGGCCTGCTTGAGGAGGTCAGGACAGTCCCCACGCTCATGGCTTTCGGCAAACAATGTAGAACTGAATTATTCAAAAAGGCTTTTTTCTCAGCTAAGAGGGCGGTATTGTCAGAAAGGGTCCCAGATGTTTCGCTAATGAGTTAGAAACCACAGATTTCACCATTATGTTGCCTTACATATTATCTGTTGCTTTAAATATGTACTCCTATATACTGCATGTGCTTTATGTTGTTTAATGTTAGTCCTAGAATTGATTATGTTCTGTTTCAGCAATTCTTCAACCCCATATTGGATCCTTGCTAATACTATGTCTTTGTAAACTTGTATTCATTTACCCTATGAAATTGTTTATGGAAATGTTCTTGATGTTGGCCGTTTCCACACATCTTACCTTCTACCGGAACATCGCAGAAGACAGTTTCTTCGCGTGTGAAATCATGCCAGGAAGACGCGATTTTGTGCAAAAATCCCAGATGATAGCATCTTCCTGGCGCGATTTCGCACAAGAAGATGCTGTCTTCCGTGATGTTCCAGCAGAAACGGCCACTGTGTGGAAATGCCTGGCCTTGTCCTTGCCACTGATTGTACTAATCTCATGCTATGTAATCTGCCTTGAGTCTCAGTGAGAAAGGCAGAATACAAATAAATAAATAAATAAATTTGTCAGATGCATCTGATGAGAAGAGCTGCAGTTCTCGAAAGCTTATGATACAATACGTTTGTTGGTCTTAAAGGTGCTACTGGACTCTAGTATTTTGCAACTACAGACTAACATGGCTAACTCCTCTGGATATTAAATCTAAGGACACTGGATGTGCAGTTGTGACAAGTCTGAGGTCTTTTGCCACCCCAGTCAGACATGCCCTGTTTCCTTCTTCCATGGAACAAGCTGAACTCAGCTCCAGGGGTAACTGCAATGCTAGAGGGTGGCCAGCTCTAGCTTTGGTACTTCCTGGAGCTAGAGGGTGGCCAGCTCTAGCTTTGGTACTTCCTGGAGATTTGGGGTGGCACCTGGGGAGGGTGGAGTTTGGGGAGAGAGCTCAGCGGGGATGTGATACCTGAGAGTCCACCCTCCAAAGCTGCCATTTCCTCCAGGAGAATCGACCCGTAATTGATCGATCGGTCTGTAATTCCAGAAGAAATCAGGCCCCACCTGGAAGTTGACAAGCCAACTTGTGTTGACGAACTTGCTGGATCAGACCAGCGGTTCAACAAGTCCAGCACCCTTATTAGAGGTCAGTTCCCGTGGAGGAAATGGTTGCGTGGAGGGTGGACTCTCTGGCATTGTACCCAGTTGAGGTCCTTCCTTAAACCTCATCCTCTCCAGGCTCCACCCCCTAACCTCCAAGAATTTCCCAATCTGAAGCTGGCAACCCTCCCAAGAGAATAATGGAATAAAGGTAAAAGGTAAAGGTAGTCAGTCCCCTGTGCAAGCACAGAGTCATTACTGACCCATGGGGGGACGTTGCATCACGTTTTCTTGGCAGACTTTTTACAGGGTGGTTTGCCATTGCCTTCCCCAGTCATCTACACTTTGCCCCCAGGAAACTGGGGACGCATTTTACCGACCTCGGAAGGATGGAAGGCTGAGTCAACCTTGAGCCGGCTACCTGAACCCAGCTTCCGCCAGGATCGAACTCAGGTCGCGAGCAGAGCTTGGGCTGCAGTACTGCCGCTTACCACTCTGCACCACGGGGCTCTGTAATGGAATAAAACTACTCCTTTTCTCACTGCATCATTCCTCCTCCTTTTGCTCTGTCTTCGGAGGGGGCCTCTTCTTCTGCAGTCCTACTGGGCGCCCTAGCTGGAGGTTTCTGTTAACTTACAGACTAGAAATTTTCCACACACAACTTAAAAGGACTTTTTTTTTTTTTGCATATTGGTAAGAGGCATTTTCCCTTCTCACCGGCTTCTTCCATTGACAGCATTCAGAAACACCAAAATTAAGCGGCTGCAGCTCTTCTGACTATTGTACACCTCATGCTAAAGAGAGCTTCACCGAGTTTTTATTATATTAAAGGACTAACGCCAGAGCCAGGCAGAACAGGGATCCAATTCTCCTTAGCCGTGCTTCTGCAAAACCCTGCATTTGCTGAAGGAAACGGATTTATTTATTTTTTTTAAAAGTTCCTTATCTTGCACTCCATTAATAACATGCACACCAGTAGTGCAGGACTCACTTTCAGTGTGTTGCGCAATGGTGTCCAACTCTCCCCAGCACCCGCCCACAAAGCTGATGCATAGCTGTGGGTCATCTGTCATTTCCACATCTACTGAGAGCTCGTATATAACGGAAGACCCCAAAAACAGAACAAGACTGCAGGGTTGTAAACGGATCCGCAGATGATAAATTTCCTTGCCGGATAGCTGCTTACTAAGCAACTTCATTTTTAGTCGTCCGATTTTTCTGAGCTGTTCTTCGGAGGGAAATCTCACACAGGAGCACCTGATCTACTATCTGGGGTGTGGTTCAGCCCCATTCCAGGTCAGTGGCAGTAAATGAATAGTGTCGTCCTAAGCAGAGTTAAACTGTTCCAACTTCCATGGAAGTCCATGGTTTTAGGAGAGCGTAACTCTGCTTAGGATTGCATTGGGGGGGGCAGGGGTAGCCACGCAAGTCTTTTGCGGCAGAAGCCAATGGGAGTCCTGCAGCACTTTATTGAGGACTAACAAAATTTATTCCAGCTTTAACTTTTGTGAGTCAGAGCTCACTTCATCAGATGCACAGTCTCCATTTGTCGGAGAGATATTTATACACCAAATTACAAGCAACAGGAATATGGCAATGGGGAGGTGTTAGGAAAGTGAAGTTCATTAGAATTGCAAGGTAAACCATGGACTCCAATGAAATGGCAGTGATCATATACGGGACAAGTTTTTATGTCCTTGGCTTTTGGGTGCTTCAGGCTTAGGCTGGAGGGATGAACAATTGGGTCCGAGGGGCGAAATGGGATCTTTTTCTCTGCTTATGGAATTAGGAAACCGTAATTGCAGTCGTCTGAAATGCTCTGCTCTCGGGAGGTGTAATTAGGGTTGCCAACTTCAGCTTGGGAAATTCCTGGAGATTTGGGGGCAGGAGGGAACTCAGAATGTGATACTGTAGAGTTCTCCCTCCCAAAGCTGCTTTTCCTCTATAGTCTGGAGATCAGTAATAATTCTGGGAAAACTCCATTCCCTGTCTGGAGGCTGGCAACCATGGGTCTAATAGAGTCGGAATAAATGGTAGACCATTGCCATCTCAAGGAAATATTAATTAGTGAATTATTCACAGGCTCTGGGTTTGTGTTTTGCATGAGCTCCCAGTTCCACATGGGCTGGCTTGAAGCACCGGGTTGCCAATTCTGGACTGGGAAATTCCTGGAGATTTTAGAGATGGAGCTTGGGGACGATGTGGTTTGGGGAAGGGCTGGAGATTAGCAGGTTATAATGCTGTAGAGTCCACCCTCCAAAGCATTTTCTCCAGGGGAACTGATCTCTGTAGGCTGGTGATAAGTTGCAATCCCAAGAGATCTCCAGGACTCTCCTGGAGACTGGCAACTCTACTGAAGCA
This sequence comes from Eublepharis macularius, assembly GCF_028583425.1. NCBI lineage: Eukaryota > Metazoa > Chordata > Lepidosauria > Squamata > Eublepharidae > Eublepharis > Eublepharis macularius. The sequence goes on along the minus strand of NC_072804.1, from coordinate 48,780,515 downwards.
GAAGACATCCTTAGCTACTGTGAGAGCTCATGCAGTGCTAGATCGTTGTGATGTAGTTGTGATAAACTAGCTGTAAACACAGACACTTAATTGTTTCTGGCAGAGAAGGGGGTTGGCTGGTTCTGTGCTTGCATTGGCTGATTCCGCACACGTTGGATAATGCACTTTCAGTGCACTTTATCAATCGTTTGAGGTGAATTTTTTGTTCCGCACACAAAAAAATCCATTCCAAATGATCTATAAAGAGGATTGGAAGTGCATTATCCAACGTGTGCGGAATCAGCCACAGTACAGAAACCAGAGGTTTCCTGTATAAAATCCACGGTTAACTGTCTAACTAGGTTTATCATCACTGGGTTGGGAAATTACTGGTGTTTTGGAGGTGGAGTTTGGGAAGGGGAGAGAACTCAGCAGGGTTCTGATGCAATACAGTCTACCCCCCCCAAGCTGACATTTTCTCCACAGAATCACTGGGTTGGAAGGTACCTCTAGGGTCATCTAGTCTGACCCCCTGCAAAATGCAGGGAATTCCCAAATACCGCCCCCCCCCCCCACACAGTGACCCTTACTCCATGCCCAAAAGATGGCAAAACTCTGTCCAGATCCCTAGCCAAACTGGCCTAGGGAAATTCGCTACCTGACCTCAAGGTTGCAATCGGCCTTACCCTGGGCATGCAAGAAGGGGCCATGAAAACTAAGCTCTGATGTAACCCTTCCTGCCCTCCGTGGGAACTGATCTCTGTAGTCTGGAAATAAGCTGGAATTCTGGGAGAACTTCAGGCCCCACCTGGAGGTTGGCAACTGTATAACCCTTTGCTGGGAACGAGGAGCAGAACAAATGTAAGTAACCAAGGCCCTGTAGTTTATCTGCCGCAGAAAGGATCCCCGCATGTGCTGAAGAACGGCTGTCTTGTGTACCATTATGTACTTCTTATCTTTTAAGAAACATCATTTATTACAAGCCATTGCCGCTCTCTTTGGGTAGCCTTTGAACTCGGGGACAGAGCCTAACCGGCCCAGCTCTGAAGAAAAATTGGGGCAGGGTCTGATACTTAGAATTCCAGCGGGGAAGCACCACCCCATTTATGCTTTACTGATAGAACAGTGGAAATATAGAACATCTTTGGGTGGAACACGTACATCTTCAACACAGGGGGACTCTCCCAAACTCTTGTAAAAACTTGAGAGCCAGTGTGGTGTAGTGGTTAGATGGTCAGACTAGGATCTGGGAGAGCCAGGTTCAAATCTCTGCTCTCTTATGGAAGTTTGCTGGGCTGCCTTGAGCCAATCACACACTCTCAGCCTAACCTACCTCACAGGGTTGTTGTGGGGATAAAATGGAGGGGGAATATGTTGTAAGTCACTTCAGGTCCTCATCAGGGAGGAAAGTGGAGAACTAATGAGGCAATTGAGAGCCTGTTTGGTGTAGTGGCGGGACTCGAAACTGGAGAACCGGGTTCGATTCCCCACTCCTCCACTTGAAGCCATCTGGGTGACCTTGAGTCAGTCACAGCTCTCTCGAAGTTCTCTCAGGCCTACCCACCTCACAGGGTGATTTTTGTGGGCATAGTAATAACGTACTTTGTAAACCACTCTGAGTGGGTGTTAAGTTGTCCTGAAGGGCGGTATATAAATCCAGTGGTGTTGTTGTTATTACTAATGAGGTAAATAAATTCAATAAAATGAGGAATTTTGCCATTTTCCCCTGTAACGTACTTCTCCAAGTTGCTTTTCAACCAGCAGAGTTCAGAGGCTGGAAACAATGGAACATGTGATAACCGAGTTTTGGAAAAAATGGAAAGATTTCTTTGATTACTTGGGCGAAATTAATTGACATAGAAGCTTAGAGGCAGGGAGGGAAGGAGAGAAAAGGAGAAATGTTATGTATTTAGACTTAGGGGAAACAAATATGTAATGCTTTGTTTATCAAGTCAAAGAAATTTAAATGTATTGCTTGTTTTACTCCCCAAACTATTATAACTGTGCTGTTTATATACTTATTGGTTGTATAAGATGGTATAATTTTTAATTTAATGTCTAATTTAGAATCTTCCTCACTTTTATACTATGCACTTACTTTATTTTATTTTATTTAAAATAAAATTTTATTTAAAAAAATGGAACTTGTCTATGCTCACTTTTTACTAGGATTCTCACTCATGTATTCTAATTATTTTACATTTTATGCTACATATTGCATGAGTGTGCTTCTGTCCTGGTGTGTGGCTGGTGTTGTTCTTAACCAGGGCTTTTTTTCAGCAGGAACGCAGTGGAATGGAGTTCCGGAACCTCCTGAAAATGGTCACATGGCTGGTGGCCCCGCCCCCTGATCTCCAGACAGAGGGGAGTTTAGATTGCCCTCCGCGCCGCTCGGCGGTGCGGAGGGCAATCTCAACTCCCCTCTGTCTGGAGATCAGGGGGTGGGGCCACCGGTCATGTGACCATTTTCTCCGAGGGCAACCCACTGAGTTCCACCACCTCTTTTCCCAGAAAAAAAGCCCTGTTCTTAATCATCCCTGGCCTGTGTGGCACTTACTGCCACAAGATATGGTGGTGATGGCCATGAGCTTAGATGGCTTTGGAAAAGGAACAAACACATTTGTGAAGAAGAGGTCTATCAACAACTACTACTACCTGTAGTAGCTAAATGGTACCTTCTCATTGAGGGCATAGGATCCTTCTAGATGCTGCGGCACAAATTCCGGGGCAATATCTGCCCCATGGCACAGAGTGGTAAACTGCAGTACTGCAACCCAAGCTCTGCTCACAACTTGAGTTCGATCCAGGCGGAAGCCAGGTTCAGGTAGCCAGCTCAAGGTTGACTCAGCCTTTCATCCTTCCGAGGTCGGTAAAATGAGTCCCCAGTTTCCTGAGGGTAAAGTGTAGATGACTGGGGAAGGCAATGGCAAACCACCCAGTAACAAAAGTTTGTCAAGAAAATGCGACGTTTCCCCATGGGTCAGTAATGACTCAGTGCTTGCACCTTTACCTTTTACTATCTGTCCTCTGTAGATCCGGTTTATGGAGCTCCATAGGCAGTTGAGTGTTGAAAACCAATTGCTCAGATAGCTGGGGAGTAGACTCATCCTACAAAGCAGTACTTAACATGATTTCTCTTTTATTCTATACAGGAGAAGACAGAAGACAAGAGTAAATCAAGACCTTCTCCCAAAGAGAATGGCAGATACAACTTTACCTACTGGCCTTAAGGATGCCTTCCTAGACGAAGATTATGACTATGAAGAATTGATCTTCCAACACAATTTGCGGAAAACGATGAACATTCTCTCTATGGTCATCTACAGCATTGCCTTCTTATTGGGGGCCATTGGAAACGGGCTGGTCATTTTCATCACTGGCTTCCGTATGAAGAAGACGGTCAACACCATCTGGTTCCTCAACTTGGCCATCGCCGACTTCGCTTTCACCTTTTTCCTGCCACTGAGCATCGCCTACCTAGCTCTGGACTTTCACTGGCCATTTGGGGAGGCCATGTGCAAACTGAACAGCGCCACGGCCTTCCTCAACCTCTACGCCAGCGTTTACCTCCTCACGGTCATCAGCATAGACCGCTGTGTTTCGGTGTGGTACCCTGTGTGGGCTCAGAATCACCGGACCCCTCGCCTGGCTTCCTTTGTGGCTTTGGGGGTTTGGATCCTGGCGCTGGTGTTGAGCTCGCCAAACATCCATTTCAGGAAGACTGCAATGAGTGAAGACGTGATCAACTGCTATAACAATTTTAGCTGGAATGCAGAACTGGCCCAAACCACCCATCGTGCTATGACTATCAGCCGTTTCATCTTTGGCTTTGCTATCCCCTTCAGTGTCATTATTGCTTGCTATGGGGCGATTGTTTTGCGGCTGAAGAGGGACCACTTGGCTCCATCGAGCAAGCCCTTCAGGGTCATCACCGCAGTGATTTTGGCCTTTTTCATCTGCTGGTTCCCCTATCACGTTTTCTCTTTCCTTGAGATTCAAGCCTACAAGGACCCAACACTGTTTCCGGTACTCTCAATTGGTATTCCTTTGACATCCAGCTTGGCCTTCATCAACAGCTGCCTCAACCCCATCCTGTACGTCTTTATGGGGCATGATTTCAAGGAAAGGCTGAAACGCTCCCTCTTCTCTGTGTTTGAGAACGCCTTCGCTGAAGAGATCAGCCAGAGTACAACACAGACAAAGACCAAATCCTCAATTGAGCTGGACTCCCAAAACTTATGAATATTGCTGACCTTTGTTTCCAAAACTCCCCAACTTCCCCGCAAGACTGTTCAATGTATTCATTCATCATTCTATCTCCCCCCATCTTTTCAGCAGACGGGTGGACTCCTTACTCTCTTTAGCTCAGTTATTTCTGCCACAAATTGGTGGACGTCTTTAGGAAGTTGGTTGCACCGTTTCATGGAGGGGAAGATATGTGCACACAGCTTATATACATCTGATGTGTTTGTACATTTCAGCACTCAACGCATCCTCTGTGCACTTTGTGGATGAGTCAGATATAATAAAGTGTAAGAACTCTCATTTGTGTGTGTATTACACAACTCTCATTTGCATGTGTATTAGCCACATGCAATCAAATGTGGCTGAAGTTGGAATATGTCTAGGCTCCCTTGCAAGGAGACTTTTCCACCCCAAAATTATTATGCTGTAAACTAGTGGGGGTAGCATGGAAATATCAAAGATTTCTTAATTTATATATAAAGCTATTTCTCAGTTATTCTGTCCTGCTCTAATATATGACCAAGAAACAGAACCCAAGATGGGTCTATGCAGACATATATTATTTTGTGTCAGGGTGTTTAGCCCCGTCTGTTATTTTTTCCTTCTGTCTAGTATTTTTTTCCTATTCATTGTGTAGCTGCATAAATCATGTTTAATATTTCTTGTCGATTACTTATGCTTTTTTTCATATCTCTGAAATCCTAGTCCTATTACATTTCTCATTAGAGCTGTCATCCTATTGATTGTATCCATTTACCGGGCGCAATCTACCTCGAGCCTCCGTGAGAAAGGTGGACTATAAATAACATAAATAAATAAATCATTCACGTTTTCCTACATATTTTAATGCCAATTACCTCTTGTTTTTTTTAAAGTCAGGGTTAAATCCATGTCTTTCTTTCCTTCCCCCATCTGAATAAAAAATATTTGGTTTGACAAGGTTGTTGTGGTCATGTGAGCTGGGCCAGAAAGCTTGGTGGTCGCTGATTCACACATTACGGAGCACACAGGCTGGGTCTGGGGTCCACATCCTGTGTAACAGTCCAACGTGAGTTAGAGGCCTTCTCAGTTCCCCAGGATGCAGTACCTGATTTAGATCAAGATTACATTGTTTGTGCCAAATGGGCTTCAGCCTTCCCGTGTACCATTTTCCAGACTTGAAATGGTCTTGGTGGCTGCTATTTGGCCCATTGTGGAAACCCACATGTATTAGGGTTGCTAGCTTCAAGTTGGGAAATTCCTGGAGATTTAGGGGGTAGAGTATGGAGAAGGCGGGTTTGGGGAGCGGAGGGACCTCAGCAGGGTCTAATGCCATAAAGTCCACCCTCCAAAACAGCCATTTTCTCCAGGGGAACTGATCTCTGCAGCCTGGGGTACTGGGGGGTTGGCAACCTGAATTATATCCTAGTGAACATCTGGTTATCTCCAATAGGCCCTCCGGGATTATTTCAGGTTGGGAAAACGGGACATAGGGGAAGGCTGGAATCCATGCATGACATGGTTCTCAAATGGACCCTTCTGCACATGGGAAATGATAAGAACTCACGAGTAAATGATAAGAACTCACAAGAACTCACCTCTCCCAGCCTGCTCAGAATCTTTCCTCCTAGTGGCATTTCTTGGAGAAGCAGGATTTTTTTTCAGCTGGAACACAGTGGAATGGAGTTCCGGAACCTCTTGAAAATGGTCACATGGCTGGTGGCCCCGCCCCCTAATCTCCAGACAGAGGGGAGTTGAGATTGCCCTCCGTACTGCTGAGCGACGCAGGGGGGGGCAATCTAAACCCACTGAGTTCCACCACCTCTTTTCCCAGAAAAAAAAGCCTTGCGGAGAAGTAATATAGAAGCCTGTATCCTTGATCTAAGGAGAAAAGCAGCTGGTGGTGGGGTGGGTGGTGGTGCCTGGAGAGGTGTATTTTGTGCAAGCAGCTGAGAAGGAAAGGGTTAGAGAGCTCTTCCCTCCCTGCCTCCCAGATCCTTAATTCAACTTCAAGCAGCCATTTTACCTACTGAAAGAAAACTTTGGGGAGGAAGGAGGAACTGAACCGCAGAAGGACTGTTGCTTGTCATTCTTCCTTTGGGATTTCCTGCCTTGCAGATGGGCCATTCAGGTAGTAAGCTGGGTGAGAAGAGAAACTCTTGAAGATGTTTCTTCAAACCTTATTATGGATGCTATTAACTCGGCAGCAGCTGGGGGTAGGGTTGCCAGCCTCCAGGTAGTGGCTGGGGATCTCCCGGAATTACAACTGGTCTCCAGGCCACAGAGATCAGTTCACCTGGAGAAAATGGCTACTTTGGGGGGTGGACTCTATGGAATTATGCCATGCGAAGGTTCTTTCTCTCCCCAAACCCCACTTTCTCCAGGTTTCTCCAGGTTTCACCCCCCAGCTCTCCAGGAATTTCCAGACTTGGAGCTGGCAACCCTAGCTGGGGGCCTCTTTACACCTTACAGAAATTTGAATTTGGTTTGAAGGAAACCCAAACTCACCTCATGTTGAACATGTGACTGCAAGTTTACCTTTAAAACAGTGCAAGTGTGGGTAGGGTGTAAAGCATCCCCCATGCACACACAAAGAGATAGGTGCCTCTTCAGCGATTCCTTCCCACCCTGCATGCTTTAACTAGCAAACAGATGCCATGGGGTGAGGGTGCTATGTGCCTTACTTCCGGGTTCCATGCCTCTGCCCAGGTGAGATCGGAAGATGTGGGAAGATCCTTGACAGATGCGTGGAACCATCAGTAATGCAAATAGCCCTCCCCCCATGGCTCTTCTTGGCATGGTGTAGAAAGGAGGGGTTGCCTCTGCACATGCACAGAAGATTATTTCAGAGCTGCTGTAGCATGGTGGTTAAGTGGCTGGGCTGTGAATCAGCACTCTGCTAGTTCAAATCCTACTAGTGCCATGAGCTCAGCAGGTAGCCTTGGGTAAGCCACCCCACTCAGCCCGAGCTCCCCAGCTGTATAGTGAGGAAAATAATAACACTGACTTTATTCACTGCTCTGAGTGGGCACTAATCTGTCCAGAAGGGCAGTATATAAGCACACTGTTGTTGTTGTTATTATTTGTCCCCTCTACTCCATTTTAAAGGTAAGCTTCCAGTCATGTTAAACATAAATGGGTTGCAGTTCCTCCTAATGATACTCAAGTTTGTGTATCACGTAAAGATGCCCTTAGACTTTCTGCTCTGCCTCTCTTCACTGTAGCCTTAAGCAGGGCTTTTTTTCAGCAGGAACACGGGGGAATGCAGTTCTGGCACCTCTTGAAAACAGTCACGTGTCTGGTGACCCTGCCCCCCCCCCCGATCTCTAGACAGAGATCAGTTCCCCTGGAGTAAATGGCCATTTTGGAAAGGACCCATTTTGGAAATGGCCATTTTGGAAAGGGTGCATTAAACCCTCATGGCTTGCTTCAGCTGACAGGAGGCTCCCTGCCGGTCAGCTGAAGCAAGTGTGGGAGTTAAAAGTTAAAGCACCCCTTTCCCCACGGCTTGCAGGCCACGCAGAAGGGACACTTTAACTTTTAAACTTGCACACCCCCTTCCAAATCTCCCTTCTAAAATGGCCATTCCCATCAGGGGAACTGATCTCTGCAAGATGCATCGGGTGAAGCCGGCAGCGGGGTGTTTGAAACTGAAAGCACCCCTTCTTCTGCCACTCATGAGCAGCAGGAGAAGGGGGGGCTTTTAAATGCCCCCCCTGCCACCTTCGCCCGATGCATTGGATGTGTTTCTCCCTCACTTTCCTCTTATTTTATTTTTATTTTATTTATTTCAAATTTGTATTCCGCCCTCCCCGCAAGCGGGCTCAGGGCGAATAACATATTAAAATACAATTAAAATACAGTTAAAAATCCATATTCATTAAAAACAACACATTTAAAACAAGATGGTGGACAGCCTTCACAGGGAGGGTTTTATACACCCCTTTTTTCCAGGCTGGCGGAGGCCCAGCCTCAGCCATATGCCTGGCGGAACAACTCTGTCTTGCAGGCCCGGCAAAAAGATTGTAAGTCCTGCCGGGCCCTGATTTCAGCAGACAGAGCATTCCACCAGGTGGGAGCCAGGACCGAAAAGGCCCTGGCTTTAGTCAAGGCTAGGCGGGCCTCCTTGGGGCCAGGGACCACCAACAGCTGTTTGTCCCCTGATTGGAGTGTCCTCTGGGGAATACATGGGGAGAGACGGTCCTGTAGATACGCTTGAGAGTTCCTCCACCTCTTTTCTCAGAAAAAAAGCCCTGGCCTTAAGCCAACGACCTATTTATACCTTACCATGTGCTCCTAGCAGCAACTGAAGGAAGCCATCTTGAATGGCTGGGAGCGAAGTGGAACATAGCAACTTTGGTTCATTCCATCAAAGTCCTGAGTTCCAGTGAGCTTCTGAGACAAAGAGTATAGTATGCGATCTGTTTTCCTACCCAGGGACAGGGGACAGTTTTAAAGGGTGGGGGGATGTAGTCTTCTGGGCTCATACTTAGCCTCTCCGGGTTACCCATCTCTACATGACGGGCAGTTTTCAAGGAAGCTTTGCCAAATTGCCACCTTTCCTGATCTTTATTGCAACAAAAACATGTTAATTGAAGCCTCTCTACTTATGAACTTGAAAGTAGCAAAAGAGGTGGGGGTTGGTGTGAGAGAACCGGGAAAATTACAGTCCAGTTCCCTTTTCACACAAACTCCCAACCATGCACCATGGCGTATGAAGGGAAGCCTTCACAGTCCAACTCCCAATCTCTGGTACGCTTGACACAAGTGGGCAACCCAACTCACAGTCAGACATACATTGGGGGAATTTGCCTTAAACTACTCATTCGCCAGGTGCTATGAGGAGAGAGAAGGCGCTTCCAGTTCCCCTCCCACCCTGCTTTTGCTAGTGGAAAGGAGATGAGGGGAGGGCTTTTTGCCCTCTATGCCCTAGGAAGGACATGTGGAGCCAAAGAAAAGGGGCAAAAACTGTTTCTGCTGGTGAATGCACCATGGGAAGGAATTCAGAAGTTCCCTCCCCTTGTTTGCACTGCTGAGTAAATAAGTGTCGTTTCAGGCAAATTCTCCCAATTCCAGCCACGCATCTGTGATTTGACATGTTTGGGGTGCATTGTGTATTTTGGTGGTGCCATCAAGTCATTACTGACTTATGGCAACCCCTGCTGTGGTTTTCATGGCAAGAAAATAACAGAGATGGTTTGCCATTGCCTGCCTCTGCAACTCTGGTCTTCATTGGAGGTCTCCCATCCAGTTACTAACCAAGGCTGACCCTGCTTAGCTTCTGAGATCTGACGAGATCAGGCTCTCCTGGGCTATCTAGGTCAGGGCGTTGTATATTTTAGCCCTCTGTATTAATTCATTTTGTGGGTCCAGAATGTTGTGTGGAATCTCAGATTGCACATGCAGATAGTATACATGTTCTGTGTACATAAATGACAGGCAGCAAGACTCAGTCAATGTCTAGAGCACCGGCAGTGAAGCCAGCAGGCGTGATCTCTCTCGCTCCATGTTCACCATACTTGGATGGAAAATCATGTGGAAAAGTCAAACACGATTGCTGCATTGTAGGTAAGAAGCTAACAATGGGTGAAAAATGTTTCTGGGGTCTCCACAGGCTTCCAGGACTGAAGAGAATCAAAGAAAGTAACAACACTTCACTTCCAGGCCAACGGTTGTACCAAATACAGAGACAAAGAAAAAAGAATATCAGTTCTCTTAGTAAAGGAAAATAGTTAGGAAATAACTGACTTAAGCAATTTGGACAGAAGGTGAGTGAAAGGGAAGGAAGAGGTCATAAAAGTTTTAAAGGAAGAAAATGAACAAATGTGAGGAAATATTCAGTCTCAACAGTTTTACTGAGGGAGGGAGGGGTAGACTGGATGCTGGGCTTGCGTTATCAAATGGCTTCTGACTAGAATCTGTTCGGCTGTCTAGATAGAAATCAGGAGTGTTCACAATGTATTTTCAAAGGCTTTCACGGCCGGAGAACTGTGGTGGTTGTGGGTTTTCCGGGCTGTATTGCCGTGGTCTTGTCATTGTAGTTCCTGACGTTTCACCAGCAGCTGTGACTGGCATCTCCAGAGGTGTAGCACCGAAAGACAGAATTCTCTCAGTGTTCATGTGTGGAGAAAATGTGTGGAGACATTTTCTCCACAAATTGATACTGAGAGAATTCTGTCTTTCGGTGCTACACCTCTGAAGATGTCAGTCACAGCTGCTGGCGAAATGTCAGGAACTACAATGCCAAGACCACGGCTATACAGCCTAGAAAATCTACAACAACCAACTAGTGTTCACAATGTCTTAGTGTATAAAGCCTGTGGACAGAAGTTTAAATATATCATCTATGGCAGCGATGGTGGAAAGTGCCATCAAGTCATAGCTGACATAAGGTGAGCCCTGCTGGGGTTTTCAAGGCTAGAGACTAACAGAGGTGGCTTGCCATTGCCTGCCTCTGCAACTCTCGTCTTCCTTGGAGGTCTCCCATCCAATTATTAGCCAAGGCTGAACCTGCTTAGCTTCTGAGATCTAATGAGATCTGGCTTGCCAGAAAGCCATAATCATATAGTAGTAACCCTCTTTTTTAAAAACCGAAATCAGCTTTGGATAATCTTTGTGCAGTTGTGGAAAGACAAATGACTTTTCAGATTAGAGTCTTGCTCGTTTACCCTCCAAAATCAGATAGCAAAGCAAAAACGTTTCCAGCACACACACACACACACACACCACCACCACCACCACCACCACCACCAGCAACTACTTCATCCTTTTAACTAGTGACAGCGAGGATTGAACCTGGGCCTTTCTCTGCATGCAAAGAAGATTCTGCCACCGAGCCACAGCCCCTCCTCAACTGCAGGATGAGGTTCTTAAGATCATCCTCATTAATGGGTGGCCTCCATTCACTGAAAAGAGCCCATGCATGCCTCTTGCATGCCAAGCTGTTACGTAATGTTTATGAACATTCCATTGTTCAGAATATGAGGAAGAAAATATAAGGAAAACGATGAAGCGGATAAACGCTTCCAAAATTTTAAAAACCCTGCTCTTATTAGTTTTATATATTCACGACTTTATTATTTCTTTATTTGGTTCACCTGCACTCCTGCCTTTCTCCCCAAAGGGGAACTTACCCCATTCCCATCTCCCACTTTCTCCTCATAATAACCCTGCGAGGTAGGTTAAGTTGAAAGTTTGTGACTGGTCCAGGGTCACCCATCAAGCTTCCATGGGAGAGCAAGAATTTGAACCTGGGACTCCCAGATCCTGGTCCAACACTCTTTTTACAACATTGTACAGTCTTTATTGAATTCATATAGTCAAATACATTTCTCTTAAGATGGGGTGGGGTTACACAAAGAGTTTGCTCTTTGGTTACACAAAGAGTTTGCTGGAAATATTTTGTGGGAGGATCTTTGATACCTGACCAGTAGCCCAGTGGTACAGGGAGCAGGAAACCAGTCTGAGCCCTGCAGTACCTGACAAAGACCTGGTGGAATCTCAAACCAAAGCTTGAGGAAGACTCAACAGGAGGTGGGGATTTAGGGTTTCCAACTCCACATAGGAAAATTCCTGGAGATTGGAGGGTGAAACCTGGAGAGGGTGGGGTTTGGGGAAAGGAAGGAGCCGAGCAGGAATGCAGTGCCATAGAGGCCACCCTCCTAAGCAGCCATTTCCAATGTGGGAACTAACCTCGGTGGTTTGGAGTTTAGCCATAATTCCTGGAGAACACCAGGCCACAGCTGGAGGTTGGCAACCCTGAGGAACTTCTGATGTCCCTTCTATAAGAGCATGCCTCTTCACCCAGCTAGCAGAGACAGAGTAATTGCTGTAAAGACAGATACGCCTAAAGTTGCATGATTTGTTTGATTTGCTCAATAGTGTGTGTGAGGGAGAGAGTACCAGGAAAACACATAGGCCTGAGGATGAAGAGAACTAGTCAAACTGTGGTGGACTCCACTGCCAAAGCAAAGCTGGAATTTCTGCTGCTGGAAAGAGCATGCAGGACCCAGTTCTCAGTGAAAGCTCCTTTCAAGGAAGACAAGAAGGATCGACGACTCCTTGTTTTGTAGCCTGTCCCAATGAAGGTATACAAAAGAGGGTTGAGGCAGCTGTTGAGGCAGAAAAGGCATTGAGCCAATGGCAACCCTATATCGAGGGCTTTTTCCATTTCAAGACTGTCGTCTTCCAGAGTTTCAAGAATGGAGAAGAGATGGTATGGGAACCAGCTGCAGAAGAACACCAGTACCACCGCCACGATGATCTTGAAGGATCTGCCGCAACGGCCAAGGAGGCTCCCTCTCAGTTTGATAACAATGGCACAGTAGCAGGCCGAAATGATGACGAAGGGGGCAAGAAAGCCAACCATGAATTCGGTCACCACTACAGAAAGGTGCCGCTGTGTCCGGAGATCGCCACCATCCCCTGAACCAAAGGTATAGACACACCGAATGGAACCACCTGGGAATTGTTCCGTATCACGGAAACCAAAGTATGGTAAGCTGAGGGCTAAGGCAGCTCCCCAAATGCATGTAGCCACGAAGGAAGCAAGTCGCAGAGTGCGGTGGTTCAAGGCCCAGACTGGGCACATCGCAGAAACGCAGCGGTCGGCGCTGATGGCTGTCAAGAAGAAGACACTGGCAAACATGTTCAAGAAGGGCAACACGCTGTCGAGTTTGCACATCAGCCTACCCCAAATCCAGTGATAATCCAGGGCCAAGTAAGCTATCTCAGAGGAGAGTGAAATGGCGAAGATGAAATCGGCCACGGCCAGATTGAGGTACCATATGGTAGTGACCGTCTTCTTCATGCGGAAGCGGGTGAGGAAGATAACTAGGCCATTGCCTATGACCCCCAGCGACATCGTGATGCAATAAATTGCCATAGAAACCATTTTCATGACGTGCCGGATTTTGGCACTGTTGTAGAAAGACTCTGAGGGCCAAGTTTCATCCCAGTCGTTGTAGAATTCGGCACTGCTCAGTGGTGGAAACGTGGTGGCATTGTATGGAAAAGTGGTGAGGAGATCCATCATTCCTCAGAATGGCTCTCTATTTCCTTTTGTAGGGTTTGCCTACGAAACAACCAACCACACAAACCCATTCTTTTATCACAGAGCTGAAACAGTAGGGCCACTCTATACAGAATGCTGAAACTTTGTGAGAGGATGTCTAGTTGTGTACTGTGTCTTCAAAATAGGGTTGCATTCCTGTGCTCCACAGCACCTCAAAACGGGCCCATTTTGGCAGGATCGGGCCCGTTTTGAGCCCCTGCGGAGTCTGGGTGCACTCCCAGGGGCCGTGCGATGACATCACTCCTGAAGTGATGTCATCACCCTTGTGGGGGCACGCACACACACTTTGTAGGAGATTGAGGGGGCCTGGCAACCCTAAACTCAATATAGGCTTCATAGACATGTGGGGGCATTTTCCAATAGGGAAATGGCATTAAGTGGGAATTAAATTCTCCCTTCTCCTGTGATATATCTGGAGAAGATCTTGGCTCCTTTTTGGGTCAGATTAAACACCTGAATTTCCAATCATGTGGCTTCAGAAATATGGGCAGCCGGGGCCGTAGAGCCCAATTTCTTTGCATTTTTATGTTGAAACATGAGCCTGAATTCCAGAGCTGGGAACCATTATTTTTACTGTCTGAGTGTCAACAGTATTTTTACTATGGTTGTGGATTTTCCGGGCTGTATTGCCGTGGTCTTCGCATTGTAGTTCCTGACGTTTCGCCAGCAGCTGTGGCTGGCATCTTCAGAGGTGTAGCACCAAAAGACAGAGATCTCTCAGTGTCACAGTGTGGAACAGATGTTGGCAGGTCATTTATATCTACTCAGGAAGGTGGGTGTGGGCTGAGTCATCCTGTAAGAGTTTCCCAGGGTGTGGAATGCTAGTGGAGGGAGGCTTCACTGTATCCTGAAGAGGTTCTTTTGCATATAGATTGGTGCTTGACGTACTAATCTTCTCTGCAGGGCTATTGTCGGGTATAGAGATGTTTGCAGGGGATTTATATATGCCAAGACCACGGCAATACAGCCCGGAAAATCCACAACAACCATCGTTCTCCAGCTGTGAAAGCCTTCGACAGTATTTTTACTGTCTGAGTGTTTACAGCCTTTCTGCCACCAGGGAACTCAAAACTCAAGACAGCTTTCAGAGAGGTTCAGGGGAGGCATACAAGGGGGCTACACCATGCTTTTAGTATAGATCTTGGGGAAATTCCTATAGCATTGTGCAACACTGTTTCCCCCACTCTCCAAATGCTCCTGTCCTTATACCTACCAGGTGGCAACCCTTCAGATCATACCTTGAGATCGTGCACACTGTACCCCCAAATGACCCGTGCAGCTCCAGTAATCTCAGAGCAACAGGCAGCTGGGAAGGGGTAGGGGAGATGCACAGCTGTTCTGGCACAGAGGAAGTCTGAAGCAAATCTTGTATTTTGCCTAACCTATCACCTTACTGTGGCTGTGAGGTGAAGGGAACTTCTCCCCAAAGAGGGAACTGCAGTGAAGCAGACCTTAGAAAATGAGGCCAGAGGTGATGCAGCACCCAGCTGCTCCTGTTGCAACTCACCAATCTGGCGCCAGTTCCCTGGAGATGCAGCTGCTCAGAGCTGGTTCCATGTTCTGAGGGGACCCAGAGCTAAACTACACGAGACGAATTAAACGAGGACGCTCAAGTGGAGGGAGACACAACGTTAGCCGGGAAGCGTAGTTTAAATTCCACCTCTCTCTACAGAGCCGGCAAAGATTGCTCCTCAGAGGGTTTTTAAATTTTCTCTTTGCCTCCCCGAAGGTTCTGTCAATTATTAACAAACCCTCTGAGGAACGATCTTTGCCAGCTCTGTAGAGAGAGATGAAATTCAAACTATGCCTCTGGGCTAACATGGCATCTCCCTTCACTTGTGTAATTCGTCTTGTGTAGTCTAGCTCCCAGACAGAGAGTTCCCAGAGCCCCCGCCCCTCCTCTGCCCACCACAGATGCTCATGCACTCCTTCCCTCTCTCCCACCCACCTGCATGTGTGTCCTCCATTGTTTGCTCACAAGCTCTTTTGCTGATCATACTCACAGCTTCCTGTAGCCCTTTTCCCCAGTGGCACCGGGCAGTGCTTGCAGGAGCAAGCATGGGTGATGATGGAGCACCAGCAAGTGAGCTGGCAAGGGGGTGCTAGCAGCAGTGGGCCCTGGCAGAAACTATGGGCCCTGGCAACTGTCCCCCTCTCAGGGTATGCCGACGCCAGCCCTGCGAGACACATTTTAGTCATTTGGGAAGCAAAGAAAGCCAGGTGAGGCCTCAAGCTTACCAAGAAGGGCAATGAATCCAGGCAGACTGAAGGAAACACTGCTTTACTCAACAACTAATTAAATTGCAGGATCTCCTGTCAAGAGAGGGAGTGATGCCCATGAGCGTGGATGGCTTTAAAGGGGGGTTAGACAGATTAATGGAGAAGAAGTCCATTAGTGACTAGCCATGGGGGCTGAACTTCCATATTCAGAGGCAGCAAGTCTGCAAATGCCAGTGCCAAGAGGCAACATCAGGGGAAGGCCTCAGCGTCTCTGTCCTGTTTGCTTGCCCTGCAGGGCAACCAGTTGGCCACTGTGTGACCACTGGACCACTGTTCTGATGCAGCAGGGGGCCACGTACGTTCTTCTAATGAGAAATGTCAGGCTTTGACTTGGAAGCTCCGCATCCTAATCCTCACTGTTGTTTCTCCTTACTGGGGAGAAACAAAAGTACTCTGCGCATGCCCAGAGGGACTATTATCACTGCCTTATATACTTCTGGCATTCAGAACAGGATCAATGGTGAGTCCAAGTTGAAAACCTGCTCTTCTTCCCTGCTATATGTTCACTCAAAATGCTGAGCATTGGGTTTTGTTTCTCCCCCTTCCCCCTATAGAAATAATATACAGGCCCCCTCGGGTAATACTCACCCAATGTCGTGTTGCTTCTTCTAACTCATTGAAGCCCTTGGTGGATTTGGGTAGCCGGACCCAGCTCTTTGTTCGATTCCTTCCTGCCTTTGGTATCTCTTTCATCGCTAGTTTATCTCTGCTGTCTTTCTGCAAAATGTGCAGTACGTGACCAATTCTTGGAGGCCATCACACATTCAGTTCTGGGGGAGACTGAAGTTGAGAATGTCTAGCAGAATCTACAGGGAGGGTCATTACAGCAGAGTGGCATAGTGCAGGGGTGGGCAAATTGCGGCCCGTGGGCCACATGCGGCCCGCTACAGAGTTTTTTGTGGCCCGCCAAGACAGTCAGAAAAATCCGCGTTGAACCGAGATTTCCTTCTAAAATTCAATGTGCTTGCAGCTATAGATGATATGAAATTAGCACAATAAATACATTGAATAAAACTACCACTTTATATTTATATTAATTTATATTAATTTATATTAATTTATATTTATTGATTTTTATGATACAATTTATACCTTTTCTGAAATGCAAAGTTAACTAATGAATGCAATCATTTTAAAAGGTGCGGCCCTCTGCTAACCTCCACTCCCACAAAGTGGCCCCCAAGCCAAAACAATTGCCCACCCCTGGCATAGTGTATACTTTGCAAAAGATTCCGAGTTTAATCTAGGGAGGTATGAATATGTATTTTTTTTTCATTTCTTTGAATTTTCGTCCATTTTCGTCCGGGCTACTTTCTGTGGATGGTTTTTCCATTTTAATTTCTTCTTTCAGTTGTGCCATTTATATGCAATCAATGCACACACGCCAGTTTTAACAGCTGAGAAAAACCGCTGCGTTCAAGAAATTTGAAAACAAGAGTACACATCTTTTGTGGTTGATTTGTTAGGTCATAAGCAATGCCTGTTCCCTGATTCATGAAAATACTCAAATCTGTCAAATACGCCCCTCTTAAAATCTTAATTTTGGATTTAAGATTTCACTTTTTTTGAAAACTAAAAAAAAAATCCAAGTTCTTGAAATATTTGTAATTCAGGCTCATTATCAGTACCTTTTCTCCCCCACCCCCCCGCCGCCCTCCCCCAAATCAGGAATACCCAAATTATCAACCCATTTAGAATTCACATATCACTTTTTGACAATGATTTCAGAATGTAGCTTTGGACCTTGGAAAACTTTAAGGTGCTATTGGATCTGGATCTTGCCATTAAGGGAGAGTTTGGAAACTCAGGGCCAAACTACAAGTGACAAATGACAGAGGTTGGACACTTGTCAGCTTCCCTCAAGTTTTGATGGGAAATGTAGGCAGCTTGGTGGAATGTTGAACAAGTGACAGTTGAAAAGTCCATTGGACAGCAGTCGGAGATCCAAGCCGCAAGACCAGGATGCCTACATTTCCCATCAAAACTTGAGGGAAGCTGACAAGTGTCCAACCTGTGTCATTCGTCACTTGTAGCTTGGCCCTAAATCGTCCTTCCAAGACCTGAATGATAATTTCGCACCATTGCTCATTTCTGCCCTGTGGTTCATGCAAGTTGTATTGCTTCCTTGCACTGTCAATGTTTTGGGGAGGGTTTTTTTTTTTGTCTACACAGCTTGGCATCTATCTATCTAGCCATCTCATGAGCCCTTGGCAGTTCCAACTGTTGTAACAGTCCAAAACATTGCAGTTTATCTTGGTTTCCTGTCGTTCACAGTAACAGTCAGAGAGATTGAGTACACTCCAACAGTGATCCATACGCAAGACCTGAGGACATATTATTGGAATGAGGCTAGATGGAAGCCCAAATTTACTACCTTTACTGAACAGGATTTTTAAAATAAAAGTGAACACGTTTAACTTAAACATTCCAAGTCCAGAGTGACAACAGACTCTGAGAAAGCAGGCATTTAAAATGGAGCAATAACCGATACAAACTGGGGGCCGGTGAGGAATCACAGGGGAGGTCTAGAGCCTGATGTATTTTTTCCCACAACGGGCTTTGTTGCTAGTCTTTAACAATTGTACAACCCCAATTCTTCCCTTTGCACCAATTGCCTTCTTTTCTTCATTTTGCCTTGGTGCGGCCCTCCTTATTCTTCACCATACATTTCAGATAGTTAGACATATCTTTGAAAATAGTATGAGGAGCGAGGACACCTGCCTGATAACAAAACCTGTACTTGTATGCATTTTAACATAATTGCAGTCAAGTTTGCCATCTGAATGCAGCCATAATCTAGAGACACAAGGCTGGTAAATGAGTGCGACAAAGTTCATTGCTTTTCTCAATTAGCTACAACCAGAGGACAGTTTTTGAGTTGCAGGGGCCTGTGGACCTGGCAGGCAGAACTCATCTTTTTTGGGGAGGGGAGATGATTTTTTTTAAAGAAAATTTTTATTGGATGGGTTTACAAACACACATATAAGAAACATTTTCATTATTCACCCCATTACATTTTCCCCATCCTCCCCCCCCCCCTCTTTTCTGGTGACTCCCAGCAGTTTTCCATACCCAACTTAGTCTAAAAAGTATATCATATAAATTCTTAATGTCTATAGTATTAATATGGGAGGGGAGCTGATTTTTATGCAGATCCATCTGGGGGAAACGTACGCACGCACACCCGCAAAGCTATGAATTTTGCTTGCATCATTTGTACGCAGCTTCAAAATTGCCCCAAAGCTACATGAAACAATGGCCTCTGTGATCGAGAATGCCAGCATGGTGGATATTATTACCAGAAAATGATGCAGAGAAAACAAAAATACACGCTGGCTGGCATCTGCGTGGGATGAGGATGTTAGCTGGTGGAACAGAGCGAGCTCCTCAGCATCCGGCAAAAGAGAGTAGATTTGCACAGCTCTCCAGCTGACATTCTGAACTTGCTGTCACTTCAGTGATCAAGAAGAGTGCGTAGACCCTTGAATCCACAGCCCTCCTTGGATTCCGACACTGGCAAATTTCAAGGAGTCAGCTACCATGTTGTCTGCAGTGATCAGTAACACGCTGATGTTCAGTCTTTACCTTTCTTTGTATCTCTCTCAGAACTGTTTTGATGTGCGAATGCATTCCCGCCATCTCTGCCTTTTGCTGAAGTAAGGTTGCCTACCTCCAGGTGGAGAGGTGTATCAGTTCTTCTCTGCCGCCTCTCATTGTTATCATATGAGACCATATACACAGTTTCTCTAAAGAAATTTATTGCACTGAAGACGCTCTTGCATTGTTATACCATAAGCTTATTGGGACGTTGGTGATTACTGTATAGACCTCTGGTCAATTCTAGGCACATAGCACTTTAATATTGCACAGGAATTCTTGTTGAATTATATTTGAATTACTTTCATATGATGCTTTGCCCTCTGTAATCACCCACCCTGTATATCTCTCTCTGTGTGTATATGTATGTATGTGTATATACATATTGTTTCTTTTGTTCAAGTTGACTAGAATATTGCTTTAAATTTGATTGATTTACAATAGAAACGTTTATTAGTTAGATTTCTCAGCTTGTTTGCTTTTTTTCTGTATATTACCGTGATACTCTCTACTTGCTTACTACCTCCAGGGGGGGGGGGGGCCTGGAGATCTCCTGGGATTACAACCGATCTCCAGGCCTGTAGAGATCAGTTCCCCTGGGGAAGATAATGCCAATTGCCACTTTGGGGCCAGGAAGCAATTTCCCCCAGGCCAGTTTGGCTAGGGATCCTGACGGGGTTTTGCCGTCTTCTGGGCATGGAGTAGGATTTCACTGGATGTGTCGGAGGGAGGTAGTTGTGAATTTCCTGCATTGTGCAGGGGTTTGGACTGGAAGACCCTGGAGGTCCCTTCCAACCCTATGAGTCTATGGCTGCTTTGGATGGTGGACTGCATGGCGTGATACCCTGAAGAGGTCCCTCCTTTCCCCAAACCACACCCTCCACAGGCTCCACCCTCAAATCTCCAGGAATTTCCCAACCTGGAGTTGGCAACGCTAAGCCAAAGTCTCCAACTGCTGGGCTTTGGGATGTTGGCACCCTGGAGTGTGCCAGTTGCCAGACCGTTGAAGATGGTTTCCAAACCCTCCGTTCATGGAGAGGCGGATGATGGCATCAAGACAAGAGCTGAAATAAGCCAGGAAGAAGGCTACCTGGCAGCATGAAATGAAGCCTGGGGAGGGATCGGCAGGTGCGTCCCACCCCATCTCCAGGAGGAAGAAGAGAACGTGATAAGGGAGCCAGCATATGAAAAAGCAAAGGAGGGAAATGAAGGGGCATCTGATGAGCTCTCTGGACCAGGCGTGGTGGGCTGTCTTTTGCTTGCCTGTGTGGATATTATAGCAAACCATGATCAAGGCCAGCAAGCACAGGAACCAGACCAGGACACTGATGGAAAGGGGCCATGTTGTTATCCATTCACCCACCTCAGTTTTGGGTTCTTTGGACAACATGGTTGCTTCCCAGAGGTCACGATAACGTACACTGAATGCGAAGGACAAGGCCCAGATAACCAGAGCAGCCACAAAAGCCCAGTGGAGTGCCTTGGACCCCTCAAGCCACGCAGGGGAGGCCACGGAGACACTGCAGCTAGCAGTCATGGCGGCCAAGAAGAAAGCCCTGGAGACCACGTGTAAGGCTGTGACACTGCTGCTCACTGTCAGGAGCAAATCAAAATTTGTACTCATGGACCAAACTCTGATGGGGAGGAGCAAGACGAAGACGAAATCGGTGACAGCCAGGTTGAGGGACCACAGCAGGTCGACGGTCCTCTCCTTGCCACAGGAGACGATGAAGATGATGGAGCCATTTGACATCAGCCCAGCGAGGAAAGCCAGGCCACAGACCGCCAGCAGCATCTTCAGCAGGACTTGAGTGAGCGATGCTTCTTCTCTCTTCCCGAAGCTGCTGAGAGTAGGCAATGCTGAACTGATGCTAAACAACATACAAAAACAAAGCAAAAACAATAAAGAGGGTTAGATATATGGCAGGGTGTGTGTGTGTGTGTGACAGCAGACAGCTGTGAGGCTACCTGATCTTGAAAAACAAGTTAAGAGGATGTCTGTCGAAACGGATTTTGTAGAAGGACGTGAAATGGGAGATTCAGCTAGCGTGTGGCCAACAAATGGAGGGAGCTGCCGGGAAGACAGCCGCACCAACAAAGAAGGCCTCTTTTCACTTATAGGCTATAGCAAATTGGGTGATGCTCCCTATAATATTTCCAGTTTGTAATATTTCTAGGTCCACAGATGCCCAGAATGAGGAACAGCTTAAAGCAGTTGGTGGTTGTGTTGGGATTTAGCAAGTGTTTCCATTTCACTCATGAAAGAGTTAAACTGTTTGTGTTACTTAGTTAGTAAACTAATTTGCATGTAACCACTTAAGCCTTGAATAAGGATTCCTGCCAAGGAAAGGGGAGTCACTAGTCTTAATGAAGTAGAATTAGGATTTTCTGTTGGGCAGCCTGTTTATTGGGGGGCAATTAAGTGATGCTATATATTGAAGCTATATTGCTCTTTGTTCAGAGTCAGTCTGAGTCTTGAGCCATCTTTTACTAGCAAGATGTAGTCGACCTAGCAATTTCTTATTTTCATCCAATGTAACCCTATTTTTATCCTTTATGTAGTAAAGTATTCTTACAGAGCTATACTGGAGTGTGTGTCTGTTCTCATTAAGTCCAATGCACAATCTCTGCCTTAAACTCTGCTAATTAAAATCGATTTCCTACGGGTTGGCCCTACTGTGTAGGGTTAGCTGTCCGCATGGAAGCCAGCCCTAGGCTATTGAGTATAGCGATTCATTCTTTCAGCAAAGAGAACGTGGTGCTGCTTTAGCTAACATCATAGCAACTGTTTACATTTACGCAGCAGACTCATAAAAGCATAAGATGTGGTTTTGGATTCACAGACCTCAACGGTGTCGCTTTGTTTTTTATGGTATGTTTCTGGAGCTTCAGAGTATGTGGCAATGGCTATGGGTAGACCTGTGGGAGTGCGCATTGCATCAGCGGAAGAGAGCAAACAGACCTGCTAGCTATGCATTAGCAGGCCTCGTGTTTATACAATGCTGCACGATCCAAGTGAATTGCTTATCGAGGGTATATTTAGAGATGGTGGATTAGGAATTTTTTTTTAGTGAACTGCATTTCAAGCAGGGTGCTTTCTGGCAGCTTGATGCCAGTTTTGTCACCCTGTGAGTCAGCAAGAGGCAGACTGCAACCAGTTTGTTGTTTATACATAAGAGATGCAGGAGGACCTAGACTTTAAAAAGGACATTTTGGAAACAGAGAAGTGATTTTGTAATTGTTTGCACAGTCTTTAGTTTTGCCCATGATCTTCCAGATAGGTTTAGTAAACAAACAGGTCCTAGCTAAACAGAAAAGCTCCTTGTTTTTGTTGAGCAGTTCCCACCCAGCTCTGGGTTGGAAAATTCCCAGAGATTTGGGGGTGGAGCCGGGAGAGGGCAGGGTTTGAGGAGGAGAGGGGAACTCAGCAGGGTATAATGTAGGGTTGCCAGCCTCCAGGTAGTGGCTGGAGATCTCCCGGAATTATAACAGGGCCCTTTTCACACGGCTTACCTGCTCCCGGAATGTTGCAAAATATCACACAAAACCCACGGAAGATAGTCTTCTTGCGAGAGTTTTGCGCGACATCGCGCAAAACTCTCATGAGAAGACGCTATCTTCCGCGGTTTTTGTGCAATATTTCTCAATGTTCTGGGAGCAGGTAAGCAGTGTGAAAAGGGTCCTGGTCTCCAGGCCACAGAGATCAGTTCACCTAGAGAATATGGCTACTTTGGGGGGTGGATTCTATGGAATTAGGCCATGCCAAGGTCCTTTCCCTCCCCAAACCCCACTTTCTCCAGGTTTCACTCCCCAGATCTCCAGGAATTTCCCAACTTGGAGCTGGCAACCCTAATATAATGCCGTAGAGCCCACCCTCCAAAGCAGTCATTTCCTCCAAGGGAACTAATCTCCATAGTGGAGATTGCCACCCCCCTTCTGGAGAATAGTAACCCTACCTATTGTTGCAGCTAACCAATGCAGAAGCCAGGGTTGCTAACTTCTCCGTGGGGTCTGGGAACCTCCAATGAACTCCTGACTACAAAGATCAGTTCCCCTGGAGAAAATGACTGCTTTGGAGGGTGGCTCCTTACATATTTATACCCTGCTGAAGTTCTTCCCCTCCACAAACCCCACCCTCCCCCAAATCTCCAGGAATTTCCCTATTTGGAGTTGGCAATCCTAGCACGAGTCCATCCAAAAGATTCTGAGAACTGGTGTTTACCTGGTGTTGCTCTGGGGGGGATTTCTTCATTTGGATTAATATAGAATGGGAAAGCTTGCATCTGCCATGCTGGTGGTGCCCCCACATCGAGGTGGCGTTTCTGAACTCATTAAGACAACACAAGCAATATATATTCCAAACAAATCTCCCAGGCCATTTGCTCAGGTGACACTGGGAAAGTTGCGTTTGATTTCTTTTGGCATTCCCCGTGCCTGTAATTCAAATGTAAAAACTGACTCTACAGTGGGTGGAAGGCAGATTTGATTTTTAAATTGGCCGTCTTTGTGTTTTCGAGCCGTTAGTGGCCTTCTGAAGAGAGGCTTTGTAGGCTAAAAAGCATTCTTGTTTGGTACTGTTTGCAAAAAATATTCTAAGCTGCCCATACTTTGTGAGTTCCACCTGTAGGCTGTGACATGACAGGTGGCTTGTTGGAAAGCCCCATCGGGGATTCTCTTCGACAGGGTCCCTCCCCCCTCCCCAAATGAGTTGCCAAGGACAACTTGGAACCTTGATTTCAAAGCTAGATGCCCTGGAGAGTTGGTAATGAGGAAGCATGGAGCTGATTAAAGATGAGATTGGAGGGGGGGGGAGCCGATTTGGCAAAGGAGAGCCGGGGAACATATGGCAATGAGGCAGCAATAACTTTCCAAATAATGAAGCCCTGCCTTGCATCCTGCTAACTTGCAATAGACTTGTCAAGGCATCAGGCCTGCAAAACTGGGCAGGATGCAGTGGAACAGACTGCTTCGTTGCAGGCCTGTGCAAGCTTTTGAGAGGCACAGAATTCTTCATCATTGACGGGAAAACTCCTAACTTTGAGACACCCATCTAACTCATCAAAGCTCATTAGGAATCACAGCGGCTGCAAATGAACTTTCTGCATTTTTCTCTGCACAACATTTAATGGAATGCCAACACAACCTTTTCAGAACGTCTATTCTGCCCCTCCTGTACCATTTTCCAGCATGAGAACTGTCTGATAAGCGAAACTGGCTAGATTGAGGCAAAGTCCAATGGAAAGTTGGACAAGAGACTGGTGCATTAACACATGTGGTGTACAACTGGGCCAGTCACACTGGCAGCTGTTAGTGGGCTGTTTGTATATCACAAGGCATAGAAAGCATTTAGCATCCTAAGAATCCGGTACTCACTTTTTAAAAAGTTTCTAGATCACAAAAGTTTATGATCACAAAAACGAGTTCGAAACAAAGCCAGTGAATTTCCAGGGGCTGAAGTTCTACTACCCGCCATATCTCTTTGCTCCTTCCATGATTAGCGGAACCCAAGTTAAATATGCCAAGTGAAAAAAAAGTGAGAAAAATAATCAGTGCAGCTCTGTTTGTCATCATTTATATCGGTCTTGGGGTGGAATTTTAACTGCGTTTTTAAAAGCTCGGCTTTGCAGAGGGCTTTTTGCTTATAAGCTGCTGCCTCACAGAATTCAGCAAAGAGTAAATTGAGTAGGCCCAGAGAGAGAGAATGAATTGTATTACATTGAACCTGGAGGGCTTTGTTTTTATTGCTTGAGATTTATAAGTCTTCGCTGCTTCATCAGTTCAGGGCACATAATGACATTTTCTGATCTCATTCAGCTTCACAAGGAGCTGGAGAGATAGAGCTCTGCAGTGTCCTTTTAATCAACAGGGCAGGGAGGTTGAGAGTGCGCTTACTTTGATCCAGTGAGTCCTTGATGGCTAAGGGAACGTGGAGTTGCACCGGGGCTTCCCCATTCATTCATTTCCACAGAAGGACACTTATAAAGAAAGTAGCAATGGTAGGCCTGCCTCTTCCACTGTTGTAAATATGATGTCTACTCGTGCCCAAGTTTTGAGGTGTGCCAGGGGCTTATGGGGGGTGGGGAGCACTGATTACCCACAACCAACTGGTAAAGTCACCAGTCGGCCAGAAAACAAGGGGCTATTGTAGCGTTGTTACCGGGAGGGAAATTTCTTGTTCTGAAATTTGCTTTTTTTAGATAAAGCCGTTGGGTCCTCAAATTCCCTTTTTTTCTCTTTTAAGAGAGTGATTTCTCTTTGATTTCTTTTTGAAGAGCGATCAATGCATCCTTTTGTAACTTCAGCCTTTGTAGTTGTTTTGCCTTACATACCACAGGGGAGTGCTCTTGAGGCAGAATAGGAAGATTTGGGAAGACATTGCCTCTGAGCATCTACAGAGGGAAATTCTGGATTTTTTCAGAACTTCCCTTCCTGCCTCTCCTCTCTTCAGATTTTTCTTTGAGCGAAACGGAATGGATTAGAAACTGACTCTAAATTCCAAAAAAAGAATGGAAAGAGATTGCTCGATTTCAGGGAGAAATGGAGGTAAAGAGGATTTCATTCATTCATTCCTTTTTATACTGCCTCTCCCTTGAATGAGGTTTGAAGCAGTTTACAACATTAAAAACAACAATAAATAGTATGTTAAAATTCAAAACTTAACACTGCAATTAAAGGGTCCCACAAAAGCAACCAGTAGTAAAAACAACCACCAGGTGGCAAAGATTCCATAGTTACCAGATCGCTAGGCTATGGTGCATCTTGCGTGAATAGGATCTGGTGGCCACATTTCCTCTCCCAACATTTTTTTTTTGGCAAGTAATTTAAGACTGGAATTGTTAAAGCCCGAGGAAAGGATGGAATTGGAAACACCCGAGCCAATGGGACGAAATCTGAGCTGACTATCTGTTCCTCCTATTTAGCAGGTAATTTAAACCTGACCAACTGGAGAATCCTTGGGAGTCAATGTTGGTGACAAACCCCCCTCCTGCTAGAGTTGCCAGTTCTAGAATGGGAAATTTAGGGGTAGAGCCTGGGGAGGGCGTGTTTGGGGACAGCTGGGACCTCAGTGGGACATAAAGCCAAGGAGTCCACCCTCCAAAGTAGCCATTTTTTCCAGAGAGTGTGATCTCTGTCATCTGGAGATGATTTATAATTCTGGGAACAACTCGAAGCTCTGCATGGAGATTGACAACCCCGATTCTCCCATTTCCATCCTCCAGGTGGTGGCTGGAGATCTCCTGGAATTACAACTGATCTCCAGGCCACAAAAAATCAACCCCCCTGCAGAAAACAGCAGCTTTGGAGGGTGGACTTTATGGCATTATACCCCACTGAGGTCCCTCCCCTTCCCAAACCCTGCCCTCTCCAGGCTCCACCTCCCAAATCTTCAGGAACTTCTCAACCTGGAGCTGGCAACCCTGTCTCCCTATCATCAAAATAGCTTACCTTTGTTTGACTTCAAGTCGCCAAAGAGAGCATTCTGGCTTATCTGCAGCAGAGACAGACAGTCTTGCTTGGGGTGGGCTGATACAGGAAGTGGCTGAATGTATAAAAGATGACCCGCCAGGTGCTTTCAAGTCAAATGGGGCTGCACGCACAAAACCTCAGGCCTCTGCCTCCAAGTCTGACACACGCAAACAGAAACCCCTCTGCTGGTTTCTACTTGATGTCTTTCTTCCACCTGTGGAGAACTCCTTCCCTTACGCTCTACACAGGATGGTCACTAGCTTAATAGAAGCAGGCCTGGCGGGGCCACAAAGAAGCCTTCTGACTCATCCCATCTGCGGAAATGAAATGGTGTACCATCTCCAGTGCTGGTGATTTTTGTTTTTCTGCAAATTCTAAGTGTGAGAATTGGAGGGAGAGCTCCCCCCCCCTTGTTCCTTTAGAGTGACAGCTAGAGACCGCAAGGCAGTTAAATATATCTTTAATAGCGTTACAATACAACGTTAATAAAAGTGCAGAATTAATAACATAATAATAGACAGTACAAAGCTCCATAATATTAGGGTTTTGAAGAGCACAGAGAAGTGAGGTACAAATCCCTAAACCTACTTGGAACTGGTTGTGTTGTTGAAACGAATCACTGCGTGAGGGAACTCAGTTTAGCATTGAAGGGGGCTGGACGATGTAGACAGCAGAGTAACCGGGCAGAGGGTAAGGCCTGGACCGTGCAGAGGGCAGAGGAACCGTGTAGAGGACTAAGGAGGGCAAACAGTTTGGGTCATGTAGAGAGGACAGCCAAGGGAGATTTGAGTACTTCAGTAGGTAAGACACTAACGGTGAAATCCTAAGCAGCGTTACTCCAGTCTAAGCCCATTGATTTTGATTGACTTAGACTGGAATAACTTTGCTTAGGATTTCACTAACTCAAGAGTTCAAGAGGCCCATGGAGCTAGAGGCGGGAGTTTTCCTGATGTGCAGAGATGTGAAAAGGGCATGATGCGCCCATGGAAGCGCCTCTGTGGGTTTTCAGGATAATGCGGAAGGAAAGTCTGAGAGCCAAGCTACAAGTGACTTTTTTCACACGTAGAACACTTGATTGTTTTTGCAAGTTTTCCTGGGAACTGAAGTCCCAGAGTCCTTCCCCTCTCTGTTAGAATCGCTGCCTAAAGAGCCAGAGAAAGCCAGCGGCAGCAGCAGCTTTTGCAAATCGTTCCTCCAGTCACAAGCCTGCTGGACAAGAGGGCTCTCAACTATCTTTGGGGGCGGGCAGCTGAAACGTTCTCCCTGGGCGTCCTGCTCGGCTTCACTGACACATTGGCTTTCTCTAGAGCAGCTCCCCAGAAGCAAGACCCCCAGGGAGAAAGTTGCAGCTGCCCACCCCCAAAGATCATTGAGAGCAGGCTTGTGTCTGGAGGAACGATTTGCAAAAGCTGCTGCTGCCGCCGGCTTTCTCTGGCTCTTCAGGCAGTGATTCTAACAGTGAGGGGAAGGACACTTGGACTTCAGTTCCCAGGAAAACTTGCGAAAACGATCACGTGTTCTCCACGTGAAAAAAGTTGCTTGTAGCTTGGCTCAAAGAAGAGAGGGCTGCTTCCTTTAGGTATTTACCTTGGAAAAGCAGGTGTCTTTCCACTTTGGCAAAAGTTTCTTTTAAAGCGATTTAAATAAACCGTTTGGCCCTCCCGTCCTTTAAACATAGTTACTCTGAAGTGCCTCCATCTTGAAACCCATTTCTCCAGTTGGTCTGTACCTTCCAGGGATGCCCAACTCTCCACCATCCCAAACCCCCTTGACTTGCTCTAACTGGTAGCTTCCACAGCGGCGCTGGCAGGCCCGGCGCACCCACACCAAGTAGAAGCCAAGCAGAATCCCCCAGTGGGCCAGGCAGGCAGATAACCCGTAGGCCAGGACTTCCATATCCCTCCAGCCTCTTGCAGCCTCTTTGTAGAGGGTGAAGCTCAATCCCCCCAGCACGGCCCCCCACCAAGCAAGCAGAGGCAGGAGGGGCAAATAGTTAATGTGGATGTGAAGCCGCCCAGAGGTGCCCCAGCCCTCTGCCCAAGGCAGGGTGACCAGGGCAAAGAGCTTGGTAGGCAGTAGAGCAGCCATGTAGAGGGCGGAGTAGAGGGAAGCCAGGAACATGATGGGATTGCGGCGGAGGGCAGTGGCATACAAGGCTTTCGTCAGGCCTCCCATCTGGATGCAGATGAGCACCCAAAGTGAGCCCCACAGGCTGCCGCTGTAAAGGAACCTCAGAGTTGTGCCGGCCACCAGGAAGGGGAACAGCCCCGAAACGATGGCCTCGTAGGCCAGCCAGGGGGAATGCTGGGGCCACCACAGGACCATGTAGAACCACTCGCGGAAGTACGAACGAGACCAGCGTGTCTGCTGGGAGACCCAGCGCAGGAGGAGGGAAGGTGTCTCGGAGCGGCAGATGGAACATGGAGCATACCTGGGAAACAGAGGGGGGAAAGGTACATTGGGGTTAGCCTGGTGGAGAAGGTCTAAAAGCCAAGTTAGCTGATAACGGCAGATAGCTAAATTCTTTTCATGTGTCTGCTGTTCAAGATGAGAAATCAGACAAAATCCCAGGGCCACAAGTCAGCTTGGGTCCCATGGAGCCAGGTAGGTCACGTGATGCTTGGGTTGGGACTCAGTGGTGTGAGGCGAGTGGGTCTGGGGAATACGGAGATCTGAAAAGTCCTGAGTTCCCCTATTCACATGTAATCTGAGATCATACATCAACAGTTAAAGCTTGCCTGGGGGTTCATGGTGTTTCTTGGCACTCCCTTCCTAATAATATATTACAATACAATTCTTTTCTATTGACCAAAGTAGCAGCCTTTACCACTGAATAAGGTTGCCTCCAGGAGTTCTCCTGAAATTACAACTGATCTCCGGACAACAGAGCTCTGCAGGTAATGGCCGCTTTGGAGGGTGGGCTCCATGGGTATCGCGTTCCTGCTGAGCTCCCTCTTTCCCCCAAACTCCACCCTCCCAGAGCATTGCTCTTAAATCGCCAAGAATTTCCTAAGCCACAGTTGGTAACCCAACTGTCGAAGGAGGACAAAAATTATATCCATGTGCAGTTTCTGTCTTGATAGATGCTTCTTGAACGCTGATGTCCTGGTCAACAGCTGGGTTTGCCTCTATGGCCCCGAGAATTACCTTCTCCATCACATACCACTCTGAACATCAGATTGACTGCGGACTTGTCCGCTGGTATACTAATACTATGCTTAACTCCTGGAGAAACCAGAACCCAGAGGACTCTTCTCTCGCTCGTCCTTACTTGGTGGCGTAACCGAGACTCAGGACACGATTGGTGAGATGCCGATCATCCCCAAAGGTGCACTTGTTACCCAGGAAGGTCTGCAGGTACCAGGGCTCCAGGAACAGCTGCAGCAGGTTGTTACGGTACATGCCTGGAAAGAGGATAAACCGAAAGATAAGATCGCTCCGGCATGAACTTACTCCACTCTGACGAAGAGAATTGTGATTCTCGGAAGCATAAACTTACTCCACTCTGACGAAGAGAACTGTGATTCTCGAAAGCTTATGCTACAATAAAGTTGGTTAGTCTTAAAGGTGCTACTGGACTCTTTTTGATTTTACTCCACTCTGATATCTTTATACTGAAAATTGAAAGCGGCACTTCCATGTTATCCCATTACACCAAGACAGGAATATTTACTAGCAAATAAGTCTCATTTAAGTCCAATAGGACCATCTTCCATGTTTGGGGTCAGCGTGTAACATCTGAACATTTTAATGCTGTAAAAGTGCCCTATTTGGCTCAAAACTTGGAGAACAAGAGACTTCCGGTTTGGGATTCATGGAGGTCTAACGCAGCTCCATTCGCGGAGCTGACCGGACTGCCGTTTTAACCGGCCGGAGGGGTGAAAATAGCCCGCGGCCGACTGCTCTCAGGCGGGGAGCAGGCAAAGAACGCTCAAGACCCTAGGGTGAGCTAGATCTTGGACGAGGGGGGGCTCTACACAACGAGTCTCCCCCCGATCCTTGAGGTCCCACCTTGCGATGGGTCGGCTATAATCTCTGCGGCAGTTTTGGGGCCAATTCGGCTGGCATAAGACCTACATACCCAAGCTTCGATTGGGAAAGGAAGCTGAGAGGAGAATTTAAGATCGAAACAGCGATTACAACCCGAGAAAAGTGAAGAGAAGATAAAGATCGCTATCTTTTGATACGGGACAGATTGACAAAAACAGAGAAGAAAAAAAAAGTAGATTTTTAAACTGCAACAGGCTAGTGAAAAGGAGGTGAAGACTCGGCAGGAGTTGTATTTTAAAAGAGACTAAGTTTAAAGAAGTTATTAAAGAAATCGGACTATTGTTTTGAATACCTGTGGTTTTGGAGCTGTGGGAAAAAGACACCATCGCGAGACCTGCTGTGGGAAGACGGGAGACAGGAAGTGCGTAACAACAATAGAGTGGCTGGAGAGAAGCGGCCCTTGCCGGAGGACAGGAAGTAGGGAATCGCCATTTTTGAAAGGGGAAGGGTCGCGGCTTCAGCGGAAGAGGAAGTAGGCCATCTTGGATTATAACATCATAGAGAAACCATAGAGAAAAGACGCCCGACATTTTGGACACTTTAAAATTTAATTTTGGCAAGAAGATTGGGACATTTGAAAAAGAAAAACGTTTAATTTTATGCCACGGAGTTAAGGAAGAGAGCGGATTCGTGGGAGCGAGCTAAAGCAAGCCCCACGATGTCGAAAAAAGAGTGGCAATCGGCAATAGAAAATTTGGATAAAAATCTGGACAAAAAACTTTTAGATATGATTAAAGAGCTTAAGGACACGAAATTGGAGCTTATTAAAGAGGTTAAAGAGGTTACACAGACAGTAAAGTCGGAGCTGTCAGAAATGAAAAAAGGTATGGAAACGATTCGTAGTGAATTACAAGGAACGCAGCAGAGAGTTAAAACAGTAGAGGACGCGATGGAGAATTTAATAGACACGCAACAAACAGAGATGAGATTGGTGAAGGGGAGAATGTCAGTTGCGGAAACTAAACACATGGAGAAGCAGCTACGTTTTCGTGGTCTGCCAGAAGTGGAAGAGAAGTCAGCGCAAGAACAGATGACTGAGGTGTTGGCTGAATACCTGGGGAAGGAGGAGGAGGAAGTTGTGGCTATCCTAGATGTGGCATACCGTGTGAATTCGAGAATTGCAACCCAGAGGAAATTACCAAGGGATGTGATTGTGCAGTTTACAACAAGAAATATGAAAGAGAGGATTGTGACAAAACAGTTTCAAGATCCATTGGAGATTGATGGCAAGACGATTATTATAATGAAGGAACTGCCCAGATCAGTGTTATTGGACCGGAAAAAATACAAAGTGCTAATTCAGATTTTGAAGGACATGAAAATCAGGTATAGATGGGAGTTACCAGAAGGAGTGTCCTTTGAGTTTGGAGGGGCAAAAAAACGCATCAGATCTGAGCGAGAGATGGAGAGATTTATTAAGGACAATGAAAAAGACTTACCAACAAGACTATGAATATGGAGTGTAAAGTATTATCTTGGAATGTAAATGGACTAAACTCACCGAATAAGAGGAAAAATATTTTTCATTGGCTACTAAAACAAAAATGTGACATTGTTTGTTTGCAAGAGACTCATATTAGAAAACAGGATGTAAAATATTTAAAATCTGGAAAACTGGGCAAGGAGTTTGTAGCGGCCTCTAATAAGAAAAAAAGAGGAGTGGTGTTGT
Source organism: Eublepharis macularius (assembly GCF_028583425.1). Lineage (NCBI taxonomy): Eukaryota > Metazoa > Chordata > Lepidosauria > Squamata > Eublepharidae > Eublepharis > Eublepharis macularius. The sequence continues at coordinate 48,748,176 of NC_072804.1, read as the reverse complement.
ATATAAAAGAGGAGCTACAGCCAAAATTTGTTATGAGAGATGTGGAAGCTAGATTTGTAGCAGTGGAATGCATTTGGAATTTAAAGAGAGTGTTGGTAGTCGGACTTTATGCACCTAATGGTGCAAAAGAAAGCTTTTTTGAGGAGTTAAGGAAGCATCTAGACGATCTTGTATACGACCAGATAATTCTTGCTGGAGACTTCAATGGAGTGACAAACTTGGAGCTAGACAAAAAGACTACAACGGTACAAAAGAAAAGAGGACTATTACCAAAGCTTTTTTTTGAGTTGATTCAACAAGAGACTCTCGAAGATGTATGGAGGAGAGAATATCCTAAAAGTAGACAGTTTACTTTTTATTCTGCAAGGCATTTTACACTATCAAGAATCGATATGATCTGGGCCTCAAAAGACTTAGCGTTATGGACTAAGGAGGTAGAAATAATGCCGATGGTAGGCTCGGATCACAACCCAATTATGTGGAAATTTGGAAAAAGGAGAAAAAGGAAAGCATGGAGAATAAATGAGGACTTGTTACAGGAAAGAGAGAATATGGAAATACTGAGAAGAGAGACAAAGTTTTTTATACAATACAACGTGAATAAAGAAGTACCAACCAACAAAGTTTGGGATGCGTACAAGGCGGTTGTAAGGGGCATACTAATGGACTTAAATGGCAGAACAAGAAAAAAGAAAGAGGAGAAAAGACAAGAGATTGAGGAGAAAATAAAAGCCAAAGAAACACAGTTAAAAAAGAGACCAGGGAAAAAGAAGGTATACCAGGAAATCAAAATTCTTCAAGAACAGCTAACAGCAATGAGTAATAAAGAATTGGAGTGGAATCTTAAAAGACTGAATCAAAAAGCGTTTGAGGGTGCTAATAAACCTGGGAAATACCTGGCATGGCAATTGAAGAAGAAAAGGGAAAAGAAAATAATAAATAAAATCTGTGAAGATAATAAAACGTATTTGGAGCAGACTACCATTAGTAGAGCCTTTTATAAATTCTACGCTAAGCTGTATAATAAAAAAGAAGTAAACAAAGAATCAATAGCATCATATCTGGAGAAAACCAAACTTCCAGAAATCTCGGAAGCTTGGAGAAATAAGTTGAACAGTGAAGTAACTGATGAGGAAATAAGCAAGGCAATACAATCCGCAAATCTAGGAAAGGCGCCAGGGCCAGATGGACTTACGGCTAAATTTTATAAGACAATGGCCAATGAACTGGCACCATTCCTAAAAGAGGTGATGAATGGAGTTTTTAGGGATCAAAGGATTCCAGATACTTGGAGTGAAGCGAATATATCATTGATCCCAAAAGAGGGCCAAGACCTGACTAACATGAAAAATTATAGACCTATATCACTACTTAACAATGACTATAAAATTTTTACGAAGATATTGGCGGAGAGATTGAAGGGGTGGCTCTCGGAAGTCATAGAGGAGGAACAAGCAGGCTTTTTGCCAGACAGACAAATAAGAGACAATTTAAGGACAGTGATCAATGCTATTGAATATTATGATAAGCGTTGTGACAAAGAGGTTGGTTTCTTCTTTGTAGACGCTGAAAAAGCGTTTGACAATTTAAACTGGGACTTTATGTTTGCCACTATGGAAAAGCTACAATTGGGAGAAAGATTCATCAGAGCAATTAAGGAAATTTACAGAGACCAGACTGCAGCAATTGTAGTGAATGATGAATTGACCAAGAAATTGACGATTAGTAAAGGAACAAGACAAGGTTGCCCGTTATCTCCATTGTTGTTCATTTTAGTACTGGAGATTCTGATGATACAAATACGACAAGACGAGGAAATTCGAGGAATAAAAATAAAGGACTATTCATACAAGGTCAGAGCATTTGCGGATGACATAATGTTAATTGTAGAGGACCCACTGGAGAACATGCCAAAAGTGATAGATAAGATTAAGGAGTTTGGAGACTTGGCAGGTTTCTTCATTAACAAAAAGAAGTCAAAGATACTATGCAAAAACATGACTAAGCAGAAACAACAATTGTTAATGGAAACAACGGATTGTGAAGTAACAAGTAAGGTGAAATATTTGGGAATTGAACTGACTGCAAAGAATATAGATTTGTTCAAGAATAATTATGAAAAATTATGGACTCAGATAGAGAGAGATTTGATCAAATGGAATAGTTTGAACCTGTCATGGTTGGGCAGGATTGCAGCAGTTAAGATGAATGTGTTACCAAGAGTAATGTTTTTGCTACAGACAATACCAATCATCAGAGACTCTAAACAATTTGAAAAATGGCAGAGGAAAATATCAGATTTTGTTTGGGCAGGCAAGAAGCCTCGAGTGAAAGTAAAAGTTTTACAAGATGCAAAGGAAAGAGGCGGAATGCAACTGCCCAACCTGAGACTTTATCATGATGCAATCTGCCTAGTTTGGTTGAAAGAGTGGATGACATTAAAGAACAAGAAACTATTAGCCCTAGAGGGATATAAAAAATTTTTCGGATGGCACGCATACCTATGGCATGACAAAGTAAAGGTCAACTCGATGTTCCTGCACCATTTTGTAAGGAGAAGTTTATATACAATCTGGAAGAAGTATAGAATTTACCTACAAGAAGGAACCCCCTTGTGGGTGGTTCCATACGAGGTGATAGATCCGAGAGCTGTTGATAATGAACAACAATGTTTAACGTACAAAGAAATAACTAAAACTGAAGTATCTAAACTTAGAATAAAGACGCAAGAGGAACTATCACCTAACTACGATTGGTTCCAGTATAGACAGATTAGAGACTTATACAATTCGGACTCTGCAAAAGGGGGCATACGAACAGAGAACTCGGAACTAGAGCAGACCCTTTTTAAAGAAGACAAGAAAAGAATATCCAAGGTATACCAAATACTGTTGAAATGGTATACTGAGGACGAGATAGTTAAAACACAGATGGTGAAATGGGCTATAAACTTCAATAAAGAAATAACAATGGAGGCATGGGAATACTTGTGGAAAACTACAATGAAGATAACGACATGTATTAATATTAAAGAGAACATTTACAAAATGATTTATCGTTGGTACATGACACCAAAGAAGATTGCGCTAGGGAACTTGAATACTTCTAATAAATGTTGGAAATGTAAGAAACATGAGGGCTCCCTCTATCACATGTGGTGGTCGTGTGAAGTAGCTAGGCAGTACTGGGGGGAAATAATAAGAGAAATGAGTGAAATTTTACAGTTTCAAATAAATAAGAACCCAGAACTCCTGCTGCTAAACTTGGGAATGGAGGGAATTCCAGCCCATCATAGGACGTTGATATTTCATATGACAGCAGCAGCTAGACTTTTGTATGCGCAAAAATGGAAAGTACAAGAAGTGCCAACTATTGAAGATTGGATCTACAAATTGCTGTACATGGCAGAAATGGACAAGATGACAAGAAAACTGAGAAATCTGGACTCAGGGCAGTTTAACACAGACTGGGAGAAGCTGAAACAATATCTGGAGAAGAAATGGGAGGTGGGAGGAAAACTGTGGCAGTTTGAGAACTACTGAAGTATAATAAAAGTATAAAAGAGAGGGGTGACTTTACCGGGGGAGGAAGAGATAAATGTGAATTTATAAGCAGTTAGATTAACAGATTGATATATATATAGATATATAATAGGTTAACAGATAGAACATTGATAGAAAATAATTAATGATAAGGTTTAAATACGAGGATTGAGTAACCAACAATATTTTCTTTCTTGGATAAGATTTGTATGCACCAAACTGAATGTACAGAAGAGTCAAATTGATTGACTATGTGATGAGCTATATAGAATTACCATAAAAAGATAGAATGAGTAATATATAGAGAACAAGTCAAATTGTTTGATTTAAATGTAAGATTTTTATGGTTTATGATATATAGGTTTATGATATATAGAAATATTCAAAACTGGAAAATGGGATAAATTGTTTATCTAAGATGGAAACAAAGACTTACAGTTTGGGTGTATAACAAGAAAAGTAGTTAAAGATGTACTGCTTAATATAATGGAGAATGTATATCTGTTTTAGACAGAGGAATTTAATAGAAGCAAGGGAAAAGGGACAAAGGGTGGGAAAGCTGTTGGAAGTCAACAAAAGGGGGGGAAAGGGAGGGGGTTAGAAATGAAAAATTTGGGGAAAATTGAATGTAATGTAAAAATAATGGATTCTAACCCAATAAAAAATTTTTCAAAAAAAAAAACTTGGAGAACAAAATTTGCACAAACGTCGTATTACGTACACATTCAGGCTCCCACTAGAACAATTCTTAGAGCTCCGGCATCATTAGACATTCCTAAAAATAACCACTGACAAGCCTTTTTGCTGGGATTTTTACAGGAAACACCTAACTATCTAATTAACTATCTAACAAGCCTAAGAATCTAACAAACATAACAGCTAACTAACAAGCTTAACAAAGACTGCTGGCAGTGGCAAGCTAGCTAGCAATCTTTGTTAGGCTTGTTAGACAGAAAGACCGACCGACTGACTGACTGACTAACTAGTCTTTCTTTCTTTCTTTCTTTCTTTCTTTCTTTCTTTCTTTCTTTCTTTCTTTCTTTCTTTCTTTCTTTCTTTCTTTCTTTCTTTCTTTCTAACGAACGAACGAACGAACGAACGAACGAACGAACAAACAAACAAACGAACTAATAAAGACTGTTGAGCCACAATCCTGAGTCCACATTCTCTGAAGCAACCTCCCAAAGGCCTGATAATGTGTGGACTGCAGACCCCTCTCTTCCCGCCCCCCCCAAGCAAAGTTTGGATGCAACCGACAGACAGACTCACCCAGGGGGCCGCTGATGCAGGAGACGCAGCCAAAGTAAGACTGGCAGGCGCGTTCCATGTTGAAGGCCATCCAGTAGCGCAGGCTGCTCATGAAGCTGATGAATGAGTCTGATACGTTGAGGATCTTCACGTTCCCCCCGACTGCCCCGTAGTGCTCATTCGACTCCAGCACCTTCACCAGTTCCACGGTCGCCATTGGGTCCAACTTGGTGTCTGAGTCACAGACCTGGGTGGAAGGGTGAGGGGGTTCTTAATAATAAGCCTTTGCTTGTGGACTCGTCTCAATTTTCCTGCAAAACTCCTTTCTGCCCATCTCACTTCATATTACACATTTCTCTAAATCTTTTCACTCCAGTGGGAACAGCTCTGATTCTAGAAGGAAGTATACGCCTACTTATTATCCTTTTCCTCTTCCTAGACCCCGATTTCTTGAGCAGCATGGTGTTTCGAGGTAGCTTTTACTAAAGCTGTTTTCTTGTGGATAGCTGTGGTGGTTTGATATTTTTAACAGTAGCCAATTATTTACAAAATCGTAGGAAAACTGGAAAACCCTTGCTGGATTAGAGTCAAGGTCCATTTAGTCCGGCATCCTGACTCACACAGAGGCCAACCAGCTAGAGAGCCTACAACAGAGCATGGAGGCCGAGGCCTTCCCTGATGTTATCTCTTAGCACTGGTATTCAGAGCTTCACTGCCTCTGAATTTGGAGGCTCTCATGGCTAGTAGCTGGTGAGGGAGCTATCCTCCATGATGGATTTATCCTTCAAAGTCTTAATTGAAGGGGTGTGTGGAGAGAAAGGAAACGTGCATCAAGATAGGTAGCACATGGTCTAGGAATGTCAAGACTCACCCTCCCCCAACTCTTCTAAGTCTTCAAAGACTCTTTGTGTACCAGCTGCAAAATTTAGGCTTTTTTCCCTTGCCAGATTCAAACTGCAAAGCTGCTTCCTTCAGTCAAGCGGCTGCAGCAGATTCTAGTGGCTTGGAGTACCCCCTAACCATCGAAGACTATTAAAAACCTTTCCATTATCAAATTATATGAAAGCCTAGAGCAGGGGCCACAACCTGTTAGAAGTAAAGAGCCAAAAGGCATCAAAATTCAGAGCAAGAGATCAATAGATGGTAGTGGGAAATGCCATCAAGTCATAGCTGGCTTATGGCGACCCCTAGTGGGGCTTTCATGGCAAGAGACTAACAGAGGCAGTTTACCATTGCCTGCCTCTGCAACCCTGGCCTTCTTTGGAGGTTTTTCATCTGGGGGCAGTACCAGGGTTTCTGGCGCCTGAGGCTGCCCCTATATGCACGCTCAGAGTGCGTGTGTGCCCTGGACTACGTGATGATGTCACTGTGTGTGACATCATCACGCAGCAAGCCAGCCCCATTGGCTGGCGGGCAGCTGGGACGGTGCATGGAGGCTGCCTGCGCTCCCAGTCAGGCACGGTGGGTGGCTGGGGAGGTGCACGTGCGTCCTCCCAGCCCTCCTGTTCTGTTGTTCTGCACGCCACCCCCGGATGCCTGCCGTGCCTGGCCTGCAGCTGCTGTGCCTGCCCGGGGCTGTGTGTTGGTGTGATGGCAGCGTGGGGCAGGAGGGCTGGCAGGCTGCAGCAGCTGCGGGCCAAGCATGGCAGGCAGCCAGGGCAGCACATGAACGGCTCCCCATCCCTCCCACTCAGCCATCAGCGCTGCCACCGCCAGCTCCGCGGTGCACACCCCCACCCCCGGCGCCCCCTCGGGTGCCTCAGTGCTTGAGACGGGGGCCGGACCTGCTTCAATGGATGCACCGGCCCTGCTCTCATCCAATTACTAACCAAAGCTGACCCTGCTTAGCAGTCAAGATCTGACGAGATTGGGCTAGCCTGGGCTATTCAGGTCAAGACAAATCAACAGATAGGCTGTATAAAAACATCCATTTACGTAACAGTTTGACACTCCTGATAATTGACATGTGGATTAAGAATCCATTAAGTTTCTGCTGCCCCCAGGCTAGCTGTTTGGAGTCCTTTATTAGGAAGCAGCACGTATGAGGTCCCTCAATAAATCATAAATATACACAAGTGCACTTGGAGTGATTGTTTTAGTGCAGTGGCATAAATCTGTGTATGATTCACGCTGTGTATCTATCATTTCATTATCTGAAAAAGTATCTCTAAGAAACACTTTAGACACATTATGTTTACATACTGGTTCTTCTAACATCCTATCATTCCAGTGCACCTTAAAGAGTTGGTTGATCTTAATGATTTTATAAAGTGTTTTACTATGTATGCTTTAATTTGTTAGCCACCTTAGTGACTCTTATGAAGGCAGAAAGTAGGCCTGCCAACCTCCAGTAGGGGCCTGGAGATATCCTGGAACTACAACTGATCTCCATACAACAGAAAACAATTCTACTGGAGAAAATGGCTGCTTTGGAGGACAGACTCCATACCCTACTGAGGTCCTTCCTTCACCAAAACAAGCCCCCCCCCCAGGTTCTACCCCCAAATCTCCAGGAATTTCCCAAACTGGAGCTGGCAATCCTAGCAGAAAGGGCTACACATTTTGTTAAATAAACAAATAAAATATGATAAAGTGGGACTGGAAAACTCATACCTGGATATAGTCCACTGAGTCCCCTAGCGCTCGGAAGGCTGTGTACATCACCTCCCGTTTCCCACCCCACTTCTGCATGATGCAAACACATCTCTTGCTCCTGATCAATGTCTCCACTTCCCGCTGTTGGGAATCCTTCAGTTCCTCTGTCATTGGGTGACTGTGGTAGTTGCCCTCCCAGACATAGGTGCCAAAGTCTTCCCATCGAAATACTTCCTGGAACATCTCCATCATGTACCGATCTTCAGGGCTGTTGCCATCGACGACCATCACCACAGAGAGAAGGTGCTTTGGGTAGGCCATGTCTCGGGCTGATCTGAGGCACTGGCGCAAATAGGAAGGGTCCTCTTGATAGGCAGAAATGGTGAGGGCTACAGTTTTGGAGAAGCTACAGGGCAGGGTGAGTCCTTGATGCTTTCGCAGCTCCATGTACGCAAAATATCCCTGAGCAAGGAAGTGGAGGCTCAAGAAAGCTCCGTAGAGGCCCAGAGAAGCCAAATTCAGTGGATCCCGTACCAGTTGGAAGCCCAAAGTATAGGAGGCCAAGATGGCGGTGAGGAGGAGGAAAGCGAGGAAGTAGGTAAGGAGGCAGCAGGGGATGGAGGCCGGAGCCTTGGTTGGCACAGGAAGTGGCATGACTGGTCGATCAAACAGAAAGAAAAAAGAAAACATCAGGATACGTAATGAAATATTGTTCTCTGCCTTGATGTGTCCTAAAACTAAAATAATTGGAAGGGGGGTGGGTGGGTTGTAGAGAGGGAGAATCCTTAGCCAATTTTCTTGACTCAGAGATGCTTGCAAAACCTTAAAATGTATATTCCCCTAAGATATTAATTTTGCCATTGACACATATTCATACAGCTTATTCATTCATTTTGTCAAATGTGGACAGCATTCCGTCTTCCGTTTTGCTGCAGATACTACTCTTGGAGTTGTCACCATATATTTAAATAGTTCTCTATGCATTTTTATAATATTACTTGGAAAGATATTTAATAATGTATTTATAGGGTTCAGCACAAATACATTTCTTCATGTATTTCTGTCCAATATTTCCTCACTTTCTTGCATATCCACCACGTCTTCTGATAATCATCCACTAGACACATTCCCTGTTCTGCAACCCCTTGCTACCACTCCAGATCCCAGAGTCAGCTCTGTCATTACAACATAGCCAAACAGGGACTGACAAATTAGGTAGAAGCTAAGCTGCCAACAGCCTCCAGAAGGCCTGCTACAAGCCTCTGACCTGATTACCCCCACAGCTGCCGAAGGACAAGAAAACATTTTTTTGGTTTGTGTGGAGCATTGGAGCATTTGACAGCACATTATTTACCTTTCTGATGCTTGCAGATCAAATTATTCTTCAAGGCACAGGGGCAACCTTATCGCTGGCATCCTCCTTCTTACCACATCAAACCTTCTTCCACCTGTACTCGTATGTTTCTGCTAATAGCACACCATCTCGATTAATGCCCGAGCAGGATCCACACACCAGGCTTGAGTTGAAGATGAAATCTTTCTGAGTCAGCCCTCCAGCAGTTGCTTTTCGAAAGGCAACGGTAAAATTCCAGCTTGCCATTGGTGGACATCCCCTGTGACATCACTGCTGCCTGCAGGATGGAATTCCGAAGTCAGAAGATGCTTCTCCATACCGAAAACCGAACATTGGAAATCTATGCAACATATACTTTTACTGGGACAAAGAGTGCTTTGGAAGGAAGCGGGACTTACATTAAGAAAATGGTGTCAGAGAAGGGATTACCGCTCCTCCCTCCCACAGGATAATCCTGATCCAGTTCAACCTCCCCTTTCATGGGTGCTATAAAAAATCAAGGATCTCTACTGGCGCCTGGCTCCATAAACAGTTATGTAGTGTAGACACAATGACATATTGTTGTGTGTCTTTGGATTGGCCTAAATAAAAGCTGTTACATGGGTTGTGTTCTTCATCACAGAGTTGGTGCTAAAAGTCCTAAATCTCTAGGTATCTCTAGGGGGCAACATCAAGGGAAGGCCTTAGTCTCTCTGCCCTGTTTGCCTGCCCTACCCATAAGGGGCTCTCAAGGGACATGTGGTATACAGCTCAAAAACAAGATCTCCCACCCAATATCTAAGTATTTGACAGAAGGTAATATATTTTTTAGTGCATAACGTGTTCAAAGTGCTCAGTGCATATAATAAATACAGTTAAATACCATCAATACATAACTCAATACAACGCTCAATACACAAATGCATCCATAAATAACCATTCAACAATTTAAATATTAAATATCACATACCGCCTATTCGCAATAAGTCCTCAGTACATTCCGTGTCAATTTTAATCTCGCTCCTTCCAAGAATTCAATCCAGTTAATAAATTTCTTGTTCTAAATGGAGTCACCGTCTGAGAAACTCCCACGGCTCCCTCGGTCTCGAGTGTTACTTGACATGTTAAAACATTCGAGTGTATGACAACCACTTCTTGCGGTTTACAGCATTACTCCTACTTCATGGGAAGCCGCTGGTAAAGATACTTAGATATTGGGTGGGAGATCTTGTTTTTGAGCTGTTTGTTGGCCCTCCAGGGAAACTGATTGAACACTGTGTCAGGCAAGGTGTTGGACTAGATAGACCACTGGTCCCATCCACCAAGGCTCTTCCTATGTTCTTGGGGACTGAGGTTGACCACCATCACCCCAAGGAACTGTGATTAGATTCTCCACCAAACATTTGTGCTGCAAAAGCCGCTGTGGCCAGAGGGGGGGGGGGTTGGATGCTGATCAGGGAAGTAGCATTGGGGAAGAGGTGTTCATATTTCTCCCTCCCTCCTGTTTCCCAATTATCTTAAGCCTCAGGAACAAAGCAAACAAAGGAGCCTGCTTCACCCCAGGGTTTATTGCAGTCCCGAAAGCTATTTCTCTCAGGGAAGTGGGATATGTGTGTGGGGGGCGAGATCAACCCCTTTCTCCAAAGCAGTAACCATGATCCATATTATCTGGCAAAACAGCTGAGTTCGGTGGCTTGAACAGACATCTGGATGTGCAGGAGCAAAATTCCCAGCATTATTTATGGATGCGGCCTGCTTCTGGAGACAGAACCAAGGCTTAATCTGGGGATTAAGGGCTCCTATTAGTGTTGCTTTCAATACCTGTGGGAAGGAATCGTGAAGGAGAGTTCCCCCAAATGTATGTGGAATGTCTTTTGCTCCCTGTGGTTTCTCAGCAGCAGATGAGGGGAACACATCTGGATTCCATGAATCAGATAACAACTCATTAGGGCAGGGCAGGGCAGGGCAGGGCAGGGCAGGGCAGGGCAGATGATAGATAGATAGATAGATAGATAGATAGATAGATAGATAGATGATAGATAGATAGATAGATAGATAGATAGATAGATAGATAGATAGATAGATAGATAGATAGATAGATAGATAGATAGATAGATAGATAGATAGATAGATAGATAGATAGATAGATAGGGCTGAAAAAATTGAGTAGCCCAGGAAGACAAAGTAGGATATATAAAAAAAAACAATAGGGTGAAAATGACTTATCTTGGAAAATTAACTCATGAAGTCCATGTAACGTATGGATAAGAGAAGCAGAGACAGAAATAACGCTAGAGTCCTCTAGGTGGCAGCATAAACCTGAGTCTGATAATAGTCTATCTGTTATGGTAGGGATGAGAGAAGCGGATTCAAACACTAGCTGAGGTGGCTTTTTCTGGGAGAAATGCGATGATTACTCTGACATTTAGAACGGTCTGACGCACTCAAGGCTGGGGAAGACGGGAAAGCAGCAGGTTCACGTGTGCATGTTTGTGCATGCTGCACATGATGGATTGAATCTTTGTTTACATGGCCAGAACACAGTTGATTTCCAAGGATGTGGCTCTATGTTCTTGGTGGACCCACAGCTTCAAAAACCCTAGGCTAGGGTTGCCATGTCCAGGTTGGGAAATTCCTGGAGATTTTGGGGGGTGGAGTTTGGAGAGAGTGGGATTTGGGGAGGGTAGGGGGTCTCAGTGGGGTATAATGCCATAGAGTTCACCAGGGCTTTTTTCCTGGGAAAAGAGGTGGTGGAACTCAAGACCGCACAATGATGTCACTTTGGGCCAGCTGGAACAAGGGGGGAGTTTTTTAAAGTTTAAATCACCCTCAGTGAAAATGGTCACATGGCCGGTGGCCCCGCCCCCTGGTCTCCAGACAGAGGGGAGTTTAGATTGCCCTCTGCGCTGCTGTCTAAACTCCCCTCTGACTGGCAATCAGGGGGCGGGGCACTGGCCATGCGACCATTTTTAAGAGGTGCCGGAACTCCATTCCACTGCGTTCCCGCTGAAAAAAAGCCCTGGAGCCCACCCTTCAGCCGTTTTCTCCAGGGGAACTGATCTTTGTTGCCTGGAGATCAGTTGTAATTCTGGGAGATATCCAGCCAACACCTGGAGGGTGGCAACCCTACCCTAGGCATGTGCTAGGAGGAGGCCAGGGTTAAGCCCTACTAGTAGAACAAGGGTGGTGTTCATCTGAGGCAGAATGTACTGGGATAGTACCCAATTGAGTCATTACAATTTTGGCGATCAGCTAGGGTTACCAGCCTCCAGGTAGTGGCTGGACATCTCCTGGAATTACAACTAGTCTCCAGGCCACAGAGATCTGTTCACCTGGAGAAAATGGCTACTTTTGGGGTGGACTGTATGGAATTATGCCATGCCAAGGTCCTTTCCCTCCCCAAACCCCACTTTCTCCAAGTTTTTCCAGGTTTCAACCCCCAGATCTCCAGGAATTTCCCAACTTGAAGCTGGCAACCCTACGATCAACTGTGAATTAGAGGAGGTAGCCCTGTGCTTAGTCTTCTTGATGCACACAATTAATATCTTGAGTGAATAGTGCTCATGTACAGTTTTTTTCTAGCTTTGGTACATAACATTGGAAACACGGATTCTTGAGGATACGAGCATTCCAAAATGCAAAAAAGCCCGTGTTGACTATTTTGTGGGTGTGCCATGTTTATCTGCAGTAACACCTTAAAGACCATCAAGATTTTCAGGGTATAGATTCGGTTTCGTTTTCTCCGCCATGTCGGACGCTCCTCTTCGCTGGCTCGAGAGGAAGCGGCCGAGCACCCTGTCCGGGCGGCTGATCTGCGAAGATTAGCCCCCAAAACTCCCAGTGAGGGAGGCTGGGTCCGGGACGCTGCGGGAAGAGCCCCCTGGAATCAATGCGGGGGGTTAATTGCCCGTTTGTCCCTACGGAGGCCGGCGGACGTGCGCGGCGCCTCGAGTGCTGCCGGGCCATGAGAAACGGCAAAGAGCAGAATTAGGCGAGAGCCTACAAGTAAGCGAATTCCTTCTGTTATTACAAGCGTACGTGAAGGAGAGGTGAGATCTGAAGCCAAGAGGGCTCACTCTTCCCCTTTGCTGAGTCTCAAAATTTGGTTGGCGCCCCCCCCCCCAAAAATGGCAACAAAGAAACAAAGTCCTGCCCTTGGCAAGTCAGTTTCGGCTGCCTTAAAGGGAGAATCGTTGGAGGAAATTGTACGGAGGGCGGTTGGTGAAGCTATAAAACCCTTTGTTGACAAGCTGAATGAAACAGATCAAAGGGTCGGCTTAATTGAGAGCGAAGTGAAAACCATCAAGGAAGCAGCGGGGGGGGGGCAGAGAAGTCTGCTCGGGAAAGTGCGTCACTCGTGAAGGCTACGAATAAAGAGCTTAAACTGGTGGAGAATCAGTTGATCGGGCTACAAGTGGAACGAACACAGACAATTTTGCGCCTCCAGAATGTGAAAGAGGAGGAAAACGAGGACTTACGGGGTCTTGTCTCGGAACTATTGGCGACACCCGCGAGGGCAACTAAAGAAGAAGTTAAAAGCGCCATTTTGGAAGCCCGTCGGGCTACTTCAAAGTATGCAATGAAGCGTCAGTTGCCGCGCGAGATCATCATCGATTTTTCATCTAAGAGGATCCGGGACACTATCCTATACAATTCATACAATGCGGATTTGGACTTCTTGGGCAACAAAATTAAGATATTGAAAGACGTCCCATTTCTAGTCCGGAAAAGACGTTTTAAGTATAAAAAGTTCGCAGCTCTTCTGAGAGAACGTGGAATAAAGTACAAATGGTTATTTCCGGAAGGAATCTGGTTCACCCATAAAGATCAAGCCTTTAAGATATTATCAGAAGATCAACTAAGGGATTTTGAGGACAGGAACCCAGAATTCCAGTGCACCAAGCAAGACGAAAAGGAGAAGTCTGAGGGGGAGGGGGAGGAAACGAGCAATGCGGCTGCAGTTGCGCAGAGAGAACTCCGTCCGGGACCCAGGAGGGGAAGAAAAATTTAACTTGAAATTAAATTGTAATTTGCATTTAGTAAGGTCAACCACTCCATCAATATAATATAAAGCTTTAACTTTTGAATAATGGCAGTATGAAGGGAAAACAGAAATGTAGTGTTTAGTGTTTAGTGTTTGTAGGGTACCTTCCCCTTTTTTCCACCCCTCCCTCCCTCTCTCTTTTTTCTTTCCTCTTTCCTATCCCTTGTGTTATTGTAGTCTTTTGTAGTTACTGTTTTGTAGGGTATGTATGTATGTAGTAGTTGTATGTTAGATATTGAAAATAAAAAATTATATAAAAAAAAAAAAGATTTTCAGGGTATAAGTTTTCGAGAGTCAAGCTCCCTTCATCTGATACCCGTCTTCATATCTGATGAAGAGAGCTTTGACTCTTGAAAGCTTGTACCCTGAAAACCATTTTTGTGCCTTTGTGTATAGAGGGAATTGTAGGTTGTGTATGTGCCTGCTACGGGAGATTCAGACACCAAAATTGTAATGATCGAACAAGACTTGTAAAGATGAACCCTCTTATATGCTAAGCGGAGCAGAAAAAGTATATCGACAGAGAATATATGTTTTTATTAGGATGTCTAGACTGTGTATTGTTTGTATAGGCTTGAGAGGATAAAAGAGTGACCTTTAGAGATGGGATCCTTGTAACACAAATCTCTAAGCACAGCCGGCTGAGAAAGAGTGAACCCAGCTGCCCAAGCTGCAAGCGGTCAAAGCACCAACATGTGAATTTCCACATATGCATCATCCGATTTAATGTGTGTCCTCATGGGCCAGCAATGTCTTCTACTGTCTACGTTAGACAAACGTGTCGGCCTCTGTGCAAATCAATCAACACAAATGAGACACAAGAAATCACAAACATTCAGAAACCAGTGGGAGAACACTTTAATCTCCCTAGATATAGTATGGCAGACCTGAAAGTCACAGTTCTACGACACACGAACAACTTCAAACCATGTGAAAGTGCTGAATTAGAATTCATTAAAAAAAATTAAACACCACTTGTCATCCTGGCTTAAACAGACTTGGATTTCCTCAGTCACTACAGTCTCTCATAGTTCTACAAGACTCACTTTTGGGAAATTTTCATTGGCTGTTCTTGACATGTTTTATCAAACTATAATCTTGTACCAATGTCGGTTAATTTTCTCTTAAGCAATTTGCTTATCTGTCTGAACCTCTGACCTCTCTTATCCATGCGCTTCCTAACCTGTACAAAGAAGTCCAAGAAACTGGTGAGGTCTCCTCTTGTTCTTAGCCTTACTCCCACCCAACCTTTCTACATCCATTCCTCCCTTTCCCCCTTACGCTGAGATTTACAGTTACTTGAAAGATTCATGGTGTAATTGACACCAAGCCATCTCAAAGCTGTATGAAGAAGGGAGCTGTGACTCACAAAAGCTCATATCGAAATAAATATTGTTAGCCTTTAAGGTGCCAAATGCCAATATTTCTTTTTCAGGTGGGTACCTGTGTTGGTCTGTAGTAGAAGAGCAAGTTTCAGGTCCAGTAGCACTTTAAAGACCAACTATATTTCCAGGGTAAGCTCCCTTCGAAGGGAGCTCTGACTCTCAAAAGCTCATATGCTGGAAATCTAGTTGATCTCTATATTTTTTAATGACAGACTAAAATGGCTACCTCTTTTGGAATTTCAATACAGACAGTCCCCGCTGGTCTAGAGATGGGGTTTGAAGGAAGAGTAAGATGCTCAGCTCTGGGCCTCAGGTATTCTGTAGGCCCATGCATGAGTGGAGTTGACTTGAGTCTCAGCACACTTTGATACAGCACACATATTCCAAGCAGGTCCCCTATATGCTGATTCCGCACACATTGGATAATACACTTCCAATCTTCTTTATAGATCATCTGGAATGGATTTTTTAGTGTGCAGAACAAAAAATCCACCTCAAACGATTGATAAAGTGCATTGAAAGTGCATTATCCAAAGTGTGCGGAATCAGTCTATATCTCATGGGGAAAACATTCACATTAACTGGATGGACTGGTAGAATATAACCAAATAGTTTAGGGCTGCCAACCATGCACTGGCTGCAAGATTTTGGAGGTGGTGCCTGGGGAGGGTGGAGTTTCAGGGTAACATGACCAGACTTACAGGTCTTGCGCTAGGATTTCTCTATGGCTTTTACCATAGAGTTTGGGGAAGTTCCTACAGATATGACATCACTTCCAGGAGGAGGGTTGATGAATGTGTTGTTACTTCTGGGTGACACTCTAGGAATCCCCCAATCTTTATGCTGAAGGTCCTAGAGATTGGGGGAAATTCCTAGAGCTTTGACACCGTGCCCCTTTTTTTTCTCTGGTTATTCAAATTATTGAGGTGGACTGAGAGAGAGGGATTGTCTGCTGTCACCAGACAAATGGTAATCCTTAGACAGATAAACTACAACAAAATACACAGACAGAGGCACTCATCAAGTTTTGTCACATAAATGTGAGCACTGACACATAAATACTCTTCTCTTTCAAAGTCTGGTCTTCCCACCAAGTTTTAGTTTCTTCATGTTGCTTCTCTAGTGGGATGCATCAGCATTAGGAAGCTGATTCAGTTCAGGAAATCGTTCAGGGCCAAGGGGTACTTCCCCTCCCCTTGCACCAAAGTCACAATTCAGTCCCTGCATGCACACACACACAGACACACACACACACACACACACACACACACACATCTGAGAAGAACTGAAAAAGATAGGGGATCTGAATTAGAAATTTCAAGTATCTTGTCCGAGGATATCAACCTTAATTTACAACGAGCCTTAAGCAGTATGACCAAAAATGTCTCTGGTATCAAGAAGATCAGAGGTCCATGGCTGAAATGAAGACTACCAGTTCTCTTGTGATGGATATTACATTTTCCATGTATTTTGCAGACATGGATAAAAGCTAGGAGCCTTGCCTCCTAGGCCTCCTTGATGAGACTAGAATGCAAGTGACTAACTCCCCTGTGTTTTCCGATTAAGGCTCCGTGTCACATCAGTCCCTGTGGAGTTTTCATCCTCTTCAGTTAGAGCCTTGCGGAACAGCCCTAGGAAGGAGGCTCGGCGATGGAGGCCTCGGTATCGGATATAACCCGCCAAGACATAGATCACAGGGTTGATGCAGCTGTGGAGGTAAGCCAGAGCATTTGACAGCTTGAGTGCAATGCCCCACGAGTCCTTGGAGCCCCCCATGCTGCTGATAAGTGTGACGACATGATGAGGAAGCCAACAGATAAAGAACAGCACGACAATGGTGGCCACCAGAGCAAAGGTTCGGTGTGACCCCTCCCAGCGCCGTTTGTGAAGCTTGAAAATCAGAACCAAGTAGGCTGACATAATAATGATGAAAGGTACCAGGAAGCCCCCAAAGAACCTGCTTAGTCTGAGTGGCAGCTCTGTGGAAATCCTCAGATCTTTCCGATAGCCACAATACAGTGCTCCGTCTTTAAGGGTCACTTCCCGGACCACCAGATAGGGGACGCTGAAGAGCAAAGCTAAGATCCAAGCCCCGGCACACAACACAGCCTGAAAGCTAGGACCTCGGTGGTTTCGGGCCCAGACAGGTTGTGCTATCAGCAGGCAGCGGTCTACGCTGATGAGAGTGAGGACGAAGACTCCGGTGAAGACTGTGAGGTAGCGTGCAAAAGTATGAAGTTTGCACAAGGCATTGCCAAAGGGCCAGTGGTTGTACATGACCTCCTGTACTAGGGCAGGGATGCGGCCAAAGGAGAAGAGAAAGTCTGCCACAGCCAGGTTGAGATAGCAGGTTGAAGTAAAATTATAGCGCTTCTTCCTTGTTGCTGTAACCCACACTACAAGTCCATTCCCGGACACACCCAAGACAAGAATGATGACATTGGTCACTATGGCGATCTGGCGCATGGACTCGTCCACCCTGGAGGTGGTGGTGTTGAGGTGGGCCGCTGAGGTGTTCATAATGCCTGTAAGGAGGAAGAAGCCAACCAGATTTTAAATCCAAAACTATCTCTAAACGAAGAATCAAAAGTATTGAATGAAATCTTTACACCCACTTTAAATTTCATCTCTCGTTCAATATACCACACCCTATGCCTATAAGAAATATGAAAGATAGTTTTGGAGATGATAGCATTATCCTGGTTTCAGTCTCTTTAGGGCTTGCAGTACATTTGCTATTGATGAGACACAGGCCGATTCCATACGGCTTACCTGAAGCCGGGACGTTGCAGAACATTGCGGATCAACATTGCAGAAGATCGCATTTTCTTGCACGAGTTTTGCATGACATCTCGCAAAACTCGCGTGAGAAAACGCGATCTTCCGCGTTTTTTCCGGCATGATCTGCAAAGTTCCACAATGTCCCGGCTTCAGGTAAGCCGTCTGGAATTGGCCACAGCCAAGATATCACCAGAAATATTTCTGTCCTTCTATTATTGTAGCTCATACCTACCTCTAGAGGGACTTGTTCCAAATCTCTATCTGATTTCTCCTCGAAGTTGCCGTTTTAAATTTGCATGTCCCTGCGCTCCCCTGATCCCCTCTCTCACTCCATGCATAAGCCTTTTTACATCCTGAAAGAGTGGCTGAGAGACCAAACTTCCCTAGCAGCATGGGCTTGGAAGCAACCACAGCTTCCTTATTTTGGCTGAATGGGTTAGCTTCCCTATCTTTAGCAAGGACGGAAGAGCTGCTGCAAAACGGGTTCTTGAGTAAGAGAAGGCCATTCTAGTTGACAATCAAAAGCCATTGCAGATAATGTGGGGCAGCAGAAAGAACATGAGAACGGATTCGAGGGGAGGTCATTGTGAATTTCCTGCATTCTGCAGGGGGTTAGACTAGATGACCCTGGAGGTCCCAACCCTATGATTCTATGATTCAGATCTGATCTCTGCTGAATACTTGATGGCTAGGCTTTGTGCAGCTTCCTTTTCCAACCTTCTTTGTTCCTGTGCTCTTTGTGAAAATTACCCATCCATTTATAACTGCAGTTTGGTTGGAATATCACCGGGGTTCCCACAAGTTCCTGATCTAACCTGACAGAGGGAGCTTGGACTCTCGAAAGCTTATACCTTGGAAAATCTTGTTGGTCTTTAAGGTGCCACTGGACTCAAATCTTACTTTTCTACTACAGACCAACACAGGTACCCACTGGAAAATGTTATAACCCAGTAGATCTTGCCCTCCTCTGAAGTTTGGAGGCAACCCTGCATCTTCTCTAACTGCTAGACTTTCTCCCTCAAACAAAGGTCGAACTAAAGGAAAGTGATTTCCAGCCAGGTCTCGTTCAGCCTTTGATCACATGTACATATCCGTGCATAAGCCTTTTTACATCCTGAAAGAGTGGTTGAGAGACCAAACACATATAGAGTGGAGCAAGATTGTGCCTTCCGGCTCTTGCCTTTGGTTGCTACACATTGCGTGGATTCCTACATGCACAGAAACACAAAGACTCTTGCATACTACTAAGGAAGGCAAAGAAGGCAATTGTGTGATCAGGGTTTTACAGGCATATGGATCGGTCTGGATCTACTGTTGAACATACAGAGGCTGGAGAAACAGCTAGAAGGACGCACTCTGAACTGTGAGATTGTGAGATTGCAGATGTGAACAAGCCTCCATCCATGCCTACAGAGCTATGAAAGGTGAAGACCTCAGTGTGCAGAATCCCAGAAGAAGGGGGAAAGAGGTGACACACTGATGCCCAAATCTCTTGGTCAAAGTACCCACCATCACCACATTTCCTGGAGAACCTGTGCAATCCACATTTATTTATTTATGGTCCGCCTTTCTCACTGAGACTCAAGGTGGATTACACAGTGTGAGACTAGTACAATTAGTATCAAGGACATTTCCATACAGCATCAAGGACATTTCCATAAACAATGCCATAGGATAAATAAATCCAAGTTTACAAAGACACAGCATTAGCAAGGGTCCAATACAGAGTTGAATAATTGCTGAAACAGAACATAATCCATTCTATAACATGAAGCACAGGTAGTGTATAGGAGTACATATTTAAAGCAACAGATAATATGTAAGGCAACATAGTGGTGAAGTCTATAGTCCCTAACTCATTCGTGAAGCATTTGAGACCCCCTCCCCACAATATTTACACTGAGACGGTCATAGAGCCAATGCCTGCAGGGCAAGCCAAGGCAAAGGTTCTCTGTGCAGAAAAGCATTTTCTGTGTGGGATGCTAAAAAAAATAAAACTGAACCCCCACCACCAGCCACAGCAACAGGGTCTCCGGCTGATCTGAAATGGAGAGGGGAATCCTATCTGACCCTCCAGACTGCTGTGATGTGGCAGGCTCTGAATGGGTCACCAACACACAGTCAAAAAAGAAATGCTCAGCCTCAGAATCATTAGGGACTGCGCTGTTCTTGCCAGTGCACCACTTGTTTTTTTGACCAGAAGGAGGTCATTTCCATGCACAGAGGGAAAAGAACACTATTGGAGACGCCTTATCTGAGCAAATTTGAAGGGACCTTCAACAACAGGGGTCCGTTCGCAACAGAGATCAGCCATACAATAGTTTTGAAGAGTTGGAAGTGGAACTGTTTTTGATTGCTGGACACATCTTCATTTTACCTCTCCCCCCCGCCTCTCTCTAGTCAAACAGGTTTTAAAGGTTTCTGAAGTACTGCGAAACCTGTTTGAACAGAGACTGCAGTGAGGCAGAAGTTTAGAATGCATTTCGGCCTTCTGAAAAACTATCACCTGGACACAGCCAATGTACTGTAAGAGAGCCTCTTTGTAATATGTACGTGAGTGCCATCAATACACAACTGATTTATGACAACCCTATCAAGAGGGTTTTCATAGCAAGTGAGGAGTAGAGGTCCTCTGCAGATCAACCTTTGTCTTCCTTGGCAATCTCTCATCCAAGTACTGACCGAGACCGACTTTGGTTAGCTTCTGGTGGTAGAGAGTGCCCGCAAGTCATAGCTTCTGAGATCCGATGAAATCAGGCTATCCCATTCCACAATCTGATACTTCTCTTCTGAAGACACTATGGTGCACTTTGCAGACATCCCCACTTACCGTGTGCAGATCCAAATAGCAATATTGTTTGACAGCAGGCTGGGGCAGGAATATCTTGAACTGTCAACTCTTCGGCAGATTCTGAGAATGGGTGCCAAGAAGAGGTGAAGGATTGCAACAAAGGCTGTACATCATCCCATGCATTGCCAAATCACAGTGCTGCAACCAACAAGGAAGGGAAACGGAAACAACAAGCTGTATCATCCTACTACTTAGGTTTGCACGAGAGTACTGCAAGGGAAGCATGGTGTAGCAGACAGAGCATGGCATCTTAGGCACCACTAACTTTCATGTACTGGAAAGGTTTAGGTACAAACTGCTGTAAAACTATGCAGAGACGCTTTATCTGAAACCACATTCCAGGGGAAGTGACAGTATTTGAAAGATGGAGAGTGAGGGCCAAGCTACACATGACGAATGACACTTGAACGGCAAGTAGATTGAGTGGAGGGCAAGTGAACAGGGAGAAATACACTTGCCGTTCAAGTGTCATTCGTCATGTGTAGCTTGGCCCACAGATTCTGAGTTCTAGATTCTGAGTTCTTTTCACAAAGAAAAGTAATCGCCTCCTATTCTGCTGGGTTTGATATCTAATCTAATTAACAATAATAAGCTTGGTCAAGAATGACAGACCATGTAGGAGCCAGGTCTAAGATAGAATTCCATCCATCCATCCTCGTCCTCGTCCTCGTCATCTATCTATCTATCTATCTATCTATCTATCTATCTATCTATCTATCTATCTATCTATCTATCTATCTATCTATCTATCTATCTATCTATCTATCTATCTATCTATCTATCTATCTATCTATCTATCTATCTATCTATCTATCTATCTATCTATCTATCTATCTATCTATCTATCTATCTATCTATCTATCTATCTTGCCTGCCTGCCTGCCTGCCTGCCTGCCTGCCTGCCTGCCTGCCTGCCTGCCTGCCTGCCTGCCTGCCTAGCTGCCTGCCTTTCTCCAACGGTGACCCAAAGTACCCCCAGATCACCCAATGAGCTTCCATGACAGAGTGGGGATTCGAAGCTGGGTCTCCCATATCCTAGTTTGACACTCTAACAGAAGGAGGTTAATATTCCTCAGTGAGTTCTAACTCTTGAGGGTCCAATGATAGCTCAGTTTCCCAGATGTGCCCAGGTGAGGGAAGGGGTAAGGTGTGTGAGTATTGTCAAAGAAGACTTTTCAGGCAATGAATTTTGGAGTGCTCAGTTTATTTAAGTTTGCACTGAGAGCCAAACTACAAGTGACGCCTTACACAGGTTGGACACTTGTCAGCTTCCCTCAAGTTTTGATGGGAAATGTAGGCGCCCTAGTTTTACAGCTTGGCTCTCCATTACAGCTGCAAGACCAGGATGCCTACATTTCCCATCAAAACTTGAGGGAAGCCGACTAGTGTCCAACCTGTGTAAGACGTCACTTGTAGTTTGGCTCTGAGTGCCAAGCTAGATGTGCAGGTTTCTAAAGAGTTGGGTCTGGGTTCTCCAGACCCAACTTGAGTTCCCCGGAGCTACACAGCAGCTTTGGAGAGTAGTTGTTAAAAAGAAAGGAGACCCTAAATGGCCTCAAAATGCTTCCCCCCTCAAGCCATTTTTCCCTGTCAAAATAGCAGGGGAGGGAGTTTTTAGCCCTGTTGTTTTTCTTGCTCTATGTGGAGTATTCTGTGCTCGTGGAGCATAAAAACACAGAGAAAAAACTCCTCCTGTGCTATTATGACATGGGGAAGTGGCTTGAGGGGAAAGGGAGGAGCCCCTCCTCCCCCACCCCACCCCCACAGAGGCATTCTGAGGCCATTTGAGCTCTTCTTATTTTCTAACAGCCATTTTCTTTTTAACTGCGGAAACCTGAGTTGGGTCCTCTTTAAAAACCTGCACGTCTAGCTTGGCCCTGAGAGTAGCAGTAAGAAGCTAACTCTGCTGAGGGAAGGGAATTATGAATCCTTATAGAGCTGTTTGAGGGAACTTTGCGGGTGGTTTATCTAAACGTTGTAGTGAAGGCACACATAGTTCGCCTTCCTTCGGACACATTAAATTCATTCTAGTCAGCAAGAATACTTTCTCATCTATTCTCCTCAATCAAGTGTTTCAGACACAATTTCTCATAATCAGGAAATGGCTGTACTTTCTCAGTATCGAGAAAAAACAAGTCTCTGGAAAGGTGACTGAAAGAAAATTCTAAATAAATAATCCTGGCCAGAAGTTACATGGACAGACATACAATCCATGCACAATGTACAACACATATATCCATTACTTCTCACGTTACGTTCAATGCATACACAGCCGAATGCGTGATTAAAACCTCACCTTTAGGAACATATTAGTTTCATTTGTAAAGTGAATACACATCAGCTGTTTCTTACAAACAGATATATGAGGTGTGTGCAGGGAAGATGTAAGTGTGTTCACTGTAATATGCAGCCAGGGCCAGTGTTACACAATGAGATTGAATGTGAAGGCAGAGAGGACATTGTTGTCCTTTTAAATGCTTGTCGAAAGTTTGTGTTTTGTCTTTTAAAAATGTATATATTGTTGGTTTCTTATTGCTGTTATGCAACCTGTGTCTGTGTTAGAAAAGTGGAAAGACGAATCTCCTGGAGGGACCAAGATCACCATCACCCACCCTGCACTGGGATCTGAGGTGGGGTAGCTGATCTGCTTTGCTTCCACTTGTACAATTTTAAAGAAAGAATGTATTGCATAAATGACACACGTTTTCATGCTCTCTCCTCCAGAGGAAACGACCCCAAGTATTGCTGCCTTCAGGGTGGGGAGGGGGACCTGAAACTTCATGTGGAGTTAGAGCCAAGCTACAAGTGACGCCTGACACAGGTTGGACACTTGTCAGCTTCCCTGAAGTTTTGATGGGAAATGTAGGCATCCTGGTCTTGCAGCTGTAATGGAGAGCCAAGCTGTAAAACCAGCACGCCTACATTTCCCACCAAAACTTGAGGGAAGCTGACAAGTGTCCAACCTGTGTCATGCATCACTTGTAGCTTGGCTCTTAGATAAATGGATTTCAGCCTTAGAGGGGCCACCATGACTATTCTCTCTTTCTCTTTCTCTTTCTCTTTCTCTTTCTCTTTCTCTTTCTCTTTCTCTTTCTCTTTCTCAACAAGCTGTGAATTGGCTGCCTGATGCAGAAGAAGAGTTACCAACTTCCAGTACGAATCTGGAGTTCTCTCAAAACTACAACGGATGTCCAGACTACGGAGATCAGTTCTTGGAGTTCTCTCAAAACTACAATTGATCTACAGAGATGAATTCTCCTGGAGGAAAGGGCGGTGTCAGATGATGGATACTACGGAATTACATTCCCATTGAGCTTCCTCCCCTCCCCAGACTCCACCCTCTCCAGCTGCTGACTCCGAATCTCCTGGAAATTTCCTGCGCGGAATATAAAAAAAGTCCAAGAAGCAGTTGGGAGATTGAATCGGGGTATTTTGACTGTGTGTGCAGAAGTCTAGAGAGAAATCGATGCAATATGGGGCCAGAATCGATGAAACAGCAGAAAAGATTCATGTTGGTAATCCTAATTGTGCTCTGCCTGTATATTTGGAAATAAAGGCGTCATTAAGTCTCCTGTGCTGTCTTATCCAAAGGAAACTAAAACTTGCCACCTTTGTGTTTGGTTGGAAATTATGGTCAGCTGTGAAAGTGGAGAGGCTCATAACTCTTTTCAGGAACTGAAAAAAGGAACTGAGATATGCATAAGATCAATTTTTAGGAAGAATTGAGGCGCCTCTCATTCAGTCCCCCACCCCACCCCTTAGCATTATAATAATAACAGAAAAGAACTAGAGTCCAGCAGCACCTATAAGAATAACAAAATTTGTGCTAGGGTATGAGCTTCCGTGAGTCACAGCTCTGTTTTCCAGATACAGCTAGAATGTGAGTCCATCTGCCCTTAAATCTTGGAGAGTGGAATGATTTCAGACTCTGAATGACAATGACCGGTGAATGATAATAGCAGGCAAATGACAATAGCAGGCATGATTGGATAGGGTGAGGTATACAGAGGGGGACTGGGTGTGGAGAAATCAGCATTGGTAATGAGACAGGAAGCCCAGGTCTCAATTCACTCCAGGAGGATGCATGGTCCTGAGCTTTGTTATCAGTTGCTAATCAGTAGCCTCTCTTTCTAATATCCCTTTGAAATTCCTTTGCAGGATAACTGCTACTTTTAGGTCAGCAACTGAACGTCTGGGAAGGTTAAAATGCTCCCCCACTGATTTTTGAAAGTTGTGGTTTCTGATGTCAGACTTATGTCCATTAATTCTTTGTCAAAGGGACAAATGTTGTTGTTGTTGTTGTTAACAACAACAACAACATTCAATTTATATACCACTCTTCAGGACAACATAATGCCCACTCAGAGCTGTTTACAAAGTGTGTTATTATTATCCCCACAACAATCCCCCTGTGAAGTGAGTGGGGATGAGAGAACTCTGAGAGAGCTGAGACTAACCCAAGTTCATGCACCTGGCTTCAAGCAGAGGAGTGAGGAATCAAACCCAGTTCTCCAGATTAGAGTTCTGCTGCTCTCAACCATTACACCAAAATAAGAGGGGAACCATTTCTAGACAAGTAGTTTGACTTCAACCAGTTTAGCAGGGTGTACTCTGAGAGACTGAAGGTGAGGAGAAGATGTGCTTGGAACTCAACTAACTCAGAGCGGAACTACAAGTGACAAAAGGCACAGATTGGACACTTGTCAGCTTCCCTCAAGTTTTGATGGGAAATGTAGGCATCTTAGTCTTGCAGCTTGGCTCTCTGACTGCTGTCCAATGGACTTTTCAACTGTCACTTGTCCAACATTCCACCAAGCTGCCTACATTTCCCATCAAAACTTGAGGGAAGCTGACAAGTGTCCGTGCCTTTTGTCACTTGTGGTTCCGCTCTCAGACCCCATTCACAATTACAAAAGGTGAGATAGAAAAGAATGGCAGTTGAGACCTCAAGGTTCTAGACAGTGAGAGGTCTGCCAGAGAGCTTTGTATAGCACGATGTACAATACTTCTGCATTTCATTTCTGAAGGAGTTTAGTAACTAGAATGGTGAAGTTAAGGAGAGACCATAAAGGTTCCAATTGCCAGCTGTCTTGCGGCAAACAAATGTCAGCTGTTGTATAATGTATTTCCCTCTTTGTGACTGGAAAAGGGGATAGAGAAAACCAGGAAACGATGGGGTGGAAAGAAGTTGAAATACACCCCACTAGCTTAGCTGACTTTTTAAAAATTAGATACATTTATGGAGGATAGGCTTGTGAATGCATGATATGTGGAACATCCATGACCATAGACAGTCAAGAGCTTGGGAACAAACAATTGAGAAGGCCAATCATATTCATGCTCCAATTATGAGTTAGCCATCTCCGAGGTCTTTTGAACTTTCCTCAGAAGTGACTGACCAA
Source organism: Eublepharis macularius (assembly GCF_028583425.1). Classification (NCBI taxonomy): domain Eukaryota; kingdom Metazoa; phylum Chordata; class Lepidosauria; order Squamata; family Eublepharidae; genus Eublepharis; species Eublepharis macularius. The sequence continues at coordinate 48,721,995 of NC_072804.1, read as the reverse complement.
TAGAAATTTCTAGAACCCCAATGTAAAGGTTCCTCACTACTTCACGGAATGTGAGGGCAGCAGTGCTACTTTGGAAATCAAAGTCAACCATCTCTTCAGAATAACTGAAGTTTCTAGAACCTACTGGAACACCCAAGTTGGACATTTTGATTATCTATGAGCCTATGGGCTGTTAAGCTTAAAAAATCTGAACTGAACTGCCAGCATCAGAAATATACAAGCTGAATCAGAATATTTATTTATAAGTTCAGGAAAATGCTTTCTAGTCATAGTGAACACCTGTCATAAATAAACATTATGGTCATTAATTTGCCTCATTAAACAGCTTCATATGTTCAGTTGTGACTAGGGGTGTGCAAGCCAAAAATTTTCGGCTAAAGCCGAAAGCAGAAAGCCGAAAGAGGATTCTCTTTCATATAAGCCGAAATCCGAAACGGCCAGCCGTTTCGGCTTTCGGCTTTCGGCTTACTTTCGGCTTTCGGCTTTCGGCTTTTTCAATGGGAAAATGCCTCCGGCGTCTTCCCGGACGTCTGGGGGAGGCATTTCCCCACCGAATCAGTCCAAAATTGGTGGGGACCTTCCTCTAACCCCTCTCTACAAACCCCCCAAGTTTCAGACAGATTGGACAATTCCCTGGGAGTAAACACTATTGAATAACATGGGACTTACATCTGAGTAGACCTGTTTTGAGGTGCATGCAAAATGCCTCCCAACCCTCTGGGGCCCTTCTCCCACCCTTCCTCCCACCCCCCACCAAGGCTCAGACTGCTCCCACTTGGGGGGGGGGCATTTCATGGCCTCCCCAAGTAGGTGCTCTCAGCCCCTAAAGTCCACCCCTTACAGCCCCACACAAACCCAATTCCCCCCCAGCTGCCACACACAGACCCAAATCCCCACATTAGCCCCTCACAGACCCAAATCCACCCCCACCTGCCCCACACCCATAACCCCAGGAACAGGCTGGCAAAGGCCAGCCCTCTCCCTTTGTTCCCTATGCTGGGAACTTCTAAACTCTCTTTCCCTGGGCAATTCTGCACAGCCCAGGGGTGCCACAATGGTGGGCACACTTCTGAGTGCCAGCTGGTCCCTGTGAAAGAGCACCTGAACCACAGACACCCTCCCTCAAATTCCCCCACCACCTACAGAGATGGCTGGCCAGCCAGCCCCATTGTTCCCTATGATGGGAACCAACTGCACAACAAAGAATAAAACAAGAACAACACAAAATAAAGTTTTTAAAAAATTATTTTCTCCCTTCCAAAGTACAAGTAGGCAAAGCATTATGACACATTACACCAGCAGTCCCCCACACAGAAAAATAACACAACTCACTTAACATCAGAGAATCACAAAGCACGATTCCTGTCAAAAACACTTTATTTCTTGAACAGCTTTAGGTTACACAGCAGGGGGGAACACCAAAGGGCATGGCAGCACTATCTTACACAAAAATAACACAACTCACTTAACATCAGAGAATCACAAAGCACAATTCCTGTCAAAAACACTTTATTTCTTGAACAGCTTTAGGTTACACAGCAGGGGGTAACACCAAAGGGCATGGCAGCAGTATCTTACACAAAAATAACACAACTCACTTAACATCAGAGAATCACAAAAACATAATTCCTGGCAAAAACACTTTATTTCTTGAACAGCTTTAGGTTACACAGTAGGAGGGCACAACAGGGCATGATAGCAGTGTACTACAAAAAATAATACAACCCACTTCACCGTTTTTGACAGCAATTGTGTTTGTGTGATTCTCTGATGTGAAGTGAGTTGTGTTATTTTTGTGTAGTACACTGCTTTCCTGCTCTGTTGTGCCTTCCTACTGTGTAACCTAAATCAGTTACAGAGATAAAGTGCTTTTGACGGCAATTTTTTGGGGTGATTCTTTAGGGAACAATGGGGCTGGCTGGCCAGCCATCTCTGTAGGTGGTGGGGGAATTTGAGGGAGGGTGTCTGTGGTTCAGGTGCTCTTTCACAGGGACCAGCTGGCACTCAGAAGTGTGCCCACCATTGTGGCACCCCTGGGCTGTGCAGAATTGCCCAGGGAAAGAGAGTTTAGAAGTTCCCAGCATAGGGAACAAAGGGAGAGGGCTGGCCTTTGCCAGCCTGTTCCTGGGGTTATGGGTGTGGGGCAGGTGGGGGTGGATTTGGGTCTGTGAGGGGCTAATGTGGGGATTTGGGTCTGTGTGTGGCAGCTGGGGGGGAATTGGGTTTGTGTGGGGCTGTAGGGGGTGGACTTTGGGGGCTGAGAGCACCTACTTGGGGAGGCCATGAAATGGCCCCCCCAAGTGGGAGCAGTCTGAGCCTTGGTGGGGGGTGGGAGGAAGGGTGGGAGAAGGGCCCCAGAGGGCTGGGGGGCATTTTGCATGCAAAATGCCACTCCTGGCAAGACAAGCCTCCCCCAGCTGTCAGTGGTAGAGATGAGAGCACCTACTTGGGGAGGCCATGAAATGGCCCCCCCAAGTGGGAGCAGGCTGAGCCTTGGTGGGGGGTGGGAGAAGGGCCCCTGAGGGATGGGGGGCATTTTGCACGCAAAATGCCACCCCTGACAAGACAAGCCTCCCCCAGCTGTCAGTGGTAGAGATGAGAGCAGCTACTTGGGGAGGCCATGAAATGGCCCCCCCAAGTGGGAGCAGGCTGAGCCTTGGTGGGGGGTGGGAGGAAGGGTGGGAGAAGGGTCCCAGAGGGCTGGGGGGCATTTTGCATGCAAAATGCCACCCCTAGCAAGACAAGCCTCCCCCAGCTGTCAGTGGTAGAGAGATTAGAGCAGCTACTTGGGGAGGCCATGAAATGGCCCCCCCAAGTGGGAGCAGTCTGAGCCTTGGTGGGGGTGGGAGGAAGGGTGGGAGAAGGGCCCCAGTGGGCTGGGGGGCATTTTGCACGCAAAATGCCACCCCTGGCAAGACAAGCCTCCCCCAGCTGTCAGTGGTAGAGAATGAGATTAGAGCAGCTACTTGGGGAGGCCATGAAATGCCCCCCCAAGTGGGAGCAGGCTGAGCCTTGGTGGGGGGTGGGAGGAGGGGTGGGAGAAGGGCCCCTGAGGGTAAGGGGGCTTTTTGCATGCAAAATGCCACCCCTAGCAAAGGAAGCCTGCTTCTTCATTTTTCCCCATAGGAAATAATGAAGAAGATGAGCAGCAGCATGCTAACAATATGCTGCTCCTTCGCTTTCTTATGGGAGGATAGGGGGACCTGCTTTGGGGGGCCATAACATGGCCCCCCAAAGTCCAATCGGTCTGAAATTTGGGGGGTTTGTAGAGAGGGGTTAGTGGAAGGTCCCCACCAATTTTGGGCTGATTCGGTGGGAAAATGCCTCCTCCAGACGTCCGGGAAGACGCCGGAGGCATTTTCCCATTGAAAAAGCCTAAAGCCGAAACGTTTCGGCTTTTTTTCTTTCGGCTAGCCGAAACGTTTCGGCTTAGCCCGAAACGTTTCGGCTAACCTGAAAGAAGTCGAAACACTTTTGTTTCGGCTTTCGGCTTTCAGAAAGCCGAAATGCACATCCCTAGTTGTGACATCTATGAAGGAGGGTCATTTTCTTCAGGATGACTCAAGCACCACAATAAAGACAATTTTGATTTTGAAAATTACACCCAGATTGAGGGCAGATCTTGAATTGGGAAGAATGGTGTAGGTCAAGTGGGACGAGTTGGAAGTCCATCCGCTTACGGAGAGGCACCAACCACATTTGGGTTGGTGTTAAAATAGTTAAAATAGTTATTCCTTCCTTTTCTTTCAAGGGGATTTACAATTCCAAATTTAATTGTACAAAGTACAATAAAACCCCAAAGTAACTCTCCCCCCCCTAAAATGTCTGCCATCTATACCCCATTAAAAGCTGTAGTTAATAAAATAATCTTGCAACACTGACTAAAAACTTCTATAGATAATAGCCACTTCACCTCCCTAGAATGCCCATTCCATAGTTTGGGAGCTACTATAGAAAAAAATATGAGATCTAATTGAAGCCAGGAAAGCTACTTTGCATGGGGAACAGCTAGTCCGTGGCAACCAGAATATCTCAGTTGGTGTAAAGGGACATAATTTAATTCCTGTTCTAAAGACAAGATTTCATTCTTCAAATGTCATGTCAAAACGAGAAAAAAATGAGAAAATACTGTGAATTTGAAATTTCTAGATGGGGCAAATCAATGCTTTAGATTAGGCAGATAACTCTAGATATGGCTCTATGCCCCCCACCCAGAATAGGGCAAGTCAGACTGGTACTATTATTCTTCCAATTTTATGTAAGCAGACCGCCAGTTCTTGAATTCCGCGCTGAAGTTCAACAGGGGTGGACTACTGAGCCAAGAATCCACAGGCACCCATAAATTCTTGTTGGGGAAACGCATTCTTTACATCACTGACAGTTCCTTTGGCCCCAAGTTTGCCGACACTCACCTGAAGTGAAGCAAAACAATGTCTCAGAGTCCTCTACAAGATTGCTGTTGGAGTAACAGTTCATGGAATCCAGAGAAGAGAAAATATGACTTATTCTGCTTCTGTCCCTAACAGCCAATGTCTTCAGCTGTCCTACTTCCACCTCAAAATCCCTCCCTTTGCTTTATGAGTCACCCTCTTACACGGCTATCAGGTGCATGCTTGTCTGATCATCTATAGCAGCCTCTAAAGGTTGTGGGTTTGAGGGGGCAGGAAGTTGGACAATGTTGTAAGATGAATCAAAAGTGAGCCTCTCTTGTGGCAACTGTGCGTACATGTGTCTGTGCGGTTAATGCAGGGCACAGAGTACAAGATGAAGTATTTTAAAACCAAAGGTTCCTTCCGTCAATCTCAGTGGAACACTGGCCTGGCCAATGAGGATTCGATAGAGCTTTTTGTAGCATGGTGTTGCGAGTCATAAGAAAAGTATTCTGGGGAAATGCCTGTTCTGATGGTACTTTTGAAAGTAGATTTTACCAACAGTTTTGTATTATATTTATTGTGCATATTTTGTGCCTTATCTTGTTTTAGCCCAGTTGGTAAAGAAGAGGGAGGGCCCTTTTTACCTTATTCTCTCCTGCGGCTTCAATCATGCACTCTCTCCGGCTTCCGTTACAGGACTCCATTGACTTCCAACTGGTCCGCTGCTGCTCCATGGGATGCCTTCGGGCAGGAAGCACCGAGGTCAGCCAGCTGACAGAACTCGGCCAGGGTGCACCGCCCGGGAGATGTCGATGTCCTTCCATGCTGGCGACACCCATTGGGGGGGTCACAGAATGCTTTTTACATGCATTCTGTCACTTTCCACATATTGGATTATGTATATGTGTCTTTGTATTTTGCACTTTGAATACTTTTGCACTGTGAGAGTAAATATATATTGAAGAGATATTAATTGTGTATATAGTTTTCTCAGCCCTAGGCAGGTGCCTTCCTTTTGTGATAGCAGGGGACAGGACAACCTTGTTCCACGCAGTTGCCTGTAGTCTACAGTCATCTTAACACCACTCTCTGTGTGTAGTTACATGGGGGCACATAGATTGGATTTCCTGTGGTTATTAAGGGGTGGTTGGCCAGGAAAAACTCTAAAGTTGCCAACTCTGGGTTGGGAAATTCCTGGAGATTTCGGGAGTATAGACTGGGGAGGGCAGGGTGTAAGGAGGGGACAGGCCTCAGAAGGGGATAATGCCATTGAGCCCTGGTTGCATGTATACCATATTGTTTATTCTATGTCTACATGGACTTTGCCATTCTACATTGCTTTTCTAAGCAGGAAGTGCAAGATAGATGGATGAAAGTTTTCGCAGGTTCCCCCTTTGTTCTGTTTCATCTGGAATAAAAGATGGAAGTGTAGCCCAGGACACACGCCTCTGTGTATCGCTTTCAATCCAACAGCTAACGGCCGCCAGCAATAGAGAGCCATCTGCAATGCTGAGGCCTTCAGTGGGCAAAAAGAAATTGAGCTGCATTCAGCTGGAGTCCTCCTCCTCAACCGCTAGTGCGCCTTTTCATTCGATGGAGCTTTCCTCCATTTCCAAAAAAACGAAAGGCGAAGTAAATGACCAAGGAACAAAGCAGGAACCTAAAAATGGAGTTCAAAAGAAAAGAGCCTATTAGCTAAAAAGTGGGTAGAAGAACTACCTGAAAAGAGGCTCAAGAAAGTTTTGGGGGTGGGGGTGTTCTTCATACATAATTGCGCTACCATCCATTTTTATCCCACTTCTCAGCCCAACTACTTTCAAGTATCGATATCGATGGAGAACCACTTACTTGATCAGGCATATGCCTATCTGAAAGAGAATGGCTGAGCTCAAAGACCTGAACAGTACAATGAATAATTCTTTAGGTCCTTCTGCAATGATATGACATTGAGACAATAAAAATAAGACAACGCTAATAACAGTCTTCCTTTTCAAAGCTGGCCAGTGTTACCTTATTTGGAGATAGTAGAGACTCATTTTTGACCTTTTACAAATCCTTCCTTGTGCTTTTAAACCATATTTACTGTCAGCATATGCACAGTGCACATATTTATTTCATTTATCCCCTTCTTCCATTTTATCCTCGCAACAACCCTGTAAGGTTGGTTAGGCCAAGAGTATATAAATGGCTTAAGGTCATCCAGCAAGCTTATTTGGCACAATGGGGATTTGAACCTGGGTCTCCCAGATCCCAATCTAGCTGCTACATGGTGCTGCATCTCATTGTATCCGTGTGAGCATTTTCAGACATAGTTTGTTTCTCAAATTACAGGGCAGCTGGTAGCTAGAGGGGAGTGAAATGGGGTGTGTGAAACTGGAATTCTGAGGTCAATGCGTGGCATGACTTTAGTCCAATCCAGCTTCGCTGCCATAGACGAAGGAACTGGAGTGACCCCCTTGTTGGGGGGGAAGTCATTTATGAACACATACAGACCGAACATTTATGAACACATACAGACAGAACGAACACATACAGACCGAACATTTATGAACACATACAGACCGAACGAACACATACAGACCGAACATTTATGAACACATACAGACCGAACGAACACATACAGACCGAACATTTATGAACACATACAGACCGAACGAACACATACAGACTGAACATTTATGAATACATACAGACCGAACATTTATGAACACATACAGACAGAACGAACACATACAGACCGAACATTTATGAACACATACAGACAGAACATTTATGAACCCATACAGATCGGACTTGTTGCTTGCAAGCTCTCGCCATCAGTATCTGTGCTGAGTCGAAACTGCAGCGTGTAGATCCCCAAGGGGTTTATCCCAGTGCAGATGATGCTACGATTCCCATCCAGGTTTCCTTGTCCACTTAGGACACTGATGGCTTCATCATCATCTACTGAGGAAGTGATCAGAGTGGTCGGTTTGGTGTTGTCGCCATCAAGGGTCTCCCCAAACAATTGCCACTTGATCTGCGGTGGTGGCCAGGAATGCAGGGAGCAGGTACATTCAAATCCATTGACCTTGTTCTGGCATACTGTATTTGGGGGGTTTCTGGTGGGTCTGGGGCCATCTGGAGTGGAGCAAAAATGGCAAATGATTTGATTGTCTGGAGCAGTGATATTCAGCTTTTCATATCTTACATATCACCAATCACTATATTAAAGAGACTGGTTCTACCACGATAGAAGCAAAATGCCCACGTTGTCCAAAAAGGATGTTGATAAGTTTACAGGCATTCTGTTACTATAATTAACATTTATTATAAGTTTTAAAGACATTAAAAATTGCCAAAGCACTTAGCAGGTAGATGGCACATCAAAGACACTTGTTGATAGACAGAGACAACAGCATTACGAGTAACACTGAGAGCCAATCTACATTAGACACCAGACATGTGTTCTTCTTGTGTTGGGTCCCGCAAGATTCCCTCGGTAGTGTAGTCTTACAAAGAACAGCTGCTTGATGTGATTCTCTGTTGGGGGAAGAGCGATGGGAGGGATTCTCTCTCTTTCTTGCAAAAAGCCTCAGCTCGAGTTTTCCTCCAGGATCTCAGGGGTGGGACGTAACTGGAGGCAGGAAATCCAGGATGGCTTTTTGAGAGAGAGAGAGAGAGAGAGAGAGAGAGAATTCCTTCCCCCCTCTTCCCAGTGGAGAATTGCATTGCAGATTCTCTCCCATCACATCAAGCAGCTGTTCTTTGTAAAACTACACTACCCAGGGAACCTTGCAGGACCCAACATGCACCTGGGTGTCTCCTGTAGTTTCCTTCTGAGTGTTAACTACTACTTCAAGCAGACCAAAGATCACAGATGGATGATGCTTGACAACTAGGGGCTAAGCAGCACATCAAACTTGCAATCAGACATGGGAAATGAGGCAGAACAATTACTGGTTGTTATGAAACCTGCATTCCGCCTAGACTTCCTCTGCAACCCACCAGCTGAGAATCGCTGGTCTAAAGCAGGGTTCTCAATGCAGTACTCATGGGCACCATGGCACCTTCCTGATGCTTACCAAGTATTTTTAGAAAGTGGCCAGGACCAGGCAGGGATTTTGCCCAGCAAGGCTTCTAATTGGTCATTGGAGGTGTGATGGGATGTGCAGATTATTTTTAAAAAATGTTGCTTTTGCAGCAGCTGCTACAACAGCACAAGGATCTTCACCGTATGGTTGAAGGTAAGCTGTGGCAGCCATTTTGTGGCTGTGCCATTACTCCACGTCAGAACTCCAAAGGTGTCCACAGGTGTGAAAAAGTTGGGAACTCCTGGCCTGGAAGAAAAACTCTACCTGTGATACCTCATTAGAGCACTAGAGGGCACTGTGCAGGTGCAAGTTAGTTAAAAAAAACTTTGGTTGCGTGAGTAAATCTCTGATTTTTTTATCCATAGCTTTGACACCCCATCTGGCAATATGGTAGGCTGTACTAGGCAAGAACGGCTAGCAATGGTGCCTGCCACTTTGTAGGATACACATGAAGTGCGTTCCAGCCTTGGCAATCAGATAAATAACCCTCGTTTGCTTCTAACAAGAAGGGTTAAGCCACCAAAAGGGAATTAGGTATGTCAACAATAAAAGGGCATAAAAGTATCTTATCCCCAAGTTAGGAAAGTCAACAGAAGGAGGGAAGGTAATGCAAAAGTTAGGGAGCAACTCACAAATGATGTTAAGATTCATGGTATTATTAATTGTTGCCTGTATTGTAGAGTATATGACATGGCAGGTGAGGGCTTTGCCTTGGTCAGCTACCCAGGGGGTGAAAGTGATGACTGATCCATAGGTCCAGCTCCCATTGCTGTGCTGAAGGCTCCATGGAGATGAGCTGACATTGTTGGCCTTGATGCTCCAGAAGATTTGGGGTGGAGTCCCTGAACAGGTCCCTGGTGCCAGGCAGCTGAAAGTGATGGGCTTCCTGAAAACCAGCTCAGATGAGTTTGAGATTGTTGGTTTTGCTGTTAGTTCTGAACAAGGGAGAGTCCCCCAGGAAGAAATTAGGAGTTTGGCACATTGCTACAAAAGGCTGAAATGTGCACATCTAAAGTAGACACGAGCATGAACAGAAAAAAAAACACGAACATGGTATTTGTCGTTCATTGTCCTCCACGAACAATGAACATTGACGAACATGACCTGTTCGCGAACATGTTCGTTGTACGTTGTACGTGGGGGCTAGGAGGCTCTCCTCCAGCTATCAAGATCCCTACCATACCTCTCCCAGACAACCTACCTGAGCAGGCAGCAGGAAATATACCAATAATAAATAATAGCTTGGCCCCGGAGCCTGGCAACAGCCCTGGAACCTGAAGGGGTAGATCCCTACTGCACCACTCCCAGAAACCTTACCTGAGCAGGCAGCAGGAAAGGTTCAAGTAATAAATAATAGCTTGGCCCAGAGCCTGGCAGCAGCCCTGGAACTTGAACAGGTAGATCCCTATCCCACCACACACAAAGAAAATTCAAGCTCCAATGCACTCTCCCTGCCTCTCTCTCAAAATGCCAACAGCAACTCTCTCTCCCTCACTGTCTGCAAAACCAGAGCTGGGAGCCCCCCTCCCCCCTGCTCTTTGCTTCTTTGTAACAAATTTGGAGCTCCACACTTGAAAGGAAGTCCTGCCTATCAAGCTAAATTGGGCTTAGATTGGGGTTTCCAGGGCAACAGCAGGAGTTCAGACAGAGTTCAGACAATCCCTGCCTGAGTTGCCATGGGAATTGATTGCAGGTGCCAGACTGTCTGGTTTGACAAACAGCAACAAGCAGCAATGAATGAGGCTTGCAACGACCACCTGTTCATTTAGAATGGGGCCTCTCTACACAAGACATCTTACATGAGTAGGATCAAATGAAAGATCTTACATGTGTTCTCCCATTGTGCATATACATGCCCTGTTAGGGACACAGAGTACACTGAATAGAAGACCACACAGAAAGTAAGTCACTTGAGCATCCCCATGTTAAGATGTCTTCTGTAAAGAGAATCTCACATAGCCCACTTCAAATCCCGTCTGGCACGAGGCTCACTGAATGACCTCGGGTCATGGTCTCTCTCAGCCCAACCTACCTTATAAGATTGTTGTGAGGATAGGAAGGTAAAATCCATATAAGTTGCCCTGAGCTCCTTGGATGGAAGACTTGATAAAAATATGATAGACTAGAGGGGCTGATTTCTGAAATACCAGACAATGGGACAAAGGGGATGGATTTACCCCTTCAGAACATCAAAAGAATCCTGTTGGATCAGACTAGAGGTCCATCCAGTCTAGCATCCTGTTTCACACAGTGGCCAACCGCCTTCTGTGAAGGGCCAACAAACATTAAGGCTAAGCTCTTCCTTTGATGCTGCCTCCAAGTACAGTAAGTCAAAGGTTTACCGCCTCTAGATGTGGAGATTCGCTTTAGTCACCATGGCTAATAGCCATTGATAGACCTCTCCTCCATGTATCAGTCTAACCCTCTTTTAAAGCAATCCATGCTAACGGCCGCATCATTCACTAGCAGGGGTTCTGTGAACCAAAAATAAAGTACATTTATGAAAACTCGCCCACTTTATTCCTTTTGGGCCTTTATGTCCTGAGATTTTGGAGAGGAGAGAGAGGAGCGTGGACTATTAACTGCTACTGACATCATTTTAAGAAGAGTTTTCTTTGCTTTCCCCAGTAGGGAGGCAAAAACAGGCAAGGAAGAATAAATAAAGACATAGGAACCCATTTGTGTGCGTAAAGTGCCATCAAGTCACAACTGACTTATGGTGACCCCTGCTGGGGCTTTCAAGGCACATGAGAAGCGTAGGCGGTTTGCCTGTGCCAGGGCCGGCGCACCCATTGAGGCCAGGTAGGCGGTTGCCTCAGGGCGCGGGGCGCTGGAGGGGGTGCCAGAGGAGGCGCTGGGGGTGGGAGAATGCACCACGGAGCTGCAGCCTCCCAGCCCTCCCGCCCCACGCTGCTGCTGCCACCAGCACACGCCCCTAGTTGGGCGCAGCAGCCGCAGGCAGGCGTCTGGGGCGGTGCAGGGCAACCGTGTGGGAGAGCTGGGAGGCCACCTGCGCGCTATCCCAGCCGCCCGCTGCAGCTATCGGGCCAGCTCATGTGCACTCCCATGACGACGTCACACGTGATGTCATCACACAGACTGGTGTGCGTGCACATGCATGTGTGTGTGTGCCCGGCCAGCCGGCTGGCCAGCCGCAGGCACCAAAAAACCTGGCGACGGTCCTGGCCAGTGCCTTCCTCTGTGGAGTCTTCCTTGGTGGTTTTCCGTCCAAGTACAGACCCTGCTCAGCTTCTGAAATCTGATGAGATTGGACTACACCACCCGCCTTCCCTCCCAGGAACCCATTTACCTGTCACTAACAGATGAAGTGAAGCAGCAACTGAATCCTGGTTAGTGGCGTAACTGAATTTTAAATCTTCTCCTCTCTCAATTCTAAAGTAGTACGGGCCCTGGTCTTCTAGCTGGGCATCACTGATGCTGAAGGAGCAGTCGCCTTGCTCTGGGTTCCCTTCTAACCGGAAACGGTTCACAACGGATGCCTGGAGTCCCTGACCAGGGTCATTAGTGGCCACTAGAAGACCTGAGACGTAGCGGGAAGAGACAAAGTGCTTGGACCCTTCTTTATTTTTAAACCAGTAGGCAAATAGCTTTGCTGTGCTATTCTGCTGTGGATGACCGTAGGTGAACTGGCAGGGAATGTGGACACAGAGGCCGTGCTGCACTGACACAGAGGCGGGAGCTGTCAGCAGAAATCCTGGCACCAGCTTGCTCACTGTAACTGGAAGAAGAAAGAGAAAAGAAAGACTTAGCTGGTATTCAGAGAGGTGTGAGGCAAGCACCTCCTAATGTTGCCCCCCTCTTGAGTTTTTTTCAGCAATTGCACCAGAATCATTGTCAACTATTTTTGGCCCCTAGCAATGTAGCTTGGGAGGCATCAGGCAAGAGTTTTCAAGGTTGTGTCAAGGCTCAATGAGGTCTGGCATCATGATCTGGCTTTGCGTACCCTTTGATGCAAAGAAAGAAGCACCTCCCTTGCTATTGGCTCATCCAGTTTTAATCACATTCTTCGATTTCTACTAGAGGTGTGCACTGAAAAAAAAATCCCATTTCCGTTTTGGATCCAAATGTTCCAAACCAACTATGCACCACCATTTCCCCCCAGCTGGGGTGTTCCCAGGTTGGATCTAATCCATTTGCAGGTGTTTTTCTGTTATGCTTTGGCGCCATTCTTTGCAATGCAGGCTTCTAGGCTCTTTGGGGCAACTGTTTTTGCACTGAACAGCTCCAAAATTGCACAGAATACAGTCCTCCCCCTAAACCATCAACCTGCTGAGTTTTCCCTCAGTTACATACACACAGGGTTTTTTTCTGGGAGAAAAGGTGGTGGAACTCAGTGGGTTGCCCTTGGAGAAAATGGTCACATGGCTGGTGGCCCTGCCCCCTGATATCCAGACAGAGGGGAGTTTAGATGGCCCTCCGCGCCACTTGGCGGTATGGAGGGCGATCTAAACTCCCCTCTGTCTGGAGATCAGGGGGCGGGGCCACCAGCCATGTGACCATTTCCAAGAGGTTCCGGAACTCCGTTCCACCGCGTTCCAGCTGAAAAAAAGCCCTGCATACACACAACAGCAGACCCTGGCTGGCTAAGGGAAAGCTGAGGTAGGGAGGAAGGGGTTGGAGCATTACAATCTTTTCTGTTCACTTTTTTTCTCTTTCTATTCTATAACCATGCTCCCCCAATGGCCACAAGTATGGCTTTCTTTTCCATTCCAAACAGAATACTCATTTCCTGGTTCCAGTTCTCTTTATCTTGTCTTTCAAATATGCTGTGAAGGCCTCGCTTAAAAAAGAAAAGCTGTCCTTCCTTTCATCATGAATACAGTGTTTTTCTGGAAAGACCCCCGAGCAGGAGGGGAGAGCCCATATGATCAAGCAAAACACAGATCAAACAATCTCAGTCAATCAAAAAAATGGAAATTCTATTTGATACGAAGAAAAGAACGTATATACACACATTGTGCTCACCTTTGCAGAGGTGGGACAAGATCAGTGCTATTATACACAAGCTTACTACCTCCTTAAAAGAAATCACAAGCTGCCATCTCCTCTCCTTTTTCATCCTCCTTCAACCAAAAGTACTTCCAAAATCTGTAAGGAACAGGAGGCAATTTGATCAGAGTAAAGGAACAAGACCTTGTCTACTAAGGTTGTCAACCTCCAGGAGGGACCTGGAGATGTCCCAGGATTACAACAGAGCTCCAGCCCACAGAAATCCCCTGGAGAAAATGGCTGCTGTTGGGGGTATACTCTTTGGTATTGTAGCCCTTTGTGATTCCCCCTTCCTCAAACTCTGCTCTCCCCAGCCTCCACCCCCAAATCTCCAGGAATTTCCCACCCTGGAGTCAGCAACCAATTGTCCATCAGTCTCCTTGGGAGGGGGGGTTTGCGTCATGCACCATCTCCTATCAGAAGAAAACCTTCTTTCCTCATCTCGCTGTGCACAGTTTACCTTACAGCAAGAGCAGCTCAGCTTCTGGTCTGGGCTAGTAACTTCATCAGCAAGCAGAGGACTTTGATGAAAGAGCTGAAATAACAAAGCAGGAACACTAAAATCAAACAGAAGTGAAAGTTAGAGGGGGGAAAGTTTTGTTAAATGCATTTGGAGAAGGTGCAGTTTACCACATTCCCCCGTCCCTAAAGTCCTAAGTCATACATTAAACAGCTGCAGAACAATCAGAAAATCAGCAAATAGAGATTCTTTATCACTGTCATTCCATCTCCAAGGCAGGAAATGTTCTATCTATCAATCTAATACATTTTAAAAACCCCATTCTTCCGAGGCATGTCACAAACGTACAAGTAGTTTTCTCCTTCTCTGTTTTACCCTTACCTCAATCCTGGAGGGTTGGATAGGCTGAAAGAGAATGATTGGCTAGGTCACCTACAGATTTGTTGGTTTGTTTGTTTAAAATATTTATTAGCCTCCTTATTAATATGTGCAATATATTAATATAAATCTTACAAAGATGGAACACAGAAAAGCAACAAGAATCGGGTTTCCTAACATTTCTTAATTAATTCTATGTTTTAAACAAGCAGATTTTCTCTGAGATGCATTAAGATTTCCATAGCACACATTACAATGGTACAATTCTCACTTTTATGAGATGGATTTCAGCCAGAAGTCAGACCTGCTATCCGAGTTGGCGCTTTTATAGGTTATTTTATGCAGAAATCTAAGATCTTTTTCATGCGATGGTAAAAATAAACGATGCTTGGTTCAAGACTTAACTAATTATTCATATTTTAAATTGTATAACATTCTAATTAGCCCCAAAGTGACGCTATATCCAGCTGCATGATAAAAACTATAAATCAGTAAAAATGATAGAAAAAGTCGAGTAGATCATCAGTTCCAGGGATGGCAGTCCATGGAAGATAGATCCCCAAGCCCTTCACAGCAAGCACTCCAGTGCATTGGTTGAAATACTTTTATTCAGAGATCCATTCGTTTCACAGGTACATCCATAGATGGAAAAGTTGGCAGGAATGATTATGCAGGCAAAAGTACTATCGATATAGGCAGCATCATTCCCCCCTCCCCTTGAGTGGTTTGCATCTAGGCATGGAAACCTAAGAAGTTACGTGAGAATACAAAAGCTTAGTCTAGACAAGATTACAAAGAACTCAAAGTCTTTCCCTCTCCCCTGTGAAACAGTTACATTTCCGTTTGCAGCTGCAAGGTTAACAGACGGCAGAATCACATATTTCTCAGAGATAACAGTCTGGTTACTATTCCTGTGGAAATCAGCATTAGCAAGCAAGGCACTTGCGGTTTTAGCTGGGCTAATCTTGGCATGAGCTATTATGTGAACCCAATGCAAATTATGACAGTAATAGCAGGGCCTGAGATCATAGCACAGAATATAACAGTGGCATGGATGTTCTCATACATGACAGGTCCATGCTATGATTAGAGGACATTAATCTAGATACTGTCCACTACTTTTAATTAGTTGCCAAAGAGGAAAGTACACTTGTGTGGTTATACAACAAGTGAGAAACAACTACAGCAAAGTTCATACAGATTTCAGAAAGGTTCACCAGCAAACATGTGTATTGCTGAGTATAATGTGCTCTAATCCAAATATCTATGACAGAGACACTTCCCTGCCTATTGGCTTTGGAAACATATAGAAGGGGGAATCTGCAGACTTCAATCATAGGCTAAAATTCTAAAGACAATTCCCTGGGAGTAAACACTATTGAATAATATGAGACTTACATCTGAGTAGACCTGTTTTGAGGCACAACCCAGGCACCAGTCTGTCTTCCCAATCCCCATCAGGGTACTTAGACAGTTGCTGTGAGGAAAAATGCCACTGGGTGTGTGTGCAAGTAGCCTGTTCAGTCAAAAGCAGGATTGTTTTTAATGCTGCCACCATTCCATGATCCCTTTGCCACCCATTTCCGAGGGGGGGAGGGGGGTAGCCTGCCCCTGGCGCCACCAAAGAGGGGGCGCTGGGCGCAGCTGCCAGCCGGGTGCGCACCAGAGCTGGAGGCGGAAGCATGGGCGGCTGAGCAGAGGGCTGGGAGGCTGCCCACATCATTCACCTGCCCCACCGATGGGGCAGCTGGCTTGCTGCACGTGCAGGACAGGGAGTGCGCAGCAAGCCAGTGCAGAGGAACAGTGCAGGCAGCTTCTCAGCAGTGCTGGGAGTATGAGTGTGCTGCGCGTGCGCATGAGGGAGATGCTGGACTTGGATTGCCC
Organism: Eublepharis macularius; assembly: GCF_028583425.1. Classification (NCBI taxonomy): domain Eukaryota; kingdom Metazoa; phylum Chordata; class Lepidosauria; order Squamata; family Eublepharidae; genus Eublepharis; species Eublepharis macularius. The sequence continues at coordinate 48,705,817 of NC_072804.1, read as the reverse complement.
TGGGTGCTGGCTCATAGACATTTCTAAAACCCTCTTGCAAAAGGTTCCACATTACTTCAGGTGAAGTGCCAACAGTGATGCTATCTTTGCAAACAAAATCAACGATTACTTCAGAATACTAGAAATTTCTAGAACATTATCACAATAGCCAGGATGGACATTTTGATTGTCAGCATCAGAAATATACAAGATGGATCAGAATACTTATTCTGGAAAATGTTTCATCCCAACCTTGGTTGCTGCTCTAGTTCCCATACTAAGGCCTAGCTCAAAGGTTAGGGAGCTAAGCCTCAAGCATCACTGGACTATCCCTGGGACTCAGCTATCAGGGGCCAAAGTTGGCCTAAGCACTGATTCAGATTGAAGCCACAAACCAATGAAAAAACACTCCATTATAAAATATATATTATTTAGTAATGAGGTGAATAAAGAACAAATGTTTAAAGAGTGTGCGAAAAGAATAGATAAAACAATGCAAACTAATAACCTTCTTAGAGATACCTGGCAGAATCTTTTGCCCGCCTGAATAAAATAGCACAGCTTTCCTCTTCAACGATTCGAGGCCTAGGGCAGCCAGGTCCCTCGATGGGGGAGGGGGATTCCCTGCTCCCACCTTCTGCCCCCCCTCACTCCCCAGGTCAGTGGGTGGAAAAGGCAGGGGAACAGACCTCCTGGGCTAGCTTCTGTGCCGGCATGATGACATCCCTCCCGGGAATGACATCATAGTGCAGGCCTCAGGAGTGCTCCCGTTCTTTGCAGCAGAAGCCCTCCCGATAAAGATCCCATCCCCCTGTTGGCGACGAGGGATCATTAACAATGCCTACCCATAATCCATTTTGACTCTACCCAAGGCTGGCTTATTTTTACTACAAACTCTGGCCAAGGCAGGCATGACTCTTCACACTGCTGCAGTTCATCTATCTCCAGGTTTGACATGTCCTCAAAGGGCCAAACCTGGTTGGGGGACAGCAGGAGTGGCAGCAGCTGCAAACTTAGTGTTTGTGGCTGATTTTTAGCTAATTGGTCCCTAGTATGACCTGTTGCTTCCTCAACATGCTGGAAAATAGGGTTGCCCGGTCCTCTTTCCTCCTGGCAGGAGGGTTGGGACCTGGCACTTACCTTTCGCAGTGCTGGTCTCAGTCTTCCCATGAGCACTCTGCGCATGCATGCTCCAGCGACGGCGTGATGACATTACTTCCAGAAGTGATGTCACCGCACGAGGTGTGTGGCGATGTCACTTCCAGAAGTGATGTCGTTGCACCAGCCATGGGAGTGCTCCTGTGCCCAATATGGCTCCAATTCAGCTGTCGCCGTGCTGGATGGGAGCACGTGCTGGGCGATTGGCGGACAAGGGGGCAAATCCCCAGGAGTTTGCCTGCCACTGGTGTGGACCTGGGAACCCTATGGGAAAATGATGTTATTTTCCAGCTTGATGTGCAGGCATGTGCGCACATCCCTTTCTCCCCAACCAGGCAAGTGAGTGGTGGTGGGGTGGTAGTAGCTGGGGGTGGGTAGCTGGCAACCATATCTGCTAGGAGCACAATAGCTTGATCAGAGCATGAAATAAAGATGATCAATTGTAAAATACTATAAGTAACTGCTTTTGAATGCTGAGGACAAATTGGCACAACACCAGAAATTGGATATATGTATGTAATCAGTTACCCAAGTTGGTGGCCCTTGTGAGGGCAGAAAGAAGGAATATGTTTTGTAAAACAGAAAAAATAAACATTTACCTTCAGAATGGGTATATCCCAGAATACTTTTCCTATAAGCTATCCCCAATGTGATGCCCATGGACACAATTGTGCCCACTAACAACTTTCCTTGGGCCCACCAAATGTCGTTACAAAATGGGTGGGGCCAGGTGGGGCTTTACCAAGCGTGGTTTCTGATTGGCCACTGGAGATTAAATGCTGTGCAGATTTTTAAAAAATGTTGTTTGGGCAGAAGCAGCTTTTACAGCACAAGGACCTTCACTGTGTGAAGGAAGGTAAGCTATGGCAGCCATTTTGTGATGTTTGAAGAATGCTCCACCTCCTGCAGCAGCCATTTTGTCGCTGTGCCAACCACATTGTGTCAGAATTCGAAATGTACCCACAGGCTCAAAAAGGTGGGGGACCCCTGGTCTAACTATGCTACAAAAAGCTCCATCTAATCCTTGTTGGCCATGCGAGTGTTCGACTGACATTGACTGAGGGAACATTTGATTTTTAAATGTCTCATTTTGTACTCTGCACCCTGCATCAACGACATGAACTCATATGTGCCCAATTGCCGCAAGAGAGGCTTACTTTTGATTCGTTTTGCAACACTGCCCAACCCTGATGTAGATTAGCAGATTATCAGAAATGCCCACACCTTCTGAGAGCTATAAAGGGGGTAGAATCAAAAAGCAGAGATATGGAACTGGAAGTAGAAATGCAGAAGGCGTTGGCTTTTAGGGACAGAGCATGAATAAGGCATCTTTTCTCCTTTCCAGATTCCGTGAACTGTTACTCTGACACCAATCCTACAGAGGTCTCTAAAACATCGTTTTGCTTCAATCCAGGTCAGTGCCGGCAAACTTGGGGCCAAAAGAACTATCAGTGATGGAAAGAGTGCTTGTTTCCCTAACAAGTACCTCTGGGTGCCTGGGGATTCAAGATACAGGAACTGGTTGGGTCTCTCTATGCACATAAATTTTAAAAAATAGTAGTATCTCTTTAACTTGCCCTACTGGGGTGGTGGTAGGGAATCTATATCCAGAGTGTTCTGCCCAACCTAAATTTGACCCATCAAGGAACATCAAAAAAAATAGTATTTTTCTGTTTTTGACATGGCGTTTGAAGAATGAGATCTTGTCTTCAGAACAGGAATTCAATTATGTCCTTACTAGAAACAGACCCATTGTGCAAATAAATACAACGGGCTCTAGAAAGCTGGGGCTGGGGAGGGCTGGTGGGAGGGGGTGGTTAGAAATGGCTGGCAGGTGGGGGGCAAGGGGGGTCTGGGGAGAGGTGAGAAGCAGGAGGGGTGTGGAGAGGAAAGGCAGGGAGGGAGGCAATGGGGTTTTCGGGAGGGCTGAGAGCCAGGTGGGGTGTGGAAAGGAAAGGCAGGGAGAGAGGCAATGGGGGTTTGGAAAGGGGTAAGAGGCAGGTGGGGTGTGGAAAGTAATGGCAGTTAGGGAGGCAATGGGGTTTTGGGAAAGGCTGAGAGCCAGGTGGGGTGTGGAGAGGAAAGGCAGTTAGGGAGGCAATGGGGTTTGGGGGAGGGCTGAGAGCCAGGTGGGGTGTGGAGAGGAAAGGCAGTTAGGGAGGCAATGGAGGTTTGGGGAGAGCTGAGAGCCAGGTGGGGTGTGGAAAGGAAAGGCAGGGAGGGAGGCAATGGAGGTTTGGGGAGAGCTGAGAGCCAGGTGGGGTGTGGAGAGGAAAGGCAGTTAGGGAGGCAATGGGGTTTGGGGGAGGGCTGAGAGCCAGGTGGGGTGTGGAGAGGAAAGGCAGTTAGGGAGGCAATGGAGGTTTGGGGAGAGCTGAGAGTCAGGTGGGGTGTGGAAAGGAAAGGCAGTTAGGGAGGCAATGGAGGTTTGGGGAGAGCTGAGAGCCAGGTGGGGTGTGGAAAGGAAAGGCAGGGAGGGAGGCAATGGGGGTTTGGGAAGGGGTCAGAGGCAGGTGGGGGTGTGGAGAGAAATGGCAGTTAGGGAGGCAATGGGGTTTGGGGAAGGGCTGAGAGCCAGGTGGGGTGTGGAAAGGAAAGGCAGGGAGGGAGGCAATGGGGGTTTGGATTGGAGAGCGGGGCGCCACGGCTCCAGAGGCCTTGCAGGGCGGCGGCGCTCTGCTCATGCCACCTTTCCCAGGACCTGAGGAGAGTGGAGCACCACTGCCCTGCGAGGCCCCTGGAGCCATGGCGCACCGCTCTCCTCGGACCCAGGGCGAGACGCCGCGAGAGGAGCGCCGCCGCTGTGCAAGGCCCCGGGTCTTTGCAGAGCTGCGCACCCGGCTCTGGAGGGGCTGACACGGCAGCGAGTGCTTCTCCCTCGTCCCGTCCCTGCCGAAAGCGATGTGGCTCAGCTCTGGCAGGGGTCAGAGGACAGCGGGCTTCTCTCCCGCCATGGCTCCCCCAGGGCTTGCTGGCGCGTCACCCTTGCCGCCCTTCCCACGCTGCCATCGGAAGGGCTGAGAGGAGTGCCACCGCTGTGCAAAGCCCCGGGTCTTTGCAGAGCGGCGCGCCCGGCTCCGGCGGGGCTGACGCGGCAGTGAGCACTTCGCCCGATGCCCCGTCCCTGCTGAAAGCGGCACGGCTCAGCTCCGGTGGGGGTCAGAGGGCAGCGGGCTCTCTCCTGCCGCAGCTCCCCCAGGGCTTGCCGGCACGCCGCCCTTCCCTCACCACTGCCTCCGCCCTCCAACCAGGCTGCACAGCCCACGGCATCCAGCGGCGCCCTCCGAAAGCGGCCTGCCCGGTGCACTTTTATGCTGGTATGCCCCACACAGGCACACCGGCATCAATGTGAGTCGTCTGAAACCCGCTAAGAGAATTATATAGTAAGGTTCAAGTTGCCGCTGACTAGCTATTCCACCATTCAAAATAGCCTTCCTGGCTTCAATCAGAGCTCACATTTTTTTCCCCTATAGTAGCTCCCACCCTATGAAATTGATATTCTGGGGAGGTGAAGTGGCCACTGTTTGTAGAAGTTTTTAGGAGATGTTGTAAGACTATTATATTCACTAGGGCTTTTAATAAGGTGTAGACTACAGACATGGGTGTGGAGAAGAGGAGTTACATGGGGTTTTATTGTTGTCTGGAATTTGGAATTGTAAATTCCCTTGAAAGGAAAAATCAGTATAAGTATTTTAACATGTAATTTTTTGGTGCCCTCTCCCCAAAGCAGGTGGACTTCAAACCCTTCCCACTTGATCCACCCCATTCTGCCCCAGTCAAGATTTGCTGCGTCTGGGTAGAACTTTTATCCTGGTGTTTCAGTCATCCAGAACAAAATAACCATTCCTTTGTAGATGTCACAACTGCAGAAAAAAATCTGCTTAACTGGAAGAGGCTGTCCCTGAACCAGCGAACTCTTTATGTTTTCCTTGACAAGCTCCTCTAAGATTGGTTGGAGATACTGATTCATTAGCTATGCTGCTGGACTCTGTCCATGCTTCAGTAAAATTGAGCAATGCATGTGTGATTTCACTTCTCTGCTGTGACTTCTCCATCCAAACTCTCTGTTCAGCTTTCTTGCTACTTCAAGGAAAGTGATAGTTCTGGTGCTGTCTTGGAAATGCAGCTGCAAACCTCTAGGGTGTGTTACCAGAAAACTGTGGTTTGTTATCTTTTTTAAAAAATTGATGGTATGCCCTGGCAAATGGATATGTTGTTAAATACTGGAATTACTCTTTCCAAGACACTGATGCTTAACTCCGTTATCTCACCGTACCAACATAGTAGTCAATAACAGGCTGCAATTCTAAGAACACATTTCTGGGAGTAAGCACTGGTGAATAAAGTGTGACTTACTTCTGAGTAGACCTCCTTAGTATTGCTACTACAGTCAACTAATTATCCAGGACTGTGTATCTTAGCAAGCTTTTGTTTGATAGTTTTGTCTTGATAAGTATCTTGAATAAAGCAGAGCAAATTCTTAGTCTTTTCTAACATTTCCTGCTATAATGCTGGTGGAATCATTACTAGAGATGGGCACGAACCAAAATATGAAACAAAATTAAGCACGAACCAGGCTGGTTCGTGGTTCGTGAACCATGGTTCATCAGATCCCATTTCTGACGAACTGCCACAAATTTTAGGCTGGTTCGTTTGGTTTGTTTTTTGGTTCATGACTGCAGACAGCCTGGTGCCAATCAATCAGTTTCCTAGGCAACAGGGGATGGACTTCCTGCAGACCTTCTGCTGACCTGGAAGTGATGGTTTTCTGACCCAGATGTGCTGTTTTCATGAACCAAACAAACTGATTCGTGAACCGGAGGCAGGTTCGTGAAAGTTCATGGTTCGTGGTTCATGAAATTTGACAAACCATGAACCGCATGGTTCGGGTTTTTTTTTGTTCGTGCCCATCTCTAATCATTACCATGTCGTGAAACACAAGTGAATTCCCTGCCTTATGGAACTAGAATGTCTTATGTGACTATCTAACCATTTCAGAGTCTGATATTTTCTTTAAGCCACTGTTCTAAAATTGTCTTTAAAAAAAATTCTCATTCAAAGTTTGCTGTAGTTGCAAAATTCTTGCCTGCAAACTTGCACATTCTCTCTCTAATAACATTGATATAATTCTACCATTTAGAGCGTATCATTTCTTAAAGTAGAGGAAACTCAGCTGTTGAAAAGTCAATGAATACAGAAAGAGAAGAACAGCATTCAGAAAAGTATGATGCAAAGTAGGTGGGGAAATCAGGTGTCACAAATATAAAAGGGTACTCCTATTTTCATCTGCGTCATGTTGGACAGTGTGAGGGTTTTCTTGAGAGAGTTCTTTCCATTTGAAGGAGGAAAAAATCAACATGTCATCACGAGAAAGAAGAAACGTCAAAAGACAGGAAATGAGATTAAAAATAGCTGAGATAATAATGGAAGTGGAAAGAGATCAAAGATGAGAGGATAAAATGAATGCTGTTACTGTAAAGTTTATAGTTAGATGGAAACATTAGAGAATTGCAAACAAGCCAGGTGGTAAATCATTGATGTTAGGCAGAAAAGAGAGGCAAAAGGGAATAACTGTAGGAAAAATAAAAATGAGCTGGAATTGTCAGAGTTTACGGAGACACAGCATATAAATGTCCGAAATAAATAAGCAATACAATTATAAATAATAAATATATATTAACAAGTGGGGAAGCTGCAAGGATTTGATGGGGGCATCTCATTTCCCCCAGTATCCCCCTTCCCCCAGCGTTTCCACTTTTCCTTCATAGGCACCTCCATAGTTTCTCCCCTTTTTCTGCATCCTTCTTCCTACCAACCAGCCAGCCTACCTTTATCTGTTCCCTGGTCTTCAGCTTTATCCTCTTCCCCCCCCCCCCACCAACAGTCTGTCTCTGAGAAAAGTCTGGACAAGGTGTATAGTGGCAGCCAAATGGGGCCCAGTTGCGTAGTAGCCACCACCAGCCCAAATTGAGTGTTGTAGGTAGTCAGTTACTGGTGGTCTTTCCCCATTCAGCCCTCATCCATCAGGGGACATAATAATAAATAATAACTGTGCTTATATACACTCTACAGATTAGTACCCGACTTAGAGTGGTGAAGCTGGTGAGCTGGGGCTGAGAGGAGTGGCTTAGCCAAGGACCGCTACTGAGCTCATGGCAGTAGTAGGATTCAAACCAGCAGAGTGCTAAACATTGCCCAACCACTTGATCACTGTGCTACATATAGGAGGTGGTGCCTGGACCCTTTCCAGGCTTGCTTTGGCCTCCATCCCCACCTTTACCCTCCATCATGGCTTTGCTTTACAGAAATCAAGACTCGGAAGGCTTGGCAATATTGTTGCGGTTGCTTAGCAACCTCCAAAATGGTGACCGAAAGCTCAGTGGGCATTATTTTCTTAAAGATTTTAAAATTTCAGATTTTCCTACAAATTTGGGTCTTAAGGTATGCAAAGATATCTTTCCTTTCTTTCCATCCACTCTATGGTCCTGGTCAGAATCAGATATAGGGATATGAAAAACGAGCAGAAGCATCAAGAAATGAGTACAGGTGGGAAGAAGGACTTCTTTTCTGAGCCTTTAGTAGCTGTATGATATAAATTCAGCAAATAAACCTTTCTCCAGCTCTGCGGTAGAAAAAGCTGCAACTGTTAACCTCCACTTGTCAAACTGATGTTAAAGACACCGGAGGAACTTGGCCAGGAAAAACATAATAAAAACAACTAAATGGAACACATCAAGCTGTGTCCTTTGCAACTTGAATGCCACCATATAGGAAAGAAGGCACAGCTATTAAAAGATATCACTTCTGGCTTTCTAAATGGTTGGTCCATTGCAGTCATCTTAACATCTTTTGTGTAGTTAGATGAGCGTAGAGAGGCTGAACTTCCTGTGGTTATGGTGGGATGGCTATTCAGGAGGTACTGCAAGTTTGCTTCAGACTGTAGCACTGATATCTGACCCTCCTAGATCTTAGAAGAATTCGTGACCCTCCGTGTTGCATCAGAAACCCATTAACCAAGATCCATTCTACGTTGTGCTGGAATTGCTCTAGGGGTTCTGCAAAACTTTCCTGGGAGATCCAACCCACACTGGTGCCAAAGGGTAACTCCCATTTGGTAGGTGAAGTTCCAGCCTAGCAACAGTCTGAAAGTTAGTAGGATTTTTAACCTGCTGTTATAAACTGCATAGAAATTTTATTGCATGCTCTCTTGTCAATTTTTGTTACTTGATTCTGCTGTTTAGAAGGTCATTCTTTTCTGGCTACCTGCACAGCCCACGGGGACCTACATGGCATTCCAGTGTGCCACTCATTGCATCTGAAGAAGTGGGCATTAGTCCAGTTTACTGTGGAATAAGATGTCGGACTTGTGAGTTTTAAGTTGCCACAAGACTCCTGTTGAAATAAATACTCTCTCAATTCCGTTTTTTCTACTGTCCTCTGATCTCCAAGTTTGAATCCTATTACTTTCTTGCTGTCTGCATTTCTTGTAGAAGAGAAAAGAATCCAAAGTCATTGAAGATCTGGGAGTAAAATAAGTTGTATGAAATAGAAAATGGTTGCAGGGGTACCATATCATTTATTCTCAGCTTCCGGAGAATTTCTCATTCTATGCTATATTCTCAGCCATCCTCCACCAGGTATTTGTCTAATGGCTTCTTGCGTGCTTTCTCGCCACACAGTCTCTCTTCTCCTCCTCTGCCTCAAACCCTCAGGTCATGTATCCATGTGTCATCAAGTCACAAATGACTTGACGGCCAGTTTGAGGTAGTGGTGTAGTTAACAGCAGTGGGACTCTAATCTGGAGAACCAGGTTTGATTCTCTACTCCTCTTCAAGTCAGCTGGGTGACCTTGGGTCAGTCACAGCACTTCCAGAGCTCTCTCAGCCCTACCCACCTCACAGGGTGTTTGTTGTAGGGATAATAATAACATATTTTGTAAACCGCTCTGAGTGGGCATTAAGTTGTCCTGAAAGGCAGTATATACATGGAATGTTATTATTATTATTAAATCAAATGTTGTTGTTGTTATAGTGCCCTCAGCAAGAGTCTCTTTAGGCACCTGTATAATTCCAGAAGTCCAATGCCTTCCTTTGCTGCTAAGGCAATGGAAGAAACTTCTGAGTAAATGGGAACAGGCTCCTTCCCATGTCTTTGTTTCTCCAATTAATTACCTGATTAATCGGCACTGGGAATGGTTGCAGCATACCCCCCCCCTCTCTCTCTCTCTCTCTCTCTGTGCATGGCTCGAGGATTTTTGTGTCATCCCAGTAGCATGGAACTTCAGCAGACCCCCGTGTTATCAGTCAGACTCTTCCCTCATGTTAAAAGGAAATTTATGGATATGAAATATCATAAACTCCTTGCCTTAAGTCCCAGACACTGCCTGGTCTCAGGCAGAGGGGATGCCAGCCAGCCTGGACACTGGAAAATTACCAAGACATGAGTCATAGGGGGATGAGTGAGTGAATGGCCCCCAAGCCCCAGAGAGCAGCAGATATAAGTCTTCCTGAGAGTTTCATCCCATCAACTCCCTTCTGTGCTTCCCCTCACCCAGCTAACCTAATCAGGCTATTCAGCGAACCTGATAGCCTTCCTGTCCAACACTTACCAGGTCATCAAGCAATCATTTTTACCTTTAGTCCAGCCCAGATAGTCATTTCACACCTTTCCCACCATATTGTTCCACCTCCAGGCAGGCCATTAAGGTATTGTTTTTGGAAGCAAGACATCAGCTTTGCTGTAGGGCATGTTTCACCCTATAACTAGGCTGTCCAGCCATGTGCTGGATCCAAACACCACCCTCAAGTTCGCTTGAGCCCCTCTTCTCTCTGTAAAATGCTGGTCATTTTACTGCTGCTCCCATGGACCCCCCCCCCACCTCTCTCTTCAGAACTGGTAAATATCACCCTATCTCTTTCCCACTTTCCTCCCTATTTTCTATCTAGCCTTGTATATGTGCTACGTGGGTTCCATACTTGCTTGATTGCCTTTTATTTCTCTGTCAAAAACCTTTCCTGTTGAACATCTGCCCGCTTATTTGAGAGCTCTCTGAGGGAATAATCCTGGTATGCATAGGTGGAGATTTCCCAGTTACCCTCTCTCACTGCATCTCATTTAATGCTAATGCTAACTCACAAGGAGAGACCCCTCATTAGAGTAACACATGCCCTGAAACCAAATAAGCACCTGTCTTCGCTCTTTCTAATCTTCCTCTAGAACCTGATGGAGAAAGCCAACATGACCATCCTCTTGGAGAAGAATGTTTCAACTACAATCTTAAGCACCGTTCATTCACCAGTGGATATAACTCCTATGAATCTGGCTATGGGCATCTCCAACTTGGTGGCCTTCCTGGTGGGGACATCAGTCAACGGGCTCTTCCTATGGGTATTGGCGATGAAGATGAAGAGAACTGTGACTACCCTCTGGTTCCTCAACCTGATCCTCATCTATTTCATGTCTTCTTCCTACATACCTTTCTTTGCTGTCTACTTCCTCCTTGATTTCCACTGGGTCTTTGGCGCAATCATGTGCAAAGTGGTTAACTCCCTAGGTTCACTGGGGATGTTTATCACCGTCTTTCTCATCACTATTATCAGCATAGACCGCTACCTGCTCATCTGCCACCCCATCTGGTCCCAGTATAACCGGACTGTTCCTCGGGCACGGAGACTGATTGCAGGAGTGTGGCTCACTTCGTTCGCCCTGAGTGCTCCCTACCTGGCTTTCCGGGAGACTCGAGAAGCAGAAAAGGGTAAAATCACGTGTGTCAACAATTATGCTCTCTCCAGTGACTGGGGTAGTCCCAGAATAGAAGCCCTAAGGAATCTCATTCATTTGACTCTCTTTTTGGTTCGATTCCTGCTGGCCTTCTTGATTCCCTTCTGCATCATAACGGGCTGCTATTGCAGAATGAGATCAGAACTAAAGAAGAAAAGGTGGGTGAGGAACAAAAAGCCCTTCAGAATCCTGGCAATTGCTGTGGCCTCCTTCTTCGTCTGCTGGCTTCCTTACCATCTCTATCATGGTTTATCACTCTTTAAGAGAGTACCAGATGGATTACTACTGCCTCTTCAAGGAATTTTTATCATCACAAGGTGTTTCAATTTCTGCGTCACCCCCATTCTCTATCTCTTTGTTGGGGAGAAATTCCAGCAAATCTGCAAGATGTCCCTTCTCGGTTTGCTGAAGAAAGCTTTTGTGGATATCCCTGTCCAACCTGGGGATGATCCACTGGCAATGACAAGGGCCACCCAACCAGTACCAGCAACAGCTTGTAGATGAAGATTACTTGGGGGTGGAGGATCATCTGCCATCTCTTTGAAGAGGCTGCCTTGGGTTGGTGGTAGAAAGAAACTCAGTTCCTACATCTTATAAAATTGCTTTCCAGAGTGAGATTTTTCCCCTGTGTGAACTGGCACGGAACCATATTAACGAATGTTCGGTTCGCAATGTGAAAAGTATAACCTCCATGCAAGAAGAATCCAGTTTAAAACTTGTCATTGGGTGCCACTTTCCTGGCCTTCCACTAACGATGCAAAACTGAATTATTCAAAATGGCTTTTTACACAAAAGGGCTGTTTTGTAGGGAGATGATCCAAAAGAGATGCTTCATCAACAAGTTAGGGACCATAGACTTCACCACTATGTTGTCTCACAGACTATCTGTTTCTTTAAGTATGTGCTCCTATGTACTACCTGTTGCTTTAAGTATGACCCTCCTGGATAGTTCTATGTTTTCTAATGTCTGTCCTAGAATTGCTTAAGCTCTGTTTCAGGATTTCTTCAACTCTGTATTGGATTGATTTCTAATACAATATCTTTGTAAACTTGCATTTATTTATCCGATGGCATTGTTCATTGAAATGTCCTTGATACTGACTGTGCTAATCTTACTCTATGTAATCCGCCTTGAGTCTCAGTGAGAAAGGTGGACTATAAATAACACAAATAAATAAATGAATAAACAAAAAAACAAATAAATAAACAGGGCTGAGAAGAACATTTCATATTTGAACAGCCTGGCTGTATCACATGTTCCCATATGACTCTGCTTTATCTCGTACAAGACCAGCGGTTTATCAAGGTCAATCTTATCTACACGGCTGACAGCCGTTCTTCAAGATCTTAAGAAGAGGATTTTCACATCACCTACTTCCAGAACATTTTAACTAGAGATGCCAGGGATTGAACCAGGGACCTTCTGCGCTCAAAGAAGATGCTCTATCGCTCCCGTCATGTCTCTTCTCTAGTCTTCATTATATGATTAATGTCCTGCACATATATTATTGTGCATGCAGTTGCTATGCTGTTTTTACAATGCATCTGTGATTCTGGAGATTTGCAATCTTTCCCCCATCGGTCTTGTGACTAAGTCCTGCTTCGATGGAAAGTTTTTGATGCTTTATTATGTAAACATTTAAAATTTGCTTTGTATGTTTATGTGCCGCTGTGTGATATCACTACTGCAGTGAGATGCTATATTCTAGTTGTCTGTTTTCTCTTTTAAATGTATTTTTAGTTTGGGGTTTATGGCACATTTTTTAAAAAAATTATTATACTTTTTCCCTTAGGAGAAAGGTGGGATATTAATGTTGCAAAATAAATGAACAGCTTTCAAGAGGTCGATATTAATTTGATTGCACTTTAATCATTAATAAATTCCATACAATGCAGCTCCTTGGAGTCTGGTAAAAATGTACATTTGTGCAAGACATTGCACACCTTTGACATTTTTCTGATTACTTTTTTAAAGAGAAATCATGATTTTATGTTGTATATCTAATGATCTGCTGATGATGTACACAGATAAATTGCTAGTCAGAAAATACCACTTTGGCTGATTTGTGTAGCTGAAACAGTTTTCAGTCACGATGCCCAAAATTCTACTTACAAAAAAAATTGTGGACGGAGTCAAAAATGAGTTTGCTCTCAAATACCTGGATGCCAAATCAATTTCATTTCAGATGGGGTGAAGGAGTCAAGAGAGAAGCTAAGACAGTCTGATGGGAATGGGAAATCAAGAGTATGCATGAATATAGCAGGCATGTTGTGGAACGACATCTTTCAGACATTGGCAAACAACCTGGAACCTGGAACAACAAAGCATCTCTCTCCCAGTCTCTTATTTGCAGGCCCAACACCCAACATGATTTCACAGGAATCACATAGTCTAGCACAGGGGTCCCCAACAAGGCACCCATGGGCACCCGCTGATACCTTACCCAGTGCCCACTGTGTGTTATTAGAAAGCAGGTGGGGCAAGGTAGAGATCCTGCCCAGCAGCACTTCTAATAGGCTGTGCAGATTAAAATAACATAGTTTTGGTGGCAGCAGCCACTATAGTGTTGGTTTTATTCTCTCTCGTCTTTCCCTGTGTATTTTAAAAAAATGTTCTTCTTGTCCCCAGCATTTGGGCTTCCTCCGTGTGCATGTATGGGTGTGTGTCAGAGTTTCTCAGGTGCTCGCAGGCTGAAAAAGATTGGAGACCCCTACTCTAGTGACACATTTTAACCACCTTTTGAACAAATATTCAATATAGCTGAAAAGTATGATGAACAGTTATTCAGTGTCTGTTTGTACACTTGTGGCAATGTGGCATTGCTGTCTTAATCTTCATTTGCAACTATGAATGCAGAATCAACAGGGCAATATTAATCTTGTTTATCCTGGAATAAAAATGCATGACTTTGGACAATGTGCTTTGGGGGCCCTTCTGTGTATTTCCTTTCACTCCAGATTAGAGATGGGCATGAACCGAAATACGAAACAAAATTCATGACAAACCAGGCTGGTTCATGGTTCATGAACCAGAGGTTCGTCAGATCCCATTTCTGACGAACCACCATGAACTTTAAGCTGGTTTGTTTGGTTAATTTTTCAGTTCATCACTGCAGGCAGCCTGGCACCAATCCATCAGTTTCCTAGGCAACAGGGGATGGACTTCTTGCTGACCTTCTGCTGACACGGAAGTGGTGATTTGCTGGCCCGGAAGTGACATTTTCATGAACCAAAACAAACCGATTTGTGAACCGGGGCAGGTTTGTGAAAGTTCGTAATTCGTGGTTAATGAAATGTGATGAACCACAAACCACATGGTTCTTTTTTTCTTGTTCGTGTCCATCTCTACTCCAGATGTTGGTTTCCTTTCACTCTGGAAGAACACAGCTGTATGTGACGCCTTCTATAGACTGCTGGTTGTAGTAAATCCCACTGTACCGAACAACAGGATCCTGGAGGACACAGTTGTGTGTGATGTCTTCCCTGGGCATAAGATTGCTGTAGATGTCACTGGTATCATCGGCCACCTGTTGTCCTTTTGAACGGGCGTCATCGGCCGCCTGTTGGCCGTTTGAATCAGATGAAACTTTCCTCTCCTTCAAAAGGCTAAAAGTAAATGTCATCAAAATACAGCGATTAAATAGCTAGATGGAGGTGGGCATGAACTGCTTGGAACTGGGTCAATGAGTACAGAACAAGTACAGAAAACATGAAAAATAACTTACCAGATCAGGTATGCGCCTAGCAAAAAGAGGGTGGCTGTGATCAAAGGCCCACAGAGAGCAGAGATCAAGATACTGGGATAAGCTCCTGCAATGTTAAAATGAGATAAGAAGAAACTGAGGCAGAGGCTAAGAGCTCCACTTTGGGCTTCGTAATATCTGTCCCCCACAAAAGGCAGCCCAGTGCCATCTCTTTGGATGGTAGGTAATCAATTATTTGGGGCACTTTGGCACCTCCACTGAGCCTGCAACTCTTACTTACCCTTAAGATCGACATCTACAGATAGAACAAAATCTAAACTACACAACAAGACTGAATTACTGTAAGAAAATGAGTACAAGAGGCTAGGTTTCCTTTATCAAGAGCAACTTCTGACATTTCTTCCTTATTTATTTGGGTGGGAGGGTGGCATGGTATAGCCTGATCTCATCAGAGCTTAGAAGCTAAGCTACTTGGATGGGAGGTCACTGAGGAAGACTCTGCAGAGGAAGGCACTGGCAAACCACCTCTGCCTTTTACTTACCTTGAAAGCCTCTTGCTGGGCGCAAGTTGACGGCACATAGGCATTTATTTATTTATTTTATTCACATTATTTATTGTCCACCTTTCTCACTGAGATTCAAGGCAGATTACACGGTGTGAGTTAATACAGTCAGTCATTTATTATAAACAATGGAATAGGGTATATAAATGCAAATTTGCAAAGATTTAAAATCAGCAGAAATCCAATACAGAGCTGAAGAAATGCTGAAACAGAGCATAAGCAATTCTGAGACTGATACATTAAAAAACATAGAACTACCCAGTAGGATCATACCCAAAGCAACAGATAGCACACAGCGGCACATAGTAGTAAACACTATGGTTCCTAGCCCTCTACTGATGCATCCCTCTGAGACCACTTCCTTACAGTACAGCCCTCCTAGCTGAGTAAAAAGGCCCTCTTGAATAATTCAGTTTCACATCATCTGTGGAAAGGCAGGAGAATGGGAGCTTTCCTGACCTCTTCAGGTAGGCTGTCCATGGTTGGCATGCACAAAAATCCGGGAAGAGATCTGGGAGAAAGACTCACTTGTTATGGAAGAACTGAGTACAAACTGAAGGGTGTAGGCCCCGGAAGGATTGGTCACAGAACAAACGATGCTGTGGTACTCCTTCTGGCTCCCTGTCCAGTTTAGGGAACTGGTGAGCTCTTTTCCCTGCAGAGTTTCTCTTGGGATACTCCCATTGATAATCTTGCCATCCACTTGCCACTTGATCTGGGGTGGAGGCCAAGAGTGCAGAGAACAAGTGCATAAGATGGCATTGCCCTCACGTCGACATGTGGAATTTTGCTGGGTGCTGCTGAGCCTGGGTCCATCTGGAAAAGTGTAAAAATCCAATGAATCAGAGGCAGAAAGTAGAAAAGAGCAAGAGTCCAGTAGCACCTATAAGACTAACAAAATTTGTGGTAGGGTATGAGCTTTTGTGAGCCACAGCTCACTTCTTCAGATACCTGAGATACCTGAAGACGTGAGCTGTGACTCACGAAAGTTCATACCCTGCCACAGATTTTGTCCGTCTTATAGGTGCTACTGGACTCTTTCTCTTTTCTACTACTACAGACAGACCAACACCGCTACTCATCTTGATCTATCTCCAGAGACCGAAAAGATTGTTTTTAAAAAGCCTCTCCTTGCAGTACTGCAACAGAGCACAAGAGGGCGATATGCAAGTGATAACGGATTAAAAGGCAATGGTCGTTGTGGGTTTTCCGGGCTGTATTGCCGTGGTCTTGGCATTGTAGTTCTTGACGTTTCGCCAGCAGCTGTGGCTGGCATCTTCAGAGGTGTAGCACCAAAAGACAGAGATCTCTCAGTGTCACAGTGTGGAAAAGATGTAGGTCATTTGTATCTACTCAGGAGGGGTGGGGTTGAGCTGAGTCATCCTGTAAGAGTTTCCCAGGGTGTGGAATGCTAATGGCGGGAGGCTTCACTGTATCCTGAGGAGGTTCTTTTGCATATGGATTGGTACTTGATGTGCTAATCTTCTCTGCAGGGCTATTGTCGGGGATAGAATGTTTTGTTAGCCTGGTGTTTTTCAGAACTGGAAACCATGCTCTGTTCATTCTTAAGGTTTCTTCTTTCCTGTTGAAGTTTTGCTTATGCTTGTGAATTTCAATGGCTTCCCTGTGCAGTCTGACAAAGTAGTTGGAAGAGTTGTCCAGTATTTTGGTGTCCTGGAATAAGAAACTGTGCCCTGTTTGAGTTAGGCTATGTTCAGCCACTGCTGATTTTTCAGGTTGTCCAAGTCTGCAGTGTCTTTCATGTTCTTTTATTCTTGTCTGGATGCTACGCTTTGTGGTCCCGATGTAAACTTGTCCACAGCTGCAGGGTATATGGTATACTCCTGCAGAGGTGAGGGGGTCTCTACTGTCTTTTGCTGATCGTAGCATCTGTTGTATTTTTCGGGTGGGTCTGAATACTGCTTGAAGGTTATGCTTTTTCATAAGCTTTCCCATCTGATCAGTAATTCCTTTGATATATGGCAAAAACACTTTTCCAGCTCAACCCCACCCCTCCTGAGTAGATACAAATGACCTACATCTTTTCCACATTGTGACACTGAGAGATCTCTGTCTTTTGGTGCTACACCTCTGAAGATGCCAGCCACAGCTGCTGGCGAAACGTCAGGAACTACAATGCCAAGACCACGGCAATACAGCCCGGAAAACCCACAACGACCATCGTTCTCAGGCCGTGAAAGCCTTCGACAATACATCGGTTTAAAAGGCATTTTGCCAACATTTACTTATTTTATAACTTTTGACTTTTATTGTTATTGACTTCATTTACGGTCTATCTGTCTTGTTGAGACTCAAGGCGGATCCTCGATCTTGCACGCATTTCCAATGATCATTTGGAAATGCCCCACCCACACGCACACATACACAACTCCTCAATTATGCACTTTGCCATAACTTGCAAGTTTCACAAGATAAAATTGAGAAAACTCATCCAATTTTGCAAATTTCATTGGAGGGTTTGCGAGTGAGGCAGGGGGTAAGATACATAAATAAATAAGGTAAATTTTCCCCTTCTGCATGTCCATGGATGGCTTCAAAAACTACATGCCTGAATACCCTGGAAACTGCATTTTGATTTTTGGGACTCATGCACAGCAACAGCACATGGGGTGGGTGTGTCCAAAGTGTCATGCTTAAGTGACATGCACAGAAGTGCTGCCCTCTCAAACTCATTAAGTCACACCAATGACTCTTCTTGTGCTTGTGCCATGGCAAGAAAAAGATTGCCCTGAACCAAGAGACTCACTCCACCTACATTCATATGCACTGAGATGCCATGATGGGAAGAAAAAAGCCTCACTGGTTAGATTTCTGCCCATCATCAAATGCAAGTGTCTTACCAGGAAAAAAAAAACAAGTAGCAAACTGATAAATAAATCGTTATGTAGGCCCCAGAAACCTAATTAAACGATTCCATGTTTGGGCCGTTAGCAGAGTCTATCATTTGGCAGAGGAAGTGTGATTATAGGTGGTTGTGAGCTTGTTCTGCTGGCTGGTGTTGAGTGCAGGAGAGAAAATCATAAATCATAGACTTGCTTTATATTTAGAAAAGAAATAAGAGTTCTTTATTGTAGGAACTCCATACTCTGATAGGAAAGGCGGAGAGACAGATCCTAACTAGTCTAAGGATGGGCATGAATGGCTGGGCAAGGCCTGCATCCATGCTGCCAAGATGGAAGAAGGAGAAAGAGAGAAGTGTTGCCTGGAACAATGCCAGGAAGAGAAGAAGTGAGAGGGAGGAAGTCAGGAGGAGGAAATCCTGAGAATAGCAATCTACATATCAAGGGACAGTCAGAGCAGTAAACAGTAAACAGAGTGCCCTGACCTCTCTATCATTCTATCGCTTTGGTTTGTCCCCCTCTGAATCCTCCTCTTCCAACACAAACCAAAGAGGAATGCCGCCATGTAAAGATGCGGTGGTTCTTACATTGCACACATAGTTGGAGGGTCTTCCTTGCAGAACCGTATGGAGTTTTCGCCCAGCACAGATATTCCCCAGCATCCTCTGGTCTGACCTTTGGTAGCAGGAGAACATGCTCCCTGCTTTGCCTGGCGCTGCTGAGGGTCTTGTTCCCCTTCCTCCAGCTCAGGGTGGGGTCAGGCCTGCTCTCTACGTTACAAACCAGGGCGATGCGTTCACCTTCTTGGGCCACCGCTGAATCCACATCCCTTTTGGCTTCCTGGGAGCACAAAGCTGCAAGAGAAACAGACCTGAGTTAGAGACAATTGCTTTGGGGTGTGCCTGTTGCTGAGATGAGGTCTATGACGGGGTAGAGGTTTATAGTTTGATCCCTCCGCCCCGCCCCAGCAAGGCTTTGGGGAAAGTTTATTAAAGTACCAGTGTAAGATGCAGGGTAGTACAAGGTCTAGCACCCCTCGCCCCGGTACTCCCTCTTCTATGTTCTCTATATATAGGGTTGCCAGCTCTAGGTTGGGAAATTTCTGGAGATTTGGGGGGGGGGGAAGAGCTTGGGGAGGGTGGGATTTGGGGAGAGAAAGGACCACAGTGGGGTATAATGCCCTAGAGTCCACCCTCCAAAGCAGCTGTTTTCTCCAGGGGAACTGATCTCTGTCACCTGGAGATCACTTGTAATCACCCAGCAAACGCCTGATGAACCTGAAGGGGCGGCTCCTCTTCCCCCCTCCAAACCTAATGGCTCTCTTGCTCTGTTTTTGATCATTTACGTCAGGACAAAGGCACAGGCTCTGTATGCCTCTACATGAAAATGCCCATGAAATCTTTGATCTATACTCAGCAGTTCTCTCTCTCCAATCTGATCCTTCATCATCACTGCTGTAGCATCGTGGTTAAGTGGTTGGGTTGCGAGTCAGCAGTCTGCTGGTTCGAAACCCCCTACTGCCCTGAGCTCATCAGGCAACCTTGGGCAAGCATCTCCTCTCAGCCCCAGCTCCCCAGCTGGATTGTGGGGATAATGATAACAATGACCTTGTTCGGTGCTTTGAGAGGGACCCTGATCTGTCTAGAAGAGAGGTATATAAGCATGCTGTTTGTATTACTAAACTCTTAGATCTTAACTGGCTTGGGGTATGTGTGTGTATTTACTGTCAGATGCAAGTGAACCTAGAACCTCTGGGCTCCATCTAGTTCTCATAATCAGAGCCAGTGTGGTGTAGTGTTTCTCATGTCAGAATAGGATTTGGGAGACCCAGGTTCGAATCCCCGCTCAGCCAAGGATGCTCTCTGGGTGACCTTGGACCCCTCACTCTCTTTCAGGCTAACCTACTGCACAAGGTTGTTGTGAGGATAAAATGGAGGAGGGGGCTGGCTACGCTAAATAAGCCACTTTGGGTCCCCGTTGGGGAGAAAAGTAGGGTGCAAACTTCTAGATGTCGGTTCCTATCAATTCCATCAACTTATTCACTTACCCATAACTCACATGAATGAATGAATGAATGAATGAATGAATGAATGAATGAATGAATGAATGAATGAATGAATGAATGAATGAACTTTGTTGAGAATGTGGTATCTAAATACAAGAAATGAATACTCTTTTAAATTCAGATTTCTACTGAAGCTCTGAAATGGGTCAGAAAGTGTCATTTTTCTTAGGTTCAATGACTAAAATAAGCAAACACCCTCAGAGCTTCATATATCTCACCAGCATGTCCATGGCTTGTTCCATTTGCCAGTATTTTGATGACCTGAGGAGGACCTGAAACAGAATATACCAACACACTGAGGTCAGGGAAGCAAAAGTTTAATGGAGACATACCCCACCTCCCACCCTCCACAAGTTAGAGTGGGACAGCACTAAGGAGGAAAAGGAAGATTAACCTTTCCACCGCCAGTCCATTTTCTGGGGAAAGTAAGTAGATCCGGAGGTGGTAGCAGGATCTTACCATACCCCCAAAGTCTCAGAAGGTCTCTGGAGAGGTATGAGACTACTTTAAATCTGTGCATCTCTCTGGACAACTCAACTGCCTCAGCAGCTTGCTGTCCTGAAGCAAATAACAGGGGCAGGGGAGAGGAGGTGAAGAACTTGAGACCCTGATAACGTGAGTTGTCCTAGGGGAAGAAATTGCGTCTCAGTGGAAGGGCATCTATTTGCATGCAAGACTTGTGTCCAATCCGTCTCATCTCTACTTAAAGGAGCTCTCAGCTGTCCAGAGAGACCTTCCCCTGCCAGAGGCCTTGGAGAGCTACCGTGACTCAGAGGAGTTAATCATGAGCTGCGTGTACCAGCGGTCTTACTTAGAATAAGTAGGGATAAACTAATGTTCCCTCTTTTGTTCCTGTTGATATTCAATTCTAATTTTGGCATCAATTTCTCTGTAGGTTTTGTATATTTTGAGAGCACACGTTGTACAATTTGGGCATGCAAAACTTGTTGTCTTTATGCTTTTATAGAATTTACACATAAAGCCGAAGTACAAGGCTGATTGATAGAAGAACAAATAATACTGAAAAATGCAAACATTGTTGGGGGGGGGGACTTTGGCACAAGGAAACCAAAAATAATAATAACAATAATAACATTTAATTTATATACCGCCCTTCAGGACAACTTAATGCCCACTCAGAGTGGTTTACAAACTATGCCATTGTTATCCCCACAACAAAACACTCTGAGAGGTGGGTGGGGCTGAGAGAGCTCCTAGAAGCTGTGACTGACCCAAGGTCACCCAGCTGGCTTCAGGGGGAATCAAACCCAGTTCTCCAGATTAGAGACCCATGCTCTTAACCACTACATCAAATGAAAAAGAGTCTAGTAGCACCTTTAAGACTAACCAATTTTATTGTAGCATAAGCTGCCTGGTGTGGGCTTTCGGGGACCACAGTTCTCTTTGTCAGATGCATCTGGCAGGGAGAGCTGTGGTTATCGAAGGCTTATATTGCATAGGAATTGGAAGCTTTTACTGCTGCAAACTAGCACGGCAAACTGACTCCACACCAAAAGGAGATGTTTACATTTACTAGCAAAGGAATGTTTTGGTTGCCTCCCCGCTAATTGCAACCTGTCCCCTTCTGATATATGTCTCCTTCTCTCCCCTATCTCCCCTCCTCTTCTGTATTTGACCAGTTTGGATCATGCATCTGACGAAGAGAACTTGATTCTCGAAAGCTTATGCTACAATAAAATTGGTTAGTCTTAAAGGTGCTACTGGACTCTTTTTGATTTTACTACTACAGACTAACACGGCTAACTCCTCTGGATACATCAAATGAAGAATCACAAGTTCTTTTTTTAATGATAAAGTAATTTACTGTGACAACATTGATTAATTTCTTTAAAAGGGCCAAAATACAACCATTTTAAAATTCATAACATTCTATTTGCATATGGGTGACCTGAAATTGAAAATGGTGGGTGGGTTTGGATACAGCAAGGATGTAAAATTTTAAATCATCCCCTGAGAATGTTTTTTAATGTAAGTCCTATAATTGATTATGTTCTGTTTCAGCAATTCTCCAACCCCATATTGGATCCTTGCTAATGCTATGTCTTTGTAAACTTGTATTCATTTACTCTATGACATTGTTTATGGAAATGTTCTTGACACTGTATGGAAATGCCTGCCCTTGTCCTTGCCACTGATTGTACTAATCAACGCTATGTAATCCGCCTTGAGTCTCAGTGAGAAAGGCGGAATATAAATAAATAAATAAATAAATAAATAAATAAATAAATAAATAAATAAATAAATAAATAAGGTTTATGTTGGAGGAAGACAAAGGAGAAAATTCATAAGAAGAGAAAAAGACGCTCAAGAGATAGTTGGGCTTCAGACGTTTTGGTGCCAGAAAGGACTGAGAGATACAGCTCCCTTAAGTTTCTAGTATCATCAATGTAGCATAAGTTTTCGAGAATCTCGAAAGCTTATGCTACAATAAAGTTGGTTAGCCTTAAAAGTGCTACTGGACTCTTTTTGATTTTGCTACTACAGACTAACACGGCTAACTCCTCTGCATCTAGTATCATCAATGTATCCAAAAAACAGCTTTGGGGTCTCTTGCAGTGGGGAAATGTGAAAGTTACCCACATATCAAAAGAAGCAAACTACCACTCAATGCATTACAATGGCATGCTATTATCACATCGACATTGAGTCTGGATCTGCTGGCATAATTATAAGCAAAGCTTCCCCATCCCTGCAGCATAAAATGGGCAGACTGGCCGTTTCACTTATGGAGAAAGTTCCCAGTAGGTCACTGCCCTAGAAGGCTACTGGCAACCAGAAAGAAGCAGAGCCCAAACCTAGTAGCTCTGCCAATGCCACAGGGTCTGATAGGCTTGGACCCTGCATTGGCGACAAGGATCAATGTCAGCTCAGCAGTTGCAGTTTCCTACACTGCCACTAGTTGGCAGCAGTGCAGGAGGAAATAAAGAATGGCTGGGAACACTGGCTGGGTATTTGCCAAACAGCCCCTGAAGTGCTGACATGTAGGGTTGCTGGAGCCGCTCAGCTTGGCACGTCCCCGTGCCATTTCAACTTCTAAGTCTGCCTGCATGGAAAAAATACAAAACAGGAAAAAAGAAAGTAAAATAAGCAGAAAACCTCTTACCGAACACAAAAATAGAAGGTGAAGTATGAATTTGATTGCTGTGGTTGGCATAAGTGTATTTCAGACTTCCTTTCTCGATCCGAAAGTAATACTCCCCTTCATCCCCCCATTGGGTGTCATTGATGCGGAAGGAGCACATGCCTTGATTGGGATCCCCTGTGAACTGGAAGCGGTTCACGGCAGATCTATCAACTGCTACCTTCTTGTCAGTGGTAGCCACAAGACGACCGGGGTCAGAGCGGTGTGGGTAGGCATGGGACTTTTTCTTAAACCAGTAGCCATAGAGTTCCTCTGACCCGGTCTGGTTTGGGTAGGTGAACTGGCAGGGTATGTGGACCCAGAGGCCCTGACGGACAGAGACAGAGGCAGGCATCGTCAGTGTATAATCCGATTTCTGGCTCATCAAACCTTCCAGAGAGAGAGAAACAAGAAGTTAACAGGGCATGTGAACAGAGAACTAAATAAATCCTATTTTGCACTGGTCATTCAATAGTTCTGTTGATTCCTTTTACACCCAGTAGCAACACATTGGGTAGTTATAGTATTTGACCCCTGGAGCAAGAAGAGGAGAAACATACAACTGATATCATCTCGGAACTTGTAGCATACGTTCTCAGACATTTATGCAAATTTGCAGAAGGAGGAACAAGCCCTCTGAGCAAGGAACACAGAGATTTATGATTTACAATGGAGAAATTTCAGGGTGGGGGGAGAATATCACCATGCCAGCATCTCCCTGCTCAGCTTCAAGGGAGGGGGCTGTGGTCTCTGGCAGGACTCCTAAAATACCTGCCTTTCTTGAACTACTCAATAGTCAGGCAGCCTCTGCTTATAACCTGGTCTTTTGCTTCTTCCTTTGGAAAAATGGGACCAGCTCACATGGAGTCCCAAGACTGAGGGCCAAGCTACAAGTGATGAATGACACTTGAATGGCAAGTGTGTTTCTCTCTGTTCACTTGCTCTCCACTCAATCCACTTGCCGTTCAACTGTCTTTCATCACTTGTAGCTTGGCCCTTAGTCTCATTTCCATGTCTTAATTGAGCTTTTGATCCACTGAGCTTTAATAATGCAAAAATGATACTGTAAGGAAGGAAGTGGCTTAGTACACAATGGGTTTGTGGGCTGCCAGACAGGTAACAAAGGATTAGCAAGCAACGGGCTGTGACCTTTACAGAAAGCCAAGAAATTTGCACTCTGAACTGATGACATGCAAATTGTTGTGAGCAGATTCATCCATGCTTAATCTCATTTGCATATCTGAATTAAAGACAGTGTGACAGCGAAACTGATGTAAGACCGACAAGAGTATCCAATTGATGTTCTCAATACCTCTGATTTTTCTTAATACAAAAGAGGAGGAAGGGGGGAGAGGCATTTGAAATGCAAATGGACATTTTGGCAACATAGCATTTCCTTTCATAGCTGCTTTAACCTTTGTTAAAGAAAACATCCTCAGATGTCCACATAAATAGCGCAGGAGAACCTCAAGAGCAATTTAAACCTCACATACAAAAATGTTCTAAGGACTTTTTTCCTTGTCAGATAATATTCATCTCAAACAACTGTGCAAAAGATAGGCCACCACCTTTGGATTCCAAATGCATTAAAAATCTGTGGATTTGTTCCCCTTGTGAAGGATAAAACTCGAATGTCTTCTCCGAACTTCAACTGAAGAGGTGGCAAGGTGGTATTGAAGCATATGAAAGGTCTAATAATGACATTATGGGAGACCTTGCAGGAGCCGTGAAACCACATCCTACCCCCACCCAACAACTCCTTGGAAATCTTTAGCAAAAGAAACGCATATTGGCAACGTCGACCCAACATTTCCCTGCCCCTCTTCCATCAGTTCATCTGCTGATGCCTGCCAAGGATAGGAAGATAAACACTAGATAGCATGAGGTTGCATGCCTTTATTTAGAGCTATCCTAGTTCTGTAGAGCTGCCAGTTCAAGCTTGAGGAACTCCTGGAGATCTGGGGTGGTGCTGGGAGAATGGAATTTGGGGGAAAGAGAGAGGTCATTGGGTATGGGATGGTATAGGGTTTACCTTCCAAAGCTGCCATTTTGTCCAAGGAAATGGATCTCAGCAGTCTAGAGATCAGTTGTAATTCCAAGAGAACTTCAGACCCCGCCTGGAGATCAGCAAACCTAGTCTTCAATCTAAAATTGCTTGCATGGTGGCTCATAGAAACCACAAGTCAATGCCTAGGTTGATTTCATCCCTTAGGGAGGGGATTATGATGAGCTGACTGCTTCCTGCCTGCCCTTTGAGGGCCTCTTTAATGGAAGCTGGAAGAAGGAAGGATCTAAGCAGGACATGAATCCAGGCACACCAAAGGGGTTCTTGGTTCTTCCTTGTAATGGAAGATGGCCATTTGTTTCTTCTTCCTAGAAGATACTTAGCAGCAGCAGCAACGGTTTGCTTGAAACTAGAGTTGCCAGCCTCCAGGTGGTGGCTGGAGATGCCCTGGAATTACAACTGATCTCCAAGCCACAGAGATCAGTTTCCCTGGAGAAAATGGCTGCTTTGGAGGGTGGACTCTGTGGAATTATACCCCACTGATGTCCCTCCCCTCCCCTCCCCTCCCCAAACCCTGCTTCTGCAGGCTCCACCCCCAAAATCTCCAGGAATTTCCCACCTGGCAACTCTACCTGCCACATCTGCTAAGGTCTATTTGTTGACTAGTTCAAGGTATTAACTCACCAAATGTTCCTGTTAGGAGCTCAAGAAACTGAAGCTAGCATCATTACAGGAAGCTAGAGAATATATTTTTAGAAGATTCAGAGTTCTGCCTGTAGCACTTACCTTTGCAGAGAGGGGCCAGGAACAGAACAACCAGCTTTGCCACAAAGGAGGCTACAGACTTCATTTTCCAGAAGGGACCAATGAGCTGCTGAATTCTCCAGCCTTGTGACGTCCCCTTGGAACTGGAGGTTTTGACCAGAGATCAGTAGCACGTTAGAGGCAGCGAGCAGGCAGCAGAAAATATACTGATGGTAGAGGGTGGTCAGAGACCCTAGATTTAGAAAAATAACAAGAACTGAGGTAGTGCCCAGTCCACAGCTCAGTGAATTCCCAGAGTAGATTTCTTTTCTGTGCACCAAGGCTTTTAGCTAAGGAATCCGTCTTTTTGTATTTCTGGCATTGTTCAAGGATGCTGTATTCAGATGAGATGACATGACAGGAGATAACGTTGTTGAGCGGAGGAACGGGAACAAGCAGAAAAAGGTGACCTAAGCAGAGGGCTTAAATGACATTTGCTGTACAGGTAAGTTCCATTGTGTTGAGCTACTGCCTTGGTTTCCATGCCAGTCCCTCAGTACAGTTAGGAATGGATGCCAGCATTACCAACTTCTGCTTGTGTTCGAAACACCTGATCAGATCGCCTTGCCTATTTTTTGTCAAGATCAATTTGAGCACCATGAACTCAAAATGAGTCAGATCCTTCGCCTATCAAGGTCAGATTGGCAGCAGTTCTCCAGGGCGGAGACTTTTCACATCACCGCCTGCCTGATCCCTGTCCATGGAGGTGCTAGGGATTGAACCGGGGACCTTCTGCAGGCAAAGCAGATACTCTGCCACTGCGCCACGGTCTTTTCCCTTAATGAGAACACACGGAGCTGCCTTATATTGAGTCACCCTTTTGGTCTATTAGTGCCCGGATTGTCTACTCAGACTGACAGTGGCTCTCCAGAGTTTCACATGGAGATTTGTCATATCACCTATTGCTTGGTCCTTTTAACTGGAGAGATACCGGGGACTGGAGCTGGGACTTCCTACATGCAAAGCAGATGCTCTAAACACTAAGCTTTGGCCCGGTCCCTGAAAACATTTAAGCTGATCTATCAAGGTCAGTCTTGTCTACTCAGACTGGCAGCTGCTCTCCAGGGTCTCAGGCAGAGGTCTTCCCCATCATCGGCTACTTGACCCTTTGAAATGGAGAGGTCAGGATTAGTCCTGGGACCTTCTGCATGCAAAAAATGAGCCATTATCCCCACAGAGGGTTTCCACCTTCCTCTCACCCGCTGAATTTTCGTGCCTTCAACCGTTGCCTCCCACAAAGAAACTTAACAGGGGCAGCTTTCACCACCATGGGGAAGCAGTGTTGGAGAAAACCCATAGGATAAATTGCCTTCCAACATGCCTCTGTTTAGAGAAGCAGATCAGGGGGAAAGGCAGCTATCCTCCGAATTTAGGTGTGCTTACCATGCAGCCAGGCAAGGAGCTGTGCTATCTCTTTGGTTCCTGTCTGAAGCCGGATAGCTGACTGGACACAGCTAAGATATTAATACAGAAACAAGAGAAAAATGGCAGGAAACAGCTTCTGTGAAATGTGTGGCGGGAGGGTGTTAGCCCATATTTTTTCTGTCCAGGGTCCAGAGCGTTTAGCAGTTGTTTCACAGTCTGACATTCAGGTGGGTGAAGCTCTTTCTGTTGCTGCAATTCTATCTCCATGGTAAGAAACTCTCTGAACAGGGGTACCTTAAAGATTAACTACAACCTGGTATGGGCTTTTTAAAATCAGAGCTCCTTTCCTCAGATACAGAGGCCAGTAGGCCTCTGTTTCTTTTTGCTATAACAGATCGACATGGCTACCCCACACTGGAATAATGAAAGAAAATCTTAGCCTGTTATATCATGCTGTTAAAGGAAGAAAAAGCCTGACCAGGAAAAAAAAGTGGATTTCTGTGCAACTTAACCACTGGCCTATTACAACGATTCCCACCTGTGAACAGATAACACTTTAAAAAAAGTAGGACCCATGCAAAACTGAAAGCATAAAACATGATTGCACTTGCGTGTCACTGATATTCATCTAGCAGGCTTCTGCATAGCTCCACATGGGGACCTCACATGCCCCTTTTGTTGAAGTAGCAATAAGGTAGAGAGGAAACCTTGTTGGAGAAGGGGGTAAACACTTTGCACTCACATTAAGCTTGAGAACATTCCATGGCTGCTCATATGGGACTGCTCAGAAGGCACGATGGTGAACCCACGGTTCACTCCTCCTCAGCATTGCCAGGAAATGCTGTGGTGAAGGTGCAGAAACCAGAGTTCCAGCGACTGTTTCAAGTGTGTAGCTACATGTTGTGGTTGCTTTTAGCACCCAAGCATGCAATGAGGCAGGCTTTATTGTGCAAAAACTGGCACAAAAATTTCTGCTTGGTTATCGAGCTGTGGCTCTGTTCACCCACAGACACAAGTGTTCCCCTGCTGGAGGGTTGCCACTTTTGGGCTGGGAAATTCCTGGAGATTTGGGGGTGGAGCCTGAGGTGGGAAGGGTCCGGGAGAGGAGGGACCTCAGCGAGTATACAGCAATAGAATCCACCCTCCAAAGTCACCAGTTTTTCCAGGGCAACTGATCTTTGTAGCCTGGAGATCAGTTGTAATTCCAGGAGATTTCTAGACTCCACCTGGAGGTTGGAAACACTATGCTTGATTCAGATTATATTGTTCGTAATTACCCTTCTTTGTAATAAATTAGAGATAGTTCTATATAACCGAGTATATAAAACAAAAATATTAATAATAATTGTCCCCCAAATCCCCTTCATTGTATTTTTTAAGACACTGTCTATGAAGTACAGTAGTGCTTACTTGTGTTAGGTGTACATTCATATTCAGCATTTTAGGTTTCAAATTTCATAACTGATCTGTTTTGCAGCTCCATTATTAATTTCATCATTACTACATACTTGATATTGCAGATTTTTAACAGCTATGCTCTCCACAGCTACAAGCTACAGTTTTAAGCTTGTCGATTGGACTGAAAATGTAAGATAAGATAGAGAACGACAAAATATCATTCAGTTGCTTTAATAGCCAGGAATCCCTCTTCTATATTTTTTGGAATGTGATATCCATCAAAGTTTAGGAAGGGGTCGCCCTACAAAGAGACAGTTTGGAAACAGCTTGCATTTGAAGCAGCAAAAGCAAGGGAGGAACCCACTCTAACGAAATAACCAATCGGAAGGGTAGAAACACACGAGTGGGGTGCAATGCCAAACCAAATGAATAATAAACACGTATGAAAATTTAAATACAAAATGTTGTTTTAACTCCGTCAAAGTAGTAAGTTTTCAGTTAAATCAATATGGTACAAAGTATCACATACAGAGGTGCTACACCACAGGAATTCAATCGCCAGGTAAGTATGAAATTCCAGTAATTAAATAATCAATTTCAAAGTCCATGTGATGAAAAGTTTGTGCTGTTGCAGAGCCACGACGCCCGACACGCAGCTTCGGCTCGTTCTGCTGTTTCGTCACAAAGGACCTCTTCAGGGGCGAAATGCCTCCACCTCACTACAAAACATACCAGTACATTCAATAAATATCTTTAAAAGGGACTAAGCTATGTCTTATTTTGGAGTACAAATTGCATATCCAGCTCACCCATATAGTTACGAAGTCGTGTAGCAAACAAGCAACCAATGGTAAGCACCATCCAAGGTTACATCTGGAGAATGGACCTGCTTTTAGATTTTACCCGTCCACTGCTGAGGCAACTCAGCAGTGGATGGGTCTTAGACATCAAGGAACGACTCCTTGCACGTCATGAAAATTATCAAGCATTGAGATTTCAGGTCATTGAAACAGCTTTATTGAAACTGGAAGCAGACAGAGGGCCAAGCTACACATGACGAATGACACTTGAACGGCAAGTGTATTTCTCCCTGTTCGCTTGCCCTCCACTCAATCCACTTGCCATTCAAGTGTCATTCGTCATGTGTAGCTTGGCCCAGAGACAGACAGGCTTAACAGGAGCCAACTATATACACACAAGCCACGCCCCTTTCAAAGCCACACACAACTAGGACCCTTAGTTTGCATTAACTATACACAAAGTAACTTATTTACAGTGCAGTGATTGGTCTTTATTATACAATACTGATTGATTGCTGTCAGCAGGAAAAAACCAATAGAGATGAAGACTTCAGGAGCCTTAGCTCAGGCAGAAGCTAAGTCAATACATAACAAAAATGCTGCCATGAGAATAGCTCCGCCTCACAATCCCTTGTTCTATCCTATTAGCATTCATTTCCAGGGCTCTTGTGAATTTCACAAACAGGGTTCTGCACAAAAGAGGGATTATTTGGTACCCACTCAGGGCCGGCCCGCTCATTAAGGCCAGCCTGGCAGCCACCTCAGGGTGCTAAGGTGCTGGAGGGGCGCTGGCCAAGGGGCAGGAGCATGCGCCATGGAACTGCCACCACCGCCGGCCAGGAGCACATGCTGGCAGCAGCAGTGTGGGGCAGTGAGCAGGCAGCCACCTGTTTAGTTGCTCTGAGGGCCAGGCACAGCCGGCGGCCAGGGCAGCCGGCTGTGCCTGGCCCGCAGAGCAACTGAACGGGAGGGCTGGAAGGCCCCCTGTGCATGCACCCAGCTCTGTGTGATGATGTCACACACAGTGACGTCATCATGCAGTCCGGTGTGTGTGTGCGCGTGCATGTGCACAGAGGCAGCCCTTAAAACTGCCTCAGGTGCTGGCGATGCTTTAGCTGGCCCTGTACCCACTTTCCTTTTATTACTTAAAAAATGAATCTCCCTCACATCTTTTAAATGGATGTCTATGCTGGCACAGAGTTCTTCGGGGTATTTGTAGGATGTGTTATGATTCACTGCTCCCTTGAGTTGAAAACAATAATATTCCATGCTCAAGTGCATTTTTAAAAATTGACTCACATGGTTATAAAAGAAAGCTGTTTGCTCTGAGTATTCTCTAGGAAAGGACTCTGAGAATTGTTCATTCATCATTTAAGAGAATTTATAAAACAAAAAGATCTTGGACACTGTGCTCAGAAGACAATGGCTTTCCCACTTTTCATTGTGACCAGCATATTCACCATTTTCCTCATAATTGACATGTTTGACTGAGAGATACTGACTGGACATGGGCACGAACGGAAAAAAAAAACCGAACACCCTGTTCGACGTTCGGTGCCATTCACAAACAACGGACAACGAACATGGATGAACATGAACTGTTCCCAGACATGTTAGTTGTTCATTGTTCATGGGGGCCAGAACCACCCCCACCCAACCCCCCACTTAGCCCCCCTCCCCTCAAACCCACTTACCTGTCCCTTTAAAGATCCCCCCTGCCGCCTGCCAGCTGATAGTTTAAAGGGCCCTGTCCTGGCAAAAACAGCAGTCTCTGCTGGCAGCTAGTTTGAGGGGTTACAAAAGTGACCTTCCCAATGTCCAATATCCACCATATTTGCAGGGGACATAGTCCTCACTGTCTTCTGAAGACTCCCCAAGTTTCAGAGAGATTGCACCCCGGTAAAGGCATGATCCACGGGTCTCCCCGTTGGCTGTCATTTTCTCTTCACAGTGGCAAAAACGGGACTCTCTGCTGGAAGTACTTTGAAGGGTTAAAGCCAGAAGGAAAGCCAGAAGGAGTTCAGACAGAGTTCAGTCCCTCCCAGCCTTCTGTTTCCATGAGGAGTGATTGCTCAAAACACAAACCAAAGGTAACAAAGGAGCTGTCCCAAGGGCACCAAACACACAGAAAATACAAAGAGCCCTTAGGAAAATACAGTCAACAATTATCCCAAATTCATATATTTAAGGTGCTTAAAGTGCTCAGTGCGAATAAATCCGTCATATGAATTGTTCCATCATACAAATTGTAAATTTCCTTTAGACATCAATGATGGTATACAAGTCGCAAAATTCCTACAGGCAGTACATGTAAACAATACATAAGGTGCTTGGAAGCCTTAATAGTCCAATATAAAGCCAGAATTTTCCACCAGAATGTAGTATCCAGGTTATAGAAGTCTTCTCTTGAGTAACCTGGATATTACATTCTGGTGGAAAATTCTGGCTTTATATTGGACTATTAAGGCTTCCAAGCACCTTATGTATTGTTTACATGTACTGCCTGTAGGAATTTTGCGACTTGTATACCATCATTGATGTCTAAAGGAAATTTACAATTTGTATGATGGAACAATTCATATGACGGATTTATTCGCACTGAGCACTTTAAGCACCTTAAATATATGAATTTGGGATAATTGTTGATTGTATTTTCCTAAGGGCTCTTTGTATTTTCTGTTTCCAAGGGGATTGATTGCAGCAGGTGCCAGACTGTCTGGCTTGCCGAACAACTGCCGAAGGCAATGAACGAGGCTTGCAACGACCTCCTGTTCGTTTAGGATGGGGCCTCAAGAACAGCTTGTTCGAGAACAGCAGATTAGGCTGTTCATTGGTTTTTTCTGTTCGTAATGCTGTTCGTGCCCATGTCTAATACTTACCCACTCAGGTCAAACTGGCCATATCACTCGTAAGGGCTCTACATTTTCAAATATGTCAGCATTCTGTGACTTTAGCATCATTACCACACGGATTCTGTCACACTGCTGTTTTCTCCATGTTTGGTCATTTATTTCTACATATTTGTTCAGCTTTTTCCTCTCTGTTACTCTCTTTTACATATATAATTTGATTTCCTCTATAGGGACTTCCCAGTTCCGTTTGTTAATCTATCATACATAAACGCCTCAAATATCTTTTGGCTTTCGCCTGCCATTTTATCATGGCAACCTTTGCAAATCTCAGCCACCATTGTATAAAGTTTCTACAAGTTTACTTCTTGTATGAGAACAGTTTCCATTTTTTCCCCTTTGGTCAGATTTTAAACACATTGTGTTTGCCTCAGTTTTATTTTATACATCTATTCTTTATTCATTCTGCTTTGGACTGTGATTGAAGTTGACTTTTGGCCTCCCTCATAATTGCTTTGTTCTCTGTTCTCATCTTTTTATTATGAAAAAAATTAATATTGCATACCTACCTCTCAGACTTTTAAAATATTAGTATATCTATTCAATATTTCCTTCTTTTCCCCTTCATTAGCTTGTATGGACCTTCTACATTGATATTAGTATTTTCTTTGCTTGACAATAATTTTCAAATATCTCATTCTTTTTTTTAAAAAAAAATTGTGAATTTCCCCATAAACAGAATATTTATTTTCACACATCTTTATAGAATTGTTACACACGATTTCATGTTATCTGGTTTAGCTGCAGTATTTTTCTTAAATAGAATTTTGCTACATCAACCGATTTTTGTTTGCTGCCAGTGAATGAAATCAGTACTAGTACAGCTGTTTGGGGACTTTCACCTTTACAAGTCTCAAAGTCTACATCTGTTTAGTCATGGAACTCATTTTATGGTTTCATTTTGGATAATTTCGAGATTTTTTTTAAAAAGTAGCAGCTTGCTATATGCACATGAATTTTGAAGACTTTGACTGCTGTTTGAAAAGCAGAGTTTCTTTTGTTTGTATTCATGAAATTGGTACAATCTAATGGAATTTATGGAGTTAATTTTTATGATTACAGCAATCAGCTTTGTCATCATAGTCATATAAGCAGGGCTTTTTTTCAGCCGGAACGTGGTGGAATGGAGTTCCGGAACCTCTTGAAAATGGCCACATGGCTGGTGGCCCCACCCCCTGATCTCCAGACAGAGGGGAGCTTAGATTGCCCTCCGAGGGCAATCTAAACTCCCCTCTGTCTGGAGATCAGGGGGCGGGGCCACCGGCCATGTAACCATTTTCTCCGAGGGAAACCCACTGAGTTCCACCACCTCTTTCCCCAGAAAAAAATCCCTGCATATAAGAGTTCTTTTACAAATTAAGCTTTGTTAGGGGAAAAGATATTTGGGGAGAAAGGACAAAAGTGTGTGCAGGAGGGGGGCAAGATGGGAAGATATCTGGAGTGTCTGAATGACAAAGGTGAATAGACCCCCCCCCCCCGCCCTAAAGAATAACTTTTCCAAATTAAAAACGTCCGGGAGCTAGGCACAATTTCCATTCCCAAGAGGATTTGTTATATGAACCGAGGTCTTCCATTTCGTAGTATGGCCATTAAATTCTACTCGTATTTTGTACAGCTTTTTCTAGTCTGAATTTTAGCCCACCTCTGAAAAAAATGTATGCTGGTTTGTATTTTCCTACATTTTTACAGTTCAGGAACTCGGTACAACTGCATTACTTTTAGGGATCTTCAAGCCTCTTCAACTCTGCGTCCATTTAAGCATTGTGCTCATTTCACACTTTCATACTGAATTTCAGAGTCCTTTAAATTTTAAAAAGAGAGATTGCTGAACACACAAGTATTCTGGACCCCAAGCAGCCACTTGGAAAGCTGAACTCTGTGCTTTCTCTTCGTAGGTCAATGGAATCCAGTGATACAGATGGTGTGTGCGCCACCATTTTCTTCCGTAGGCAAATAAACTGCAGGAGATTCAACAGCTGTATCATTCGCTAATGCCCTCTTCCACTTGATGGAGCCTTCCTCCCTTTCGAAAGCCAAAAGGCCA
Organism: Eublepharis macularius; assembly: GCF_028583425.1. Taxonomy (NCBI): domain Eukaryota; kingdom Metazoa; phylum Chordata; class Lepidosauria; order Squamata; family Eublepharidae; genus Eublepharis; species Eublepharis macularius. The sequence continues at coordinate 48,671,240 of NC_072804.1, read as the reverse complement.
AGAAAAAGTACAAGAAAAAAATTAAAATCCTACAAAGAGAAAAAAAATATTATCAGCCAAAGAACAGAACTCTTAAGAAGGTCTGCCAGGATCTGGAAAAATTCTGACTTTTTTTTTTACTGTCATTCTGCCTTTCAGCCAAAGTGACCCCCGAGGACAGAAGGAAAAACACTTACTTGGTCAGACACAGGGCTATCAGGAAGACGCTGGCTGAACTCAAAGACACAAAGAACTCAATATGGTTTTCTGAAATAAAAGTAATAAAACATCCTCGTGTTGTGATCTTTGAGTGGTAGTTTAGTTCCCAGCTGAGCCCTTGATGAAGTTTCCCAGGCAAGCAAGCTGGGCAATAACAGATAGGAAGAAATATTTCAAATGTCATGTCTAGGGATGCTGTTCAAATAGTTGAGAGGTGATGATCAAATGTGAGCTGATAACCAGGTCTTTTTGATTAGGCACTAGGCAATTTGAATGAACAAGTTTGAGCCAAAATTGCCAATCCAAATAGCCATTAACAACATTAAGGACTACTTAGCCAAACATCTCATTGTAGGATTTTTTTTTAAAAAAAACACTATATTCCTTTATGACTGATTTATTTGGTTTTGACTGATTTTACAGTAAATACATCCCCCTCTATGTGCCATAAAAGGGTTTTCCAGGTTTTTTAAAAATCAACAATTGCTTGATCACAATTGCTCAGCTTTCATGTTTAATAAACATCTCTATCCATTTTTACCTTTCCCCTTATGTCTCTGCATCAAAAAGGGGTAGAGATGTACTTTTAAAAAACATGTCAAGGGGAAAGGTTACACAGGATTAGAGCAGCATCTTAAAACCTAACAAAATTTATTTCAGCATAAGCTTTTGTGGGTCAGAGCTTACTTCCGTAGGTGCATGAATTATACTTCCTTCAGGCAAATGCTTTTTTACACAAGGCAATATGAAATGAAAGGAGCTACTAACCATTAATGTCAAGAAAGATGGTATTTGAAAGGCTTTTCCTTATATTAGGGTACCTAGCAGGTAAGGCGTTTACCCTGGTCATTTAGGGATGGAGTGAAGGTGAAGTCAGACCCATAGATCCAGCTGCCATTGTTCTGTCGATGAATCCACTGAAATGTTTTATATCCTGTCAGACTAGTTATCCAAGAAATTTCAGGTTCAGCCCCAGAGCAGGGCACAGGTACTGAGCAGGTCAAAACTGCTTCCTTCTCCAAAACCACTGCAGATGATTTTGAGATCTCTATTATCTCTGTCAGCTCAGAAACATCCCCAAGTGGGAATAAAGAAAAACACACACAAGACAGAGGGTCAAAACACACGAGACGCATGGGCGAGTATCTGATCCTGCAAGGATCCCTGGGAATTGTAGTTAAAAAAACCACAGCCACTCGATGTGAATCTTAGCTCAGCCGGGGAGAATTGCAACTGGAGAGACATTCTCTCTCATACACACACTTTCTCTCTCTCAAAAATCTTCTGGGAGCTCAGGATGGGGGTGGGGGGAGGTTGGGAACAACGTAACAAGAGGTAGGAAAAAAGCTGAGGTGTTTTGTGAGTGAGACAGGAACCCAGTCCCTCCCCTTCTTCTTCTCCTGGCAAAGTCCTGTTACATCTCCCTCCTGCCCCATCTCTGAGCTCCTAAAGGAAAACCAGGCAACTGGATTTTTGAAAGAGAAAATCTCTCCAGTCAGGCGGCGGTTCTTTGCAAGAAAATCCACTTTGCTCAGTTTTCCTCCAGTTGCTTGGAGATGGGGAGGGTTAGACTACCACTCCCAGGGACATTTGCAGGATCAATCAAGTGCTCTTCACATGTAATTTGTCTCGTGCATTTCTGTTTTGAGAGTCCAGTAGCAGCTATAAGATAAATAAAATTGTGATAGGGTATGAGCTTTCATGAGTCACAGCTCACAGAGAAGTGAGCAGTGACTCACGAAAACTCATCCCCTACCACAAATTTTGTTAGTCTTATAGGTGCTACTGGACTCTTGCTCTCTTCTACTGCTACAGACAGACTACCACGGCTACCCAGCTTGATCTATCTACACAGAAGATTGATTGAAAAGAGAATATAAATAGAATAAAGTATCAATATCTCATCTCATAAAAACATCTCATAAAAACTTAAATGTCTGCAACCGCCAGCAACCAAATAGTCAGGTAATAAATAAAAAGGAAGTTTTTACCTGTCACAAGAACTTCAAGCATCATACGAGCTCGGCCTTTGGCAGTGGTGTAGCTGTATATTATTTTGCTGTCCTCAGTTCGAAAGTAGTATTTCCCTGAGTCCTGTGGTCGGGCATTGAGGATGCTGAAGGAGCAATTGCCTTGCTCTGGATCGCCTGTTAACTGGAAACGGTTCTCCACAGATGTCATGAGTATCTGTCTCTTGTCATTGGTGGCCACAAGAATACCTGGAGTGGTACGACGTGGTGTGCTTAAGGCAAACGAGTGCTTCCACCCTGTCTTTTCCAAAAACCAATAGCCATAGAGTTTTTTAGAGTCATTCTTGTGTGGATTATCATAAGTGAAGTTGCAGGGAATGTGGACACCGAGGCCGCATTGCACTGAGACAAGATCAGGAATGGTCACTTTAAGATCCAGATACTGGCTCAGGACACCTCCCATAATCATACAGGAGTTAACTGGAATACAAACAGAGGAACTGTTAAGCTCCGTTTTGCCTTGGCCCTTATATAGTTCTACCAAGGCCTTCCAGACATCGGAAAGCACTCAGACATGTTCAGAGCTCAGAGCCAAACTAAAAGTGACGTCTTACACAGGTTGGACACTAGTCGGCTTCCCTCAAGTTTTGATGGGAAATGTAGGCATCCTGGTCTTGCAGCTGTAATGGAGAGCCAAGCTGTAAAACCAGGACGCCTACATTTCCCATCAAAACTTGAGGGAAGCCGACTAGTGTCCAACCTGTGTAAGACGTCACTTGTAGTTTGGCTCTTACTCTGTTTGATGGGGATGGTGTTGTGAATCTGGCCAGAGAGGCAGACCCAAACCCCCAGCCCAGCGGCAGAATTGAGGGTGGCCCAGGAGCAAGAAGGAAAGAGGGTGAGATGGTCTAGCACTTCGTAGCAGAAGATCTTGGTCATTTCTCTGTGATTGCAGGAGGGGAAATGTGTTTTGCAGCCCCAGTTAGGGAGAGTTTGGGAACAATCTTAATGCTTCTCAGCCACCCAACACAAATTCCCACTTGCCATTTATGCTCCAAGCTTTTCCAGTCCTTCTCATTCATACTCATTCTTACGCGATCCAAACACAAATGAGAATAAAACTGAAACAAGATTGTATTGCAGATAAATTGCCCACCCTGCTGGAACTTTTTCAAGACAGGATAGAAGGTGGAGGACAAGAGACACTCCTAACAATAGAATCATAGGGTTGGGAGGGATCTCTAGGGTTATCTAGTCCAGCTCCATGCACAATGCACAACTCCCTCCCCACACCTCCAGTGACCCCTGCTCCATGCAAAACACCATTAAGATCCCTAGCCAAACTGGCCTGGGGAAAATTGCTACCTGACAAAGGAAAATTGCTAATTGACAAAATTGCTACCTGAAGATGGCAAAACACCATCAAGATCCCTAGCCAAACTGGCCTGGGGAAAATTGCTACCTGACCCCAGGATGGCAATCGACATTGGTGTAAGAAGGGCCACGAGAACTCAGCACTGATGTAACCCTTCCTGCCCTCTCTCTCATGATGATCTACCTAAGTTTACAGAGGAGTTAGCTGTGTTAGTCTGTAGTAGCAAAATCAAAAAGAGTCCACTAGCACCTTTAAGACTAACCAATTTTATTGTGGCATAAGCTTTCGAGAATCACAGTTCTCTTCGTCAGATGCATGGAGGGCAGAAAGAATCAGCATTGCTGTCAGGTGGCAGCAGAGAGGGTCCAATTTCTTGGGAACCAGGTTAACGCACTTTTCTAAACAACAGCCAGAAGAAGAGCATCTCATTCTCATTGACCCAAAGATAACTCGTATAAGCCATGATCAGGGTTCATTCTTTAATTCTAGCTGAAGATCATTTCTGGAGATTGCAGTAAAAAGCATTACATTCCCCCATCCTCCCACAGGAAATAAGAGGTTCAGACAAAGACGGGAAAAGAGGTCATGAATTCACACTAAAGCCAGAAGACATGCAGTAAATCTCATTTGCTCCACATACTTAGGCAGAAGTATTGAACTACAATTCCCATAAGTATGTGAGGGGCAAACCATTATCTAACTTCCTCTAAGATAAGACAGAAGCTTTCTTATTCTGTGACTAACAGCACATCCACAGAGCTGGTTTCTGTTTAGTGGAGGGCAACCCTTGATGAATATCCAACAGCAGAGAGTAGAACTGATTATACCTCACTACACAGAGTTAGATAGCACATTTCTGAAATGTTTGCATTTAAGTATGTTGCACCTACTTTTGCACAGAGAGGCCAAGAGTAAAACGGTGAGAGTTGCTGGGAAGGAGGCTGCGTTCTGCACCTTCCAGGGTGGATCCATGAGCTTCCAGTGTCTGCTGTCCCCTGGCAACCTTTTTTAAACTGGATGCTCCTTCCTTTCTGGGCTAGGAGCTGGGGTGGGGGTGGGGAGGAGACAGTGAGAAGACCAGAGTAGAATTAGAGATGTATAAATAGATCCTTTTCTATCGTTCATGTGTTGTCCTCCTGCCTTTTTGCCCATTTGCATTGATGATGATGTTCCTGGTTTTATTTTTCATTTTGACAGAATTTGATACTGTTATATGAGTTTGCCTCCCACCCCCCAGTCAGGAATAAAGAGGCAGACACAAGGCATTTGGGTATTAAGGGGCCACTTTTATTAAACAATTAACAAACTGTTCATACGGCAAGGGATCTACCTGCGGTACAGGTCAAGCTCAGCGTCTGTGCCAGGACTGCCGCCTTGACCTGTCTGGGTGAGCCCCACTGCCCTGGATGCGAGTCACCCATGCGCATGGCTGCAACCCGGTCGGCCAGGCAAATGATTCCCCCTTGAAGTTCCAACCACTCTGCAATACAGCCCGACTGAAGGACTTTTACAGGAGGTCCCAGCAGAAGTCTGCCCTCTCAGCTGGTCGCCATAAAGCCCACCAGCCGATCATGACAGACCCCAATCCCCCTAGTGGGGATATGCCAAGGGTGCTCGCCGCCTCGCTCCCCTTTTCCCAACTCTATCCTGCCCCATGACCACCTATTTACAGCACCACCATAACACAACCCAGTACACAGTGCAAGGTAGGCGAAAAACTCCTCTCCCCAAGAGCCAATGCGGGGAAAGGAGAAAAAATTCCTACCCGGCCCCGACAAACAGCGACCAGCTCTCCTGCACTGGTAAAGGGAGGGGAGGGTGGGCCGAGTGTGCAAAGCTAACTGCAGGGGCTAAAGGGGGCGGTGCCACCTTGTGGAGGCTTAGCCCCGCCCCCTAAAAGCTCACGCTTGGGAAGGAGCAAAGGAGCCACTTTCTCCTTCCGGGGCTGCAAAAACGTCCCCCATCCTCAGCAGCCTTCGACTGCCGGCTGGGAGGGCTGTATTACAGGTACAGTTCGGGCATGTAATTAATGCGTAAAACTCCTGCTAGCAGAAGAAACATGGATTCTTGACCATGTATTTTCCCCAGTAACCCCGTCTGATTGCCTAGAAAATATTCCTGGGCAGGGCAGCAGGGTTGATAGTCATGTTGGATCAGGGCTAGAGGAGATAAAATGGCTCTAGCCGCATGACTTCACAGACAGAAGAGGCAGGAAGTCTGAGTTTTCTCCCTTCCTCACTGAAGCCCATCAACTATTTATTTAAAACATTTCCATGCCACCTTTACACCCAAATAGGGACCTCAAGGCAGAGATCAGTTCCCCTGGAGAAAATGGCTGCTTTGGTGGACTCCATTCTACCCTCCTAGGGCCCCTCCCCTCCCAAACCCTGCCTTCTGTAGGCTCCACTCCCCTAAATCTCCAGGATTTCCCAACCTGGAGCTGGCAACCCTGCGTACCAGCAGGGCCAGAGTCTCACTTCCACATCTCTAGGTGAGAAAAGCATCTATAATGATTTTTAAGCTTTGGATTCAAGTTTAATTTAACTATTTGGTTATGGCAGAATTTTTCCTGGACAGCAGAAAAATCAAATCAAGGAGTCTGCGGGTGAGTGCACCAGACGGCAGATGTTTTAAGTTCCCCCTTCTTCCATTCAGTTCCCTATTTTTTGTCCCTAGAATTTCTTGTCCTTTCTTCATCTTTCCTTCTTCTTTACAAACCTCCAAGTAGACTTACTTCTCCTGTAGCCAGAGAGGAGCCACCTGTGTATCTCCGCTGCTGCTTTGCTTCTGAGACTTCAAATTTGGGAAGAGTTTTGTTAACAGCTGAAAGAAAAGCAAGAGACAGGAACCAGAAAAGCAGAAGTAACAGCAAACAAGGAGTTCGTAGGATGTGGGAGGAAAGATAACTATAGGTAATGAGTATATCTAGAATGCATTTTTATCATGGTTGTTGGGGGTTTTCCGGGCTGTATTGCCGTGGTCTTGGCATTGTAGTTCCTGACGTTTCGCCAGCAGCTGTGGCTGGCATCTTCAGAGGTGTAGCACCAAAAGACAGAGATCTCTCAGTGTCACAGTGTGGAAAAGATGTAGGTCATTTGTATCTACTCAGGAGGGGTGGGGTTGAGCTGAGTCATCCTGTGAGAGTTTCCCAGGGTGTGGAATGCTAATGGCGGGAGGCTTCACTGTATCCTGAGGAGGTTCTTTTGCATATGGATTGGTGCTTGATGTGCTAATCTTCTCTGCAGGGCTATTGTCGGGTGTGGAGTGTTTTGTTGGCCTGGTGTTTTTCAGAACTGGAGCCCATGCTCTGTTCATTCTTAAGGTTTCTTCTTTCCTGTTGAAGTTTTGCTTATGCTTGTGAATTTCAATGGCTTCCCTGTGCAGTCTGACAAAGTAGTTGGAAGTGTTGTCCAGTATTTTGGTGTCCTAGAATAAGATACTGTGCCCTGTTTGAGTTAGGCTATGTTCAGCCACTGCTGATTTTTCAGGCTGTCCAAGTCTGCAGTGTCTTTCATGTTCTTTTATTCTTGTCTGGATGCTACGCTTTGTGGTCCCGATGTAAACTTGTCCACAGCTGCAGGGTATACGGTATACTCCTGCAGAGGTGAGGGGGTCTCTGCTGTCTTTTGCTGATCGTAGCATCTGTTGTATTTTTCAGGTGGGTCTGAATACTGCTTGAAGGTTATGCTTTTCCATAAGCTTTCCCATCTGATCAGTAATTCCTTTGATATATGGCAAAAACACTTTTCCTGTAGGTGACTGTTTTTCCTTGGTTGTTTGATTCATCCTGGGTTTGATTGCTCTTCGGATTTCATTTCTGGAGTAGCCATTTGCCTGAAGTGCGTGGTTTAGATGATTAATTTCCTCATTGAGAAAGCGCGGCTCACATATCCGTCTTGCACGATCCACTAATGTTTTCATTATGCCTCTGCAGGAGTATACCGTATACCCTGCAGCTGTGGACAAGTTTACATCGGGACCACAAAGCGTAGCATCCAGACAAGAATAAAAGAACATGAAAGACACTGCAGACTTGGACAACCTGAAAAATCAGCAGTGGCTGAACATAGCCTAACTCAAACAGGGCACAGTATCTTATTCCAGGACACCAAAATACTGGACAACACTTCCAACTACTTTGTCAGACTGCACAGGGAAGCCATTGAAATTCACAAGCATAAGCAAAACTTCAACAGGAAAGAAGAAACCTTAAGAATGAACAGAGCATGGGCTCCAGTTCTGAAAAACACCAGGCCAACAAAACACTCCACACCCGACAATAGCCCTGCAGAGAAGATTAGCACATCAAGCACCAATCCATATGCAAAAGAACCTCCTCAGGATACAGTGAAGCCTCCCGCCATTAGCATTCCACACCCTGGGAAACTCTTACAGAATGACTCAGCTCAACCCCACCCCTCCTGAGTAGATACAAATGACCTACATCTTTTCCACACTGTGACACTGAGAGATCTCTGTCTTTTGGTGCTACACCTCTGAAGATGCCAGCCACAGCTGCTGGCGAAACGTCAGGAACTACAATGCCAAGACCACGGCAATACAGCCCGGAAAACCCCCAACAACCATCATTCTCCGGCCGTGAAAGCCTTCGACAATACATTTTTATCATGATTGAATTTTTTAGAGGCTGGCTTCTTGAAGATCTGACCAGTCATAAGAAAAATAAATCACATGTCAAAGTGCTCCGTGTTTAACCCAACTGAGGGCCAAGCTACACATGACGAATGACACTTGAACGGCAAGTGGATTGAGTGGAGGGCAAGTGAACAGGGAGAAATACACTTGCTGTTCAAGTGTCATTCGTCATGTGTAGCTTGGCCCTAAGATTCTGGTCAAGTCAGTATTAAAGGAGCAGAAACTGCTTTGCCATAAAGGAAGGCAGTACAAAATCATGCTTGCATTTTCGCCATTGGTATGTACAATAAAGGAAGCAAAACTGATTGATGGATTACCTTTGTATCCCACTCTCTCCTTGAACAGGCTCAGAGCAGATAACATCAACAATTACATTTACATTAAAATTATAACATTACAACCACTATAAAAGCAGATCAGTTATAAAAATAGTTCTAGATAGCAGCCCATTTTCCCCAGCCCCAGGAAAACATTAAATGGGGTGGGAGGTGAAGAACAGCAGTGGTCCACCAATGGAAAACCAGGGTGGGGGTTTCAGTATCTCTCCCCCCCCCCAACAACACCCATGGCTCAGCCTCAGCCATATGCCTAACGGAACATCTCTGTCTTACAGGCCAATGAAAAGATAGTACATCTTGTTGGGCTCGAGTTTCAGCCTGTGAAACAGGGTATCTAGGCTTTCCCCACTGGTCAATTATTACCTGCCCCTGGAAGATATTCAGCTCCCACCCCTTGTGATCCATGATCGCTCCTAGATCACAGGGTCTGAAGAAGCCAGAACTGCGGGGAGGCTCCATCTTCTATCAAATCAATGAATCGTCATCCGTTTACACGAAATCATAACTGCATTTCCTGATGAGACAGCCAGATTCTCATTGGAAAGCTGCCATTTGCTCTAATCAGGGACTCCCCTGTGACTCTTTGTTTCCTCAGGACACCAAGGCCGTGATGAGTAACTGATGTTTTCAGGACAATACCTCACTATTCCAGTTCACTCAGAAATACCCCTCAACACATTAAATAGACCAGAAAGCTAAACAAATCCTTAATCAATTAGTAGGATTGCCAACAGCCAGTTGGAAAATTCCTGGATATTTGGGGGTGTAACCTGGGGTGAGTGGGGAGGGGAGAGACCTCAGCAGGGGATAATCCCATAGGGCCCACAGTAAGGGTGTGCACTCTGCCGCCTGGCAGAGAGGGCTTTCCCTGCCACTGTTGCTGCACAGCTGAAGCCAGCATGGCTGGCCAGTAGAGAGGGCCTTCCCTGCCGCCATCAACATGCAGCCGCAGCTGCCTGGCAGAGAGGGCTATCATCACCGCCACTGTTGGAGGCCAGCGGGGAGGTGGGAGGGCCGCCTCCTCCAGCATGGTGTCAGGTAAGTGGGGGTGGGGTGGGGGTGGGGGTAAGGGTAGAGAATAGGAAGTTTAAAGAGCTCTGCAGCTTGCAAAAGGGCCCTTTAAACTTAACCCTTAGGCTCCCGAAGCTGCCCGAAGCATTACGAATGCTTCTGGAAGCTTTGATTCAGGATTTCTGAATCGGCACCAACTTAGTGCTAACAGCACTAAGCAGGATAGACTCCTAGCTCCTTCTGCATTTGTGTTCCCCTAGAAGTCACATTAGTCATTTTGTATTGGTAGCAGAAGGTGGACTGGCATAGAAACTTAAGCCAAGGGAGTCTCATTTCTCCAAAACTGGCAGGAAAACTGAATTTTGGGTATAAGAGACTCCCCTGGCCTAGGTTTCTACGACAAGCAGAGTATGACCAAACTTCTCACTTTCTGCATCCATTTTCCTACTTACCTTCACATCCTCTTTTTCTCTCCCTTATAAGAAGGTCAGGTTTCCCACATTGGCAGGAGCCCTCCTGCAACTTATTGTTTCTGCCTGCTGCTAGGCTGTGAAGAAAAATGGTTGTGGAAATTGAGAGGGATCAATCAGCATAGAGTTTGGGGCAAATCTTAGAGCATTGCTGGTAATCTGATAATGTCACCTCTAGGCCATGGTGGAAGTGACATCACTACATTGCCAGCAAGGCCCCTCCCCCCAGTAATCCTCCCGCTGGTACACTCCCTTATCCTCCCCCTCCCACTGATGTATTCACACCAATGACAAGGCTTCAACAGGGTGGTTTTTTTCAGCCACTCTGGCCCTTACATCCTTGCCAGCTTGTTGGTTTTCCCACTGAATCAAATGGGTTTTAAGTGTACACAGCACAATGAATGCTCGCCCAGTAGTCAGTCAGAATAGTAATGATTTTAACTGTAATTAGCAGGTTTGTTTTCAGTGAGATTTTTTAACTGAATGGGTTTGGGAGCTGGGTGAAGAGAATAAAGCCAGACATTCCCCAATAAATACCCAAACATGATCTGTCGGGTCAGAAGCAATAGTTCCCACAGCTGATTTTGAAGTTGTTTCATAGTGAAAGGAAAAAGCAAAGAGTTTTTTTCTCTTTTTGCTCCTGAAATGCAGCATTCATTGAGATAACTTTTAAAGCATGGAGTCCGGCTAGTGTTGGGCCAAGCTCCAGTTACAAGCCGTGTTTCTAAGGTATATTTAAATCCATTGATTCATGACAAGTGGGCATTTGGAACCCATAACAGAGAGTGGAAATTTCTCTCATTGTTGCTGATGGTTTGGCCCCCCAAGTTACTGAGCTCTGTAAGAGCATGCTGGCAATATCAATTTGAGCTGAGCCAGTAAGTATTCCTTGTTGCTGTTAGCTAGGATGGTGAGCCCATTCTCCCAACCTCCAGACAGGCTATCAGTCAAATAACTGATCAGCATAAAGATATAGGGGGAAAGGAGAAGGAAGGAACTTAATAGGATATATGTTGAATACATCATAAAGATCGAACAAGAGGACACTGTGGATCTTTCTGCTGAAATAACTACTTATTTATTATTTATTTGTCATTTATAGTCTGCCTTTCTCACTGAGACTCAGTGTGAGATTAGTACAAACAATATCAAGGACATTTCCATAAACAATGCCATAGGGCAAATAAGCACAAGTTGACAAAGAATTCTATTAGCAAGAATCTAATACAGAGTTGAAGAAATGCTGAAACAGAGCATAAGCAATTCTTGGACTGGCATTCGACAACATAGAACTACCCAGTAGGATCATGCTTGAAACACGGGTAGCACATAGGAGCACATACTTAAAGCAACAGACAGGACATAAGACAACGTAGTGGTGAAGTCTGTGGTCCCTAACTCATTAGTGAAGCATCTCTTTGAAACCACCTCTCTTCAATATGGCCCTCCTATCTGTGTAAAAAGCCTTTTTGAATAATTCAGTTTTGCATCATTTACAGAAAGCCAAGAGAGTGGGGGCTCTCCTGACAGGGCACCACAGAGAATGCACATGCACGGGCGGCTGTTGATTTCGCCCATGTGCAGGGTGGCTGTCCTGTTTCTAAACCATGAAGTGCCTTTCAGGTGTTCACTTGACTTGCACAGTATGATCTGCCTTGGTTCTCAGTGAGAAAGGTGGACTGCTGCTGCTGCTGCCTAAGGGTAACAGGACTAAGAGCCAAATCACACGTTAAGAAATACCCAGGTTCAGCACGTGTTCTCTTACCTCAAGGTTTGTCGGGATCTGTAGGCGTCCTGGAAGCTTAAGGTTTAGCATTTACAGAGCAGCAGGGAGGGAAATACAGGCGCCTGTATTTCCCTTCCCCTTCCTGCTGCTCTGTAAATGCTAAACTTTAAGCTTCCAGGACGCCTACAGATCCCGGCAAACCTTGAGGTAAGAGAACAAGCTTAGCATTTACAGAGCAGCAGGAAGGGGAAGGGAAATACAGGCGCCTGTATTTCCCTCCCTGCTGCTCTGTAAATGCTAAACCTTAAGCTTCCAGGATGCCTACAGATCCCGGCAAACCTTGAGGTATGAGAAAACGTGCTGAACCTAGGTATTTCTTAACGTGTGTTTTGGCTCTAAGGGCTGGCAGCTGAGCACAGATCAGCAAAGGAGCTGTCCACAGGATTTGGAACCTGGGAGCTAGTCAACGGCCTGGAGTGCCAGATCAGATCAGAAGAAGAGCTGTCCAGGGAGAACATCAGCTGAACTCCGGAAATGCTGTACCAACAAAGATCCGACTGCGGCTAAGAAGTTTCATAGTACCTAGTACCTGTTCCTTCCTGTTGCCTGGAAAAGGGCCTTGATCCCAGCAACAGAGCTCAGCTCTTGAGATAGACCATGCAAAGGGATACTTTAACATGTTTATTTTACAATACCTGCTATGCACGCATTCTATTTTTCAGTTCTGGCTTTGGCTTGGACTTACTACCTCCTACATGTTTATGAGTCCTGGGGTAACTGGAAGGGTTCAAAGTGAGGGGGCTCCTCTCCTCCACCAGCTTCCTAGATAGACTCTCCTCCACGATGAAAGGCTTGAGAATTCCCTAAGTGGGGGATCTTGACTCTCTCCAGTTCTCAGATATGGTAAGGGCTGTGGGAAGAGGGGGGTCCTCCTCAGACAGAGAGTTCCATTCCATTTTAGTTCTGGGCCAGGGTAGATCCTGATTATGACCCAGTAAATAGCAATCAGGGTTAACTCAATGCATGGGAATTACTTCTGGTCCTGTAAGATATAGCCCTGACCTGGATATCCCAGGTGAGCCTGAGCTTATCAGATCTCAGAAGCTGAGCAGGGTCAACCTTGGTTAGTAATTGGATGGGAGACCTCCAAGAAGACAAGGGTTGCAGAGGCAGGCAATGGCAAACCTGTTAGTCTCTTGCCATGAAAACCCCACCAGGGGTCACCATAAGTCAGCTATGACTTGAGGGCCCTCTTCACCACCTGCAAGGTATATTTCCAATGACCAGTGAATTCTGAACTTGCTCTAACAGACATTGGACACTCATAAAACTTCCTTATACTAAATCAGACCATTGGTCCAAGGTCGGTGTTGTCCACTCAAATTGGCAGCTGCTCTCCCGAGGCTCAGGCGGAGGTCTTCCACATTGCCTCCTACCTTGTCCTTTCAACTGGGGATGCTGAGGATTGAACCTGGGACCTTCGGCATGCCAAGCAGATACTCTACAACTGAGACACGGCTATTCCCACTATGTACAAGTTCATGCAGTGGGAACTAGTTCTACAGAGAGTCTGGATCCAGAACTTTTAAAGCTTCCAAGTTCAAACCCATCAGCTTAAATCGGGCCCTGAAACTGACCAGCAACTGTTCCAGACAGAACAGCACCGCTCCAGACAACAATCTCCGATCTGAATTCTCTCAGCTTCATTTTGTATCAAGAGTTTTATATAATAAGAGACTACACATAAAGATACAGTTACACAAAGGCTAGCCAAACAAAGCTTCATTTTGTATCCATTGTGTGTCCTGAAAGGAAGCCCTGCATAGAGTACATCACAATAGCTTAATTTTTATGCTACTAAGACATACATAAAGTTCCAGCATTTGAAAAGATCCACTTCTTTTCCTTCCAATGTATATTTGCTTTAGGGATATATAACTGAGTGGCAAGAAGGAAGGTGAGTCGCACTCAGGATGAAGTTACAGTATCTTTTTCTCCTGCCAACCCCCATGAATAAAATTTGATCAAAATCTAACTGGTAAAACAAAAAATCTAACTGGCAACACTACGCTTGGTTTGCGGGTTTGTGCACCTTCCACAAATGGAACATGTATGAAAGAAAGCGGTATCAAATGCTGTCAAAGAAACAAGTGAAATGTAAGAATGATTAAATGAAAGACGCAGGAGGAAAAAACTTGCAGTCAACGTGTATAAAAAATAAAATATAAATGAAATGAAAGATTTTGCCAAAGGAGAAGTCATCTAGGTTAGAGCTTTTCTACCTGCTCAGCTCTGCTCCCTAGTGGCTGCTTGTAAAGGCACTGGAACCTGGCATCATGTTTATTATTATTATTATTATTTATAATTTATTATTCCTTTTGTACACATGTGTCTATACAGCTCACATTTTAGACAATAGAATGTTATATTAAATGCAAATATATCAAATAGAGGTTTTAAGGTAAAAAAACAAAATCCCCAAGCTAAACAACCATATAGGCATTTGCAAAGGAGATTTGCAGGTTAAACTCTTGACTGGATCAGCCTCTTCAATATGACCTTGGTTATCTGGAGACAGATTCCCCCACCTGGCAGAAGGAGAACGGGCTCTAACCCAAGCCGTCATGGAAGCTGTAGATCCGCTGAGCTAGCTGTTTATCCTTAGAGAAGAGGGTAACACATTTGGCATGAATAGCGAAAGGATGCAGTCAGAGGAAAATTTCAGGTGGAGAAGTATCAAGCAGGATTTTGATCACTCCACTCCAATTACTCCACCCAAGCATTTCTCCCACAACTAAATTTATTCCAGTTTTGGTATTTGTTCCAAACTTAGTACAGTCCCAAATGGACTGTTTGGAACTGACCCTGATTTCAGCAATCAGCTGGCCACCAGTGTCACTTGGGAGTTTATCAGTAAACCAGGCTTCATCCTGGATGGGCAATGGATATGAAGGGAGAAGGAACAAAGTTTGGGATGAGATGGGAAGATATCTAAGGTGGCCACAAGTGATAAAGTTGGGTGGGCCCAATAAAGAATAAGTTTTTCTAGTGAAAAACTGTCTAGAGCAGGAAACAACGTCCATTCCTATCTGGGTCTCTTGTTTGAACCTGGGTCTCGCAGATCCTAGATCGACACCTGAGCACTGTACTTACATTAAGAACATGATGAATAAGAAAAATAATTGCACTCTTCTTCTAGTTGGAATTTTAGTCTACCTTCGAAAAATATGCTGGTATCTATTGGACTGAATTTTTACTGTTAAGGAAGTCTGCACACCTTTTGGTAATTTTTGCATTTGCAAACCTCTTCCACTCTGCTTCCATTGAGCCCCTGGACTCATTTCACAGTTTCATTCTGAATTCCTCAAGGCCTGTAATTTTTTTAATAGGCTGCTGACACTTAGTGTCAATTGGGAAAGCCTAATTCTGTCCTTTCGGCCCTCAGGCCAGTGGGCTCCAGTACTGCAGAAGTGTGAGAGATGTTCTTGTCTTCCATGGGCAAAGGAACTGCAGTAGATCCATCCATCTTGCATCATCTGCTACTCCCTTCTCGATGGCGCCTTCCTCCGGTTCAAATACCCAAAGACTGAGAAGAAGAGCAAGAAACAAAACAAAACCCTGCGAAGCAGATTTCAAGAGAAAAGAGTCATTAGCCAATGAGTGGAACTGCCTGATTAGAAGCATAGAGTTGGAAGGGGCCTTGCAGACCATCTAGTCCAACCTCCTGCCCAATACAGGAACAGCCTAAAGCATCCCCGAAAAATATTCTAGGGGGACCCACCACACCCCTAGGCAGCCAGTTCCACTGCTGAATTACTCTTAATGTGAAGAAGTTTTTCCTAATGTCAAGCTGGTAACTTCTTTTCTGTTGTTTAAACCCATTGTTTTGAGTCCTATCCTCTGCTGCCAACAGAAACAGCTCCTTTCCCTCCCCTAAGTGACAGCCTTTTAAATACTTAAAGAGAGCAATCATGTCTCCCCTCAGCCTCCTTTTCTCCAAACTGAACATTCCCTGGTCCCTCAGTGTTTCCTTGTACGGCTTGTTCTCCAGGCCCCAATCATCCTGGTTGCTCTCCTCTACACCCGTTCCACTTTGTCCACGTCCTTTTTGAAGTGAAGCCTCCAGAACTGCACACAATAGTCCAGGTGAGGCCTGACCAATGCGGTACATAATGGGATAATGACATCCTGTGATTTGGCTGTTATGCCTTTGCTGATTAACGGTACATCTGGAGAAATTCTTATTGCCGTTCTCATTTCTTTCACTGTTATTCTACTTTTCAGCCAAAGCCGTACCCTCACCATTACAGAAGAAGAAATACTTACTTGATCAGACACAAAACTATCAAGAAGAGAACCACTGAAGATCCCGAAAACTCCTGAAAGAGTCCTGAAACAAGATAACATGGTGAGAACCTTGAGCTGTTGATCAGCTGAGCCCTTTGCCAACATTCCTTCTGAAATGAGCTGAGGGGATCCTGGCTTTAGGGGCTGGTAAGGTTTGCCAAAAGATATAGAGCATCACCTCATCAGGCTGGTGATGGTTTGTTGCATTCACCGCTGTCTTGTTAATATGAGGTGAGTCCGAAACATAAGAGAATGTTGAGGGCACCCAAAAAGGGAACTGGTAGGAATAATGGGCAGGGGAGAGAGAAGCTGACCTTGAGGGAAAAGAAATGGTGACTGTTTGTGGAGGAAGATTAAACAGAAGTTTGGTGGCACCTTAAACACTAACAAAATTCACTTCAGACTAAGTATTTGTGAATCAAAGCTCACTTCCGTAGACACATTAACTGTACATCCATTAGGCAGATACGATTATACAAAAGGCAGTTTAAAGTGAGGAGAGCTACTCACCAGAAATGTCGAGAAAGATGATGTTCTCGACTCGTTTCTGTATATTAGGGTACCAGACCTGGCAAGTGAGCGATTTGCCCTGGTCAGTTGGGGAAGGCGTGAAGGTGAAGTTAGACCCATAGATCCAGCTGCCGTTGCTCTGCTGATAACTCCACAGAGACGTTCTATATCCTGTCAGAACAGTTGCCCATGAAACTGCAGGCTCGATCTTAGAGCAGGGCCCTGGAGCCGAGCAGGTCAAAACGGCTTCCTTCCCAGAAATCACAGCAGATGATTTCACGATTTCTGGCTTTACAGAAAACTCTGGGGAGAAAAAGTCCCCAGGAAGCAATTCAATAAAAACACAAAAGGTTGATGGAGAACAATCCCAGGTAGGATAAAAGAATGATAAAAGCTCCCACACTTTTATTATTCCAGAAAACGCATAAAATGAAACCATGTACAACTTACAATAAACATTTTTCTGACTTCTGTGACAGAGAATAAGGCTGCTTAAACTGCGTGCAATTTAGTCCAATTTCATTGCTTTGTGCCTTTTATACACAACATTGTTTATCGCACAGATCACCCATTTTTCACTTCAGCCCTGCTATGTCATTTGTATGTATTACACTGTGATGAGTGTATTGCTCCCTTACAGGGCCGGCTCAACGATATCTGGCATCCAAGGCAACTAACTTTGCCACCCCCTCCCTGTGCCATAGGGAAGCAGCCACCCCACTTTACCCACAACACCATCACTGGGACAGGACTACTGCTTGATTTGCTGCTATGCCTCCCAACAGGGACAAACTGGGAAGCTAAAGTGGCCCTGGAAATAGGGTTGCCAGGTCCCCTTACCCTCCAAGTGAGAGGGGGGACCTGGCCCTGACCTTCTTAGTCTTCTACCTTCATGCCCGGCACGGTGCAATGACATCACTTCTGGGAGTGACATCATCATGCCCGATGGCGGCCATGCTCCTGCCTTTCAGAGGGGCCAATTTTAGCCCCTCTGATAGGTGGGAGCATGCCCACCACTGAGTGTGATGACATCACTCCTGGAAGTGACATCATTGCACCCCACTGCACACGAGTCCAGGAGGCTTCTTGCCTCCTTGGACCATTCCTCAGGACCATTTCCTCCACTGGTCAGGTGAGTGGCAGTGGGGGACAGAGGCTGGGAGTGGGGGATCCCCTGCCTCCACCAGGGGACTGGCATTCCTGCCTGAAAAGACCCCCACTCTTCCAGACAAGGGGGGAAGGGGGGAAAGGGCCCATTCTGGTTCTCCTAAATGGAAGGGGAGGAGGAAGAAGCTCACTGTGGGCCATGCATTGCGGCTGAGGGAACTGGCTGGAAGTTAGAGTGGTAACAAGTCTGGGTTTGGTTCCCTAGGCCAGGGGTCCCCAACCCCCCGGTCTGTGGACCGGGACCGGTCGGGACCGGTCCATGGACCAGGACCAGTCCATGGCCTATTAGCAACCAGGCCCCACAGAAGGTGAGTGGTGGGTGAGCACAGAGCCAGCTCCAGGAAGCAGACGAGGTAGGCGGTAGAGTGGGCATAAGCAACACACCTTGGGTGTCTTCTCCTATCACCCCCAGATGGGACCATCTAGTTGCAGGAAAACAAGCTCAGGGCTCACACCGATTCTGCATTGTGGTGAGTGGTACAATTATTTCATTATATATTATAATGTAATAATAGAAATAAAGTGCACAATTGTATCATCCCGAAACCACCACCACCACCCCGTCTGTGGAAAACTTGTCTTCCATGAAACCGGTCCCTGCTGCCAAAAAAGTTGGGGACCGCTGCCCTAGGCAATGAATTACCAAGGTGTGCCTATTGTACGGGCTGGCCCTGGTCTCTTATTTTGTAACCCAGTTTAATTCACTAGGTGGTCATATGTTCTCATTTAATGGTTTTAAATTGTATAATCAGCCTTTAGTCTCAATGAGAAAGGTGGACTATAAATGAAGTAGACAAATCAACAATAAACAGGATATATCGGATGAGTATTATACATGGTCTCCCATGTCCCTTCCGCCTTCATTACCACCACTCCACCCCTTGCAAGGCTGATTTAATTGATTAAAATGTTTCCCCCCCCCACTTCATCTTTCCACTAAAAGGGCAGCTAAATATAACAAAGGCTGATTCCATGCATGTTGGATAACGCACTTCCAATCCTCTTTATAGATCATTTGGAATGGATTTTTTTGTGTGCGGAACAAAAAATCCACTTCAAACGATGGACTAAGTGCATTGAAAGTACATTATCCAATGTGTGCAGAATCAGCCAAAATATAAAACAATAAATTCACATTATAAATACCTTATCTTAAAAACAAACACACGCAAACATTATTAAAGCAGCAGCAATGGCTACAAAAACACAATAAAGAAAAGTAAGCACATTACATTTTAAGCATGCATTTCATACATATTTCATACACATTAAGCACATTAAAATGTATGGAACATGTTGGCATGTTAGCTCATTCCCAAAGCATAATTTTTTCAGAGCAATAAGAATGGTCCAATGGTAACCCTTTCCAACAGGATCCAGCATAAAAACAAGAAGAAAACCAAAAAGCTAAATGAAAAAAAGAACATCTTCATTTGGCACTGGAATGACAGTACGGATCACTTCTGGCAAACATCCCAAAGAAGGCTATTCCAGAACAGTGGTGCCTCCTGTCTGGTGTGACCAGTTCACTTCTATCTAGCAGGTTGGACCCAAAGCAAGCCTTCCAAAGGTGATATTAAAGCAGCAGTGTTGATATTTTTTGCAAGGAGACTCTTTTCTATAAAATCTACTTTTTGAGACCCCTTGCCACTTCAGGTAGCCGGCTCAAGGTTGACTCAGCCTTCCGTCCTTCCGAGGTCGGTAAAATGAGTCCCCAGTTTACTGGGGGTAAAGTGTAGATGACTGGGGAAGGCAATGGCAAACCACCCCCGTAACAAAAAGTCTGCCAAGAAAACATTGTGATGCGACGTCCCCCCGAGGGTCAGTAATGACTCGGTGCTTGCACAGGGCTCCTTTACCTTTACCTTACCCTTGCAAAATAACTTTGCACTGCTTTTCTGCTCCCCAACATAAAATGCAGGAATAGGACATCAATTAACTACAAACAAGCAGCTGCAGAGAAGCAGAATCTCTTATCAGTTTCACCATCGGTATCGGGGGCCAAATTCAGAGGTGATTCTTGACAATGTTTACAATTTTAATGCAGCCGCAGGACTTCCAAATCCAATCAGGATAGCTGCTGCTTAACCATGAGTGGGAAAAGGCTACCCATTCCAAGTAAGGTTATCTTATCAAACTCCGGTTGGTGTCCGGAGATCTCCCAGAATTACAACAGTTCTGCCAGGGGACAAGGCAGCTTTGAAGGGTGGACTCTATGACTGCTGAGCTGAGCTGAGCTATGTCTATTCCCCAGGCTCCACTGCAAATCTCCAGATTTCTCAAGCTAGAACTGACAATCCTAACAAGTAACTTTCTTTCTGTAGAACGGGGAAAGCCATTTGAGGAGAACGAGTGGCCTGGCATGAACAAGGCAAGTAGTCCTCCCCCATTCCTCCAATCAAATAATGATGCACCAGAATGACGACAACAACAATAACAAAAGCTTTCGATTCATATACCACCCTTCAGGACAACTTAATGCCCACTCAGAGTGTTATTATAAGTGTGTTATTATTATCCTCACGACAATCACCCTGTGAAGTGAGTGGGGCTGAGAGCTCTGAGCAGGGCTTTTTTTCAGCTGGAACATGGTGGAATAGAGTTCCAGAACCTCTTGAAAATGGTCACATGGCTGGTGGCCCCGCCCCCTGCTCTCCAGACAGAGGGGAGTTTAGATCGCCCTCTGCGCTGGAGTGGCACGGAAAGCGATCTAAACTCCCCTCTGTTTGGAGATCAGGGGGTGGGGCCACCGGCCATGTGACCATTTTCACCAAGGGCGATTTAAACTTTTAAAAACTTCCCCCTTGTTCCAGCTGGCTGAAAGTGACATCATTGGTCCTGGGAGCATGTGTGCACTTTGTGCACGTGCATATGGTTACCAGGGGCACCACTTCTTGCCAAGAGATGCCCCCTGTGCTGGCAACCCACTGAGTTCCACCACCTCTTTTCCCAGAAAAAAAGCCCTAGCTCTGAGAGAGCTGCGACTGACCCAAGGTCACCCAGCAGGCTTCAAGCGGAGGAGTGGAGAATCAAACCTGGCTCTCCAGATTAGAGTCCTGCTGCTCTTAACCACTACACCAAACTGGCTCTCAGAAACAGGGAATACAAGTGTTTCAAGTATACAGTTTCTCAAAGCAGCTCCCAAAAGATACAGATTCTCTGGCAGGGAAGTAGGCAATTAGGAGATATAAAAGGTTGGTTTCAAACACAACCCAGATTGAAACACAAGGTGTAGTTGTTTTCCGCTGCCCCAGAAGGTCAGACCAGAACCAACGGATTGAAATTAAATCAAAAGAGTGATTCAGCTAAACATTAGGAAGAACGTCCTGACGGTTAGAGCAGTCCCTCAGTGGAACAGGCTTCCTCAGGAGGTGGTGGGCTCTCCTTCTTTGGAGATTTTTAAGCAGAGGCCAGATGGCCATCTGACAGCAGTGCTGATTCTGTGAACCTGGGCAGATCGTGAGAGGGAGGGTAGGAAGGGTTACATCAGTTCTTGTGGCCCTTCCATACATGCCCAGGGTAAGGCCGATCACCACCTTGGGGTCAGGTAGCAATTTTCCCCAGGTCAGATTGGCTAGGGATCCTGATGGAGTTTTGCTATCTTCTGGGAATGGTGTAAGGGTCTGTGTGTGTGTGTGTGTGTGTGTGTGTGCATGTGCGTGTGTGTGTGTGACCTCAGCCATTGACTTAAGTTTCCCATCCTTACAGCACAGAAGGCAACCAAACAGTTGGGAAATATGGTACAGGAGGAAAATCTTGCCTGTCACTAGAACTTGAAGGGTCTGATGACTTTGGGTGCGGGTTGTGAAATAGTTGAGGAATACGTTGTTGGAGAATATATTGTTGTCCGCAATTAGAAAGTAGTATTTCCCTGTGTCCTGTGACTGGGCATTGAGAATGCTAAAGGAGCAATTGCCTTGGACTGGATCGCCTGTTAGCTGGAAACGGTTTGCAAAGGATGCTTCAACCTTCTGCCGGTAGTCATTGGTGGCCACAAGGACGCCCAGACCATTGTAAGGTTGTTGCAGGACAGCAAAAGAGTGCAAAGACTCGTCCCTTTTCTGAAACCAATAGCCGTAGAGTTTCTCAGAGCTGATCCTCTTCGAATCATCGTAAGTGAACTGGCAAGGAATGTGAACGCAGAGACCATGCTGCACGGAGACAGAGTCAGGCATGGAGACAGAGGTCAACATAAAAGCTGGATTCTGGCTTGGCAAACCTTCCAAAAAAAGAAGAAAGGAGTTACTTGACATATGAAAAGAGGGAGAAATAAACCCTGTTTTGCCGTGCCTACCAAAGCCTTCCAGGAGCATTCCGGACATTGGAAATCATCAGGGCTTTTTTTCTGGGAAAAGAAGTGGTGGAACTCAGTGGGTTGCCCTCGGAGAAAATGGTCACGTGGCTGGTGGCCCCGCTCCCTGATCTCCAGACAGAGGGGAGTTGAGATTGTCCTCCGTGCCGCTCAGCAGCGTGGAGGGCAATCTCAACTCCCCTCTGTCTGGAGATCAGGGGGCGGGGCCACCAGCCATGTGACCATTTTCAAGAGGTATAATGCCATAAACTCCACCCTCTAAAGCAGCCATTTTCTCCAGAGGAACTGCTAATGATAGCCTGGATATGAATTGTAATTGCAGGAGATCTCCAGCCACCACCTGGAGGTGGATACTTTATCTGAGAGTCAGCATAGAATACCCAATCAGAAACAGCAAGGTTGGCTATGATGAACAAGAGCAGGAGAGAACTCAAGTTGAGGATTGGGGCCTAGCTCAAAGGAGCCTCTTCTCCATATAAGTTGCCAACACCCAGGTCAACAAAACAACAACAACAACATTCGATTTATATACCACCCTTCAGGACAACTTAATGCCCACTCAGAGCAGTTTACAAAGTATGTCATTATTATTCCCACAACAAAACACCCTGTGAGGTGGGTAGGCCTGAGAGAGCTCCAGAGAGCTGTGACTGACCCAAGGTCACCCAGCAGGCTTTAAGCGGAGGAGTGGGGAATCGAACCCGGCTCTCCAGATTAGAGTCCCGCATTCCTCACCACTACACCAAACTGGCTCTCAAAGAGAGAGTTGCGGCAATAAGTTAGAAAAACAGGAATCCCAACCGGAGCTAACTAGTTAAATGTAAGGCTATATGCACAATCATTAACACAATAGCTTATATCATACAGAAGCCATTCAGTTATATTGATTCAGCTTTACATCCAATTACAGAGCGACAATTCAGCATGAACAATATAAATATTTGAGCATAATAAATACTCTTAATAGAAATAAAAACATTGTACATAAGCACCATTCATTGACATAAGATACAGATGACAGGTAAGTCCAAGATTCCAGCAAACTGACTAAACTGCAACGTTTTCCATGGAACCATTTCTAGAAAAGTTCTTTTTCAAGAACATGTCATTTCCAAACAGATTCTCCAATGAAGTGTCTTCAATCCATAGTCATTTACAAGTCAATAGTGATTTTCCAAAAGACCAACTCAGTCTTTTGGAAAATCACTATTGTCTTGTAAATAACTATGACTATGGACTTGACTTGAAAAAGAACTTTTCTGGAAATGAGGTGGTCAAGCTTCATTGAACGGGGCCATGGAAAACATCTTCTTCTCCCCTAAAAGCAAGAAAAGAAAAAAGTTGCCCTTGAGAGCCTAGAGATCTCCCAACTAGAGAGGGGCACGAACCGCATTATGAACCTCAAAAACCCACAAAAATGGCGATCGCGCAATCGTGACCCGGCGGATCGTGATTGGCCACAGTCAATGAACCAGTGGTCGGGAGAGGCCTGGTTCGGGGCATTCAGGTACGGTTCGAGAAGCCAGACACTCAGGTGCCAGCAATCTATTCCTCTGGCAACGGAGCCAGGGGACTGCCTGAGCTCTGTCTGCCCTCCTTCTGTCGCCCTAGAAACCCAAATTGAAGCCCAGCTTTCCTTGATCAG
Organism: Eublepharis macularius; assembly: GCF_028583425.1. Taxonomy (NCBI): domain Eukaryota; kingdom Metazoa; phylum Chordata; class Lepidosauria; order Squamata; family Eublepharidae; genus Eublepharis; species Eublepharis macularius. Next base: position 48,647,515 of record NC_072804.1, on the reverse strand, counting down.
CAGGGCTTCCTTCCAACCACGGAGCTGCAAAGCAGTTACAAGTTGGAAGAAGACACCCAGGGGAGGGAGGGGGAAGGGGGTGTTCTGTAGCCATGGGCACTTCTATCTCATCCCTGCAAACCCTGATAAGCTGCTCTGATGGCCAAACACAGACCTCCTGTGTTGCTGAATGGGACCCATGCTTATAAATAGCCCTGGTCTCCCAGGCTGGGGTTCACTTTCTGCGAGCAGTGGAGTGGGACAGAGCTCTTGCTTGCCGTTTTGGCTTCCACGAACCATGATCCAGTTCGGTTCGGCAACAGATGTTCGTTGCGTTTCGGGAATTTGGGATCGTGCCTATGTTGTTCGTGCCTATGTCTACTCCCAACAGCACAACCGATCTGCAAACTACAGAGAAAAGTTCTCCTGGAGAAAGGGGCAGCTTTGGACTCTCTGGCGTTATACTCCTCCAATGTCCCTGTCCTCCCCAAATGCTGTACTCCTCAGAGTCCATTTCCAAAGCTCCAGAAAATTCTAGATCAGGAGTTGGCAACTCTCTCTCCACCAGTTGGTTGGACAAAAGGAAAAAAGGGCGCCAAGGAGGTTAGTTCAGTTCTCCCCTAGGCAGCAGCTGCGATATGGACTGCAAGCATCTTCTGGGAGGCTTGCTGTTGTATGTTTTAAATAGCAACATTTTTACTTGTGGTTTGTAAACCCTCTTGAACCACAATGAAAAGTGGTATATAAATATTTGAATAAGTAAAATATCAGAGGGTGATACGGTGGGGCTGGAGAGCAGATGGGCAGCTTGGAACCTTGGTGAAATGCACGGAGGAAGGGCAGGGCTTTTTTCTGGGAAAAGAGGTGGTGGAACTCAGTGAGTTGCCCTCGGAGAAAATGATCACATGGCTGGTGGCCCCACCAGCTCAGCAGCACAGAGGGCCATCTAAGCTCCCCTCTGTCTGGAGATCAGGGGGCGGGGCCACCAGCCATGTGACCATTTTCAAGCGATTCTGGAACTCTGTTCCACTATGTTCCTGCTGAAAAAAAGCCCTGAGGAAGGGGCCAGACAAAAGTCACCCCCCTCATGATATTCACACAGTATTGCTAGGGGGCGGGGCCAATAACCTGGCATTTGAATTGGTGGGTAGGAATGAAGAGACTCCGCCCACAGCATCCCTTTTGGGACCACAGGAGAGATTTGGTAACATTGTTTCCCAGTGGACAGGTAGGTCCATAGAACTGGCTTTGCTCTAACTGAGAACAGAGAACAGACCTCGATACACCACCAGCAACAGACAGTACAACTAACTGATTATTTAGGATATTTCCTGCGTTTTCAAATTTAAGCACATCACACCTACTTTTACAAAGAGAAGCCAAGATCAGAACGGTTAAAGTGGCTGTGAAGGAAGCCGGATTTGGCACTTTCCAAGAGGAATCCATGAATTGCCACCTTGTCCAGTCCTCGGGCAGCCTGTTTTAACCACTGGAAGTTTCTTTCTGGGGCAGGAATGCTGTGGAAGAGGAAGGGAGAAAGTGAGCAGATAGGGATACAGCCAACTTCTGCTTATTGAACACCTTATTTTGAACCAGACCCACTCTCAAATTTTAGAGGACTGTGTGTCCGAGTCAATCACCCATTTCATATGACTGCAATTTTTCCTGAGGGCAAGCATGCCTGTTTGAGTTTGTGTCATTGTTTATTGTCAGTCATTGTTTATTGTCACTGTCTAGTCTCAAATTTGGTCCTTTAGAATTTATGACATTTAAAAAGTTATTATTTTCCTTACAACAATCACCCTGTGAGGTGGGTGGAGCTGGGAGAGCTCTGAAAGAGCTGTGACTGACCCAAACTGGCTTCAAGCGGAGGAGTGGAGAATCAAACCTGGCTCTCCAGATTAGAGTCCTGCTGCTGCTAACCATTACACCAAACGAGTGTAGTGTTTAGTGTTGGATTAGAATCTGGGTAAGCCACATTCAAATCCCCACCCCGTCACAGAATTTTTCTGGGTTATGTTGGACCAATCTCACACTCTCAGCCTAATTTACCTCACAGGATTGTTGCGAGGATAAAATGGATGAATGATATAAGCCACTTCAGGTCCTTCTTAGGAGAACGGCAGGGTATAAATACCGAAGCAAATAAATAAGACCCATTGATCACGGTAAGACTTCCAAGTGTTCATCATATAGATAAAAATATAATCCTGACAAGCACTACTTCTCATACATACATAAACTTCCTTACCTCATCTTGTCTCAAGGGAAAAATAATATTAACAAAGAAAATATAGATTGTTGAGAAGAACATACTCCAGTTCTGCTCACAAATTACACTTGATTTTTCTTCTTACATGTGATGAGTAATTTGGAATCATGTTTGGAATCATGTTTGGTTTGACAGCCTGATTCCAGTCAGATAGAATGTAAGATCCAGAAAGCAGGAAAATCAAATTAGGAAGTAGACAAACAGTTTCTCACCGGGCGAGCAGAAAAGCCAGCATGCATTTTAGAACCCCTCTTCAGACCAGCTTCTCTTTTTTTGTCGTTGTTACTAAAATTTCTTGCCTTTTCTCAACTGAGCTTTCCTCTTCCACTACAACAGCTTCAAGTAGACTTACTTACTCCTGTAGATAGAGAGAAACCACCACTGTTTTGCTGCTGCCTTCCTTCTACGGTCTCAGGCGCTGGGTCGAATTTTCGTTCAGACCAAAAGGAAATTATAAAACAGGAACCAGAAAAAGAGGAAGTGATGGTACACAGCTTTGGTAAGGAGCTTTGAGGTGGCACAGAGGGGGTTTACTTTGTGTTGTAGTACTTAAGTCCAGAAAGCATTTTCATCACTAGTACGTTATTAAAAATGTTGAGGGCTGGCTTCTTGACGGCCAGACCAATCTTGAGAAAAGTCAGTCAAACTGAATGCTGCTCTGTTTGTAATCAAGCTAAAATTCTGGCCAACTTGGCATTAAAAAGAGAGAAAACTGTTTTGCCTCCTAAAGGAGGGCAGTACAAAGCCCGTCCTGTGTTTCCTTCACTAGTAAGTACGTGTAAGGAAGAGAAATGTCAAACTGGACATCTCAGCTTTCCCTACAGGTCATTCATTACCTGTCCAATAAGATTAATGAAACCATGTGGTAGATAAAAGGATTAACCTACTGTCCATTACTTGCAGGAAGCAAATGAAGGACTGCCCGAACCTGCATTTTATGAAGGGGCAGAGATCTGTGAGGGTCATGTCCAGGGCTTTTTTTCAGCTGGAACGCGGTGGAACGGAGTTCCAGAACCCCTTGAAAATGGTCACATGGCTGGTGGCTCCGCCCCCTGATCTCCAGACAGAGTTTAGATTGCTCTCTGTGCCACTCAGCAGCGCAGAGGGCAATCTAAACTCCCCTCTGTCTGGCGATCAGGGGGCGGGGCCACCGGCCATGTGACCATTTTCTCCAAGGACAACCCACTGAGCTCTGCCACCTCTTTTCCCAGAAAAAAAAGCCCTGGTCATGTCTATTTTTGACCTTGGTTCCCGTTCTGTGTTCATGGCCACATGAACACGAATGACCAGACCTCAGCTGGTGGCCTTCACTCAGCCATTCTTCCCTGTACAGTGTTGCTAACATTGTGGTTTCCTCACTAAATAGGGCTGCCAACCTCCTGGTGGGTCCTAGAGTTCTCCCAGAATTGCCACTAGTCTACGGACAACAGAGATGCATTCCCCTAGGAAAAAAACAGCTGCTTTGGAGGGTAGAGTCCATCCCCAAATCTCCAGGGATTTTCAAATATGGAGTTGACAACCCTATTACTAACTGAATGGTTTTTCAGAGCATACATTGGGATAAACTTGGGTCCCATCATCAGTCAAAAACATACAGTGCAGTCCGAAGAAGAGTTACTCCAGTCTAAGCCCATTGAAATCAGTGGTCTTAGACTGGATTAACTCTTCTTCGGATTGCACTGATAGCCATTCCTAACTGTGGTTAGTAGGTTTCTATATTTTCCAGTTACTCGTGCCAGAATTGGGTGGGGACCTAGGAAAATCCTGCTTGTTCAGAGACTAAAATCCAATTTTGCTCAATAAAAACTAAAATTGGATTGGAGTGAGTCAGAAGTTGTTACAGCCAGCGCTGATTGGGAAACTTCTCAGATTTTTCTTCTTCCCAGTGAAGTCAGAGAGCAGAAAGAGAAGTCTAATTGCTAAGGTTGTTGTTAAGGTATGGTGGCATCTGAAACTATTTCCAAACCATGGATTCCAATCAATTAGATCCCAAGAACAATTCGTATTTCGAAGATGTAATGTCATTAATTAATTCATGGCAAACAGACATTATCTTCCCATAATAGAACTTGTTTGGTGATTCCCCCATTGTTTTGTGGGATTTGGACTTCAGGTTAGTGGGAATTCTGTAACAATGACTTTGCCTGTGTGGATAAATATTCTTTTCTGCTGTTGACTGGGTTTGTGAATATGAGCCAAACTACAAGTGACGAATGACACTTGCCTGGCAAGTGAGCAGACTCACGTGTATTCCTCCCTGTTCACTTGCCATTCACTTGCGCTCCACTTGATCAAGTGGAGCGCAAGTGAATGGCAAGTGAACAGGGAGCAATACACGTGAGTCTGTTTACTTGCCAGGCAAGTGTCATTCATCACTTGTAGCTTGGCTCTGAGTCCATTGCTCTCACCTCCAGATAGGCTGGTGTCAAGTTACTGGTGTGTCTGGAGAAGTGGAGGAAAGAAGGAAAGAACTTAATGGACTATACATCAATTAAATGCGAAGTTCAAATAAGAGGACATGAAGAGCAGATACTACTGCTGAAATCAATTGCTCTCCTGTTCCCAAACCAGAAAGTACTTTTCTGTAATTCAATCAGAGAAACGGGAATAAGGGCTGGAAGGGCTGGAAACAGATCAGCATGGGAGCTGTCCACGGGACTGGCAACCTGGAAGGAAGTCAATAGTCAGTCGAAACCGAGCCAGAACTACACAGATCAGTGAATTCAGAACTTGAATGCTGCTCTGTGTAGTTCTAGTCCACACAGGAATGTAGTATCAGGTCTGGTGAATGCTCATCAATTGAAGTGGGTGCTTTAGGCTGTCCCTGCATTGGGCAGGTAGTTGGACTACATGGTCTATAAGGCCCCTTCCAACTCTATGATTCTATGAGAAGAACTCTAGGTTGTAGTTCCCACCCCCAAAACCGCTGGTTCTGTGATCTCCTTCTGGAATCCCTTCTCATACTCAAGGAGCAGGTGAACTCATTTTCCTGGATCCAGGAAGTGAGCTATGAGGATCCTTTGGGCTGTACTCATCAAAGTTCTCTTCATCCGCTTACTATCGGATCCAAGGTTGAGGGCAGGAATGCGGAGAGCAGGCACAAAAAGGGTGGTTGTGTCCTTATGTCATAGGGTTGCCAACTCCAACTTGGGAAATTCCTGAAGATTTGGGAGCAGTGCTTGAGGAAGGTGGAGTTTGGGGAGGGGGGGAGAGAACAACAGAGATGTAATTCCATAGAGATTTAATCTGCCATTTCCTTTGGGGGGACTGATCCCTGTAGTTTGGAGATCACTTATAATTCTGGGGAAATTCCAGTCCCCAGCATGTAGGTTGGCAACTCTATGCCTGCATGTTGCTTTTGGCTGGCAGATGCTTACTTTGTGGTCATCTGTAAAGAAGCAAAACTGTGAATGGAGAGATAGAATGAATTTGGCCCACGAATAGAAGAAACTCTACTTGCCATACTGTTGAGCACCACGAGAGGGCGCTGTGCAGGTAAAGCAAGCCTAACACAGTCAGAGCACCAGGAGAGGGCGCTGTGCGGGTAAAGCAAGCCTAACACAGTCAGAGAGATGGTGTTAACATGCGGTTGGTGAGATTATGCCTTTGATGGGTGCTTGTTTCTTCCCTGCTATGAGTGGATATCCATATGGGGAAGGATAGCCACTGCAGCATTCCTAAGGGATTGTGTAACTTCCGGAGGTCTACAAGATGGGAAGTGTTAGTAGCTGGCTGTCAGTAGGAAATAACAACAACAACAACAACAACAACAACAACAACAACAACAACAACCTTGTGCTTACACAATGCTCTTCAGGATAACTTAATGGCATACTCATAGTATTTTACAAAGCCAGTGTCATTATTATCCCCACCCTCTGAGGTGGGTGGGGCTGAGAGAGCTCTGAGAGAGCTGTGACTGACCCAAGGTCACCAGCTGGCTTCAAGGGAAGGAGAGGGGAATCTAATCCGGTTCTCCAGATTAGAGTCCTGCTGCTCTTAACCACTACACCAAACCAAACTAACACCAAATTGAAGGTGCAGGTATCACAATATACATTCTGCATGTTTTATCATGCTCAAAAAGGGGGTTGTAACATTAACTGTTATTTGCATTACAGCCCTTAGGTGATGCTATGTAAGGAGGCTAGAGATAGGGGTGGGGGGTGGGAATAAAAACTGGTTTCGCTTTTACATCAGTGCAATGTTCAGCTTTTCTGTCACACACACACACACACACTTCCGTTGCTAACTCTGAGCTGGCAAATTCCTGGAGATTTGGGGGAGGAGCCTCGGAGAATGAAGTTTGAGGGAGGGGAGGTCAGCAGGACAGAATGCCATAAAGTGCATCCTCTAAAGCAGCCATTTTTTCCAGGGGTACTAACCTCTGTCATCTGGAGATCAGTTGTAATTCCAGGACCTCTCCGTACCACACCCAGAAGTTGGCAACCCTAACAATGACTGAAGCTCCGTTACTAACGTGAACTGCAAATTAGGAAGGGTACTATTGAAACTGATGGAAATCGGAACCAAATTCCTTTTCTTATTTTTTATTTTAAAAATTTACACACACTTGGGACAAATGTGCAGGATGGCCACCTAAATGCTAAGCGTCACCAATATTTTATTATCAGGGACCTGAAACCAATCTCAGGTTGTGGCCAAGTGTACCCCTGTAAATATGACTTTGCAAACTCATGAGTGTCATGTTTGTATATGTGCGTACGTGCAGAAGTGCAGAACATATGGTACTGGTGGTAAGTTCTAAAAATTTTAAGGAAGTAGCAGAACGTTCCCACAGCGTTATCTATTTTCAACGTTTATATATCCCCATGCAAGAGGTAGAATGACACTGAAGCATGCAATAGTCAACAACGATGAACCAACAGTAGATAGACTGCAAACACAAATGGAAATATGGCCCCTCAAATCAGACCGCTGGAATGAATCCGTCATGCCACATAATAATAGAAACAGGATATCAAAACTTCGGATTTATGCAAAGAAAAGGGTAAAATGACACCAAAACCTCATCTATAAGCAATTGTCCAATGAAAATGTGGCAGATCCCCAAGACAGAAAAAACACTGCGATCAAACTACAAATAGTCCAGAAATTTCCATATGCTATGCCAAGGCAGAGCTTTGTAATGTAATCAGGATATTATATGCCCATCCTGGGGCATATAATATCCATACCTAAAATGGCTGGCTGGTGAAATGACCACATTCAAACTGGATTCTTTTTCATGGAGATTACACTTAATATAGCGGGATACGAATATTCACCCATAAAGCCCCTTATATGTTCATGGGAAGAACCTTTTAATTACTTAGTTCAGCAAGGGGTAAAAGACCCCATTCTCTCTTTGTATGACTTAAGGTCGCTTTTTTCAGGGTGATGGCTGATTGTTTCCACTAGCAATCTTCAGCTCCGAGCTGCTGATGCTACTGGTTTGATGGCCCTCCTTGTCAGCATTGGTATCGTCCGTGGGTATGATGGGAATATCCGTAAAGCCTCTCCTAAGCAAAGCGAGGATGGATGTCTTGAAGACCTGCTGGAATTTCTCCCCGACAAACAGATAGAGAATGGGCGTGAAACAGAAATTGAAACACTCTCCAATGAACATCGTCACCCGAAACCCCCATCGTATTGCTGTAAACGATTCCCAGTGTGTTGGTGATCCGTGATAGAGATGGTAAGGAAGCCAGCAGATGAAGAACGAGGCCACGGCGGCCACCAGGACTCTGAAAGGCTTTCTGTTCCTAACCAACTTTTTCTTCTTCATTTCCCAGCCCATCCTACAGTGGCAACTCACGATGATCAGGAAGGGAAACAAGAAGGCCAGCAGGAAGCGGACCACAAAAAGAGCTAAGTGAACACGCACCCTCAAGGCCTGTGTCTCAGGCCCATCCCAGTCACTGGAGAAAGCGAAATTGCTGGAACACTTGATCCTGCCCTTCTCTTCTCGTGTCTCCTGGAAAACAAGGTAAGGAGCGCTGAGAGTAAAGGAAGACAGCCATACTCCCGTGACCAGTCTCCGTGCCTGTGGAATTGTGCGATTGTGCTGGGACCAGACAGGGCGGCAGATGAGCAGATAGCGGTCGAGGCTGATGATGGTGAGGAGGAAGACCGTGGTGAACATTGTCAGTGAAAATAAGGAAACAATAAGCTTGCAAACCACTATCCCAAAGACCCAGTGGAAACCAAGGATGCTGTAGACACCAAAGAAAGGCAGGGAGACGCAGAAAAGTAAGTAGGTGAGAATCAGATGTGAGAACCAGAGCGTGTTCACCGTCCTCTTCATCTTCACTCCCAGCACCCAAAGGAAGAGGCTGTTGGAAACGGTCCCCACCAGTAAGGACACCAAGGTAAAAATGCCAAGTGCCAGGCTCAAAAAAGTCATTTTGTCTTGCGAATAGCTGTCAGGCACTCTTGGGGTTGAAATATTCTCCAAAAGGACAGTCCCATTGCCTGTTTCCATGAGGCCCTGGAGAAAGATTGAAAAGAGGCTGAATTGGTGGAAGAACAGGATTGCCATTCTTCAGGTGGGGACCGGAAATTCTCCCAGAATTACAACTGATATCCATACAACAGAGATCAGACAACTCCAAGTTGGGAAATTCCTGGAGATTTGGAAGTGGAACTGGGGAGGGCAGGGTTTGGAGAGGGGAGGGACTTCAGTGAGGTATAATGCCATGATGTCCACCATCCAAAGCATTTTATCCCAGAAAACTGATCTCTGTAGTCTGGAGAAATTCTGGGAAATTTCCAGGCCTCAGATGGAAGTCATCTACCCTGCACAGTATTCATACAAATCCTTGCAAGTTTTTTTCTGGATTGCTGTGTAAGTTGCTCTTAACCATTTTTGGGGGAAACACTAAAATACAAGCACATTTTAACTCAACACAACCTTGCTGTGATCCTGCATGTTTATGAATTGTATCGAATGGGTAATAGAGCTAAGTGCAAGAGAAGGCAAGATAATGAATGGGTTTGGGATCCAGTTCCGGTACAACGCAATCGAACTGGATAGAGCGAGCTTGCTCACAAAAGAGGCAGAATCTAATGAACAGAGATATCATGGATCCACCTAGAAACTGAACTAGGGTTGCCAGCCTCCAGGTAGTGGCTGGAGATCTCCTGGAATTACAACTGGTCTCCAGGCCACAGAGATCAATTCACCTGGAGAAAATGGCTACTTTGGGGGGTGGACTCTATGGAATTATGCCATGCCAAGGTCCTTTCCCTCCCCAAACACCACTTTCTCCAGTTTTCACCCCCCAGATCTCCAGGAATTTCCCAGCTTGGAGCTGGCAACCCTAAACTGAACCAAAACGAAATGGATTTCCAGGTGACCGAAGCCTTGGTCATACAAGACTATGGAACTGGGAAGCAAAAAGGATTTGTGGCAGAGGCCCTAGCTGCAGTGTGGATGGGTGAGGAGGCCCCACAGGAATGGGGCTGGTGTAGAAATGATTGGAAATGAGGAGAAAAACAAACTGGGATCGCAGTGTAAGAAACCTAAAATCAATCTCTGGCTACTGGGTTTTATAGTAATTAAAAATGCGTGCAATCCTTACAAATTACATAGATAACAGAAATTATCACAACAATAAATGTGATCCTGTAATTACAAATTTTAAAAAGTCCTATCCTTGTGATATTGTCGAATAACTTCTGCGATAAGTTGTAATAATCTTCCTCAGAAGTTATCTCCCTCTTGTTTACAACACTCTCAGGCAGTGTTTAATACTCTAAGGGCCAAGCTACAAGCTACAAGTGACGAATGACACTTGAACGGCAAGTGGATTGAGTGGAGGGCAAGTGAACAAGGAGAAATACACTTGCTGTTCAAGTGTCATTCGTCACTTGTAGCTTGGCCCTAAGAGAGGGTCTTGCCAAGTAGTATTAGAGTAGTAGGCTGTGTATCTGTTTAGGGAAAGACTATTGGACTGGCTTGCTTCCTATGCAAATATTGCGTGATAAACAAGAGGGAGAAAGCTTCTGAGGAAGATCTTCTAAGAATAATTTCTGAGGAAGGTTGATTACGAAACGGGTTTACGTCTAAATGCTCGTCTTGCTACAATGTTAAAGATTATTACAATTTACCACAGAAGCTGTTCTACAATATCACAAGGGTGGGACTTTTTAAAATTTGTGAGACAGGATCACATTTGTTGTTGTGTGATCATTTCTGTTATCTACAGGGCTTTTTTTCAGCAGGAACGTGGTGGAATGAAGTTCCGGCACCGCTTGAAAATGGTCACATGGCCGGTGGGCCCACCCCCCTGATCTCCAGACAGGGCTGGCGCGGAGGGCAATCTAAACTCCCCTCTGTCTGGAGATCAGGGGGTGGGGCCACCAGCCATGTGACCATTTTCGCCGAGGGTGATTTAAACTTTAAAAAATTCCCCCCTTGTTCCAGCTGACCCAATGTGACGTCATTATGCGGTCCTGAGTTCCACCACCTCTTTTCCCAGAAAAAAAGCCCTGGTTATCTATATAATTTGTAAGAACCAAATTTTCAATTATTATCGACCATCTCCTTGAAGATTTGCTCAGAGAGCGATGGCGTCCCCTACTCCATGCAAAACCACTTTCCTGCGTTCTTGATTGGGAACGAGAGACATTGGTTGAGAGATCATTGGAGAAAGGGAATAAAGCTTAGCCAAGTGAGGGAACTCCTAAGAATGGAGGGACATCAGTAAACTCGTTCGGAAGGGTGTCTGAGGGCCAAGCTACACATGACGAATGACACTTGAACGGCAAGTGGATTGAGTGGAGGGCAAGTGAACAGGGAGAAATACACTTGCTGTTCAAGTGTCATTCGTCATGTGTAGCTTGGCCCTGAGTATGGGGGCAAGTTGTGGACACTGCAATGCCTTAAACCTTTGAAACCTCCCATTCTGCTCTTCGTGTTATGCTGGCCTGGGCAGTTCACAGTTTGATTTTGCATTCCTAATCCCTATTGCATTGGCCACATCATCTAGTTTTTCACCCCTAGCCCTATTGCATTATTCATTTGACCTCCTATACTGTATTATTACATTTTTTTTCCATTCCATAATCCGTCCTTGGTCTCAGTGAGAAAGGCGGGTTAATTATGAATGAGCTAAATAAACAAGTAAAAATTTAAAAACTAGCAAAGGAGCCCCCCCAGCGAGAACACAAGAATACCAGGGCACACTGTGAATGCATTTTCTAAGGCAGCTGATATTTTTACCAGGTCCTGCTCCCGTGCCTTTTATAAAAAGCTCGATTTGCAGAGATCCAATGATAATGCTGATCCCTGTGCCGTGAAACCCTTCCCCTGCTGATTTCTGCAGAGCACGCAGCTATTAAAGGGCATTGGAGCAGAGTGACAAGCTGGTTTACGTAATTGTTTGGCAACGTTTGCATCTCAAGCCCTTTTTTTAACTGAGCTTTTCTTCTTATCACAACAACAACAACAACAACAACAACATTTGATTTATATACCATCCTTTAGGACAACTTAACACCCACTCACAGCAGTTTTCACCCACTCACAGCAGTTTTCAAAGTGTGTTATTATTATCCTCATGACAATTACCCTGTGAGATGGGTGGGGATGAGAGAGCTCTGAGAGAGCTGTGACTGACCCAAGGCTTCAAGGAGAGGTGTGGGGAAACAAACCCGGTTCTCCAGATTAGCGTCCTGCTGCTCTTAAACACTACACCAAACTGGCTCTCTCTTATTGCATCCCTTGCCCCCTTTCCTTCATGCCCTCCCCTATCCTTGTAATGTTGCCCCCCTTTGCACTTCTGTGCTTTTAGCAGCTGCATTTGGAGCATGGACTCAGCAGTCAGGACTTCTGTTAGGAGATCAAGTGGGCAACCCCCACCCACACAGCCTGGATGGACTTACCTTGAAGCAAGATGACAAACTTTGCAGCCACTGTTACATGAGGTCTGGTAGAACTGTGATACCACATCAATGCGTTTATGCAGAATCAAGAAAGATAAGGAGAAGTGGCAGGAAATAACTTCTGCAAACGTGTGTTGAATATGTAGGCAGTGCTTTCTTTCCCTTTTGTCTAAGCTTCTAAGCCTTGAAGAGCTGTATGACAGCCAGAAATTCAGCAGGTGAAGCTTTCTCCATCACTACAACCCTATCTCCAGTGGGGGAGACCATAGTACATGGCATACCTTTCTTCTGTCACTCACAGGAAATTGCAAGACCTGTTTTTTAAAGGCACAGGAACTATTCTTTGCAGACTAGAAGCATCCTTTTTGGGTAACACAAGCAGCTTTATTCAAAGACAGACACACGGATAAGCTCCTCCATGAATTGTCGAAGGCTTTCACGGCCGGAGAACGATGGTTGTTGTGGGTTTTCCGGGCTGTATTGCCGTGGTCTTGGCATTGTAGTTCCTGACGTTTCGCCAGCAGCTGTGGCTGGCATCTTCAGAGGTGTAGCACCAAAAGACAGAGATCTCTCAGTGTCACAGTGTGGAAAAGATGTGGGTCATTTGTATCTACTCAGGAGGGGTGGGGTTGAGCTGAGTCATCCTGTAAGAGTTTCCCAGGGTGTGGAATGCTAATGGCGGGAGGCTTCACTGTATCCTGAGGAGGTTCTTTTGCATATGGATTGGTACTTGATGTGCTAATCTTCTCTGCAGGGCTATTGTCAGGGATAGAATGTTTTGTTAGCCTGGTGTTTTTCAGAACTGGCAACCATGCTCGGTTCATTCTTAAGGTTTCTTCTTTCCTGTTGATGTTTTGCTTATGTTTGTGAATGTCAATGGCTTCCCTGTGCAGTCTGACAAAGTAGTTGGAAGTTTTGTCCAGTATTTCGGTGTCCTGGAATAAGATACTGTGCCCTGTTTGAGTTAGGCTATGTTCAGCCACTGCTGATTTTTCAGGTTGTCCAAGTCTGCAGTGTCTTTCATGTTCTTTTATTCTTGTCTGGATGCTACGCTTTGTGGTCCCGATGTAAACTTGTCCACAGCTGCAGGGTATACGGTATACTCCTGCAGAGGTTAGGGGGTCTCTACTGTCTTTTGCTGATCGTAGCATCTGTTGTATTTTTCGGGTGGGTCTGAATACTGCTTGAAGGTTATGCTTTTTCATAAGCTTTCCCATCTGATCAGTAATTCCTTTGATATATGGCAAAAACACTTTTCCTGTGGGAGACTGTTTTTCTTTGGTTGTTTGATTCATCCTGGGTTTGATTGCTCTTCGGATTTCATTTCTGGAGTAGCCATTTGCCTGAAGTGCGTGGTTTAGATGATTAATTTCCTCATTGAGAAAGTGCGGCTCACATATCCGTCTTGCACGATCCACTAATGTTTTCATTATGCCTCTTTTCTGTCGGGGGTGGTGATTGGAGTTTTTGTGTAGGTACCGATCAGTGTGAGTTGGTTTCCTGTAGACCTTGTGACCTAACTGAAAGTTTGCTTTGCGGATGACCCAGGTATCCAGGAATGGGAGTTTTCCCTCGATTTCTTTCTCCATGGTGAATTGTATGTTCAGGTGGATGTTGTTGAGATGATTAAAAAAACCCATCAATTCTTCCTCCCCATGGCTCCAAATGATAAATGTATCATCCACAAACCGGAACCATACACTAGGTTTGTGGGGTGCTGATTCTAGAGCTGTTTTTTCAAAATGTTCCATGTAGAAGTTTGCTATAACTGGGCTGAGTGGGCTCCCCATGGCCACCCCATCCATCTGTTCATAGAATTCGTTGTCCCATTGGAAGTAACTGGTTGTCAGGCAATGGTGGAATAAGGCTGTTACATCCTCTGGGAAAATCTGATTAATAAGTGCAATAGTGTCTTTTACTGGAACCTTGGTAAACAGGGATACAACATCAAAACTGACAAGTATGTCTTGTGGATTGAGTTTCAGAGAACTGATTTTGTTGATGAAATCTGCTGAATCTTTGATGTAAGACGAGGTTTTCCCGATGTGGTCCTGCAGGAGATCTGCCAGATGTCTAGCTAATTCATATGTCGGTGAACCAATGGCACTCACAATGGGTCGGAGTGGGACTGAATCCTTATGTATTTTGGGGAGTCCATATAGTCTAGGTGGCTGTGCTTCAGTCTTGCATAGTTTTCTGTGCGTGTCGGGATGTAGTGAGGAATTCTTGATCAGCGCATTTGTTAGCCTGGTGATTTTGCAGGTGGGATCTCGTTTTAGTTTTTTGTAGGTGGAGGGATCCAGGAGTTCCTTAATCTTCTTCTTGTATTCCTCTGTTTTCATGATCACTGTAGCACCAGGATGAATCAAACAACCAAAGAAAAACAGTCTCCCACAGGAAAAGTGTTTTTGCCATATATCAAAGGAATTACTGATCAGATGGGAAAGCTTATGAAAAAGCATAACCTTCAAGCAGTATTCAGACCCACCCGAAAAATACAACAGATGCTACGATCAGCAAAAGACAGTAGAGACCCCCTAACCTCTGCAGGAGTATACCGTATACCCTGCAGCTGTGGACAAGTTTACATCGGGACCACAAAGCGTAGCATCCAGACAAGAATAAAAGAACATGAAAGACACTGCAGACTTGGACAACCTGAAAAATCAGCAGTGGCTGAACATAGCCTAACTCAAACAGGGCACAGTATCTTATTCCAGGACACCAAAATACTGGACAACACTTCCAACTACTTTGTCAGACTGCACAGGGAAACCATTGAAATTCACAAACATAAGCAAAACATCAACAGGAAAGAAGAAACCTTAAGAATGAACCGAGCATGGTTGCCAGTTCTGAAAAACACCAGGCTAACAAAACATTCTATCCCTGACAATAGCCCTGCAGAGAAGATTAGCACATCAAGTACCAATCCATATGCAATAGAACCTCCTCAGGATACAGTGAAGCCTCCCGCCATTAGCATTCCACACCCTGGGAAACTCTTACAGGATGACTCAGCTCAACCCCATCCCTCCTGAGTAGATACAAATGACCCACATCTTTTCCACACTGTGACACTGAGAGATCTCTGTCTTTTGGTGCTACACCTCTGAAGATGCCAGCCACAGCTGCTGGCGAAACGTCAGGAACTACAATGCCAAGACCACGGCAATACAGCCCGGAAAACCCACAACAACCATCCTCCTCCATGAAGTCTTCCACTCAAAGTAGCTAGCTAGATATGGTTGTTATTACTAAGCACACATGCACAAAAGAGGTAATGAGAAAACTCTAGAGGAAGGTGAAGAACACAGAACACAGGAAACAAAATAAGAGTTTCTTGCTGACTAAACACATTGACAGATGGATCATATTTCCCTACCAGAATACCACCTGGGCTTCGCAAAAATAAGACCTTAGGTTACATCTCTTGGACCTCTATTTCAGGGGTTTCTCAGGACAGGGACTTCCATTTCGGGTCCAGACAGAAAGACAGAGGCCAGTTTAAAATCCTTGCCTCCAAAGGATTTAACTGATACGTTTCTACTTCACGGCAGGGCTCATTTCAAGGGGGAACGCACAGGAACACAGTTCCAGCAGTTCCCCAAAGAGGTCATATGTCAGGTGGCTCCACCCACCTGACTCTTGGCCATTTGGGGCCCATTTCGGCCTGGATTGGGGCCGAAATGGCCCAGATCAGGCCTCTGATGGGTAATGGATCACTCTCATCAGTGGCCCGATCCTGACCATTTTGGGTGGGCCCCTTTTAGCCATTTTCAGCCCCTTTTTGCCATTTTGGGCCCAATTTTGGCCCTGAATGGCCAGGATTGGGTCCAAAACAGCCAGGATAGGCGATGTCAGGGGGTGTGGCATATGCAAATCAGTTATACTAATGACACACTTCTGGTGATGGCAAGAGGCGTGGCATATGCTAATAAGTTATGCTAATGAGTTCCTCCAGCTCTTTTTCTACGAAATGACCCCTGCTTCATGATATTGGTGTCTTTGCCCTCAGCCTTTAAAAAGGTACTGAGTGCAAAAAGTGTGTGAGGTGGAGAGAGAGAGAGAGAGAGAGTTAGGTCAGGTGTCAAACTGGAGGGAATTTATCCTTTGAAACCACTGAATTGACAGGAGACTGTGACAGCCAAAGTCAGGGCTGGCAGCATATTGGAAGGTGGCACAGCTTCTAGGGCCCAAAACTTTGGGCAGGGCCCACTGCTATTGACTCCTCCCCCCATCATTTGCTAGTGCTCCACCCACTGTGGTTACAGCATGAGTGCCAGAAAAGCTCAAACACAGGCAAAGGAAAGACATACAGGTGGGCGGGTAGGAGCGAAGTAGAGTGTGAACAGTGAGCAGAGACGTGAAGGGGCTTTTGGATCTCAACGCTCAGGACCCGCCCCCACCCCGCAAAAAACCTGGGAACAAGCCGTGGTCAAGATGCTATATAATATGCAGGTTTCTCTCTTCCTTTTCCCACCTGAGAGGTTGGCTTGCAATCTTCATTCTAGTGAAATGGTGTTTGGTGCTTGACAGCGAATGGAAAACTGGCCTGTTTTATCACAGCACACCGGAATGGGCTTATAAACCCCACCCCCAGCAGCACTGGCCCGGCTTACATGTGGTAGTCACATTGATTCACGTGCAGATGTAACTTCTCTTTTCATGGTTTCTATGGGGCTTAGAAAGCAACTTTCACAAAATTTTAAGAAATAACTTTTTTTTCCTTTTAAACTTTTTAACAATTAATAAAATACAACTTTAACAAGAATTAACTCTTAAGTGCAACCATACAAAAAAAACTCCAAAGCAACAATGTCCTTGAAAAGGCAAACAGTTCAACATCCAAGAAGCCAAAAGGCTTCCGTCTTCTTGTTGGGAATTATAGCCCTGCAAAAATAATACAACCCCAGTAACACCAACTACACACAATACACAAACACCACTGTAAATCATATTTTACATACAACATTTGATTACCTTATTCAAGGTGATAACAGCTTATAATTTATTAAGCTCCACAGCAAACAGCCTCCTCCCCAGCAGCCTGCCTCTAGCTTCTGACTCCACCCCATGGGGCTAAACCAATTAACCTCACAGGGGTTACACAGACACAACTCATGGTACTGGTAAGCCAGAAGAACTGTTATGTGGGAAGCTGAGCTTGGAAATATTTATTTTGAACATTTATTGGATTTCTGCAGAGTTTTCAAATATTTGCAAATTTGCAAGTATATACCCTATTACATGTTTATGGAAATGTCCTTGATATTGACTGTACTGCCTCACACTGTGTAACCCACTTTGAGTCACAGTGAGAAAGGCGGATTATACATTATGTAAATAAAATAAAATTTATATCCCAGCATAAAAGCCATAGAAGAGGTGGAACAGCACTGCAACATGTACCCTTGAATAAGAGTAGACCCATCAGCAGACAGGATGTAAATACAAAGAGAAAGGTGACGCCGCCTCCCCCCACAGTTGGACTGCCAGAAACGAGTCTTCATATCAGAATGGTAATGTAATATTAAGACTTCTATATGCGAAGAGAAGGGTAAAAGGACAGAAATGGTAAAACGAGATTCAGGACATCATCTACAAGCACGTTCAATGCAAACATAGCTGATCTCCAGGGCCAAATAAATAATGTAGCAGGAAAACAAATGTCCCAGAAATATCAGGTTAAGATAGCCAGCATATAATGCAATATAAAAAAGCCCAGTCTTACAACGTATAATGTCCTCGGGTCTAACAGCCGGCTGATCAGTCAATCAAAGAGTTTCAAACTGGGTACTTCCTCTGGAAGATTATTCTTCAACTTTCAGCCACTCAGTCCCTTAGGAGCTCATGAGTAGACCTGTTTGATACTCAGGAAAATGGTTTTGCATGGAGTAGGGGACACCGTCGCTCTCTGAGCAAATCTTCAAGAAGATGGCTGATCATTTCCTTGAGTGAGATTCAGCTCCAAGCTGCTGAAACTAGTAGTCTGGCGATCCTCCTTGTTGACATTGGTCTTGTCTGTGAGGTTGATGGGAATGTCCATAAAACCTCTCTTAAGCAGAGCAAGAATGGACGTCTTGAAGACCTGATGGAATTTCTCCCCAACAAACAGGTAGAGAACGGATGTGAAACAGAAACTGAAACACTCTCCAATGACCGTCATCACCCACACCACCTGTTGTATTATGCCGAACGACTCCCAGTATGTTGGTCAACTGCGATAAAGATGATAGGGAAGCTGGCAGATGAAGAACGAGGTCACGGTGGCCACCAAGACCTTGAAAGGCTTTCTGTTCCTCACCAACCTTTTCTTCCTCATTTCCCAGCCCATCCTATAATGGCAACTCATAATGATCAAGAAGGGAAGCAAGAAGGCCAACAGGAAGCGGACAACAAAAAGAGCTAAGTGAACAACGACCCTCAAGGCCTGTGTCTCAGGCCCATCCCAGTCACTGGAAAAAGCATAATTATTCACACTCTTGATCTTGCTTTTCTCCTTTCGAGTCTCCCAGAAAGCCAGGTAGGAAGCACTGAGGTAGGAAACCAGCCATACTCCTGTGACCAGTTTCCATGCTCGGGGAATTGTGCTGGGAGACCAGACAGAGTGGCGGATGAGGAGGTAGCGGTCAAGGCTGATAATGGTGAGGAGAAAGACGGTGGTGAACATTGTCAGTGAAAAGAAGGAACTGACAAGTTTGCACATCGCTGTCCCAAATACCCAGTGGAAATCCATCAGGATGTAGATGGAAAAGAAAGGAACAGTACAGTAAGTATTGTCGAAGGCTTTCACGGCCGGAGAACGATGGTTGTTGTGAGTTTTCCGGGCTGTATTGCCGTGGTCTTGGCATTGTAGTTCCTGACGTTTCGCCAGCAGCTGTGGCTGGCATCTTCAGAGGTGTAGCACCAAAAGACAGAGATCTCTCAGGGATCTCTCAAGTGACGAATGTCACTTGAACAGCAAGTGGATTGAGTGGAGTGCAAGTGAACAGGGAGAAATACACTTGTCGTTCAAGTGCCATTCATCACTTGTAGCTTGGCCCTCAGTGTCACTGTGACACTGAGAGATCTCTGTCTTTTGGTGCTACACCTCTGAAGATGCCAGCCACAGCTGCTGGCGAAACGTCAGGAACAACAATGCCAAGACCACGGCAATACAGCCCGGAAAACCCACAACAACCATCAGTACAGTAAGTAGGTGAAAATCAGATGTGAGGACCAGAGGGTGTTCACAGTCTTCATTTTCACCCCCAGCACCCAGAGGAAGAACCCATTGGAAACTGTCCCCGCCAGTAAGGACACCAAGATAAAAATGGCAACGGTCAGGTTTATGGAGGTGATTTTCTCCGGGAGGGGGTGTGGGCTGGCATCCGCTTCTGTGACTGCAATGTTTCTTGAAAGGACAATCGTGTTGCCAGTGTCCATGAGGATCTGGATGAAGATGGAAAAGAGACTGAGTTGATGAAAGAGGAAGGGGGAGCAGGAGAAGAGATGAGAAGCCATGAGAGAAAAGCAGTTAGTCTCCCCTCCCATCCACCTTCATAGCTTACCTTCTAGCAAGAAAGCTCTTCTGTTCCAGTGTTGTGTGTGATCCAGCTGGACTCTGATACTGCATCAAAGCTGGTTCATGTAGAAAGAGGAAAGATAAGGAGAAGTGGCAGGAAATAAGTTCTGCAAATCTGTACATTTTTGTCTGGCTGGGGCCACATTCATTTCCCTTGACCAAGGAACTAAGCCAGTAACAACAGTAGGACAGTCTGAAATTCAACCTTCTCCATCATTACAATGCCAACTCCAACAGCAAAGAATTGTTGTAAAACTTTTCTGCAGTAGCTCCCAGGAAATGGCTTGGCCTAAAGGCTCAGGTAACCCTTCTGTGACCTTCAAGCACATTCCTTTCTGGTGATGCTAGATTATCCATTAAAATATATCACCCGGATATACAAAATCTCCAACAGATGGCTACCTAGCCTCTGCTTGGAGACCTCCAGTGACCCAGAACCTTCTCCATAAATGGTCCCATTGTCAACTTACTCTTAGTATAACAAGTGGAGTGAAAGCACACAAGTAGGAAACAGTAATGAAGCAAAAAATATATCAATATATCAATATATCAACAGTATATTGGAGTAAAAAACTCTCTCAGTACAGTCAAAGAATCACAATAAATATCAAAGTCAAAGCTCGGTGCACCTCAAAGTCACAACCAGTGCACCTATACAAATTTCCACGCAATTGGGAGTACTGCAAGATCCAATAAGAAAGACACCCAACAGGTAAGTGTTCTTATTAAAGTCAATAAATAGAATATTCTTCCTTTCCAAGTGGAGCTATAACCGGTGAGATACAGTTCTCAAGGCCCACGATACCCACATCGTGGATCTTACAGCACTCCCAATTTTGTGGAAATTTGTGTAGGTGCTCTAGTTGTGACTTTGAGGTGCACCGAGTTTTGACTTTGATATTTGATTTATTGTGATTCTTTGACTGTACTGAGAGAGTTTTTTACTCCAATATACTGTTTTGATATATTTTTTGCTTCATTACTGTTTCCTACTTGTGTGCCTTCACTCCACTTGATATTCTTTTGAGTAGGTTCCTCTCTTGTGGTTGTGTAACTTACTCTTAGTATCAAGAGGCTTCTCCAAATGTTCAATTGAAATCTAGCCTCCTATAACATGAGCCTATTAAATCCCATCTCATCCTGTGGAGCAATAGAGAACAGATCATTATTGTCTTTTAAGCAACAGCCCTTCAGGTACTTGAGGACCATGGACCTGTGTGTTCCTCAGCCTTCTCTCCTCTGGGCTAATAAACTCAATTCCTTCTGCCTTACCTCACCAGACCTTTCTAATTTGACCATCTTTGCTGCCCTCCTTGAACTTGTTCCGGTTTGTCTGCATAAAGCACGGAAAGTGCCATCAAATTGCAAACGACTTTTGGTGACCGCTCATGGGATTTTCAAGACAAAAGACAACAGAGGCTGATTCCACACACGTTGGATAATGCACTTTCAATGCACTTTAGCTATCGTTTGGAAGTGGATTTTTTGTTTCACACTCGAAACATTCCATTCCAAATGATCTCTAAAAAGGACTGGAAGTGCATTATCCAACTTGTGCGGAATCAGCCAGAGTGAGTTTGCCGTTGCCTGTCTCCATATAACTGCCCTGGACTTCCTTGATGGTCTCCCATCCAAAGACGAATCCGGGTTGACCCTGCTTAGCTTCTGAGATCTGATGAGATTGAGCTACCTGGGGCCAGTTTGTCTACACCCTTCTCAATGGATAACGCCCAGAACTAGACACATTCCTCTAGATTAAATATGACTAGCACAAAGCTATTAACATAACTTGTATATTGAGCTTCTGTTAATGCCATCAGAAATCCCATTAGCCATTTTTTGCAGTTACATGACACTGCTGACTTATGATGTTAAGCACGTGATTGACAGCAATCTTGAGATCTTCGTCACATGTACTAGTGTCAGGGCTCATTTTGAGGCAGGGATCACTCATCCTTTATCTGTGCATCTCATTTTTTTTAACCTAAATGCAGAACTCAGTTGAGTCGGCTTGTATGGGTTCAAGCCCAGCTTTCCGACCTTTCAGGATCATTTGAACGTTGCGTGTATCTTCTGACATGTTTGCTGTTCCTCCTAGTCCACCTGCAGGTTTGGTAAGAATTCCTCTCCCATCGTCATTCAAGTCATTGATAATAATGTTGAAGAGTGCTGGGTTTTGTGGCACCCCTCCTTAGATCTCCAAAATGGAACAAAGGCCACTGGTCAACACCCTTTCAGTAGGATTCTCCAAACTGTTGCGATGTGAATCTACATAACAGTAGTATCGCATAGTCCACATGGAACCATTTGGCAAACCAAAATTTTACAAGGAGCTTTGTCAAACGTTCTGCTGAAACCGAGATATCTTAATCTACAGCCTTCCCAGACCTGATGAAAAGAGAAGATTAGTAAAAGCTAGCATGGATTTGTGAAGAATAAATCCTATCAGACTAATCATTGCATTCTTTTTCAAGATACTTAGACTGATTGCTTTATAATCTGTTCTAGCGTCTCCTCTGCACTGAAACTGGCCAGCCTTTAGTTACCAGATACTTCTCCAACCCACCACCTTTTGAAGATTTGCCCAGTCCCTTAAAACGTTGTAATCCACCTTGAGTCTCAGCAAGAAAGAGGGACTACAGATAAAGTAAGCAAGGAAGCAACTAAATTGCAACACCTCACCTATCCTCCAGGAGTTTTCAAGGACAATAGACAGCTTCTGAGAGTCCAACAGCAAGTTCCTTTAAGACCGAAGGATGTAATTCATCCAATCTGGAAGACTTGAACTCATTTCAGGTATCTCTGTATTATTTGGACAAAACCTTGTTCATCTTGAGCTACTATCCTGTCCCCTGACCTTTGTAAGGTTTCATGCTGTTCCCCATTTGAGAGAAGTTGGTGAGAAAACAGGAACTGAGAGCCAAGCTACAAGTGACGCCTTACACAGGTTGGACACTTGTCAGCTTCCCTCAAGTTTTGATGGGAAATGTAGGCGTCCTGGTTTTAAGAACATAAGAACATAAGCAAAGCCATGTTGGATCAGGCCAGTGGCCCATCCAGTCCAACATTCTGTCACACACAGTGGCTAGAAATCCAGTGCCATCTAAAGGACTGTCAGTGAGGCCAGGACACCAGATGCCCTCCCACTGCCTTCCTTCCAGCACCAAGACAACAGAGCACCACCTCCCCACAAAGAGAATACCATCTATCTCCTGTGGCTAATAGCCACTGATGGACCTCTGCTCCATATATTTGTCCAGTCCCCTCTTGAAGCTGGCAATGCTTGTAGCTGCCACCACCTCCTGTGGCAACGAATTCCATGTGTTTATCACCCTTTGTGTAAAGTAGTATTTTCTTCTATCTGTTCTAACCCGACTGCTCAATAATTTCATAGAGTGCCCACGAGTTCTTGTATTGTGAGAAAGGGAGAAAAACACATCTTTCTCTACCTTCTCTAACCCGTGCATTATCTTGTAAACCTCTATCATGTCTCCCCTCAGTCGTCTTTTCTCCAGGCTAAAGAGCCCCAAGCGCCTCAATCTTTCCTCATAGGGAAAGTGTTCCAACCCTTTAATCATTTTAGTTGCCCTTCTCTGTACTTTTTCCAGTGCTATGATATCTTTTTTAAGGTGTGGCGACCAGAACTGTACACAGTACTCCAAATGAGGCCTCACCATCGATTTATACAGAGGCATTATGATACCGGCTGATTTGTTTTCAATCCCTTTCCTAATAACCCCTAGCATAGCATTAGCTTTTTTTATGGCAGTCGCACACTGTGCTGACGTTTTTAGTGAGTTATCTATCATGACTCCAAGATCTCTCTCTTGGTCAGTCTCCGCCAGTTCAGACCCCATCAACTTGTATTTATATTTTGGATTTTTGGTTCCAATGTGCATTACTTTGCACTTGGCTACATTGAACCTCATTTGCCACATGGATGCCCACTCTTCTAGCCTCGACAGATCCCTTTGGAGTGCCTCACAATCCTCTCTGGCTTTCACCACCCTGAACAATTTCGTGTCATCTGCAAATTTAGCCACTTCACTGCTTAATCCCAATTCCAAATCATTAATAAACAAGTTAAAAAGCATTGGACCCAATACCGACCCCTGTGGCACCCCACTGCTCACCACCCTCCACTGTGAGAAGTGCCCGTTTATACTCACTCTCTGTTTCCTATTAATTAGCCAGTTTTCGATCCACAAGAGGACTTGGCCCTTTATCCCATAGCTACTGAGCTTACTTAGGAGCCTTTGATGAGGAACTTTGTCAAAAGCTTTCTGGAAGTCAAGATAAACAATATCTATCGGGTCTCCCTTGTCCACTTGTTTGTTCACTCCCTCAAAGAACTCTAACAGATTGGTGAGACAAGATCTTCCCTTACAGAACCCATGCTGAGTTTTCCTCATCAGCTTTTGGTCATCAATGTGCCCACTAATTTTATTTTTGATAATAGTTTCCACCAACTTACCCGGTATTGACGTCAGGCTGACTGGCCTGTAATTTCCCGGATCTCCCCTGGAACCTTTTTTAAAGATGGGGACAACATTAGCTACCTTCCAGTCCTCAGGAACAGATGCAGAGTTTAATGACAGATTACATATTTTTGTGAGGAGATCTACAAGTTCACACTTGAGTTCTTTCAGAACTCTTGGATGTATGCCATCTGGGCCCGGTGATTTATCAGTTTTTAAATTATCTAGCAATCGCATAACCTCCTCTCTCGTCACCTCAATGTGACTCAGGTCTTTCAAAACCCCTCCCAAAGTCAGTGCTTCCGGAGTGGGCATGCACTTCTTATCTTCCACAGTGAAGACAGAAGCAAAGAACGCATTCAGCTTCTCGGCCATTTCCCTATCACCCTTTAGTAATCCTTTTACGCCTTGGTCATCCAAGGGCCCCACTGCCTCCCTAGCTGGTTTCCTACTTCTAATATATTTAAAGAATTGTTTATTGTTTTTCTTTATGTTCTTTGCAATATGCTCCTCATATTCCCTTTTTGCCTGTCTGATCACAGACTTGCACTTTTTTTGCCACAGCTTATGCTCCTTTTTATCAACCTCACTCCGACTAGTTTTCCACTGCCTAAAAGAATCCTTTTTACCTTTTACAGCTTCTATTACATTGCTTGTTAACCATGCTGGCCTTTTCCTAAACCTATTTGTGCCTTTCCTAACCAGCGGTATATATTTAATTTGAGCTTCCAGGATTGTAGTTTTAAATAGACTCCAAGATTCCCCAAGTGTTTTGACCTTTTTTACTTTCCCTTTCAGTTTCTTCTTAACGTACCCCCTCATCTCAGAAAAGTTACCCCTTTTGAAGTTAAACATGGCTGTGTTGGTCTTATTTGGCAATTTCCTATTTATACATATGTTGTACTCAATAACATTATGGTCACTGTTCCCAAGTGGTGCAATCACATTTACATCTCTCACCAGGTCTTCAGCATTACTGAGGACCAAATCCAGGATCACCTCTCCCCTAGTAGGTTCTGTAACCATCTGTTCCATAGCACAGTCATTGAGACAGTCTAGAAACTCACTTTCTCTCCCCCGATTCGAACACCCATTGGCCCAGTCAATGTGTGGGTAGTTAAAATCACCCATTACAACACAGTTTTTTTGTTTAGCAGCCATCTTTAATCCTGTCATCATTT
This sequence comes from Eublepharis macularius, assembly GCF_028583425.1. Lineage (NCBI taxonomy): Eukaryota > Metazoa > Chordata > Lepidosauria > Squamata > Eublepharidae > Eublepharis > Eublepharis macularius. Next base: position 48,622,150 of record NC_072804.1, on the reverse strand, counting down.
TATAATCCTCCTCTATTTTCTGATCTGGAGGGCGATAACAAACTCCCACAGTTAAGTTTCCATTTGGGCCCGTAATTTCAACCCATAGCATTTCCAGAAGCGAATCTAATTCAGTTACCTTCTCAATCTTACTGGAATGTATACCTTCTCTGACATATAGAGCCACCCCACCACCAACCCTTCCCTCCCTATCCTTCCGATATAATTTATATCCAGGAATCACCGTGTCCCACTGATTTTCCTCATCCCACCAAGTTTCTGATATGCCCACAATGTCTATGGATTCGCCCAACACTAAACATTCCAGCTCCCCAATTTTACCTCGGACACTTCTAGCATTTGTATATAAACACCTGTAACTTCCCCGGCACACTTTGCCTCGAGACGTAGTTAGGTCATCTGCACTGTTTGTCTCCATCTCAGTTGACAACTCTAATCTATCTCCCTGTAGAAGTGTTATACCTAGCCCTTCATCTCTCTGAGATGAACCATCCTGAACCAGAGACACTTTATCTCTTGTCGGCTTTCCCCTAGCATTTAGTTTAAAAACTGCTCTGCCACCTTTTTGATTTTAAGTGCCAGCAGCCGGGTTCCTTCTCGGGACAAGTGGAGACCGTCTCTCTTGTACAGCTCCCGCTTGTCCCAAAAAGAATCCCAGTGCCTAACAAACTTGAACCCTTCCTCCCTACACCATCGTCTCATCCACGCATTGAGACTCCTGATCTGCGTTTGTCTCTCTGGCCCTGCGCGTGGAACAGGTAGCACTTCTGAGAAGGCTACCTTGGAGGTCCTGGCCTTGAGTCTCCTGCCTAACAGCCTAAATTTTTGTTCCAAGACCTCACGACTGCATTTCCCAACATCGTTGGTTCCAACATGGACCACGACCGCTGACTCTTCCCCAGCACTATCTACCAGCCTATCTATAACACGCGTAATGTCCGCTACCTTCGCACCAGGCAGGCAAGTCACCATACGGTCAGAACGCGGTTGTGCCACCCAGCTATCTACTTGTCTAAGGATCGAATCACCAACTACCAAGAGCCTCCCTCCCGCCCCACCCAGGGATGGTTCCTTGATGCGAAAGGAAACCTGCCCACCAACTGAAGAAGAGGTCCCTTCTGAGGGCATGTTCCCCTTATCCTCAGTACGGTGCCCTGATTCCACAAGATCCTCATTCTCCTTGACAACAAGAACGCTGCCATTTTTAGAGTGGGACACATCTATCCTGTCCCTGAGAATCTTGTCCTCGTGCCTATCTAACTGTCTCCGCTTCTCCAGGTCAGCCACCTTGGCCTCAAGGGTACGTACTCGTTCCCTGAGAACCAGGAGCTCCTTGCAGCGAGCACACATCCAGGACTTCTGACCAGAAGGCAGATAGTCATACATGTGACACTCAGTGCAATACACTGGAAAGCCCCCAACCCCCTGCTGGCATTCTGACTTCATTATTCTGTTTTAGGAACAACACACTAAGAGGAAAGAAAACGGCTATGATCCCCCGGCTAAGAGCCACAGGCCAAGAGCCCTTTAGCTCTTGCCCTTCGGCTCGCGCCAAAGGCTCGCGCCCCTGCCCAGCAGTTGCCTTTTCAATGCAAAAGGTCACTTCCTGCTAAGCACAGGAGGTGAGCACAAAGGGGGGGTGTGGCTTGTACTCCAGCAACCCCCAGCAGCCTTACAAACACACTCACCCTCAAACACAATCAAGCCCAAACACACTTAGCCTCAAAACTACACTCAAATCAACACAAAACTACACACAAAAAGCCCCAAAGCTAGAGAGGACCACCCTTAGCTTCTCAGCTTAACCCACCACAGCCAAGAAGGCAAAAAGCCCTTACCTCCTCTAGCAGCTGCAGACCATGTGCTCCTGAGCCCAGGCGACTCTGCTCTGCTGTTTTACAGCTTGGCTCTCCATTCCAGCTGCAAGACCAGGTTGCCTACATTTCCCATCAAAACTTGAGGGAAGCTGACAAGTGTCCAACCTGTGTCAGGCGTCACTTATAGCTTGGCTCTGAGCCACTCCACCAGTCCTGTTATCCATTGCCATTTCACCATCCTCGTCAACTCCCCCCCCTCTTCTTAAGAATCCAGCTTGGGGAGGGGGAAGCCCTTTGTTGTGGTTCTTAGCATCCTTTAACAGCCTCATTTTGCTAGCCAGCATTGAGTTGTGAAGGATTTGAACCTGGAACCTCACACAAGTTGGAGCTATGCCATTTGACAAGGGCAGGGGCTTTCACTCCACTCTTCTTGGTCTTGCTGAATGTGGTCGACTTCATCACAGAGCAATCAGGGGATTCCACACACCCACGATGAGCCGTGCTTTTATGTACCATCGTGGTTATGTGGCTAGACAGCGGATCTGTGTTGTGGGTTCCAGCAGCACTGCCTCCTCTTCCTGTTTTGCCGCTGATACAGTTAGGGTAAAAGAAGAGTTTTGCTCCATGCCGCCTTTCCCCATAGCAAGATTCAGCTCCCCCTCCATGTCAGTGCCACCCCCCAAGTGGTGAGCTCTCGGGAAAATTGCAAGGAATTAGTTCCTGTAAATGCACAATTCTACATTTTTCCCATTTCTCCTAACTTTCATAGAATCATAGGGTTGGAAGGGATCTCCAGCGTCATCTAGTCCAACTCCCTGCACAATGCAGGCAAGTCTCAACTACTCCCCCACCACCACACGCACACACACAGTGTCCCCTGCCCCATGCCCAAAGGTCAAAAGCAGAGTGGAAAAGAACACCGCCTGGGATTAAAGAAACAGTAATATGATCTATTTAAAGTGCTAGTGCTCCCAAATTCATATACATTTACAACGTGCAATTCATACAACAAGATCAGATATTAAATACAAAATACGAAGTTCTAAGAACAAGGATCACATATCCTCCTCCCATACATTCCAAGGAAGCAGGATGCAAACTCCAAGTCCAATAGCAGGTAAGTACTGTGCTTTTTAGAGAGTACAAGTCTCATTTAGTTCTTCTTTCTTGCTTATAGGTTTTCTTCAATATTCCATATGAGAGAGCCTGAAGGGTAGGAGCCCAAACTGGGGGCCGGCTGCAATGCCAGATTTTGTCTTCCGACTTCCTCAGGGGCAGGCAAAGGATCACCGTATGGAGATTAATTATTTCAAATGTCCATTCCCTCATAGAACCTGGAGAGTGACGCAGATACAGTGGTCATGTGTGGGGAGAATTGCTTCCTAACCCAAAAGTGGTGATTGGCATTACCCTGGGCATGTAAGAAGGGGACACGAGAACTAAGCACTGATTTATCTTTCCCAAAAGCTTCTTACCCTCCCAGTCCCCCCATGGGGCTATCCCCTTATCTGCAGGAGGGTTTTCCTGGTGGAGGGGTGTTTCTCCCAGGTGGGCTGTGGAGGTGGCTGGGTGTAATACTTTAACCACTTGCCCACCCTTCCTTTTCTCGGTGGGGTCTGAGTCCTAAAAGCATGCAGGTCAAAGGGTTACTGCTGAGTGTGCCATACAGTTGGAGGAACTGCGTCACATTTGCAAAGTTCTATTGCATGCAGGGTATGGAGATAGGTCCAGGGCTTTTTTTCATGGGGAACGCGGGGGAACGGAGTTCCGGAACCTCTTGAAAATGGTCACATGTCTGGTGGCCCCGCCCCCTGATCTCCAGACAGAGGGGAGTTGAGATTGCCCTCCGCGCTGTTGCCGCGCTGACCATTTTCTCTGAGGACAACCCACTGAGTTCCACCACCTCTTTTCCCAGAAAAAAGCCCTGGATAGGTCAGTATCACTGTGGGTGGTTCCACACCGGTCAAATATGTAGCATTACCTACCATTTGTACACACAATTTTAATGGCAATCCCAAAGGACAGCATCAATCCACTATTCTCCTTTTTTACCCATTATCATTGTCCTCTTCCATTTGTCCTAAGAGATGGTTTGTTGCAACAGTTTTACAGCATCTAAGTGCAAACTGTACTGTCTTTGTACTTTTTACCGGGACATCTTGGTGTACGTTGGTGCACGTTGCACAGCAGAGTTCCAGTTGTCCCGCTCTGAACTGCTTGCTGCAGTCACTTTCTGACGCTCATGAAATTGGCACTATGACGGCCTTACATGACTGCGAATGGGTGCCATTTCTATCTCTGCCCTTCAGCGATAATCCTGGTGTAATAACATAATCACAGTCATCAGCTCACACTGGAAAAAAAATTATGGAGGCATACTTCTGCCGATGTCAGTAAACAGCAGGGAAAGTGGTTCGTGATCATAATGGAACAGAAGCCCAAATCCAGGAGGTAAATTATTTCAAAAGCACAATTTCCAGTCTTTAGCCCATATATTATAATGCCACATGCTATTAATGCTGGAATCAGGATAACTCAGTTCTGGAGCATGGCCCCAGTGTGAAACCACCCCGTGTGTGAATTGGCTGTGTCCTGGACTAACAGGGGGTATGTTAGCATGACCCTCCATGACTGGTGGCTGTTGACAGTGTTGCTATGGACTCTGGTGATGTCGCCATGCTCTGTCGCTTAGAGTGATCTCTATTTTTATGTTAGAATAAAAGATACAAGATACTGGCAATGCTACACTGGAGCAATACCAGTGTTAATAATAATAATATTTGATTTATATATTACTCTTCAGGACAACTTAATGCTACTCAGAACAGTTTACAAAGTGTGTTATTCTTATCCTCACGGCAATCATCCTGTGAGGTGGGTGGGGCTGAGAGAGCTCTGAGAGAGCCGTGACTAGCCCAAGGTCACCCAGCTGGCTTCAAGCGGAGGAATGGGGAATCAAACCCCGTTCTTCTGCCGCTCTTAACCACTACACCAAGCAGTCAGAATGCTGCTGCTGTTTCACGTCAATAGGATTGCACTATTGAAATCTTGTGGGTAATTGTGATCCCTGGAAATGTCTTTAATATCTGTTTCTCCCCTATTTTTCTATTGCCTTGCCTAAAATGTTGCCTGAAGGAAATTGGGGGTTTAACAAAAGTGTGTATGTTGCTTAGTATTTCCAGGCCCACATCTGGCAATCCTAGAAAACCTAGGGGTGCATCTTGGGGAAAGGGAGCAAAACACAACATCATGATATTACCACACTTAGCAGTGCTCTAGGAATTCCCCCAATATCTATGGTAAAGACCATAGAGACCGAGGAAGTTCCTAGAGAGAGGCACACTCCTGCTGCTTCTTTGAGTAAATGCAAGGGGGGTGGAGAATGGTGGGGAATTGGACTGCCAAAGCCAGGCAAATGGTAAAGCTAATGTAGTTGTTGAGCTGGGAATCTTCTTTCAAGTCAGCTGCTCCTCAGAAACATTCTTCTGACTAATCTTAGAAAATGGAAGGAACAGAGAGATCTGCTTTTGCTGTTTGATGTGTGCAGTTGGATGCACCAGAGCCAAAACTAGGCTTAAATTTAGTTGTTTGGGGGCAGCTCAGGGACACCTGAAATGATGCAAAACACTTCTGAAATTCTGGAATAATAATAATTAAAAAACCTCTTGCAATTCTGGGAATGTTTCAGGATTTTGGAGAAGTACAAGAGTGGAGAGGGAAAGAAGGGAAGCCAGCCTGGGAAATGCCTGTCAGTTGGGAAGCTGATAAGCATGCTAACAACAGAGGGTCAGATAGACTCTTTAAATTAAAAATAATAACAATAAAAGACCGAACTATCCCTGGACTTTCCATGCCAGGATTGTTATCAGTGGAGGCTTCTCCCTGATGCTGCACCCACCGCTACCTGGCAGCCGCACCCACCGCTACCTGGAAAATAGTGGTCTTAGCTGTCTATGAGCCAAGCTACAAGTGACACCTGACACAGGTTGGACACTTGTCAGCTTCCCTCAAGTTTTGATGGGAAATGTAGGCATCCTGGTCTTGCAGCTTGGCTCTCCATTTAATTGAAGTTTACAGAAACCTCCCCCCCCCAAACACCCAGCGGAGGGGAAGGGGGACACCCGGCGAGAGCCCGACGCCTGCACTCCCCTCCCGACCACATGTTCTCCCTCCCATAGACTGCAGCTCTGTAAACTTCAATTAAATGGAGAGCCAAGCTGCAAAACCAGGACGCCTACATTTCCTATCAAAACTTGAGGGAAGCTGACAAGTGTCCAACCTGTGTCAGGCGTCACTTGTAGTTTGGCTCTCAGTAGCCGTTTCCTTCTCCCATCATGAGGGGTTTTTTTATTTTTTAAACTGGCGATTGAATTGTGTCCTAACCATATAGCAATATGTGTACTAAAATTTTCTGAATTCCCAGCTTACATGTTTTAAAAAAGGATATGAAACTCAGCCATCGTAAGGAAATGAAAGTCCATTGCCACAACTACTGCTCTACAATGAAAATAAGCAAATAATAATTTTAAGAAGGATCACAATGAGAGCATATGGAAATGGAAACAAAAAAGGGAGTATTTACGTACGCCTTAACCATATCAGAACCTCTGAAAATATTATCTTTTTAAAAAAATCTTGATAAGCAACATTTTCCTGGGCAGGCACATGTTTATTCTCCTTCCTCAGTTTAGAATTTGAGTCTGCTCTTTGCTGAAATGGGCCTACAAGTACTCCAAACATGGGTCATTTCATAGAAAAAGAGGTGGAGGAACTCATTAGCATAACTCTATGCCATGGCCTTTGACAGCACTGGAAGTGTGTCATTAGCATAACTGATTTGCATATGCCACACCCCCTGACATCACCTATCCTGGCTGTTTTAGACCCAATCTTGGCCATTCAGGGCTGAAATTGGGCCCAAAATGGCAAAAACAGGGCTGAAAATGGCTGAAAAGGGGCCCAAAATGGTCAGGATCAGGCTGCTGCTGAGTGGGAGAGTGATCCACCACCCATCTGAGGCCCGATCTGGGCCATTTCGGCCCCAATCCAGGCTGAAACGGGCCCAAAATGGCCGAGAGTCAAGTGGGTGGGGCCACCTGACATGTGACCTCTTTGGGGAACTGCCAGAACTGTTCCTCCTTGAAATGAGCCCTGACTCCAAAGATCCTCTCTTGAGTAGTCAAGGTTTTTAAACTTTGATAAATGGTTTTGCTTATGGGTTTGGATTGCTTTGGTGATTGTGATTATTGGTTTTAAATGGATTTTGTGCATTGTTGGCTTCGAATGTATGCTGCTTGGCTTATTTGAATGCCTTTTGAAAAATGAGAAATTCCTAGAGACTTGGAGGCAGTGGCAAAGGAGGAGATTGGCAGCTGCATTTTCTCAAAGAAAACTGGCCTCTGTAGCTTGGAGATCAGTTGTAATTCCAGGAGAACCCCAACCTCCACTTGGAGGTTGGAAACCCTATCAGAGACTAGGTATTATAGACTGTTATATCCCATGCATAAGTACAGCAGACACACCTGGACGGATACTGTGGACTTGTCTTGTTTACACTTGCCAACCTCCAAGTGGTGGATGGAGATCTTGCAGAACTGATCTCCAGGCAACAGAGATCAGTTTCCCTGGAGAAAATGGCTGCTTTGGAGGGTAGACTCTATGGCATTATACCCAGCTGAGGTACCGTCCCTCTCAAACCCTGCCCCAAATTGGGCTCCATTCCCAAATCACCAGGAATTTCCCTACTTGTGGCTAGGAACCCTTGCCATGTTATTTTGGTGAGAAGAAGAGAAAAAGATGAACTTTGTCTTGGACTTTGATTTTCAGGTCTCAGCTTTGAGCATTAAGCCAAATCTTCATTTTCTGGAGATCTCACTGGAGAAGAAGTGTTGGAATATAAGAATCTATTGTTATCAACAAATGCTTTATCCTTCCGTGCTACAAAGACAGAATAATTACACTTGGCAGTGAAGGAAAATAATCACCTTTAAAAGAAGGATATGAAAATTAAATTTAGTGGTGCAGGGGCTGGATTTCCGGAACCTTATACAACCTAGTCCAATATTTATTACAACTGCTCTGATTGAGGTAAAAATTGATTTTCCTTCCTGCCTTGTTTCATTCTCTCTATTTTTTTTTTGTTTTCCCTTTTATTAATTTTCTTCAGTTCACCTGATTCTCATTCTTCAGCCCTAGAGGGGATGTGTGAGAAAGTAATTTATTGACAGTATTTTGCATGGTACTACAAAAACTTGCAATAAAAGAGGGGGGAATGGCTAAAGGAAAAGAGCTGCAACCCCTCCCCCCTCAAAAGCCATTATACAAATGTCAAAATCAGTGCGGGAAGAAAGGGCTTTAACTCCCAAGAAAACTGCCTCATAGAAGACATGAAAGAGTTGTCAAACATGACATGGGAACAGGAAGAAAAGCCTATGAAACATGGACATGTGTGGTGAGAAGATTAAAACAGGGCAGAGAGAATTTTTTGGCTGTCCACTTTTTGTATAAGATAAAAGGTGTAACCAGGGCTTTTTTTCAGGGGAAACGCGGTGGAACGGAGTTCCGGAACCTCTTGAAAATGGTCACATGGCTGGTGGCCCCGCCCCCTGATCTCCAGACAGAGGGGAGTTTAGATTGCCTTCCGAGCGGCATGGAGGGCAATCTAAACTCCGCTCTGTCTGGAGATCAGGGGGCGGGGCCATCAGCCATGTGACCATTTTCGCCAAGGGCAACCCACTGAGTTCCACCACCTCTTTTCCCAGGAAAAAAAGCCCTGGGTGTAACTACTCCTTATTGTCAGAGATTTTCGTGTAAAATTCTTTACTAAGCAGAGACTGTGGCCACTTTGAGAATTTAGCTGATCAAGAAAAGAGAAGTCTTTAACTGGAGTAAAAAGAATCTGGGAAATGAATGAGAAAGTCTTTGATCAGATGCTGGGTGCTGTTTATTCAGGGGGATGTTGCAGTTTTTTTACCCTTTCTTCCCACAAGGCCAAGGATACAATCTGACACCAGTGCCATCTTGAATTTGTGTTCCTGCTTGGCATTCCACAGAGGGTATTTACAAGATGAAGCCTTAATATCATAGCCTGAGATATTCCCTTCTCCCACTTTATTTTTACATCCAACTTGAAGAAGAGTTCTGAAATACTTGAAAGTATGCACACAGTTTGTGTGTGCGCTTTATTGGGGATAGTATTAATAAAAGATGTTGCATGGTATTTGTTTTTCAGTAGCCAGAAATCTCTTTCCAGTCTTTAGTATGTGATTTTTTTTTTATTAGACTTTGAGAAAGTGGGTTTCCCCTCCCCCCCCCCACTCACATCGAGTAGCGGAAAGGAGCAGTTTGGAAACAGCAGTCTGAATTGGGAGCACAGAATGTTAAGCATTTAGGCAGAGTTGGATAAGCAGGGGCCCAGCCTTATTGTGGGAGAAACAACCACTAGAAGCGGTGTCAGGGAACGTAGTCGCTTAGCTGTCTGCTGTACGAGTGTCTGTTTCCTTCTGCTACATGCTGCTTGTATATTGTATATATTTTGTTTGTTTGTTTATGTTATTTATAGTCCACCTTTCACACTGACTCAAGGCGGATTACATAGTGTGAGATCAGTACAGTCAATATAAAGGAGGTATCAACAAACAATGCCATAGGGTAAATAAATGCAAGTTTAGAAAGACATAACGTTAGCAAAAATCCAATACGGAGTTGAAGAAATGCTGAAACAGAGCATAAGCAATTCTAGGACACACAGAACTACCCAGTAGGGTCATACTTAAAGCAACAGGAGCAACTACTTAAAGAAACAGGGCATAAGGCAACATAGCAGTGAAGTCTATTGTCCCTGACTCCTTAGTGGAGCATCTCTTTGAGACCAAAACACTACAAGACCCCAATGCTCCATCAGCCATAGGATGCTAAACCCTGTAAAAAGTGCTCTTAAACTGGGTTGACATCATAATTCTTAGAAAATACACCGCAAGGCACAGAGTCCGTTGTCAGGAAGAGTTTTGGTGAATCACCTATCTTCCATCTAACATCGCCCACGTTCTTGGCATTTTTTTTTTACATCAGTCCTTCAAGAAGAACCAGACAATAAAAAGATCTAAAGACAGCCACATATAGAGGAGCAGGCTAAAATCAACAAGTGAGTAGGATCTGGTTCCGAAGACTTATGGTGGAGGTAAGGATCGGTTTTGGAACTGAATGGGCCTAGATTCTGTTCATAAGCATAGAGAAATTAATATGGGAAAGGGTGGGAGCTGGGCCATCAGGTTGTAGGCAGTTTGGGATCTAGTAGGTCAAGAGCTAGATGGCAGAAGATTCAACAGTCTTGGATTTTATCCCCGAAGGTAGTAGTTAGATCAGGGAAGCTGAGGATCAGAATGTAGAAAATTGAATTCCCAGCTCTGGGGTGGTGGATGGATATCTGTCAGGATGCAAATTACTCCCTCTTTGTGGATGGGAAGGAAGGAGAAAGGTAGGTGCCAGAGAAGGAGAAAAATAAGATGGAGGCAGTAAAAAAGAGAATCTCTGGAAATGCAGCGAGGTCTGTGGTGATAAAGGAAGAGAAACAGAATGTGGAGCGGTGAACAGTTGAAATCAACCCCACAGTAAGCAGTGCTGTGGCCACTAGTTCAGGTGACTTTGAAAAGAAGTCAGACAAACTTATAGAGGACAATCTACCTGAAGCAGCCATTAGAGATCAGTTCACATGCTGTGTACCTCTGCTTAACCAGATGCTGAGGGCTAATTAAACGGCAGCGATATCATACTGTACTTGTGATTGGAGGTACCCTAAACTTAGATAAAATAGATTAAATAGATTTCCCCAACTAGTAACCCTGTGAAAACTGGCAACATTTATACTGTATGCTTTTGTTCTGAGGCTGAAAGTCTGAGTCCTTCAGTAGAAAAAACAGCATCTGCTTGATTATCTTCTCTCATATTGTCGGTGTGAAATTAAAGAGTTGCAGAGTTTATTAGCTTATTGGAAATAAGTAGACAGAGTTTTGTGGTTTTAGCTCTAGAAAAATACTTTTACTACATATCAGGAAAAGGGTACATTTAGTTAGAAAATAAAGAATAGCTAAAGAGCAATAAAACCTTAGCATATGTTGCTAGTTAACTGCCCCCCCAAAACTGGTTCATCCAATAGACAATCCTGGATTCCCTCATTAAGACTAAAGACTCCCCTTTCTATGGCAGGAACTTTTACTCAAGTGGTCCTATGCCAACTAGCTATCTGATTAAACAAACAGAATCATTTAACTCTTTCACGACAGAACGTAGGACACTTGCTAAAATCCCAACCCGTTTCCGCTCAAAAGTTCTCAGCCCCTGGGCTTCTCCTCTCCTTTCCCTCTGCCCCTATTCCTCCCTCACCTGCCAACTCGATCTTTTTTTGCATTTGCTTCCAGAGCCTCATGTTGACGGGCAACATGACTGTCCTTTGGGAGAATATAACCACCCCGGAAGTGAATCCCAGCCACTCCATAGTGAAAATGACCTTTCTAAACCTGGCTGTTCCCATTTTTATCTTGGTGTCCTTACTGGTGGGGACCGTTTCCAACGGGTTCTTCCTCTGGGTGTTGAGGGTGAAGATGAAGAGGACGGTGAATACCCTCTGGTTTTCACATTTGATTCTCACCTACCTGCTTTTCTGCATCTTCCTGCCTTTCTTTGCCATCTACATCCTTTTCGGTTTCCACTGGGTCTTCGGCATATTGATGTGCAAGCTTACCAACTGCTTCATTTCTCTGGCATTATTCACCACGGTCTTCCTCCTCACCCTCATCAGCTTGGATCGCTACCTCCTCATCTGCCACCCTGTCTGGTCTCATCACAACCGCACCATTCCCCGGGCCCAGAGACTGGTCGCAGGAGTGTGGCTCGCTTCCCTTGCCCTCAGCGCTCCCTACCTGGCTTTCCGGGAGACTCGAGAGGAGAAGGGCAGGATCACGTGTGAGAATAATTATGCTTTCTCCAATGACTGGAACTCTGAGGAAATGCAGGCTGTGAGGCATCGCGTGCAGCTGGCCTTCACGGTGGTCCGGTTCCTGCTGGGCTTCCTCCTTCCTTTCTGTATCATTACGGGCTGCTATTGTGGGATAGGTCGTGAAATGAAGAAGAAAAAGCTAGTCAGGAGGACTGAAAAGCCCTTTCGAATCCTGGTGGCCGCTGTGACGTCCTTCTTTGTCTTCTGGCTCCCTTACCACCTCTTCCGAGCTTCGCTACTTTTTACAAACTTGCCTACAGGAGTACTTCTGACGCTGAAGATAATTACCATCGTCGGAGGCTGTTTCAATTTCTGTTTCACCCCCATTCTTTATCTCTTTGTTGGGGAGAAGTTCCAGCAGGTCTTCAAGACGTCCATTCTGACTTTGCTTATGAGAGGCTTTACGGATATTCCCATCATTCTTTCGGACAGTACCAAAGCCGATGGGGAGGGCCACCGGACATATAGCAGGACGATGACTCAATGCAGTGAGCCGACATCCCTCTGAGGACTGCAGTTCATACATAGAGAGCATTACAACCTACTTGTAAAGATTCTATAAACTCAGTGTGGAACTACAAGTGACAAAAGGCACAGGTTGAACCCTTGTTAGATTCCCTCAAGTTTTGGCGGGAAATGTAGGCAGCTTGGCAGAATGTTGGACAAGTGACAGTTGAAAAGTCCATTGGACAGCAGTCAGAGAGTGAAGCTGCGAGACCAGGATGCCTACATTTCCCATCAAAACTTGAGGGAAGCTGACAAGTGTCCAATCTGTGCCTTTTGTCACGTAGTTCCGCACTGAGTTGATGTTTCATGGCTGAATGCACAGAATCCAGTATCGATATCTCTAACAACCAATGGCCTGGTCCTGAGCAAATAAGTAAATTAACAATAAATTATCACAAGGCCAGCACTAATTACAATTTAGGGTTCTTCAAACCTAGGGGTGCAACAGACAGCTTTTACTTCCGCCCTCCAGGAATCCCCGCTAATCCCTGATTCCAGAATATGTAGACAAATTCCTAAAGATTCCAACCAATAAGAGTTTGTGAATCCTTTTTGGGGGGACGGGGGGGGGGAGACTTAGAGGAGGAGAAAGGCAGTAGCAAATGGACCAGATATTCCAGGTTTTGGTGAGTATTTCTCTCACAAGGAGAAACAGCCTGTCCGTTGTGTAACCCTGTGGGTGGCAGTGAGATGGAGGGCTGCAAAGCCCCGCCAGAGACAGGGCCTTGTTCACCCTTGGCTCTTCATAATAATTTTTAAATATCACCATTGGGCAATGGTGTGACATCACTTCCAAGGGAAACCTCAAAGTGACATCACCTCTCTCTAGAAATCGCTGAAAACTTTGTTATGATTTTACCTTAGAGTTTCTCGTAAGGTTTGTGTGATCACATCTGGGTTTCCCCCAAAAGTGCCATCACAGGCACCCCCTCTATGCCCCTCTACGCTATAAAGTTGTGCTGTGATGTCAATTTGATGGTATATTTATTCAATTGTTATCCTATAGCAACTTGTATGTTTTGTCATGCTCTATCTTTTCTATTTTTTATGCTAATAAAGGACCATCCCTGCCCCTCTCTGCTAGTCACCCAACTCTAGTGAGACTCTAACAGAACTGGGACCCAGAGCAGTGGTGAAAACAGATTTACTTTTACACTATCTTATTTGAGAACTAAAATAAGCCTTTTGACCCTTTTATGAAGGAAACAAACTCGTCTTGCAGCTGTAATGGAGAGCCAAGCTGTAAAACCGGGATGTCTACATTTCCCATCAAAACTTGAGGTAAGCTGACAAGTGTCCAACCTGTGTCAGGTGTCACTTGTAGCTTGGCTCTGAATCTGGGGCGGGGGGGCGGCAAGGTGAAATACAAATCACCTCAGCTATCTGGTACTGTTCATACAGCTATCGCCTTAAACAGATTAAAATGGGAAAAACTTTACTTAATATTATTTCTCTGATATGTAATTATTGCCCCTATATATTTTGCCACAAAGAGTAACAGAATCATTTGTATCTGGTAATAACCACATCCCCTGGGCTCTCATATTAGGTAGCTCCATATTTTTAAGTAGAGGGGTAATTAAGCTAGCCCTCAGCTCATTAGATATGGGACATTCTATGAACATATATTCAACGGTTTCAGTTTTATCATCTGGGCATCTGCATGTTCTTTTAGTATATGGTACTTTCTTGTATCTACTCTCCAAAGCTGATGAAGGAAGAGCATTCATTCTTGCCAGAGTAAAAGCTCTTCTGACCTTTGGTATTGTCAAATAATAAAAACACTTTGGCAGTTGCATCGGGAGGGCGATACTGCACTCAGGTCTCTCTGTTCTTAGTCTGACACTCTAACCACTATACCACGCTAGCTCTCAACTCCCCTCTTCTTTGCATATCTTCTGTTGTAAAAAACAGGCTCCCTGCCTATATGTAAACAAGGCAGAAACTAGCCCTCCATCAAAAACCTGGCCCCTTTGGGATAAGTTTAAGAAAGAAAGAAAGACTCTTCTCTGATGCAAGTTTGCACATATGTGCCCTCGTGTGGTGAAAGAGAGACGCAGCCTAGGTACATTCATTGCTCTTTTAGAAAGTTAAGGACATGATGGAAGAGAGGAGAATGATATAAGCTGCTTTGCCGCCCTGCTGGGAAGAAAAGTAGGGTATAAATAAATAAGGGGTGGTTAGAACCTCTCTCTCTGCTGCATTTTCTGCTTGCAAGGAGTTTTATTGTACGGGCTAGCACTCAACAGTGGAGTGCGCTGCTCCACCACACCTCATTCAGTTGCATGCTATCACCCCGGCTCATACACAGTACCATATATCAACTCTACGACCTTGATATAATCATCACGGGCCAGCTGTATTATGTTTTAAGAGTTTTATCTTGGATCCATTGTAATGGTGAAATGATGCCAATTTCTAAAGAAATTGCCCACTTTCCAGGAAAATAGGGCGAACGCTGTGAGGAATGGTGCTCAGAAGAGCTACAGGCATGGCTTCTCATAGCATCACTGATTTAGCTATTTGGTTGGAGTCCTCAAGACTGCAGGCAACAGTCAGTAATGGAGCTGGATGTGACATCCTGCTGAAAAGTACACTCAACTAGGGAAGGAAGATTGGCAACTTCTTCCCTGCCGGAGAAACTCTCAACAGGCATACGGTTACACGTCCCCACGGTGATCATATGCTGAACTTAAAGGTAAAGGTAGTCCCTTGTGCAAGCACCGAGTCATTACGGATCCATGGGGGGACGTTGCATCACGACGTTTTCTTGGCAGACTTTTGTTACGGGGTGGTTCGCCATTGCCTTCCCCAGTCATCTATGCTTTACCTCCAGGAAACTGGGTACTCATTTGATCGACCTCGGAAGGATGGAAGGCTGAGTCAACCTTGAGTCGGCTACCTGAACCCCAAACCTAACAGCTAAACCAAGTAAAAATGAAGCTACCAAGGGTGGTACCACCTCACCCGGGATTCACAATAATCAATCACTCCAAAGATAACTAAGCTTATTAATAAAGTGTCAAATGTTCATACAATTAATCTGAATTCTTTGTGCATTCCATAACAGGTAATTAATACATACATACAACAATCTTAGTAATAATAATACATCTCTTCTCTACCAAAAAGCCAACTCCAAGAGAGAAGATCTGGGACCAAGTCAAGGTAAGTATAAAGTTCTGATGATTATCCTGCACCAGGAGTCCCGCTGTTGTTTCCCGGCTGCTGCTTGCATGGCTGGGAGGGAGTCGGGCAGCCAAGAAGTACCTCTGATTCCTAACTAATTGAGGAATTGTACCTTTAAGAGAAGTGAATGTATGTGTGTTAATGTGATTAAAAAGGGCTCGTTATTGTAGACAAGCACCTGCTGCGAATTAGCGTTGATTGGAAATGGAAAGTATCTACTGGGAAAGTGTGACTTGGACTATTATGTGCATAGAGGAGGCCAGGATGAAGGGAAATCGAAACGAGCAACTTTAAGTTGGCGGGCTCGTTGCCACCTACCTGGAGATCCAGAGGGACCCTATGAGGCTCTTCTGAATTGGCTGTTTTGAAATACTTATTGTTGATTTCTGACATTGACCATCCTGCTGGTGTTCCCACTTATACGGATTGTGTGGACAAGACGAAGATTTATTCCAGGAACTTTCACCCCTCCAGTAATTTTCATAGGAGGTTATACAAAAGAACTGCCATTGATTTTTTGCGGCAACTTTGGGACACGTGTGTATTCATACTTATATATATGTATGTATTGTAAGAATTTTGAATGATTGTACATCTTTTGTATTCACATGGTGAACTAGACGCAAATAACAAAATATTTTGATATCATAATTGAAGATTTATTGGGTTCCTAGGGCGTTTGCCCGCAGCGGAGTTAGATTTGTTGGGGACCCCTCATTTTTGTGTTTGTTGGTTGCTTTGCTTGTTGAGAGATCATGTCCCCTCACTCTATGGCCAAGAGAACCAGGAAACTTTTTCCAAAACTGTCTGCCTACAGCCTTGTTCACATGTTACAGTGGATGCACATATATTTGCTTGTAAGAAGGAGCCAACCCTGACCTAGATAGCCCAGGTGAGCCTGATCTTGTTAGATCTCAGAAGCTAAGCAGGGTCAGCCTTGGTTAGTAATTGGATGGGAGATCTCCAGCAAAGACCAGGGTTGCACAGGCAGGCAATGGCAAACCATCTCTGGTAGTCTCTTGCCATGAAACCCCCATTAGGGCTTGTCAAGTCAGCTATGACTTGAGGGCTCTCTCCACCACCAAGAAAGAGCCAAAGTGTGTTCAATTTACTAATGAAATTGGTGACCAGTATCTAGATAAATAAATTTCTGTAATCGCCCATTCAGCTGTGTGTATTTGAACGTAACAGTGCATACAAAGAACAATCAAGTGTACATCTCTCACGGATTGTACGTGCATTCACTGTAACTTGTGACCACGTACACCTTCATCTGGTGTCGTAGGCGCATGGGAAATTATGCATCCAAGTATCATTACCTTGGCACTTGTGACAACTCCTGCTTTTCAAGAAGCAAAAAGTAGTGGGAGAAATTGAGGTGTAGAAGCTATGCTGGGCTTTCTCCATTCCCAGGGACATTTTCAGAGGAAAGATGGAATCTGAAGCATAGTACCCCTTGCCTGCCTTTTTACCAAATGGTCCAGCCGTTCAGTTCAGCACCCTCGGAGGCACATCCAACTTTTCAAAGGCAAATGCTTATTATTCATGCGCTCTTAAGTGCTCAAATCTCTTCCTTGAAATTATCTCAGTGAACCCTACAACTCTTCTCTAGGAAGGACCTACCAGGGAACTGCTTTGGCTGGCAATTTAGACACCATTAAAAGAAAGCAAATTATTGGTTATTTTAACATTATTGCATTTTTGGCACTGGAGGCACATGCGTACTGTTTTTGTATTCCATCTGAAGTGCCAAAATGTCCCAGCGTAGCTCTGTAAAAGCAGCCCGGCATTGTGGGCGGCAGGAGAACCTGTAGCTTGCCTGAACCCGCGCTGAGTTTCTTGAATTGATTGAAGCACAGCCAGATTTATTTTATTCTCTGGAGCTTGTATTCGTCCAGGATTTTGAACCTCTGCGCATACCTGCTGCCAGAGTTCTGGCTTACTGTTTTCCATCCTGCTACTGAGTTCCTGCCCCAGAAAGAAAACTCCCATCTGGCACGTTTCAAATCTAGAAAAAAGATGGCTAAGAGGGGACATGACTGAGGTTTATTCAATTATACAGGAGGTGGCGAAAGTGGGAAAAGTCATACACTTCTCCTCTTGTAATACTAGAATTTGGGGACATCCAATGAAGTTGTTGCAAAACAAATACAGAAAATACTTAATTACTCAATGAGTAATTAAATTGGAACATTTTGATTGATTTGCACCCCCCTTTTCTTCCCCAGGAGGCTTACACGGTTTCCTTCTCCTTCATTTTATCCTCACAACAACCCTGTGAAGTAGGTTAGGCTGAGTATGTATGACTATCCCAATGGCAGATGGGGGGATTCGAACCTGGGTCTCCAGCTTCCTGGTCTGACACTCTAATCCCTACACCACACTGGCTCTCACCCCTTTTCCTGCAGAACTAGAGTAAAATATGACAAGAACTTTTATCTTCAAAAAGCATTTATTTTTACTTTACTGCCAGCCTAACAAAGTTCTGCAGAACTCAAAAGCTTGCACATTTTTTGTGTGTCATAACTTTGACTTGCAGTCCCTTCCCACCACTAAAGATACTCAAGGCCCGGCTAGGGTTCATTAGTAGTGGGAATAGACAACCCCACGTGATCAGAGGTACTCTAATCGTTACAAGTGTTGTATGTTTCAGATTATGTGCGTTTGTGCATACAGGAGTTTCGCAGCCGTTTTGGCTGATGGGAACTGCAAATGCGGCTCTCCACGATCTGGAGTGAGTACCACTGAGCTAAATAAATAAATAAATAAACACAGATAAGCAGATGCAGCAGGAAACAGCCGGTGGAAATGTCTTTGTGGCTAGGGGCTGCTGTCACATTGGATTTCCTGTCCTAAGCCTTTGTGCCTGTAATAGCTAGAGGACAGACAAACTGGGCTAGCAAAGTTTTTCCCATCACCTATCCGTGGCAGGAAAAGCTGTACCTGTTATGCCCTTGCTACAGTTCTAGGAGCCCCGCCCAGGGGGGGGGAAAGGTGACAAAAAACTCACCTCGAAAAATCCAATGAAGAATTCTGTGCCACTCCAAAGCTTGCTTGCAGCCAACAATGCCCATCTATTGAAAAGAATCCCAAATGCATCTGATGAAGGGAGCTCTGTTCCACCAAAGTTTTTGTTGGAATAAACATTGTTCATCTTTAAGGTGCGGCTGGATTCCTGTTTCATTCATCTATTGAAGCATGTCTAATTTCTTGTCTGGAATCCGTGCGTGTGACAGAGATCATAAGTAACCAATCATAAAAGGCTTTTACCCTTAATTGGTCAAAGGGCATCACACATATTATTGCAATGCTCCCACAACAACCCTGCGAGGTGGACCAGTGCGATGACAGCTGTATTGCAGAAACTGGGGCCAAGTCATTTATCTTTGAGCTACTCCCCCCCCCTCCAAAGGAACAGACATTCAAAGTATCAGACATCTGGTGTTTTCAGAGCCCCTGACCTCCAACTCCTAGCTTTTCAACACTACAGAGCTAGTGCCAGAGAAGAGAAACAACTGGAAGAAGAAGCTCACGAACACATCCATCGAGTGCGAGGGAGACACCCCTTCAGATCGGGCAGATTCTATTGGGCAGCCGAGTTTCTCTGCATCCAGCCTTGCTCTCTCCTCTCAGTCAGCATCAGCAGCTGCCCGGGCTCACATAAGCGAGCAAGCCCAGAGAACCACCTCGCAAGGAACAGCTAATCCGCCCTCCCTCACACTCAGTCCCTGGGCTCGCCTCGGAGGATTGGAGCTCCTGCCTGTCGCTCCAGGTGTCCCACCTGAGTCTTGCTTTGAAGAGCATCTTCTGCTGGGGAAGCCACCCTGGTGCTTACCTGGCTGATGGACAGAAGGAAAGCCTCGGTCCTTTAACCGGTTCAAGAGGCAGGTGATCCCACGCCCCAGCAGCAAGGTAAGACCGTGATTCCATTTGGACCTCTCCTCCTCTGTCTGTTGCCCCCCCTTCAGAATTTTATTAGAGTGGGATTTTAAGAAGTTATACATCTCTTTAAATGAGGCTCTTGGAAGGCAATTAAAAATTATTAGCCATATTTTGAAAGATCAGCCAGAATGTTAATTGTCTTTCTGAAAGCACATTTTAAAAGATGAGTAACTTCTTTAAAAATCAGCTCTGATAGATTGAGTGGGGTATGGAAACAGGCATGTATACCCCCCTCCATTGGAAAGGATCACACATGTCCTTGTATACGCTAAAAAAAGATATATGATTTATTATTGGGCATATACAGGAGCTTCCTTCCTTGCTCAGGGTCAGCCTGCCCATTCCCCCTTCCGTTCTCTTCCCTATATGGAATTGCAGTATATCCGCAATTAAGAGAAGGTTCAACGGCGTCATTGAATGGCTATTTATTTAAAACATGTATCGCCAAGCTTTTCTCTCCAAAGGGACTGGGGGCAGCTCAGAGCCAAAATAAAACCCATTCAATTATCCACAAACAATTACACTCCAGAAGGGAACGGCTGGCAGGCAACTGTTGATTCCGCTAACCATCTTCAGTAAGGGTGGGGGGAGTGAGTGAAACAGGGAAACCAAGGAAAGGCTGCCAGAGAGGGTTGAACAAAGTTAGGGGGAAGAGGAACTGGGTGAGAATCGTGGGCTAAATCCAGAGTCCATTCTGCTTAGCCCTGCTAAGGCCAGTCGGATGTGTCTCAGGGAAGCTCATACCTACAGCATTCAAACAATGGTTGTCTGTTGTTGCCAGTTTCCAGCACTGAGTAATCAGAGGTAGACTGCTTCTTAATATGGAGGTTCCATTTAAAAATAAGCGCACAACTAAGCAGTCACATATCCAATGGATCCGGGAGCCAGCGACGGGGGGTAGGCTGTTTCTGGAGAGGGAGGTTCCATTTTAGCAGAAAGAAGTGCAAAAGAAAGAAGTCACGTATCAAAGGAACCCAGGAGGCCAAAAGGTTGTTCTTACATGGGCCCACACTTAGAAAGCCACATGGCCACATGGGAGGAGGAGGGACCTGTGACCATGTTTACACATGAAATGGTCATTTCCTGGCATAGACAAAAGGAGAATCCTGCAGCACTAAAGTACTGAAGTAATAATCTTTGGCTTCAGTATATCAGACTCCCAAGGTGTGATCCCACTGGAATCTGTTTCCAGCGTGAAATGACTTTACAGACAGGAATTCCACCATGGAATTGGAGACCTGTCCCTACCAAGAGCCCTGCTGGAAAAGGTAAAATTGAGGAAAGAACGATAAAGATCCCAGAGCTCTGAGTGTAGGGTTGCCAACTCCAGGTCAGGAAATTCCTGGAGATTTGGGGGTGGATATTGGGGATTGTGGGATTTGGAGAGGTGGGGGACCTCAGTGGGGTACAGTACCATAGAATTCACCCTCCAAAGCAGCTGTTTCCTCCTGGGGAACTGATCTCTGTAGACTGGAAATGCTGTAATTCCAGGAGATCTCCAGCTCCCACCTGTAGGATAACTACACAATAAAGAAGCCAACCTCCATTAAACAGGAAACCAACAGTGGAAACCACACTGGAGGATCCAAATCAATAATTACCACACTAAAGTGGTATTACCACACTAAATGCGTATTATTCACCTGTAGGATGGCAAGCCTAAGAGTTCTGTGGTCGGTACAAGACCACTAGAAAGGTAGGGCTGGGAGGGCACAACAGGGGAGGAGCACTGAGGCTAGGGGTTAATGCCTGACAGCTTAACCACCTTGTTTAAGGCAGGAACTGGGGGAAGGAGGGCATAGTGTTTAGCACTCATTCCAAAATCCAAGATTGGGGTCCTGTAGCATCTTAGAGACAAACTAGATTTCCAGGGTATGAGCTTTCGAGCGTCAAAGCGAGCTGTCTATATATGAAATTCTATTTGAAACTGGGAAAGCGAGATTGGGGTCCAGTAGGACCAGAAAGACCCACTATGGGCATGAGCTTTTTTGACGGTCAAAACTTTGACTCCTGAAAGCTCCTACCTTGGAAAGCTAGTTGGCCTTTCAGGCGCTACTGGACCCCCATCTTGCTCTTCTGCTACAGACCAACATGTACCCATCAGACACTATCCAAAACCCACCTTAGCGACGGTGGAGCCACGTCCCTTTGGGCACCCGAGCCCCAGCCAGCGCCCTCCCTTCCAGTCCGCCTGGGGAGCTTAATCAATCGACGGCTCGGCGGGGCTTTGTTTGCGCCCCGGCAGCTGGAGGCGCGGCTATTAGAGCGCCTAATGAGCCGCGGCTGCTGCCAGGTTCTCCCGAAGGCGCCATTAGGGCAGCCCGGAGGAGCGAGGCAGGCGCGCTTGGAGAGGGGAGCGACGCCGCGCTTAGCCCGCTGCAGCGAGCGTGGCCGGCGATGAATGAGCCAGCGCCCTCGCCCCAGTTCTCTGCCTTCAAGGTCAGCAGGAAGCTCGACGGGCGCTACGGTTGCTAGCCTCCAGGTGGTGGCTGGAGATCTCCCGGGATTGCAACTGGTCTCCAGGCCATAGAGATCAACTCCCAAGGAGAAATTGGCTGCTTCGGAGAGCGAACACTATGGCATGATGCCCTGCTGAGGCCCGTCTCTTCCCCAAACTCTGCCCTCTCCGAGCTCCACCTCCAAAATCTCCTGGAAATTCCCAGCTTGGAGTTGGCAACCCTAGATCGAAAATATAGATAATTTCACGTCGGGGTCCATGTCGGGCTGCAGCAGAACAGGAGGATATGAGTCCAGTGGCATTTTGGGAGACCAACGAAATATAAGGTTGCCAATCTCCAGGTGGAGGCTGGAGATCTCCCAGAATTATTGCTAATCTCCAGATCACAGAGGTCAGTTCTCCTGGAGAAAATGGCTGCTTTGGAGGGTGGACTCTATGGCAATATACACAGCTGAGGTCCCTCCCTGCCCCAAACTCCCCCCTCCCCAGGCTCCCCCCTCAAATTTCCAAGAATTTCCTGACCTGGAGCTGGCAACCCTAGAGCATAAGCTTACGAAAGTCAAAGCATCTAAACTATCTGCTATCTGAAGAAGGTAGATTCAACTCTCGAAAGCTTATTCCCTGAAAATCTTGGCCTCTAAGGTGCCGCTGGATTCAAATCCAAAAATTTGGAGTACACCTTCGACAGCGTAAAAAATGGGTGAAAATTCAACAGGTGCCGCTTTCCGAGGGTGAAGCAGAAAAGCTTGTCTGTTGAGTTGTTGCCACACAGCCTCTCTTTTCCACAGAGCTCAGGAATTTTATTTCCAACAACATGGCTTGGAATAAAAATAAAATAGAAACTAATTTTAAAACGCACGAAGCAAATGGGAGGAGGAAGCTTCCTAGCAAAGCTGTTCATATAGGTCCAAAGGAGGCATGAGTCCCTCTTCTTTCCTGCCTCCCAAATGCCAAAATGCGGGCATCTGCCATGGGAGCCCAGGGTGGGGGATGGTACTGCTGGGCAGCTCTGTCAAAGTTATGCAGCTGGGAGCCTGGCGGATAAGCCTGTAGCCTGAATGTCCACCCCCACAAAGGGGGAGGGAAACTAGTTATCTCTGAAGCATATATGTAACTATGTATTGTCGAAGGCTTTCACGGCCGGAGAACGATGGTTGTTGTGGTTTTTCCGGGCTGTATTGCCATGGTCTTGACATTGTAGTTCCTGACGTTTCGCCAGCAGCTGTGGCTGGCATCTTCAGGTGTGGCTGGCATCTTCAGAGGTGTAGCACCTCTGAAGATGCCAGCCACAGCTGCTGGAGAAACGTCAGGAACTACAATGCCAAGACCACGGCAATATAGCCCGGAAAACCCACAACAACCATCATATATGTAACTGTTTGTCTTATGTACCTTATTCCTAACAAAAGCCTTCGTTAGATCATGATATAGGATTTTACATTAATGCTTCAAAAAAAAAAACAAATAGTGGAGTCTTGTGTACATTTCCTTGGCTAGATCCTTACACCAAATCCACCAGTTGCAATTGTGTTTGGAAGAAATGCAGCTCAATGCACCCAGAAGTAAGGAAAAGGGTGTGTGTAATTCATGCAGGGGAGGCAGGATTCTTAAAATGTTATTGAGTGAGAGGCCAAGCCAATATATCAAATGCTGAACCGTAATATTGTGTGTCAAGATTGTGAAAGTGAAAAGTAGGAAATATGGGGTGGGAGAACACCCAGTATCTCTTGCAGTCATTAGAGCACTCACCTGGAAAGGTGCCACTTTCTATCTGGATCATCTAAAGACACACACACACCAGTTCCTGTTGCTTCCTAATGCAAAGCAAAGGCGAATGTTTCCCAGGTTTAATTGCTGTGTGTCCTTGGCACAGGAAGAGAGCCGTAACATCCCTAATCCAAACCTCCTTGTATCTGATGAAGTGAGCTCTGGCCCACAAAAGTATCGATAGGAATAAATGGTTAACCTTCAAGGCTAAGCCAGAATCCACTAGGACTTGAATCAAAAGTAGCCATTGTGGGAACTTTTGTGGATCATGTGCCTCGGAGTATTCAACCGGCACCTGGAATCACCTGCAAGTTACACAACACCCACACAGCGGTCTCCCCGGGAGAGGCAGCCCAACCAGCAGCTATGTAAATAAAGCTACTTCATCTGTGTTGCATAATAGGATCATCTCATTCTGAAAGATCTGCTAGGAAACAGAAAGCGCTGAAAGCAGAAGCTCTCACCAGCAAATTTTCCATAGCTCAAATGCCAGGTATTGCATTCCAAAAATTTCACGAAGCAGCTTTTAACCTGCCCCCTCCCCCCAAATATGAAAAGTCTAATCTAAAATCTGACCGATGCCACACATTGAAAACTACCTCCAAAATCTTAAAATTCTCAAAAATCCAAAAGACAGAATCCTCGTGCTTGACTATTCAATTTCGGCTTGCAAAATAACCCAATAACCTCTCCCCCCCACCGCCCGCTCCCGCTAAGGTTTAGGGCTAATTAACTAACATGATCGTACATCTAGTTAACACAGAGTGCAAGTAGTTAACACAGAGTGCAAGTCCACAGGGAAGTTCCAGAGAAGCAGTGCTGCGTTCGTTTGTGACAGCCAAAACAGGGACTTGCGGCCGCCTTATAAGATAAAGGGATATATCAAGGCAGAGGCTTTTATGAGCCCAGCTAGATGATGCATCTGATGTGGCTCATGAAACTTTGAAGTCTCCGTTGTGTCGTGAGATGCCACAGGACTCTCTGGTCTTATATCAAGAGGAGTGCTTCCTTTCATAAGTCCCATTGAAATGAACACATGCAGCTGCCATCAGTTCAGTAAGACCTGCTGCAGAAGAGAGATCTTGCGCTTCTGCCTGCTGATCAACTCCGGTTCCTCTCCCAGCCTGACAGCTTTTAATGACAACTAGAACTAGCTGCCAAATTGCACCCTATGAGTGCAGCCAGCCCGTGTGCATCAACACCCCACACGTCTCTTGTGAACTGAACAACCCCGCAATCCGATCGCAACTTTTCTAGCTTTGCGCAGACAAAAACTCATGCACGGTTTTCTATCTGCCATCCGCTCTGTGTAATTTTCCAAGTGATGGCAGAAGTTATGCTGTAACCAGAGCAACTGAGCTTGCCCTTGAGAATTTCAATTATAGTAATGGGGGATGAGGTGGTGGCGTAGGGTGCCGGGGCTGCGTGGGAGAAGAGCCAAGCCAGGGAGCACATGATGATGCCTTGGAAAAGCACCCCAGCGTCCAGGATTTCAAAACCGCTCCTATCACCATCTAAACCAATACAGATTAGACACACACTGCAAACAGGGTGCTGATTTCTCATTCTAACTACAGCCCCTTGTGCAACAGTGAAGTTGCTGGAGGGGCTTTGGGGTGATTGTGAGAAACGAATGGTGTGCGTGTGTGTGTGTGTGGGCACGTGCCCAGCCCGTGAGGCCCCACAGAAGATCCCCACAGCCAACAATAGTTTTAAAAGGGTTGTCACTTTGCTAATGACATTTTTGTCAACGAGAGGTGTTTATTCAATTGAGTAAATCTGCACACTATTGCCTTCTACGAAGATAGTTTCAGGTGGGCAGCCGTGTTGGTCTGCGGTAAAAGAGCAAGATTTGAGTGTAGTAGCATCTTAAAAACCAGCAAGATTTCCAGGGTATAAGCTCTCAAGGGTCTGGGGACTTTCATTAGAGCGGGATCCGTTTGTACTTGGAGCTGGCAAAGGGAGCTTGACCTAGAAAGCTTAGACCCCGGAAATCTTATTCCTCTTTAAGGTGCTACCAGACTCAAATCTTGCAAAATAATGAGGTTCTATTTGTAGATGATGCATGGATCTTGGAAGAGGCTTTCTGCCTTCCTTTGTACCCAAGATGAATGTTTTTTCTGAGATTTGAAGTTGTGTTCTAAAAATATTTTTTTTAAAAAAGGAAAAGGGAATCTCAGCTAGCCAATTAGCAGGATGGCCTTTGAAATGGGGGAACAAAATATTTTAAACCAAATGAGAATATAAGAATTGGTCCACTGGATCAGACCCAGAGCTTTTTTTCAGCAGGAACGTGGTGGAATGGAGTTCCAGCACCTCTTCAAAATGGTCACATGGCCGGTGGCCCCACCCCCTGATCTCCAGACAGAGGGGAGCTTAGATTGCCCTCCATGCTGCCAAGCGGTGTGGAGGGTAATCTAAACTCCCGTCTGTCTGGAGATTAGAGGCGGAGCCACCAGCCATGTGACCATTTTTGCCAAGGGTGATTTAAACTTTAAAAAACTCCCGCCTTGTTCTAGCTGACCCAAAGTGACGTCATTGTGCGGTCTTGAGTTCCACCACGGAGTTCCACCACCTCTTTTCCCAGAAAAAAGCCCTGATCAGACCTGTGGTCCATCTAGTTTCATGCAGTGGCCAACTGGCTGCCTTGGAGGGCCCAACAGACAAAGAACAGAAGCCAAGGCCTGCTCCAATGTTGCCTCTTAGGACTGAGTATCAGAGATTTACTGCCTCTGGATGTAGAGGTTCCTTTTAGCCAGGGCTCATTTTGAGGGGGAATGCACAGGAACGCAGTTCCGGTAGTTTCCCAAAGAGGTCACATGTCAGGTGGCCCCACCCACCTGACTCTCAGCCATTTGGGGCCTGTTTCGGCCTGGATTGGGGCCGAGACGACCCAGATCAGGCCTCTGATGGGTGGTGGATCACTCTCCCACTCAGCAGCGGCCTAATCCTGACCATTTTGGGCCCCTTTTCAGCCATTTTCAGCCCCTTTTTGCCATTTTGGACCCAATTTCGGCCCTGAATGGCCAGGATTGG
This sequence comes from Eublepharis macularius, assembly GCF_028583425.1. Lineage (NCBI taxonomy): Eukaryota > Metazoa > Chordata > Lepidosauria > Squamata > Eublepharidae > Eublepharis > Eublepharis macularius. Next base: position 48,595,440 of record NC_072804.1, on the reverse strand, counting down.
GTCCAAAACAACCAGGATAGGTGATGGCAGAGGGCGTGGCATGTGCAAATCAGTTATGCTAATGACACACTTCTGGTGCTGTCAAGGGGTGTGGCATATGCTAATAAGTTATGCTAATGAGTTCCTCCAGCTCTTTTTCTACAAAATGACCCCTGCTTTTAGCCATTGTGACTAGTGGTGACCGATGGACCTTTCCTCCATGAATCTGTCTAATCCCCTTCTAAAGTCATTTATACTAGTGGCCATCACTGCCTTCCCCCGTAGTGAATCCTGCAATTTATTGTTGGGTGAAGTAGCCCTTCCTTTTTATCCATTAGCCACTTAAATGATGGTGCTGTAATGACAAGTGCTGAGGAACAGCCAAGAACTTGCACTTACCTGGAAAATGAATGTCCGCTCGAGTCCAGAGTACGAGACAGTGGGACAACTTCGATTCACCGCCTGTACCGACCCCTACAGCTCCTTTGATGTTCCTCAAGTCAGGGGAGTATCAGCGGAAAAGCAGGAGGGGGAAGAGGAAGGAGAACAATCTGATCTCCCAAAGCTCCTTCTTCTTGCCTAGATATATCGCTCATTATTCATGCCAGTTGTGAAGTCTGGTCTGCAGGATGTGTAGCTTTGAATCAGAGCACTTTAGAGTGTTCCCCACCCTTCACTTACATTACAAAAACATTGTAAGATGCCCTATACTGCAACAGTTTATAAAGTATCTCTCCATACTGGCAGAGGACTTGAAGCAGAAAGTGGTCTTTACTAATGCTTGAGATGCCGCAGATAGAACCTAGGGGAGCCAGTTTAGTGTAGAGATTAAGAGAGGCAGGACTCTAATCTGGAGAGCCAGATTTGATTCCCCACTCCTCCGCTTGAAGCCAGCTGGGTGACCTTGGGTCAGTCACAGCTCTCTCAGAGCTCTCTCAGCCCCACCCACCTCACAGGGGTGTTTCATTGTAGGGATAATAATAACATACTTCGTAAACTGCTCTGAGTGGGTGTTAAGTTGTCCTGAATGGCGGTATATAAACCACATGTTGTTGTTATTATTAACTACTGTATGCAAAACAGGGTTGCACCTGCCTATAACTGTTGTTTATGGAGTGTTCTTCTGTGCAGGCACACATGGGAACTCCGTATGCACTGCACATGCGCAGTTCCTATGTGGGGCTGCGCAGACAACGTGACAAAGGATTCAGGTATTCTAGTACTGAACCACACAGCTGTTCCCTCTTCAGTCCCAAGAACACTGGCCTGCTTTACAGTGCTGTCGTAAGGGGTAATGGTGGTGGAAAGTGCTGTCAACTTACTGCAGCCCTGTAAGGTTTTCAAGGCAAGAAACAAACAAGAGGGGGTCTGCCGTTGCCTGCCACTGCATAGCAACCCTTGGTGGTCTCCCATCCAAGTACTAACCTGGGCTCACCCTGCTTAGCTTCTGAGATTTGATAAGATCGGGTTAGCCCATGCCATCCAGATCAGGGTGTTGTAAGGCTCACTGAGACCTAACAGACCTGTAGGGCAAGCCCAAAATCATTGTTCTTAGATTGCAGATAGGCAGGGTTTTTTTTCTGGGAAAAGAGGTGGTGGAACTCAGTAGTGGAACTCAGGACCGCACAATGATGTCACTTTGGGTCAGCTGGAACAAGGGGGGGAGGTAAAGTTTAAATCACCCTTAGTGAAAATGGTCACATGGCCAGTGGCCCCGCCCCCTGATCTCCAGACAGAGGGAAGTTTAGATTGCCCTCCGCGCTGCTGACGTGGAGGGCAATCTAAGCTCCCCTCTGTCTGGACATCAGGGGGCGGGGCCACCAGCCATGTGACCATTTTCAAGAGGTGCCGGAACTCCGTTCCACTGTGTTCCCACTGAAAAAAAGCCCTGCAGATAGGCATTGGGCTGAGTTGACTGCGACTTGTCTAATGTCATTGAATGAATTCCTTGCTGGTGAGATGTGAACTGAACCTTTCCCCGCTTGCCCTGTTTGGATATGATACCACCCAGGGTGTTCAAAATCAAGTTCTATGTCACCCACCTATAGCTCAAACTCCGAGATTTCTTTTGCTCCAGATAGAGTTGCCCAGGCTGTCATCGTTCCCTTCTCAACCTCTCTCATTTTCTTCTCAGCAGGGAGATGTCAACAACCCCATCAGCCAACGATTCCTCTCCCCCGGTGCTCCTGGGGGAAACCACAGTGCGCAATGCTGTCAAGGTCACCACGGGGGTGGCCTTCGGTTTCATCTTCCTGACCGGAGTGACTGGGAACGGGGTAGTGTTGTGGGTCACTGGCTGGAAGCTCCGCTGGACGTCCAACACAGTCTGGTTTTTCAACCTCGCCTTGGCCGACCTGGCTTCCACCTCCCTGATCTTGGTCACCGTGTTGAACTTGGCCCTCGACCTGGATTGGCCGTTTGGATCCGTGGCCTGCAAGGTGGCCAACTGCCTCTTTGGACTCAGCCTGTGCAGTGGGGTGCTGCTGCTCAGCTCCATCAGCGTGGACCGCTGCGTGCTTGTGGTGGCCCCCGTCTGGTGCCAGAACTACCGCACCCCACGGCTTACTTGGGCAGCTTGTGGAGTGCTCTGGCTGCTCTCCTTAGCTTTCTTCGTCCCCAGCTCTTACTTCTTCACCGAGACCTTGGTAGAGAAGAACCGGACCTCCTGCAGCAACCTGGACGTCTTCCAGGACTGGCAGGAAGCAGAAGTCCTCACCATATGCATCTTTCTCTACCAATTCCTCATGCCTCTGCTGGTCATCTCCATCTCCTACACAATTCTGGTGGTGACCATGCGCAAGAAGAAGTTCAACAAGTCCAGCAGGCCCCTGTTGGTGGTCACCAGGGTCGTCTTCTGCTTCTTCCTCTGCTGGCTGCCCTACCACGCCCTGGCACTGGCCAGGATCTCCATGGCTGACGTCCCAGACGGCGTGCGCATGGTAGCCATCCCTCTCTCCAAGTGCCTGGCCATGTTCAACAGCTGCATCAACCCTTTGCTCTACGTCTTTGTGGGGCAGGAGTTCCAGGATGCGGTACGGAGGTCTCTGCTGCAGGTCTTCAAGACGGCTTTTGAGGAGGCACCGATAGCAGCCAATGTTTGACACCAGCGATGGAAGCATTGGGGGAATCAAGCTTGGAGGAAAAAGGGTTAACTCTTTAGCCGTAGTGTCAGCAGGTGCCTTCTTGCGAGGAGGAAAAGAGGATGCACTCGTTAGGTCTGGTACCCAGAATTCTGTGCCACATTCTGCCATCCATTTCAATTCTGCAAGTTAAGAGTTCTCTTACTGGCATCAGTTGCCCTCCTCCTCCAATGACCCTGACCATTGAACAAAAGAATCTGCCTTATACCAGGGGAGACTGTTGGCCTGTGAAGCTCAATATTATCTATTCTGGCAGCGCGTCTCTAAGATCTCCAGCAGAGGTCTGCCCTTGGGGCTGAAGCAGATGATGTGGCACTGAGCCATAGACCTACCCCTTATAATAGGACACAAAAACCCGCTTTCTGCTGAATCGGACCATCGGTCTAGCAAGGTCAGTATTGTTTTCTCTGTCTGGCAATGTTGGTCCAGATTCATGGGTCTTTCGTATCACGCAATACTAGATCTTTTCAACTGGTGATGCCAGGGATTGAACCTGGGACCTTCCGCTTACCAGGCAGATGTTCTACCACTGAGCCACAGCCCCTCCCCAACCCCTTGAAACTCTTGCTCAGCTTTATGTGAGAGATGCCTCATGTATTTCTAAGCTTAGTTATGCAGTTCAAAGGGCTAAAAACTTCATTTTTTAAAAAAAAGATGGAAATAGTTTCTCAGATCAGCCTTCTGCGATGTGACTGCAGAATTGCTGAATACACACAGCCCTGCCAAAGGGGAAGTGCCCTCAACACTGCCTTAAGTGGCATATCCTGCACCCTGCCCAAGTCTACCCAGGCCGTGTCATTCTACGCAGTTGCTAATGTCTTGCCGATGATGGCTGTCCTACTTCGGAAACAGCCAGCTGGGCAAGCTCGAGCCATTTTTCCGCCTGCAGCTGAAAATCCAAAACACCGCTTCCCCCATTCTCCTACATTAAGAAAGAATAAACGAAGTAACTGGCTAATAGTCAGCTAGTGATGGTGTCACTGCCACTTAGACCTCTGTTTTAGCCAGTGCAAGATGGAATATCCAGATAACCTCTTCCCCCATCCACTAATTGACTTGGAAAACATCCCTTGGGAAAATTCCTACTCCTTCGCCTTCAATGATGGCTGGAAATATGTTTACATACAAAGAGAAGATTAACTGGATGCTCTGAGAATGTAACATGTGAGAGCATGCAAAATGCTCCTTGCACACTCCTGTTTGCATTGTATGTGCAAATGCTCCCTGCAGACTGCTCCTCCAAGCCACAATTTTAGCCTTTGTGCCTGGATTCCAGGCAGGATCCTTCACTGTTCAAGCTTGGGGCTGTATATACAGCAAAGCTGACACTGAACGAACTTTTCATCAATTTGCAATGATCCTAGTCCATATTTTAGCACAGCGGTTAAAATATGGAAACCAGAGCTCCAGAATACCTCTTTCCTCGCAAGATGGAGCAGGTTTTGGGGCCTCAGGGCCTGCTTCCACAAATTGAGCCAGCCATTGTTCAAATTGCGGCTCTCTGTCCACCATGACTGATGCCTGTCCCCTTGGCTTCTCCTGCACCGTTGTGCCTCGCCACATGAGCCCCGCCTATCTCAAGTTTCCCAGCGCCAACCAGACACCAGCAGTACCCATCCCCTTGCTTAAATGAGTGGATGTTTCTCTTGTCAATTGTGGGTCTGTCAGCAGTGGTGAGTCAAGGCAGAACATAGCAGGGGTTTTTTTTTTAATGTAGTACTGCCTTGCCTCAGTTATCCTACAGTGGTGGTGGGAAACACATGTGCTCAAGACCAGGAGATGAAAGAGGAAAAGTGTATAACCCACACTGTTACTGAGGCCCGTTTTCTAAACGCTCCTTTCATAAAACACCAGCGCTTTCTTTAGCGGCTACTGCTAAACGACTCCTTTGACTCAATTCATAGCATCTGTGAAGAATCGGCTACCCGCAATGTCAGCATCTTTAGGACGCCGTGCTTTGGAACCTGAGAGTTCAAAGAGAATATTGGATAATTCTGATGAGTCCATTTTTATTCCTTCCTCCAGAGACCTCAGAGTGGTGACCTGGTTCTCATTTCCTTATTCTCACAATCACCCTGTGAGGTAGGTTAGGATAAGAGTGCATGACTGGCCCAAGGTCACGCTTCATGGAAGAGCAGAGGCTATAATAATAATAAATAATATCGTTCGATTTATATACCGTCCTTCAGGACAACTTAATGCCACACAGAGCAGTTTACAAAGTGTGTTATTTTTCTCCTCATGACAATCACCCTGTGAGGTGGGTGAGGTTGAGAGAGCTCTGGAAAAGCTGTGACCGACCCAAGGTCACCCACTTGGCTTCAAGCGGAGGAGTGGGGAATCGAACCCGGTTCTCCAGATTGGAGAACCGTCCTTTTAACCACTACACCAAACTGGCTCTAGGAAGTAAGGACTCCAACCTCTTAGTCCAAACATTACTCCACTTTGTAGTAATGGTTCCTCCCTTCACGACAATTAAAAATGATGTCTTGGTGCAAATAGCATAATTACATTAAGATCTAAAACAATTATACCCTGAGTGACTTCAGGGTAGGCCTGTCTTAAATCGAGTCCCAGCCGACAGTGTAGTTGTGAGGATTAAATGGAGTGATCCTGATGTGGGAGTTAATACATCCTCTAAAGAGCCTTCTTCCAACTTAATTTCAGGTTGGTGGCCATGTTGGTCTGCAGTAGAACAACAAGATAACACACCGGGTCCAATAGCACCTTAAAGACCAACTAGATTTTCAGGGTACGAGCTTTTGAGAGTCAAAGCTCTTTCGACTCTCAAAAGCATATTCTCTGGAAATCTCTTTGGCCTTTAAGGTGCTACTGGACCTGGTTCTTGCTTTGATGTAAGTGGCTTTTCCTCCTACAGAAGAACCAATTAAAAGGAAGGAAGGCTCCTTAGGCTGGAAGAAGGCCTCAATTTAGTCAGCAGAATGGAAGGAGAGAGCATCTGTCTTCAGATTGTTTCAAAACGGGACTTGCCTATGCCACTCTGAGCTCCTGGTAAGGAGGGGTAAAGAGAGAAGGAAAGATTTAAAAGAAAATGCCATCAGCAAAGTATCAACTCAGGTTCCAGCCGTTAGCCTTGACCCAGCCTGTGTTCCTTCTGCTACGAGCTCTCGCTGATTACTGTGAATGGGCTTATCAGGATAGCCTTACTTCGAGCGAGGGATCGGACAATAGAGGCTTAATGTTCTCATAGCAGCTTGCAAGTCCTCCTGAATGGTGTCCAAATGGGAGTGGCATCTTGTGCAGCAAGAGACACAGACCTTGCTGTCAGGACGGGAGTGCCTTGGATTATAGGTAAAGATGAAGCCTCTTGTGGCACAGTCTCAGTCGGTGGGGATCGCCTGCTTGCCTCTGCCTGTGCTCTGCTTTGATGTCTGTAAATAAAGCACCTTTCCCCAAAAATGCCTCCGGGCTCCTGTGGTTTTTTCACTCAAAAGGAAAGAATTCTGCTGCCCTCTAGAACTTCTTGCCGCCGGGAGAAGTAAAATTACAGGACCGCTTCAAAAAATGGGGAGGAGGGAATAGCAAAAAAGTGGGGGCAAGTGGGCTGGAGTTCTGTGGGATCCAAAAATGCCAGTGTATGCAGCCAAGCTCAGCTTTAGCAGGCTGGGATGGAAGCAAGAGGCTGGCGCACCAAGAAGGGAAATTTCACAGCCTTTGGGAATGGGAACCTTGCCAAAAGAAGAGATGAAGTTTTGCTTCCCTTCCTCCCCCCTATAAATGCTTGCTCTCCTCCTGCCGTGAGACTGTGGCAGGCTGAGGGCGGGGATGCTGGCCGGCTGATCATTCTCCCACCCTCTGGCGCCCCACAGTCACATCCATGCGTGCGAGGTGCTGTACCTTGGCACATGCTGAGAACTGCATTCCTCAGATTGCACCAAGACATTAGGGCAGGGGAAAGGAGGAGGAAAGAGGCGACCGTTAGCTAGAAACAGCATTTTCTGCTAGAAGCTATGAAAGGATGTGCCCGGAAAAACAGGAAGATATGGAGAACAATCTGTAAGTGTCAAGATGTCTCAAAAGATAACCCAAAGATCCTAGCCTTCACGACAACAAATAAATCCTTGTAGAAGTGATCTTGCTTAGAGCTAGTACCTAGCCACTCAGCCTAAGGTTCCCTTCGTCAGATACCTGACATGGACTCTTGAAAGCTTAAAAGCTTATACCCTAGAAATCTTGTCTGCCTTTAATTGGACTCAAATCTTGCTCTTCTACTACAGACCCATACGATTACCTACCTGAATCTACCTTGTCAAAGTTTCAGATGGGTAGCCGAGCTGGTCTGCAGTTGAAGAGCAAGATTTGAGTAGTGCCTTTAAGACTAACAAGATTTCCTGGAAATACATCAAGATGGGTTGCCGTGTTAAGTCTGTCTGTAACATTAGAAACGAGCAAGAGTCCAGTAACACCTATAAGACTAACAAAATTTGTGGAAAGTATGAGCTTTCATGAATTACAGCTCACTTCTTCAGGTATCTTAAGATTTAACCAGGTATCTGAAGAAGTGAGCTGTAACTCATGAAAGCTCATACCCTACCACAAATTTTGTCAGTCTTATAAACTCTTGCAAGACTTCAAGAGTCAAAGCTCCCTTTTCCAAATTGTATCTAACAAAGGAAGCTTTGATTCTCCAAATCTCACGCCATGGAAATCTTGTTGGTTTTTAAGGTGCTACTGGACTCGAATCTTACCTTGTCTAAGGGAAGGAGGAGGTTCATAGGGCCTTTCCACCATGCTACGTTTTGCCAATATTTCTGCATTAGGACGCTTCAAACCGCTCCAGCGGCAATCGACACCTCGCCCCCATCAGCAGCTTTCAGGGCATGGGTGGCATACCCCAAGAGCATGCCAAACTCAGCCTGCCGCATCCCTGCTCGAAGTGCCACAGCCCACAAGCCGAACATCACATGAATCTGAGCCAGATGAGGACACAGAGACTTTCCAATTCTCAGAAGTGAGACAGGGCGAGAAAGGTCTCTTTTAAGCCAGAAAAAAAACCCCACAAATTCAAAAAGGTTATGCAAATCAGTTAATTGGGGTTCATCAGGGAAGAACTCGAGAATTCACGACCACACAGATGTGGTGACAGGCATTAATGTAAGACATTAAGGAAGAGTGAGTAGAATCAACGTGGGGGAGTTATAATCAGAGGTGCTTTTTAAAAGCAGTGGTGGGATTTGGGTGCAGGCTGCAGCGCTAAGGCAGCATTTAACCCTTTCTTTCCACCACCACATCATTGCCCAGAAAGAAAAGAGTTTATCCCAAACCACTGTACCAACCATAGCCACAGGGTTAAATCAAAGAGTGTTTTTGATCTTAGCTTCCCATACCCTAACCGACCATAGTGGAGCAGCCCGTGTTTGGATGATCTCACTAACCTTAATTAAATTAAACAATTTTATAGTGTAACCTAGTGGTTAAGAGTATCAGGCGAAAATCTAGGACCAGGTTCAAATCCTTATTCTGCTATGGATGTCTAATGGGCTGGTCCCACACCCGCAGCCTAGCCTACCCCACAGGGCTGTTGTGAGTATACATGGAGAGAGAATTTTGTAAGTGCCTTTTGATCCCCATTGAGGAGAATGGCAGTTTATGAATGAACAAACATTAGGGAAACTGAGCCACTCATTCAAGACCAGGCTGATCTCCGTCTGTTTAATGTTTTTTAACCTACAGCCTCAGAGTCTAATGAAGATTTTTTAAATTTCCAAAGCAAAAGTACACGCTCAGGATCTTGTCAGTTAACACAGGCAATGCTTGCACACACCTTTGCTAAGACACGCCTTTCATTTTGAAGCCAACATTGACCTCGTTTGGCTCCCGCGTCCTAACTTTTCAGAGGATGATAGGTATTTGTGACGTTTACATCTGCACCAGGACTCAATGAGCTCCCCACTCCAATTATACGCCACTGAATGTTCTTCTCTGCAGTGTATTAAATTTACTCTGCTATAACCACCAAGTCATTGCCTTCCAAAGCCCCATCCAAGGAAAATGACCGGAATGGTTTCCCTTCCTGGGGTGTAGAGCTCGATTTTATGTGTGTGGATCCGGCTGTGACACAAATCAAAATGGGGAGGGCATTATGAGCCACTGAATGGGAACAGTCGTGCATCATTCATAAGCATGAACTGATGTCCTTACACACCATAGGTCATGGGTATATTGATCCTCTACTCACATACTCAACTGCAAGAGAGGTCAAGGAAGCCGTTGAGGCTTGAGAAACCTTGTCATTTATACCTCCGTCTTTCTCCCCATTGGGAAGATGCAAGAAGCTTACATCATCTCTTCTCAACCCTGTAAGGTAGGTTAGGCAGTGTTTGTGACTGACCCAAGGTTACCCACTGAACTTCCATGGCAAATTAGAGATTCCAGCCTGATCTCCCAAATCCTAGTCTAGCACACATCACTACACTGGATTTACCTCTTAAGAACGGGATCCTTAGCATCTCTGCAAGAGGTCAAAGGTTTGCCAGCAGAACAGTTGAGAGGAAAGCCCAGACTCTGCATGACTACCAGCAGTCAGTAAGCACAAGGTGGTCTACTGGGCTGGCTAGTGGATCCAGGGCCGGATCTACGGTTGCTGGCACCCAGGGCAACCGAAGATCAGCCGCGTGCGGCTGTGCTGGCACACTGTGGAGCTGGCGGTGGCCGTGTGAGTGGCTGGGAGGCCGCTCACACCTTTTGCCTGCCCCGCAGGATGGGGCGTGCGGTAATCATGCCCCGTCCTGCCACCTGTGCGCTCCCGGGGCTGGTAGCTGTGCCCGGCGCCCTCTTTGGTGGTGCCGGGGGCAGACTACCCCCCTGCCCCCCTCGATCCAGCCCTGAGTGGATCCACCATCGGATCTGTACTAGACTTCTGCCCTCTCCCGAACTTGACAGCTTTCAATAAATTGCCCTCTTCCAGCCTGTTGTACCCCCACAACAGAGATGACACAAACCCACCTTACGGATTTGCTCTCCGATACCAGAATTGGGGGCAGTTAGAAATGGAAAGGTACTCTATTCATGCGAGATCCACTCTGGCTTCACACGCTTCCGGCACTCGCAAAAAATCCAAACTCAGGCCCCTACAAGGTCAGGATGACACAAGGATACACCTCCGCATTTTCCCCGTTGATCCATAAATCTGCACTTTTCTCCCGCTCCTCCAAGGGGCCACTTCAGTGCCTCCCTCACTAACCCAGTTATCTCAAAACCTCTCCATTATGTAAACTTGAAGGCAGATGATTGTAAATTAAAGCTGGCAGTACAATAGCTAGATTCTCTGATTAGTACTAACAATGACATTGGCAGAACTTTCAGGGTTTTTTTTTTTATTTTCCAAGCATCCTGCCAAAAACATGATCAGAATACCAAAAAGCCCAGCTTGAGAAGTGAATTTTTAATGCACGAACCCTTGGGAATACTAGCAGTTATCAAAGCCCGTCCACAAACCAAAGGAGCTGGTTTGTATCCAAAGCAACTCTCCCTCGCTATCCCAGGGGCGGCAAGAATTTTTAAATACCCTACAGAAAGTGCAAGCACACAGCTGGATTCGTGGATACGCAGACTGAATTTCTTTGAACTCCTTAGACTCTAAATACCCTTGCGGCAAGATAGCCATTCCAATTTGGCATAATCTGGAAAGAGGCCTGAGGTACAACGCAATTTCTGCAAATTTCTCAATCAAGTCTTTCACCAACTGTTACGAGGAGAGCTATCTGCCAGACTGAGCTGTTCTTAAACATTAGGGACTTATTGTCTAGAACGGCTGAGCAATGGAGTAAGAGGAGCTATTAAAACGACAGAGATGTCTGGAGAACACGAACTGTACAAGTAGCTGCGCTCCTTTCAATTGATGAGAGCCTTCAAATACACGAAAGGCTGGGAGTTTAAGAGTGACAACGGGATCCATGTTGTTCTCCTGCAGACAAGACACGGGCTTGACGTAGGTGGCTTGGGACAATCTGCTGGGAAAGGCTCTGGCGCAAGCACTCTCGAAATGGCCCGAAGAAGTGCAGTGATCTTAACTGGTGGCTCATGCGCCCCATAGAATGCAACCTGCTGCACTTAACTTTATCTCCAACCCATCTTTCTCCCCAATGGGCGCCCAAATCAGCTTACATGGTTCGCCTCGCCCCCAGTTTTTAACCCTCACAACAACCCTGTAAGGTAGATTAGGCCAAGTGTGTGTGAGTGGCCCAAGGTTACCCAAGTGAGCCAAATACAGATCTACAAGATCCAAGGATGTCAGTAACTGCTACACCATGTTCGCTCATCACCCCGCACCGTTACGAGAGCGAGAAAGAAGCCAAATAACGATCGAGCATTTTTATTAATCGTAGAGAGGAAAACAAAAAAACAAGTGTACACAAAAAAAAATTCCAACAAATCTAAAATGACATGCCACTAACAGAGGGCAAATGGGATGGTGTGAGTCAGGAGGTGTGGTTACAGCACACCTTCTTGTCTAGTGTGAGAACCACAGGGGAAGCAGCAGGAAACTTAAATGGAGGGAGTCGAGAGAGGACTGGGGGGAAAAAAGGGAAAGGCAGGGAGGAGGAGACTAGTCGAATTCCTTGTTTACAGTCACATGATAGAAACGGGTAGTTCTTGCTGGGTTACACAGCCAGAGGATCACCCACAGGGCCCCTCTTGAATCCTCCCCCACGTTCTCGGTGACTGGTGATGCCATCTTATGCCCTCTACCCAAGGTCAGGTTTCCTTTGCTGACTGCAGGCACGGATTTCAAACCTTTCTTTTCAAAGAGGAGGGGCTGCGAATGCTGGGGGACGGAAAGGGGAACACAAGGCTTCACATTGTGAGATGCATGGGGGGGGGAGCGTGACGCTAAGGAGTATAGTCAACAGAGCTGAAATTAACTAAAGGGTTTTTAATCAGCCCCTTTCCACCCTTGATTAACCTCTCAGGGACTGCGGGGAGGGTGTCTGCTGAGATTTCAAGCACAGGTATTTAACCTAACAAAAGTTAACTCAACGCTACTGGCTCCTTTTCTACGTTCTCTCCGATTAGCTTGTGTTGAAACACTGAATGGAGAAATGGAGGTTTGGGAGGGAGATACAGAACCAGTCAGCTTGCGATCCGAACACAGATCATCAAGAAAGAGGCCTGGATCGATACCTCACACACTGCTACAAGCTGCACCGTTGTGACGTCTCATGCAAACTGGCCCAAAAATTAAGTGGCCGAAAAGTTAAAGAGGCCCAAGAGACAGGCCTTGTCCCCATCCCGTAAAGAGGAGCTCATATTTAATCATGCCGAGTGCAGTTTTCGGGGCCATTCTCCTCTCTTGCAAGCCCCATCAGGGATTAGAAAGGGGTGTCATTTGCTGCCCCCGCCCCTTATGAGGAAACAAAAAAGAAAATGAACCTGTCTAGTTGAGGAACAGGGTAGAGATTATATCAGCTGCCCAGGAAGTTTTGAGAAGAGGGAGCTAAGAGCAAAAGGAGGAGATGGACTCCAGTGGTGGTGGCTGGACAAGACCACCATGCAGATCTCGTTGGGGATGGGAGAGGAGACTTGGTCATACACATGCAAGGAAAAGGGGAGAGGGGGGAGAAAGATCGGTCCAACGGTGTCCGAGTTGAAGAGCCAGCGACAGCAGGTCCCAGAGCTCAAGCCAGTGACAGCACTGTGTAGGGGAAACAAAGTTTTTTTAAAATATATATATATTAGATTTCACGGTCTCCTCAAACCCGCTTTTCGGCAGACCACAGATTTTCTTTGCAGAAAAAAAGAAATCCTTTCAAGCAGAATTTAGGCATCTGCAGAGCTGACTGGGACTCCTGAATGGGAGAAAGCAGACTCCAGCCCACCAAAGATGCATCCATAAATCTGCTGGCCATTAAAAGGGCCAACAAGGCTTTCTTTTTGCTGAGATAAGACTATCAGGGCTACCCCAAAGGAAATATGAAACAGGGAAGCCAGGAGACGAGCTTAGACAGCCCACAGACAGGACGAATGAGGGCTGGTTTGGTCTTGCACGCTTATCTGTGGGTGGCTGCGGGAGGTGAGTCATCGCAAGATCAAACAGCAAGAACGCCCCATCCATCTCAAATGAAAGCTATTTTGATGGAGCACATTCACACCTTCAGCTAGAACATCATTATGTTATGTGTGCGCATCTACAAACAGGGCCTGACGAGTGACCGGGAACACTACAGCAGGGGCCAGCAACCTTTTATAAATGGAAGCATCAAACTACATCCAAATTCAGAGCAAGAGATCGACAAAGAGCTGCTATAAAAAAAGCCTATTTGCATAACTGTAAATATACGAATTTAACGTTACTAATAACTGACACGTGGATGAATAAATAAACCAGACACTTTCGGCAACCCCAACCCCAACTATTGCGAGTCCATTATTAGGAAGTGGTGCAAATGAGATCTCACAGTAATATACACAGGAGCACCCAGCACAATTCTTTTTATTACACCAGCATAAGTCTGCAAATGGTTCACATCTGGATTACTAGCACCCGTTTACCTCTCATTCCCCTTTCTGAAAAGCATCTCCAAGCAGCTTTTTACTCCCAGGAAAACATTTTCTTGCCATACTCCTCACGTACCAGTTCTTCTAGCAGACTACCCCTCTCCAATATTCCTTAAAACTGGATTCTCATTTTTGAAGAAAAACATTTGGCTCTGTACTGAGCGGCAGGTTGCTGACCCCTGAATTAGAGCAATCTAAAAAACGGATTAACCAGGACAGGAATCTGAGCCGCCCCACCTCAACAGCCAGTGCTTGCAGCTACAGGGACAATCCTGCTTGCCTGTGTATTCACGCTTATCTACAACCACCCCAGTATTAGCACTGATAGCAGAAGCTTCCCCTTATGACCCAACCTCTCCCTTCGCCCAGCTCTCTTTGGACCTTTCCTGCAAAGGCTTCGTTACTCTCACGGCTTCTTCCCAAAGTCTGATCTGCGCCAACCCAAACCAGGTACAGAGGGAATCAAAGCAATTTCAGGAACTGATCCCAAGGAGGGAAAAGCCTGGGCTTTAGAGGATCACCCCCCCAACCCCCCCCAAACACACACACACACACACACTCACTCACACACACACACACACACACACACACACACACACACACACGATTGCTCTCGAAGCTTAGCCCCACTTCCAGCTCACCAGACAGCGCCTCCTGGGCAAAATATTTGACATCCACATCGGGGTCCTGTGTTAGTTTCTCCAGCACGGGCTTCACCTCATTCTGAAGGGTGCTGCAGGGGGGATAAGAGGGGCAAGGGGTGAACAGGAGGGTACCATCAGTTTCCAAGGTTCTCCCCCAAAGCTTTATGTGCTGCCCCCCTCCTTCCCTCCTAGTAACTGCACCCCCTCACCAAGGAAGTTTCAGGGCTGCTGCAGTACAAGCAGCCCTCCTCGGCGGTACCTGACCCTTTTCCTGATACCTGTTGTCCAAGATTGGTCCTATTTTCTGCAGGGACTTGGCCACGTTGAAACGGACGTTGGCTACGGCGTCGCCCGCCATCCGCAGCACAGTGGGAAGCATGTGCTTGGTTGTGATCTCCTGCCCACACACTTCTGACAGCACCTGGCAGGAAAACGGATCACAGAACTCATTACGAGTGCCACACAACCCTGATGCAAGGCGGGGGGGGGGCGCTCCTCTGACTCTTATAAACTTCCTTCTGTGCAATTTCTCCCAGACCCTTGTTACATAGATCCTGTACCAGAGTTGCTATTGAGCCATTAGAATAATCCCAGCATAAATTTCCCAGTAAGATGCCTCAAGAAGTTAACCGGGGGGGGGGGGGGGGGCTGAGGTAAGCCTTTGCACAGGGCTCAGGGAAGAACAGTTCAAGGAAAGGGAAACAGAGCAGGACTTTATGGATTCTCTCATCCTTAAGCGTGATGGCCTCGTCAACAGATGCCTGCGAATCTTTACCCAGAAGGCCTCCGGAGAAGAAAATCCAATGCAAAATGGCTCTTCGGGCAGGCTGTGTAACTCACTGCTACTGAGAAAATATGAAATCTACATTCCGAATACAACTGACTGGGGGGGGGGGGGGGAGTTGGAAAACAGGACTTCTTTCAACGGGGGAGGCTTTCCCTGTACCCAGTGCAGCTGTATGCTCCACCCCAACACTCCCTTCCTCTCCAGTTTGCCACCTCCATTTCTCAACTGGTCCCGAGAGGCAAGTTTTCTCCCCGATAAGCGGGAGACCTTACAGTTCAATGAAACAAAGAAATCCAAAGTTCAGCACATGAAACTGCCCAGAAGTTGCAGTTAAAAGAAAGAAAAAAGATATGTCCAATTTCACTGATTCATGTCAACAGTACAAGGTTGTCTTTGCGGGACAAAGAACAGACAATTCTCGCATACAGCGTAGAACATCACCCGACCTTTCCCTCCCCGCCAACTCACGTTGATGCAGAAGAGGGTGGTCATGCGGTGCAGGTAGTTGGGGTCATTGGACATGGCCAGCACCTTGGGGATGATGGTGGCGTGGGCCCAATCCTTGCCGAACTTCTCCACGAGCTTCTTGAGGTTGCTGGTTGCTGCCTCTCGGATGGCATAGACTGAGGACAGGGACAAACAGAGTTTAATATATTGTCGAAGGCTTTCACGGCCGGAGAACGATGGCTGTTGTGGATTTTCCGGGCTGTATAGCCGTGGTCTTGGCATTGTAGTTCCTGACGTTTCGCCAGCAGCTGTGGCTGGCATCTTCAGAGGTGTAGCACCAAAAGACAGAGATCTCTCGGTGTCACAGTCAGGCTTAAACAGAGTTTAAGCCTGAGCCAGCTGGGTAGGTTATGGCCAAGAACATTTTACTTCAAGATTGTGCCCAATGGGAACTCCTAGTCTTTTCTGCCGTTTTAAGATTTACTGACAGGTGGTGCTTCAGCTCAACACACACTACAGCATTTGCCTTTTGAATCGGGGCCTGGCATTTATTCTGGACCGCTGTGAGCACCTGACACCAACAGAAAAAGAGACAGTCTTGCTCAGTTTATGTGCACAATTAGAAGAAAAGTCTTGGGGCAGACTCAGCCCTGAGCCACCTTCTCTACATCCCATATTCATCTTCTTGTCCACAAGACCTCTAGGTCTCAAGGAGCTGTGCAGCCCTCATACAAACAGAGTCTAAGTGTTTTGCACCTGTCGTTGCAAACTGACAATCTCCACTGACTTGTGATTTTCTTATACAGACAGAAGGGAATTACTGTTGGCCCGGGAATCTCAACACCTTTGCTCATTTTTTGAGCAAATCCTTCGAAAGGTACAGCTCTGCAAATGGATCAGATTGCCGGCCACGAAGGCTCCCACACTAATATTCTTTCTCAGAATGTGTGAAACAGTATATTCTTATAAAGGGGACTATAGTAAAATGGAATTGTTTAGGGTACCTTTATAAAGGTAAAAGGGTTGTAGCTTATTGCACCTTTTACTGTCCATTATCTTGTTTTCACTCTGTTGTTTTCTGCTTTTTGTAACCCAATGATTGCATTAGTTACATCACATCTTCCACTGTTTTTACTGCATTATTTTAAAACTTTCTAATTGGCCTTGGAGTCTTAGTGAGAAAGCCAGAGAAGCAACTATGTTGTAGAATATCCTAAGTAATGCTTTGGGTCTGAGCACCTTAACTCTACATCGTTTCCAGCCATATGATAATTCCGAAGCAGAAGAAAGAGGGCAGCAGATTCTTGAGAGCTGTCCATGGACGGGCTGCTACTGTGGCAACCTACGACAGATTCAACATGGCCTTTGCTGCTGTTCAGCAAGTTTACAATGGAAGTATTTGGAACCGACAGAGAACAGCTGCAAAGTATGTCATGGGACCAAGTTTCCATCAAGCACTGATACTTCACTCCCCAAAATAGGAATAAGAGGCAGATTTTGTTTACCAACAGCTTCAGGTTTACCTCCCTTCAATAGGTACTTTTAAGATTTTTATTCAGACAGGCTTTGGGTTTTGCTTTTAGATTGGCATTATAATATGTATGTCCCTTTATACTAATAGTGCTGCTGGATTATTTTATGGTTCTATGCTAATTTTATAGCATTTCTGCTGCTTTTGGATCACTGATTTTATTTGGTTTCCACTGTGGATGGCCACTTTTATTAATTTGGTTTCTGTTATTATTATGTATTTCAATTTGTTGTGAGCTGTCTCAAGTGGACATCTAGAGAGGAAGTCAGTTATGTTGGGAGGATTTAGCAAATATTTTGGCAGCATTAAAGCTGAACACATAATCAACTAGATGAGTCAAAACAGCTAAAAAAGAACGCCTTTAATCAGCGGACATCCTTTGCTGAAAATGCACACCGATTTAATGCTCTTCATAACCATGGAAACAAACTAGACTCATCGTTACACCATTATAAAATACTACCATGAACCCATGTTTAATTGCTTCAATGGTTGAAAAAGCGTATCTTCTTTTAGAACACAAAGAACACAGTCCAGTGTCTTTTACTCATGCATTAAAGGCCTGCATGAGTCAATACTCTCTGCTGGAAAACACAAAATCCACAATGAACCACCTGAAAAATCAAGCTTTGAAATATACTTCCACGCTGTAGCTTGCTACCTTAAGGATTTGGGCCAGGAGCCAAAGGACCACTTTAATGTACATCCCACTGCTGAGCAATGGCCATTCCTACAGGTAACAGCGCCGAACTCATAAAACCATGGTGTTAGTTCTTTCTTACCATCTGTTCCAGCTTGGATCATGGTATCCTATCCTACCCCCCTCTGTTCCAGAGGACTGTGGGTGGGTGGGCTACGTGGAGGCAGTACATTCATTGCAAACACTGCAACCATTAATGGAGGGGGTGGGGAGAGACCAGCAAGTGAGGAAATTATGAGGATTTAAGTGATGCTTTAATGCAGTCCTTACCATGATCCACCAGCCATGCCATGCAAAGGGAGTTCAGCTTTTCATCGAAGAATTCCACACCCTGGAGACGGAAAAGTTAATGAGGTGGAGGGGAACTTTCAGGAGTGCCAAATATGGCCATTCCTGCCCCCGCTAGCTTCCTAGCTTCCGCTAGGATCGAACTCAGGTCGTGAGCAGAGCTTGGGCTGCAGTACTCCAGCTTACCACTCTGCGCCACGGGGCAGAGAGGTTAAAAAAACAAGTACCGTGAACACCCACGGGAAACTGGCTGCATACACAGCACTCTTGAACACAGAGGGCGCTGCCTTATACAGAAGCAGACCATCAGTCAATCATGGTCAGTTTTATCTACCGAGAACAGCAGCGCCTCTCCAGATCTCCGGTAAACGTTTTTTGCATCATCCACTATCATTTTTTTAAAAATTACTTGAGATGCTGGAGATTGAGCCTGGGACCTTCTGCCTGCAATGCAGACGCTCTGCCACTGAGCCACGGCCACTCCTAAGCTCACTAGCAGTCGAATTACCAGGTTCCCACTAAAGCCAGAGGCAACACACGCTGGGTATTCCCCCACTTGTTCTCAGAAACGACCTCGGGTCTGTTTGTCCTGGGAACTTTCAGGCCCGCTCCGTTCTCCAGCTCCTCCAGCCCTCTTTTTGCTCACAGCCGAAGGGGCACTTACCAGCTGCCCAGCCAACAGGGGCATGTACTCGATGATGGCTAGCCGCACCCGCCACTTGGCGTCTTCTGCCAACTCCACGATGGCTGGCAGCAGGGACTGGGAAAGCTGCCGGATGCCGATTACTTCATTCACGCAGTCCAGGTTAGAGATGATGTTGAGCCGGACTTCGGGGCACTGCAGGAAGAGGGAACAGCCGAGCTGAGAGTCTGCTCTGCTGCAACGTCGTCTTGACTCCCCCCTCTCAGTATCAAAACAGATGAAGAATCTGTGTATCGTCTGCCCGTCCTCTCCTCTTGTCAGGCCCAAGCAAGTTAGCATCAACAGGATTTAACTAACCCTTCCTACTCAAGACTGATGAGATTTTAAAAGTTTTGGGGCAGCTATAGCGCTGCTGGAACAGATCAGCCCGGCAAAACTGGGCAGCGATGGTGCTCCATATGAAGCTGCTTTGTACAGAACCAGACTATATGCCCACCTAAGTTCAATACTGTCTACTCCAACTGCCGGCAGATCAACAGGACCTCAGGGACAGGTCTTTTCAGCCAGAGGGCCTCTCGTTTGGCAGTGCTGAGAGTGAGCTCTGGGTCTTGCGCACGCAAACGATGCGCTCTACTCACAGACCTGCTTTATGGGGTTGTTCATGAAAGAGCTAATTCTCATAAAAATTAACAGTTTTGTTTACAGACTCCAGAGAGGAGTCTGCACGTTAGAGACTAGTCTGTATCGAGAAGTGAAAAAGGTGAGCCCCAGCTTGCATGGCAGTAAGCCAGGCCATTTTGCTTGCCATAGCAGCCCCCTTGCCAAAACCCCCAAAGCAGGGGGTGCATCTGAGCCAGTCTGGAATAATGCATAGCTCCAAAACACTGGGGAAAGCAGAGAGTATCTGGTGCAGGGATGTCCTTAGCTGCAGCTCCTTCAAGCCCCAAACCCGCTAAACGCTAGAGCAGCTCCATCTCCCTGACCCCACTGCACCTTCTCCCGCCTCTTCTTTTGCTTGCAGGTGCCACCAAAATCTTCACAGGTAGAGGCTGCCTTACTTTTGGCTCTCTGAGTAAAAGATTGACTGGCCTGCTGTACAGAACCCTGATTCCCAAGAGCCAACCAAAACACTTGTGCTCATTTTACCCACACCCCAACCGGCCGGTGCAGGGAGAGCACTTGGGAGATTTGGACTGGAAAGTGCTACATCTGTGGACGGAAGGTATTTCAATAGTGCGAAGGAATTGTGGTTCTGAATGGAGGAGGACTCACCTCATCTTTGAGCTGAGCCAGGAAGAGGGGCAGAAGGTGCTCAATCGTGTTGTCCTTGCCCAAAATGGGCGACAGTCCCATGATTACAGATGCCAAAGCGGACTTGACATGCTGATTGGCATCCGACACCAGCTCCTGGATGATACAAGGAAGCATTTCAAGTAAGTCACACTAGCTGGATGCGAGCATTGCCCCAGCACCGCTTATCATACCCACTGGGTTTCTTGATTCTCCAAAGAGCAAGCAACAGAGAAGGCCATTCAATGGATTTTTGCATTGCCACAAAGTTACCACACACCATGAATTGCTTTCTTTCTCTGTCTCTCTCTGTCTCTCTCTCATACACATAAGGAAATTCATATTCGGTAAACAGGAAACCAAGATTTATTTCCAGAATGCGTATTAGTCGCTAAACCTGAATCTGGCGAAGGAAACTCTGACTCTCGAAAGCTCAAACCCTGGAAATCTACTCGGTCTTTAAGGGGCTACCGGACCCGAGTCCTGTTCTTAAACTTGGATGTGGTTTTTGAAGCCTTTTTTACTGTGGAATGGAAATTATTGTCAAGATTGGAAAGCACGGGAGGATCCTTGTATGCAAAGAAAGACTGGCTGGAGATCCGGGAAGTCAGCTAAGTTCCATGAACGCTTCCTTGACTTGACCAAGGCCTTGGCCACAAGCTGCAGGAGGAAGCCCCTCCTTTCTGCTCTTATCTTCTTGCAAAAAAGTGCCTGGATTCAGCAGTCTCAGTAAGTCATTAACACTTTCACAAGAGTGTGATGGAGAGGATGAGCCGATGTTACTTGGAGCATGCTAAAAGCTCCCCAGACAAGCTGCTCTCGACTGACACATACCTTGATGCAGGGCAGGATCTGGGTCATGATGACATTCTCGCGGCAGTCTGGAGACAAGTTCTCACAGAACTCTAAAAAGGAGAGCGAGGGGGGAAACGGTCATTGCATGACCTGAATGGATGCGGTGATGCCCGACCTGCATCAACCCGCGATTAAACCGCACCATTCCACCATTAGGCTTGATAACCCACAGGGCACAGAACACACATAAAGCTGCCTGATCCTGAGTCAAGCCATCAAGGTCCACTCTGACAACCAGCAGCTCTCCAGGGTCTTGGGTTGAGGGGTCTTTCACATCACCGACTGCTTGATCCTTTTCATAACAACAACTGCATGCTTATATACCACTCTTCTAGACAGATTAGTGCCCGTTCAGAGCAGTGAATAAAGTCAGCGTCATTATCCCCGCAATGCAGCTGGGGAGCCAAGGCTGAGAGGAGTGGCTTACTCAAGGCCACCTGTTGAGCTCAGCGCAGCAGTGGGATTCAAACCAGCAAAGTGCTGACTCACAGCCCAACCACTATGCTACAGAAGCTCTCTAATTGGAGAATCCGGCAATTGATCCCGGGACCTTCTACACAGGACTGTTCCTGATCTCTCTCATTTCTGTTCTGTGTATGGAACCATCCGTTGCTGCTAAGTAGCCACAGAGTTAGACCCTTTCATACCACTCTGCTTCTTAACATCTATACCATCAACCACATCACATCAGATCATTCGAAGGGGGGGGGGGTTCTGTCCACCACAGAATATAGACTCAAGAACTTCAGCACCTTCTGAAATGCAATCCTAGCTAGAAGCCTAGGGGATTCAACATATGGATCTTGAATGCTTACACTGGTCCTTATGTTACCATAACCGTTGTATCTCAATTGCCTGTACTTTCTTCAGGGTAAGAGCTTCAGAAGGCATGCATGTAGAGTAAGGGTTATAGACAAGAAAGCTTCTTTATTTGATTTCACTCTTATGGCAAAAATGTTTTATAATTGCACCAAACACAAGCAGCTGTCTCTGGGATTTCAGGTCAGACAACGCACAAGGCCAGATCATCTCAAGAGCTTACTAGATCCCTGGAAAACCCTTCACTTCCAGTCTCCTCAGAATGTGTAACCCTCCCCCACTCTGAGTTCCGTTCCTTTTTTAGGTCCTTCACTCATTTCTCTCCTGACACGGAGATCCTGCATAGCCAACAGGAATGGACTGTGGGCCAAGACTGACCTTTGACCTTATGGGAGGCAGCAGCACGGACTTCAGCTTCACAGTCCTTCATGAGGTTCTGGAAGGCCGGGACTAAGTCAGTCTTCGTGATTTCTGGTCCAACTGCTTTCTGAAGCTGTGGGGAAAAGGGGGGAAAGAGCAGTTGAGAACTGTGAAAAGAAAACCACTGCTCGTTGATGTAGATAGCTATCTAAACCTCTGACAGAAGACCAGCAGGCAGCAAGTATCGATGCACATTGTCAGAGAAACCCATCTCTAGACGTTGCCAGGCTTCCAAAGCATCCATATTTTACCTCTGTGAATTTGTCAGCCACCATGTAACGGACCCGCCAAGATTTGTCCTCCGCTGCTTGCCGTAGCGTGGGCATCACCAAGGACTCCAGGTCCTCTTGGGGCAGAAGCTGAGCAATATTAACACAGGCCTCCACAGCCAGCAAGCGCACAGAGTCCTATGTGAGAGACGTGACAGGAAGTCACAGAAGCTTTTACTCACACAGAGCAAGGAATGAGTCCCCCAGATGTTCTTATTTTATTGCGTCCCCAGCTCAGCCCCCGAAACCCCAGCGGCCTCCCACCAGATCTGGTTGCGTTCCACAGACCTGCTCATCAGAGGCCAAGTTGGAAAACATGGGGATGATCTCACTCTTGACATGCTCCAGCTCCAAGACCTTAGCAAATTCACCCAGCTTGGAGGCTGCCGCTCGCCTCACCATGGGGGTATCATCTGAACACAAGTTCCGGAAATACCTGAGGAAAGAGCGAAGATGGAACTACCACCGGTCAGGGAACACAAGCTCACCTGAGCACCGTCTCTTGCCCGTGGCCATTCAAGACTAGATTAACGGATCCCACCTCACCCCAGCCTCTCTCTTAAGGCACCTCACTTACTGTCGGAGCTCAGCTTTGACTGAACTGGAAACTCGGGGGTAACAGACGCTGAAGAGGCCACAGGCTGAGGTGCGGGAGGTGAACCAGTCACCTCCAGCTAGGCGCTTCACCAAGGGGACGAAGTGGGCCTCGAGGTCAGAGGGAGAGTGCTCGTGCGAGGTCGCTCGCAAGGACTCCACTGCCTTGTCCCGCACGACCGTTTCTTCAACCGTGGCAAGGCTCTCGAGGGGGGGCTGTGGGAGAGAGGACGGATTAAGTGCAAAGAAAGAGAGGACAACTATATTATTGCTCATCTTGCCAAATGCTCACACCTGATGCGTGGTTAAAAATCCTCCTTACGACTTGTATGATTTGTGCATACCAGCTACCCCAGGCGGAGACATCTTGGGGCAGTTTGGTCATCTGTGTGACCTCAGGGGCTTGGGATCCCTCAGGCAGGGGCCATGGTTCAGTGGGAACCACTTGCACTGCGCACAGGAAATCCCAGGTTCAATCCCCAGCCTCTACAGTTACAGAACGTCAGGTGGCAGGTGTTGGGAAGAGCCAATCACGGCTCCAGCCCTTGGTGAGCTTCTGCCAACCAGAGCAGACCATACTGATCATTGCTCTGAGATGGTACAAAGCAAATTTGTATCTTGCTGTACAAGAGCTTTTTCTTACCAGCAAGCAGTGGACATATTCAGGACCCCCAACCAAAGCGGTGAAGGTTCCCAGCTGTTCTGCCAAAGCAAGAAGCACTTCATCCTCATCGTAGATGGTGTCTGCAAGAGAAACAGAGATATACGGTAGATCTAAAATATGCATGACGATGGAGCACAGCACCTCACAGTTCATATGAATGCGAGAATCTATGGGCCATTTCACATCATATCCTGACTTTGCTCTTTTGAAATGCAGCACGTGAATGTTGAGTGACAGGAGGATTCTAAAGAGGTGGAGCAAGAAGAAAGGGAAGGGGGAGAAACAGGAACAAGAAAGAAGTTGTATTAAAGTACAAAAACGGTTTTTAAGAAAAAATATCCATTTGTTATGTTGCTACAGCATTAAGAATGTGTTAAACGACAGTTTGCCAGTTGGTTAGCCAAACTGAGCCACTTAACTAAAGGCTAATTCCAGATGATGGAAATGTTTATAGATATCAATCACGTTTGTGTAATGTTTAGTACAAAGTTTTTCAAATCTTAGAATGCACATCATCTAACCAAATACAGTAGTGCGCTACTGAAACCCTCAGGTCCCTAAAAACAGCGTTCCAGCATCCTAAGGGCATTTGTGTGAATTTGTACCATCCCGAAGGAATTAAGGAGAAGGTTCCCTTAATCGGATAGCAACATAAATATTTGTCACTATCCACTGTTATGATGGACTTGCTACATATTCTGCTATCACACTGGTGCAGGAAAACAAACAATCTGGGCATGGACGCAGACAGTCACACACAACGAACATGCCTCTATCTGCCATACACATAAACAACAAGAAGTCATCTTGTGCCAAGTACCGTACGCATTCATTTCGTAACATGCACACCAAGCAGTAACAAGTGCCCGTATAAAATGCTCAGGATTGACCACTTTAAAAGATGGCAAGGTCTCAAATTCACAGCTACAAGTATAGGCTGGTTCTGTTACAAACAAAACAAGAAAAAAACATGCTCTGGTAGCTTAGGGATGCTGCATACATTCATTACGTGCCCCGGTTATTGCCACTGCACCCCACAGTTCAATTAACCACCCCAAATCATTTGTGCCAGCTTTGCCAATTAACAGCATAAGCATCAATCACAGAATTTGGGCTCCAGCTGAGGAATCTGGCATTTCAATAACCAACCAATTCGCCGGGGCCAGCATGGTGCAGTTCACTGAGTCCTGGGCAATTTGTACTGCCTCAACCCAACTCTCCATTGCCTGAAAAATGGTTTGTAGAGCATTTTGCTTGGCTTGGAAAACACTGGAAAAAGCAGTATAAAATAGACCAAGCAATCTCATAAGAGGCCAAAAACACACATGTGTCCCGGAGACCCATCTGTGGCCTGTGGGGGAGGCAGTGTGCAGTCAGGACAAATCAAAATGGAAACTTTTGCTCAGAGCAACCTTAATTTGTCAGATATTATTTGTGCCTCAACAAGGTGCCAACCTGTTTAAAAAGCAAGTGTGGAGGGGGGGGGGGGGGAGCTGTATTAATCGTTTGATAAAATTGAACTTTTGGCAATGCTGAGCTAACTCCGTTCAAGTGGGAGCCACTCCAGACCCTGTTATAGGGAACGTTCCTTTAACTTTAGCAAGGCTTTCTCTGAAACAGCTTTTCTGAAACAGCACGACATAAAGAATTCGTTACAGGTCACAACAACTATCAAACAAAGGCAACACATATAAATGAAAACTTGACTCAAGTTACACATTCTGCCAAATCATAATTTGAGCTAACTGCTGTTTAGAGCATCATTCGAACTCGTAAACAGACAGTAAGCAAACCGCAGCTGAGAGCCATTTGTCTCCTTTCACCTCTGCTTCATAGATTCGTAAATTAACTTCCCATCTATGGCATAGCAATGCTGCAATCGTGGTTTGCTGATACAGACATCACACCAAGCCACAGTTGTTCTAAGCTACGGGTTTGATGTGGAAGACCTATGAATGATCTACCATATTTAAAAAATTTAAGTAGCATCTGTGGAGAGAACACTTTGGATCCAACCGAGGGTGAGATGGGGTGTTAACTCCTTCTCATACATTGGGTCGGGGTGGGGGGAACACTTCTGAGATCAGGAAAATTATGAGCAGAGGAATGTTTAATCATCCTCTTGCCCCACCCCACAGCCCTGAACCAACCCTCTCTCCCCCAATGTTTACACTTCAAAAAGCCCCATGAGAAATCAGGCTACAGATATCCCAACGTCACATATAGCTTGGCCCGGATAACAGTCATTCACACAGTTTATTGATCTGGATATCCTACCTGAATGCTTCCTTAAGTACGGATAAACAGGATGTCTGAAATGAGTCTTTGGCGCAGAGATTTGGGGTGAGATACTGACCACAAAACTAATTCAAACAGAACAGACTCAGACCTCAGACTCTACTCATATCCCCAAGCATACGACCTAGTTCTAGATGCTTTAATTACCTGTGAGGAAAGGTAACAGCTCACTGCGCGTCCTCTCAACCCCCAGGGCCAGTGCAATAGTGGATAGTTTCTTGATGCTGTTCAGACGAAGCTGCGTAAACAGAGATGAATTTTAAAGATTAAGGTGAGCCAAGGATAGTAAACGTGCTTGCATTTATTCCAAGAAGAGACAGAACATAACATTCTAGGTAACAAACCCCAGATTTCTTGGCCTGACAGATTCATTTTAGGTGTTCATGCAGGCATTCCTAATGTCCCATCAACCTTCACTTTCATTCTTACGTATGTTTACAAGCCACATGAAAATGAAGCAACCCTGTCTCCTTTTATATGGGCAGAGAAAGTACTTGCGAAGAGAACCACGACTGGATCTTGCTGCCAAATTTATCTACACAACAAACGGGCACATAAGTGATTGCATGCAGAAAGACTGCGGACAACGTGAAGCAGGGACAGTCACATATGTCACTGGAGATACAAAGTAGTGAAGAATCACTCATGGACGTTCTCGGCATAAACAACAGTGACAAGAAGTTGGACAGTGTGAGCCAGCCTTCACAGACTCCTGCTGGATAAGACCTGTCAGAAATGTGGTGCACGTCTTCTCAGGCTGCATCTAATTCTCCCTTACTGCCCCTCCCCATCATTGCAAGAATTTATTTATTTATTTTATTTTATTTATATCATATTTGTATTCCACCCTCCCCGCAAGCGGGCTCAAGAAGAAGAACATGTGCAAGAACCGAAGTCTCAGATTAATTCTGGTACGTAACACACAGCTTGGGACAACGACAGACAAAGAAAATCCCGGCAATGCATTAAGAACCAGAAAGCAATCCAAGCAGTAGGTTACAGTGACAGCAACTGAACTCCTATCAACTTGTTCATTCCTCAAGTCTTTGCTTCATATTCATCCGACTATATAAAAGGCTAAGGGTATTCAAGACAATTCATTTCCTATCCTGGTGCACCTCCAGAGAGTGCTGCTGTGGAGAGAAGCCCAGATGAGGCACCCAGACCTCCAGTGAGCATGCCACAACAGGAAGCCCAGGCTGGGATCAAGTGTGGAGCAGGCGGCAATGCCTGCCCCCTGCCTTCACCCAGCTGGGATCATGAGCAAAGCAGGTGGCAAGGCCTGCCTCACGCCTTCACCCATCTAGGATCAGGAGTAGAGTCGAGGCAATGCTCATCCCCCGCCTTCACTCAGCTGAGATCAGGAATGGAGCAGGTGGCAGTACCTGCCTGCCATCTTCACCCAGCCGGGATCAGGAACAGAACAGGTGGTAATGCCCGTCCCCCTTCATTCAACTGGGATCAGGTGCAGAGCAGGCGGCCATACCCCCACCCCGGCCTTCATCCTGCCAGGATCAGTGACGGAGGAGGAAGGAATGCCCACCTGCCCACCCTCCTCTTTCTAGAGCCCCTTTTATTTTTTCCACAATGGGCTTTGTTGCTAGTCATCAACAGATTCTGCTCCAGCAGTCTGGATCCTTCACAGGATCATAACCCAAGATCTTGCTTACCGTTTCTATTAATCTAGGATGCATTCTTTGTCTAGTCAACACAGGAACATTCCCTGTTCACTCTGGCACCTTAGACTATAATCCAATGGCACACTTACCTAGGGAAAAGGCCCAACTGAACACACTAGGGAAAAAACGGGATTGACTCCTGCAGGTGTCTAAACACTAGCACTGTGATGTGACTATTTGATGCCTGAGATTTCCCCCCACAATGACTTCCACTAAAAACTCTCCAACACATTCCAGAACAAAAAAACCAGTCACATTCACTCAGCGGAGCCACAAATATGCGGATTTATACTTCACACTAGAGAAATTCATAGAAGCATATTTTATTGTAACTGCAATTGTCTCGTGAGAGCAATTCCACTTCAATAAGTGGTCCCATCATTGGTAGGTTTCTAAGCCTGCTCTAACAAGAGGCTTAAGGTAGGCAACAGCAACAGTCCATCTCCTAAGAGTTCACGATCTTGTCTTCCTAACATTACCCTGCTTGTGCCGACGCCCTGATACAAAGCCAGGCAACGACAGAACGAAAAGCACCAGCCCCAAATGGTCAGGACTGGACAAACTCTGCAATAGCAAGTTTTAGAAGTATGCAACTGAGAAACACGCACAACGCTTCAGAATTTTTTTTAATGCAGTATTCTGATATGCCCATGCATAGCTAAATCAATCTCTTTTGAAACATAAGCTGATTCCGCACGCATCGGATAATGCACTTTAGCAATCGTTTGGAAGTGGATTTTTTGTTTCACACACAAAAAATTCAGTTCCAAATGATCTCTAAAGAGGATTGGAAGTGTGCAGAATCAGCCATAGAGAAAATGGAGAGAAGAACAAACCCTCTTTAACATACAAGCTTTCCTCAGTGGTTGTCTGAAGGTGATTTTTATTTACCATAGGTGAGCAGGCACACAACCATTTTCAAGGGTGAGCCTGATACACCACTCTCGTTTTCTTTCACCATTTCAAAGTGACTAATGGCTTTGAAATTCTTCAAGTCATGAACTTAACGCTCAATGACCAACACTGAAGTGGCTCCCAGCCCTGCCCTTCTAACTACTACATAAGCTGTGCCCTGGTTCAGATGCACAACGTCCCACCCTGTCCCACTCCCCCCTTGCTGTGTGTGTCACTGTGCTGACCTGCCGAGCAAGTTCTAGTTTTTCTGTGATAAATCGTCAGAGATAAAGTTCTGTGAACAGAACTTTAGGCAGGGGCTGGTGGGACACGGAAACAGCAGCAGCTAATAAAGCAAGCCTGCGATGGTGCTGTACAACATTTGCTCCCTGCCACAAATCACTTACAGAAGTCATCCTCCCACGCCATGAGGGGTTTAGCTGTGACCACCTTCGCATGCTGTGGAATACTATTCTGTTCATCTACTAGAAGACTTTTTAGCGTTAGTTATACAGCATCAGTGATGGACAAACGTAACGTGTTAAACAGCTTTCATAAGGAAAGGACAGGATATCCCCAGGTGCATACCATTTACATTCAGTAACAGGAAAAAGAAGACAGATGGGCAAGGGATGGAAAAGATCAGACGCAGCAAGACCTGGTTACAGTCCAACAAAGCCAGAAAAATATCACATTTTTAATTCAAAACTCTCTCAAGCACAACATCAGAGATCAACAGCATTTGTGCATAAAACCCTGCCCTGTGACACCTCCCTATCTGCCATTCTTCCTCCCCTCATCCTAACTAAAATTCAGAGTGTTACGCATCTCAGGGTGGGGACCTTAAAGCATTCTAAAAAAATGACCCCTTGCAGTCTTGCACTGCTACTGTTTCATATGTAAACACAACCAGCTATTTCACACAATGCACCTTGAATGTTGCCTTTGCCAACTGCACCACGCCCACACCAGCAATGTAAGCCTACAAGAGACAATATTCATGAAAACCATCAAGCCATCCCCAAAAGCCAACACTGTGCCATTGTATCCATCCAGGGATTTCTATTGTGTGGGCACCACCAGATACCCAATTTCAGATACAGGCTGTTTTCACACACCTAAAACCTCTGGAAAAGCGCGTAAAACTCACAGCACGACGGTGTCTTCATAGCGCGATTTCCCGTTTAATGGTGTGATTTCTGATGTCATTGCATCATTAAATGAGAAACTGTCGTGCCGCGAGTTTTGCGCAATTTTCCGGAGGCATTTACAGGCGTGTGAAAACGTCCAATATTTCATATATAGTCAGGATCCAGCATCATGCATAAGCCTTAAAGACCTAATTTCTCAAATTTCATCAGTAACACCATCACTCTTATAGAACAGAAGACCAGTGGAACCTTAAACGCCCATGAAACTTACTCCATGGCTTGATGAAGTGAGCTCTGACTCCCAAAATTTCGCATTGGAATACATTTTGCTTGTCTTCAAGGCAGACCCTGACACATTTTCTTCAGCTCTAGGAGCCAGCCCCCAAATTTAGGAGCCATAATCATTTTTCAGACTTCAGAGTTTCCTTTGACGATCACATTTATTGCTACCACAAACTCAAAACCTAACCTATTCAAATGTTTCTTGTATTTTCATTAAAGTTGTAACACACTGTGGTATATAAATAAGTATCAGGGGTACCCTGCCTGCCATCACAACAACAAAGAGCTAGCTTTTAAACCTAACCTAATTTATCTCCAATTATTCATAATAATTGCTTTCTAAAGTTCCATTTAATTGAATATTAAAGCCAGTACAGGAAACAACTGGTTCCCAAAATGAATTATTCTACAACAGCTGGGGTAAAGTTAATGACTTCATGCACCTATGTTTTGATATCATACAAAAGAACATTCTGGTGGGAAGCCATAAATAAGCTTTGTTCTTCTACAGCTGACCACTAAGAAACAGGGCAATAAAGTCACTGCTGAAATCTCTTGGTGCCACAATGAAATTTCTAGGTGCCATGGTGACCAGGGATTGGTTAAGCCGTGTCTGAAGGAGATTCTGGACTGCTGTTTTTATTTTGCTGCTACAAACTAACATGGCTAGGCAGGCCTGTGGGGTTAATGTCACTTATGTCCCACTAAGCCACACTGCACACACCCCAAGATTTCTATACTGGAACTCAGCACAAATGAAGAGCTGTGAAATTCCTAAACCCCAAAAGAATGGGGTAGGTAAGGAAGTAGAGGGAAGGTGGCATCACTTGATCTTGTTAGATCTTGGAAGCTAAGCAGGGTTGGTACTTGGATGGGAGACTACCAACAAAAGCTCTGCAGAGGAAGCAATGGCAAACCATCTCTGCTTCTTACTTGCCTTGAAAGCCCCTTGCTGGGGTTAACTGTAAGCTGGTTGCAACTTTACAGACAAGAGGTAAGGAAGTGGTCTCAAGGGGACATATCAGTAAAGGGATAGGAACTACAGACTGTACTACTATGTACTGTCCATTGCTCTATGTATGATCCTACTGGAGTAGTTTCCACGTTGTCTAATACATTGGTCTTAAAATTGCTTATGCCCCATTTCAGCCTTTCTTCAATTGTGTATTGGATTTCTGCTGGTTCTTAAACATTCGCAAATTTGCATTTATGCACCCTATCACGTTGGTTATTGAAATGTCTTCGGAACTGGCTGTACTGACTCAAACTGTGTAAGCCACATTAATTAATGTATTAATAACAT
This sequence comes from Eublepharis macularius, assembly GCF_028583425.1. Taxonomy (NCBI): domain Eukaryota; kingdom Metazoa; phylum Chordata; class Lepidosauria; order Squamata; family Eublepharidae; genus Eublepharis; species Eublepharis macularius. Next base: position 48,564,245 of record NC_072804.1, on the reverse strand, counting down.
TAATAAGTGGGAGAATCACTTAATAATAAAAAATAAGTGGGAGTGTCACATACCTCTCCAAGGATCACAAGGCCAGATCCAATGGGGCACCCCCCATTCCCATCCCCCACGACAGAGCTCCTCTGCATAACAATTATCCCTTCCCCATTGAAACCCAAATTAATTGGACAAGAGCCATGCAGCCAAAGAGGGCCAGAACTCGACCCCTCCCGCTGCATAAAGCTGTCCCGATTGGTCAGCAGGCTCCTGGCGTAACAAATTAATCAGGCCTCCACCCAATCAGAAGCCTCCTCTCCTAAATGCAGACCCCACCCCACCCCCCTCGGTCCAGTTTCTGAGGTGCCGAAGAAAAGGGTCGCCTGACCAATCACGTGGCACCTCTCATTCTCAGCGAAAGGGGGCAAAAAATACAGACCCTTCCATTAGCCAACACCCTTCCCCTCATTTCCCCAAATGAAAACCCTCGCAGCCAATCAGGAGCCGCCTTTGATGGTTCCTGTAAGAGTTTCTTGCATGGAAGACAGTCGCTGATTGGCCGCTGTGCCGGGCACCCTCTCTCTCAGGCTTCCGCGACCTCAATAGCCAACGACTGCGGTCCTCCAAGCTCAGCAGACAGTCTGCGGCCATGACCTGTACCTGGACGTCCTCGTTCCGCAACTCGTCAATGAGCACGGCGATAGGGTAAAGCGAGTCATCTCCGTCGGCGGCCGCCATCTTAGCTCCCGGCTCCGGCTCTGAAGGGTGCGCGGGGTTCACAGAGAAGCCTTGCAGGGGCGGTTCGGATGCCATTGGTTGTCTTGGGTGTCAGTCTTACCCACTTGCGAAGGGCATTGGCTGTTTTTCTTTACTAATCCCACCTTCTCTATAATCCGATTTGATAAATCTTTCTGTCAATTATGATACTTTCTGGCTGGTCATTGGAGGAGATTTGAAGTATTCGCCCTGGCACAAAAAAAAAGCCAGAGCGGCGAAATTCCACCCACTTCCCGGATATTTATTGGCTAATTAGATTGTGCTCCCCGCCTTCTTGACAGCAGCATTGGCCCAGTTTTAACATCTGTAGGCCTATGAAATCCGCGCAACGGCGAACAACATTCTGTCTGAACTTTGCTGAAGTGCTCTTGGACACGCCTTAATCCCACCTTCCTTTTAAATTAGAATGTTAGATGACAGACAAGCGCTCCGTCCAATCCCTGGGCGTAAAGGACTTCCTCGGCTGTAGAGAGGCGAGGGAGAAAGAAAAAGGGGCAGGGAAGGGTTGCCCGAGCAACGGTGCGTGTCTCGTGCAACCACGGTAACGGTCCTCTAATGACGTTGCCGCTTGGGTGTCGTCATTGAAGAGGGTTTATGACGTGTGCGAATGGATGACGTGACAAAATGACTTTAATGGAAGAAAACGTGTTAGTACAAGGTTGCTTTAAAAAGGCTTAGATTCTTACCCTTACCCTTAGATTCTTACAATTAAATATATACATTAATTTTATTTATATAATTAAATATTTTTGTGTTGTAATTTTTAAAAAACCATTTAAACTTAAATAAAAGGGTTGCTTATCAGAGGCTTGATTTTATTATAATTATATAATTTAAATAAGTTATTTTATTTATATAATTAAATATTGTCTATTTTTGTTTGTTTAACCTATGACTCAAAATGGTTCGACCTTCTTGGGTTCCAGTTACAGGGCGGGGGTGGGAGGAGGCAGGCTTATATATATGTGAAATAAATAAGCAGTAACGATATGTGAACCCGATAGTATTTCTGCAACTTGCTTCTGTGAACTCAGCAATCAGTCCCACTGAGGTCATTAGGGCTGACTCTCAAGTAAGCCATGCATCCCACTCTTAAGTTCAGGGGAAAGTCCCATTTGGTCCAATGGAATTTACAGCCAGGTAAGTCTGAGGCTGTTAACCACCAAGCATACTTACAAGTAGGGTTGCCATCTCCTGGTTGGGAAATTCCTGGAGATTTTGTGGGTGAAGGTTTGGAGGTGGGGCGCAGCACATATAATGCCATAGAGTCCATTCTCCAAAATAGCTATTTTTTTCAAGGGAAGTGATCTCTTTAGTATGGAGATCAGTTGTAATTCTGGGATATCGCCAGGCCCCTCCTGGGGATTGGCAACCCTTCTTATAAGGAAGCAACCCTCCGAGTTGGTGTACTTACAGTGTAATTCTAAGTAAATGCAGAGGAGTTAGCCGTGTGCTACTGGACTCTTTTTGATTCTAAGTAAAGTTACTCCAGTCTAAGCTCATTGAAATCAATGGGCTTAGACTGGAGTAACTCTGCTTAGGATTGCACTGTTTTTTTATTTAAAAAAAGTATTTAAAAAGTAAAGATATGAAAATAGAAAGTGCATAATAAATTATTATACATTCACTACATTGGAAATTGAGGCGAGACTTATACAAACTTGTATAAATGGTACACTTGGAGTTGGTTTGAGACTTAAACAAGCCCTGCATTTTAAAATTACATTGAACTTATAAAAAATACATTCAAAATTTGCCCTAACTAAACATAATTGTGTAATTGCACGGTTAATGTGCAGTCTGTATACTTGAAACGGCACATCAGCCCACCTGGGTTCGCCAACGAGGTCAATAGTGGCTGTTTCACTTCAGGAAAACAGCTGGGAATGGGGGAGGCTTAAGTTCCCTCTCCATATGTGCCATGGTCCAAATCTGAATTGGACCCTATACTCCTGGGAACTGAGTTCCGAGTGCAAGACTTGTAGCGCGTATCTGATCACCAGGTCCAGGGACAGCATGAGGTATTAATGTCTTACATGTGCAGCTCTCTTCGCCCCACAATGGAGCAAGTAAGACCCTATCAGGACTATTTGGGGTTTGGAAAATGGCATAGAGGAGAGAAGGCACTGCAGTTCTAATCCAAATGGCTTAAGAAACAACTTCCCTTGCTTCTGATATCCGACTGACTGGGAGTCAAATTGAGGAAAACCCAGAAACTACACATTAGCAATCATGTCTGATTTAGACTCAAGTCATCATTACATTACACTTGCTGTCTCACTGCAGTAAGCCAATTTTAAACTATTTTGCATGAACTAGTGAAATCGTATGTCTCCGGGATATCTGAAAAGATAAGCGGATGATTGATTTCAGGAAGCAATTTTGCTGTAGTGTCTCATTTTGGGTATATTGTTCAAGGAAGAGTTCCTCCTTCTATAAGACAGCCAAGTTTGGACTTGCTGATGTCATGGTAACTTGCCTATTTCTGATTTTCAGCTTCTGCCTTTTTTCTCCTCTACAGGAAACAACATTTCTGTTTCCCTGCTGTGTGTAATTTGCAGGGTCTCCATAGAAATATGTGGCGCTTCTTATCCTCTTCAGATCTGGTGCTGAATTTGAACTCCCGTTGAAGTGCAGGTTTCTCTTTCTTATCTGGTTTCTAGCTCAGATAGTTTTGGAGTACAAGCAAAATGCTTCAGGATTCTATAGCAGAGATTTCAGATTGCTCACTGTGTTTACTACTAAAGCGTAGGGTAGACTGCTCGCAGTTCCCTGCTGCCAGTCAATCAAGAAAATATTACTGATGTTGTGACATCAGTTCCAGGTGAAAACCTGGAAGTGACTTCACACACACACACCCTAACTCTCTAGGAATTCTATAGATTCTTTACCATTGAGATTTGTGGAATTCCTAGACCATCACAGAGTACAAGTGATACCACTTCTAGGGTTTCACCTGGAAGTGATGACATGACACCCACAATGCTTTTTTCCAGGGCTCCACCCCTTAATAGTTCCTGGGGGTTGCCAATGATGGGCTAGCTCTACTATAGAGCCTTCCTCAGCACTCCTGTCTGGTTTCCATGTAGTCAAAATAGTTTAATTAGTGTGAGGAAGTAATCATTTTTTTTTGGCCAAAATTTTCTTTATTCAAACTATAAACTACACACCACAAGTAGGGTTGCCAGGTCCCTCAAGTCTCCCAGCGGGAGACTGGGACACTGGCTCCTACCTCATCGGGGGCTGTCCTAGTTGTGCCCGTCATGTACCCGCTCCCGCTGTGCATGATGACGTCACTTCTGACGTCATCATGCAGGAAGGAAGGGCAGAGAGAGCGGGCAGCTCGCTCTGTCTTGGCGCAGGACCGCACCCTGCACCCCAGGGAGCACGCCCCCCCCCACCGGCCAGGTAAGCGGGCGCGGGGGAGGGAGGGTGGGATCGGGAGATCCCCCGCCCCGAACGGGGGGATGGGAACCCTAACCACAAGACAATAAACATCAAACATAAAGAACAAGAAAAAACACGCATTTCTAAACATAACACAGTAACAATACATATATCTATAAAATTAAGAGGAAAAGAAGAAAGAAAATAAAAAAACACCTAGATTATACTACAAGTTGAGTTCCGATTTTCTCCGCCACAAGTATATATCATTTCTAGAGTCCCACTTATTCTAAGTTAGTCATAAAACCCCTCTTTTTTCTATTGTTCCTGTTTCTTAATCCATAAATACAGATGTCATCAAATCCTTGTTATCCATTTCATGCAAAAAGGCTATTAGCGGTTTCCATTCAGACAGGAAGTTAACTAATGTCCTTTCTCTAATTAATGCAGTAAGTTTTCCATTAGCGCAGACTCCAAACTTTTGTCAACCATTCCTCTGCTGTAGGCAATGTTGTAGTTTTCCACTTTTGTGCATAAAGTTTTCTTGCTGCTGTAATAAAGTATAAAAACAGTATTCTAAAACTTTTTTCCAACTGGCTGTCCATTATTCCCAACAGAAAAGTCGTTTCAGCTGAAGTTTAATCTTCAAGATCTTCTGAATCGATGATTGTATCTGCAGCCAAAACCTCTTTGCTTTCTTACATGTCCACCACATATGAAAAAAAGTCTCTTCTTGTTTAGCACACTTCCAACATACATTTGACGCCCCCTTATACATTCTAGCCGGTTTTTCAGGAGTCCTATACCAAGGAAGTAATCGTGATGTGACATCACGAAATGACCCGTAAGAGAGGCTGGCAACTTTAGGAAGAAGTTTCATCCTATGAAGAATCAGGCAGTCAGGAGGAGCCAACTGAATCTGTCCCCACAGTTGCCCTGGAATCCCAAGAATACCCTCAAACCAGGGGTGGACAAATTGCGGCCCGCGGGCCACATGCGGCCCGCTACAGAGTTTTTTGTGGCCCACCAAGACAGTCAGAAAAATCCGCCTTGAACCGAGATTTCCTTCCCATGCAAGATATGAAATTAACACACTAAATAAATTGAATAAAACTACCACTATTTTATTTAATTTATATTTATTGATTTTTATGATACAATTTATACCTTTTCTGAAATGCAAAGTCAGCTTCCCTCAAGTTTTGATGGGAAATGTAGGCGTCCTAGTCTTATAGCTTGGCTGTCCATTTAATTGAAGTTTACAAAAACTCACACACACACACACAGCGAAGGGGAACGGGGACACCTGGTGACAGCCCGATGCCTGCACTCCACTCCCGACCGCATGTTCTCCCTCCCATAGACTGTAGCTCTGTAAACTTCAATTAAATGGAGAGCCAAGCTGCAAGACCAGGACGCCTACATTTCCCATCAAAACTTGAGGGAAGCTGACAAGTGTCCAACTAGTGTTAGGCGTCACTTGTAGCTTAGCTGTAAGGGGTGCATTTCCTTCCAGAAGCTCCGAAGTTATTCACAATCAGTTCTGTCCTTGTCTGTTCACTGTTTCCTTTTCCTTCTCTCTCTGCTATAGAGTCTCTGCCCCAGAAAGAAACTTGTAGTGGTTATAACAGGAGGCGCCAGCTGCCCATGGATCTTCTCCAAAAAGTGCAGAATTTGGCTTCCTCCTTGGTAGCTCTAACCATCCTGATCTTTGTCTCTCTGTACAAAGGTAAGTGGGACATGTGTGGAAATGAGAAAATCCTTGGAACAAACATTTACATAAACATTAGAAAAACAACGAGTAAGGGGAGATGTGATACAAGTTCCTAAAAATATGTATGAGGTGGAAAAAATGGAGAGAAAGAACCTTTTCTGCTTCTGTGGTACCAGTTCTGCTGGAACTTACATTCTCTCTAGATGTTATCTAGGGACGCTCAAGTGCAGGATTGTATGTGTAGTCCTCAATTCACATGCAGGCTATTCTTGCTCAGTGGACGTGAATGCTACTTTTATGAGAACTCCCTTTGTATGACTGCATCTGCAAGTGATTCTGAAGGGCAAAGCATCAATTCAGCTCTGTTTTTGCTGTGAGAACAAGTACTGTAGGCTCCTTTGAATTGCCAGTTTCTCTAAGTTCTCTAAGGGTCAAGATCTGCATTTGAATGAACGGACATGGGGGAAACTGGGATTCTTTTTAGAAGCTGAGAAGGAACTGATATGAAACTTGGATGTACTCATGGGAGCAAATTGAAGTGTGACTGTGTGAGCAAGTGCATGGAAAGTTGCAGGGAGAAGACATGAAATGAAGTTCACTGGAGTGTCCCTAGGTATTTTGTAACGTGTAGAGAGACTCTTAGAGGCACCTGATGAAGCAGATGAGTGATAAATTCAGGATAGACAAAAGGATACGCTGCTGCTTCCTTCGATGTGTAACACGATGTAGCAATGGAGGTGAGCATAGATGCTTTAAAGGGACTTCTTCATAGTCAGAGGTGGCAAACCTCAATATCAGTATGATAAGGCAACATCAGAAGTCCTCAACCTCTTCGTTGGTTCTTCTGGGCCACCTGGTTGGTCACTGTGTGAAACAGGCAGATGGATTAGATAGACCTCTGGCCTGATCCATTCCAGACAAGTTCTTCTAATATTCTTCTCTAATACAAGATAGACTAGTCTACTGAAGTTTGAATCAAATTCCCCACCTCTGCAACCTTGCTAACGTCTGGTAAAACGATCACATAGCTTGATTGTACGGCATTTGCAAGTGTAACCTATTTCGTCCAAGGAGCAATATCAAATAAATGTAGTTCAATGAGCAATATCAAATAAATATACATTTTTAATTTAAGAACTGGGAGAGTTCACGTCTATGACAGTGCGATCCCACCTTGTGACACTTGCATTGATGAAAATAACAACGAACCAACTTGAAAAGATACCTTATTTGGAACAGTAATTAAGCATATACAACGACAATCAACATGTAACAATTCAGGCTTGTTGTATTTGAGCAGACCCGGGTCTCAGCCTTTCTGACTTCTGCCTAGCCAGTCTGTTGAAGATGCACCAACATTGCAGCTGTGCTCTGCACTGGGATGTCTTCTGTTCTTTACAGGAGTTTTTGGTATCCCTAAAATATTAATATAGGATATGGAGTGCTTCTCTCCGCAGTTTCAGGCCCCTCCAATCACTCAGGGAAAATTTACATATAACATCCAAATAATCCCTGCAACAATCCAGATACAGACGAATAGCCAATTAATACAAACACAATCCTCCCTTTCAGTAAATAGTATAAGAAATTCTCATATCTAAAATATTAATATAGGATATTCATAGAAAGGAGTGCTTCGTGCTTCTGTCTGCAGTTTCAGACCCTCCAGTCTGTGCAAATTGTGCCTTATAAGGAATACCCTCAACTCTTTAACTTCCTCTGGTGGACCAAGAGTTGCACAAAGAGCATCCAGTAAATTGGAGCAGGGAGCGGAAAAATCCTTAACACAAGGACATCTGGCCAGTGTCCTTGCATGTCCTTTCATCTCCTGCATTGTGTGGAAAGGACTTTATAAGCAGGGCTTTTTTCCAGCAGGAATGTGGTGGAACAGTGCTTCGGAACCTCTTGAAAATGGTCACATGGCCAGTGGCCCCACCCCCCTGATCTCCAGACAGAGGGGAGTTTAGATTGTCCTCCGCACCGCTGGAGCGGCACAGAGGGCAATCTAAACATCTCTCTGTCTGGAGATCAGGGGGTGGGGCCACCGGCCATGTGACCATTTTCACAGAGGGCGATTTAAACTTATAAAAACTCCCCCCCCCCTTGTTCTAGCTGACCCAAAGTGACATCATTGGCCTTGGGAGCACTTTGCGCACACACATGTGGTACCAGGGGCACCACCTCCCGCCAAGAGTTGCCCCCTGTGCTGGCAACCCACTGAGTTCCACCACCTCTTTTCCCAGAAAAAAGCCCTGTTTATAAGACGTGACTAACCCCCATCAATCATGGATCTTTGGAGAAGAGAACCTAGAGAACGTCACCAGATTGTTCATTCTGGGCATCTCAGTGCCTCCCATTCCCCCTCCCCCTTTCTGTAATGTTCTGTAAAACCGAGGCTAAGGGGTTTATTTTGGAAGAAATGAGCTTCATCTCACAAAAGCTCATGTCAGGATAAATGTTGTGCCGCTTCAAGGTGCCACTCAGGGATGCCCCATTGCCTCTAGTATAATGGAAATTTAGGAAGATCCCTCCAGGTTCCACAAAGAACTGATTAGATATATGCAGGGCTTTTTTTCTGGGAAAAGAGGTGGTGGAACTCAGTGGGTTGCCCTCGGAGAAAATGGTCACATGGCTGGTGGCCCCGCCTCCTGATCTCCAGAAAGAGGGGAGTTTAGATTGCCCTCCACTCTGCTCAGCGGCACGGAGGGCCATCTCAACTCCCCTCTGTCTGGAGATCAGGAGGCGGGGCCACCAGCCATGTGACCATTTTCAAGAGGTTCCGGAACTCCGTTCCCCCACGTTCCCCCTGAAAAAAAGCCCTGGATATATTTTTTTTTTTGAAAATTTTTTTTATTGGGTTAGAACATTATTTTTACATTTACATTCAATTTTCCCCAGTTTTTTCGTCTCTAACCCCCTCCCTTTCCCCCCCCTTTTTGTTGACTTCCAACAGCTTTCCCACCCTTTGTCCCCTTTCCCTTATTTTTATTAGCTTCCTCTATCTAAAACAAATATATATTCTCCATTATTCTAAGCAGTACATCCTTGACTATTTTTAACATTGTATGCCCAAACTGTAAGTCTTTGTTTCCATCTTAGATAAACAATTTATCCCATTTTTCAATTTCAAATATTTCTATATATCATAAACCATATAGATCATACGTTCATTTATATCAAACAATTTGACTTATTCTCTGTATATTACTCATTCTATCTTTTTATAGTAATTCTATATATCTCTCATCACGTAGTCAATCAATTTGACCCATCTATTTCTTCAGACATTCAGTTTGGTGCAAAACTTACCAAAAAGAAAGAAAATATTGTTAATTAATCAATCCTTATATTTAAACCTTACAATTAATTATTTTCTCTATGTTCTGTTTATTAACCTATATATATCTATATATATATCAATCTATTAATCTGACTGCTTATTAATTCACATTTATCTCTTCTCCCCCCGGTAAAGTCTCCCCCCTCTACTTCAGTGCTTCAGTAGTTCTCAAACTGCCACAGTTTTCCTCCCACCTCCCATTTCTTCTCCAGGTATTGTTTCAGCTTCTCCCAGTCTGTGTTGAACTGACCTGAGTCCAGATCTCTCAGTTTTCTTGTCATCTTATCCATTTCAGCCATATACAGCAATTTGTAAATCCAATCTTCAATAGTTGGCACTTCTTGTACTTTCCATTTTTGCGCATACAGAAGTCTAGCTGCTGCTGTCATATAAAATATCAACGTCCTGTATTGGGCTGGAAAAAAGCCCTGGATATATGATGTACAACTTGTGCCTAGAAGCCCTAACTGCAACCAGCGCAGGAGCCATCTGAACAACCACAACACAGCTACTTTTTCCTCGATGCCACCTCCAGACAATGCTTTCTTAACTGTATAATTCTTTGGAACTTTTTTGTTGCAAAGAAGGATTAGCATCACCTCCAAGGGCTCTAAAGTTGGCCACTCCAGGCTGGGAAATTCCTGGAGATTTGGGGGTGGAGCCTGGGGAGGATGGGGTGTGGGAAGGGAAGGGATGGGACCTCAGCATGGTATGATGCCATAGAGTCCATCTGCCAAGGCAGCCATTCACTCCAGGGGAAACGATGTCTGTAATCTGGAGATCAGTTGGCATTCTAGGAGATCTCCAAGCCCTATCTGGAAGGTGGCAGCCCTACTCGACTCCTTAGGTAGGTGCTTCAGAGCACATTTCCCTGCTGCAGTCATGGAGAAATGATGAGCTGCAAGGTGGGAGGTCATCCCAGCTCCCCTTTCTTGCTCCTGGACCACCTGAAATGCTGCTGCTATGCTGGGGGTTTGGGGTCTGCCTCTCTGGCTGGATATGCCCAACATCTCCATCAAGCAGTGAGCTCTGGGCATGTCAGGATGCTTCCCAACGTTCAGAATGGTCTTTGGTAGAACTATAGAAGACAAACTAGAGCTTGACAATCCTTCTTTTCATACGCCAGTTAACTTCCCTCTTCTTTCTCTGGAAGGTTTATTGAGCCAGGATATGGATTATAAATTGACCGCTCCTGCCTCTGTCTCCGTGCTACGTGGCCTCTGTGTCCACATCCCCTGCAACTTCACGTATAATGCCACGCAGAGGACCAGCTTGCAGAAACTCTATGGTTATTGGTTTCAGATAAATTACAAATACGTGCACTATTTTGTCATGGGCCACACGTACCGCATTGTTCCAGGTCTTTTGGTGGCCACTGATGACAGGGGGGCAATGCTCAGTTCAGTTGTGGAGAACCGTTTCGAGTTCACAGGGAATCCCCACCAAGGCAATTGCTCCTTCAGTGTCCTCGATGCCAAGTCGCAGGACCAGGGGCAGTACTACTTTCGAATTGAGGACGATGATCTAAGATACAGCTACGTCACTACCAGTGTCCGATCGCATAGGCTGCTTCAAATTTTTGTGACAGGCAAGACTTTCTTCCTTATTATTTCCTGGTGATTGGGTCCCCTCCTGTGCTACAGAGGTGGAAAAGTTAGGTTGCTGACCGTGGACGTTTTGTAGGATGGAGAGGAACAGGAAGCTTAAGCTCCTTGTGCTTGCTGTTCCTCCACATCCTGGTTATGTTTGAAAGAGACCTTTCATATATCCTGGTGTAGGAGCAAAGCTGCCCAGCATCCTTTTTTAGACTGAGAAATCATATATCTTAGGGCCAAGCTAGGAGTGACGAATTACACTTGAATGGCAAGTGAACAGACTCACATGTATTCCTCCCTGTTCACTGGCGCTCCACTTGCACTCCACTCGATCATATAGCGCCAGTGAACAGGGAGGAATACATGTGAGTCTGTTCACTTGCCATTCAAGTGTAATTTGTCACTTCTAGCTTGGCCCTATATATATAAAGACAAGTGTCCTGACTGATTCATCAATGCCCAGCCCAAACTCCTGGACCTAGAAACATGAAATTTGGGGAGAACTTCCCTTTAATGAGGTAAACTCCCACTAAGAAGGATGTCAGGCTTCGGCATGGGCATGGTGGCACAGAGCGCTGGTGGGCCTGAACTACAGCTCCTAGACGCAGACAGGGACAGCACAGGTTCCAGCTCTGTGGAAGGAGGGAAGGTATACATCACCCTTGCTCCCTCTCTACCACTCGCAGGCCTGCTCAACCTGTCAGAGTCTCTGCAGCCTCCTCCTCTTACTTCCAGCCCGCCTGCGCCTCGCTCCTACGCAACCCACACCACTCCCTGTGGGTGGACTTCCCTTATATCCCTTCACCCATTCCTGGCTCCACCTGCCAGCCATGCCCCCAGAACCCTAGCCACAGCCTTGGCTGTTTTAGGCAGCCACACCTGTGGTTGTGTTGCTGCCACACCTGCGCCTCCTTTGCTGGCTGCTGGGCTTTTCCTGCTAATTGCCTCAGGCAGCCCTACCTGTGGCTGTTTTGCTCTCAGCCCCACCTGTTTCTGGCTGATCCCTAGCCTGCCTGCAGGTTGGGGTGTGGCCCTGTGCTGCCTTTCCTCTACTGCTGGCAATGTTGCTGGCTGGCTTGCTGCTGGCTGGCTGTCCCTGCTTCCTGTGCCTTCTCCCTCTGGTCTGGGCCCCTTCTGGCTGTCCTCACTCTCCCTGCCTGGGCTCCCAGCAGAGGGTGGGGCTAGCTGGCTTCCACCTACCCCACCTAACCCTCCAAGGCCTGGGTGCTTCTTTCCCTCCCTCTGGTGCTGGTGGATTCTGGCCATGGGTGTCCGTTGGGGTGGCTGGGAACCTGTCTCCCGGCTGCCTCCTGTCCCCTACTCCCGGCAAGTCCAGGGGCTGAGCCTCAGACTCCGAAAAAGGGATTTAAAGAAATTGGCTCCCTAAGGGGGTATATAGTGAAGCACTATATATGTGAATCACCTGCACTTTCTGTTCCTTTTGCATCATCATTTGAGTGGGAAAGGGGGGCTCAGCCCTTTCTTGTCCAACCATTTGCTTACTGAAAATTTACTTTCCTCGCTGCTTTTCTCTCCACTGGGTAAAAGACACTTGCTGCGCTATCCTCATCAGAGTTATACCCTTTATGTCTGTTGACGGGTGTCTCTGTTAGGAGGGTTTTATTCTGTTTAGGGTTATACTGCTAGACCGGGTGTCTTTCCCCCCATCACGATCCCTACCGTCATACTGAAAAAATGAAAGCTTGCCCTCAAGCCATAGTTGACTTAGGGCCGCCCCTGGTGGAGTTTTCATGGCAAGAGACTAACAGAGGTGGTTTGCCATTGCCTGGCTCTGCAACTCTGGTCTTTTTTGAAGGTCTCCCATCCAATTACTAACCAAGGCCGACCCTCCTTAGCTTCCAAGATCTGACGAGATCCGGCTCTCTTGGGCACTGTCATGCTAGCACCAGGCAGAGGTGTTTTTGTTCCATTTACCTGTTGCTTTGCACTTTTTTTCTGTGCTAGGGTTTACTGCAAAGGCTTGCTGCCTTTTATTTCTGGTTGCTCTGATAAAATGCTGCTTTTGGGGGCGAGCCTGTGTGCTAACATGTTTTTAGAAATTCATAACAACTGCTCAACTTTACTGTGTTTTAGTGAGGCTTTATTATATTCTGTTGCTCTGAATTAAAATAGAAAAGAAGCAGGAGACCGTCCATAATACTTGTCGTATATAGCCTTCTCTCAGTCCAATCTTAGTGAACTGTTTTTTAATTCCTGTTTGGGGATTTTTCTTTGCTCACAGATAAACCACAGATCCAAAACGCATCTTCAGTCTTTTCCGGAAAGGAGTCTGTTTTCATCTGTTCCGTGCCGGGATCCTGCTCTACCACAGAGCCTGAAATTTCGTGGGAAACTGTTCTGACAGAATATAGAACGTCTCAGTGGAGCCAGCAGCACCTCAACGGCAGCTGGACCTACAGTTCTAAACTCACCTTCACACCGTCCCCAACTGACCAGGGCAAATGGCTCACGTGCCGGGTCTGGTATCCCGATCGAGAGAAGATATTTGAGAACACCGTCCTTCTTGACGTTGCCGGTGAGTAGCTCCCTTCCCTTTATATTATACGCTTCGTGCTTCTGAAGAAGTGAGCTCTGATTCGCAAACTTATGCTGAAATGAATTTTGTTAGTGTTTAAAGTGCCACCAAACTCCTGTTTAACTTTCCTCCACAAACAGCCATCGTTTCTTTTCCCTCAAGATCAGCTTCTGCCTCACCGCCACCAATTTCTTCCAGCTCACCTTTTGGGGGCCTTCAACATTCTCTCCCTTATTTTTCAGATCCCTTTCAGATAAACAAGACAGCAGTGGATGCAACGAAGCCCTGGCAGCCTGGTGAGATGTGATGCTTTAAATACTTTTCCAAACCACGACCAGTCCCCCAAAGCCACAGTTCCCCTCCTCGTTTCAGGGGGCATGCTGGCAAAGTGCTCAGTTGACCAGCACCAAGATCTTAACAGGTCCGTGTTTTCTTGTTTCAGAAACACGCAAGTCGTTTTTGGAGACTTCAGCACCCTTGTTCCTGATATTCCTCTATCTGACCAAGTAAGTATTTCGAGGGGTCATTTCATAGAAAAAGAGCTGGAGGAACTCATTAGCATAACTCATTAGCATATGCCACGCCCTTGCCATCACCAGCAGTGTGTCATTGGCATAACTGATTTGTATATGCCACACCCCCTGACATCACCTATCCTGGCTGTTTTGGACCCAATCCTGGCCATTCAGGGCCGAAATTGGGCCCAAAGTTGCAAAAGGGGGCTGAAAATGGCCAAAAAGGGGCCCCAAATGGTCAGGATCGGGCTGCTGCTGAGTGGGAGAGTGATCCACCACCTGTCAGAGGCCTGATCCGGGCCATTTTGGCCCCAATCCAGGCTGAAATGTGCCCAAAAGGGCTGAGAGTAAGGTGGGCGGGGCCACCTGACATGTGACCTCTTTGGGGAACTGCCGGAACTGCGTTCCTGCGCGTTCCCCCTCGAAATGAGCCCTGAGTATTTCTCCTTCTGTCCTGGGGGCACTTTGGCTGAAAAAGCAGATTAGCACTGGTGGGAGGGGACTGGGCTTTGAAATAGGAATTTCTTCAGATCTGCCGTACACTTTCTTGAGCCACTTCAGACAATTCCACTCTTTGGCTAATGGCTCTTTTCTCCTGAAATCTGCTTTGTAGAGTTTTGTTTTGTTTCTTCTTCTTCTTCTCGGTCTTTGGGTTTTTGTACTGGAGGAAACCTCGAGACGGGAGTAACAGACGACGAGGAAGATGTGGACTGGGTGGATCTACCACAGTTCCTTTACCAGTGGAAGGCAAAAACATCTCACAAATGTTTTAAAAAATAAAGAGGTATTTGAAAATATATTCACCAGAAAGAAAAAATACCAATATCGACATAGAAGGTTCATGTAAACTAATGTAGGGAAGCTATACCACCTTTTTAAAGAAGATATCTGAGAAATCATGTAAGAAATATTAATTTTTTCAGACTTAAAAAGGTAGGAACAGAGAATGAAGCCAGTTATTTTTAAAAAAATAAGTTTTATTGAGGATTTTAAAAATACATAAAATTTTTAAAAGATAGAATGATAAAAAGATAAAGCGGGGGAGGGGGAAGAAAAGAAGGGGAAAAGGGGAGAAAGGAAAAGAAGAAGAAGAAAAATAAAGGAAACACTTTCGATTTTCTCTACGACAGATATTGGCATAATTACAAAGTTCACACTTGTTATCAACATAAAGAAAATAAAGCCAGTTATGAAGAGGAGAAAAAACCATCCTTCATTTCAATCATAGTCTAAAATAGAACATATAAAGACATATATTTTTAAAAATGTGGGAAACAATGTTTTTAAAAGTTGACTGAAGGGAAAGAATAGAAACTTTGTTCTCATACAAAAAGGAAAGATAGACAGCCAGGTAGAAACGTTTTACAATAGACTGAGACTAGCAAGGGTTGGCATGATAAAGTGGCTGGAAAAACCCAAAAGGTGTTCAAAACATTTACATGCAACATACATTGACACCAGAATAGATCAGAGGAAGAAATCAGGTTTCTTAAGGAAAGAGGGTGATGAACAGTGGGGGAAGCTAAATAAATGTGTGTTCCTCAGGAAGAAAGAAATAACCAAACATGCAGAAAACAGTAGTGTCACAGAGTTCGTGTGGGAATGGTGGAAAGGTATGCAGTATGCCAACACATATTTCAAATTTCTTTTTTAAAAAACATCTAGAGTCTTTCAGAGCGATACAGCCAGCTTGACCTAAGAGGGTCAGTAGTATCATGCAGCCACACATGGCAGATATCAGCAAAGTATTACATAAAACGCTTGTTTCAGTGGAAAAGTCATGACCAGGGGTGGCACTGGCTGTCGGGGACTGCTCACCCAGCCTTTCTTCCCCTGGCATCCCTGCTTTCCCCACCACCAGGAAGGAGGAGGGAGAGGGGAAGAGCAGCCAGCTCTTCTTCTGCCACCGGGCTCCATGCCCACCTGGCTCACGGGGCAATGGTGGCTCCTTGCCGGCATATCCAGGCTTTGGCAGCTCTACGCACACCCAGTCTGTGATGTTTGGGGGGCGGGTATCCAGGCTAGTTGGTGATCTTGGACATCAAAATCCATTGGGCTGGTCCTGACTGCATGAGTAATTTTTTAACTCTTTAAAACTGCACTTGGATATTGGGTATAGAACAATGAAAAACCTGCAAGGAAACCCCCAATAATTTAGATTAGAAAACTACCACTTGAAATCTATAGAGCCATCATACCAGCAATAGCAAAACCTATCAGACCCCAACTGCATTATGCCACAATGCTTAAAAAAAATGAGTGGTGTTATAAGAGGTAGCTTTTCCCGTGACAGAATGTCTGCTCCTTTAACTGAAGTGCGAGAACAGGAATCTTCTCAGGTGCAGCTTCTCCTCTCTCTGAATCTCCGAGATGAGGAAAGCTGCATCTCTTCAGCTGTGTTCCCACATTCATCTGTTTGAGGCACAACAAAAGGAACAGCCCAGTAAAAGGGGAGGTAGGGTGATTGTGTCTCAGTGCTAGAGTATTTGCCTTGAATGCAGAAATTCCCAGGTTCCATCCCCAACATCTCAAAATTCAGAAGATTAGGTACTGGATAACATGAAAGATCTCTGCCTGACCCTGCAGAGCCCGTCAGTGTGCACAGACAGCATAAGATAGATAGGCCAGAAATCTGATTCAGGATAAGGCAACCTCATGTGTGAGGAAAGGGCATGGAAGGAGGACAAGAGAGGGTGAAGATCAGCTGAGATGTGGCCCATCTGGACTTCCTTTTGCTCTAGTCCTGAGTTCACCTTAATGGGTTTCCTAATGCCTGCAAATAAAGAGAGCAACAAAACAATGGCACTTCCTGTACTATAACAGTGGAACTAAAGAGAACCCTCACGGGAAGGAACAACAATTCAAATTTGTAATTGTTGTTCCTTCCCATGAGGGTTCTCTTTAGTTTCACTGCAAATAAAGAGAAGCAGCTAAGAATATTAAAAGAGCTCTGCCGGATCAGATCCAATGTCTAGTCCAACATCCTGTGTCTGACAATGATCCAGCAGATGCTGCTGGGAAATCCATCGGGACAGAGGGCACAAAGGTATCAGACTTCACCTAAGGTTTTCCCTCCCTTCCCATCTGGAATTCCAAAGCACTCTGCCTCTTAGCTTGATTGGCTCCTTTCCTAGATAAGTATGGTTGCGAGGCCTATGTGAGTTTGGTTTTTCAAAAGATTGATGGATAACATTTCCTTCCCGTACCCTGCTCCTTTGCCTTTAAAGTCTGATGCGGTGCAGGTGATATTGCTTCGCTCCATATTCAAGGAAACCTGTGAATGTCTACATTTTATGGTTGGGAATAAATATCCCTGGGTGGCAATGGAGCTTTGTTTGGGGAATATTAAACCAACATGGTTAGCCAATTTTAGATTTCCCCACTTCACTACAGTCTCAAGGCATAAAAATTGGTGTTCATAGGAAAAAGGTTTCTTTACCAAAAAGCCTTGATGCGTCAATTTTGGTAACAATGCATGCAGAAAAGCAACTTCACATGCATTTTATACCTTTCAATCAACGTAGAAAAGATTGTATACAGTTCAGAAGATCTTACACAATTCTCTAAATAAACAGCCGGTTCTTGCAAACAAACAAGTCAAAGTACTTGATCTTCTGGACAGCGGAGATTGACAGGTCATAGGTAGCAATTAAAGGAACATCGTGAGAATAACATTTCTGGATGGCACTATTAATTTCAAAACATAACTCAGAAAGAATCCTCAAGGACGGGACTGAATATCTCCGGATAATAAAACAAGTTCCAACTTTCTGCGTATAATGGAAGTAACTCTCTGTGGCCTTTTCATGGCCATCATAGTAGAATGTTATAATAATTACTGCAGGAATAGAATTACAAAACACAGGGAATAAGGAAGGGATTTCCCATAGACTTTGAGCAGCCCAGACCAATGAGTTTAAATTGGATAAAGGGGGCTACCCACAAAATTCTCTTTTCACGGTGGTCAGGGCTGCTATTCAAGTAGACAACGGACCAGAAGAAGTCTTGTCTTTGTACCTTTGCCAAAACCTGGTTTGCAGAAACTGCTAATTGAAGTTTTTCATCGCATGAAGCTAACCATTATTACCTGCCTGCGGGCCACGTTGCTGTTAATGGCATGAGAACAAGAGGGAGGGGAAAGGTTGGCATAGCTCCCAAACTTGGGCTCCTTAAAATGGTGAGCTGAGGAAGGGTTCCGTGTTTTCTTTTCCACGTGATGGTCTCCTACTTCTCTAGATGTTTGGCAAACATCTGCCCTATGACATCTCTCTGCCTAGCAAACTTCAGTGGAAACGTATACTCAAATACTCTCTTCAATGCGCGCATTCAACCTTGAGTCGTTAAAATACATAACAGAAGAAGTAAATACTTATCAGAAATATCCCACCACAAAGAGAAAACTGCAAGTTAAATCTGCCACCTTGTGGTTGGCATTAAGAAATGTAAGAGGGCAAAACAGAGGAACAATTCCCAAAAGATGTTGATTGACACTCTGATGTCTGTTTGACCTTGCATGGGTAACTACAGTCACACTGCTAAAATAACTCAGAAACTGGTGGGGTACAGGCATAAAAGGGGGGAGACATGATCATGTGCTTGCTGAAGTTGTCAACCTCCAGCTGGGGCCTGTAGTTCTCCAGGACTTGCAAGTGATCTCCAGATTACAAAGATCTGTTTCCCAGGAGATGGTGTGGCATCACTTCCCAGCTTAACAACATCCCTTTGCCAAACCCCTCAGAGACCCCCTCCAAATCTCCTGGACTTTCTCAAGCCAGAGTTAGTAACCCTAGCCTCACGCAGCCATAGGAGCAGCACAGATCCTGATCTCTGAAGCAAATCTCAGGGAAAATGTCCCATCTTGTTTGGCTCCAAGTGGGATTTTCAGGTCCTAGACCTTGCAAGTCTGTTAATGATAGCAAAAATTGAAGAGAGTCCAGCAGCACCTTTAAGACTAACCAACTTTACTGTAGCATAAGCTTTCGAGAATCACAGTTCTCTTTGTCAGATGCGTCTGACGAAGAGAACTGTGATTCTCGAAAGCTTATGCTACAGTAAAGTTGGTTAGTCTTAAAGGTGCTACTGGACTCTTTTCTATTTTTGCTACTACAGACTAACACAGCTAACTCCTCTGGATCTATGTTAATGATAGGATGTTTTGAAGGTCTTTTCACATTCTGCATTGTATAATTGTTTCCAGTGTTGTAATTCTATAAAATATTTGAACAATTTTTCACTGAGAGGGTTCCATCAATGTGAGACAACTTCCTTTTTTGGTGTTTTTTCACTTTTGGGGTGAAAGGCAATATAGCATCTATGAGCATGTCTGAGGATGGAACTTTTTCAGCTGGGAAGTTCCTAGTTCCAATCTGACATTGGCTATGAATTCATCAAGTGTCTTGGGGCAAATTGCAGTGTCAGAGTCCTAGCCTGAAATCTAAGGGATAATAAGATCTGTGGTCTGGCTGTAGTAAAGAACAAGCTGAGGCATAAATACACACAACCTCAATATTCATAACCAGAGGTTCCAAAGTCAAGGAAAATAAAAATGCTACATTTGGAATCAAGCATGCACTCAGACATTTTTTGTGCCAAATTGGAGGTGGAAAGGCATCCCCTCATTTATTCCTTGTTTTCTGATCTTACCAAGACAGTCCACAAGATAAGCATTATATTACAAGTGACGTGCTATTTAGTCCTCCTTACCCATCCCTGAGAAAACTGATTATCATCAATGTTCAACAAAGACCCAAAGTGCCTATACGGTGTTCCCTGCCTAACCTGATTGGCCAAAGGAAGGAAGTGGGTGTCAGTAGATGCTTGGTGGGGAAGGGCTCTGCAGAAGCAAGCAGATGGTCTGCCAACCCCCTCCGAGACAAAGGAAGAACTGTAGTTGTAGCATCCCTCATGCACGGCTATCTGTTTGAGTGCCCTTGCGCTACCGAATGTACAATTTACTCCATCAACCATGACTATCGGCACCTATAGTATTGTATGTGGAACTTTTTATTTCCTGCTGAGGGCAGAGTCAGCCTGATGAAGGATGTCACTCTGAGAGCCAAGCTACAAGTGACGCCTTACACAGGTTGGACACTTGTCAGCTTCCCTCAAGTTTTGATGGGAAATGTAGGCGCCCTGGTTTTACAGCTTGGCTCTCCATTACAGCTGCAAGACCAGGACGCCTACATTTCCCATCGAAACTTGAGGGAAGCTGACAAGTGTCCAACCTGTGTCAGGCATCACTTGTAGCTTTGCTCTCAGAAGGGTTTAACTCTTGTTTAGGGTTATACTGCTAGACTGGGGGTCTCTCTACACAAGACATCTAACGCGTTCTTCTATGTCAGGTGATGCAATGTTTCCTGGGAACTGTAGTTTTAAGAGAGTCGCTTGGGATCGCCGTGGAGAGGAAGGTTGAAGATACAAGCAAAATTAAATTAGAAACATTTTTCTAGTGCAGTTTATGGGTGCAAGCCTTTAGTCCCCACCCCCCTTCATGCTGGGAGGAACCTGCGAGGTCTTAAAATAAATGTTTCTCTCCCTCCCCCCCACCTGCACTCTGGGTGGAATTGCAAAGTTCTTCTCCCCCAGCGATCTCAACTTTCTCTGTCTTCAAAATTTTTTATTTTAAGACCTGGAAGATTCCACAGTGTAGTTATCACAAGCGGTCACATTAAATAGACCAGGGCTTGTGTCCAGTAACTGAATCACCATGTGAGAATCATCTGTGTTAGAACAGTGGTTCTCAACCTATTTGGTATTGTGACCCACAAGTTCAAATGTACTTGGCATGATGACCCACTTAAAAAAAAAAAAAACAGCGCACAAATCCATAAAACTACAAATGTGTGGGACCCACTTTTTACAGGCTTCAGGATCCACTTTTGGGTTGGGACTCACTGGCTGCGAAACATTGTTCCAGATGTGTCATTTGTCTCATCCTTTTAGGTATGCTAGGAGCTTTGTGTTGGCAGAGTGCCTTACACAACGATAGCCACGACTTATTGCTTAAGTGTAAAAAAATGTTGATTTAGGAACTTACATGCTTAGATAGGGAAGAGGAGAGAGAAGAGACAGTGTCTAGCTGTCTAACTGACTAAGAGAGAGAAGAAGCAGGATATTGCCCTGAGAGTACCAGTCAGGAGACCAGACAAGGAAGAGAATAGAAACAGAGGTTTTCTCCTCGCACTCCTAAGTGACTAATCCTTGCTTCCCCCTGGTGGATGATCTTCTCTTGATCTTTGTACACTCGACGTTGCTGCTTCCAACAGTTTGGACCGGGGTCCACATTGCTGCTCTTCCACAAATGCCACCCTTTGTATTGTTCTAAAAGTGAGGGAAGAATTAGCTGGGGAATTCAAAAATAATTGCACTGATGCATGACTCCACGATACCCCAGAGAATTAGTTGATACTAATATTTGAATTTTCACAGATACTTCAAAGGATCAGGACCAATTATGAAAGGAGCTGTAATACATAATCTTGGTCTTGCAATTTCCCTGCCCACCACTGACACACAAAATGCTGACATCATCATCATCATCGATGGATAGATAGATAGATAGACAGACAGACAGACAGACAGACAGACCGACCGACCGACCGACCGCCCTTCAGGACAACTTAACACCCACTCAGAACGGTTTACAGAGAATGTTATTATTATCCCCACAACAATCACCATGTGAGGTGGGTGGGGATGAGAGAGCTCCAAGAAGCTGTGACTGACCCAAGGTCCCCCAGCTGGCTTCAAGCGGAGGAGTGGGGAATTGAACCTGGTTCTCCAGATTAGAGGCCCGCTGCTCTCAACTATTACTCCAAACTTGCGGAAGCCCATTGCATCAAAGTTGGCTTTCTCTTCTCTCTCTTCGCTTCTCTTTTGGAGCACAACAATGCTACTGATTAAAACTGCATCAGCTTTCCTGGCTTCCTCTCAAAGAAGCTATCATGACAGTGGCTCTTTCAGGAGGCCAAGTCTATAAATCTGATTCATACGAGCCTCCATGCAAAGTTCTCATTCCCATGGTTCAAATGTATCATGTCCAAATGATGAATCTCAGTGCCAACACTAATCCATATCTCTTCCCTACCTCCCCATAGCTGAAAAAGGATATCTTAGTACAAAAGAATTCATATATAGGTGGAATCGGCATGGAAGAAACCTTGTTAGCATATTCTGGGGCTCTGCCATTAAAAGAACAGGACCATATATTACAGGGATTGCAAAAATTGACCACTGTCTTACACAATATAAAAATGCAATTAGATCATAAAATGGATGAACAACCTGGTTCAGTAGAGATGCCCTCAAATAGGGTTTGTTGGGATGAGAAACTGTCTCTACCTTTGAGCCCTTTTGGCTATAGGATTTCAAATGACGTAGGTGGGGATCCAGCCCTTAAAGGAAAAAAAATGATTGACTCAGAATAGTATCCTAGAACATGACTGGGTGGGTTGCTGGGAGGAGGTCAAACGATGTAAAACAAAATCCTTGAGTAGGTTTGACCTAGTGTTACTCCAGGAAACATGGATTTATCTCTCTGGCTTCACATCATATTCTTTGCAGTAGATACCAGAAAAAAATGGAAGGTGTTCGGGAGAGTTGATTTAGTTGATCTCAGTAAACCTCAAAGTAAAGATTACTGAGTTGCCCAATAGTTTCCTGTATGCAATGGCATTACTCTTGGAGTTCAAGGAACTTTCTATAATTCTGGTAGATATCTATCTCCCACCTCATGTTCATAGGTATAAGATCTCTCAGGGCCAAGCTACAAGTGATGAATGACACTTGAACGGCAAGTGAACAGACTCACGTGTATTCCTCCCTATTCACTTGTGCTCCACTTGCACTCCACTTCATCACTACGTGATCAAGTGGAGTGCAAGTAAACAAGGAGGGAGTCTGTTCACTTGCCATTCAAGTGTCATTCATCACTTGTAGCTTGGCTCTCAGTGGTGGATCCAGTTAGATGTCTACTTGGAGAGTTTGGCTAGGCTTCAACCTATGACCACAGTACTTTTTAGTTGGGAATTTTAATGCTAGGGTTGGAGAGAGAAATGAGAATCTTTTTATAAAATAATTTAAAACCCAGATAAAAGACAATCCAATCGTGAATTAAAGAAGATCCAAAGATAAGAAAATTAACAGTGCTTATTATCAAAGAATGATTTGGTGATATTAAAAGGATGTATTCAGTTATATATTTCATAAAGGGGTACGTGTAATAGATTATTTTGTTGCTTCTACTGACCTCCTTCAAAGACTTGAAAGTTTGGAAGTGAAATAAAATAATAAAAAATACATATAATACATATCTCTCCTCAGCATCTCAAAATGCGGCACTTCCTTTTCACACAGTCCCATCTGCTCCCCCCATCCTTACTTGCTAGGCAGGGGACTAGCTATCTCCTCCAGCATCAGTGGTGCTTGGCCACAGCAATTTCCCAACAATCAAGGGCTGTTGAGGAGATAGCCATAGCCAGCTAGACACATGACATTACTTTGCAATCTTAAAAACTTAAAGAGGCTTCCAGTTTTCTCTGTGACATATATAACTATAATTACAAATTTACCTGATGTTTACAAAAAAACCTCTCTTTTTTCTGTTGTCCAAATTCCTCGTTCAGTAAAACCCACTAATCATCAAATCATTATTAGATTTTTAATGCAAAAAATCTATAAGGGGTTTCCAATCCACAATAAACAAACTTATTGTCTTTTTTCTATTCAATGAAGAAAATGCGGCACTTCCTTTCCACACAGTCCCATCTGCACCCCCATTTCGAGCTACGCATGAGGCTATCTACCTCCTTCAGCATCAATAGTGCTTGGTCAGGGCAATTTCCCAAAAATCAAGAGCTGTTGAGGAGATATCCACAGCCAGGTAGACACATGGGCATTACTTTGCAGTCTTGAAAAGACTGTGGTATTGAGATTGGAATCCAAACGGTAAAACTATGAATGGATTTTTAAAATCATCTGCTGCTTCATGAGGTATTTCAGATTGCCTTAACAATCTTGAGCGGGATCCCTTGAGAGCCGTTGTGAAGCAGTAGTTCAGAGTGTTGGACCAGGTGTGTGTGTGTGGGCCAGGTGCTGTCAAGTCACAGACAACTTATGGGGGTGACCCCAGATGGCTTTCAAGGCAAGAAACAAACAGAGCTGTCTCTTGCCTGCCTCCATGTAAGGACCCTGGACTTCCTTTGTGGTCTCTCAAACAAGTACCAACCAAAGCAGAGCTTCCTTTGTGGTCTTTCACATCCTCGCTCTGTCATGGAAGGCAGAACTCACTGGGTGACCTTAGTGCCCGTCTCATACTCTCAGCTTAACCTATCTCACAAACTGTGAGGCATTTCTCTCCCCCCTTAAATGTTCCCCTCGCCCTTCAGATTAGTGAGATGGAATATGCAGAGTTGGTTTCATGCAGATGGTGCCATTTTAGATGATACAACATCCTGAGGGGGGGAAAGGACCTTTTAAGAAGTGGGTGGCTACCTAGAGGCTCTTGGACCTCAGAAGAGCAGAAAGAGGAGCCAACTAGATGCAGAGGGTGAAAGAATTCCTGGACAGGTAGTGAAGAAAACCAGTAGGAGAGGCGGGGGGTTTTTTTTGTCTTAAGCAGCAAAACTAAAGGCAACCCAAACAGAGCTGCGGGGGGAAGAGACACCATAATGGAGTCGGTGTTTTGGGAAGCCTCCTTCTTATTAGTGACCTACCAAAGCTGAAGTTGATGTAAGAATCTGCTCATTGCATACACAGAGCATATTGCTAAGTGGGTGATTCTCCATGTTTCTCTGATGGTGCACAAGAAGGTATGCCCCCCCCCCCAAACCCTGACCAACTCTAATGACAAGAGGGATGTACTTTGGCAAGGGCATCCATTTTACCTGCTTTTCATTTTTTTTTTACCAACTATGGTCCCTAAAGTGACGCCTAATAATTTTGCAGAGTAATGTTTAAGGAAGTAATCTTTGCTTTCCCACTTCCCACCCCGGCAAAGCTCCTTATAGAAACTGTTTACTACCACTTTCTCTTTTCTGGTTCCTGTCGATTTCAAGCCACAGAAGCAAACAAGGCAGCAGTGGCACACCGGTGGCTCCTCTCCGCATGCAAGAAAAGTAAGTGTCCTTGGAGGTTTGGAGAGAAGGGGGGAAGCTGAGTCAAGAAAGTCAAGAAGTTCTAGGGATAAAGAGGAAATGAAACTGAACTGAAGCAGGGTGGGGGGGGGGATAGAAATGCACACACCTGCTGGTGCACATGCCCATTAAGAAGCTGGTCAATGGCTTACTCATTTGATTTCTTCATCGCCCAGGTCTTGGAGAGTCTGTAACCAATGACTCAAACCAAGCCTGAATTCAACCCAAAGACATTTCTTAGAGAGATTTCCCTGCCCCCTCCCCTCCTCCAGATTTAGAAGTGAACCAGAACTGGAACCAAAACTCCTCAACGCAAAAACTGTTGGTGGTTCAAAATGTGTGTTAATATGGAGCAGATCAGGAGCTCCTCTTGAGGAGGGAAGAAACCTCTCTGCCTCCTCCATCCATAGGCATGCAAGCTAGGAGGGCTCCATCTTTCTGAGGTTACCCCTAGATATGAAGTCATGGGTCAGAACAAGAGAACAGATTCTGGGATCCTAAGAAGAAATTCTGAAAGCAATCCTAAGCAGGTCTACTCACAATTCCCTGGGGCTTACTCCCAGGAACGGGCTCTTAGGATTCCACTTTCTCTTAGATAAAGATTAAAAACAACCCAAATGAATCCAAATAAATGGTTTGGGCTTTCTAGAGAGGTGTTTCAAATGATGGATTTGAATCTGCTTTCTTGGTTTTCCATTTCTAAAATCTGTGTTAGAAAATAAATGTGCAATTATCTGTCCAACTAAATCAGACCAAGTAGGGTTGCTAGCTCTCGCCTGGGAATTCTGGAAGATCTGGGACAGTATGTGAGAAAAGTAGTTTGAGGAGTAGAGGACTCGGTGGGGATATGATGCCGTAGAGTCTCTTCTCCGAAGCTCCATGCATCTGACGAAGAGTGAAGAGTGACGAAGAGTGATTCTCGAAAGCTTATGCCACAGTAAAGTTGGTTAGTCTTAAAGGTGCTACTGGACTCTTTTCTATTTTGCTACTACAGACTAACACAGCAAACTCCTCTGGATCTCCAAAGCTGCCGTTTTCTCTAGGTGAACTTAATTTCCTGGTCTGGGTCAGAAAAGATTATAAATCCAGGAGAACTCCAGACTCCACCTGGGAGTTGAATGTCTGCCTGTCCATCTATCCATTCTCAAATATATTTGATGATGTTTTACTACTACAGTAAAAACAGAAAAGAATCTATTTATAAATAACTTGGTTTTCAGCCTACTTTGTGTCCATTTTGCACAAACTTGGCACAATATCCGGTCTTCAGAATCCTGCATATACTATTTGTGCTGCTTTTACTATATAACATATTTCTCCACCTTTTGTTAGAACATTTTGACATAGAGATGAAGATGCACCAAGGGATTAAAATCCAAGTCAGTCCTACAATGATTGATTTGTTCAGTCCAGAAAATAATTGCCCCTGGGACATGCTTTCCAGATACAGGAAAACATGCCCAGTTCCTTTTAGCACTTCCAACAGTGAGAATCATAGTTAGAATGAATCTTAATATGCTTAGCTAGGCTGCATTCAGATGGGGCAGTTAAATGAAAATGTGCGCAAACCCAGCTTGTGGCAGGTTTATGCACATGCATGGTTCTTCCACCTGCCCTTCTTGCATGGTATATGAGGAAGGAATGGTGGTGCAAGGCAAGCTTACCCCGACATAAGAATGCAAGTGTATAGTTCTACTGGGCAAAGTTTTCCTTCCATCCACCAGCATCCAGGCCACCCTAGGTAAGAATCTTTCCTTGTGGGAGAAAAGGAGGGGTTGCTGGTCTTTTAGATGCGGATAGCATTGTGATAGTGTGCTCACACAGTAGCTGCTGTAGCATAGTGGATAAGTGGTTGGGCTGCAAATCAGCACCGTGCTGGTTCACATCTCACTGCTGCCATGAGCTCAATAGGTAAGCCACTCCTCTCATCCTCAGTTCTCCAGCTGTATTGTGGGGGTAATAATAACACTGACTTTGCTCACTGATCTGAGTAGGCAGGCACTAATCTGTCTGGAAGAGTGTTATATAAGCACGTTGTTGCTGTTGTTATTGTTATTACATTCCCTGTCTTCAGTATGCTTCCTCCCCCAGTCATATCATGCTAACCAGGTGCAATATAATGGGTACACTCATGGCTTTTTTTCAGGGGGAACGCGGGGGAACGGAGTTCCAGAACCTCTTGAAAATGGTCACATGTCTGGTGGCCCCGCCCCCTGATCTCCAGACAGAGGGGAGTTTAGATTGCCCTCCGTGCTGTTGCGCGGAGGGCAATCTCAACTCCCCTCTGTCTGGAGATCAGGGGGCAGTGCCACCAACCATGTGACCATTTTTCTCTGAGGGCAACCCACTGAGTTCCACCATCTCTTTTCCCAGAAAAAAAGCCCTGGGTACACTGATGATTGTTGTTTATTGTTGCTACACCAATGTGCCATAAACATTATGTTCCAATGGTGTGGGAACACATTTGAGGAAACAGCAGTGCTGTAAAGTCCTTTTGGCATGTAATAGTCAGCTTTCCCCAAGCCCATCAGGCTTTAGGCAGATGCAAAGGAGGAGAGGGAATCTGTACCCTGAAATGCTGCGCAGAAGACAAAATTTTAGCAAGATGGGCTTAACATTCCCTTGGTGGTATTCCCTCTTCGGGCCAAGCTACAAGTGACGAATGACACTTGAACGGCAAGTGTATTTCTCCCTGTTCACTTGCCCTCCACTCAATCCACTTGCCGTTCAAGTGTCATTCATCACTTGTAGCTTGGCCCTCAATCCACTTGCCATTCAAGTGTCATTCGTCACTTGTAGCTTGGCCCTTCTTCACAACATCTGCTCATTCTAACTGACAGAGGTGGGGGAGGGAGACTGGGTTCCTCCTGATCTTTGGTTTGCACGTTCTAATAGTTGCTCCAAGCATACCTGCTGTCAGTTTTGTCCTGATCTCTTTACTGTCCCACGTTCCTCCTTTCCCTGCTACAGAGTTCCTACCCCAGAAAGAAACTTCCAGTGGTTACGGCTGCCTGCCAGGGGGCAGGAAGCACCAGCAACTCATGGATCTCCCCTGGAAGGTGCTGAATCCGGATTTCTCTGCAACTTTAATCGTTCTCATCTTTGCTTGCCTGAATAAAGGTTGGTGTGATATATGGAAAAAATTCTGGGAAAAATGAGGTGCTGTGAAAAATCATGGCAAGGGAGGGCATAAATGCCTGCGATAGGAATTTCCCATCCCTGTCATTTTGGTAACATCTAGTCATAGAATCCCATAACTGGATTGCACCACCTTCACTGTTTCTTACCCCTCAAGCAGGAGCCAGGACACTGGGGCAGAGATATAATGAGGTTGTTTGCTGGACGTGCCCAAGAAAGCAGCTTGACAAGGTTCTTGCATCTTCTGAACTGTGTGGAAAGGACCTTGGACCCCCTTGTAACCATCTGCAGTCTCCCCTCTTACTCTGAGTCCTGGGCCACCTGAAACACTGCTGTTAGGCTGAGGGTTTGAGGTCTGCCTCTCTGCCTGGATATGCCTAAACACATCCACCAAGCAGTGAGCTCTTGGCATATTTGGGTGCTTTCCAACGTCCAGAATGTCCTTGGTAGAACTATAGAAGGGCCAAGGCAAAACAGAGCTTAGCAACCCCTCTGTTCATATGCCAGTTAACTTCTGTCTTCTTTCTCTGGAAGGTCTGCTGAGCCAAAATATGGAGTATAAACTGATAGTTCCAGACTTAATCTCTGTGCAACACGGCCTGTGTGTCCACATTCCCTGCAACTTCACTTACAATTATTTAGACAGGGAAATCTCCGATCAACTGTATGGTCATTGGTTTCAGAAAAAAGATGGATATCGACGCCGTCTTGTCTGTGGCTACTGCACCCCTCAAGGTAAACTTGTGGCCACCAATGACAAGCAGGAGCAACTCCTGCCATCTGTTGAGAACCGTTTCCAGTTGACAGGCAATCTAGAGCAAGGTGATTGCTCCTTCAGCATCCTCAACGCCCAGTTGGAGGACATAGGAGAATATTACTTTGTCATTTGGAACAACGAAATGGGACACAGCTACGAAAATCACAGGCTGCTTCGAATTTTTGTGACAGGCAAGACTTTCCTCCTTATTTATTTCGTAACTATTGGGTTGCCTCCTATGCTACAGAGGTAGAAAAGCTAGATTGTTGGCTGCAGACTTTGTGCAGAACAGAGAAGAAAAGGAAGCTCAAGCGCCTCTTGTTTCCTGTTCCTCCACATCCTGGTCATGTTTGAAAGACACCCTTCACATCTCTTGCTGCAGGAGCAAAGCTGCTCTCTTCCCTGCTAGAGAACCTGCATCTTTTTTTGGACCCTTTGGGAAACCGGATATGTGAAGCAGTTGCGCTTCCTGTTCCTAACGCATCCTCATTGGAGTAGGGGAGGGGGAGCTCAGTCGTTTCTTGCCTATAATTTACCTAC
The DNA here is from genome assembly GCF_028583425.1 of Eublepharis macularius. NCBI lineage: Eukaryota > Metazoa > Chordata > Lepidosauria > Squamata > Eublepharidae > Eublepharis > Eublepharis macularius. The sequence goes on along the minus strand of NC_072804.1, from coordinate 48,534,838 downwards.
TAAAAATTTCCTTTCCTTGCACTGTTTTTCTCCTTGAAGGGGAAAAAGATACCTGCAGTGCAGTCTTAATCAGAGTGACACCCTCCTATGAATGTTCAAGGGTGTAATTCGTAGAAGGGGGTAACCCTGTTATAATTACATTGCTAGTTTTGTCAAAAAGAGTCCAGTAGCACCTTTAAGACTAACCAATTTTATTGTAGCATAAGCTTTCGAGAATCAAGTTCTCTTGTCAGATGCATGTTACAGAGACTGGTCAAATATAGAAGAGGAGGAAGGAGAAGGGGAGGAGAGAGAAGAGGCAAAGGGGGGGAAACCAAAACATTCCTTTGCTAGTATATGTAAACATCTCCTTTTGATGTGTGGATCAGTTGGCTTCAAAGGAGTTTGCCCTGTTAGTTTGTGGCAGCCAAACAGCTAGACCATCATACTGCATTGGAATTGGATCGTCTAGCTGTTTGGCTGCCACAAACTAACAGGGCAAACTCCTTTGAAGCCAACTGATCCACACACCAAAAGGAGATGTTTACATATACTAGCAAAGGAATGTTTTGGTTGCACCCTCCCCACCTAATTGCCTCTTCTCTCTCCTCCCCTTCTCCTTCCTCCTCTTCTATATTTGACCAGTCTCTGTAACATGCATCTGACGAAGAGAACTTGATTCTTGAAAGCTTATGCTACAATAAAATTGGTTAGTCTTAAAGGTGCTACTGGACTCTTTTTGATTTTGCTACCACAGACTAACACGGCTAACTCCTCTGCATCTATTGCTAGTTTTGGTATTCCTTCCCTATTGCAATCGCTACTGCCATTCTATTGTCAGGGAAAGATGTTTTTGTTTCATTTATTTTTTTGCTTCATGCTTTCTTTCTGTGATGGAGCCTATTGGAAATTACTGTTGTTCCGATAGGCTGCAGCTTCGGGAACTGAGTTGCCAATCTGCAGGTGGGGCCTGGACTTCTCCGGGAATTGAATACTGATCTCCATACTACAGAGATTAGTTCCTCTGGAGGAAAGGGCAGTTTGGGGGAATGAATTCAATGGCATCCTATGCCCACTGAGATCCGCTCCCCAACACCACCCTTCCGAAGCAATGGCCCCAAGTCTCCAGGTGTTTCCCAAGCCAGTGTTGGCAGCCATGTTTTGGAATGAGCTAAAAGACATATAATGGTTGAAATGCCAGACTACAGTCTGAGAGACTCAGGTTCAAATCCCTGCTCTGCCATGGAAGCTCACTCGTAGTACCATTGCAAGATCACTTTCCTAGAGTAAGCCCCACTGAACACATTTCAGTAGGGATCTGAGTAGACCTGCTTCACTGACCTTGGTGCTCTCTGGCTGACAGTGGGCCAGTCACACTCTCTGTGACTAACCTACCTCTTAGGGTTGTTGTGAGGATAAAGTGGAGGAGGGGAGAACGTTTTAAGCAGCTTCGGGTCTGGACTGAGAAGAAAAGTGGGGCATAAGATAAAATAGAAAAGACAGAGGAGACCATCCATAATGCTTGTCGTATATAACCTGCTTTCAGTTAATCACCCAGTAAATTTTCGTTTAATACCTGTCTGGGAATTTTCCTTTGCTCAGAGTTTGCAGAGAAACCACGGATCCTGAACTCATCTGCGGTACTTTCAGGAATGGAAGTTGTTTTCACCTGTTCAGTGCTGGGTCCCTGCTCTAAGATGGAGCCTACCTTTCGTTGGATAACTAGATTGACCGGACATGAAACGCCTTACTGGAGCCATCAGCAGAGCAATGGCAGCTGGACCTACGGGTCCAACTTCACCTTCACACCGTCCCTGAATGATCAGGGCAAAGAGCTCACCTGCCGGGTCTGGTACCCTAATATAAAGAAATATGTTCAGAACTCCTTCCTTCTTGACATAGCTGGTGAGTAGCTCCCTTTGCTTTATATTGACTTCCTTCCTCCAGGAACTATCACTGTGTTCCCCTGGGCCCACATCAACCCCTCTTTTTCCTTGGGCTACCCTTTAGATGTTCTCACCACACTCTATATTATTTCAGATCCATTCCAGACTGTCGAGATCTCCACAAATGCCACAAATCATGGGCATCTTGGTAAGACACCGAAACTGAAAACATTTAAATATCCTTACCTGTCACTCTCCCATCCCAGCCACAGGCTTGTGATTCCCTGGTCTTCTTATCAGGACACCATTAGGAAGTAGAAAATCCCCAGAGCGCTCCTGCACACCTAACAAGGTCAAGTCTTGAGAGCATGCAGTGGAAAGTCATCTCGACGTGGCCAGTGGAAACGGGGATATTTGTGACATCTTATGCAGGAGGGGGACCAACAAGGCTCATAGCAGTGTTTTGGATAGTAGCTCCAGTCCCAAATCCACACAACTTAACGTTCACCCCCATGTGTAAACTATAGGGTTGAGACAGTTCAGGTTTCACATGGGGAAAATTCAAGACTTAGGCCTTCTTCTCATCTGCAGGAAAAAGAGGCTCTGAGGTCGTAGAATGGACTTCAGACTTCGCGTAGTGTACTCTAGCTTTCATAGTTCTTTTGCATTAAAAAAAACACTCCATCATGCAAACAGAAAATTAGTACAGCAGGGGAAACAATTCTCCCTCTCCTTTCTTAGCTGACTTTCTGAGGGATTTCTTTAATATAGGGATGCATTCCAATATGTGCTCCTCCACTTTCAGTCTGATGTGGCACCATCCATTCTACAAGATCAGTATTTTACCACTTCATCTTCCTCTACATCCTTCTACATGTACAAAGCAGGCCTTGGAATGAGAAAACATCCATTGGAGATTGATGGCAAGACGATTATTATAATGAAGGAACTGCCCAGATCAGTGTTATTGGACCGGAAAAAATATAAAGTGCTAATTCAGACTTTGAAGGACATGAATATTAGGTACAGATGGGAGCTACCGGAAGGAGTGTCCTTTGAGTTTGGAGGGGCAAAAAAACGCATCAGATCTGAGCGGGAGATGGAGCGATTTATTAAGGACAATGAAAAAGACTTACCAACAAAACTATGAATATGGAGTGTAAAGTATTATCTTGGAATGTAAATGGACTAAACTCACCGAATAAGAGGAAAAATATTTTTCATTGGCTACTAAAACAAAAATGTGATATTGTTTGTTTGCAGGAGACCCATATTAGAAAACAGGATGTAAAATATTTAAAATCTGGAAAATTGGGCAAAGAATTTGTAGCGGCCTCCAACAAGAAAAAAAGAGGAGTGGTGTTGTACATAAAGGAGGAGCTGCAGCCAAAATTTGTTATGAGAGATGTGGAAGCTAGATTTGTAGCAGTGGAATGTAATTGGAATTTAAAGAGAGTGTTGGTAGTCGGACTTTATGCACCTAATGGTGCAAAGGAAAGCTTCTTTGAGGATTTAAGGAAGCATTTAGACGATCTTGCATATGACCAGATAATTCTTGCTGGAGACTTCAATGGAGTGACAGATTTGGAATTAGACAAAAAGACTACAACAGCACAAAAGAAAAGAGGACTATTGCCAAAGCTTTTTTTTGAGTTGATTCAACAAGAGACTCTCGAAGATGTATGGAGGAGAGAATATCCTAAAACCAGACAGTTTACTTTTTATTCTGCAAGGCATCTTACATTATCAAGAATTGACATGATCTGGGCCTCAAAAGACTTAGCGTTATGGACTAAGGAGGTAGAAATAATGCCGATGGTAGGCTCAGATCACAACCCAATTATATGGAAATTTGGAAAAAGGAGAAAAAGGAAAGCCTGGAGAATAAATGAGGACTTGTTACAGGAAAGAGAGAATATGGAAATATTGAGAAGAGAGACAAAGTTTTTCATACAATACAACGTGAACAAAGAAGTACCAACCAACAAAGTTTGGGATGCATACAAGGCGGTTGTAAGGGGCATACTAATGGACTTAAATGGTAGAGCAAGGAAAAAGAAAGAGGAGAAAAGACAAGAGATTGAGGAGAAAATAAAAGCCAAAGAAGCACAGTTAAAAAAGAGACCAGGAAAAAAGAAAATATACCAGGAAATCAAAATTCTTCAAGAACAGCTAACAGCAATGAGTAATAAAGAATTGGAGTGGAACCTTAAAAGATTGAATCAAAAAGCGTTTGAGGGTGCCAATAAACCTGGGAAATATTTGGCATGGCAATTGAAGAAGAAAAGGGAAAAGAAAACAATAAATAAAATCTGTGAAGAAAATAAAACGTACTTGGAGCAGACTACCATCAGTAGAGCCTTTTATAAATTTTATGCTAAGCTGTATAATAAAAAAGAAGTAAACAAAGAATCAATAGCATCATATCTGGAGAAAACCAAACTTCCAGAAATCTCGGAAGCTTGGAGAAATAAGTTGAACAGTGAAGTAACTGATGAGGAAATAAGTAAGGCAATACAATCCGCAAATCTAGGAAAGGCGCCAGGGCCAGATGGACTTACGGCTAAATTTTATAAGATAATGGCCAATGAACTGGCACCATTCCTAAAAGAGGTGATGAATGGAGTTTTTAGGGATCAAAGGATTCCAGATACTTGGAGTGAAGCGAATATATCATTGATCCCAAAAGAGGGCCAAGACCTGACCAACGTGAAAAATTACAGACCTATATCACTACTTAACAATGACTATAAAATTTTTGCGAAGATATTGGCGGAGAGATTGAAGGGGTGGCTCTCGGAAGTTATAGAGGAGGAACAAGCAGGCTTTTTGCCAGACAGACAAATAAGAGACAATTTAAGGACAGTGATCAATGCTATTGAATATTATGACAAGCGTTGTGACAAAGAGGTTGGTTTCTTCTTTGTAGATGCTGAAAAAGCGTTTGACAATTTAAACTGGGACTTTATGTTTGCCACTATGGAAAAGCTACAACTGGGAGAAAGATTTGTCAAAGCAATTAAGGAAATTTATAGAGACCAGACTGCAGCAATTGTAGTGAATGATGAACTGACCAAGAAATTGACGATTAGTAAAGGAACAAGACAAGGTTGCCCGTTATCTCCATTGTTGTTCATTTTAGTATTGGAGATTCTGATGATACAAATACGATAAGACGAGGAAATACGAGGAATAAAAATCAAGGACTATTCATATAAGGTCAGAGCATTTGCAGATGACATAATGTTAATTGTAGAAGACCCACTGGAGAACATGCCAAAAGTGATAGATAAGATTAAGGAGTTTGGAGACTTGGCAGGTTTCTTCATTAACAAAAAGAAGTCAAAGATACTATGCAAAAACATGACTAAGCAGAAACAACAATTGTTAATGGAAACAACGGATTGTGAAGTAACTAGTAAGGTGAAATATTTGGGAGTTGAGCTGAGTACAGTCCATTGGAAGGTCAGAAATCTCTTAAAGTGCCAGTGCTATATAAACTTCAGATTACAATATATAATATAATACCATACCCTCTGCAGCCCTATTGGGGTGAGGAGGTGGTAGGACGGACGGGCCCACCTCCCAGCCCTTTCCCACCATGATTGGCCGGCACTGGGGAGGGAGCAATGCCAGGCCCAGCCACCCTGTCCTCCCCCCGCCCAGACTGGAGTGCAGCAGAGGGGGCAATGCCTGGCCCGGCTGCCCTGCCCTCTCCTTGACCAGATCATGGTGCGGTGGAAATTATATATTGTAATCTGAAGTTTATATAGCACTGGCACTTTAAGAGACTTCTGACATTCCTATGGACTATACTTGTGTTAAAGCCTTGCCTTTGTAAGCAAAAACTACTTTGTTCAATAATACCACACAGCTGACATACTAAAAATAGTTTTGAGAAATTTATATATATGATTGTTTGAATTGCCTTTCATTGGTATCTTTAGTTAGTTGGTCACAGTTTTTTTCTCCCTTTGGTACCCCTGGAAAAAATAGCAGCTATAGAGAGCAGGTGGTATGGCTTTAAACCCAGTTGAGGACCCTCTCCTCCAACTTCTGTCCTCCCCAATCAAAACTGTGAAATCTACAGGAATTTCCCAACATGAAGATAGCAACAAACACCATAAGACCATCTTTTCTAAGTTGGACCCATTTCTCTTGCAGCTTTGTGCTTACCTGAAGCCAAAGGGGATCTGGAGTCAGCCATGGCCCGAGAAGGTGAAAGCATCTGTCTGGTTTGTAAAACAGAGAGCAGACCTGACCCAGTCCTGAGCTGGATTAAGGAGGACAAGACCCTCAATGGGACCAGACAGGACAAGGCCTACATTCTCCTGCTATTACAGGTCAGACCAGAAGATGCAGGGCAGTACCAGTGCCGAGTGAAGACTCCATATGGCTCCACCAGCAAGATCCTGCAGTTGTGTGTGTTGTGTAAGTACTGAGGTTCTCGAGGGCAGTGGAGGGTTTACCTGAAGACATTCATCATAGGCTTGGCTTGTATCACCAATCATTCCTATGAGTTTTTAAATAATTTCTGGTGGGCTGTGTTGGTCTGTAGGAATAGAGCAAGATCCAGGTCCAGTAGAACCTTAAAGACGAGCTAGATTAGTTTTTAAAGTACATGATAGACACCTTCTTTCACAATCACACCTGCCGCTATTTGGACCTCTGGAAATCTGCATGGCTGTGATTGTACTGCCATGTGAGGCAACAGAGAGGCTTGGATGCTGTGGAAGATCTCAGCAGACAGACGGATTTCCATCGATGACCCCCCCCTCTTCTCTTCCTCTTCCTACTTTTCCTCCTGCTGCCCAAAATGTCTCCCAAAAGCTGCTCTGGGGGAACAATGGACCCCCCCCAGAAAAAAAACATGAGGGGGGAGTTACAATTTTGCTGCAGAAGGGGGGAAATCGGCCAAAATGCAGGCTTGGAAATGGTTGGCAGGACCCTACCTGGCGCATAATGCACTGGAATCACGTGATGTTTTTACAGAACATCCTGTAAGGATAGTTTAAGGTAGCATAAATGTGCCGTCATGTGGTGAGACCTTAGTTGTGAGGTCTTGAAAATACTGTGTGAAATCTGTTTGTTCTCTTTCCCCACATGAGAGTACTTTTATACAACATTGGACCAAAGTAGACTGACAGGGCTTTCTAGTCTCTCACCAAAAGAAAAAAGAACTGTGAAGTAGGGGAGGGGGCAGCCATTGCGAGTCCAGGTAATCCCTGCCCTCTCTACAAAAGAAGGTAACCATAGGTGAGGGGAGCTCAGAGCTGGTGTGGCGCAGTGGTTTGTATGTTGTGTTGGACAGGAAAGAACTTGAGTTTGCTTACTTGGTGACATTATGCCATCTCTCTCTCTCTCTCTCAGCCTCTCAGCCCTTCCTCACAGGGTTGTTGTGAAGCTAAAATAGAGAAGAAGCATACTGTGCATATTTCTCAGAGTTTCTTGGAGGATGGGTGGAATATAAATTTAATAAACAAATAACTGTTTCTCCCCTCTTCGATCCATCATTGATTCAAACACTTTTCTGTCAGCCTGGCTTCTGAGAGAGCAATTGCCCCAGAGTCCTCCTAGACGGGGAGAAAGAAGCAGGTACCCAGCAGCCGCAGCAGCAGAGACTTTCTTTTCCCATCCAGCTCAAAATGGGGATTACTTGGGGTCATCGCCCTTGCCGCTGCCTCTTCCCTCTTTGCAATTCACTTCCCAAAAAAAGTTGCCAAAACATTAATATCTAAAAAATTAAATCATATTGGGAAGTTGGATAAGCTATGAAAAATTAAATTGATTGCAAACAGGGAGCAGGATTGGGATCATTCTGGAAAGTGGGAAACGAATGCCTACAGCCTCGAATGTCATCGGAACATTTACCAAATTGTAATGTTATGAGACCTTGGTGTGTATAGCAAATACATACCAGGCAGGGGATTTCCCTGGAGAGTTATTGCTGACTCCAGGAGAGCATTAGATCCTGTGTTTTAAGAACGTGAACACCACGGAGTTCATCAGTAGCAGTCCTGGCTCCTACCTGGTGGAACGCTCTGTTTACTGAGACCAGGGCCCGGCTGGATTCACTAGCTTCCCACCAAGCCTGTAAGACAGAGTTGTTCCACCAGGCTCATGGCTAAGGTTGGGCCTCCACTGGCCGGAGGATGAAACATCTACCTCCTCTCCCGGTGAAAGTTGCCCATCACTGTTTGTTTTTCAGATGCTGTTACTGTGCTGCTGTATCCAGGTGTACTGCTGTATTGTTTGTTAATAGTTGTATTACTGCCACCAGGCAAAAGAATGCTGCTATTTTTATATGATGTTTTAATATGGAATGTTTTAAAATTATTTTAAGGTTGTTATGCACTCTGAGCCCACTTGCGGGGAGGGTGGAATACAAATATGATAGAAATAAATAAATATCTGTTCCAGATCCACCGAGGACAGTGGTGATCAGTGTCTCCCAAGCTTATAGAAGAGGCCAAGACCTAATCCAAGGTAACTTGGAGCATATTAGGGGGCAGAGATCAGTGACCTTTCTCTGCTAGAGCATGCGGGTGCCAAGGGTCTGCTCCTCTTTCACAGGGTTGACCTGCCCCTTTACTGTGCTTACAGGTCCCCCCAAGCATGTGCCAAACGGCTCCCAGCTGATGGCCCAGGAAGACGACTCCTTGTGGCTGCTCTGTACGGCCCAGAGCTTCCCTCCCAGTGAAACAAATTGGATCAAGGGGAACAGGACTTTGGATCGTCACAGCCCCTCTCCAGATAACTGGCTGGAACTGACCAACTTAACAGTCAAAGATGCAGGCCAATATGCCTGCCGAGCAGAGAACTCCCTAGGCTCTGTTCAGGGGATTGTCCACGTCTCCGTACTACGTGAGTGAGTGGGGATGCTGGCAAAGGGCTCAGCTGACCTACAGCTCAAGGATGTCAACAGGGCAATGTTTTCTTGTTTCAGACACCCATAAGGAGTTTTGGGGGTCTTCCATGAGCCTATTCCTGATACTTCTGTGCCTGATCAAGTAAGTATTTCTCCATCTGTCCTGGGGGGGGGGGGCATTTGGTCTGAGAAACAAACTAACATTGGTGGAGGTTGGAGGGAATAGATATCACAATAAGAATTTCTGCAGATCTGCCATGTATCTTCTTGAGCCACTTTAGGCAATTCTACTCTGGCTAATGACTCTTTTCTCCTGATATCTGCTTGGTAGGGTTTTGCTTTGTTTCCTGTCCTTCTCACTCTTTGGGTTTTTGAACCAGAAGAAAGTGCTATCAAGAAGGGAGTGAAAGATGATGAGGAAGTTATAAACTGGATGGATCTACTGCAATTCCCCTGCCCATGGAAGGCAAGAATATCTCACAAATGTTTTAAAAAATACAGAGGTATTTGAAAATGTTTAAAGAGAAGAAAAAATACCAATATCAGCATAGAAGCTTCATGCAAACTAACATGGGGGAGCTATGCCATCTTTTTAAAAAAAGACATTTAAAAATCATGTAAGCAATATTAATTTATTTTGTACTTGACAAGGCCAGAGCAGAGAATGAAGACAATTACAAGAGAGAAGAAACCATCAAGTTCACTTCAATAACAGTGTAAAGGAAAATGTATAAACATGTATATTAAAAAATAAAACTGGGATAAACGCGATGTCTTTAAAGGTTGATTGAAAGGAGGGAGAATTGAATTGTTGTTCTCATACAGAAAGTATCAATAGTCCCTTGATATCTCGATTTTGGTCAGAAATACTAAATATTATTAAGGAAATAACAGGGTACAGTGTCCCTATGTCACCAAAAGTAATCTTCTTGGGACTGTGGGATCAGACATCGATCCCAAATGTTAGAAGAGACCTTATCAACTCTCTCCTGGTGGCAGCTAGGAGTGCAATAGCAACCAAATGGAAAGACCAATCTCCACCTACTACAGAACTTTGGTTTACAAAAATCTGGAACCATTTGATAATGGAAAAAATAACTGATAATCTACATCAGACGGAATATCAGTCTTCGGGATCAAACTTCTGGGAAAAATGGATCCCATTTTATGAATTCATAGAAGCAAGAGATCTGCAACCTCCCTCTTCACACCACTCATTGTTAATGTATTAAAGTTGAAGCACTGTGTTAATATTTTTAAATGCAATGTATTATATTGGTTTGTTGTTTAATTATTGTTACAGTTCTAAAATTGAATAAAAATATATATTAAAAAAAAAAAGAAAGTATCAATAGAGAGCCAGGTAGAAACTTTATGCAATAGACGAAGACTGACAAGGGATAGCATGATAAAGGGGCTGAAAAAAATCCAAAAGGTGTTCAAGGCGTTTATATGCCACATACATTAACAAACAGAATAGGACAGAGGGAGCTTTGTAAAATTAAGGAAAGAGTAATGAACTGTGGAGGAAGCTGAATGTTCCTCAGGGAGAAATAAACAACCAAACATGCAGAAACAGGGTTCATGTGGGAATGGTGCTAGCATGCACAGTAGACCAACACATTTTTAAAAAAAAAATTTTAAATTTCTTTATTTAAAAAAATCTAGAGTCTTTCAGAGTGATACAGCCAGCTTGAGCTGAGTGGGTCAGTGGTATCATGCAGCCACACATGGCAGGTATCAGCAAAGTGGTGGCTCTGGCTGTCGGGGACTGCTCACCCAGCCTTCTCCTGCCTCCCCTGTTTTCCCCACTGCTCAGAAGGAGGAAGAGAGGAAGAGCAACCAGATGCTCCTTTGCCACCGGATTCCATGCGTATCCGGCTCACTGGCAACGGTGGCTCCTTGCTTGCCCAGGTCCATGCATATCCAGGCTTTGGCAGCTCCATGCACACCCAGTTTGCAATATTGGAGGGGGGGGGATGCTCTCACCATGCTAGCTGGTGGCTTAGGACACCGAAATCTCTTGGACTGGCTCTGATTGTGTGAGTCATTTTCAACACTTTAAAACTGCATACAGCAACAATGAAACATTGCAAGGAAACCCACAATAATTTAGATTAGAAAACCAATGCTGGAAACCCATCAGACCCCAACTGCATTATACGATGGTCTAAAAAATAAAGTGTGGCATTACAACAGGTAGCTTTCCCCCTGACAGAATGTCTGCTCCTTTAAAAGAAGTGTGAGAGCAGGGATTTCATCTGGTGCAGCTTCCCCTCCCTCTGAATCTCCAAGCTGAGGACAGCTGCATCTCTTCAACTGTGTTCCCAAAGCCACCTGTCTGAGGCGCAAAGAAAAGGAACAGCCCAGTAAAGGGGGGTGGGGTGCTAGAGTATTTGCTTTGCATGCAGAAATTCCCAGGTTTGGTCCCCAACATCTCAAAGTTCAGAAGATTTGGTACTGGATAACATGAAAGACCTCTGCCTGACCCTACAGAGCCCCTATGAGTGCACAGACAGCATAAGATATATAGGCCACCAATCTGAATCAGGATAAGGCAGCCTCATGTGCGAGGAAAGGGTGTGGAAGGAGGACAAGAGAGGGTGAAGATCAACCGAGACGTGGACCATCTAGACTTCCTTCTGCTCTAGTCCTGAGTTCCCCTTAATGGGTTTCCTAATGACCGCAAATATAGACAAGCAGCTAAGAGTATTAAAAGAGCTCTGCCAGATCAGATCCAACATCCATCTAGTTCGACATCCCATGTCTGGCAGTGATCCAGCAGATGCTGCTGGGAAATCCATCCGGGCAGAGGGCACAAAGGTATCAGACTTCACGTAACATTTCTCCTTCCTTCCCATCTGGAATTCAAAAGCATTCGGCCTTTTAGCTTGGCTCCTGTCCTGGATAAGAGAAGTGGAGGAGCCTATGAGAATTCATTTTTTCAAAAGTTTTGTAGGCAACATTTCCTTCCTGTACCCTGCTCCTCTGTCTTTACGGTCTGATGGGGGTGCAGGTGATATTGCTTCACTCCAGATGCAGGGAAACCTGCGAATTCCTACATTTTAATGGTGGGAATGGATATCCTTGGGGGCTATGGATCTTTGAGAGTGGTGGGGTTCCTATTCAAGCAGCCGACGGACCAGAAGAAGACGTCTTGTCTTTGTGCCTTGCCAAAAACTGGTATGCAGAAACTGGTAGTTGAAGCTTTTTATCGAAAGAAACTAACCATTATCACCTGCCTGCAGGCCAAGTTGGTGTTAATGGAGGGGAAATGTCAGCATAACTCCCCCCCCCCCAAAAGGGGGTGCTTAAAATGATGAGCTTAGGAAGGATTCAGTGTTTTCTTTTCCACATGAGGGTCTCCTCCTTCTTCTCCAGATGGTTGACAAAGGGTTGAAGACACTGCCCTATGACATCTCTCTGCCTAGCAGATTTCAGTGGAAACATATCCTTAGATAGTCTCTTTCGATCTTCAATCATTAAAATAAAAAACAGAAAAAATAAATACTTATCAGAAACATCCCATCACAAAAAGAAAACTGAAAGTGAAGTGCGCCACCCTGTGGTATAAGTGGTCAGACATGCCCTCACTATATTAATAAGGCTTATGAATATGGCAATATCATAAATCCCTCACCTCATGTGTTTAAAGCTCAGTTGCCTGCCCAGACAGGAAATGGAAGGGTACTGGAATGTGAGCGGTGAAGTATGACTAACTCTCAGCTCCGCACCCTAGAGATGTGCAAGCCCAGGGGCCAGGGTTTCTGGTGCCTGAGGCTGGGGGCAGCCCCAGGTCTGTTGCAGTTCATGCACGCACATTCCCCAAACTGCGTTCCACGTTCCGCCGGCGCTGCCACCACGAGCGCCATAGCACGCGCCCTCGCCCCCGGCACCCCCTCTGGTGCCCTCTTCAGCACCTCATCACTTGAGGCGGGGGCTGGACCTGCCTCAATGGGTGCACCGGCCCTGTGCAAACCCACAGAACAATGGAGGTCTCCAGAAGTATTTGAATCAATCCATTTATACACCCTTCCAATCCTATCCACTCTCCTATTATAGCCTCACCCATCCAGCCATCGTGGATCATCAGTCATCGTTTTACACCTGTACTTCCTCTCAGGAAGGCACGATCAAAACTTCCCAGTTTTATTGTCTCACCCCAGAGATAGTTTCCCAATTCTTTGTCTCCCTCAAAGACGGCCATTAAGCCATTGTTTGGGGGCCGAAGGTGCAGTACTGCTCCAGGGCATGTTCCACAGTAGAATTGGACTGCTCGCTGCCTTTTCTGTGTGTGTGTTTTGAACCCACTCATGCACCCTCGGACTGCATGTCTGAGCCCCTCTCCCTCCTCTTGCGGTGAAGTGGTGGCCACTGAAGTGGCTCTTCCTTGGAGCCAAGCTACAAGTGACGCTTTACACAGGTTGGACACTTGGCAGCTTACCTCAAGTTTTGATGAGAAATGTAGGCGTCCTGGTTTTATAGCTTGGCTCTCCATTACAGCTGCAAGACCAGGATGCCTACATTTCCCATCAAAACTTGAGGGAAGCTGACAAGTGTCCAACCTGTGTCAGGCGTCACTTGTAGCTTGGCTCTTGGACTCCTTCTGTCTTCTGGAACTGGTAATTATAGCCCAACTCTGTAACTTCAATTTTCCTCCCTGTTTTTCTAGTTAGCTCTGTGTATGTGAGGAGTATTTTGTGGGCAACTGATCTTTATTCTTTTAAATAAAAACTTCTTTTTGATTGAACACCTGCCTATCTATTGAATTAGTTCTCTAGAGGAAGGGATCCTCATATACATAGGCACAAAAGATCCCAGTTACCTCCTCTCATTGTCTTCTCCTTGTTGCTAATTCCCCCAATGTGCAAGGTGACCTGTGGTGACAGTGGCTGGCACTGAGAAGAGTAAGTGGACAAAACAGAGGAACGATCCCCAAAGGATGTTGATGGACCCTCTGATAACTGCTGCCTTGGATCTTACCTGGGTAACTATAGTCATGCGACTCAAATAACTCAGAAACAAAGGGGGGCACAGGCAGAAAAGAGGAGAGTGACGTGGTCATGGGCTTGCTGAAGTTGTCAGCTCCCAGCTGGGGCCGAGAGTCCTCCCAAATTAAAAGTGGTCTCCAGTCTACAAAGATCAGTTCCCCAAGAGCAAATTCTAATTTGTCTGGCATCACTTCCCTACTGAACTCCCAGACTTCCTCAAACTCACCAGCCACCACTCCAAATCTCCAGGAATTTCTCAAGCTGGAGTTTTGTGACCCTAGCCTCACCTGGCCATATGTGCAGCAGACCTCAAGAAGATCTCTGAAGCAGAACCCAGGGGAAAAGTCCCATTTAGTTTAGCTCCAAGTGGGATTTTCATGTCCTAGATCTGGCAAGCCTGTTAACGGTAGGCTGTTTTGGAGGTCTTTCATTCACAGGGTCACCTTAAGTCAGAAGTGACTGGATGGCAGATAACACACACACGCCCCACGCACTCGTATACACAGAGTTTTACACTCTAACCACTATACAACACTTAATCTAATTGCAGTAAGCCCGTTTTGAGTTATTTAGTGTGAATTAGAGGAACCTTATGCTCAAGGGTACCTGGAAACATAGAAATGTAGAGTCTCTCTAGACAAGACATCTGAGCGCATGTTCATCAAGTGCTGGGAGATGCAATGTTTGCTGGGAAGTGTAGTTTTAAATAACGAAGTTGGCGGAGATTGCTTCAGAGGGGGTATATTCTCTCACAACCCTCCACCACCTCTGGTGTGCCAGGCTGTCTCCTCTTTCGACAGCCTTTGCCCTGCTGTCCTTGCTGCTTAAAACTTTGAATTAAGTGAGCCTTGGCAGGGCAAAGGCTCCAGAAGGGAGCCAGTCCAGCACGCCAGAGGCGATGGAGGGCTGTGAGAGAATCCACCCCCTCCAGAGTGATCTTCACTGGCACTGTCATTTAAAACGATGCTTTCCAGCTAACATTGCGTCTCCTGACACCTGAAGAACACGCGTCAAAGGTCTTGTGTAGAGAGACTGATTGAGCTGGGAAGAACTCCAAGGGTCATCTAGTCCAACTCCCTGCACAATGCGCAAATTCGCAGCTACCTCCTCCTCTCCACCTCCCCCACTGACCCCTGCTCTGTGCCCAGAGAAAGGCAAAAAACCTGCAGGATCTCCTGGAGGAAAATTCCTTCCTGACCCCAAGTGGCAAGCCAATTTCCGGAAGCGACTGATTTCCGGAAGCGGTTTCGCTGTAGTGTCTCATTTTGGTTATCTTGTTCAGGGAAGATTCACCCTCTTTCTTCTTGTAGACAGACGTTGACTTGCGGAGGGCAGCTTCCTCATCCCTGCCAGCTTCTGCCTTAAAAAGAACAAAACAGGAAAAGAACACTCCGTCCCCTCGCAGTGTGCAATTTGCAGTATTTGCATGCAAATATATGGGGTTTTTTTTGTTCTCTGCAGATCCGGTGCAGACTTTGAAATCCAGAACAAGTCAGGAACTCAGACTGTGTTCTTCACTAAAGACTCCATTCTCCTCTCTGCTTTCAAAACAGAATGGTTGCATTTACAGGGCAATTGTAAACAGGGATACACCAATGAAGTCAATGGACTGGTGTAAGTCTGATTCAAATGGCCATGGTAGTGTGTTGGTTTTGGACCAAAGAAACCTAGGTTTTGGTCCTGACTTCCCACAGAGAATTCTGGCTTTCGGTGCTACACCTCTGAAGATGCCAGTCACAACTGCTGGCGAAACGTCAGGAACTACAATGCCAAGACCACGGCCATACAGCCCAGAAAATCCACAACCACCAACATCCCACTTGCTTGTCACTTGTGGTGCATATACTTCCATTCCATTTTCCTTTTGGGGACGAGATAACAGTGGAAATAATTGTTTAGCTAAATGCCAAGTATTAGAACGATCACTGTGCAATCTTAAACAGAGTTAGACTTAATCCCTTGATGTTAATCCTAACTCTTCTTAATTACATATACTGTAAAGATTTGTAAAAGGAATCGAGATGCTGAATCACAAAAATGACTAGATACAAAAACCCCTCATGTGATATATTCTTTCTAAAGATTGTAAGTCTGTGAAACTGAGAGAAGGCCAAATTTAAAAACCAGCCAATTGGAAAGAATTAAACCAGCTGCGGGGGCTGCGTGTGAACATGCTGTCATACCACACCATGACTATGCTCCACAATTCTCTTGAGACTTCATGGTTCTTCTCTCATTCTGTACTATGTAATTGTTTCCATTCTAGTAATTCAATGAAATAGCTGAATGATTTTTCATTTGGGGGGGATTTGTCCCATCAATGTGAGATAACTTCTTTTTTGTGTGGTTTCTCTCTTTTGGAGTGAAAGACAGCATAGCATCTACATGTCTGTCCAAGAATGAAACTTTCTCAGCTGGAAAGTTCCTAGTTCAAATCTGACATTGGCTATGAATTCATCAATTGGCTAGCAGCAAATTTCAATGTTAGAGTCCTAGTCTGAAATCTAAGGGACAATAATATCTGTGGCCCAGCTGTATTAAACAACAAGCTGAGGGATAAATATACACAACCTGAATATACATAACCAAAGCTTCTAAAATCAGGAAAAACAAAAATGCTACATTTGGAATAAAGCATGTACTTGGACATCTTTTTGTGCCGAATTGGAAAAAAAAGGTCTCTCCTCCTTTGTTCTTTGTTTTCTGATCTTACCAAGATAGTTCATGAGATCAGCATTATATTATGAGTGACGTGCTATTTATTCCTCCTTTCCCATCCCTGAGAAATCTGATTATCATCAATGCTCAACAAAACGGACCTCAGACCCAGAGCATTTATTGAGTGTTTCTTACCAAACCTGATTGACCACAGGAAGGAAGTGGGTGTCAGTAGACGCTTGGTGGGGAAGGGCTCTGCAGAAGCAAGCAGATGGCCTGCCACCCTGCTCAGAGACAAAGGAAGAACCGTAGTTGTAGCATCCCTCATGCACGGCTATCTGTGCTGAGTGCCCTTGCGCTACCGAATGTGCAATATGCTCAATCAGCCCTGACCATCTGCACCCACCATATTGTACGTGGCACTTCTTTTTTTCCTGCTGAGGGCAGGGCCAGCCAGCTCAGGCAGTGACTGATGGATTTCCCAAAAGGATGTTGAAAACCAAAGTTAGCATCTGATAAAGCGAGCTCTGACTCACAGAAGCTGGAATAGGTCTGGTTTCTCTCTAAAGTGCCTCCAGACTCCAGTTTTATTTGGGAAACCAAGAGGCAGTGTTTCCGTCTCTGTGCTCGTTCCCATACCCTGCATCTAAACTTTGTCCAAACTCTCCAGGCCTTCTTTCAGCAGGTATGAACAGGACTCTTCCTCCGAAGGAACTCTGTGCCCCTTTCTCGTCTGTGTGTTTTTGAGCCACAAGGAAGCAGAAAGGGGTCTGAAGTGTCCTCTCAATGGGGCGTCCTACGTCCCTGAACACCACTGGAACGTCTAATCCAGACACCCTGTTTCACACAGGGGCCACGCTGCTGCTGGAAATGCGGGATTCCCGCCCCCCCCCCCCAAGGATATTTCCCACCACCACTTTGCTGGGTGATGGGAGAAAAATGAGAGTCGATGGCCAGAATCCTAACAGTCTGAAACATTATTTTAGCATTGAGCTGATGATGCAATAGCATGCAGCTAAAACTCTGCTTAAACTGAATGCTAGAGCTTCCCCGGCAATGCATTGATGTGATTTCCCATCACACAGGAAGTGACATCAGCACACCACTCGTGACATCATAACATTGCTGGTTGGAACACTCCCTCACACACAGCAGCAGTGAGTCTCTAGCCAGCTGCCAGCCTTGCGCTGTGGCAAACCCATCAAGCAGCTGTCCTGGAGAGCCAATAAACCTGATAGGGAGGCCGAGCCCCTTCCCTAATGCTGCCTCCCTGAAGTGATAGGGTTTGCTGCCCCTAAATATGGAGATTCCCTTTAGTTGCCAGGGCAACCAGCCATTGACGGATGTCTGCTCCATGAATCGGCCTGATCTTTTAAAGCCCTCAAAAAGCCTGTGTCAAAGGAGGCAGGACGGTGAAAAGGATCTCTCTGAAACATGCAGGGCCTTCCTCTCTCGACTGAACATGTTTGGAAGCTCTGTTCTTATTTTGTCTCAATTCTGGGCTTTCCCCTACTTTGCAATTCTGTTCTTTGTCTGTGGGCCAAGCTACACATGACGAATGACACTTGAACAGCAAGTGTATTTCTCCCTGTTCACTTGCCCTCCACTAAATCCACTTGCCATTCAAGTGTCATTCGTCATGTGTAGCTTGGCCCTAACATTCAAAATGCCAGAACTCTCGCAGTGTGGAATACGAAGCCCTCATTTCAATGCCCAGCCACTGCGGGTGTCTCACTGATTTCTGTTTCTCCCATCATAGCCAGATTGCTTCACTTCGGGACCAGTATTTGAGGAACTGAAAAGTTGGCAGCCCGTCTTGCTGTGTTGCTCAAGCACTTCTACATTTGCGGAACATTTTTGCCGGAAACAGAATGATATTCATTTCTAGGATACTGCACAGTATAGATAGAAACGTCGCCATCCCAGCATTCATCATTGGATCTGCCATCCAGATCCAAAATCCAACACCCGTCCAGAATATGCTCCAGAATCATATTTCTATTCCAGAATTGCACTTCCCAAATAGAGTGCAGGATGCCTTGCCCCACCCCCGCCGAGTTACTTGCCACCCTTCCGCTCTAAATAGGGTTGTTAATTTGAGGTTGGGAAATTCATGGAGATTTCAGGTGGGTTGCCAGGTTGGTCTGCAGTAGAGCAGGAGGTTTTGAGTCCTTAGAGAGCAAAAAGATTCTCAGGGTGTAACTTTTCTAGAGTCAAAGCTCCCTTCTTCAGAAGCGAGAATCTGGTGACGCAAGATTCAAATCCCGCCCTTCATGGAGATTTGGGGGTGGAGCCTGAAGAAGTCAGAGTTTGGGGAGGGGAGTGGCCAAAAGGGGAGGGGGAGGGGAGGGGTATAATGCCAAAGATTCCTCCCTCCAAAGCTGCCATTTTCTCCAGGGGAATGGATCTCAGTAGTCTGAAGATAAGCTATAATTCCAGGAGATCGCCAGGCCCCACCTAACTCCTAAGAGGTAGAATTTATCTAGAACATGCCACAGTGCAGTCATCACAATCAGTCACATTAATAGACCATGGCTTGTGTACAGTCACTGAATCACCATGTGGAGATGTGTGCTAGATCAGTGTTTCCCAATCTATTTGGTGTGGTGACTCGCCAGTTCGAATTCACTTGACATGGTGACCCATTTTGAAAAAACAGACAGCGCACAAATCCATCAAACTTTAACTGCTTGGGACCCACTTTTACAGGCCTTAGGATCCACTTTTGGGTTGGGACTCACTGGTTGGGAAGTGCTGTTCCAGATGTGTTCTATGACTCTTCTTTATCTTATGCTAGGAGCTTTGGACCAGGGACCACCTTGCCACTTTTCCATAAATGCCACGATTCCTTTCCTGAAGTCACTGAGAAGGTGGCAAAGTTTCTCCCTTCCGCTTTGAAGTTGCGTCAAAGGATATCACAGAAATAAGCGATAATTGTATTTACGTATTTGTAATGTAGTATCCCTTTAACCTTGTTTTTCTTTTTTGTAAGTGGATAACTTGAATTGCTGATATATGCCAATAAAGGCGAACTTGAACTTGAAATGCCTCCCTTTGTACTATTCCAAAAGTGGGGGAAGAATTCGCCAGGGAATCCAGAAATAATTGCACTGATGCATGACTCCATCGTAGCTCTAGAGACCTGGCTGATACCAATGTTTGAATTTTCACAGATACTTTGAAGGATCAGGACCAATTATGAAAGGAGACGTAAGACATAATCTCGGTCTCGCAATTTCCCCGCCAGCCAGTGACACACACAATGCTGACAGAAGGAAGTTCATTGCATCAGCGTTGGCTTTCTCTTCTCTCTCTCCGTTTAACTTCTCTTTTGGGGCACAACAATGCTACCGATTAAAACTGCCTCCTTCTCCTTGGCGGCCCACCAACGTTAAGCATGGAAGAATCTGTCACTAGCACACAAGGAGCATAGTGCTCAGTAGGTGTTTCTCCATATTTCTCTGATGGTGCACAAGAAGCCCCCCCCCCAAACTCCAATCAACTATAACGACGAGAAGGATTAACTTTGGCATCCATGTAACCTATTTTTCATTTTTTTTTACCACCTGTGAACCCTAAAGTGAAGCCCTAGTAATAAGGTATTGCAGAGACATGCTAATGAGGAGGGATTCCCCACATAGACACGGGGGGGGGGAGTTTAAGAAAGTCGTCTTTGTTCTCCCCCACCCCCCACTCCCTGCAAAGCTTCTTGTAGAAATTGTTTGCTACCACTTCTGCTTTTTTGGTTCCTGTCGATTTCTTTCAGCTCTTAACCCAAGTCTTCCTGAATTTCAGGCCACAGAGGCAAGTAAGACAGCAGCGATATACCGGCGGCTCCTCTCTGCCTGCAGAAAAAGTAAGTCCACTTGGAGGTATATAGAGAAGGGGGAACGCTGAGTCAAGAAAGTCAAGAAGTTCTAGGGATAAAGAGGAAATGAAACTGACCTGAAATGGGGGTGGGGTGGGGGATAGAAATGCACACACCTGCTGGTGCACTCGCCCATTCAGAAGCTGTTCATTGACTTCCTCGTTTGATTTCTCTGTGGCCCAGGACTTGTAGCCTCGGTATCCAAGGACTCAATCCAAGCCTGAATCCAATTCAAAAGCATTTCTTAGAGAGATTTCCCCCCCAGAAATTTGGGAGTGAACCTGAATCAGAACCGAACCTCCTCGACACAAAAACTGTTGTTTGTTCAAAATGTGTGTTAATATGGAGAAGATCAGGAGCTCCTCTTGAGGATGGAAAGAAACCGCTTTACCTCCTCCATCCGTAGGCATGCAAGCCAGAGGGCTCCTTCTTTCTGAGGTCACCCCTGGAGATGACGAGATGGTCCACAGCAGGAGAATGGATTCTGGGAGTCTGCCAACGTTGTTTACTCTGACCCTAAGAACAAACTCTGAAAGCAATCCTAAGTGGGTCTACTCACAGTCCTGTGCAGGTCAATTCCCTGGGGCTTACTCCCAGGAAAGGGTATTGTACTTTCTCTTAGATGAACAAAAACAAACCAAATGAACCCAAGCTAAATTAATTTGGGCTTTCTACAGTCACTCATGTTTCATGTGATGGATTTGAATCTGCTTTCTTGGTTTTCAGTTTTTAAGATCCGTGTTAGAAAATAAATGTGCAATTATCTATCCAACTAAATGGCTAGAGTGAGGTGTGCAATTTCAACTGAAAAACAGCATGGAGAATGGGTTAATCCCACCTTAAAAACCATTGGCAGTACAATCTTAAACAGAGTCAGCCAGCCTACACCCAGCCTTTGAGTTCCTTCTGATTCATCCTGATCTTTGGTGTGAACATTCTTCTAGTTGTTCCAAGGATACCTGCAGTCGGTTTTGTCTTTGTCTCTTTACTGTCCCACATTCCTCCTTCTCTTGTTACAGAGTTCCTGCCCCGGAAAGAAATTTTCAGTGGTTAGAGCAGGATGCCAGGGGACAGGGGGAACCAGCTGCTCATAGATCCCTCCTGGAAGGTGCTGAATCCAGTCTCCTCTTCCTCTATAGCTTTAATAGTTCTGATCTTTGCTTCCCTGTATAAAGGTAGGTGTGATGGATAGAAATGGGGAAAAAATCTGGAACGAATGTGGTTCAATGAAAAATCACAGCTAAGGAATGTCTTGACATTGGTCAGTGAGGGCCTAAATACATGCAATAGGAATCCCCCTACCTGTCACATTGGTAACATCTAATCAAAGAATCATATAACTCAATTGCATCACCTTCAGCATTTTCTTACCCCTCCAAACAGCACCCCAGAAATTGGGGCAGAGATATTCTAAAGACAGTGACAGTGTCGTTGGACATGCCCAAGAAAGCAGTTTCACAGAGTCCCTGCACCCCTGAGAAAGACTTTGGAACTCCTTACATCTGGAGAAGATACACAAAATGTAGCCATCCCTCTTGGAACCAACGATGGTCCTTTAATAACTTTTCAATAAAACTGGAATCAAAAGGTACTATATCCTTGGAGCAATTTTTAAAGATGAATTCTGAGTCAGTACTCCAAGCCCTTTACCTCCCCCAACCCCCCAGAAGTAGGGCTTATATCTGCCTTAAACCTCTTTTGGACTTTTAATGTCTGAGGACATTTTTTCACACACGAGGCTTAAAGCAGCACTCGCTTCCTTCTAATACGTTGGCCAGACATACCAATCCTACTTGTGTTATATAATATCGTTACCTATTTTATGCTAATTCAATGGTTCATTTATCATATTTTTATCCCCCTCCTCCTTTCAAGGAACTCAAGGCAGCACAAGGGATCTCCCATCCTTTGTTCTGTCCTCAAAAACAACCCTGTGAGGTAGGTTAGGCTGAGAACAACTGGCTTAAGGTCACCCAAAAAGCTTCATGATTGAGCAGGGATTTGAACTCAGATCTCACTCGTTCTAGCCCAATATCCTAAGTACTACACCATTCTGTGGCTACATGATTGATTTGATATGCATATCTATATCTGACCACAGGAATTTGAACTCCATGGAATTGGGATTCAGATTTGTATTTCGCATAGTGGTCATTTGACTAACCAGATACTTGCTGTTCATTCCATACCTGTCCAACAGCCCAAAACTTCATCATATATTCATATACTGACTGCTTGCTGATTTATCACTGAAAAACCACTTTTGGCATCATCGAAGACAAGCATGTTAGGGTTGCCAACTCTGGGCTGGGAAGTTCCTAGAGATTTGGGGAGAATAGGTTCTAGGGTGGCAAGGGGTCTCAGCGGGATGTAACTCCATAGAGTCCTCCTTCCAAAGCAGCCGTCTTCTGCAGGGGAACTGATATCTGCATTCTGGGGATCAGTTCTAATTCTGGGAGATCTCCAGGCCCGACTTCGAGGCTGGCAGCCTTAATCCTGACCAAGGTCCATATAGGAACCCCAGGGGAGTTGTAAAAAATGGTATAATATATTTTTAAAAAGGATAAAAATGTAATAAATGTTGTGGATGTACTCTCAAAGTATTTTGTAGCTCAAGACAGATTACATATTTTGTAGCTCTGCCAGATTACAGAAGAGTGAAAACTTTGCTTAAGTGGTGCAGAAACATGATACTGTTTTTTTTAATTGCATTGGGACTCTGAAATAGCAAGCAGGAATGAGGAGCAATGGGAAAAGGGAAAATGGGACATGGGTACAAAGGCAAGTGGGAGTTTCTGTTGGATGGCTTAAGATTGCCCCCAAGGACTGTGGGCTCTCTAGCTGGGGCTCCAGAACACATTTTCCTTCCTGCAGTCCTGGAGAAATGACTGAGAGCTTGTGCTGCAAGGTGGTAAGTCACCCCAGCTCCCCCTTCTTGCTCCTGGGCCACCTGAAACGCTGCTGCTAGGCTGAGGGTTTGAGGTCTGCCTCTCTGGCTGGATGAGCCCAAGCATCTCTATCAAGCAGTGAGCTCTGGGCATGTCTGGGTGCTTTTCAATGTCCAGAATTGTCCTTAGTAGACCTATAGAAGGCAAAATTGATCTTCAAAATACCTCTATTCATATGCTGGTTAATTTCTGTCTTTTTTCCCTGGAAGGTTTGCTGAGCCAAAATACAGATTATAAACTGAGCGTTCAGGACTCGGTCTCCGTGCAACGCGGCCTCTGTGTCCACATTCCCTGCAACTTCACTTACAATGCTGCAGACAGGAGGAACCCCCAAAAACTCTATGGTTACTGGTTTCGGGGATCACGTTATCTTGTGGCCACCAATGATGATAAGCAGAGATATCCTGAGGGGCATTTCAAGTTAACAGACGATCTGGAGCAAGGCAGTTGTTCCTTCAGCATCCTTGATGCCAAGTCAAATGACCAGGGATGGTACTACTTTCGAATTGAGGACAACAGTTTTGGATACAGCTACATCAATTATCACCAAACTCATAAGAAACTTCAAATTCTCATAACAGGCAAGACTTTCCTCCTTATTTATTTCCTGGCTATTTGGTTGTCTCTTGTGCTGCAGAGATGGGAAATTTAGGTCGGTGGCTGCAGACATTATGAAAAGCAGCACAGAGTAGGAATTACAAGCACTTCGTGATTCCTGTTCCCCCACATCCTGGTCAGGTTTGAAAGCCAGCTTTCACATCTCCTGATGTTGGAGCACAGCTGCCTTTCTCCTTATGGGAGAACCTGCATCTTTTTGAACACTTCAGGAGACCAGATATGTGAAGCACTTGCGCTTCCTGTTCCTCTTGCATCCTCATTTGAGTAGGGGAGGGGGGGGGGGTCTCAGCCTTTCCTTGCCCAGCCATTTGCCTACAGAAAATTTGGTCTCTTTATGTTGCTTTCTACCCACAGGGGAAAAGTTACCTGCAATGCATTCCTCAGCTGAGTTACACCCTTCTATGTCCATTGAAGGATGCAATTCTTAGAAGGGTGTAACCTATTTAGGGTTACACTGCTTGTTTGGGTAAATCCCGTCCCCCCAATTGCAACCCCCACTGTCATTCTAGGGCACAGCCAAGATGGTTTGGTTTCATTTAGCTTTTGCTTCTTTCTTCCTTTCCATACTGGAACCTACTGGAAAGGCTTGTTGCTTCATAGTTAACTGTCGCTCCAATAAACTGCTGCTTCGGGAATTGAGTTTCCAAGCACCGGTTGGGGCCTGGAGTTCTCCAGGAATTAAAAACAGATCTCCATACTTCAGAAATTAGTTCCCCTGGAGGAAAGGGAAGCTTTTAGGAACCACACTCTATAGCATCAAGTGTCCTCTGAGGTCCACTCCCCAAACACCACCGTCCCCAAGCAATGCCCTCAAGTCTCCAGGAGTTTCCATGCCAGAGTTGGCAGCCCTATTTGGGAATGAGCTGATGACTTTAGACGTTTATAACAATAGCTGCAGCTTTATTGTGTTTTGATGAGGGTTTACGGTGCCCTATTGCTCTAATTTATAAGTTGACTTTATTGTATGTTTATTGCATTTTGAGATTTTTTAGCTGTTTTGGATATTTTATTGGAAAGACATTTTTTTAAATTTAATAAAAATAGCAGTAGCTTTGCAATGAGGAGGGTGGTGGCAGCAGAGGTAGAAGATGTATAATGGTTAAAGTGCCAGACTATTGTCTGGAAGACACGGGTTCGAATCCCTACTTTGTGATGGAAGATCACTGGCAATGCAATCCTAAAACTCAGGGCACAAGCCCAACTGAATCACCTTCATTAGGAATTTGAACAGACTTGCTTAGGTGACCTGGGTGCTCCCTGGCTGACCTGGGACCTGTCACACTCTCTGAGTCTAATCTATCTCACCGGGTTGTTGTTTTGAGCATAAAGTAGAGGACAGGAGAATAAGAGTATACTTTGCTTTGGGTCCAGACTGAGAAGAAAAAGGGGTTATAAAATAAAATAAAAAAGGCAGAAGAGACTATCCATAATGCTCGCAGTTAGTCCCCCAGTGAATTTTCTTTTAATACCTGTCTGGGGATTTTTCCTTCCTCAGAGTTTGCAGAGAAACCACGGATCCTGAACTCATCTGCAGTACTTTCTGGGGAGGAAGCTGTTTTCACCTGTTCAGTGCTGGGCCCCTGCTCTAAGATGGAGCCTAGGTTCTTTTGGATAAGTCGTCAGATCAGACATGAAACACCTTACTGGAGTCATCAGCAGATCAATGGCAGCTGGATCTATGGGTCCAACTTCACCTTCACACCCTCCCTGAGTGATCAGGGCAAAGAGCTCACCTGCAAAGTCTGGTACCCTAATATATGGGAATATGCTGAGAACACCTTCCTTCTTGACATAGCTGGTGAGTAGCTCCCTTTGGCCTACATTGACTTCCTTCCCCCAGGAACCATCATTGTGTTCCCCTGTGCCCACATCAACCCCTCTTTTTGCCTTGGGCTACTCTTTAGATGTCCTCACCACACTCTTGGTTATTTTAGATCCACCCAAGACTGTTGAGATCTCCACAAATGCTACAAATCAAGAGCATCTTGGTAAGATACAGCAACAAAAAACACTTGACTATCTTTTCCTGTCACTCTCCCATCCCTGCCGGAGGCTTGCGATTCCCAGGCTTGTCAGGACACCATTAAGAACTAGAAAGTCCCCAGAGTGCCAGTGGACAACTAAGAATGACAGGAAGTTCTCCAAGTCGTGAGAGCATACAGTGGAAAGTCATCTTAAAAGACTTGCATAGAAGAGGGTGGACAGGTATACATGTGATACTTTATGCAGGAAGAGGGACCAGCTAGGCTCATAGCAGCCTTTTGGAACAGAAGAGATTGACAGTGTAATCCTCAGTGAGCTTAGACTGAAGTAACTCTGCAGAAGATTGCACTGTGAGAGTCTCTACATGAGACATCTGATACGTGAAGAACACATGTTGGAAGATGTGATGTTAGCTGGGAAGGATGGTTTAAAAAGACAAATACAGCAGCAGGGCAAAGGCTTTGCTATAAACTGGAGCTATGTGAAGGGGCTGTGAAATGCCAGAAGAGAAACTTCATTATAACCTCTCTAGGTTCAAGCCTGGCTCTGGAAAGCAGCTACAGTCCATTTCCGTTCCTCGCTGCCCTCTAGTTGCAATCCAACACAGTTTTAGATTGAAGAGGTGAAACTGGCAGAGCCTTCAGGGAGGCGATAATGAAATTAACAAACCCTCTGAGGAGCAATCTCTGCAGGCTCTGTCCATTCTTCTGCTAATATTGCGACTCCCTACACTTGACAAACACATGCCAAGGTGTCT
Source organism: Eublepharis macularius (assembly GCF_028583425.1). Lineage (NCBI taxonomy): Eukaryota > Metazoa > Chordata > Lepidosauria > Squamata > Eublepharidae > Eublepharis > Eublepharis macularius. The sequence continues at coordinate 48,508,282 of NC_072804.1, read as the reverse complement.
CGTGTAGAGAGACTCTAAGGTTCTCCCCACCACTGCACTTTGTTAATTTGTTTTATTGTTTTGATATTGATTTTAGTTCTTGTTTTTATCGATTTTAACTGTTCACTGCCCAGAGCCCCTGGGGATGAGTGGTATATAAATTGAAATAAATAAATAAGGCCTGAGGTGGTAAAATGGACTTCAGGCTTTGGGTAGTGGACTCTAGCTTTCAGTGTTCTTTTGCATTAAAAAAAACCCTCAATGCAAACAGAAAATCTGAAAAACAGGGGGGAATTTCTCCCTCCTGTTTCTTTGGCAGCTTTACTGGTTTTCTACTCACAGCGAATTTTGATTATAGGGATGCATTCCAAAATGTGCTCTTCCAGTTTTAGTCTGATATGACACTGTCCAATCAACTACATCAGAATTTTACCACTTTGTTTTCCTCTTCATCCTCCTGCATGTATGAATCAGGAACTGGAATGAGAAAACATTTTGTCTTGGCTGTAGTCTTCTTACAGCACCATCCTAAACAGAGCCAGACCTTTTCAAGTCCATTGAAAGCAATGGCGTTTGAAGGGTAATAAAAGGATTGCCAGCCTCAAGGTGGGGCCTGGAGATTCCCAGAATTACAATGGACCACCAGGCTACAGAGATCCGTTCCGTTGGAGGAAATAGAAGCTTTGGAAGGTGGACTCTATGGGATTAAATCCCGCTGAAGATCTTCCCTCCCCAACTTCTCCCCAAGAACCACCCTCAAAACTCCAGGAATTTCCCAACTTGGAGTTGGCAACCATCTTAGCAACAGGCACCTCAAGACAATCTTTTCTGAATTGGCTCCATTTCTCTTGCAGCTTTGTGCTTACCTGATGCAAAAAGGGATGTGGATTCAGCTGTGGCTCGAGAAGGTGAAAGCATCCACCTGGTTTGTAAAGCGGACGGCAGGCCTGACCCCACCCTGAGCTGGAGGAAAGGGAACAAGACCCTCAGTGAGACCAAACAGGGCAAGGAGTACATTCTTCCACTGATGGAGGTCAGGCCAGAAGATGCAGGGCAGTACCAATGCCAGGCAGAGACTTCATACAGTTCCGCCAACAAGAGCCTGCAGTTGTGTGTGCTGTGTAAGAATTGAGGGTTGTGGGGAAGGGGTTTGAGCTTTAGCTAAGGGCATTGATTATAGGCTTGGCTTGTATCAGCAATCATTCCTACTGGTTTTTAAATAATTTCAGGGCTGTGTTGGTTTGCAGTAGGAGAGCAAGATTCTGGTCCAGGAGCACCTTAAAGACCAACTAGATTGGTTTTTAAAATACGCAATAGATACCTTCTTTCACAATCATATGTGCCACTATTTGGCCCACTGGAAATCTGCACAGCACTGACTGTATTGCCATGTGAGGCAACAGAGAGGCTTGGACTCTGCCAAAAATCTCAGCTGACATAAGGATTTCCATCAACAAAGCCCAACTTCTCTGCTTCTTCTTCATCCTGCTACAACCCCAAATGCCTCCAAATTCTGCTCCATGGATCAGTGGACTCCAAAACAGCATGAGGAGAGCCAGAGTTTTGCCAAATGAGGGGGAAATCAGCCAAAATGGGCTCTCGTTGAAATGAGTGGCAGGATGCAACCCAATGCATAATGCAGAATTCATCTCTTGACCACAACTTTAGAAATAATATAGTGATTTTCAGTTCTAAAGAACTTTCTGTGAGGCTAGTTTATGACGGCATAAATGTGCCCCTTTGTGGAGAGAACATAGTTACGAGGTCTTGAAAATACTGTGTGAAATCTGAGGCTATTCCCCTCTTTCCTCACATGAGGGCACATTTATACAATCTTGAAGAAAAGAGGACTGATGGAGCTTTCTAAAGATACAAGATTAGTGATGGAGGAGTGGGGGAGAAGCAGCCTTTGATCGGTCGATCGATCGATCAGCATACTTCTCCCTTTGCAATTCTTTGCAAAAATGTTACCCAAAAATTTAAATTTAAAAAATTTGAATCATATCGGGAAGCCAGATAAGCTATGAAAAATCGCACATTGGTTAAGGCACAAATAGATTTAAATTGTTGCAAAAGGGTAGCAGAATTTGGATCTTTCTGGAAAATGAGCAATTAAGGCTAACAATCTTGAATATAGTTGGAACGGGAGCTAAAACATGGTGTTACGAAACCTTGGCACACATAGCAAATACGTTCCAGGCAGGGGGTTGTTAGGAGATCTTCTGTTGCGAGCAAGAGAGCACCACGGAGTTCATTGGGGAGAGCTCTCATTCAATGTTGATTTATCTGTTCCAGATCCACCAAGGACAGTGGAGTTCAGTATCTCCCAAGCTTATAGGAGAGGCCAAGCACTATTCCAAGGTACCTGGGTGCATTAGGGTGCAGAGATCAGCACACAGTGGCCTTTCTCTGCTGGAGGACGCTGGTGCCGAGGGGCCGCTACTCTTTCATGGGGTTGACTGGCCCCTTTGATGTGTTTGCAGATCCCCCCAAGCATGCACCAAACGGCTCCCAGCTGACGGCTCAGGAAGGCGACTCCTTACAGCTGCTCTGCACAGCCCAAAGCTTCCCTCCCAGTGAAATAAATTGGATCAAAGGGAGCAGGACTTTGGAGCATCACAGCCCCTCTCCAGATAACTGGCTGGAATTGACCAACTTAACAGTCAAGGATGCAGGCCAATATGCAGGCCAGGCTGAGAACTCCCTAGGCTCTGTTCAGGGGATTGTTCAACTCTACGTAGAATGTGAGTGAGTCAGGACTGTCTGGAGTTAACCTTTGAGACTCCCTGCTGTAGGATGAATGTGAAAAGCTCTGATCTTCAAGATGCAGGAATTACAAATCCCTTCCCTTCTACCATAGTCAATGTTCACAAAACATTTGGGTTTTTAGGGAGCCCAAACTCTCTTTGAAATAAGCTCTTGAGACTTACTTGTTACTAAGTACCTAGGGATGCTCAAGTGCAGGATTGTATTTTTAGTCCTCAATTCAAATGCAGGCTGTTCTTGCTCAATGCATGTGAATGATGATTTCATGGGAGCTCCCTTTGTGTGGCTGCATCTGCAAGTGATTCCGGAGGGCAAAATACCAATTCCGCTCTGTTTTTGCTGTGAGGACAAGTACTGGAGGCTCCTTTGAATTGCCAATTTGTATTTCTTTAAGGTGGGAGAAAGTGTCAAAATTTGCATTTCAATGAACAGATGTGGGGAAAACTGAGATACTTTTAGCAGTGGAGGAGGAACTGATCAAACACCTGATGCAGAGCAAATTGAAGTGAGACTGTGCGATTGAGTGCATGGAAGGTTGGAGGGGGGACATGTACAATGAGATGTATTGTCAAGTGAACCTCATGTAAAATGAGGTTCACTTGAGCATCCCTAGGTACTTAGTAATGTGTAAAGAGACTCTTCAGCAGCTGCAGGGCAGGGAGAAATTGATCCAGTGCAACTTTCCCTTTCACTGTAGTCCCAGGACTGGAACAACCATACAGGAATCTTACCATAGTATAATATGATGCTGGTTCCAGTTTAACTGGAATTGGCATGCTTGTTTCATTCCCTTCTGTCAGGCAATCCAGACCATGTCGCATGCACTGCATTCCAGGTTTGTGTGTGTATGTTGTGTTTTTGTCTTTAAAAAAAAAAAAAAAAAGCCCTAATTTGCCATGATTTAAAAATGCCTCGACAGGCTGTCCTATGTAGATGTGGAAAGTGTGAATAATTTTCCCAGCACTAATATCCCTTTAACATTTCATCTCTTTGCTCTCCTCTCAACATAACAAATTACTTCTGCTTCCATCCTGAAACTGACTAGTTCTATCAGGTGTTCACAAATCAGTTGGAAATTAGCAACTATTGTTGGGATAAGACTTTTATATTCAACCAAAGCCACTGTTCTTTTTGATATCTTTAACAATTGTTTCATAAATATGCTATTAGGATTACAAACCACAACAAAAATGAGCAGTAACTTTGCCTTGATGCAAAGTAAAAAGCAGTAATTAATCTCTCTTCTGAATAATATTTGATAATTAATTGTTTATTCATGAAACCATCCTGATTATTTGGAAACTGTCCTGATTGAAGGAAGTAATTAGGCTGAAAATGAAGCCGCCAAAGGGAGGGGGGGGGAACATAGTCTGAGGTAAGAAGAGGGTTTACTTCATATATAATAGGATCTTTGCCTATACGGATGGATTGTTTGGGGGGAGATGACACTATATTGTGCTATGTGGAGTCCGCATTTTGATTCCTCTTGCAATAGCATATGAAAAGCGATCGTTCAGCCATTCAAAAGTTGTAGCATAGAACCTCCCTGAGTCTGGAAATTTTACCTGTATTTTCAATTTTGTGTACTTTGTGCAATATGGAACACACGGATCTAGGGCTAGAGGAGTGACTTGGAGGAAAGCAACTTCTTTCACCCTCAGCTTCCTCCTAGCAGCCTGGAGTGGATGTATTTGCAACCAGAGCTTTTTTTCTGGGAAAAGAGGTGGTGGAACTCAATGGGTTGCTCTTGGAGAAAATGGTCACATGGACTGGTAGTCCCACCCCCTGATCTCCAGACAGAGGGGAGTTTAGATTGCCCTCCGCGTCGGCGTGGAGGGCAATCTAAACTCCTCTCTGTCTGGAGATCAGGGTCGGGGCCACCAGCCCATGTGACCATTTTCAAGAGGTTACGGAACTCTGTTCCACTACGTTCCAGCTGAAAAAAGCCCAGATTGCAACCACCACTGCAATTCTTTTCACTCTTCACTTTTTTGTTTTACTTCCTCCAGATCGTCCAAGACTCTGCAGTCAGTCCAGGAGCACATGTTGGCAAAAGGACAACATTCTCCACTGCAACTGCTGTCTGGACTCCTGGCCCAAACCTCAGATTCGATGGGAAGTGGATGGGCGGAAACCGAGTGAGGGGAACCCACCGATCACTTCCATGGACCAAGAGAATGAAGTTATCAGCACTCTGAGATGGACAACAGAGAACCCAGACAAGAACCATAGTATCATTTGCTTTGGGACAAATCTTTACGGGGCCTACACACTTCACTTTCTACTCAGTCCCCCTACAAAAGGTGAGTGTTCTACATTTGGCTTGGGTTCGTGTGGGCCTTGTCATTTCTTTGTTTATAATTATAGGTGTGTGTGTAAACGCAACCTGAGGCCTTTACAATATTGGTGGGAAGACCTCACACTTAATGAAATGTCGCTGCCCTCTAATTCAGAGCATGGTAGATGTTCCACCAGGCCTATCAGAGTGGTTGAAGAACTGGCGAACTATCCTGCTGGTCCCTCGCTTGTTTTTCTTTGTCCCACTCCACTTTTTAATGAGATTTGCTGATTTTATTATTTTTTAATGATTTTAACAATTTATTGTATTTAAATTGTGGTTTTTATAATTTCATGATGTTGTGACCCACCCTGAGCCCACTTGCGGGGAGGGTGGAAAATCAATCAATCAATCAATCAGACAGACAGACAGACAGACAAAATAACGGCCAGAGAACGATGGTTGTTGTGGATTTTCTGGGCTGTATGGCCATGGTCTTGGCGTTGTAGTTCCTGACGTTTCGCCAGCAGCTGTGACTGGCATCTTCAGCGGTATAGCACCGAAAGACAGAGATCTCTCAGTGTCAAACACTGAGAGATCTCTTTGACACTGAGAGATCTCTGTCTTTTGGTGCTACACCTCTGAAGATGCCAGTCACAGCTGCTGGCAAAACGTCAGGAACTACAATGCCAAGATCAGGGCCATACAGCCCGGAAAATCAATCAATCAATCAATCAATCAATCAATCAATCAATCAATCAATCAATCAATCAATCAATCAATCAATCAATCAGAATAGTAGAGGGACAGCTTAACTTAAAACCAGGCTAACCTAAATAACAAAGAGAGGCCAAAGATACGATTATGACCTGAGTGGTCAGTAGTTTAATGGATGTTAGCCATCTGTGAGGTAAATAACAGATGTTGGTTACACCTGCCTCTGGTGTGCTATGGGGATTTTCTTGCCCTTGGCCCTACCTTGGTATTTAACCTGTTACAATCTTGTCTGCTTGTATGTATTAAGGGCGAGTCCATGGTTAAACAAAACCAGAACAGCAGGGGAAAGAAACGTTTCGGTGTTCAGGAATTAATGGTATACAATTTTAGCTAACCTGGAGAAACAGTTTTACTTTAGGGTAATTTGTCACTGGGATAAAGGAAGAGTCAAGCAGAAACTGCCTGTCTACCATTTGAGGGCAAAACAGACAAGATTTCCTCAGGTTTTCCAAACGAGTTTAAGACTTCTGTAGCTTTTATCACGCAGACATCAATCTACCCCTTAGATTCCTTCTACCCTGGAATATTAAATTTGAGAGCTTTCAGATCTGCATGTGCCCCTACCCTGCCTGTCACCACAACAGGCCCAATTTGATTTGTTTATCCTAAAGACAAACTATGATACAGGGCTACTTCTAACCTGCCTATCTGAGGAGAATGATAGTTAAATGTCCCCTTTCTTCCCCCACATCCCCCACTTTTCTCCCCTTGAAGGTTCTGAGTTTACTTATTGCTGGTTTCTGGCTTTGTCGCTACACCAACAGGGTGAAAAGGAAGTTGGCTGATAAGGAGAAAGGCTTTGCCTTGTCCATCACGTTGGGAATCCAGCAGATTCTGGGTTATTAATATGAACAAATTCCGATACTGGAAAATCACAAGGAAGTTGAGATAAATGCCCAGATATGAAACCTGTTTACTTGAAATTAAGTTCACATCACCTAATCCTTTCCACTGGAGATGAACCAGGGATCTTCTTCATACAGAGTGGATCCTTTACCACTGAGCTGCAGCCCTACCCCATAATCAGTTATTGGGGTGGCTCCTACCTCTATCCTGTTACTCCACTGAACAAAGTCCATCCATCCATCCAAATAGTTATATTCCACCTTTTCTTTTGCTCAAGTATGAAGTCAAGCCTACAAAAATATCATGCTACCATCAGTCAGGTAACCTTTCAGGCACCACAAGGCTCTTCTTCGATTTTACTCTGAGATCTTGATTTATTGTTGCAGGGAGTCATGCAAGTTTAGCCATATCTGGGCTCTGTGGAGCTTTGGTGGGTGTCATCCTTTGCGTGCTTTGCCTCTGCCTGATCAAGTGAGTTGCTCTCCCTATGATTAACACATGTCTTGTTTGGATTACCTCCTCCATCTGTGTAGCCAACTGTCCTTTATTATATCGGAATAAAATGCTGTTAATGTTAACGGTATCACAAGACTACCATTCATTTCTTCTCACTCTACTACCTCTTAGGTTTTATAAGCAAAGGAAAGCAAAATCATCTTCGAAAACCAGCGGTGTGGAAGTTCTGAATTCTGCCAATGGGGGGCACCAGAGAGCCACTGATGGCAGCTTGATCTATAGCAACATTTCATCTGTGGTAGGTGTCACACGGGACATTGATGTCCTAGATCCACTTGGACCATAGAGTGAAAGAATAGTTCTTCGGACACTTGAACATGTAGGCAGGATCATATTTTGATTCTGAGATTACTTATACCAGATTAAGGCCGTTTCCACATGTCTTCTCCCCCCTCCCAAAAAATAGCACAAAACTTACAGAACGACATGCCTTCATGGCGCGATTTCCCAACATGACTTTGCTTCATGGCGCGAAGATGTCATAAAATGCGCCATGAAGCAAAATTATAATAGAAAATCGTGCCATGAAGGTGCTTCTGGTTTTGTATTCCAAATCACTACCCAGTTTATAAATAAGTGATGAAAATCAGCACATGTTCTTTCAAGACCCTGACTGTGAGTAAAAAATAAAAGTAAAAAGACATTAACTGAAATATTTGCTTTCATGGTTACCTGATTGAAAAACTGCCTTTTGACATGTTTGAAAACCAGGAAATAAATTTAATTTAATCTGAATTTTTAACTTTAGTTTTTAAAAACCAAGTCTTTGGTTTCTTTCAGTGTGGAGATATAAGGGGAAAGGCATATCACCATAACTGAAAGGGCCAGCAACTTTGATTAAAATGAAAATTGGAAATTCAGAGAACCTAATACATAGACTGTTATAACCAGGGACAGCCCACCCATTGAGGCCAGCCTGGCAGCCGCCTCAGGGCATTAAGGCACCAGAGGGGCACCGGCCTGGGGGCAGGGGCGCATGCCCCAGAGCTGCTGCAGCCGCTGTTGCTCTGTAGGCCAGGCGCAGCCAGCGGCCAGAGCAGCCAGCTGCACCTGGCCTGCGGAGCAACTGAATGGGAGAGCTGGAAGGCCCCCCCATGCATGCACCAGCCCCGTGTGATGACATCACATGCAGTGATGTCATCATGCAGTCTGGCGTGCGTGCACACTTACGCGTGCGCACACAGAGGCAGCCATTAAGCTGCCTCAGGTGCCAGCGACACTGGAGCCAGCCCTGGTTATAACGTTATGTCCATATAATGATATTCAATGGAAGATTATTTTTAAAAACTGAAAAAAGACCCAGTGGCTAGGGAAGGGGAATGGCCAATGCTGGGGGACTGAGGCAGGGAAACTGGGGAAACTTGCTGTGTGGAAGTTTCATTGTTGCTGCACTGTGTTGCCACCAGCAACGGGAAACCACACAAGTCTGTCCCCATGTGGAAACCACCAATGTTTTTCTTAATTATCCAACCCACCATACTAACAAAACATTAGAACAAGGCAATAAACCATTCAAAGATCTGATGCATTCGTATGTTAACTGCGCCGGACTGGGAATTCTCCGCTTATAAGGGTGGCAGAGGGGAAGTGTAACCTTTTCTAAGCATTTAAACCCCCCCCCCTTTCTTTCAGGGTCAAAAATCACCTCGTGTTGACTACTCCAAAGCAGGTACAGAAAGAATTTCAACCTTCAACCCCCGGGTTCCCAGTTCAAGCGTTGCTGACCCAGAAGAGCTCTACTATGCAACCCTGGAGTTCTCCAAGCTGAAAGACAAAGAAAGAACAGCCCCAGAAGAGTCTGTGGACTATTCAGCAGTCAAACAGAAATAACCCCCCCAGTCCTCCCAAGAAGCAATGCAGTATGGGAGGGCCGTCCCTAGCAGGATCGAAGTAGATGCCGGATAATGATACAGATATCAAGGACAGGTGGAGTTACTAGAGTAGTGAGTTTCTAAGTACAGTTTGTCAAAAATAACGTTACTGTTTCTGGACTGTATCCAATGGACAAGAGAAGCCTTGGACATATTAGGGTCAAACTAGATGTGCTGGATCTGGGTTCTCCTGACCCAACTCAAGTTCTGGGCAGCCACACAGCAGCTTTGGGAAATACCTGTTAAAAAATAAAGGAGAATCCAAATGTCGTCAGAATGCCTCCATGGAGGGAGAAGGGGCCTTCCCCCTGAAGCTGTTTTCCCTAGGTCAAAATAGCATGGGGGGGGGCTTTTCCTTCCTCCCCTCCATGTGGAGTATTCTGTGCATGTGGAACAATAAAAACAGGGGAGGAAACTCCCCCCCCCCGTGCTTTTGTGACACAGGGAAACGGCTTGAGGGGGAGGCATTCTGTGGCCATTTGGGCTCTCCATTTTTTAAAGAGTTGTTCCCCAAAGTTGCTGTGTGGCTACAGGGAACCTGAGTTGGGTCTGGGGAACCAACAACAACTGTTTGTGTTTTATGTGGACCTGAAAACTTTCTTTACTGCTGGGACGTTGAAGTGATGTAGCTCCCTTTGTTTAAGTGCCATCTTCTGATCATTTCCTAATGTAGTGTAGTTGTCAGACTAGGATCTGAGAGACCCGGGTTTAAACCCCGACTCTGCCATGAACCTCATTGGGTAACTCTGGGCCAGACAGTCACTCCCAGCCTGACCTACCACACAGCAGGATTTGAGTCCAGTGGCACCATAAAGACCAACAAGATTTTCAAGGTATAAGCTTTTGAGAGTCTAAGCTTCCCAACTCTCTTCTTCAGATACCTATCAGATACCTTTGCCAGGATCGAACTCTGCTCACGACTAGAGATGGGCACGAACCAGAAAAAAACCCGAACCATGTGGTTCGTCAAATTTCACGAACTTTCATGAACCTGCCCCTGGTTTGCGAACCAGCTTGTTTGGTTCGTGAAAATGTCACTTCCAGGTCAGAAAATCGTCACTTCCAGGTCAGCAAAAGGTCAATTCCGGGCCAGCAGAAGTTCACTTCCACATCAGCAGAAGGTCTGCAGGAAGTCCATCCCCTGTTGCCTAGGAAACTGATTGATTGGCACCAGGCTGTCTGCAGTGACGAACCCCAAACGAACCAGCATAAAAGTTCATGGCAGTTCATAAGAAATGGAATCTGATGAACCGTGGTTCGCCCAGGTTCGTGCTTAATTTTGGTTTGTATTTCGGTTCATGCCCATCTCTACTCACGACTTGAGTTCAATCCTGGCGGAAGCCAGGTTCAGGCATCCGGTTCAAGGTTGACTCAGCCTTCCATCCGTCTGAGGCCAGTGAAATAAGTACCCAGTTTCCTGAGGGTAAAGAGTAGATGACTGGGGAAGGCAATGACAAACCACCCCGTAAAAGTCTGCCAAGAAAATGTGATGCAATGTCCCCCCATGGGCCATAATGACTCAGTGCTTGCACAGGGGGACTACCTTTACCTTCAGATACCTCTCTGAAGAGGGAGCTAGGGAGTTTTGACTCTCAAAATCTTACACTGAAAATCCTGTTGGTCCCTAAGGCGCCGCGGGACTCAAATCCTGCTATTCTACTGCAGGCCAACACAACTACCTTCCTGAAAGCACTACATAGGTGGTTGTTGTAAGGATAAAATGGAGGAGAGAATGGAGTTATAAACCACTTTGGGTCCCTTTGGGGAGAAAAGTCGGGTTATAAGTATCAAAATCAAGTAAGTCTGTAAAAACTGCCTGTCAGCTGCCAGCCTCCTTGTCTGTGAAGTAAGGTTGCCAGGTCACTCTACCCTCCTTCCAGGAGCGTGGGGGACCTGGCACTTACCTCGTGCCAGTAGCCTGCTCCTTCTTTGCCCAGGGTTGATGCGGTGACGTCACTTCCGGAAGTGATGTCATTGTGCCGGCTGCAAAAACGTTCCCGCACTCCACATGGAGCCAATTTGGCCTGTTTGAGGTCCCAATTGGCCCCAAATGGAGAGATTGCTGGGTGAAGGAACCAGTCCCTGGGAGTTTGCCCACTGCTGGTGGGCACCTGGGAACACACTATGGGTAAGGCTACCGCTACAGCTAAGGGTAAATCTAAGGCTACAATTATGATTAAGGCTAAGGCAGGGACTCTACTGTGAAGCGATCTGTTGGCCCAGCTGCTGTAGTATCACGGAACGTTCACTGCTGAAAGGGAAACTGACGGCAACAGAGCGCTCACAAGCAGTGCAGTGTCTTGTTAAATTGACCTCTTGGCTTGATAATTTTAGTTTCTTTTCTTTTTTTTTAAGAGATATTTTGTACAGCTGTATATTTCATAAAAAAGTTTAATCACTCTAGCTCTTTGTGGTTATTTTCTGCTTGGGAGGCTATGTTTAACAACGACGACCCTTTCTCTACTTTTGGGTTGCCAACTCTGGGTTGGAGAATCCCTGGAAATTGTGGGGGGAGGGGAGGTTAGAGAGGGAAAGGGCCTCAGCACAATATCGTGCTGTAGAGTCCCCCCTCGAAAGCAGCCATTTTCTCCAGGGGAACTGAACTCTGTTGTCAGAGATCAGTTGTAATACTTGAGCAAGGACCACTGCTCGCCCTGTTAAATTCATCCCAGGCTCTTCTAGCAACACACCCTACAGCTTTCCTGAGAGGTTCTGCAGAGTGCTTGATTCAAATTGCAACTCTTACCACGAAACGGAATCTGCATACCACAAAGCCCTGGGGGCATGATCCGGAGCAAGCCTGTTGTGATTAACTACTTGCCATATTGAATTTAATGAGAGTGAAGGGTGACTAATCTTTGGAACAGGGCCTGCATGGTAAAGAATTCCTGTCTTACAATTCTTCCAAATTGTTTTCATGCTCCAAAAGGACCCCCCTTCTCCTTTTGAGTGATGCATGGGGCAGGATGTTTTGCCAAAAACCCTCCCCAATCAGGTACTTAAGAGTCTCTCTATACGAGAGGCCTCGGTGCATGTTTGTCAAGTGTAGGGAGATGCAATGTTAGGGCCAAGCTAGAAGTGAGGAATTACACTTGAATGGCAAGTGAACAGACTCAGGGCCAAGCTACACATGACGAATGACACTTGAACGGCAAGTATATTTCTCCCTGTTCACTTGCCCTCCACTCAATCCACTTGCCGTTCAAGTGTCATTCGCCATGTGTAGCTTGGCCCTCACAAGTATTCCTCCCTGTTCACTTGCACTCCACGCAATTGAGTGGAACACAAGGGGAGTGCAAGTGGAGCGCAAGTGAATAGGGAGGAATATTTGTGAGTCTGTTCACTTGCCATTCAAGTGTAATTCCTCACTTCTGGCTTGGTTCTATGCCTCTCCTCTGAGGGTTTGTTAATTTCATCTTCTCCTCCCCCAAGACTCTATCAGTTTCACCTCTCTGGTCTAAAACTGTGTGGGATCACAACCAGAGGTCAGCGAGGAATGGCAATGGGCTGGAGCTGCCTTCCAGATCCAGGTTTGGACCTCGAGAGGCTATAAAGGGCTGAACTTTCCCTTCTGGCATTTCACAGCCCCTTCACACAGCTCCAGTGTATAGCAAAGTCTTTGCCCTGGCAGCTCCAGCCCATTTCCATTCCTCACTGAAATCCATTTCTAAATAATAGTATTCTGTAAAATAAGTATTCAATACCTTAATCAAATTTCAGATAAGGGTCTTCATCCAATTAAAGAACAATTTTTAAAAAGCTATATTCTGGAAATTCCATTAAACAAATTATGAAACCATTCCACAAAGTCTTTAATAGCATATACATAGAGTTTAGGAGAAACAAAGGTCCTAGAGTGACATCACATCCCCACTGAGCTCCCTCCCTCCCTGAAGAGGAGTGGAGAGAGCCCTCAAGTCATAGTTGACTTATGGGGACCCCTAGTGGGTTTTTTTAGGGCAAGAGACAAACAGAGGTGGTTTGCCATTGCTTACCTCTGCAACCCTGGTCTCCGTTGGAGGTCTCCCATCCAATTACTAACCAAGGCCGACCCTGCTTAGCTTCTGAGATATGATGAGATCAGGCTCACCTGGGTTATCCAGGTCAGGACCTGTCCCTGAAGTATTGCCCTCAAATCTCCAGGAATTTACTAAGCCTGTTCAGTCTCAATATCATTCTGTCAGGGCAAGGCTATAAACAGTCATTAAGAGAGTCTGCCAAATCCAAGAAGGGAGAGAAAGATCACAGAGTAAACTGGAGGGTGAATTTGAGTTTTCAAAAAAAGTACTTCAAGCCAAAATTCACCCACTCCTTTTGCATGCAGCTTCATGTAAAATGAGTCTACGCTGCCTTCCTAAGTAGAATTATGCCCTTCCAAGCCCATGGACTTCAGTGGATTTAGAAGGATATAACTCTGCTTAGGATTGCACTGTTACTTTTTATTTATTTAAAAGTTTTATTTATGACATTTATAGTCTGCCTTTCTCACTGAGACTCAAGGTGGATTGCACAGTGTGAGATTAGTACAGTCAATATGCAACATTTCCATAAACAATGCTACAGGGTAAATAGATACAAGTTCACAAAGACATAGCATTAGCAAGAATCCAATATAGCATAGAGATGAAGTCTATGGTTCCTAACTCATTAGCAGAGTATCAGAGACTCCCCCCACCCCTACAATACAGCCTTCCTATCTGAGTAAATGAGAAGAAGAAGAAGAAGTTAAGAAAGCAGAAGTTAAGAGAAGAGGAAGAGAAGAGGCTTAGAGAAGAAGTTAAGAAAGTGGTTATAAGGAGAAGTCATTCCCAAGAGTTTGGCACATAGAGGTGTTGATGCATGCCTGGTAGGTGTCCCGATTGCAGACTCACACTGGCAGCAGGCAAGGGACAACTCCCAGTTGTCCGAGCAGGGCAAAGCACAGTTCAAAAGCTCAGGCACCAGATGGGCAACGCTCACAGCTTCAAGTCCAAAGGGGTATTCCAGAAACAAGTCCACATGAACAGGCCAAGGTCAGAGACACCAGAATCCATTCCAAACACAGCAGCAAGGCCAGTAGTGAGCAGACACATTGCTTCCACACAGCCGCTCCCTCTTCGGCTGCTTTTAACCCTCACAGTGCTCAGCTGCATGTGCTACAGCAAGCATCTGCCGGCTGTCTCAGTCCTGCTCCTGCAAGCACTCATCCTCACTAATGATGCTGGGCCGGTGCTGTGCTGCTAGCCTGGCACTGCGCCTTCTGGCTTGGAGGGCTCTCCTAGCCCTCCTCTGGCAGCGCTCCCGAGGCTCTGGTGATGGAGGGGGAGAGCTGGCCTGCACCTGGCTCTCTGCTGCCGGCCCAGGGCTGGGAAGCTGATGGACGGATGTGCTGGGACCTGGCTGTGGATCAGTATCTGAGCCTTCAGGGCCTGCCTCCTCCTGCAGTGCCTCTGCCACTGGCTGTGGATCTGGGTCAGGTTCACCAGCTGCCTCTTCCTCAGAAGAGTCCTCTGAGTCTCTCTGCTCCGCTGGGCCAGGATGGTCCAGGACTGTAGGGTTGTCAGGCCTTCTCAACCTCCAGTGGGGGACTTACCTCTGGGGGGGGGGGAGTGCAAGTGCAAGCGCGATGACATCACTTCTGGGAATTGATGTCATCACGCAGCTCCGCAGGGGTTCAGACTGGGGCTGCTGCAGAGCGCGGGAGTGCTCCTGCTCTCCACAGTGGCCCCAAACGTGCCCATTTTGACCCAAATTGGGCTCATTTTGGGCCCGTTTTGGCATGGATTGGGCCCATTTTGAGCCTCTGTGGAGTGTGGGAGTGCAGTGGCCCCAAAAGGGCCTGATCCATGCCAAAATCGGCCCAATTTGGGTTCCCACTGGAGAGAAAGGTGGGGTATAAATGAAATAAATAAAAATGTAAGAACATATAAACATTGCACATGTTTTTGTTTCTGATGGAGGGAAGAGCGGGAGAGTATGCCTTTTGGGTACTTATTATCACTGTGGGTACTGTGGGTAGCAACAAAGATACGTATAAAATCCATACCCAAATGTGCATCTGGACAAAATTCACCGAAACACACAGTGGATTATCGAAGGTTATCTAAGGGATTGCTCGATGCTGCCTAGCCGTGGAACAAGTAAGGCAGGGAATGAGTGGCATTTGCCCAACAGGGCTCTTCACAAAAAAACCCACAGTGCAATGAGTGCATATTTGCACACAACTCAGAGCCAAGCTACAAGTGACACCTGACACAGGTTGGACACTTGTCAGCTGGCCTCAAGTTTTGATGGGAAATGTAGGCGTCCTGGTTTTACAGCTTGGCTTTCCATTACAGCTGCAAGACCAGGATGCCTACATTTCCCATCAAAACTTGAGGGAAGCTGACAAGTGTCCAACCTGTGTCAGGCGTCACTTGTAGCTTGGCTCTCTGTTTGAAGAAAAATGTTCCTGCTTCCTTGAAAAGCTTCCCCTTTTACAACCTGGCAGTTTAGGACACTGGAGGAAGATGGGAATATTGACAACTGTAACGTCTGGAGATCACAAATGATACCTGATGTGGGTAGAGATGGGCACGAACCTAAATACGACCCCCAAAAACACAAACCAGCCCGGTTCAGGGTTCGTGAACCAGGGTTCATGGAAGCTCCTTTCCATGCTGGTTCGTTGGGTTGTATTTACAGGGCAGTTTAAATGGCCATTTCCCAAGCCCCAGCCCCACATTTACCTTATCCTGCAGTGCAGCGGCCTTCCTCTCCTCCCAGGAGGGGTGGGAAGGTCGTTTTTGGCCTCTTCTGCCGCCCTGGGGGCCTGCAGGGCAACGGAAGAGGCTGAAAACGGCCTTCCTGCCCTTCAACTGGCTGCTGCGGCTGCAATTTGAGGGGCAGGGAAGCCAAAAACGGCCTTCTTGCTCCTCCTGGGAGGAGAGGAAGGACTGCGCTGCAGGATAAGGTAAGTGTGGGGCTGGGGCTGGGGCTGGGGCTGGGGGGGTAGGGGGGCTGGGGTTTGGGCAGTTTAAAGGGACCTGCTGCTTGCAAGGCAGGAAAAGGCCCTTTAAACTGTTAAATGCCTCTTCCCCTGCCACTGTTAAGGCCGGAAAGGGGCATTTAAACCCCACGAACCACGAACTGGTTCATAACTGGTCCAGTTTCATGGTTTGTGGTTCGGGTTTTTTTTGTTCCGTGCCCATGTCTAGATGTGGGTAGGGCTGAGATTTGGATTTGAGGGTGGAGAGAATAGTTGGGCGATCAGGGCACACCTGCAGTCATCTCTCCAGATAACATTTCCTTTAGTTCACCAGTCACTGACCCAGAAATATGCCAATACTCACCAGGTTCTGTGACGTAGTCAGTCCTAGTCATTGCATGATGAAAAAGCCTCCAAGGGCCAAGCTACACATGACGAATGACACTTGAACGGCAAGTGGATTGAGTGGAGGGCAAGTGAACAGGGAGAAATACACTTGCTGTTCAAGTGTCATTCGTCATGTGTAGCTTGGCCCCAAGTCTCCTTTTGAAGCATGATTCATTCCACATCCTTTGTCTCTCTCCTGAGCAAATTGATACATTTTTCCTAGGTAAGGATTGGTAGGCCTGAGAGGTAACTATTTCAACACCGATGGAACCGGGAAGAAAGTATTCCTGCTCGTGATAGGAATGGAACTCTATCAATCCACTCCAACCACTTCCCAGGAAAATGAGGTAAGCAGCTAGCTATGACAATCCTAGTCTGGGTTTCGTCTTTAATAACGTCTCTTTGGAAAGTAATGGAATTTTTGCAGAAAGAAGGAAGAAGGTGCCGATAACTTTCCTCAATCTGTTCCCACTTTCCGTGAAATCATTTTTAGGGACATGTTATAAGTTGTCACCTGCCTCAACGCCAACATATTATTTATATTATTATAATATAATAAATGTATTATTTAAATTATGAAACCGGTATTATGAATTTACCTTGTCAATTTCTGGGAAGGCACCCATCATGATGATTTTGCCAGAAAGCATTACCTGATCAAGGTTGAGAAAATAATTATTTATTAAGTATATTTCTTATCTTACCCTTCCTCTAAGGTGTCCAGGGTAGCTTTCCTCCTTCATTTTAACCTTAAAATTACTCTGGGAGGTCCAGTTGCCAACACCTGGCCTGGAACCTAGATTTCTCCCATAATTACAATGGATCTTCAGACTAGTACAGTGATCAGTTCCCCTGGAGGAAATGGCAGCTTCAGAGGGTAAACTCTGTGGCTTTACATCCCCTTTGAGGTCCCGCCAGATACTGAGGCTCCCTGGATATTGCCTCCAAATCACCAAGAATTTCACAATCTGAACTGGCAATCCTACAGTGGAGGACATTTCAGAGCATATGACTGGCCCATAATCACCCAGATAAACTTCATGGCAGAGTCAGGATTTGAACTCTAGTCTAACACTAACTACTAAACCGTGCTGGCTATCTTGATCTGTTCACATTCCTGACTTCCTTGAATGGCTGTAGAAGTTTGTGGAATGAGCCGTTCACCTTCAATAGCAGGGGTTCGAGACCAGAGCTTAGCAGATGTGAGAAAATGGCAGTTGGCAGTTTTGCATTTGAAGACTAGCTTCAAAAGGTCCTGATTCAGGGCCAAGCTACACATGACGAATGACACTTGAACGGCAAGTGTATTTCTCCCTGTTCACTTGCCCTCCACTCAATCCACTTGCCGTTCAAGTGTCATTCGTCATGTGTAGCTTGGCCCTGAGACTGGAAGCACAGTGAGTGGGAAAGGAGGTTTGACTTCCCCTCACCATTTTCCCAATTGCAGATGGTCCCCCAGAGCTGCTATTTGCCCCCTTGTGGGAAACCTGCAGGTCAAATAAGACCTCCAGGGGGTTGTTTGAAGGTGGGGGAAAGACAAGGGCCCCCTTCACACTCACAGTTTAAAATGCCGTTGTTCTGCAGTCGCAGTGGCTTCGGCTTGGCACCGATCCTTTCACACTTCCCAGCAGTTTCGATTTGGCCTCTTGTGATTCCTTTCAGACTTGCCTCGAGAAGCCTCTGTTCAGTTTCGGGCTTTCGGGGCATTGCAGTGCGCTGTCACTGATTTTTTTAAAATGTTGCGCATGCGTAGTAACGTTTCTACATCTGACTGACATGCCCCCCCCGCCCCCTTTAAACCACCCACTCCCACCCCTCTTCCAAAGTGGTAAGGCAGGACTTCAATTTGCACGGCACCTTTTTAAAACTCTGGGCATATGTAGTAACGTTCCTGCATTACTAGATCTTCTGACAAACAAGCCTCCCCCCATGCTGCCCCCTTCAACTACCCACCCCCACCCCACTCTTCCCAGGGTAAGACAGGACTTGCCTAACCAGGGTAAGACACAGTGGGGGGGGGAGCAGACTCATACCCACCCCTGGCTCAGCTGAGACGTGCTGAGCTGGGGCTTGGCTGGGGCACCCGCTCTCGTGCTCCCAAGAGCTACCTCATTTGAGCCTTGGCTGTGGAGCATGAGAGCGGGCGCCCCAGTCAGGCCCCAGCTCACTGGAGGAGATTGGATCCAGGGCTCCCCCAATGCTAATCCAGCATCTAATCACCCCATCGTGTTCATGCTAAAATGGCATCAGGGTTGGGGGTGAATTCAATTATATCCTATGGAGGGGAAGGTGGGTGTTTGATACGGGGCTTCCAATTTCAGTGGCAGCCCTGTGCTCTTTGCATTTTGTAGCCACCCAAAGCTTTCTCGTTGACCACAATCCAGCACAGAGTTAAACATCCTTAAACATCACAAAGCACTTCATGGGCAAATGCATGCCAACTCAAAGTCTGAGTTTGTTTCCAAAATATGTGTTTACGAAAGCCTGAAGTTCAACATCGTCTGATCTTAAATCTGTTCTGTCCAATATCTCTTCACACGGTAACGCAATCATGACATCTCCCTTTTCTCAGTTAATCAGTGTTGCAATTTGCTGATGACTAATCACCAAGCTGGTAATATGGCACAATTATTACTGCTTTTCTGGAGTATATATCATGAGGAGTTGTTTCCCCCGCAATTGTTCTCTGAGAAGACAGCACAAGAAGAAAACGAAGACTCGCAGAGAATTTAAAGAAACACTCCTGCCAAAGGTATGTTGATTCTTCTTATGGTATATGATTTAGCCAAAGTAAAGCCTTTTGACCTACTAATGGTTTCAAAGGACTCTCACAAAAATCCAAAGGACTTCAAAGCATGCAGCATCAGCCTGCTTGCTCCTTATTCCTTAACCACAAGGCTATTCTATTCATTATTCTATCCGTTTTTTAGGAATATCGTGGTTGTGTGGTGTCTTGCAGCACGAGTGTCTTCTGCAATGTGTTTGCAATGCATCTTTTGATGCATTTTCTCAAAGAATGTGGGGAGACTTCGAGGGGCAAGACGGTCCCAATTGATACCCTGGTATCTCCAGTTGAATGATCTCAGTGGGCAGGTGCTGGGAAAGGTCTTTCTTTTGCCAGACATCCAGGAGAGCTGTTTCTAATCTAGTTCAGCTGGTAGAGAAGTTCCCCAGGATACCTCCTCGGGCTTTCCCACACTGAGCTTCTGCTGCCGCTCAGCTTAACTGCATCAGTTTCCCCCTCCTTTAAATACATGATCATTTGCCAGTGGGCGCTTTCCCAGTTTTTCCCATGTTTTTTTCTCTACATGTTACTAAGTACCTAGAGATGCTCAAGTGAACCTCATTTCACGTGTCCCCCCCCCTCCAACTTTCCATGCACTCGCTCACCCAGTCACTCTTCTATTTGCTCTGCATGAATACATTCATGCTTTCATATCAGCTCCTCCTCAACTCCTAAAAGAATCCCAGTTTTCCCTACATCCATTCAAATGCAGATCTTGACTTTCTCATACCTTAGAGAAATGCAAATCAGCACTTCAAAGGAGCCTACAGTACTTGTTCTTGAAGCAAGAACAGAGCTGAATTGGCGCTTTGCTCTCCGTAATCACTTGCACATGCAGGCACACAAAGGGAGATCCCGTGAAAGGCACATTCACGTGCACTGAGCAATTGAAGACTACACATACAATCCTGCACTTGAGCATCCCTAGGTACTTAGTAACATGTAGAGAGACTCTACCTTTTCCCATGTTTTTGTCCCCAGACTACCATAAAAAAGCAACACAGGAAAAACTTGGGGGATGGGAGTGGAAAGCAATGACCAGCAAATGATACTGTATGTAATTGGGAGTGTGTGTATGTTGGGTGGCAGGGGGAATTAAAAAGCCAAACTGCAGCAAAAAAACCAGTGAAGTCCCTTATTTACCAGTTACTAATGCCCATTAATAACTGTTGGTTCATATCTTGTCCCAAAAATCCATTGTCTGACTGAGCAGTCGCTCTCAAGAGCAGTTGTCCAAAGGCAAATCGGTATTTCTGTATCTACTTTCCTCCTTCTCATATTATGCTATATTGTAGGACCCGCAGTTAAGAACAAAGCTGCAAAGGGACTGAAGATCCAGGAAGGAGAGAAGAGAAGATGGGGTGTCACCTCCTCCAAGTCTTGATTCCCGCAATGATTCTGGCATTCGTGCTTTGGGAGGGTAAGGAGGAGGCTGAACAAAAAAGGGTGCAGCTGTGGATGGCTGTTCTGTCTCCTGTCTTCCAGCAGTGGGGTGGAGAATGGTGTTTACTAGCTTGGGCAGTTGAGTTTCTTTGTCTTCTCCTCGCTGTAGGTGTCCAGTGCAGTAACAATGGATACAGCTTGGAAGTATCTTCCGTGACTGTGCAAGAAGGGCTCTGCGTGGACATCCCTTGCAGTTTCACTTACCCGGCATCGGATGCTGACCAAAATGCTCCATTGTATGGATATTGGTTTCGTGGCGGATCTTTGGTGGCCACCAATAATCAGGGAAGGATGGATGAGATAGAAGAGCACGATAAGCGACGATTTGATATGTCGGCATCAGAACTGGACCTAGGTGACTGCTCCTTCACCATCAATAACGCGGAAGCCGCTGACAGCACCAGTTACTACTTCAGAATGGAGAAAGGGGACAAAGCCAAATACACTTATTTTGCACGAAAATTATCTGTGAATGTGACTGGTGAGTGCCTGAAAGGAGGGTGCCCTGCTGTCTGCTGAACTGCTGCTCTGATCTCATTGCCCCATCATTTGGTAGCTGAGAGCCAAGCTACAAGTGACGCCTTACACAGGTTGGACACTTGTCAGCTTCCCTCAAGTTTTGATGGGAAATGTAGGCGTCCTTGTTTTACAGCTTGGCTTTTCATTACAGCTGCAAGACCAGGATGCCTACATTTCCCATTAAAACTTGAGGGAAGCTGACAAGTGTCCAACCTGTGTCAGGCGTCACTTGTAGCTTGGCTCTGAGACAGATTTGCTTTCTAACCTTCGTCTCTTTCAAGGAGGATAGCCTTCAAATCTTCAGCGTTTCCCAAGCCAGATTGGCAAGCCTAGTTGAGGGGCTCCAGTTATTAGCGAACAAGAATCTATTTGTTGGTTAACTATGTGCTATAAAGTAGGATTCATCTAAATAGGGGCTCCTTCTATAACAGGACAGAGGGGGAATGCCTTTGGGTGGAAGGTGAGCCTCTCTTACCTTATGGCTGTCACCCTCCAGGTGGAGCCTGAATTACAACTGATGCCCAGACTACAGGGATCAGTTCCCCTGGAGAAAATGCCTGCTTTGGGAGGGTGGGCTGTATGGTATTATACCCCGCTGAGGTCCCTCCCCTCCACAACCCCCACCCTCTCCAGGCTCTGGCCCCAAATCTCCAGGAATTTCCTAGATTGGAGTTGGCAACCCCACTTACATTCACTAATTGTAAATGGGGTTTCAGCCCATGGCCCAGTTTTCCTAGGAATGTCTGTCAACAGACTGCAGTATTGACGAATCAAATGTTTTATTGTTTACATTTGTGTGTATGTGAGTGTATGTATGCATATATGCATATATATATATATATATACACACATACATACACACACATATATAAATACACATGCAGACAACATATATACAAGTATACACACAGAGATATGTATTTATATATATGCATGTTTATGTGTGCATAGACAGATGGACAGACAGATATATATATACACACACACACAAATACATATGTAAACAACATATATACTCATATATACAAGTATATATATTTATGTGTGTATGTATATACATATACAAGTATATATATTGGGACAGTGGAAAAGGTCACCAAGAAGAACCAATTGAAAGCACTTAAGCCTATTTTTACTGAGTAATGCAAATTCGTATTTAAATGTCAAAGCCCTTGCCTTTGTAGATGACTATTAAAAAAGTATATATATTTGTGTGTGTGTGTGTGTACACACACACACATATACTTGCATGTATATGTGTGCATAGACAGACCGACCGACAGATAGAAAGATAGACGAACACAAATACACATACCAGCCTCAGGGAAAACCAAAGCTAGAAGTTTTCTCCTGGTATATTAGCTTTTCAAGAGTTTTTGCTCCGGAAGAACATTCAAACATGCAATTATCCCCGTATCTTGAACTGACACAATCCTATCAAGGCAGTACTATATAATTGTTGTGAATGCTTAATCCATCTCTTGTTGTGCACTAGTAAAACTTGCCACTGCTGAGAGCTGCAGTAAGGGGAGGCTCGGGTGGCCCAACCTGCCTAGAAGGTACATTATCCCCCGTGCCCTTGACTCTCCTGGGAGAAGGTAGTTCATGGTCCCAAACTATTTAGCAGACAGGTGGAGCTCATTCTTGTCGTTCCAGTTCATCTCAGGTGACAAGGAGATAGTGTGGAGGGAATACTGGATTCTGTTGGGATAACTATATACCGACTTTTCTCCTCTCTTTTCAGAGAGAAAACCAGACATAACTATTTCAGAACCACTGAGGGCAGGACACGAAGCAAGAGTTACTTGCATAGCCCAGTGGTGTTCTTCATCGGGCCAGCCCACAATCGTGCAGAAAGGCATTTCTGACGACTCTATAAGGAAGGAATCTATAGTTGAGACAAACACCGAGACAGAGAAACAAGTGGACTTCATACCTACGGCAGCAAACCATCAACAAAATTTTACCTGCAAAGTCATCTATGGCATCGAGCCCAACAGTGTAACCGTTGAGAGGACAATCACGATGAACATCCATTGTGAGTAACTGTTCGGCCCCTGTCCTAATCTTTATCCACCCTCACTATGAGCCAAACTACAAGTGACGCCTGACACAGGTTGGACACTTGTCAGCTTCCCTCAAGTTTTGATGGGAAATGTAGGCAGCTTGGCGGAATGTTGGACAAGTGACAGTTGAAAAGTCCATTGGACAGCAGTCGGAGAGCCAAGCTACAAGAGCAGGACGGCTACATTTCCCATCAAAACTTGAGGGAAGCTGACAAGTGTCCAACTAGTGTCAGGAGTCACTTGTAGTTTGGCTCTGAGTGTTCATTTTTACCATTGCTAATCTGAAAATCAGTTCAGTTGGAGCTAGGTTGAGACTGGGAAAAGGACATTCGTGCAAATCTCAGCTTGCTTGTGCTAAAAGGGTAATTCCCAAATGTTTGATAACCGGAGCACATTTCTCCTCAGATTAAAGGAGGCACACTGTTCTCTTATACTCCCAAAGTTATATTCCTCCCTAGACTCGGCAGGAAGTGCGTTGTTATTGCTAACCCATCTCTTCCTGGAACCGGGTTGCCACATTGGCAACCTTCTGGAGCTTATGGGAGTGGGGCATCATGGGGCATCATGTGCCACTGCAACACTCTACCTCAAAC
This sequence comes from Eublepharis macularius, assembly GCF_028583425.1. Classification (NCBI taxonomy): domain Eukaryota; kingdom Metazoa; phylum Chordata; class Lepidosauria; order Squamata; family Eublepharidae; genus Eublepharis; species Eublepharis macularius. The sequence continues at coordinate 48,484,510 of NC_072804.1, read as the reverse complement.
TATGGTTTTGACATCACACAAATGTCTCCTGCTGATGCTCTGGGCAGTAGCAGGGAACCAGGGACCAGGGGGAGGAGGCCTTACATCGAGTCAGATCATTGGTCCATCTAGCTCAATATTCTCTATGCTGATTGGCTGCAGCCCTCCCAGGTTTTAAGTAGAAAATGACCATTCCTGGCTCTGAGACTGAGCTACTTTCAATGATAATGACAGAATCTGAGCCTGGGACTTTCGGCCTGCAAAATAAGTGCTCGGCCACTAGGCCATGGCCCCTCCTGTTAGAGGCAACAAAGCAGCGGAGAAGGATGTTGAAAGAGGACAATGAAGCCAAAGCTGGGTGGGGGGGACCAGACAGATGTATCAGGTTTGATGTTTTTGCAAACTCCTGATGGAGGAAGGGGTGGGATATTCCTGGGATATCAGATTCTTTTCTTCCCTACGCTGCATTGTCACTGGCGGAATGCTTTACCAGCCATGCTTGCGTTTGTGTTACAGATCCCCCCGGGATGTTTCATTTCAGCGGGCAGCTCAGACACCCCAACGGATGTAAGTTTTCTATATTTTTAAGTAGTCGCACAATGACAACAAAGATGGCCATTTAATCCACAACCCCAAGACAAATTGCAATAAATGTTCCAGGGTGAGGAACGGAAAGGCAGTGTTATGTTTGGGTACGAACAGACCTGCATTCAATTCCTACTCTGCTCTTGGGCAAGATATAGGGCGAAGCTACAAGTGACGAATGACACTTGAACGGCAAGTGTATTTCTCCCTGTTCACTGGCCCTCCACTCAATCCACTTGCTGTTCAAGTGTCATTCGTCACTTGTAGCTTGGCCCACAGGGTCTCACCACACAAGACAAAATACACTTGAATTGCAAGGATAATTGGAGTGTATTTTGAAATTTGAGTGTATTTGAGTGTAAATCGAGTGTATTTTGTCTCGTGTGGTTTGACCCATAGTCCCAGCTGTAAAATGGGCATAATAGCAACCGATTTCAGAGAATTGTAGGGCTGAGTGCTCTCTCCCCCTTCTTTTGAACTCCCTGATCCATGCTCACAGGCAAGATGGGTCCTGTTGTGCTATGATACACGGGGAAATTTGGATGTTTACTTTTTTTTTGCTGGGGGAGGAAAAACTGAGGATTGAGCTTGAAACCCATCGTGGCAATTCCTTGTCTCTTTGGACTCTTGCAGCTATAGAGAACTTCACCAATGCTGACCAGGTGGTGGCACGGGAAGGCGACTCTCTCCTGGTTCACTGCGAGGCAGACAGCAACCCCGCAGGGAATGCGACTTGGGTGAGATCGCAATTCTCGACAGCTCCGCTGAACTTATCAAACAACAAAATGGAGATTTTTGACCTGACGTTGCAGGACAAGGGTGAATATGTATGCGAGGCCAGGAACCAAGAAGGTTCGTCTGAGGGATTCTTCTATCTCCAGGTACCATGTAAGTGAGACACTATTGGGGTTTTCTGACACTATCGGGTTGCCAGCTGTCAGTGCAAAACTGAAGCACTCTTGAACGTCTCATGGCAAAGAGCAGAAGAATATTGAAGTCCACCTCAGTGGACAGCAGGGTATATGTGAGATTTCCTTGTTGCAAGGAAATCTTAGGGTACACCTCGGTATACCCTGCAAAACACTTTGCTGCATGGGGACGTTATTGAGAGCTACACAGGAATAATTTTTTCCCTTGTATTGTCTCTTGGGAAACCTTCATACGAGGTTTAAGTGAGTGTGTGTGGGGTGGGGGAGGAGTCTATATCCTCCCCCATCCCTGAAGTTCACCCCCATCCCTGAAGTGAAGTTCACCCCCATCCCTGGATTTCCTACTGTGGCAGAAATACTTTTTGATGGATCTTCATCTCTCTTTCCTGCCCGTATTTTTTCTTGCATCTCCTTCTGGACCCTTCTCTGCTTCCCAGAAGCCATCGACTGTCAACTTGTTCTCCCCAGGCTGGTTCCACGGGGGATTAAAAGTTCAGGAGAGAGAGTATTGGGGTAAACCCTTACGATGCCAGCAGCATAACCCTTCCCTTTTTCCATGGGGCATCCAAGGATATCTGAAGATGCATATTTTATATACTCCATCTTCCAATATAGAAACCCTTCTCCCTTTCCATGGAGCATCCAAGAATATCTGAGGGTTTTCTTTAATGTCCTACCTCTCCCACTACATAAACCCTTCTCCCTTTCCATGGATCATCCAAGAATATCTGAAGATGCTATTTTATGTACTGCACCTTCCACCGCCCCCCACCCCGACCAAGGATGCACTAGCCTACAACTTCTGCTGTTTGTTGTAGTCCTCTTCTCCTTCTACCAGGGATGCTTCCCCCTTTCTCTTCACCTGTCTGCTTCCCACAAATCCCCCAGCCGAGGCTGTATTTAGATATCACGTTGATACCCCATCTTTCTTCCATCACAGATTGCAAGTCGACACCACTAGGGTTCCCATCCAGTCACCAAGCGTACAGGCTCAGCTTCAGCTAGGTGGCTGGATCACAGGCGTTGCAATGGAAACATGCCCTCGGCTTTCCCCAAACCAACCCAGTTGCATAATTTCCCCCATCTAATAGCATCCCCCCTCTTTTTATGAATTCAAACTAGTGACTCACTACTGTCTTGCATCTGAAAAGGTTTGCTTTTAGACAGCAAAAGCACAAAGAGCCTCAAAGGAGCCTGCTTCCAATGTCTCTGCATGAGTCACCGGTCTAGGTGAACTTCTATTGAAGCCCAACAAGAAAACCTCCTTGGAAAGTGGGTTATTCTGTTCCGTCTGTATCAGAGTTCATCGGAGGATTTAGAGCCAAGCTACAAGTGATGAATGACACTTGCCTGTCAAGTGAACAGACTCACGTGTATTCCTCCCTGTTCACTTGCTCTCCACTTGATCAAGTCTGTTCACTTGCCAGGCAAGTGTCATTCGTCACTTGTAGCTTGGCTCTCAGTCGCAGATGTGCAGTACAAATACCTGCCCTCAGGGAATGCTGAATGGATGACAGTGAGGCCAAAACAGTGGATCATTCAGAGATGCAGAAGGCAACCCTCCTTAATGGAGGGTACTTTGAATTCAATGCCGCCCTAGTTTCATTTCTTTCTTTCTCCTGGTGCACTGGAGGGCCACAAAACACAGTTTTTGATATATTACCTTAACGTCTGCCATCCAGCTCTCCTAGGGTTGCCAACTTTGGCTTGGGAAATCCTGGAGATTTGAGTGTGGAGCCTGGGGAGGGAAGAGTTTGGGGGAGGCAGAGAGCTCCGTAGGGATGTAATGCCATAGAGTTCACCCTCTTAAGCTGCCATTCCCTCCAAGGGAACTGTAGCCTGGAGAATGAAATCCCAGGAGATTTCCAGGCCCCTATTGGAGGCCGGTAGCCCTAATTACTCTCCCATAGACTGCTCCCATTATTCAACTCTCAAATCCCTGGCTCTTTGCCTAAACTGGGTTTCAATGTTTAACATACACCGGAAGCCCTCTGGGGCAGAGGCTGCGTCACCTCTATGGACAGCAAACCCTTTCACATATTGTTGGGGTTCAATAAAACCCCAATAGTAGCAACATTGGTAGATTTCATGCAATTGTCCTGCTATAGACTTGCTTGTGGCCCTGATTCTTCAGACACACAGGCTCAGAGCTCCACCAAGTGGAGAATAAAAGAACAGCACCTTTACAAAAATGACATTTAAAACTTGCTCAATCTTGGCCAGCTCAAAAAGGAAGCTGCAACTTAGCTCAAGCTCTGACTTAGCTGCGACTTAGCTCAAGTCCAAGGAATTCCCTGACCGTGGGATGGCCACAGGGCCCCTTCTCTGATCTTGGTGCACAGTCTCTGTCCCTTGATCCCAACAGTTGCAAAAGTACAACATGGAGAAGGTGGTCTTTGAGCCCTTTAAGTCCCAAGCCATTCAGGGTCTTATATAAAAAGGGATACCTTCATTGCCAAGTGATGTCACAGTGCGGAGGGCCCTGATTCGCCGTGCAATCCTAAGCAGAGTTACTCCAGTCTAAGTCCATTGAAGTTAAGGATTGCCCTGTCAGACTGGGCATGGCAGAAAGAGAGGATTAAACTCTTTCCTTCTGTGCTCTTTTTATAATTTGAATTGCCCTCCATGGGTAGGGTTACCAGGTGCCCGCTGGTGGCAGGCAAACGCCCAGGGATTTGCCCCCTTATCCCTTCAGCCGTGCATGCGCTCCCACCCCTCACGCTGGCTGTGGGAGCATCCCTGCGCACCGATTTGGCCCCAAACTGTCCAAATTGGAGTGTGGGAACACTCCAGAAAAAGAGCTGGAGGAACTCATTAGCATAACTCATTAGCATATGCTACACTCCCTGACATCACCTATCCTGGCTGTTTTGGACCCAATCCTGGCCATTCAGGGCTGAAATTGGGCCTAAAATGGCAAAAGGGGGCTGAAAATGGCCGAAAAGGCGCCCAAAATGGTCAGGATTGGGCTGCTGCTGAGTGGGAGAGCCATCCACCACCCATCAGAGGCCCGATCTGGGCCATTTCGGCCCCAATCCAGGATGAAACGGACCCAAAATGGCCGAGAGCCAGGTGGGTGGGGCCACCTGACATGTGACCTCTTTGGGGAACTGCTGGAACTGCGTTCCTGCACGTTCCCCCTTGAAATGACCCCTGATAATAACAATAACAATGCACATTTGATTTATATATAGCCCTTCAAGACAACTTAACACCCAGTCAGAGTGGTTTACAAAGTGCGTTATTATTTTCCTCAGGGTCAAGCTAGAAGTGACGAATTACACTTGAAAGGCAAGTGAACAGACTCACGTGTATTCCTCCCTGTTCACTTGCGCTCCACTTGCACTCCATGATGGAGTGGAGAGCAAGTGAAGTGCAAGTGAACAGGGAGGAATACATGAGCGTCTGTTCACTTGCCATTCAAGTGTAATTCGTCACTTCTAGCTTGGCCCTCAGACCATCACCCTGTAAAGTGAGTGGGGCTGAGAGAGCTCTGAGAGAGCTGTGACTGACCCAAGGTCACCCAGCTGGCTTCAAGCAGAGGAGTGGGGAATCAAACCTGGTTCTCCAGATTAGAGTCCTGCCACTCTTAACCACTGCACCAAACTGCCTCTCTAATAATAATACCATTCGATTTATATACTGCCCTTCAGGACAACTTAACGCCCACTCAGAGTGGTTTACAAAATGTGTCATTATTATCTCCACAACAATTACCCTGTGAGGTGAGTGGGGCTGAGAAAGATCCAAGAAGCTGTGACTGACCCAAGGTTACCCTGCTGGCTTCAAGTGGAGGAGTGGGGAATCAAATCTGATTTTTCAGATAAAAGTCCTACCGCTCTTAACCATTACACCAAACTGAAATATTTATTTAGTCGGGAAATTTGCATGCCACCTCTTGAGAGACCTGCTTGAAGTATGGACTTGCATTGCCCCAGGATAACTTTAAAAATAAAAATAAAATCCATTCACTCATCTCCAGCTGCTACATCCAGCTTGACTTTGAAGAATGATGTTGTAAGCTGCTTTGAGCCTCCACTGGGGAGAAAACTGGGGTATAAATTCTAAATGAATGAACGAATCAATATTGTGCTCAGTAGAGAGCTGGTGCCGATGCTACAGAATAGGTATAATACAGCTGTGGCTGTCCCCCACTGCAGCAAGTAGGAGGACCCTTATGTTCCCTCCCCAACCAATGCTGCCAGTTATTTAGCTCAGCACAGAGCTTGTGGGAAAAGTGCTGGCATCGTCCCCGCAGTTGAGGGATAGCCTAGTTCATATATCGTCTTGTTGTCCCGTCTTCCCGCATTGCCCAGTCAATCAAGGCTCAAGGGCTGGATTGTAGTTTCTGGGCAACAGTGATTTTTCTGACATTCCTCTTCACCTGTCAGCTGCTGCAGCAGGATCAATGAGAGTGCATTTGCCCTGATCGATCTCCACGTAGAAATCATCTCCCCGGACCGCAATCACAGTTTCAGTGGCATGACCAGGTCAAACATACAGGTCACTGTATGTTTTCCGGTCTGGAAAACATACAGTGTCGAGGAGCTTGCAGAGACTGAAAGCAACCACATCTGTTGTTGCATTCCCCAGAACATCTGGGCCGTATCCAGACGGCTTACCTGCCTCCGGAACGTTGCACTATGTTGCGGGGAAAACACGAAATATCGTGTTTTCTCACACGAGTTTTGTGCGACGTCGCATGACATCACGCAAAACTCGTGCGAGAAAACGTGATATTTCGTGTTTTCCCGGCAACATGGCACGATGTTCCGGAGGCAGGTAAGCTGTCTGGAAACGGCCCTGGACAGGTTAAAACCAGCTAGAGAGTCTGCATCCAGAGAGCAAGATCTGGGTCCAATAGCACCTTAAAGATTTCCAAAGTATGAGCTTTCAAGAGTCAAAGCTCCCTTTGTTAGATCCAGAGAAGATCTTTTCAGCAAGAGCTGAACAAATGCAGTTTTCAGGTTGCCCAGGACTTATTATTGTTGTTGTTGTTTCGATTTATAAACCGCCCATCCTCAGGGACTCTGGGCGGTGAACAGCAGGTAAAATCAATAAAAACAAGAAAACAATAATTCTAAAATCAACATACAATAAACAATAATAAAATAAATTAACCAAATACATTAAGGTGCAATGGTGGGGAGAACTCACTCCCACCCCAAAGATGGGAGGCCGACATGGCACCACCCCCTTCAACCACTGAACGCCTGGTGGAACAGCTCTGTCTTACAGGCCCGGCGGAACGATAATATGTCCCACTGGGCCCAGGTCTCCATTGACAGAGCGTTCCACCAGGCTGGGGCCAGGACTGAAAAGGCCCTGGCTCTGGTTGAAGCAAGGCAGGCTTCCTTAGGGCCGGGGACCACCAGTAAACATTTATTCTTTGGTTGGCAAAGTCTATAAAGCTGTCCAAAGGCTGGACCCAAAGTTCTCAACCCTGATTGTTCTATTCCACTCCTTTGCAGATAGCCCAAGATCCTGCAACCTGGTGAGTTCCATTTGCCAGAGAAAGGACGGCGAATATCTGTGTAACTGCTCTGTCTGTTCCTACCCTTCATCCAGAATTCAGTGGTTAGTCAATGGGAAGATCTACGAAGGAAACATCACTCGTCAGGAGTTAAAGATCACATCCTGGATAGAAACGGAGGAAATTGCTTTTAGTGTACTGCATTTGCTAGGAGACTGGAAGGAAAACACCTCTGTGGTCTGCTTGGGAAACAACCCTGGAGGGCAACTTGGGATCAAGTATGAACTTTTAGATAAAAAAGGTAAGCCTGTCAGATGCAAGCTGCAACTTTTCTGTTATTTGGGTCCCTGTTCTAACAGGCCACTTGCATTTCCCCGCAAAGTGCTAGGATTGCCAGTTGACCAAAAAAAGATCACCTGGTGTGGCTTGTTTGAATGCTTTTAAGGACAGCGTGGTCTGCAGAAATCCACGGGGGAGGTGAAGATTCTCACAAGCACACACCTGCAGGTCTAGAGGGTTGTCAACTCCAGCTTGGGAAATTTCTGGAGATTTATGGGCCGAGCCTGGAGGAGGGTGGGGTGTGGGGAAGGGAGTGGGATAGAGTACCATAGAGTCCACCCCGCAAAGCTGCCATTTTCTCCATGGGGACTGCTATCGGGAGAACTTGTAATTCTATGAAGATTGTTTCAGGTAGGTAGCTGTGTTGGTCTGCAGTAGAACAGCAGGATATGGGTCCAGTGGCATCTTAGGGCCAGGCTACAAGTGACAAATGACACTTGAACGGCAAGTGTATTCCGCCCTGTTCACTTGCCCTCCACTCAATCCACTTGCCATTCAAGTGTCATTTGTCACTTGTAGCTTGGCCCTTAGAGACCAAGAAGATTTTCAGGCAATATGCTTTTGAGAGTTAGAGTTCCCTTCTGAAGATATATCTGAAGATAGATAGATAGATGGATAGATGGATGGATGGATGGATGGATGTGGTCTGCGGGACTGCTTCTCCCTATATATTCCCCGGAGGATGCTCTGATCAGGAGAGAAACAGCTGTTGGTGGTCCCTGGCCCCAGGGAGGCCCACCTAGCCTCAACCAGAGCCAGGGCCTCTCGGTCCTGGCTCCGACCTGGTGGAACGCTCTGTCTATGGAGCCCAGGGCCCGGCCAGATTTGTTATCCTTTCACTGGCCTGTAAGACAGAGATGTTCTACCAGGCATAGGGTTGAGGCTGGGCCAGGCCATCCGCTGGCCTGGTAGGAAGGGAAGAGAATGATTTGAACGCTCCCCATTAGGTTGTCCATCATCCTGTTTCCACATTGCTTAATATTGCCATCTGTTGCCGCCTGTTTTAATGAATTGACTGTAACGTTGATTGAATTTAAATGTTTTAAATTGTTTTGATGGAAATGTGATGTGGCTATTAAATTATGTGATCTGCCCTGAGCCCGCTTGCAGGGAGGGTGGAATAAAAATCTAAAATGATAGATAGATAGATAGATAGATAGATAGATAGATAGATAGATAGATAGATAGATAGATAGATAGATAGATAGATAGATAGATAGATAGATAGATAGATAGATAGATAGATAGATAGATAGATAGATAGATAGATAGATAGATAGATAGATAGATAGATAGAGGGCCGGCGCCACTGTTGAGGCGGTAAGGAGGGGGCCGTGGGCACTGCGGGGCTGGAGGGGGTGCAGAAGGGGTGCCGGGGGCAGATCAGAGGGGGCATGTCCCATGATGCCACCAGTCATCCCCGCGCCGCCACCACTGCCGCCGCCCGCCCCTGGGCAGGCGCAGCAGCCACGGGCCAGGGACGACAGGTGGCATGTGGCGCGCGGGCGGCCTCCTTGCTCCGCCCCAGTCACTCGCCAGCGGCACTGCGTGATGACATCATCACGAGATGACATCATCACGCAGTCCGGGGCTGGCCTGATAGATAGAAACCCTGGCTGGCCTGATAGATAGAAACTCTGGCACCGGGGCTGGCTGGCTGGCTGGCTGGATAGATGGATATGGTTGACCAATGACCCATGGACCCCCCCCAGCAAATAAATACATGAAGCTGCCTTATACTGAACCTGACCCCCGATCTATCATTGTCAGTAGCGTCTACTCAGACTGACGGTGGATCTCCAGGGTTTTAGACAGAGGTCTTTGCCATCATGTAGTACCTGATCCCTTTAGCCAGGGATGCTGGTGATTGAACCTGGGACCTTCTATAAGCAAATGGATGCTCCGCCCCTTGTGTCAGATCAGCAGCCACTCCAAGCTATAAGTGAACGGGAGACATGATAGGCCCAAGGAAAGTAGGGTAGTTTGGCTCCGCTCTTTATACAGACATCAAATGCTGGGGCCATTGGTCTATCTTGACTAGTATTATCTACTGAGATGGGCAACAGCTTCCCAGGGTCTCTTGGCAGAATTCCCCCTCCCAGACTTGCCTCCTGGAAATGCCAGGAAATGACTTCCGGATCTTCTGCATGCAAAACCTGTGCTGTGCCACTGTGCTGTGGGCTTAATTTGGTTTAATTGAGAGACGCAGAACTATGATTAGCTCCTTTTAGAAGGGAGGCAGCTGGTGCAGGGAGAAATGATTCAGCAGCCACCACACCTGTTTCCACATATCTTACCTGCCTGCAGAACATCGCACAAAAAGACCCGGAAGACAGCGTCTTATCGCGTGAAATCGCACCAGGAAGACGCTGTTATCCGGGAGTATTGCGCAAGAAGCCGCTGTCTTCCAGGTCTTTCGTGTGATGTTCTGCAGGCAGGTAAGATGTATGGAAATGGCCCTGGATATTAAGCCCATGCCAGTTGGGGCCCATCAAGGTATAGACTCAGCTTCTCCTAAATGCGTCTTTCACCTCCCTTGATGGCACATATATACATACCTTATATATGTGCCATCTAGTCTCAACTGACTTACGGTAGCCCCAGCAAGAGGCTTTCAGGGCAAGGGACAGATAGAGGTGGTTTGTCATAACCTTCCTCTGCAGACACTTCCGCTGTGCCCCCCCCCACTCAAGTACTGACCCTGCTTAGCTTCTCTGATCTGACAAGATCGGGCTATAACATGCTGCCTTCCCTCCCAGTTCATACCTCAGGGATTACTCTTTCCACCTCTTTCTAGAAAGGGGTGCGTAGGACTCATCTTTAGTTAGCTTTGATTAGTCTGCGCGGCGGTGGTCTTTCTTTGAAAAGCAAGGCCAGTGTTATGTACGTTCTCATAACGTTCAAGTTAGACCACTGCAGGGTGCTTTTCGTGGGGCTGTCCTTGAAGACTGCCCTTAGGCTTCAACTAATGAAACATTTTAGCTGACGCTGATGATAGGTTCCATTGCTTAAAAAGCAACACTAGTTGCCAGTTTGTTCCTGGGCACAATTAAACATGCTGGTTCATAGCTTTAAATGGTTTGGGACCAGGATTGGTCATATGATCCTACCCTTTAGTTTGGATCCTTTCAAGAGATCCTGCTCCACACACCCGCACCTTTAAAGGTAAAGTAAGAGACCAATAAAGGCAGGGCCTTTTTTGTAGTGGCACCTCACTTCTAGAGTTCTCTCCCCATAGCTATCTACTTGGTACCAAATTTGCTGAGCTTTAAGTGTGGGGGGAAATTTCCTGGCCTTTCTTTATTGCTGTTTCTCTTTTGCTTCCTGCAGTTCCTGCTTCTATTTTGGCCTCTGTTTTACCCAGTGATGGTTTCATTGCTCCAATTTTTTAATAATTTATTTACTCTGAGTCCTTGATTGGAAATTTGTATACCATTTTGGTCCATAGTGGGTCATTATGAAATTATAACTGTGCTAAGCTACCTATGTTTTTAAGCTGAGAATGCAGAAAAATCTTTTTAAATAACTTGGGATTCTGAGTAGAGGTTATATAAACCAGGAGTTCGCTGGCACCTTAAATACTGAGGGAAAAACTGATCAATATACCCAGAGGAGTTAGCCGTGTTAGTATGTAGTTGCAAAATAGTAAAGAGTCCTGTAGCTCTTTAAGACTAACCAACTTTATTGTAGCATAAGCTTTTGAGAACCACAGCTCTCTTCATCAGATGCATGCATGCACCTGACGAAGAGAGCTGTGGTTCTCAAAAGCTTATGCTACAATAAAGTTGGTTAGTCTTAAAGTGCTACTGGACTCTACTGGTCAATATATGTGAACATTGCACAAGGGCAAGGGAGGTTTTGGCCTTCCCTCCTGCACTATTTTCCTAAACTAGAATGGTGTCCAGCCGGGAACCCTGTTTGCCCTAGGTCACTCTAAACGTTACTTCCTTTATGAGGTCTCCATGGAGCAAACCTGGGCTCGTGCAGACACACTGCAGCTTTGAGAAATGACTTGTATAAAAAAAGAAAAGTCCAAATGGGCTCGGAAAGCTGCCGCTGGAGGAAGGAGAGCTCTTGCCTTTCTCCCAAGCATTCCCCCCCCCCCGTTCAAAAACAGTAAGGGGGGGGACAGTTTTCCCATTTCTGCTGCCTCACGTGCAAAAAATACCTCCTCATGGAGCAGACGAAATAGGAAACTCCCCGCCCCCCCCTCCCACACACACATGTACTGATGACAGCACACATTTTAGAGAGACCCCGGGACTTCTCAACCACTATAAAATCTGACATGGAATGCCAGCCGCTCTGCATCCCAAATGCAGTGGGCTGGAATGAAACATTAGCAAGAGAATGGCATTCTGCACATTTTTATTTATTTTTTTAAAAAAGATTTTATTTAAAAAGATAAGCTGTGAAAATAAGAAGTGCTAATAAAAGATTATACAGATACCAGATTAGAAATTGTGTTGAGATTTATATAATCCTGTATAAACCGTACATATAGAATAGTTGAGAGTTGATACATTTAAACTCACATTGACCTACTAAACAAAAAAAACGTTCTAAATTTATTATACCTAAGCAAAGATACATCATAATTTTCCTTCACTTTCCTTTCTCCCTTCTCTCTTCTGGGTTAGTTTTAGTTATGAAACATTCTGCACAATTTTAGAATCACTTTTCTACCACTTCTATGGCTGAGCTCTGGGATCGAAAGAACGTTCTAGAGTTGATCCTTGGCTGAAATGAAACCCAGACTCTGTGTCTTCATGTGTTTAAAATGAGCGTTTTATGATCCTTCCCCAATTCTCTAAAGAGCTTTCAGCATCTGGCCTGAAGGCAAGCATCAGTGAGATTTTATTAAGTGTAGCCGTGCTAATAACTTTAATTTTAAAGATAAATGATTGCTATTAGAATAATTTAGTGCTGAACTGTTGAAAAGTTTATTATTTTCTTCTAATTGCATAGCAAAAGAAAAAAAAACTGATTAGCACCAGTACTTCCACATATTTATTTTTAATTGTAGAGATAATACATTCATTTTTTACTAAAGCGATGGCCATGATTTCAGGTGCTATTTTAAATGTGGCTAATATCAGCAATTACCACTCATTTTGTGCTAGAAAGAACACAGGAGGAGCAAGCTGCGTTTACAAAGGACGCTCAGCCAAAGGCGTAGTGGTTAGGATAGCTGGTCCAGGGTAATGGATAACAATGTGAGCCTGGGAGCTCTTGAGTTTAAATCCTAACCAGGCCTAGGCTGAATCCACACACCCGCGGAGCATCCCGGCGTTGCGCTAAATGTTCGCTAAACGCCCAGAAGGGTAGCGTCTTTCTAGAGCGATTTCTGAATCGTGCTAGAAAGACACTACACTTCTGGCTGTTTAACGAACATTTAGCGGAACACCGGGATGCTCCGCGGGTGTGTGGATTCAGCCCTAGTCTCTCCATCTGCAAAATGTTGATAATAACAGTGGACTATCTTATATAGGCCCTGACATGGATAGCCCAGGTGAGCCTGATCTCGTCAGATCTCAGAAGCTAAGCAGGGTCGGCCTTGGTTAGTAATTGGATGGGAGACTTCCAAAGAAGACCAGGGTTGCAGAGGCAGGCAATGGCAAACCACCTCTGTTAGGGCTCTTGCCATGAAAACACCACCAGGGGCCGCCGTAAGTCAGCTATGAGTTGAGGGTTCCATCTTACATAGCTTTGCCAGTCTCCAGGTGGTGGCTGGAGATCTCCCAGAATGACAACTGCTCTCCAGGCTGCAGAGATCAATTCCCCTGGAGAAAATGGCTGCTTTGGAGGATGGACTCTATGGCATTATACCTAGGGTTGCCAGCCTCCAGGTAAGTTCAGAGAGCTCAGCCCCTGGACAGCAACAGGAAAAGGCCACCATGAAAGTGGCTCTTTGATAGGATTGCCAGCCTCCAGGTAGTGGCTGGAGATCTCCTGGAACTACAACTGATCTCCAGGCCACAGAGATCAGTTCACCTGGAGAAAACGGCTACTTTGGGGGGTGGACTCTGTGGAATTATGCCATGCCAAGGTCCTTTCCCTCCCCAAACCCCACTTTCTCCAGGTTTCTCCAAGTTTCACTCCCCAGATCTCCAGGAATTTCCCAACTTGGAGCTGGCACCCCTAATTATACCCCACTAAGCTCCGCCCTTTCCTCAAACCTCACCCTCCCCAAACTCCACCCCCAATTCTCCAAGTATTTCCCAACCAGGCATTGGCAACCCTAAATTCTTACAAGGTTGCTTAAAAGACTGCTGCAGCCCAGTTTGTACATTTAACAGAACCAATTAATGTGAGCGTAAAATGGAGGCTGGGAGACGGATATATGCCACCTCAGGCTCCTTAGAAGAAGGGTGGGATTTTAAAAAGGCACTTTAATAAATAAATAACAAAACACACTGATTCTTCTTTGAACCCACAGAGTCCCTAAGTCTAATTAGTGGCGTGTTTGGGGCCCTCGTCATGTTTGCGGTTATTGCGCTCATTGGCTTCATCATCCTGGTTTCCATGAAGTAAGTAATATAAACCAAGTGTTTTTCCTTCTGGGTCGTGGGTGCTGCAGACTATGTAGGGCTGGGCTGGGCCCAGAGGGAGGTGCGCCCCAGGGAAACGGAACAAAACGGGTATTATGTACTGGGGTAGGCCCCGCAAGTGATTCAGCCAGGCAGTGACTTCAGCTCATAGTATAGTTTATTGTACAAGAGAAGAACAACCGGCCCCGAGGGGGGCCACAATATATACACTCCCAACTGCACCCCATATCCATAACAACCCAATAAGAATGTGGGCTTTAGGATCCTTCATTTGCATGCACTAAACAAAAGGCATCCTGTTTACTTGATTGCAATTGGCTCATGTCCAAGGAATAACGATTGGTTGCTGACATCCCAATTCCTGATAGGATTGGTTACCTTAGGAGCCTAGTTCTCCCCGAAGCTAGCTCAATACATAACAACGGGGAGGTGGGATGCCATTGTCTTCCACTACGGAGTGCGGATCTGAGCAGACCTGCACGAGCTGAATGGCACACGAATGGCACGGGAATGCCCTTACACTAGGGGTGTGCAAGGAAAAAACTTTCGGCTTTCTTGTTTCGGGATTACCCGAAACAAGATTCTCTACCGTTAAAGCCGAAAGCCGAAACAAGAATCTCTTTCGGGATTCGGGATTCGGGATTCTTTCGGCATTCTTTCGGCATTCTTTCGGGGTTTTTTTTTGGGAAAATGCCTCCGTCTTTCAGGACACCTGGAGGAGGCATTTTCCCACCTAATAAGCCCAAAATTGGTGGGGACCTTCCTCTAACCCTTCTCTAACAACCACCCAAGTTTCAGACAGATTGGACTTTGGGGGGCCATGTTATGGCCCCCCAAAGCAGGTCCCCCCATCCTCCCATAAGAAAGCGAAGGAGCAGCATATTGTTAGCATGCTGCTGCTGATCTTTCTTCATTATTTCCTATGGGGAAAAAATGAAGAGGCAGGCTTCCTTTGCCAGGGGTGGCATTTTGCATGCAAAATGCCCCCCTACCCTCAGGGGCCCTTCTCCCACCCCTCCTCCCACCCCCCACCAAGGCTCAGCCTGCTCCCACTTGGGGGGGCCATTTCATGGCCTCCCCAAGTAGGTGCTCTAATCTCTACCACTGACAGCTGGGGGAGGCTTGTGTTGCCAGGGGTGGCATTTTGCATGCAAAATGCCCCCCAACCCTCTGGGGCCCTTCTCCCACCCCTCCTCCCACCCCCCACCAAGGCTCAACCTGCTCCCACTTGGGGGGGCATTTCATGGCCTCCCCAAGTAGATGCTCTGCTCTCATCTCTACCACTGACAGCTGGGGGAGGCTTGTGTTGCCAGGGGTGGCATTTTGCATGCAAAATGCCCCCCAGCCCTCTGGGGCCCTTCTCCCACCCTTCCTCCCACCCCCCACCAAGGCTCAGACTGCTCCCACTTGGGGGGGCCATTTCATGGCCTCCCCAAGTAGGTCCTCTCAGCCCCTAAAGTCCACCCCTTACAGCCCCACACAAACCCAATTCCCCCCCCAGCTGCCACACACAGACCCAAATCCCCACATTAGCCCCTCACAGACCCAAATCCACCCCCACCTGCCCTACACCCATAACCCCAGGAACAGGCTGGCAAAGGCCAGCCCTCTCCCTTTGTTCCCTATGCTGGGAACTTCTAAACTCTCTTTCCCTGGGCAATTCTGCACAGCCCAGGGGTGCCACAATGGTGGGCACACTTCTGAGTGCCAGCTGGTCCCTGTGAAAGAGCACCTGAACCACAGACACCCTCCCTCAAATTCCCCCACCACCTACAGAGATGGCTGGCCAGCCAGCCCCATTGTTCCCTATGATGGGAACCAACTGCACAACAAAGAATAAAACAAGAACAACACAAAATAAAGTTTTAAAAAAAATATATTCTCCCTTCCAAAGTACAAGTAGGCAAAGCATTATGACACATTACACCAGCAGTCCCCCACACAGAAAAATTAAAACAAAACTCACTTAACATCAGAGAATCACAAAACACGATTCCTGTCAAAAACACTTTATTCCTTGAACAGCTTTAGGTTACACAGCAGGGGGGAACACCAAAGGGCATGGCAGCACTATCTTACACAAAAATAACACAACTCGCTTCACATTAAAGAATCACCCCCAAAAATTGCTGTCAAAAGCACTTTATTTCTGTAACTGCTTTAGGAAGGCACCACAGAGCAGGAAAGCAGTGTACTACACAAAAATAACACAACTCACTTCACATCAGAGAATCACACAAACACAATTGCTGTCAAAAACGGTGAAGTGGGTTGTATTATTTTTTGCAGTACATTGCTATCATGCCCTGTTGTGCCCTCCTACTGTGTAACCTAAAGCTGTTCAAGAAATAAAGTGTTTTTGCCAGGAATTGTGTTTTTGTGATTCTCTGATGTTAAGTGAGTTGTGTTATTTTTGTGTAAGATAGTGCTGCCATGCCCTTTGGTGTTCCCCCCTGCTGTGTAACCTAAAGCTGTTCAAGAAATAAAGTGTTTTTAACAGGAATTGTGCTTTGTGATTCTCTGATGTGAAGTGAGTTGTGTTATTTTTGTGTAAGATAGTGCTGCCATGCCCTTTGGTGTTCCCCCCTGCTGTGTAACCTAAAGCTGTTCAAGAAATAAAGTGTTTTTGACAGGAATCATGCTTTGTGATTCTCTGATGTTAAGTGAGTTTTGTTTTAATTTTTCTGTGTGGGGGACTGCTGGTGTAATGTGTCATAATGCTTTGCCTACTTGTACTTTGGAAGGGAGAATATAATTTTTTTTAAACTTTATTTTGTGTTGTTCTTGTTTTATTCTTTGTTGTGCAGTTGGTTCCCATCATAGGGAACAATGGGGCTGGCTGGCCAGCCATCTCTGTAGGTGGTGGGGGAATTTGAGGGAGGGTGTCTGTGGTTCAGGTGCTCTTTCACAGGGACCAGCTGGCACTCAGAAGTGTGCCCACCATTGTGGCACCCCTGGGCTGTGCAGAATTGCCTAGGGAAAGAGAGTTTAGAAGTTCCCAGCATAGGGAACAAAGGGAGAGGGCTGGCCTTTGCCAGCCTGTTCCTGGGGTTATGGGTGTGGGGCAGGTGGGGGTGGATTTGGGTCTGTGAGGGGCTAATGTGGGGATTTGGGTCTGTGTGTGGCAGCTGGGGGGGAATTGGGTTTGTGTGGGGCTGTAAGGGGTGGACTTTAGGGGCTGAGAGGACCTACTTGGGGAGGCCATGAAATGGCCCCCCCAAGTGGGAGCAGTCTGAGCCTTGGTGGGGGGTGGGAGGAAGGGTGGGAGAAGGGCCCCAGAGGGCTGGGGGGCATTTTGCATGCAAAATGCCACCCCTGGCAACACAAGCCTCCCCCAGCTGTCAGTGGTAGAGATGAGAGCAGAGCACCTACTTGGGGAGGCCATGAAATGCCCCCCCAAGTGGGAGCAGGCTGAGCCTTGGTGGGGGGTGGGAGGAGGGGTGGGAGAAGGGCCCCAGAGGGTTGGGGGGCATTTTGCATGCAAAATGCCACCCCTGGCAACACAAGCCTCCCCCAGCTGTCAGTGGTAGAGATTAGAGCACCTACTTGGGGAGGCCATGAAATGGCCCCCCCCAAGTGGGAGCAGGCTGAGCCTTGGTGGGGGGTGGGAGGAGGGGTGGGAGAAGGGCCCCTGAGGGCTGGGGGGCATTTTGCATGCAAAATGCCACCCCTGGCAAAGGAAGCCTGCCTCTTCATTTTTTCCCCATAGGAAATAATGAAGAAAGATCAGCAGCAGCATGCTAACAATATGCTGCTCCTTCGCTTTCTTATGGGAGGATGGGGGGACCTGCTTTGGGGGGCCATAACATGGCCCCCCAAAGTCCAATCTGTCTGAAACTTGGGTGGTTGTTAGAGAAGGGTTAGAGGAAGGTCCCCACCAATTTTGGGCTTATTCGGTGGGAAAATGCCTCCTCCAGACGTCCTGGAAGACGGAGGCATTTTCCCATAGAAAAGCCGAAAGAAAGCCGAAAGAATCCCGAAACGTTTCGGCTTTTTTCTTTCGGCTACCCGAAACGTTTCGGCATTCCCCGAAACGTTTCGGCATTCCCCGAAAGAAGCCGAAACACTTTTGTTTCGGCATTCTTTCGGCATTCTGAATGCCGAAACGCACATCCCTACCTTACACCTGTTTTCCTGGTGCTCTCCTTTCCACTCGCACAGCACGGCCACACTGCATGCATCCCCGTGTTCGTTCTGGCTCAGGCTGGCATGGGCTTCTTCAGCGTTCCTCCATGATGCAGGATACTATCCCATCATGTACCTCCACTTTGCCAAGCATCCTTCCCCCACCCCCCCACTCCCTTCTCCTGGTCGGGAAGCAGAAGCAGACAAAAGTGGCTGCTCTACAGCCGCGAATGACTGGGCCAAGCTACACATGACGAATGACACTTGAACGGCAAGTGGATTGAGTGGAGGGCAAGTGAACAGGGAGAAATACACTTGCTGTTCAAGTGTCATTCGTCATGTGTAGCTTGGCCCTCAGACTGCCTTCTGAACCCACATATAGGGCCAAGCTACACGTGACGAATGACACTTGAACGGCAAGTGGATTGAGTGGAGGGCAAGTGAACAGGGAGAAATACACTTGCTGTTCAAGTGTCATTCGTCATGTGTAGCTTGGCCCACTGATGCTGCCCGCAGGCACTTGCCACTGTGATTACACATATAGCCCATAAGTGCACAGACTAGGGCGACAGGTGACACGTGCTCACCTTGGGGAAGATGGACGTGGCAGGGTAGGAAGAGACATGATTATATTCACTCGCATAGACACATGTAATTCATCTCTTGTAGTTTGGCTCTCTGTTGAGAGAGTCCAGAGCACCAAAGCTGGCGATTGGGCGATGGGCTGTGTAGATTTCATGTGCCCCCCCCCCCCCGGCCCTTCTTTGCATAGCATCTCTTTGAGGCTTGAAAGGCATGCAGAGACTCTTGCAAATATAAGCTGACCGTGTCTTCCCAGACGTTCCTCTTCTCTTCCATGGATGAAGCATCTGGAAAATGTAACTCCAGCTTTCACAGCTGTAATGAGTAAATTGCTAGTAACTAGCAGCTCTGTCCTAAGCAGATACACCCTTCTAAGTCCATTGAAGTCAGTGGGCTTAGATGGTATAAGTTTGCTTAGGTTGGCATTGCAAACTGATAATTATAATTTTGGGGTTTTATAATTCCTCCAAAAAGCATGCCTATTGCATGGGGCTTTCACGTAACATCAATAATATGCAAATATTTCCCTATGCCACTATGAATTTGTTACATTTTCTGTCTCTCTTTTTAGAAAAATTACCTAAAACAGACCTTCTAGAGTGTTTTCAGTAATTCATGTTGAAACTCATCGGTTTCCATTTGCTTTATGTAACCTTCTGTTCATTCTAATATATACTTCTCTCTGACTTTTGCTAATCTTTATTAAAAATGAAAAAAAAATGTTTATAAGCTTTAAATGTTTCTTGAATAGTTTGTGCTTATCCAGAATATTATTAATCCTGGAAATTATCCTTAATCTATCTGTACATTTTTTTCACAACCCCTGACAATAACAAATTATTTAATTTCCAAGAGCAAAATTTGTGCTTAGGTGTAATTGATCAAATTATATATTGCGTTGCGATCAATTTATACAGAAAGGCATATTTGGAGGTCTGCCCAAAAAAAATCCTAAGTGGAAAAAAGATCAGGAAGATTCTTGAATATTTTTATGTACGATGGAAAAATCAAGTACAATCTTGTCAAGTTGAAATCTGACAGCTCCAGGGATCACAGCTCAAAACACTATGTGCCTTTAGGAAGCATTAGAAAACAGATATGTTCAAACATGATTTAGACACAACCTTCAAGATAAGCTGTCCATAGCATCCTTTTTACCTATATAAACAACAACCTTCCCAAACCCCAAATCTTGTTGTTTAGTTTCCCTCAGGCATAGACCTTTTTACAATAGATCCTTTGGTAAATTACACTTGCAGGGATCTAATCTATTGATTTTAAAAATGGCTTCTGTCTGTACTTACCGAATTGGCTTCTAATTTTTTTCTAGGTCTATTCACAAGTTTGCCCCTTCGGGTAAGCCTTTTCATTTTACCTTAAAATTATTTTTCTTAACTGACTCTCTAAGTCTTCGTCATTCGCTTCTGATTCTTGCTTTGCCATGGCTGATTTCAAGTTTGGCTTCAAACCATAATCTCTACTAACTGCTTGCAGCTTCAGCTTTCCTTTTTCATGATTTGCTAATAATCTTTTTTACAGCTGCAATCCTGTGCATACTTATATGGAGTAAATCCAAATTGCCTCTGTGGGGTTAATTTCTGAGTAAATACGTATAGTATTGAGTTGCTCGGCAAAAAGGGAAGAGAATTTTTTAAAAAGGACTTGTGCTTAGGATTGCTCCCTAATTGCGGGATGCAATAACTTCCTGGAAAGAGGGCAAGTGTCTGGAAAAACTCTTATATTAAGGACAGAAAGAAAAGTTTCTTGGAGAGCAGAATAAAGCCAGCTAATCCATGCATGCCAAACCCAATAACGCACTTGCACTGCATCATTGCACCACTGCAGCTAACATCAATCCTTAGGGTCAATATTCTTGGGGGGAAACGTGAATATTTCTATATTGACTGAGGGTGGGAGTACTTTGTGTCCAGGTAGGAACTAATCTAGATTTAGTTAAATACAAAGTGACTGAACTTTCCCTGCAGGTGCTGGAGGGACGCCAAACCCGTGACTTACTCAGAATCTCCAACAAGACATTTAAGTCTTGGCTTCAGCAAGTTACCCCCAGATGCCAAGGTCTGTAGCCACTTCCATGGGCTCTTTAAGTAATTCATATCAGTACTTCTTTCCTTGTTAAAACTCATATGATCAAATGATCTTGAGCAGAGACTAACAGAATAATACATTCTAAAGGAAAATACGCTAGAGAGAAATTTAGCAACCAACAATGTTATATTCAGATTGCTACATCTCTTTGTCATGCTACCAAAGGAGAGAATCTTTGGTTGGTCATAGGAAAGGGGGGGGCAAGGCAGGAATCCCTGCATTCACAATTCCCATCAATAATTTTGAGATATTTTTGTGAAAAAACTGCTTTCTCTTTTTTAAAAAGACTTCTTTAGCTTTGAGAAATGATGACGGGTGTAACAAAAGACGACATGTTTCTAAAATCACAGTGGACACATGTAAACGTGCAGAATTCTCTTTTTTTTTACCATGGTTCGTTTACTTTTCTGCATACTTTTATTTATTACAAACATACATTTTTTAAAAATATAGACTGTAAAACTCCTGCTATTTAACATTTTATTGTGCAGAATGTACAATTTCAGTAGAGAGCGAGTAGTTTAATTTGGTGCCGAGTTGAATACCTTAGGCAAGTGATATGCCTGATCATACATGGATATAATCAATCTATATGTAAATATATGTGTTTGTACATTCTGTACATAGAAAGAGATGTCTGTGTACATGTGTATGCATTTATAAAACTGTTTCTCTGCTAGATAGTAAATGTGCACAATTCTTGAGGTATCAGAATGTGGTGTTTTGGAGCTCGAAAACTTGGTTGGTTATTTTGGTCCAGAACGTAGGCTATTATTCCTCCTTAAATACAGAGTGAGAATACACTGACCTGTTTCTTGGCTGGCCATAAGACCAGAGCTGTCCCAGGTTTAGTAAAATGATGTTTCCCTTTATGACAGGATTCTGGTGCCACAATCCTTAACCTAGAAGAATCCAAGGGTATCTCTAAAGAACTAACGAAGACTGCACAACTCCCTGACCCTAACTCTCAGGGTGACAAACTGCTGTATGCGTCTATTGAGTTCACTTTAACACATCCGACACAGGAACTGACTTTGGAAACAACTGAAACAGAATATGCTGAAATCAAGTCCCCGTAGACCCCAAACTTTGCAGCTCGAACAAGTAAAGCGGTCCTTGCTCCGTCTTCCAGACACTGTGACTCAGAAAAGGACCCCTCTTGGTTCTACTCTGTTTAGGGTTGCCAGGCCCTGTCAATCTCCCAGTGGGGGGATTGGGGCCTGGCTCCTACCTCTCTTCTGGGGGGGGGTGCACACACGCAAAGCGCTCCCGTGCTCCTGCAAAGAGCGATGATGTCACTTCCGGGAAGTAACATCATCATGCAGCGGCCCCCCAGAGTGCCCACGCTCCGCAGGGGCTCACGTTGGGGGCTGCTGTGGAGCGCAGGAACGCTCTTGCACTTCACAGCGGCCCAAAACGTGCCCACAGATCACACTCCCCAGCCATTTTGGCGTGGATCGAGCCCGTTTTTGGACGCTGTGGTGCACAGGAGCGCTCCACAGCGGCTCAAGACAGGCCCAATCCGGGCCAAAACGGGCCCATTTTGAGGCACTGCGGAGCGCAGGAACACTCCTGCTCTCTGCAGCGCCTCAAAATGGGCCCGATCCACAGGAGCACGCAGCTCCGCAGGGGAACACGCACAGAGGGTGCCCCCCCCGCTGGCCAGGTAAGTGGGGGCGGGGTGTGGGGGGCGAGGGCGGGGGATCCCCTGCGCCCACCGGGGGTCTGGCACCCCTAACCGTTGAATATTCTTGGAGGAAACTTCGTGATTGCGGCTCAGGCTCTCCCTCGTCTCGAACACGGGCCGCCCGTTGCCTTTTCCAGCATCTGACACTTAACCTGGATTATGCAACGGTTTGCATTAGGGCAGTCAGTTTTTGAACCGGCGCCTGTAGCTGTGCATCACTTTGTTCTTCAGCAATCAGCAGATAGTCAATTTTAAACCTCCTGCTACCAAAAGCTTTTTAAAATCTGCTGGTAACTGTGCATCAAACCTCTGTCAAAGAAAGAGGTCAAACTGGTTGTTGTTGTTGTTTTTTTTACCAGCCAGTTGGAAACCCGAATTAGCCTCTCTGTGAGCCAAAGAACAAGTTCTCATTTTCCATCGGACATTTCTAGGCCTCAGGGTGGACAATCATTTCCTGAAGGCTCCTCGAGACACAGAGAAGACAGAAATCCAGAACCGTTATAGGCTAGCTCATGTTCAGACCATGGGTGAAAGTTTGGTAGCCCATAGCATTTGAACGTCATGTCGATAGAGATATTTATTTTTAGCCTGCTGCAGGTTTTGAATGAAATCCTCAGAATATTTTTTTAAAATCTTGTTTGTTATAACCTTGTAAATGGTCTTTTGGGAGTTCATGAATGGGATAACTTTTTAGAAGTTTCCATTGTCAATAGTGATAACTCTTAACCCCTCCTCGAAAAAGGGAGGTTGTCCTCTCAGATTGAGTGAAACTCCAGCACTTTTTGTCATTTCCCTCCCTGTCTTTAAATTATTTTTTGTCCTGTGTACTTATAAAAAGTGTACTTTTAAACTTTATTTAAAGAGCCTATTCTTATTCAGCCAATGTTTGGATTAACAGATTGAGAGCCAGTTTGGTGTAGTGGCTAAGAGCGTCGGACTCTAATCTGAAGAGCCGGGTTTGATTCCCCACACCCCACTGGGTGACCTTGGGCTAGACACAGTTCTCTGGAGCTCTCTCGGCCCCACCTACCTCACAGTGTGATTGTTGTGGAGATAATAATGACGTACTTTGTAAACCACTCTGAGTGGGCATTAAGTTGTTCTGAAGGGCTGTATATAAATCAAATATTGTTGTTGTTGTCATTGTTGCTGAAAATTGTTGATTTTCTTAAATTTATTTTATCTGGAGACTGTGATACCAGTCATATATTATTATTATTATTATTATTATTATTATTATTATTATTATCATCATCATCATCATCATCATCATCATCATCATCATCATCATCATCATCTCCATAAAAATCAGTTGCAAGTGTCTTTGTGCTACTAATGAGACCTGGAAGGAAAACAATCAGAAGGTTCCTCCAGTAACCACAAACAAACTGGGTGGAAAAACCACAAAAGGAGGAAATACAAGAATATAAAGTGTATTAAGTGCAAAGTGAGAATATAAAGTGTATTAAGTGCAAATTGTTACTAATGAGACCTGGGCAATCAGATAAAGCTAGCAGATAAGTAAATGTTGTGGACTGATTTGCAGTACTGGTTTAGTTATGTGTTTTCCCTATTGAGGAATGCCAACATAGGAAGAGAAGAACTCTGTTGGACTGGACCAAAGTTTGACCTTATCTACTTATCTACTTATCTACTATAATGTCCCCCCCGCCCAGTGGCCAGCCAAATGACTCTAGGAAACCTACAGTCTTGGCATGAAGGCAAAGCCAACTTCAGTGGCTGCTGCCCACCAAGCCACTAGTGTTCAGAGACTCATCGCCCCTGAACATGAAGGTTTGATTTAGCCATTGTCAAAAATAGCGATTGATGGACAGATCTGCCGTGAATTAGTTTCTCTGTCTTTTAAAGCCTCCTAAGCAATATTGCCTCAACTCTTCCTCTCCCCCATAATTTTCCTTATAAGAATTCCCAAAATGAATTTCTCCTCACATATTAGAAGAAATGAGTTGTGATTCACAAAAGCTCATATGCTGAAACAAATGTTGTTACTCATTAAGGTGGATAGCCTGGGTGAACTTGGGCTGTTTCCACATGGCTTACCTTCTTTTGGAAAACAGCGTCTTCACGCGCGAAATCACGCGAGAAGATGCTGTTATCACACAAGAAGACACTGTTATTGCGGAAGACAGCGTCTTCTCTCGCAATTTCATGCGATAACAGCATCTTCTAGCGTGATTTCGCACATGAAGACGCTGTTTTCTGGAAGAAGGTAAGCCAAGTGGAAACGGCCTTGATCTCGTGAGATCTCGGAAGCTAAGCAGGGTCAGCCTTGATTAGTAATTGGATGGGAGCAGGGGTCATTTTGTAGAAAAAGAGCTGGAGGAACTCAGTAGCATAACTCAGTAGCATATGCCACGCCCCTTGACATCACCAGAAGTGTGTCATTAGCATAACTGATTTGCATTTGCCACACACCCTGATATCACCTATCCTGGATGTTTTGGACCCAATCTTGGCCATTCAGGGCCAAAATTGGGCCCAAAATGGCAAAAGGGGGCTGAAAATGGCCGGAAAGGGGCCCAAAATGGTCAGGATCGGGCCACTGCTGAGTAGGAGAGTGAGCCATCCCCTGTCAGAGGCCTGGTCCGGACTGTTTTGGCCCCAATGCAGGCTGAAACGGGCCCAAAATGGCCAAGAGTCAGGTGGGTGGGGCCACCTGACATGTGACTTCTTTGAGGAACTGCCAGAACTGCGTTCCTGTGCGTTCCCCCTCAAAATGAGCCCTGTATGGGAGACCTCCTATGAAGACCAGGGTTGCAGAGGCAGGCAATGGCAAACCCCCTCAGTCTCTTGCCGTGAAAACCCCACCAGAGGTCGCCATATGTCAGCTATGACTCAACAGCACTCACCACCACCCCCAGTCATTACGGTGCCACTGGACTTGGGTTTTCTGTCAGAACGAAGCCACTGAGATGGTTTGTGGCAGCACTGTTTTAATGGCACGGAGAAATGAGGCCAGACTCCCGCTCGCCAGCTGCGTGGTGTGACCCAGCCACAAGAACACAAGCGCCTGGCTATGTAAATGAGCCCTTTCCAACCTCGGTAAACAGGCAGCTCCTCACAGCTGTTCATCCTCTTTGTGTGTTTATGTGATGCTGCAAGAACAACGCAATACCGATACCAACAGTGTGCAGATGTTTTTGGCGGCGGTCGGAGGATGACTCAGAGCGGGGAATAGTACGGCAACGATGACATCAGCCGGCCAAGAAGGGACAGGGCAGAAATTGTCCGGAGGTTATTTGCAAGGCAAATGCTCCGAATGGAAGACAAAAATACACACTCCGTGGGAGATCCATTAATGGATCTCCCGACGGTTTGTTCTTTTAATGAAATACAGCTGCGAGGTGGGAGTGTGGAGACTGCCTGGCTGATCAGACGGCTCAGGGGAGCCGGGGATTGACTCTTTCTCCCCATTCTGTTTCCTAATCGAAACAGCCTTTCCAAGCTGCTCCCCGCCCCCCATGGTGTGGGTGGGAAGGATACAGCTAAAGGATTAAGCATCCCATCTGCAAACATACTGACAGCCCCCTATCCCAATGGTAACATTTCATTACTAAAGAAAATGCCCCTGCCACACAAAAAATCAGTCGGAGATCTTCCAAAGGAAGCAGCGCTTTGATTTCTGCAGCTTGGGTGGACCTATGGGACCTACTGAGGCTGTTCAATGCCTCAGGGTACCACTAGAGGTCACTGCACTGCACGGAAAATGGCTGGGGCAGAGGTATGCCTCCAGAGCCTGGAGCTCTTCCAGAATGACCACTGACTCCTAGTTACAGATATCAGTACCAGGGCCGCATCTAGGGTTGCCGGCGCCCAGGGCAACCCTAGCCCGACCTCCTGGCACGGCGTGATGATGTCATTTTGGTGACATCATCATGTAGGGCGGCGGAGGCAGCGTGTGGGGCTGGCAAGCCACCCGCAACATTTGCCTCCCTGCAGGCGCATGGCACGGGCGGCCTAGCAGCGCTCCACGCTGCCTTTCACCTGCCCCACGGGACAGGGGGTGGCTGGCTTGCCGCACACCTCCTTTCCTGTGGGGCAGGCAAAAGGCAGTGCAGGGGGCTGCAAGGCCGCCTGTGCCATGCGCCTGCCCCTAAGGACAGGGGGCGGCTGGCTGCCCCCTCTCCTGCGATGCAGGCGAATGGCGTGGGTGGCCGCGCTGTCTTTTGCCTGCTCTGCAGGACAGGGGGTGCGTGGGAAACCGGCCACCCCCTGTCCCATGGGACAGGCGAAAGGCAGCGTGGGGGGGCTGTGAGGCTACCCATGCTGCCGGCTGCGCGCTCTGGCATCTGGCAGCTGCTCCTGGCACCCCCTCCCTGGTGGCACCAGGGGCAGACTACCCCCCTGCCCCCCCTCGATCCGGCCCTGATCAGTACTCATGGAGGAAGGGACAGCTTCGGATGGCATCATTGCTGACTTAAGTACCCTCTCTTCCCTGGATGCTGCCCCCAAACCTCCAGGAATTTCCCCAAGCCAGCAAGCCTAGCTGTGTGAATGCAATTTTATTTCATCTCTACTCTCCCATATCTGGGCAGATACCACGGAAAGCCAAAAAGACAAATAAGTGGGTACTAGATCAAATCAAGCCTGAATCCTCCCTAGAAGCTAAAATGACAAAACTGAGGCTATCGTACTTTGGTCGCATCATGAGAAGACAAGATTCTCTGGAAAAGTGAACAATGCTAGGAAAAGTGGAAGGCAGGAGGAAAAGAGGAAGACCTAAAAGGAGATGGCTTGACTCAATAAAAGAAGCCACGTCCTCCAGTTTGCAGGATCTAAACAGATCTGTTAATGATAGGATGTTTTGGAGGTCTTTCCTTCATAGGGTCACCATCGGTTGAAGGCAACTTGACAGCACATAACACACACACACATTTCCATATCTGGGCTGTTCTTATTTTGTTGCTCCATGTGGATGTTTTGCTGATGTTTTGAAATTTCCATCTTCTTGTTTAGCTGGCTTTAATGAAACTATTGATTGTATTGCGTGCTTTTTTTAAAAAAAAAAAATCAGACGTCAGCTGCTTTTTGAACAATCCATCTGGAAAAAAAGATATTGCTAATAGATAAGTAAACCATCTCCTAGGGTCTTGCTTTGGGGGCAGAGTCATGCTCAGAAGAGAATTGTGGCCAAAAACATCAGGGCTACAGAGCTCGTGGAAAGAAGAGTGAAAGAAAGAAAATGACTTCCGACCAACTGGGAGCCTTGCAGCTTTCCCTTATGGATCCATTTCATCAGCATCAATTAATAGGGGATAATTGACCCTGAAATCCTGCACTTACTGATTGCTGCAATTCAATCCTTTCTTAAAGGGTCAGGAAGAAGCTAGTCCTTTATGGTTGCCAGCCTCCGGGTGGTGACTGGAGATCTCCTGGAATTACAACTCATCTCCAGGCTACAGAGGTCAGTTCCCCTGGAGGAAACGGCTGCTTTGGAGGCATTAAGACCCACCTCCCAAGCCCTGCCCTATTTAGGCTCTGCCCCAAACCCTCTGGGAATTTCCCAACATGGAGCTGGCAACCGTATGGGTAATTCAGTTTGCGGTGGATTTGGATTATAAAGAGCCAGTTTGGTGTAGCGATTAAGAATGCCGGGACTCTAATCTGGAGAACCAGGTTTGATTTCCCACTCCTCCCCTGGAAGCCAGCTGGGTGACCGTGGGTCAGTCACAGCTCTCTCAGAGCTCTCTCAGCCCCACTCACCTCACAGGGAGATCGTTGTGAGGATATTAACAACACACTTGTAAACTATTCTGCATGGATGTTAAGTTGTCCTGACGGGAGGTCTATAAATCAAATGTTGTTGTTGTTATTACAAAGGCTTGATGGGCTTGGAGGCAGTCCTTTGATTTACGGTGCATGAGGAAGAGATCTGAGGAGCATCCTTTGAGGGTTTTGTGCTGGGCCCTCCTGACCAAAGTTGTTCCTTTTGCTCATGGACTAATGTAGGCCACCTGCCCCTAGTATCTCCTGAGGATTACATTGGTGCAAATTGAGTCAAGCCCAGCAGATGGCGCCAGTCACAAGCCAATAAAGCTCTGCTTCTTCCCTTCCCTATGCTAAGCACCTGGAGTATCTTTGCCCCCTGTCTGAAACACTTCTGTCTGAAAAAAGCATGAGCTGATCCATTTGATTGGGGGCGGGGGAGGTGTCAGAAGACACTTGGGGATCCACCTTCCAGACACCCACAGCATGCCTGGGGCCTGACTTCTGTCTGGGTGTCGACATCGAGGAGGCACTGCCGGTTTTACATGCCGCATCTGTCAATGCGGATCCAACTTGCTAAATTCAGAACACCCAACCATTCCTTGACAGATGGCAAACATTAATAAAAGAAGATTGCCTCTGAACTTCTGTAGAGTGCACTTCCCTCGTCCCTCATTTTAAAAAGAGTTCTTTGCTTCTGCTTCTCAACAGCTGTTTGACTCACAGAATTTCAGCACTGAAGCCACAGGAAATTGGATGGGAGACCTCCAAAGAAGAACAGAGTTGCAGAGGCAGGCAATGGCAAACCCCCTCCCTTACTCTCTTGCCTTGAAAACCCAAGCAGGAGTTACCATGAGTCAGCTATGACTTGATGGCACTTTCCACCACTATCAAAAGCACAGGAGGTGTTTAAACTGTCCTGAACGGACTTCTTGACCCTCTCTGACCCTGCCTGACCATCAAGATCTTCTGGCGAGGCCCTAGGGATGCCAGCCTCCAGGAGGTGGCTGGAGATCTCCCAGAATTACAATTGATCTCCAGGCCACAGAGAACAGTTCACCTGGAGGAAATGGCTGCTTTGGAGGGTGGAATCTGTGGAATTATACCATGCTGAGGTCCTTTCCCTCCCCAAATCCTGCCCTTTACAGGCATCATCCCCCAAATCTCCAGGAATTTCCCAACTTGGAGCTGGCAACCCTATGAGGCCTTGTTATGCATAAGCTCTCTGTATTGCTTATGCACCTCAGTACTGGAGCTCTTTTCTCATTGTTAAAAGCCTAAATAAATGTCCCTAGTTCAAAATCAAAATCTGTCTGCCCAGGCCTTTAGGTTAGATTTCCCCTTTTTCCTATTCCTTCTTCTGGCTGCTGAATTTCAAAAGGGATATTGCAGAGCTGGGAAAAGTGCAGAAGAAAGCTGCCGAGTGGATTAAGGGGTCGGACCAACTTTCCTGCTAGGAAAGACTGGCGAATTTGAGACTTCCAGGTTTAGAAAAAAATGGGTATGTGAAATCATGCTTGGGGTGGAGGAAGTAGATTGGATCCAGTACAAAATTTTTGCATGCACTAGAGCTCTTATGTAAGCACAAGGAAAAGACGGCAGTAGCCCCTTATGTCAAGTCAGACATACTGTATCCCTACTTGTATTTCCCCTTGTACAAAATTTCTCATTGTTATAATGTATAGGGAGAAAAGAGCTAGGTGTTAGAAAAGATCTTGGGCAAGGTGAAATGTGCTAAGTCCATTTATCTTTCCGCTTGCACATCACTGGATCCAAGCCAATGAAGAAAAAGGACTCTCCCAAAATAGAACTTGCGGGCATCCAATGTTGTTGTTTACAGGTACCAGATTCAGGTCAGGCCAAAGGAAGTCCATCTTTATGCAATGATTAAATACACTGTGAATGAAATGATGCTCCTTAATTCATATCAGGAAAGAGTATTAAATTTTTGTCTGACATTCTCTTCCCGTTACCCTCCTCAGGTTTATTTAGTGCTTGGTTAAGTTCTATGATATATGGTGTGTATGAAACAAATAAAAACTTCTGAGGAAGGCCTCACAGCTAAAATGTGTTTGATAGATTACATGTGTACAATAATGTACATAACAGACAGTATCTGGTCCTTCTAAAGATGCCTGTAAATGTATAGAATCATAGAATCATACGGTTAGAAGGGATCTCTAGGGTCATCTAGTCCAACCCTCTGTACAATGCAGGAAATTCACAAATACCTCCCCCCACACACAGTGACCCTTACTCCATGCCCAGAAGATGGCAAAAATCTTCACCATGTTTATGGGTGCAATTGTTCAAGGATTTCTACACAAGGGGAAGATACTTCTATATATGGAACCAGAGTGATATTGGTTGTTGTGGATTTTCCGGCCTGTATCGCCGTGGTCTTGGCATTGTAGTTCCTGACGTTTCACCAGGGCTGATTCCAGACGGCCCTCCCCATTGTGAAACGTCGCGCGTTGTCGCGCGTCGTCACGCAGAAAACGCGAAATATCGCATTTTCTGCGTGACGACGCGCAACGACGCATGACGTTTCGCGATGGGGAGGGCCGTCTGGAATCGGCCCAGCAGCTGTGACTGGCATCTTCAGAGGTGTAGCACCGAAAGACAGAGATCTCTCAGTGTCAAACTGAGAGATCTCTGAGAGATCTCTGTCTTTCAGTGCTACACCTCTGAAGATGCCAGTCGCAGTTGCTGGCGAAATGTCAGGAACTACAATGCCAAGACCATGGCGATACAGCCTGGAAAATCCACAGCAACCATTGTTTTAATCATGCAGTTTTAATTCTTGGGATTTTATTAAAGATTTTGGTACTTATTTTCTGTTTTAGTGTAGTGGTTAGGAGCACAGGACTCTAATCTGGACAGCCGGGTTTGATTCCCCACTCCTCCACTTGAAGCCAGCTGGGTGGCCTTGGGTCAGTCACAGCTCTCTCAGAGCTCTCTCAGCCCCACCCACCTCACAGGGTGTTTGTTGTGGGGATAATAATGACATACTTTGTAAACCGCTCTGAGTGGGCATTAAGTTGTCCTGAAGGGCAGTATATAGGTTGTTGTTATTTGGCATTGGTCTTGACATTGGCCTGTATTAGGTCCCCCCTCCACAACTTTTTCCATTATTCAGTTCTTTTTGGGTTGAAGCCTCCCCACCCCACCCTCTTTTCCCTTTTTTCTTTGCTGCTCCTTAATTCATACCAGGAAATAGTATCAAATGTTTTGACTGCTGCAAGAATGACATACGTACCATATTGGAAATCCTGGGTAAAGCGATTGGCTATGCAAAGTGTGGGATGCAATAAAAACGCTGAAACTAAAAAGCTTTCAGCATTCTAGAGAAGCCAGGAACTAGGAAATGTGTTGGTACCCTATGCTCCATTACACTGGGAATGAACTGGCTGGCTGAGTTATTACTAGTACCAAAGTATTTATGATTACACAAATGGCTGATATATTGTATTTGAATTTTTATAACTTTATTACTTTGTATCACATTCCCTTTTTTAAAGGCGGTACTTCTTTAGCCATGAGTAATTCAGTTGTGGAATTCACTGCCGGTGGACGTAGCGATGGCTGCACGGCTTGAAAAGGGGAATAGTAAAATTCATGGGGGGAAAGTCTGTCTATGGCTAATACCCACAATGATTAAAAATAACCTGCGCGTCCAGAGGTGGTAAATCTCTGAAAGCCAGTGCTAAGAGGCAACATTAAGGAAAGGTTGGCCTCTATATAGGGTTGCCAACCTCCAGGTGGGTCTTGGCGATCTCCAGGCTGCAAAGATAGTTTCCCCAGGAAGAAATGGCTGCTTTGCAAGGTGTTGTAGTGGATGCTGGGCCGTTTCCACACGGCTTACCTTTTGCTGGAACACAGCATGTTCTCACGCAAAATCACACGATAACAGCGTCTTCCTGGAGTGATTTCATGCATGAAGATGCTGTGTTCCGGCAAAAGGTAAGCCATGTGGAAACGGCCCAGGTCTTATCATCAGGGCACCTGTTAGGTCCCTTGGAGGGTTTGCAATGTTGCTTTAGGATCTTGGAGGATCTATTTAGGGCCGTTTCCAGACGGCTTACCTGCCTCTGGAACGTCGCGCCATGTTGTGGGGAAAACGCGAAATATCGCGTTTTCTCGCGCAAGTTTTGCGCAACGTTGCGCAAAACTCGCACGAGAAAACACGATATTTCGCGTTTTCCCTGCAACATGGCGCGACGTTCTGGAGGCAGGTAAGCCATCTGGAAACGGCCTAGATCTGATGGCCTTGGATCTTGAAAGCTGGCTATTATTAAGGATCTCAAACAATACATAAATAAAATAATAAGAAGGCCTATTTTTTAACAAAGCAACCTTCTCCATGCACCAGCCACCAAACTTCCATTTCTGACGGAAGATCATTCAGTATCCACCCAGGCAAATATAAAAAGGGTTATTGCAAATGGGAAGGGCCTGAAAATTCCCAGATTTTTTTTAATGCCGGTTGAGCAATGGAGGCCTCTGCCTTAGATCTGGCGATTCCACCACTTTCCTTTTAAATCTGTTGCTGCATCAGCTGTCATTTCTCCCACCCACCTGCACCCCTCCTTGATCTCTGAATCGAAGAGGAATCCAGATGTACTGGGCCTGTAAGGGTCCAAAAGAAATAAGCAGGGTGGGGTTGCTGTAACTGGTTCCGAAGAGCTGCTTCATGAACTGGTGGGCTCCCCGATGTATGAACGGCCTCCGCACTGTGGATTCCAAACCCAGATTATGGATGTACTCTTGGCTGCTTCTCCATTTCCGTGCAAACCCTGCCTTGAGCCTCTTGAGAATTCCTGTCCCAGTTCTCTAGAGTCCCGATTCGTCTTCCTTCTGGCTGCTCCAGAGGGAATACCGCTCTCGGGGGAGACGGAGAAACAGATTTATCCGATGGCTACTAAGTTCTAATGGCGGTTCTTTCCTTTCCTTTTTATTTGATCATTTATTCACGCAGACATTAAGGGCTGACGGATGGCCCACTTGGGAAGCCCTCCTCCATCCCCCAAACAAAATCAGAAATGAGGCAGTGGCAAATTTATTGGCCCTTTGCGGAGTCCCCGGAATTACCCTCAGGGGAGCTATAGCCACAGGCTGGGGATTGGCTGGCTTTGACTGAGTGGCTAACTGGAATCGTACAGTGGGGGCATTTTTTTGCCCTCCGACACGGACAGCCAAATCAGCAAATCTGGGTTAAAGAGCAGGGGCTGTGGGCTCGATTCGCCCTCTACGAAGAAGTCAGGGAATGTCTAAACAGAAATTTCGTCCCCTTGAATTCAGTAGGGCTGAAATAAACTTCTGCTGGCAGTTTTAAAGGTATATCTCTGGGCTATTAACTGGCAACCCATTTGGGGGAGGGAAAGAGGCAGAGGGGAAGTGAGGAATGCTGTGGGGGCTTCCTAGCCTCCGGGGATCTGCTTTCAAAGGGAAGTAACCCAGATTACTGTCACCCCTGGAACATTTCAGAAAAGCAGGGAGCGCCTAACAATATTTTAAGCAAATGCAAACAGAAATACAGCCTGTGATTCACAAGTATTAAATGTGGGATAGAAATTCTGTTAGGCATGGAATGCGCCATTGAGAAAGAGCTGTCTTTTTTCCCTAAAAGAAAAGAAAATATCCAGAAGTTCCCAGGCCTTAAGGCTGTGTTGAATAATCTATCATCTATCTATCTATCTATCTATCTATCTATCTATCTATCTATCTATCTATCTATCTATCTATCTATCTATCTATCTATCTATCTATCTATCCATCCATCTATCTATCCATCCATCCAGGTGCGCACCTGGTGTGCACTTTCCTGGCTTGCCTGCTGGTGGCAGGTCATCTCAGGGGGCAGGGCTTGCTGGGGAATGGGGCAAACCCCTGGGAGATTACCCACCATCAATGGTCAACTGGAAAGGAGGAGCTAAGCTTCACCTTCAACTGGTGGAACTAAGGTCCATTTTTTCCTTCCTTTTCTTTTAGTCCTTTAACAGGCTTTTTTTTGTTCACCACTGAGCTGCAGAAGAATGGGGTCTGGCAAGATTCTCATCTAATGGGGAAGAGCATGAGGGGCAGAGTTGGTATTGCGCTCTGTTGGAACAGGGTGTATGGACACCATTGCTCATACCTTCTTCCTGCTTGCTGGGGGGAGATTTCTCCAGTACCCCCATCTGGAAACAGCCTTTGGTAGGTATCTCTGTTAACTGGAAGGGCAGGTGGGTGGATGCTGACATTGGGTGCCCCTTGCAATAAGAGCTCCCTGAGAGGTGCCCTGGAGGAATCTCCGCAGTACTGGCTGGCCTGCCTGGCGACAGTGGGCATCTCCTCCTTCCGTCTCCCCACTTACAGCCAACCCATCAGCTGGCCTCCCTTTATTTTTCAGCCTTTGACACCAATTTCACAGCAAGCTGATTCCATCATTCTGGGCCATTCGGCGCTTGTTAATCATCCTGCTCCCCTCTCAACACATCACTGTTTCTAGACTCGGGCCAGGCCTTAGGGTAGGGGGTTGCTAGGAAGACCCCCGAGGCCTGCTAGCTTATCTTTGCCATCTGCATTTGCAGACCCTTCCTGCATCTCATTCTCTGTCTTCAGCAATGACAATCCACCGAGCTATCAATTAGTCAGAAGAGATAAAGGGAAGGCGAGAGCACAAGATTAGACATGATTAGATTAGAATAGCTTCATTAAGAGACTCAAGATGGGGTGCAGATAGATAGATAGATAGATAGATAGATAGATAGATAGATAGATAGATAGATAGATAGATAGATAGATAGATAGATAGATAGATAGATAGATAGATAGATAGATAGATAGATAGATGATAGATAATTTACTTAATTTATACTTCACTTTTCTCTGTCTAATATTTCTGAGCTGGTACAAATCAGTAACATGTTCCTTCACATACACATGCAATCCCGTTCTATAATACATTCTTGTAAATCCTGAAAGAAATGTTTTTGTTTTCTTTCTGAAGTGATATACATTAAATATACCATAGCCATGGCTTTTCAGGCCACCCGCCCCCCCCACACCACAGTTATGGTATATAATTCTGTCATATCAGCTAGGGTTGCCAGCTCTATGTTGGGAAATTCCTGGAGATTTGGCGGCTGGAGTCTGGAGAGGGTGGGGTTTGTGAAGAGGAGGGACCTCAGCAGGGTATAATGCCATAGAGTCCACTAGGGTTGCCAGCCTCCAGGTAATGGCTGGAGATCTCCCGGAATTACAACGGGTCTCCAGGCCACAGAGATCAGTTCACCTGGAGAAAATGGCTACTTTGGGGGGTGGACTCTATGGAATTATGCCATGCCAAGGTCTTTTCCCTCCCCAAACCCCACTTTCTCCCGGTTTCTCCAGGTTTCACCCCCCAGATCTCCAGGAATTTCCCAACCTGGAGCTGGCAACCCTAGAGTCCACCCTCCAAAGCAGCCATTTTTCTGGAGGAACTGATCTCTTTGGCCTGGGGGTAATTCCAGGAGATTGCCAGCCACCACCTGGAAGTTGGCATCCCTACCCCATCCATGCATTAATCCTGTTGATACCTGACACTAAAAGCCGCAATTAGCAGAGAACCTCATCAAAAGAGGCATTCAAAAATCAAATGTTGTCAAGGCCCGTTTGTTGTTCTGTCAAGCGCCTCATGTGGATGACAAATCAACAATCTTCTTGCAATTCCCAACAGAATTTTGAGTCATTTGTTTGTGTCTTAGCAGGGGACGGCCTCCAGGGTGGCATCTGCCTGGTTAGCTGTTGCTGGTGCACACTCGCCGTTTTGATAACTCGCCTGGAACAGGCATGCCCTGTGGTTGCTATGGGCAGATCTCCAGCAGCAGGCACTGCCCCAAGAAATACCTGGAGCTGGAGGATGATGCTTGGAAAGAGTGGAGATTGGGGAGGATGTGATGTCTCTTATGGGCACTCTAGGAATTTCCCCTGAACTCTATGGTAAAGACTATGGAGACATGGGGAATTTCCTAGAGTGTTACTATGTGGGCAATTTCCAGCCATTTTTTTTTCTCTTGCTCCTCAATTTTTTGAGGGAAGGAGATTGGGGCCTGGAAGGGGGGGGGTAGGCAGGCAAATGCAAGCCTAGGCAGGTCATACATAATTTAAAATCAATTAGTTTAGCATGCATATGTTGCTTTTGTACCTGCACCGTGGGGTGGCACCTGTTATTTGGCTGCATTCATTGTGATAATGCAAACCACAGTTTCCAGGTTGCAATGCGTAGATCAGCAAAGTATTTAAGTCCTGTTGGATTTACACAAATCACAGGGCAGGCTGGCTTCCATTGGCCCATGTGGTTTGGTTCTTCGGCCCAGCTCTTTGCTCTCTTTTGAGCACCATCCTTCAGACCTATGAACTGCTAATGATGAGTATGCCTCTGCCCATGTGCAGAGTGTGCTGTTGTCCCTCTTCTAACTGTAGCCTGGCTCTACCTATTTGGAGTTTGTTGCCTTCCAGATCCAAGCTAGTGGAAAGATTTCAAACAACACCTTAAATTTGAGATTGGGCATCCCGGGAAAATCGTTTTTAGAATCTGACAGGTTTGGGAAGGAACGGGGCAAGATCAAGTGGTCATCGGATGGACCCCAACCAGCTTAGCAGACACCAGTAGCGGATTTCTGACAGGACATGGATTTGTTAATCCAGTCATAAATTACTGGCTGATTCATGGGCTACCTACAGAGGGAAAGGAGGGCCTGATATATGTAGAAAATCGTGCTTTGGGACACGGAGTTGCCACGGTGGTTTACAGTCCCTGTGATTCTACAATTCCTCAATCAATCTGTCAAAAGCTCCATTAAAATGATCAGAGCAAGTGAGCAGAGTGTACTTTGATTACAGGCTGGAATGAAGGCAAGCTCTTTTAAAAAGGGCTCTTCCATGGCTCAGTAGATCCAGGAGCAGTTTCATCTCTAGCCGCTAGGTTTCATTTCTCTCCCAAGTGCCAAGATCGGAACCCAGGGCTCCTCCTGAACACCCCCTCCCCCTCCTGCTGCACAATCTTAAACCACTAGACCTTACTTCTCCTTGCCAATTAAATTCTCCGGCTGCTGTGCACATTATTGGATCTAAATTTTTATTTTCCTTTGAAAATTGCCCTGTAATCTGCTTTGTAATCGCCATGGTGCTAATTATGCAAATGGAATGCAAATGTGGCACTAATCATAGGGAGGTTATGGGGGAATGGCAACGCAGTTAAGGGCTGAGGAGAGGGGTGAAGAGGCAGACGGTGAGGTGGAAGGTCTTCGGCTTGTGCAGGCACGGAAGAAACACTCAAAGAGCAGTGCCGCTGGCGTAAGAAGAAAAACGTTAAAAAGACGTGCCTAGCCTCCTCTCTGTAACTAACAGACCCCTAAGAAATATCACAGGCAATAAAATTGACCTTGAAATAGGAATTCTTCTCTCGCCTGAGCGTACAAAAAAATGCATATTGGTGGCATTTGAAGGGGTCTCCATTTGAAGGGTTCTCCATTTTCCTTCCTTGTCTCACATGCCCTCCAAGATATTTCAAAGTGCGTGTTGTCTAACTTGCCTTGAGGTTAGGAAAGAAAGAGCCGAAATATTTTAAATCAAATACGTTCCACTGAAGGCTCACCAGTGCCAAAAACATGAGAAGTGGCCCTTTTGTGAGGTAAAGTGAGATCACCTCAGCTGGCAAATTTCAGAAGTGGGAGATGGACGAATTTGACACTCGGGGCCATGACGTTCTCCTGAAACAGAAGCATTGACATTCACAGGAGCGGCACAAAAGCACTGAGAGAGAACATGAGAAGGTCCCAGGGATATGAACCACCTTCCATTCATTAGTGGAAAGATGTGTGCCATTTAGAGGTTTCACTTGGGGCCCCAAACTTGTTTTCTCACATGCCACGGAGGGTCAGACTGTATAATGCCTGTCCTCTAGCCCAATGACATCCTGAAGTAGCTGGTCCTTTGAAGACCAAACTAGATTTCAGGTCAGGAGATTTGTCCATGGACTTCATATACTTTTTTTCAGGGCTCATTTTGAGGGAGAACGCACCGGAACACAGTTCCGGCAGTTCCGCAAAGAGGTCACATGACAGGTGGCCCCACCTACCTGACTCTCAGCCCTTTTGAACCCATTTCGGCCTGGATTGGGGCCGAATCGGCCCGGATCAGGCCTCTGACGGGTGGTGGATCACTCTCCCGCTCAGCAGCGGCCCAATCCTGACCATTGTGGGCTCCTTTTTGGCCATTTTCAGCCCCCTTTTGCCATTTTGGGCCCAAATTTGGCCCTGAAAGGCCAGGATAGGGTCCAAAACGGCCAGGATAGGTGAGGTCAGGGGTGTGGCATATGCTAATGAGTTATGCTAATGAGTTCCTCCAGCTCTTTTTCTACGAAATGACCCCTGCTTTTTTTAAACTTGAAAGAGCAGCTGTGAGGGACTCCAATTTATATTGGTTTCACCGGAAAGGGAGAGAGGAATTTAACCTTTCCCTGTGCTATTTTCCGAACATCTTTTTTAGATATATTTTATAGATATCTATGTATAGATTTGCCAATAGTGTTTTTGTAGCCCACACTGTTCTCTTTTTTTCTCTTTTCTTCTATTTGCTTTTTAAATTTTTTTGTTTTTCATTAATAAAATAATTAATATTATTTTATTATTAATAAAATAATAAAAATATATATATCCGCTGCCACTGGCACCCTCCAGAGGTGGTGTTCCATGGTGCACCTTTATCCTGGTGCACCCGCGCAGGCACACCAGGATCAATGTGAGTTATTAGAAAGACCCTAAGGGAATTATATAGTAGGATATGTGAGAGAGAACCATTGATCCTTAGAACTGATCTCTCTCATCATTTTTCATTTCATATATAAGCTTCTTCATCCTTCCCCAATACAAATCAGACCACAGGTGCCCCTATAAGGAAAAATACTGGTAACCTCTCATTGGTCATTTCCTCACGTCCTTAAAGGGTCGGCCCACTCGCCAAACATTGGTGGTTTTTCCCCTTGACTCCAGACATCTCCGTTTTCAAAACAGTTTCAGGCTGTTTGGCTTCTGTTTTTTCAGCACCTTTTTTGGGAATACACTTTTCCACAGTCCCTGAAAAGGCACTAAAAAATCAGAAGCCAAACCGCATGCAACCATTTTAAAAACGGAGACATCTGGAGTCAAGGGGAAAAGCTGCCAGTGCTCAGTGAGTGGGTTGTTCTTTATCGATGTGTGGAAATGGTCAGGGTGGGTGGGTTTGTTTGGGGAAAAAAATAGAGTAGGTGAGGGGCAACTAAACGCTGCCCCTTTCTTACTCCAGCATTGTTCCCAGCATACTCTAATCAGCCCAAAATGGGAAACAAATAGCAAAAACAACGGAGCGCAGTGAATTACAATGTGTGTATATACGTGTTACGTTTTAGCACACTTTGCCTGGATGTTTTGCTCTGGTTTAAGAACAGTTCCTCCTCGTCCTCCTCACTTGAGGATCCAAAATAAAATGCAGGGAAAACTCACACCAATTCACACCTTGCTGGTCCCACTGTGCCAGCCAGACATGTAATTGCCTCTCAAACTGGGATGTTTTCTTGTATCCGCCTGAAATTTGGCAGGGAGATCCCTTGGGCGAGGGGGACAATCTGCGAGAATTTCCACCTGACTGAGGTGGGGGGGGGGAGCTACAGGTGAAAATGTGTTTCCCTTTGTAATGGAAGAAAGCAAAGAATTCAAACAAAGCGTAATCACAGAGAAAACAAATACAAAATATTAACGAACCGAAAACAACTTGAAGAGTATGTTTGCCCCTTTCCCTGCTTTGCCCCCTAGGGTGTCCATTAAGAAAGCTATATGCATTCACACCCTGATTGTAACACTTGACAGGAAAGCTGTCGGCTCTTAGAGACAGCTGCAAAGGTAGTCCTAAAGAGCCTCCTCAAATGGCTTTAAATCTTTTTTTTTCCCTTGAAAAGTGTGAACGCTTAGTGGTGTAAAAAAAAGATGGAACTGTTCTTGAGCGAATGCACTCTTTGGCTACACCTGCTGCTCAGGGGACAAAGGTATAATGCAGCAATCGCTACCCTCTTTTGGGAAGAATGCTACAAAGAAAGTTCAAAGGACAAGAGAGCATCACCTTGGTTCATAATGCGGCACCAGCAGGCTTTTTGTGGCTCGGAGTTGATTTGCCTTTAGTGTACTGAGTTGGAGGATCAAGCAGGCAGGAGGGGATTCAGGCCCGATTAAGGCCTCGGAGTTCTTCTCTCTCGACTCAGTTTGAATGCACCACAGAATGCATCATAATGATCTGGGTTGGAA
This sequence comes from Eublepharis macularius, assembly GCF_028583425.1. Classification (NCBI taxonomy): domain Eukaryota; kingdom Metazoa; phylum Chordata; class Lepidosauria; order Squamata; family Eublepharidae; genus Eublepharis; species Eublepharis macularius. Next base: position 48,444,128 of record NC_072804.1, on the reverse strand, counting down.
TATGGATTGGACCCAACTCATAAATGTTCCAGTTCTGAATCAGGCATCATTTCCCCTAGAAGTTCATCTCGGCTTTGGAATGCGACAGGAAATCTGGCTCATTCCCAGTAATTGTTTGTATGGACCAGGTTGCTTTGCAAGGCTAATGCAAATAATCTTGAATGCAGAATAATCAAACAGAGTCCAGTAGCACCTTTAAGACTAACCAACTTTATTGTAGCGTAAGCTTTCGAGAATCACAGTTCTCTTCGTCAGATGCATCTGACGAAGAGAACTGTGATTCTCGAAAGCTTATGCTACAATAAAGTTGGTTAGTCTTAAAGGTGCTACTGGACTCTTTTTGATTTTGCTACTACAGACTAACACGGCTAACTCCTCTGCATCTATGAATGTGGAATAGAAATACAATGAAAAAAATATATAAATACACTCCATTACATTGAGTTGGACCCTGGCTAAATTCTCTGCTTGTGGAAGGTGCTTCCATCAGCAGAACAGTTCCTGCCTCCCTGCTTCCCTCCCCCTCAGAAGGGGCTGTGGGCACGAACAGCAATACGAACAAAAAAAAGCCACAAACAGCCCAATCTGCTGTTCGCGAACAAGCTGTTCGTGAGGCCCCATTCTAAACAAACAGGTGGTCGTTGCAAGCCTCGTTCGTTGCTGTTCGTCAAGCCAGACAGTCTGGCACCTGCAATCAGTTCCCATGGCAACTCAGGCAGGGACTGTCTGAACTCTGTCTGAACTCCTGCTGTTGCCCTGGAAACCCCAATCTAAGCCCAATTTAGCTTGATAGGCAGGTCTTCCTTTCAAGTGTGGACTGGAGCTCCAAATTTGTTACAAGACGAAAAGACCAGGGGGGAGGGGGGCTTCCATCTCTGGCTTTCAGGGAGAGACAGCTGCTGTTAGAGAGACAGGGTGAGTGCATTGGAGCTTGAATTTTCTTTGTGTGTGGTGGGATAGGGATCTACCCCTTCAGATTCCAGGGCTGCTGCCAGGCTCTGGACCAAGCTATTATTTATTATTGGTACCTTTCCCGCTGCCTGCTCAGGTAAGGTTTCTGGGAGTGGTGCGGTAGGGATCTATCCCTTCAAATTCCAGGGCTGCTGCCAGACTCTGGGGCCAAGCTATTATTTATTATTGGTACATTTCCTGCTGCCTGCTCAGGTAGGGTTTCTGGGAGTGGTGTGGTAGGGATATTGATGGCTGGAGGAGAGCCTTCTGGCCCCATCAAACAACGAACATGTTTGAGAACAGGATCATGTTTGTCAATGTTCGTTGTTCGTTGTTCGTTGTTCGTTGTTCGTGGATGGCAATGAACAACAAACACCATGTTCAGAGTTTTTTTTCTGTTCGTGCCCATGTCTAGCTGTGGCTCAGTGATAGAGCATCTGTTTGGCATGCAGAAGACCCTCCAGGTTCTATCTCCTGCAACTCCAGTTGAAAGGTGCAGAGATGAGGTGATGTGAAAGACAACCTGAGACCCTGGAGAGCCACCGCTTGTCTGAGTAGATGGTACTGGCTCTGATGGACCAAGGGGACTTTGGCATTAGGGGCAAATCGGGTGTCTGTATCAGGCTATCTGAGGCATTCATACTTTGGTCACATTATGAGAAGACAACAGTCTCTGGAAAAGTCAATAATGCTAGGATAAGTGGAAGGCAGTAGGAAAAGAGGAAGACCTAAAACGAGATGGCTTGACTCAATAAAGGAAGCCACGTCCTCCAGTTTGCAGGATCTGAGCAAGTCTTTTAATGAAAGGATGTTTTGGAGGTCCTTCATTCATAGGGTCGCCATAGGTTGGAGGCGACTTGACGGCGTATCAGGAAGGGTGAGGAAATCACACTTTTCCTTCTGTGACTGGAAAATTGGACCCAGTCTATTTTTGGATCATTTCTGGGCATCCCATGAACAAACCGCCTGACATGCAGCCCTTTGTTTTGTGTGTGTAAATTTTCCTTATTATTCTTGGAAATGTTTTAACATGAATGTGGTTGCTGTCCTCCCATCTGGGAAACACACTCCTTGGTGAGTTTGTGTGTGGAAAGAATTTGTTGAATTTCTAAGTACTTTCCAGCCATGGCTGATGCCAAGAATGCCATTTCCAGAGGGAAACATAATAAGGAGCATGTGCGCAGCACACCTAGTGTGGATGCGACAGTATTGTGCGCTGGAAGAGAATTCTCAGATGCAGTCAAACTTTTCCTTAATGCTCACCAAGGAAACTCATAAGTACTGGGCTGAGCGAGACATCCAAAGACTTCCTTCTATGTTGATAAAGAGAGAATGATAATTTCCAACGGGGGCCCATTATAGTTCTAGCGGCAATCAACAGAGGAGTAAACATTTCCCAATCTTCAATCAAAACAGGATCCTTTAAACATCCCTGCAAGACATAAAATGTCATGTCTGTAATGTATTTCAAACCAGATTTCCAATATTTTAAAACATTTGAACACTTCCAGAAAATATGCATCAAATCCACCATTGGGGTTGTAACCCCAGAAAAGGTCACCCCGCCACCCCGCCCGAGAGAAAGTGCTGTCAAAAGTGGCCTTTGGGTACGGGAGGCAATATTGCAAGATGATATGTGGCACTGTGAGTCTCTCTTCACGAGACATCTTACATGGGGACGGTCATGTGTAGGGAGATGCAGTGTGAGCTGGGAAGCATAGTTTATAAAACTACCTCTCTACATGAGGGCAGTTTAAAAAAACACAGCCTGTGGAGATCTCTCCTCATCGGGTTTGTTAATTTCACCTTCACCTCCCCGAAAGGCTCTGTCACTTTTACCTTGCCTTTGGAGAGGTGAAGATGAAATTAATAAACCTTCTAAGGAGTGATCTTTGCCTGCTCTGTCATTTTAAACTACGTTTCCTGGCTAACATTGCGTCTCTCTATACTTGAGCATCCCTGTGTAAAATGCCTCGTGTAGAGAGACTCTGTGATGTCACTTCCAGTTTATATACAGCAGTGATGTCACAATGTCCTAGGAGTTCTTGATGGCACCATAAAGACAGACAAATCCTGTGACATCACTTCAGAGTACAAGCAGTCATCGTGTGTTGTTGCACTCTGCCTCTGCTCCTTGATCCTGCTGGACTGAAGAAGCCTTGCATGGCCCAGAGCCTGGGGGCAGATGCTTGCTTACTGCCCCTGGGAGAATGGTAAGTATAGCCCAAGGTCACCTTGCAAGCTTCCATGGCAGAAATTTCAAAGATTATAACTCAGAAGAACAGATTAATGTGCTTTGTAACATTGTAGTAGGTCAAAATGGAAATCATGCTTTAAAATACAAAGCGTGACTTTTAAATTTTAATGCAAATGAGGAAAACGAATAATGAATAGCCCTTTCCCCATCAACCAAACTCTGACATCTAAGTAAGTCTGCCGGACTCTACGGAATGGAAGGGCTGCCCTAAATTCAGATCTGGGATCTTTACTTCTGAATGGTAAGTTCAGAGAGCTCAGCCCCTGGACAACAACAGGAAAAGGCCACCATGAAAGTGGCTCTTTGATAGGATTGCCAGCCTCCAGGTAATGGCTGGAGATCTCCTGGAATTACAACTGGTCTCCAGGCCACAGAGATCCGTTCACCTGGAGAAAATGGCTACTTTGGGGGGTGGACTGTATAGAATTATGCCATGCCAAGGTCCTTTTCCTCTCCAAACCCCACTTTCTCCAGGTTTCTCCCCCCCAGATCTCCAGGAGTTTCTCAACTTGGAGCTGGCAACCCTACTCTCTGAGCATGCACAGAATGCTCTAACAGCAGGCTAGACATGTTTGGATCCAGAGGTCTCATACCCCACTACACCACTGGACTTTGTAGAGATGAAAACTCAGCGATTAGTCCAAGGGTCACGCTAGATGTGCAGGTTTTTAAAGAGTTTCTGCAGCCATACAGCAGTTAAAAAGTAAATGGCTGTTAAAAAATAAAAGAGCCCAAAGGGCTTCAGAAAGCCTCCATGGAGGGAGGGTGGGGGGGTGGAGGAGGGGTTCCTCCCTTCCCCCTTAAGCCATTTCGCCATGTCACAAATAGCATGGGAGTTTTTTCCCTCTTGTTTTTACTGCTCCGTGTACACAGGATACACCACATGGAGCAGAAAAAATGGAAAAAAACCTTCCTCTCATGCTATTTTGACATGGGAAATGGCTTGAAGGGGAGGGGAGAGCCTCTCCTTCGCCGCCACCCCCCCCCCAAGGCATTCTGAGGCCATTTAGTTTACTTTTTAACAGCCATTTACTTTTCAACTGCTGTATTGCTGAGGAAAGTTGCTGAGGAAACTTTTTAAAAACTGTATCGCTGAGGAAACTTTTTAAAAACCTGCACGTCTAACTTGACCCTAAGAGCCAAACTACAAGTGACGTCTTACACAGGTTGGACACTAGTTGGCTTCCCTCAAGTTTTGATGGGAAATGTAGGCGCCCTGGTTTTACAGCTGTAATGGAGAGCCAAGCTGTAAAACCAGGGCGCCTACATTTCCCATCAAAACTTGAGGGAAGCCAACTAGTGTCCAACCTGTGTAAGACGTCACTTGTAGTTTGGCTCTGAGTCTCTTTGCCTGTGACTTCCAAGAAACACTGCAGAACAAATACGATTGGGGGGGGGGGGTTGGTCACTAACATTGCTGGGAAGTCTCCCACATCTGTAGAGGAGGAAAGTTCTCTCACTGTTCTGGCCTGAGCAGTAACTGGGCGGGGGCAGGGGGCAGGGGGGAGTGATTGGAGCTGGAAGGCGGCTGATGAGGAACCACTGCTAGTTTCGTCATCACCAAAGAAGCTCTGCACACATTTCCCTGGCGAGTTTGGGGCCATTTCTTGAGTGCAATCCAGCAAACGTCAACAGAGTGTAACAGCTCCCCCAAAGCTGTCCCTTAGGTGGTAGAGCCAGGATCAGATTTAGAGCTGACAACGTCCAGGTGGTCCCTGGAGATTTCCCAGAACTGCAGCTGATCTCCAGACTGCAGAGACCAATTTCCCTGGAGGAAATGGCTTTGGAGGGCGATTGTGAGTCTCTCTGCCTGAGATGCCTCAGCATGTTTTCATCAAATGTCAGGAGATGCAATATTAATTGGGAAGCATAGTTTAAAAAGACAAAGCCTGCAGAGATCGCTCCTCAGAGGGTTTGTCAGTTTCATCTTCACCTCCCTGAAGGCTCTGTCAATTTCACCTCTCCAGTCTAAAACTGGGTGGGATGGAACCAGAGGGCAGTGAGGAATAGAAATGGACTGGTGCTGCCTTCCAAAACCGGGCTTGGACCTGGAAAGATTCTAATGGGCTGAAGTTTCCCTTCTGGCATGACACAGCCCCTTCACACAGCTCCCATGTATAGCAAAGCCTTTGCCCTGCCGCCGGCTCTGTCTTTTTAAATACCCTTCCTGGCTAACATTGCATCTCCCCACACGTGCTCTTCATGTGTCAGATGTCTCCTGTAGAGAGACTCTGTATGGCATTATACTCAGTGAGGTTCTTTCCCTTCTCAAATCCCCCAGGCACCATGCCCCAAATGTGCAGGAATTTCCCTACCTAGAGCTGGCGACCTTAGATCTCCTGACATTTTAACATTCGAATGCAGACGGAGTCTACAATGCCTGCTGCAAAAATTTTTGACACCCCCACCACCGTTTCACCAATAGAAATACCAGCCCTCCCTCGGGGAGTTGCAATTAGCCTTGGGAAAGAAAAAGGACATGTTGAATACGAGGACCTGCATTCTCCTTACCGCAGCTAAAAGCATCTTTGAAGAGGAGAGCTTATATTGTTCTGCTTCAGTCTAAAGGACATCTCCAATTTACAGCAGGCTTCCGTAGAAGATGCGCATGGCTGTGGCTCGGTGGTAGCACATCTACTTTGCCCTGCAGAAGGTCACAGGTTCAATCCCCGGTATACAAAAAGATCACAACAGTGCTACAGCGCTTGAACACATTGCACTTTATTCTCTATTTATAAATAATTATTCAGTATACCTTGTATACAGTCCTATCTGCATTTTCCCGAGCTGTGGGTTTGCACTCCTGCCGTAGCTTTTCGTTCGGGGAGGCTTCTTTGTTGTTGTGGCTAGGTGGTGGCACGGGGCGGGAGTGGGGGATCCCCTGTCCCCACGGAGGGACCTGGGATCCCTACTTAGGATACAGCTGCTTCATGTGAAAAAGCCATTGAGTCTTTGGGGACTCTCATATCGCCATTCTGAGGCCAAAACCTGAGACCTGCCAACCCTCTTGAAGTATGTTAAAGAGTAAGTAATCAGCAGTGGGTGATATGGCATGCATGATTCAAGGATTCTTTTAATCCTTTTGGTCTTTACCTTCTTAAACTGCCCAGGGGCACTAGCCAGGAGCACAGCGCTTCACAAGGCAGTCACTCTCTGGTCATGCCAGGAAAGTAAGTACATTACAAGGCAGCCTTTGAATGTTCTCTTGAGGAGTACAGATACACTGATGTTGCCACCCCCCCCCCCCTTGTGCACACAGAATAGTAGAAGGTTCTTGTCGGCAGTCATGGCCATCTTTTCGAGTGAAATGGCTCCAGGTATCTCTGAAAGCCAATTAATTAGTTGACAAACGAGAGCCTAATCCAATTAAGACCCATTTTGCAGGGTGTAATGAAAAAGGGTTGCCGTATACAGGAAAGGTAGCAGCGGAGTTAATTTTTTTAAATGGTCAATTTGCCCTCCAAACAGGAAAAATAATCATACCATCTTAAAAGTGTTTACCCAGAAATTGGTCACCCACCACTGAGAAGCAGCTGCCTCCAAGAAGGAGGAGACGGAAGCCCAGCGTGCAGGGATCCTTGCGATGCAGAGAATGTAACCAGCCGCCTCGCATGGGGGGGGGGGAGAAAGTGGCAGATGTTTTAACAGTGAGAATTTGAGGCACAGAAAAAAACACTTCACACAGTGTGAGCCAATAGATTTTGCCACAGCAGGGTAACGTTATGCTTGTGTAAATGTGCCAAAGGGGTGAGATGTTGTTAAGCAATCAGGGAGCCCATACTGGAGACTCCTAGCCAATCAGGGCTCCCAGGTATCTGGACCTGAGTATTTGGAAAACTTGTGCCTTTTCGGTGTCTATTGCATGGCATACCAGTCTGGCTGCAGTATTTGCATGGATAAGGGATAAGTGGGTGGATAAGGATAAGGATGAAAGCACTGCCAATCATCTGTGGCTGATGCACAGAGAAATCCTTCTGACTATTTGGTTGATAGAGATAACCAAATTACCTGAGTAATTGTAGGTAACCTGTATAGGAGAGAAAGAGAAAATGTGCCTTGAGTCCCAGCTGGAAGAGGGGAGAATTCGTAGGTGAAACTTCCTCCAAACACTTAGATCCTCAGCTGGAAAAACAGGACTTGCCAGAAGTCTGCATGGCAGGACTCCATTAAGAAACAGAAGCACCAATAGAAAACTGGTAAGCAACTGTATCTCCCAGAACAGTAATAGACAGGGCTCATTTCGAGGGGGAACGCACAGGAACGCAGTTCCGGCAGTTCCCCAAAGAGGTCACATGGCAGGTGGCCCCGCCCACCCGACTCTCGGACATTTTGGGCCCATTTTGGCTTGGATTGGGGCCAAAACGGCCTGGATCGGGCCTCTGACGGGTGGTGGATCACTCTCCTGCTCATCAGCGGCGCAATCTTGACCATTTTGGGCCCCTTTTCAGCCATTTTCAGCCCCTTTTTGCCATTTTGGGCCCAATTTCGGCCCTGAATGGCCAGGATTGGGTCCAAAACAGCCAGAATAGGTGATGTCAGGGGGTGTGGCATATGCAAATCAGTTATACTAATGACACACTTCCGGTGATGGCAAGAGGCATGGCCTATGCTAATGAGTTTTGCTAATGAGTTCCTCCAGCTCTTTTTCTATGAAATGAGCCCTGGATAAAGGTTAGTTCTTGGACTAGGACTGGGGAGGGGCTGTAGCTCAGTGAAAGAGCCTCTGCTTTATACACAAAAGTTCCCAGGTTCAATCCCCATCATCTTCAGTTAAAAGGATCAGGCAGTGAGTGAAGCAAAAGACGTTGTGCATTTATTGAGTTCCTGTGCATACTTAATTTATACCTCACCTTTCCCCCCAAAGCAGTTTACATTGGTCTCCTGCCCTCCATTTTCTCCTCACAACAACCCCATGAGGTAGGTTCGGCTGAGAATGTGTGACTGATTTTCACAACTCAGTAAAAGGTAGTCCTAATATCTCTGGCCACGCCTGGCAAGTCTCTATTCCCCCCCGAACTTGGGGTGTGTGTATCTTTTCGTACGCTTTAAATGCAAAGGGCTGGATGGAAGCCAAGCTACCCTGCACCAACTTCCGTTGCACATTCACCATTAACTCTGGTTCTTTTATTTAGCTCAATGGCTCCGTTGTTCTGGCAAAAAGAGCATATATTGATCAGAAAGAGAGGAGGCGGAGAGTGGAAATTTACAATCTGGCATCTCCTTGCAGCTTTTTGTGCATTTTGAGCTGGGCTGTATGGCTTCTCCCTCTGTCTGCAATAGGGTTTCCAACTCTAAACTGGGAAATTCCAGGAGATTTGGCGGTGGGGGGGGGGGAGCCTTGAGAAGGCAGGATTTGAGGAGGAAAGGGACCTCATCAGGGTACAATGTCATAGAGCCCACCCTCCGAAGTAGTTATATTCTCCTGGAGAACTGAACTCTGAGAACACTTGTAATTCCTGGAGATCTCCAGTCCCCACCTGGAGGCTGGCAACCCTAGCCCTTAAGTCCAGAGTCTGGTTTTGGGTGCCAGCCTGTGCAGGATTCTGTGTGTGCTGCGATCCTGCAGAAGTGGAGAAGGGGGAGCATGGCATGGGGCATGGGGAACAGAATTCGGTTTCTGGAGACCCTCACCTTTCATTCAAAGCACATCATGAGCCCTTTACAGTGCACTCCTATGCAGACTTACTCCGGTCTAAGACCATTGAAATCAATGAGCTTAGACTGGAGTAACTCTTCTTAGGATTGCACTGTTAGGGTACGGAGCTACATACAGGGCTTGGTGTCACAAGATGCTAAACAGACTTTAAGCGAAATGCTTTGGCCCATCGCTGGATGTATGAAGACAGAAGCAGGCAGAGTTGCCACTAGATCAGGAAAAAAACCCCATGCTGGTTTGCTTTGATAACTTTAAGCGACATAAATGAGCAAGTGAAGTATTTCACTGCATGGAGATTACGTTGAATGCCTGCTAATTCTGCGGATCAAGATGCACCACAAAGTACAGAAGCAGGAGTGCTAAAAAAGGCCGACAACCTCGAGAATCTCAACAGCACATACCTGCCAAGCCTTTTTTTTTTCCTGGGCTCAGACTGAAGGTTGTTCGGGACTCTAGATGGTTGGTTCTTGCACTGTCCGAGTCAGTCTTAAACACCTAAAATTCTAGAAAACAAACCAACTAAGACTGAAATATCCCATTCTTAATAACTAGGTATCACTACATGAGCCAGCAGGAGAATTTAGATATGATTCCCGATAGAAAGAGGAGTTTGGGGCAGAAGAGACTATTCTGACATGGCGGATGGTTCCACATCCTTTGCAGGGCTGTCTGGATTTTTTACGACACCCCTTTGTCCTCCTGGTCATATGTAATGTTCCCACACCAGAGTTAGTGCCCCCCAGAGCTATATTCATTATAAAATGATGAAGGATGAGAGAGAGTAAACTGAGAGAACGTTTCCGTCATTTCTCAGAGCATTAGAATTCGTGCCTGCGGAACGGATTGGAAGTAAGTTCCAGACGGTTAAAACGAAATATTTCTCCCCACAAATGTGTAATGAGTTGGTGGGACTCGCCGCTACAAGATGTGCTGCTGGCCCCTGGCTTAGGTTCTTTAAAAGTGTGTAGAGAAACAGAGGAGGAGAAGGCCATCACCAGGCATTGGCCATGATAGCAAAATGGAACATCCAAGTTCAGAGGCAGTCTATCTCAGAATACCCAACGGGAGCAGCAAGCAAAAGGGAAGAGGGGAACAAATTGGTTTCTGGGGTTAACCACACTCCAGCATGTCTGGCTAAACTGGACTTTAAGAGTCGCTTCTTAAAGGACTTATTGATGCATTATTGTGCTCAGAGAAGCGTACGTAATCTCCCAGCTAGACCGTTTATAGCCCCAGACCTGGTTAACCTCAGCAATCAAACTGCATCAGGCGCCTTCAGACCACAACCTGGAGTACTTCGAAGAGCCTCTCTTCTCTCACACTGATCCAGCATGGGATAGAGCTTAGAGTGTCAGACGAGGTGCTGGGAGACTCAGGTTCGAATTCCGACTCTGCTATGGAAGCTTGCTGGATGATCTTAGGCCAGTCACACATTCTCAGCTGAACCTACCTCATGGGGTTGTTGTAAGGATAAAATGGAGAGCAGGAGAACAATGTAAACTGCTTTGGAGGGAAAGGTGAGGTATAAATTAAGTAAAGAAATTGTGTACTGTTGTGATCTTTGAAGATCAACCAGGAGAATCACACACCCAACCAACTAAATTATATGTTCAGAAATATAATTTATTGTTCTCATGGGGCCATAGTCTGGCAATAGCACTCCTTGAAAGACTAAGACGTGACACACAGCATCAAACGTCATGTTGAATATTTGAAATTTACCGCAGTCACTGTGGGTGGAAAGTTAGCATGTCAGGGAGAAGGGTTCTCCCCTGACTTGCTAGATTTCTGTGTGCAAGGAGGTTTTTGATTTAGGCGCCTATCCAGACAGGGGGCCTTGCTCAACAGCAGTCAGATGTGGGTTGTAGCATGACATACAATTTAGTTTTCAGCAAAAAAGGGCATGCAGAGAACCGCTCTTGAAGCTTGTTTGACATGACGGAGCTCACCGAAAGCTCAGCCCATGCATTTAAACCCTTTAAGAGCTTTCTACTTCAGTGGCTTTGTTGTAGTTTGATACAATATAGACGGTTTTTATAAAAAAGTATTCCTGATTATAGAAGTTCTGTTCTTTCTCCTCTATACATTCATTCAATGCTTTTTAATAAAAGGCAGCTAAGCTATCACTGCTGTCTTGTGGCAATGAATTCCCACAATTAGGCCTTCTGTGAAGCCAGGCAACCTCTTTTTAACAGAAGAGGCCAGAAATCCAACCTGGAACCTTTTGCAAGCAAAGCACAAACCCTGACCTCAAAACCACATCTTCTCCCAGTCTGACTGTAGGCCTGAATAAACATTGCTGGGAAAAGGGGAACCCCTCTTTCCAGAATGACTGAAGTTTCTCACAAAGACTCGTGCTGTGACCATTAGAGGACACTGCCTTCCCATGGTTTCCCTTATTTTGTGCTCTGGGTGATCTTCCACTGTCGTCCCCTCTCCCCTGAATAAGTTATAGCTTAATGACGCTTCCATCCTGTGCTTTGCTTAACAGCAGGGAAAGAGAGCATGTCTCTTTGGAGCTGTGATGGATCATCCAATTTAGCCCCAACAAAATGAAGTGTGAGGGAATCCATTGACAAACTAGTGGGGAATTAATTTCCATCAGGGTTAACCAGTCGAGCGCTGCAGCCGGGAGATTTTCAGAAGGGTGGCCGTTCAAAAGGATCAGGCAGTGCCGATTAGTTACCTCTTAACACCCTTTAAGTAGCTTGTCACCCTCATAGTTGGCATAGGTAATGGGGTAGATTTTTTCCCTCTCCCGTATTCATTTGTACATCCAAGGTAGTTCTTATCTCGGTGGCTATAAGCAGAGGGCGGTAATTATCTCAAGGTAATGGATGGCACGTGTTAAGGGGAATGAACTTGCATATGCTTGGCCAAAGGACTGCTGTTGTGATCTTTTTAAAAGCAAGAAAGGTTTTATTTGGGGGGAGGGTAATCTGCAACTCGAGCCTGCTCATTTAAATATGATAGTATTGTCTGCATTTACTGAGTACCTTGAATATTCTACTTGTGAGAAACATAGATTGTAGTTCATCCCAAAGCAGAGATATACTGCTCCTGAACATGTAGGTTCCATTGAAGTAGCATAGCTAATAATAAATACTGTATTTATCTGAACAGCATTTTTCCCTTAGTTATGCCATCAAGAAAATAAAGGGGGGTCTTCTTAAATCTGCATACAGTTACAGGTATGTATGGTAATTTTTTTTTTAAGCTTTTCATGAATAATCATTATTTTAGGGGTTGGGGCTTGTCTTATAGTCAGGGTCATTTTCCTTTCTGGTAAATACATTCTGATGATCTGCAATGAGCGGGAAACAGAGGATCAGCCAATTTTCCCGATCTCTTGTGTTGGGCAAGGCTTTTGAGAAGTTAATTTGATGAGCTTTCTGCTTGGGTAGCCAGCTAGGATTGCCAGTTGTTTAACCTGCCTTTAACAGCAGCATGGAGCCATTCGCCATTGGGCCCTGTCTTCATTGGTTCCACTCCTTCTTCCCTCTCCCTCCCTTCTCTGCCTCCCTCAAGCATTTACTGGGCGACCCATGTCTCTGGAAATGGATCCAGGCTGGCATTCTACCAGTGGAATGGTGGGAAGGAATCCTCCCTCACTTTCCGCTGCCCCCCATGGTACTTTATATGCTGCTTCCAATGTGTTCTGTAGCTCGGTGCACTCTGGGGAATGTAAACCACAGTGCGCCCTGGGGAACGTAGTCTCAAGGTGCTTGCCTGTCATAATGTCAGACACCCTGAAGATTCTGTCCCCCAGGGATCTTCTGACCGGCAGCAGCTCAGATAATTGCAAACAGCATCGAAGAAGCAAGTAGAGGTGGAGGAAAGAGAGTCTGTTTTCCCTTCTTGCTTGTTGGTGAGCTGGACAGCCGCTGGTCTCCCAGACCAGCTGAACACTGCCGGTTGCATCCCGGAGCTGCTGCCAGTGCCACAGAGCAGCCCCCGACAGCCAGGAAACACCACGGGGAGAGAGGGCAGGGTTGTCCCTTTTGTCTGCACAGGAACTCAATAAATGCATAATGAAAAAGGAGTAATAAGGAAAGGCTTGCCAGTGAAAACAACAACAACGTACATCGCTAGAAGCCACAACATTTCCCCCATCAGAGTCTCTCTGCCAGGAACGCAGATATGGCTGCCAACCTTCAGGTGGGGCTTGCAGTTCTCCTGGAATTACGAGTGCTCTCTAGATGACAGAGATCAGTTCCCCTGGAGAGAAAGGCTACTTTGGAGGGTGGACTCTAGGGCATTTTATCACATTAAGGTCCGTCCCCTTCCCAATTCTCACCCTCACCAGGCTCCACCTCCAAATCTCCAGGAATTTCCTAATGCAGAGTTGGCAACCTTAATTCCAGCACTCAGCGCACTATACCACACTGCCTTTTGCTCACTCGCCCTCCCCAAAGGACTGTGTAGCCTACATCCCTCTTGGTTAAACTGGCCTGGCACCAAATCTGCAAAACGTGCCTGGCTTCGCTTCTGGATTTTGGTTCTGGTGGCCATTGAGCAGCATGCGTCTACTCCTCTGTCTCCTTATCGACAGAAGCCACAGGGCTTGAATGCTGGACTCCATCCCTGCTCTTTGTCCCCCCCCCCCTTCTTTCCCAGAGGGTGGGCACGGAGTTCACTGGCAGGCATGGCTTATTTGAAAAGCTGGCAGCTGCTAATGCTGACCCACAACAAATGCTGGCATTCATTCTAAGCTGCCACCTCCTCTCCTCTTCCCCTTCACATATGTCCTTTCCAGCCCTGACTTTTTTGTTTGCTTGTTTGTTTGGAATACTCCCAAGCTTGAAACAGAAGGCCCTTCGGAGAGGTCCAAGTCCTTCAAGCCCCAAATAGACCAGAAATGGTAGAGGTGAAAGTCTAACCCTGGACTCTTCTAGCAAAATGAAGAAAACAGGAGAATCACTCGCTCTAGAATTTAGATCCAGAGGAGTTAGCCGTGTTAGTCGCAATATAGTAAAGAGTCCAGTAGCACCTTGAAGACTAACCAATTTTGTTGTAGCATAAGCTTCCGAGAACAACAGCTCTCGTCGTCAGATGCATCTGACGAAGAGAGCTGTGGTTCTTGAAAGCTTATGCTACAACAAAGTTGGTTAGTCTTAAAGGTGCTACTGGACTCTTTACAATTTAGGTTTCAGATTAAGACTTGTTTTCAATCTCAGTTTGTAGAACAGTTTGTACTAGCATGAATTTTCAAGATCATAAAGGTTGTCAACTTTCCTTTTTTTAAAAAAACAAACAAACCTGGATATGATGCCCATGTTTCTGCCCTCTGTTATCCCTATCTATTTTTATCATTTTTCTGTTTTTTACAACCAAACTAAAAAAAGAAAAATGTGTTGCTCCTAGAAGTTCATTGGCCACATTGGGAATGATCCGCCAGTAAAAGATTAAGTGGTTAGGGTGTCGGATTAGGATCTGGGACACCCAGGTTCAGATCTCTGTTCTGCAATGGAAACTTGATGTTTGACTTCGGGCCAGCCACTAGGGCTGCCAACCTCCAGGTGGAACCAGGAGTTCTCCCAGAATTGAAATTGATCTCCAGTCTATAGAAATGAGTCCCCCTGGAGAAAATGGTAGCTTTGGAGTTTGGACTGTATGGCATACCCTGCTGAAGTCTCTCCCTGCCCAGGCTTCACCTGCAAATCTCCAGGACTTTCCCAACCCAGAGTTGGCAACCCTAGTAACTACACAGTATTGAACTGTTACAGTTTCTCCTTTTGGCTGAAGAAACCCACCCTAAGTCAATATCACAATCAGTGAATCAATAAAACAAATCTGTAGAACCCAACAATAATTATATTAAAAAAATCTTAGCTCACGCTGTTGACCCGGCCACCAAGAAAAGGTGCCAAGCAGTAAGCTATTTAACAAGCTTCTTTGTAAGGTGTTCCAAATACCTGAAGATATCTTATGTGTTTATTACAAGCACGTTAAATACATTGAACATATTGCTTGCTAAGGATATTGTGCATGTACAATGGAATGCCAGTTGAATTTTTTGGTCTTAGCATGAACTTTCAAGATCATAAAGGTTGTTGACTTTCCAAAAGCCTTCACTAATCAAAAAACCTATTTCCAGCCCCCCCCCCCCCCCCAGCCCTAATATTCTGGCATTTTGCCTTTTTTTTCAGGCATCCAGCCAGATGAAAATGTGGTTGGGCCAGTTACATCCTGGCCAACTGGTAACTCTCTTTGCCCCCCAACCCCTACCCCAGCAGCAGGAACACACAGGGAAGGATCAGAGAGCAACAATAACTGCAGGGCTGTATTATTCATATGGCGGACTAGGCCGAAGCCTAGGGGCCCTGCAGGGACTAGGGGCCTGTCAATTTTTTTTGCTGAGACACACCCTCACATAAATTACAATCGATTCTCTTATATAACCTCTATTAATAAGATAATTAACTGCTTCCTTATTGAAGTGAAACACATTGTCTCTTATATTAAAACAGTAATCCATAAATTATATATTTTTAATAAATAATACAAATTTTATTCACTTCAAAATATGACAGTATTGAATTATACCACCAAAATGTGCTTTCCTGAACAGTTCTACTCGCACAATACAAATATTTTTAAAACTGAATAGAATTCTTCAGGTGAACCTCAAAATGGATATAGGGCTATGTACTGCGGCCTAGTACCTGCCCTACCAGGGTCAGGCTGTCAGCTGTAGTGGGGTGAAAGAATGATGTCCCAGAGGGGGCCCAAAATACCTGAAAGCCTAGGGGCCCGGCCATGACTTAATACAGCCCCAAATAGCTGCAGCTGAATTGTTTTTAGGAATTGTGGAAGCTGTTGAATTGAAGACACAATCTCTGGGTGGTTATTTAGCAACCCTAAGGCTGGGAACAGAGCTATCTGTGGATGAGCACATATATAGATAGTGTATGTTTAATCTCTAACTTCTCCTGTGATATGTATTTTTTTAAAAAAGGTCTCGTAAAGCAGGGACAAAAAGTGCCTCTGACCGAAGACTTTGGCCGGCTGCTTCCACTCAGCAGAGACAATGCCAGATTAGGTAGATAAGTTGTTTGTTGGGTTTAGGAGAGGGACACACATGAATGGGGTTGAGGCAGGGATAGGTTGCCAACTCTGGGTTGAGAAATTCTTGGAGATTTGGGGGTGGAGCCTCAGGAGGGAGGGCTTTGGGGAGGGGAGGGGTCTCAACGGGGCATAATGTCATACAGTCCACTAACAAAAGCAGCCGTTTTCTCCAGCGGAACTCATCTGCGTTGCGTGAAGATCAGTTGCAAACGTGGGAGAACTCCAGGCCCTACCTGGAATTGGCAGTCCTAGGACGTGGAGAGGCTTCAGGCTCCAAGACCATAACATATATATGCTATTTCATAATTAAAAGTACAGGTGTAGCTGTCCTACCAGCTTTTGTTTTATCCTGTTTCAAGTTGCAGATAATAACCTGGAGATCATGCCGTGCTGGCTACAGCTACAGTATTTATGTGTGTGTGTGTGTTCTGTGGATGCCATTGTTGTTTTATTTACCTGGTATAGAATGTAGACTGGTTTTATAGTAATTTTAATGTATTTATTATATGCCATTGCCTACTATTATTGTAACTCGCCCTAATCCTGCTTGCGGGGAGGGCGGGATATAAATTGAATGTATAAATAAAATGCAAATAAATAAAAATAAATTTAAAATATGCCCTATGAATATTATTTCAGAATTAGAAAACAGCAAGAGTCCAATAGCACCTATCAGACGAACAAAATTTGTGGCAGAGTATAAGCTTTTGTGAGTCTGACGAAGTGAACTGTGAGTGACTCACGAAAGCTCATACCCTACCACAAAATTTTGTTCGTCTGATAGGTGCTACTGGACTCTTGCTCTTTTCTACTGCTAACATGGCTACTCATCTTGATTGTTTTCAGAATTAAAGACCTTTTTTTGAGATGAAGTCTGTTACCAGCTTTTACCTCACACCACAGGCACAAACATGTGAACGAATCTGTTGAACTCATCATGAATGAAAACACATTACATAAATCCCCCTTATTAATGGCATATTAAAAACCCAACAACATAAATGGCCCTACTAATGGCGTATAAAAAGAGCCACACAATGCGTGCATGAATGGATGAATCCACTAAACCAGCTGTAAAATGCAGGGAATCAAAACCTCTGACAAAATGAGAAAAACAAAACAGGAAGAGAACCTTGCTCAGAAGGCCAACAACAACAATGACAACAACAACATCATTTGATTTATATACCATGCTTTAGAACAACTTAATGCCCACTCAGAGCAGTTTACAAAGTATGCTATTATTATCCCCACAACAATTATCCTGTGAGGAGAGTGGGGCTGAGAGAGCTCCGAGAAGCTGCGACTGACCCAAGGTCACCCAGCTGGCTTCAAGCGGAGAAGTGGAGAATCAAACCTGGTTCTCCAGATTAGAGTCCTGTCGCTCTTAACCACTACACCAAACTGGCTCTCTAGGGATACTGGGTGGGCCAGATATGATACTACTTAATGTGAACTCATAGGGGAATACTTTAGTTACCCCAATCATTAGCTCTCTCCCTATTATCTTTTAGAAAGGACCGCAGCTTTATTTAAACACAGCGCCAGCTGAGGTAAAATAATTCTCCCCATTAGTTTGTATTTGTCCAATAGCTCTTTGAACCTGGGCTACTACTTGTGCAAAGCAGGCACACGGATTTGCATGGGGAATGGCCCACTTTAAAAGAGACACTAGCCCTGTTCACATGTCCCAATGGGCATACATGCAACCCACTTTTAAGTGCATACAACTGTTTGTAAGAAAGAGCTAATGGGTGTTCCCTTTACAAATGAAACTCCGGACCGGTACCTAAACATTTCGGGAATTTTCAATCACAAGTTCAGTTGAACAGGAGTTGAATATGAAGCGTGTGAAGAAAAATCAAGTGTACACTGGCTCTTTCTTACAAACAGATGTATGCACGTACTTGCAGGATGTACATGTGTTCGCTGTAACCTGATAACGGTTGTCGTGGGAGCGCAAACCGCTTGGGAAAGTGCTTCTAAAGCACCAGTTTAAATCAAGTCTAGGAGACAGGGGAAGAAGGGAATTCACCCCAAAGAGGTAAAGTTGGCAGTCTCCCCTCTTAGCCAGGGGTACAATGTGGGGGGAACCTAGTAGCAAATGAAGTTAAATACCCTATTGTCACGAAGAAATTAACACCTTATAAATCACCCCGACAGGCGCTGGTTAAGGACAATTTTCTTCCTGTCAGGTCTCCTGGCGCATGATGTATTGGACAATATTTCCCAGGCTGCGCACAGAGGTTTAGGCCTGAGGTGTTGCCATAACAACATAATTTTGGTCAGAGGTTTTATCTATATTGTTCCCCTCTCAATATGGATATAATAGAAATATTTGGGGTTAGGCTAAACCTCGAAGAGACAAAGATTCAGCTGCTCCTTGGCAAGGGAGGAGGAAAAGAAAAAAAAACTTGTCCGCTGACGTGCCAAGGGCTTGGGTCACACACAATCGCAGGCTTTGAGGTTAATATAGCTGTGACTGTGTGTTCCAGCTGTCTCCTCTCTATCATCTTGGCTTGGCCTTTGTTCGAGTCCCTGTGTCCCTGAAGCTGTTCTCCTTTTTATTATTGTTTCACGCAGCCCTTTCCGTGTGCAAGCGGCCGTCACAATCCTTAAGGTGTTTGATTTTGTGGGAAAACCTGTTGAGACATATCTACATGGCCGCTGTATTCCTGTTTTACAGATGGAGACATGAGGCTGAGGGTCAGTGGAATTGAGTGGTTCAAGGACTGAGCTAGGACCAAGACTGACTGGGTTCAAATTCTTACTCAACTGTGATGAAAATCACTCAGAGCCAAGCTACAAGTGATGCCTTACACAGGTTGGACACATGCCACTTTGTCAGCTTACCTCAAGTTTTGATGGGAAATGTAGGCGTCCTGGTTTTACAGCTTGGTTCTCCATTTCAGCTGCAAGACCAGGATGCCTACATTTCCCATCAAAGCTTGAGGGAAGCTGACAAGTGTCCAACCTGTGTCAGGTGTCACTTGTAGCTTAGCTCTCAGTGAGCCTGTACATCTCATGTTCTCTCAGCTTAGTGTAAATCATATGGGCCATTTTCACACTACTAACCTGCTTCCATAACATTGTGAAACGTCATGCAAAAAACACAGAAGATAGCGTCTTCTCGCGAGAGTTTTGCGCGACATCGTGCAAAACTCTCACGAGAAGACACTATCTTCCACATTTTTTGCGTGACGTTTCGCAACATTACAGAAGCAGGTTAATAGTGTGAAAATGGCCATGGTAGTTGCAAAGCAGAGGTGCCCAGCGTAGTGCCTATATAGTGCCCTCTGGCATGTTTCTTGGTGTCAGCTTGGTCCCACTTCAAACAACACTTCCCCAAGGCAAAGAGAATCCTGGCTTTCCTTCATGTCATTGGGAAAAAAGAGTATCACCAGTTAGCTTCCCCATAGGACAAGAGTCTTCAACTTTTCTGAGCCTATGGGCACCTTAGAAATTCTGACACAGGGTGGTAGGTGTAATCACAAAATAGCTGCCACTGGAAGCTGCACAAACCACAAAATGGCTGCCACAGAAGGTGCAGTCATACACACAGAGGAAGTCTGGAGAAGAGGGCTAATTTTTTAAAATATAGACTGGGGAAGAGGAGTGAAAGAGAATGAAACCAACACTGTGGCTAGGGTTGCCCGATGGGGTACAGACTAATACTGTACGTTGGGGAGAGGCAGGGTCTTACTTTTGCATGCGCTCAGTGCACACAGTCTCCCAGGGCAGTGAGATGACATCATTGCAGGACGTGATGTCATCATACTGATGCCATACTTCTGGGCGCCACTCGCAGCACCACAGAGCTGCAGGAGGCTGCCCTCGTGCCTAGGCTGGCTGCCCA
Source organism: Eublepharis macularius (assembly GCF_028583425.1). Taxonomy (NCBI): domain Eukaryota; kingdom Metazoa; phylum Chordata; class Lepidosauria; order Squamata; family Eublepharidae; genus Eublepharis; species Eublepharis macularius. Next base: position 48,424,340 of record NC_072804.1, on the reverse strand, counting down.
ATCCTGGGCCACGTGTTGCACAGGTGCGCAGTTAGGATGTATCCATGCTCACTACAAGCTGTCTATATGGCTAATATTGATAGTTTTTGCAGGATCAGGGCCACAGCTAGTGACACAGTCATTCAAAGGAGCCACAAAGTTGCACTTTGGCAATCTGAGACCATGTGGATATGTAGGGGCTTCCAGATTGCAATCTGGAGATTGGTTTCTCACTTTTAATCCCACAGATGAACAGGGAGACTAGATCCCCATGGCTTCTCACATCCAGTTTTCCTCTATTAATCCTCCCTTGCATTGATGACCTCTTTTTGCGTCGTCCTCCTGAGTCATCCTTCCCAGAGCAAATGGGAGCATTATATGACCAAAAGGGTCTGGAGGGAAATGGATGGGAGAAGCTGTTAAAATGATTTTCAAATGGATTTTTCAATGTGATTGAATTGCTTTTTTTATGGTATTATTTTCATGTAAAAGACCTGAAGCACCAATGGGCTGGAACTCCATATATCATTCTCATTCTCTGATCCTAAATGCTCGTACTGCAGCGTCTGCCTGCGACTGTCATTTGATGTTGGGCTTTAGACCAGAGCAGCTAAATAGTTCTGCTTCCTAGACACACAGTACTGACATTATGATTTTTGGGGGGTGGGGGTGGGAGGGGAGCTTTTGCATAGCCCCCTCAATGGTCTCACGGAAATTGAATCTGCTTCCACAGGGGTGTTTTGGTCCACCTTCGATCTCAAACCGGATCAGGATGTTCTGGAGTGCTCACATGACCTAGTCTTCCACTTGCTTTTCTGTCTCCTTCCACGATTTCCTTAGTTTGCCCCAATGTTTCCCAAACCTGCTTTGTTTGGGGTTGCCAGCCTCCAGGTGTAGCCTGGAGTTGTCCAGGGATTACAACTGATCTCCAGGCAACATAGATCAGTTCCCCTGAAGAAAATGGCAGCTTTGGAAGGTAGATTCTATGGCATATTCCCCGCTGACCTCCCTTCACTCCACAAAGTTCACCGACCCCAACCTGAAATCTCCAGGAATTTCCCAAACTGCAGTTGGTAACCCTATCTCTGATCATTCCAGAAAGTTGAGTTGGCCAATACGCAGATGAAAAAGGTACACATTTCCAAACTTTCCTGCCCATTGGTGCCATTTCCACTCTGCATCCACCGATGCTTGACTTTGCCACCCCCTGCCCCCGCAACTTTATGCTGTTTATATAAACAGGCGTTGCTATAGCAGTATAGCATCAGACTCCCAGAGTGTTATTGCTCTATAGCTTAAAAATGCTACTCAAAAACTCTCCAGTGGCATGCAGGTGGGGCAGGGGGAGAAGTGGCAAGCACAAGGGGATTTCAAGGGAAAACTGGAGAATAACTCTGTGTGGGTACTCCATTGCCTCTATGGCGGTCTCTGTGTTCTCAGCGGCATTGAGTGCACAACAAGGAGTCATGGTTGTGTGAGAGCAGACTGGGAAAGGTGTGAGTCCAAACTGTAAATTCTCTCCTGCTGTCCTCTGATTCTAGGTAAGAACGGTGGTATCACCGTGGAAATAGGCATTTGCCAAGACTGGGGTTCTAGCAGACTCCTGATCTCTTGAGCCTCTAGGGCTACTCTTGTAAATAAATATTTAGATATGATGCAGCAACTAAACATTAGTGTTAATCTCTGTTAAAGTAGTATTTGATGCTAGTGTTTAATTAGTAACAAGGCAGCATTCGCTAGTACTTAACAAGTAAAAAGATGATGCAAAACAAGAGAATTTTTACAAAGAGAGAAGACGTGTGTTCCCAATACAACCGGTAATTGTTTTCCCTTCTGGTCCTTCGACTTGTGCATCGTGCACTGTTACGTCTAGATCTCTCTCTGCACACGAGGGGAGTTTGTATATCTAAAAGTCCTGTTTATTAACTCCAGATAATTTTCTGCTAATATTAGCTTGTAAGCCCCATAATAACTTCTTCATCATTGCATTATAAACCTTTGACCTTCTCCTGCAGCCACTTCGGAGCAATAAAAAACACACACACCCATAAATACTCATCGCTGGACTGACCACAGCTATTACAAAGAGGCAAGCTGAGAAGGGGCAAAGTGACCGTATTTTTCCAGGGTCGTTACAGCCAATTCTTATTCTAGTGGTACTTCTGCGGTAACTACTTTGCTTCTGTTCTGTCCGCAGACTGAAATTACTCCCTGTCATGTTACTTACATGAAGGACAGAAGGCCTGATGCTACACAACAGTGGTTTTTGAAATGGCTCTGTCTTCAAGGAACACTGTCCAGGTGGATATCTGCTGAGGAAAACTCATCCTTGGAAAAGATTTGGGGTACATTGTAGGGAGTGACACAGTTCCCCTGGAGTTAGGGTTGCCAGCAGGCCCAGCGCCACCATTGAGGTGGCGAGGCAGGGGACGTGGGCACCGTGGGGCCATAGAGGGCACCGGAGGGGGTGCTGGGGGCAGAGGTGCGCGCCACGGAGCTGGCATGCCTGGCCTGCTCTTCTGCTGCTGGCCAGCCCCGCGCCGCCACCGCCACATGCCCCCCAGCGGGCGCAACAGCCACAGGCCAGGGACAGCAGGCGGCTGGGGTGGCGTGCGGAGCGCGGGCAGCCTCCTCACATCACCCCAGCCACCCACTGGCCAATGGCCCGGGCTGTACTACGTGATGACGTCATCACGTGATGACATCATTGTGTGATGATGTCATCATGCACTCCAGGGGCGTGTGCATGTGCACACAGGAGGGTGGCCGCAGGCACCAGAAACCCTGGCGCCGGTGGTGCCAGCCTCCAGGTAGCGGCTGGAGAGCTCACAGAATTACAACTGGTCTCCAGGCCACAGAGATCAGTTCACCTGGAGAAAATGGTTGGCTACTTTGGGGGGTGAACTCTGTGGAATTATACCATGCCAAGGTCCTTTCCCTCCCCAAACCCCACTTTCTCCAAGTTTCTTCAGGTTTCATCTCCCAGATCTCCAGGAATTTCCCAACTTGGAGCTGGAAACCCTACCTGGAGTACTGGCCCAGTCTTTTGGGGCCTTGTTGCTGTCCTCTGTGATTAGAGTGAATACAACAAAGCCCGTTGCAGAGAAGGATTTATAGTGACAGGAAAACAGCCTTTCAGAGAAGGCTGTGTTCCATTAGCAGTGACTGAAGTTCTCTTGCTCTCCACGCCATCTCCATCCATCCGTTTCTGGACGTATTCAAAGTGCTGGGTTGTACTTTTAAGATAGGGTTGCCAAGTCCCCGGGGGGGGGGGGTAGTGGAGCTGTGGGCACTTCCTTGCATGTGTGCTCTTTACATATGCATGCCCGCCTGCAGTGCCAGGACGTGCCATCATTCCTTGGCATCTCTGAACTCCTGCGTGCAGAGGTGAGTCAGCAAGTAACCACAGATTGGGCTTTTAAATTCCAGAGGTAGGACCTCACTCTTGGATACCCACCTCTTCTCCACCAGTGCCTCCCTTAACGTTCTTTAGGCACGAGGCCTAAACATTTCTTTCTTACCAAGCTTGGGGGAATTCTTTCTTAGTTGTTTATTCTGGTCTCCATATAGCATGAGGACTGTTTTATGGGTGTTGTTTTGGGCCGCTGGATATTATTTTATGCCTTATCTGGTGTGTTTTTCCCCCCCATGGCTTGTTTCAGTATTGATAATTGTTGTTTTTATGGTAATGATGTATTGTTTTTACTCGGTGAGCTGCCTTGAGCCATTCTCTGGAGAGGCGGGGTATATGTTTTCTTAAATAATTAGCAAATAAATAAACTGGGGCTGGTTGTTATGGGCTGTCGGGCACAAGGTGTCCATAGATGCCATCCATCTCATTTCCCTCCCTGCTTCCAATTATGACTATGAGGTAGGCAGCAGACTGGTACTTTCTTGTTTCCCCTTGCACCTTATCAGTGCCAGGCAGTTGGCAGGCGCCTCTAGGCTGATTGGGAGGGGTTCCTGGGTGAAAGAGGAGAGTGCAATTCCCTTGCGCTCTGATTCCTCCATGGCCTTCTCCCACTGGGGGAAAAAACCAGAAGATTGGCCCAGTCTCTGGACCTGGTGCCAGGCTGTGGGCTCAGCCATACTTATCTCTAATGCCACCCCTACCAGAGTCTTACATTCCTTCAAGGCCTTACTCAAGACACAACTGTCAATGAAGAGAAAGCCGCTCAAATCTAAATCGAGGGATGGAAACAAACCTGCTTCTACCGTACTCCTGACACATATTTCACCAACACAACGACGCCATCTATTATAATCAAAAAGTGCTTTATATTTGATGCGATGTCACCAACATTACATTAAATGCACTGACAACATACAAATGTGCATTTCCCAAATAGAGATACACTACGGGGTTCCAGGCAAATCCTGCTTCGTGCCAATCCGTCATCAGGTAACTAACAGTGAAGAATATCCTTTAAAAAAAAAAAGGCATCACGTCGCTGTGGCTGTTTAAGAATACTGTAATACTGTTCTTAAAAAAAAAAAATAGAATTCCACAAGAGACCTCGAAACTATTCAGATGCTTAATGCAGTTCAGCGGCTGATGTGAAGAATCCCAATGGCTTGCAGGAGGGACATCAGCATCAATCATTCTAACAGTTCATCCCTTTTGATATACAGCTGGCTTACTTATGAAAAGTTACTATAAAGGTGTGCTCCTTTACCGAAAGTAACCACCCCAAACTCCATCTTTTCCACCCAGCCTTTAGTTTATATCTTCGTAAACTTGTATTTATTTACCCTATGGCATTGTTTATGGAAATGTCCTCGATACTGACTGTGCTAATCCCGCACTATGTAATCTGACCTGAGTCTCAGTGAGAAAGGTGGACTGTAAATGACACAAGTAAAGATATTCGGTTACACTTTGAATGGCAGGGCCCGATAAGTACAGCTGCCTCTACATGGGCTTTCTCTGTGGTGGCCCCTGCCCTGTGGAATGGCCTACCTGAGGAAGTCAAGAGACCCCCCCCCCCCGCCCCATTCTTCTGGCTTTCTGCAAAGGATGCAAAACTGGATTAGTCAAAAGGGCTTTTTACACAGATAGGAGGGCTGTATTGTAGGGAGATGATCTCAAAAAGATGCTTCAGTAATAGAGATGGGTACGAACCAGAAAAAAAAATTAACCATACGGTTCATGGTTCATCACATTTCATGAACCATGAATTTACATGAACGTGCCCTGGTTCACAGATTGGTTCGTTTTGGTTCATGAAAATGTTACTTCCAGGCTAGCAAATCACCACTTCCGGGTCAGCAGAAGGTCTGCAGGAAGTCCATCCCCTGTTGCTAGGAAACTGATTGACTGGTGCCAGGCTGTCTGCAGTGATGAATTGAAAAATGAACCGAACGAACCAGCCTAAAGTTCATGGCGATTCGTCAGAAACGGAATCTGACGAACTGTTGGTTCACGAACCACGAACTGGCGTGGTTCATCACAAATTTTGGTTCGTATTTCAGTTCGTGTCCATCTCTATTCACTAATGAATTAGGACTGTAGACTTCACCACCATGTTGCCGTATGTACTATCTATTACTCTAAATATGTGCTCCTATGTACTGCCTGTTGCTTTAAGTATGACCCTACTGGGTAGTTCTATGTTGTCTAATGCCAATCCGAGAATTGCTTATGCTCTGTTCCAGCATTTCTTCAACTCTGTATTGAATTTTTGCTAATGCTATGCCTTTGTAAACTTGTATTTATTTACCCTATGGCATTATTTGTGGAAATGTCCTTGATATTGATTTGTTCTAATCTCCACTATGTGATCCGCCTTGAGTCTCAGTGAGAAAGGCGGACAACAAATGACATAAATAAAATAAAATCTCACAGCCAGGAAGTGTTTTTGGTCTTTTGGAAGAACAGTCTGTGGCTCAGTGGTGGAGTACAGGAGGATTTTCTGGCGTTTCCAAATAAATGGACCCAGAAGCAGGTGAGGTCAGGTGAATAACCCTCACCTAAGACCCCAGACAGCTGCATCCGATCAGAGTAGATAGTACTGACCTTGATACACCAATGGGCTGACTAAATAGCGGCTTCATGAGACACCGCAGATGGCAAGAAAGGAAGAGTAGAAATGTTTAGAGGTAGGACTGGGGTTCAGGCGAGGAGCATCTGCTTTGCATGCAGAAGGCTGCAGGTTCAGTCCCCAGCATCTCCAGTTAAAAAGATCAGGTAGTAGATGATATGAAAGAGCTCAGCCCGAGACCACGGATAGCTGGGTCGACCTGAGCTTATGACTTGAAAACCGTGGCACAGATCACTCTTATAGCAACCTGAAAGGGCTGTCTTTCGGAATCAGAGAAGCCCGTTCTCTGCACCAGTCAATGTTCTGCCTCCTGTTGGAAAGAGGTATTCTCTGAGCAAGGACTCACACAGAGATACAACGGGCCAACTGCTACCAGGTCTAACAATTCTACAGCTGAGTTAAGGACCTAAAGTTCACCATAGTTCAACAGAAGCATTTCAAAACAAAATCTAAGGGGAAGCTGCTGGATTGGAATTCATATGTAAATTTGACTGAGGGCCAAGCTACAAGTGACGAATGACACTTGAACGGCAAGTGGATTGAGTGGAGCGCAAATGAACAGGGAGAAATACACTTGCCATTCAAGTGTCATTTGTCACTTGTAGCTTCGCCCTCAGTCAGACTTGGATTGAATAGGTTATCTCATTACCAGGCATTCTATTCAGATTCTGCCATGGAGGGGAGGGGTCACACCCAGCCTGGATTGTGCATTACACCTCTTTCATGACTTCTTGTAACTTATTTGCATTTACATGACCCTTTTCCCCTGCACCCTCTCCCCACTCCCTTCACCACCTATATATCTGTAGCCAGTTTCTTCATACCCTCCATGCATCTGATGAAGAGAACTGTGGTACTCAAAAGCTTATGCTACAATAAAGTTGGTTAATCTTAAAGGTCTCTTCACTATTTTGCTACTACAGACTAACATGGCTGACTCCTCTGGACAGCTGAGTTACTGACTGATTCCCTAATAGGATGCGCTCGGAGGAAGTTACCCATTTCAGAGGGACACTCTGGGATCCTGGGAGTTTCTAATTATTTAATTGATTTCTTGCTGCACGCCAGCAAGTGTGCCCTTACACACAGTTTTGGGAATTACTGCGGTAGAATAATGTAGCTTGCAAGTTTTCCTCTGGGGCTGGGAAAGGGTCATGGCCTCTCTTGCATTAGAAGATGTAACGGTGGTATAATTAAGAGCATGAAATAGGGCCCTTTGACCGTGCATAAAGCAGGTCATCGCAGAGTGACCTTTGGCATAGGGCGACCAGCCGCAAAGGATGATGGGACTACCCCACTCACTCACACATCCAGAAAAACTGTACTGGCGAAAAAACAAAAATTCCCTGTTCAACACGACTATACGACTCCCGTTCCCCTTTGCTTCTGATCGCCCTATGCTATCAAACATGACACCTGATGAAAAATCAAAGCAACATTTTTTTAAAGAAAAGGATTCAGTGTCCTTCAAAGCAACCGTCAGAGACACAGACGGAGGGAGGGGAGAAGGGGGAGGTTTGCTACAAAGGTGATCGATTTGGGTGGGGGGTATATCAATTATGGAACCTGTTTGCTAAACGTCCGTTAATTAGAATTGAGGACGTCGATGAGAATTACAGTCTTGAATAAATACCCCAACCAAACATATGGCTTTGTTAGACTTAATAGGACAATTACGGCAAGTTCGATACAAATTAATAATTTATCCTTGAAATTATTTTTCTCCAAGGTTTAAGTAATGTTGCAATCCGATCTATGCATTGATATTGATGGGATGAAAGTCCGTGCGCTGTGACCAGCGGAAAGGGAGAGACAAATGGACACAGAATAAGTGATGGTGTGGAGACAAAACTGAGCCAGAGTGATGCAGAAAACACCGCTGGATTAAAGAGATGTGGAACATGCTGCCAGACCCTTAGATGAACAGTGCGAGTGTCCGTGTTGAAAATCTTGGATCTCTATCTGTAAACAGTGGCCTTCCTCCCAAGCTTATTCTTGGGGGTTAGCAGGTAAGAGTTCTTGTGGATTTTGCTCATAGAATTCTCTTCTCTCTCTTTGAAAGCCAGGTTCGAAAAGACCACCATGTAGCGTGAGAAACAGAACCTCAGATACCAGCTATGAACATAAGATTCTCGATGGTTGAGGTCCTCTAGGGAAGCGAGGGGACTTAACTTCCATCAAAGTGGTATATTACAGAGTACCCTTCAGGGAAAAGGAAAGAACCCCACTTGGAGATATCATTGCGGCGAGGGCCAAAAATGCCTTCAACCCCAGACTGATAGTCTCTCTACACAAGACATCTTACACGGGGATGCTCAAGTGATTTACTTTCTGTGGGGTCTTCTGTTCAAGTGTACTCTGTCTCCCTAGCAGTGCTTGTGTATCCACAATGGGACAACAAGTGTAAGAACTTTCACTTGAGCGTCTCTGTGTAAGATGTCTTGTGTAGACTCATCCCAGGCTGGTCGGAATCCCAAAGAGGGTGCAATAAACAAGCCCTGCTCCCTCCACCCCCACACACATACTTATTACTTATTTGATACATCTATATGTTGCCTTCCTGCCATGACATTTAAGGTGGTTTGCAATTTAAAATAAGTGCCTACAGTAAATAAATGCATGACGCAGAAGGAGAAGGAGACAGAAAGGGAGCGGGGAAACAAGCAAATCTGAGTCCCATTTGTCTTCCTACTTTGCAGTCACCTTTTCTTTCAGCCCTGCTCCAATGCTGATGTTTGAAGCAATGGACTGTGAGGAAGTAAGGAAGAAGAGTTCAGGAGGACCCCCTCTCCCCATTATGATGTGAGACATTTTGCAAGTTTGTTCTGGGTGCTTTTCTGGAAAGAAATAAAGGAAGGAAGGAATGTTTTGCAATCTTTCATAACACAATCTGTGGCTGAGTGCAGACCACCAGCTGCTACCAACTAGGGCTGCCAACTCTGTCTTGGTAAATTCCTGGAGATTTTAGGGCAGTGCCTGTGGAGGGAAGAATTGTGGAGGGGAGGTCAGCAGGGATGTGATGTCACTCTAGGACTTTTGTTTCTCCTAGACTCTATAGCATAGAGTCCTCCTTCTGGAGCTGCCATTTGCCACTTGGCAACCCTAATTACGCCCCAATTCTATGAACGTGCAACCTTGAACTTTGCTATATGTAAAGAGCTGGAAGCTTAGAAACCAGTTGCAAAGCTGAGTGATGCATTGAACTACTACTGGAAATTCTACTGAGCCCCCTTCTGTCTTTGGAGAGTTCAGTGAGGCTTGCTCACACACCTTAAATCCTTTCTCTGAATGCATGAGGTCTAGAAACTTTGATTTTAAAAAAGTACAGAAGGAGCTTCAGGCACACACCAGAAGAGAGTATTCACAACTGGTGGATAGTATGCAACGCTGAATTGGGGAGGCAGAGTTTGAATGCAAGGAGCCTTCCTGTCATTGCCTGTTCAAAAAAGCGGTTTCTTCTTCTTGTCCCAATGATAAATACACATGATCTATGACACAAATCAGGTCACAAGTGTTCAATAGAATTGTCAAGTTATGTTCTGGCAACCAGCGGGAGACTGGGGAAGCAGGGACATGGGGGCAGGTTTACCATAGAGTTTCTGGTGATTCCTAGAGTGGTGTGACGTCACTTGCAAGTTTTCCCTGGAAATGACATCACACCGTCAGCCCAGTGGCCATTTAAGGCCAAGGAATCCCCCACCTCCAGCAGACGGCTAGCACCCTTAGTGCATGACTTGACTCTCAGTCAAACGTTCACATGAGGACTAACCTTTAAAAACCTCTACATCCCTCCGCAGGGCTGCAAATGCTGCAAGAGGGAAGAAGGGACTTCAGGCATCCCTCCTTGGGAGGACATGTGAAGCCCAAGGAAGAGGCAAAGAGTTCTTCCCTACAACTTTTTCCACATGAATGTGAGACTGAGAGTTGGGTCAAACACCCGTGACCTAACACGTCACACATAACGTGAATTTTGGCCCCTGAACTGGACAACACATAGGGTTGCCAGCCTCCCGGTAGTGGCTGGAGATCTCCCGGAATTACAACTGGTCTCCAGGCTACTTTTGGGGGTGGACTCTATGGAATTATGTCGTGCCAAGTTCCTTTTCCAAACCCCACTTTCTTCAGGTTTCACCCCCCAAATCTCCAGGAATTTCCCAACTTGGAGCTGGCAACCCTAACAACACACCTTCCGCCTCCAGGCCTCAATTTAGCAGCCCTTAGCCAGGAGTTGCCAGGAGTTGTGTCCTTGATCTTTCTGGGCCACGGATTCTGTTTTGCTCTCTCCATACAGCAGCGCATGGAACATTGGAGATCAGATTTGTGATGGAAGGAAGGAGTGGGGAGGGGAGGTGGAGGTGATGAGGTGTGCGCAGAGCTATAATGCCCGAGATAATGACGCACCATATTTCACCGTGGAAGTCTCGGTTCTGAGTGGGAGCAGTTCTGCCGCTGACGAGGAGGCTGCATGAAGGATTCCTCCTGCTGCCTGTGGGCTGGCAAGTGGGAGGGAAGCATGAAAATCAATGAGATATCAGCGCCTGTGGTTTGAGAGACAGAGAAATAGACCGCAGCTGAGATGCATCATTTTTGACAGAGGACTGGTCCCCCTCCCCTCTGCTGAAACAGAAAGCTAGTCAAAAGTGTTCCACTGCATCTCCAACATGTAGGCTTGCCATTACCCCGCCTGGGGTGGGGGATCCCCTGCTCCCACCTCCTTCCCCTTGCCCTCACTTACCTGGCCTGTGGGAGTGCATGCCCCCCAGGGTGCCCCCCGGGCAGCGTGGGGCACCCCTGGGAGTCATGGTGCACCCCCGTGCCCCACAACAGGCCCATTTCAGGTCAAATTGGGCCCACGAGGAGGCGATTCAGCCCTTTGGCGAGCGTGGGAGCGCTCTCGGACCACCCTCTGACCCGTGTGATGATGTCACTTCCCAGAAGTGACGTCATCACTCACTCAGGGAGCATGCACGTGCTGCGCGCGCATGTGAGAGAAAACACTGGAGCCTCCGCAAGGTAAGTGCCAGGCTCCCAGTCTCCCGCCAGGGGACTCAAGAGACCAGGCAACCCTACCAACATGGCTTCTGCCTAATATAGAGGTCCTTAACGTTTGTCATGTCGAGGGTCTGCTATTCATAAGAGGAGGCCTGAAAGACTTTGGAATTCAGCTTCAGCTGAGAACTTATCCCATGGGTCTGCCAGTCAAGAAAGCCCAAGAACACTCAAAAATATCAGGCAAACTTTCCGTTCTTAGTGAGATTTCAAATCCAAAATTCAAATCCACTCAGTGAAGGTGAAATTTACTTCAGAAAGAGACTGGTTAGTACTTTCTTTACTTCCATTTGGGCAAGCAGCACATTTGTTTGTTTGTTTGTTTGTGTGTTTGTTTGTGTGTGTGTGTGTGTGTGTGTGTTTGTTTACTTGCTCACTTATTCTATTTGTTGTCCACCTTTCTTGCTGATACTCAAGGTGGATTATAAAAATTTCAAACAATCCTGTAAAAACAGTATCGCACACACAATACACAATGCAATAAGGCAGGGTTACAAAGTTAAGAGATGATGCAAGAAAAATGTTATTACCACAAACAATGCCAAAACCAGAAAAGTGGCATGTAAGTCATGAAATAAGATAAAATAACTAATTAGCATAACATGTCGTCATGTAATGTTCAGTGGCACACTCTGAAGTTTAATATCTGAGGGAGTCAAATACAGGAAAAAAATACCTGGCAAATAGTATTTGATAAGAATTCGGAAAATTGGATAATATCAGGAGAATATATTTCAAAAGCCACAGGATTGGGGGGAAATTCTGGAGAGCGAAGTCATTTCAGACCTAAAAAAAGCAGAGCCCCTGGGTTAGCTGGCACAATTCTTTCCAAACCTCTTAAGTGGGAATAACTTGTCTTTTATACTGTGGTTTTTAATTGTAAGCCTAAAATAGCTGCAGCATTAGAAGACATTCACTCAGACTTGTAGCAGCTGGGCTACCAACAGTCTCTTATGCTACCTTCTGAAAAATTGATGTATTTCCATGCCATCCTCAAAATGTCAACTTTTCAAGATTTGTAGTGGCACAAAACATTAACTTGGGAAACCCTCCATTTTTAGAGATACAGGGAAAGTACAGGCAGGGGAACTCTTGAAGAGGAGAAGATGGGCGGGGCCCGCACCTTCTTAAGATTATCAACTTCTGGGTGGGGCCTGGAGTTCTCCCAAAATTAAAACTGATGTTCTGATAGGCACCAAGTTCCCACCGGTGTGGGGGAATCCCTGCTCAAGGATCCCTTTTCTTGCCATCAGGAGGAAGGAAAGAAAAAAATTTCCATCAAGCAACTGTATGAACTCATTTCCAGGGAAAACCAGAACTTTGCTCTAGGAATCACCAGAAACTCTATGGTTCTCTGCAAATTTCTGGCATGCCTAGAGAGGCATGATGTCAGTTCTGAGTTTCCCGGGAAGTGACATCATGCCATCACCTCTCCCATGTTGGCTCTTCCCCTGACTTCCACAGCTTGCCAATCTCTGGCTGTGAACCCTATCTCCAGACTATAGGGATCAAATCCCCTGGACGAAATGGTACCTTTGGAGAATGGACAGCATGACATCACATCCTTGCTGCACTCCTTCCCTTCCCCAGCCTCCACCCCCCCCAGCCCAATCTATAGGAATTTACCATGCTGGAGTTGGCATCCCTACTAGATCCTCTCCCATCTGCTAATTCCTTTTTCCTCTCATTGCTGTGTTGCTGGAACTCAACTGTAGGAGGCAATCTGCAGGAAGGGGGCTTTTGTAGGGGAGAACTGGCAAGTATAGGCTAGATTAAGTATCATCCCCTTGATGTCATTTTCTCCCAGCAAGTCTCTCCATCTCAGCTCTGCATTATGGATGTGAGGGAAACACAGGACACTATGTTTACCTCATAATATCTAATTCTGCTCTTTGGTACTACTAATCTCTATGCTGATCACTGTGTCATTCAAACTGAGCTCCTAAATACCATAATTTGCAAAACTCGGTATAGCAGCGAAGTGGATGTCTGCAGTACAAAAATAATTGGAATCTTAACCAGCTAGGCGTGGTTTGATGATATAATCCCATATTGTTATACAGCAGGTTTAAACCTTTGGCCTTTTATCAGTAAACACCCCTCCCCACCCAGCTATTGGCTGAACAGCAGTGATGTCATGGAATATTATGACATTCAGACTCCTTGGAGGGGAAAATCAGTCCACGAGCTGATGCTAATAAATAGTGCAGGCATTGTGATGGAGGTAAAAACGTTGCTGGCAAACAACTTACTCAGGGCCTCAGAATGAGGTTGAGAGTTGAGTGCCATAGACACACAAAAGAACATTGAATGCCAGAAAGTTGCAAACCACAGAGCTCAAGAAGATGCCACAAAAGAGACGGCGGGAAAGGGGTGGATTTCATATACTAATTTGAACTAACCAGCCAAATCTTTGGTTGTGGGTTTCATGTTAGGATAATAACGAGATGTGTACCTGCAAATGATGCAGATAGTGAGAGACCAGGTACTGTATCGATTAGAGCGGTCCCTCGGTGGAACAGGCTTCCTCGGGAGGTGGTGAGCTCTCCTTCTTTGGAGGCTTTTAAGCAGAGGCTGGATGGCCACCTGACAGCAATCCTAATTCTGTGAACCTGGGCAGATTGTGAGAGGGAGGGTAGGAAGGGTTACATCAGTGCTTAGTTCTCGTTGCCTCTTCTTACATGCCCAGGATAAGGCCCATCACCACTTTGTGGTCAGGAAGCAATTTTCCCCAGACCAGGGATCCTGGAGGCTTTTTACCATCTTCTGGGCATAGAACAGGGGTCACTGGGGGGGGGGGGCGTGTTGAGAATTTCCTGCATTGTGCAGGGGGTTGGACTAGATGACCCTGGAGGTCCCTTCCAACTCTTTAAGATTTTATGATTCTGTGATTCTAAACGGGCAGAGAGGGCTCTGTGTGCAGCCTTCCTTCTAGCACAACAGTGTTAATCCTGACTTCAGCATCTGAGAGAACCACGTCCCATTTTATCTTTCCAACTGCATAGTGTTTAAGATACTTGGGGATTCGTACAAAAGCCGCTCACCTGTCCAACATGTCTGTTGTCAAGGTGTGTCTGGTAGGGGGTATATGAACACGTGAAGCTGACTTAGACAGAGACGAACCCTTTGTCTATCAAGATCAGCCTCGTCTACTCTGATGGGCAGTTGCTCTCCAGAGGTCTCAGGCTGGCCTTTCACCAGGTCCCTTTAACCAGCAGTGAACCTGGGAACTTCTGCACGCGCAGCTGAAGTTATACCACTGAGCCCCATCTAAAGAATTTCTGGTTGATTGATGATCTGCCTTTTAAATGACGAAATTTAAATCCATTCTGTGTATCACCAATATTTCAATATCACTCCTTTGGATCCTAAGACAATTGTAAGACAATCGATCATTTCAGAACTAGCTGCCTTTAATGTTTTCTCCTTTAATGCTGAAGAAAGGGGGGGAAACTGATAGCTTAGAGAAGTTACCAATCACGAAGAGGACAAGCCATCTTCATTCCCTATTAAGGTAATGCACCCAAACCAAAATAGCAACAGCAACAAACAAACAAGGGCACCTTTTAACATTGCTGTCACTTTAAAATGTCTCCCCAGCCATTAACACTGTGCCTGGCTATTAAATAAATTAGACGTCATTTGAATATTCTCCTTCCTTCGAGGAGCTCAGGGGGAATATATTTAGGGGCAGAGGATCACCCTGCTGGAAAGCTTCAAATGAAAGAGGATGGCAGACTTAAAGAAGATTCACCAGTCAACTTCCAGGCCGAGAAAAGGTTCATAGCTGGGTCTTGTAGGTGCAAGAAGGCTTAACACTTGCCCGCTTCAGGCAGGCAACCTCCTGGCTATTTGGCTCTCCCGCCTGCCCTTGCCAGTGACAGAAATTTGGGGACTGGAAAAGATGCTGTTCACTGCACTAACATCAATTCTGGGTGAAAAAATGGAAGTGAAATCAGCGTATCAAGTGATGCTCTGGAATTTTCCTAAAACGAATAGAGTTTGGGAGGACTTCTAATTTCTAAAGCATCATTTATGTCCCTTACCCTCCCTCCAGAGCTGCTAGAGGTGCCATATTATGGCCTGGCAAACCTAGATCCAAGGCAGCTTTAATGCCTACCACACTAGATTAAGGTTGCCAACTCTGGATTGGGAAATTCCTGGAGATTTGGTGGTGGATCCTGGGGAAGGAAGGGTTTGGAGAGGGGAAGGACCTAAGTGGGGTATAATGCCATAGATCCCACCCTCCAAAGCAGCCATTTTCTCCAGGGCAACTGATCTCTGTAACCTGGAGACCAGTGGTAATTCCAGGAGAGCCCCAGGCCCCACTTGGAGGTTGGCATCCTTCCACTAAATGCAGTTTAGGTTACCTTTCAAGTTGCTTGGTGTATAAAATTCTCAGTATTTCCAGCAATAGTTTCAGGTGGATTGGTCAGCAGTTGACGAGCGAGATACAGTCCCATAGTATTTTAGATTTCCAAGGTATGAGCTTTTGAGAGTCAAGGCTCCCTTTACCAGAGAAAGGGGACTCTCAGAAGCTCATACCTTGGAAAACTAGTTGGTCTTTAAGGTGCTCTTGGACCCAGATCTTGCTCTTCGATATTTCCAGTATTATATTTAGGCTTGCCAATCCCCTGCCCGGGGCGGGGGGTCCCCTGCTCCCACCTCCTCCCCCCCAATCCCACTTACCTAGCCAGCAGGGGGTGCGCATCTGGGGCGCTCCCCACAGCAGCACGGCATGCCCCCACGTGGCTGTGCCCTGCCGCAGCTCACCCCCGCGCCCTGCAATGGGCCCATTTCAGGCCAGATCGGGCCCACGGGGGGCGATTCAGCCCTTTGGCGAGCGTAGGAGCACACGCTGAGCCGCCCTTTGACTGCATGATGATGTCACTTCTGGGAAGCACACGCATGCATGTAGCACATGTGCGAGGAGTAGGGTTGCCAGCCTCCAGGTAGTGGCTGGAGATCTCCCAGAATTACAACTGGGATCCAGGCCAGAGAGATCAGTTCACCTGGAGAAAATGGCTAAAGGGGTGGACTATATGGAATTATGCCATGCGAAGTTACTTTCTCTCCCCAAACCCCACTTTCTCCAGGTTTCTCCAGGTTTCACCCCTCAGATCTCCAGGAATTTCCCAACTTGGAGCTGGTAACCCTAGTGAGGAGATACACGGAAGACTTCATAGGGTAAGTGCCAGGCTCCCAATCCCCTGCCGGGGGACTCAAGGGACCTGTCAACCCTAATTATATTAAATCGGAAATACGTAATAGAGCAAAAGGTACCTGGCCCATATGCCAGGTACCAATATTTCACTCCTGATAAATATCAAAATTGGGATTGGGAATCATGTTAAGGAGGCAGTAGAAGCAACTCAGGACAGCAAGCATGCCCCAACTGTTCTGCAGTGCCCTGGCCCTTTAAGGTTTTAGTCATAGGGCCAAGCTACACATGACGAAAGACACTTGCCTGGCAAGTGAACAGGGAGAAATACACTTGCTGTTCAAGTGTCATTTGTCACTTGTAGCTTGGCCCTTAGACCTCGAGGGTTGTAATTCTATGGACTAGGCCTGGTTTCAGAATTCCACAACTGGGCCAGACTTCTGCTATATAAACACAGGACACTTCAACAACGCCCCCCCCCCCCGCCCGCAGATAAGGTTCCAATTTCTTTATCTTTCCGTCTCCACTTGCAGGAGGCATAGAAATTCTCCAAGCTTGGACTAGTCAGTTCTCTCAAGGGCACGAAGGTAATGTAAGAGTCTGCTGGTTCCCCCATTGATCAGAGCGCTGTACCGGCTGCGTCAAAGAGGCCCAAGTAACCTAGAAACCACTTGGGAATCGACCAGACAGTAAACTGGCCGATTGATTTCCTATGGCAGCCAGACACATAGGAGGCGGAGTTGGAAAGAACGAACGGTACAAGGCCTAAGTGCGGAATGTACACTCCAGCTGCACAGATTCCTTGGGGTTGTGCCAAAACGGGGAGAGGGAACTCATGCCCTCTTGACTGAGGAAGGAGATCTGACCTGCTTAGCGGGACACAGCCTACAACTCAACAGGCGGTAGAAAGAGGATGCGTCCTTCACGAGTTCTTATATAACAAATCTGCACACAGCTTGGGACTTCGGGTGAGAAGCTATTGTGGCAACTGCTGGATGCTTATCCCTCATTTTTGCAGTGGGGCTGACTTCTGCAATATAAACACAGGACACTGCAACAAAGATACCAAAACAGAGAGAGCATCTCAGCCTCCTGGTGGACCACCATCACCGGCCTGTGTTTTATGGCTACTTTACACGAAATGTTGACCTTCTTCGTAACCATGCACTTTCCCTATGGAGCTTGTAATAATACATTTGCGCTTAGCTTTCATGTCACTTTGTAGGCCTACCAAGTCTCCCACTATAGCAGTTTCCCAAGGAAACTGGACAGGGAAAGGAACGTGTGCCAGCGTTGCGCTGGCACACTTCGGGTGCTTCTGGTAAAACTAGAGAGTTCTTTTCAAAATGGTAGAGCAGTGTTCCCCCACCAGGGTTCCATGGAAACCACAGGACATTTTCCGGGGATTGCAAGCAATCGGTCAAGAATTCAACATTTGTGCAAAAATAAACAAGCCCAAATATTGTACGGAAAGTAAGTCTTATATTGACTTTGGATGTGAACTTTATTTTGAAGTTTAAGTAAACTTTATTTTGATTTGATATTTGGATATTTGGGAAAAAATACAAAAACGACAGAAAAAGGGCTTCACTTTTTTCCTTACGATGTAAATTGATTTGTATATAACTTTATAAATATATACCTTTTTTCTGGCTTGTAAACATTTTCATAGGTAGTGGTTCCTCAGGATTTGAAAAATCTGTTCAGAGGTTCCTCCGTGGGAAAAAAATAAGATTGGGAAGCATGCTGTACTGTGTCATTTCCGGTTTACTCTTTGGCATTATATTCTTATTATTTATTTATTTGTTAGATTAGATTTTTAGTCCGCCCTCCCCGCCAGGCGGGCTCAGGGCAGAGTACAACATTTCAATTTACCTACAATTTACATACAATTTTCAACATTCAATTTACCTCTGCTGAGGTTCCTCCCCTTCTGAGGTTCCAGCCCCAAATCTCCAGTCATTTCCCAACCCAGACTTGGCAACCTTAGCTTAAGCAAGCATGCTACAGGAACCTGCTCTTCCTACCAAAATATGGCAGCAGTTTTAACAGTAATTGACAAGCCCGAGTTTCTAGTCCTTAGCGTATGAAGACTTACATGTGTATTCTACCCGATTGTGTCTGCTTTCCAGAACTCTGGTCAAGGCACTGAGATGTACCTGACAAGCCCGAGTTACTTATTTCCACCTCTTATAAAACTAAACTTTATTCTATGAATATTAAATAGCAGAGTGAACATCAGCCTTTTTGCATTTAGGTGCTGGCTCTGTGCATTGATCTTCCCGCTGATGCTAGCATACCTTTTGTTCTCTCTGCCCCCACATCCTACTTACCACAAAAATTCTGGCGATGGGCCTGTGGTTTTCTGTCCTGGGGATGAGTGCTTTCTGAGGGCGAGCCTACGTGAGTTTTCAAGGACCACATGGAAGCTGCTGGGAAATGGTTCCGCACGGCTTCAGCTCGACAAAGTGGGCATTGACGACGATTGCCAACTTTTCTTAGTGGCCTTGCTGGCACCAAAGAGAGAGTCTCTCTCTCTCTCTCTCTCTCTCTCTCTCTCTCTCTCTCTCTCTCTCTCTCTCTCTCTCTTACACACACACATTTCAGTGTTTCACAGTGCAACCCTGAACAGTTACACCCTTCCAAGACAACTGAAGTCAATGGGCTTACAAGGGGATATTGCTGTTTGAGATTATACCATTGTACAGGGCTCATTTCGACGGGGAACGCACAGGAACGCAGTTCCGGCAGTTCCCCAAAGAGGTCACATGTCAGGTGGCCCCACCCACCTGACTCTTGGCCATTTGGGGCCCATTTCAGCCTGGATTGGGGCCTCTGACGGGTGGTGGATCACTCTCCCACTCAGCAGCGGCCCGATCCTTTAGGGCCCCTTTTTGGCCATTTTCAGCCCCTTTTTGCCATTTTGGGCCCAGTTTCGGCCCTGAATGTCCAGGATTGGGTCCAAAGCAGCCAGGATAGATGATGTCAGAGGGTGTGGCATATGCAAATGAGTTATGCTAATGAGTTATGCTAATGAGTCCCTCCAGCTCTTTTTCCACGAAATGACCCCTGCCATTGTAGGGTGACCAGCTCTGGGTCAGGAAATTTCTGAAGATTTGGGTGGTGGGGCCTGGGGAGGGGAGAGTTTGGGGAGGAAAGGGGCCTTTGGAAGTATGCCTTCCAAAGCAGCGGGTTTTTTTCAGGGGTATTCATCTCTATGGCTTGGAGGTCAGTTATAATTCCAGATCTCCAACCACCAGTGGAGGGCTGGCAACTCCATGTTAGGGTCGTGCCATAACATTCAGAATTGGCATGGACGCTGGTAGCTTTGGAACCACAATCCAACACAGAATTAAGCATGTTTAAAACCAAGGGTATCAGTGGGCTCAGATACCATTATATACTTTTTAGATTATGAATGGCCTTTTTTTCATTTTCTTTCTTTTGAGGATCATTGCATTCTCTAGCTATCCATTTTTATCTCGCCCTTCCTCCAAGGATCTCTGGGTGGCATACATGGTTCTCCCCACCCCCGCCATTTTATCCGCACAACAACCATGTGAGGTAGGTTAGGTTGAGAGAAGGTTACTGCCACTAGATTGTCCATCGAGCTACTTGGTAGAATAGGACTTTGGACCTAGGTCGGGCATGAGAAGCACTCCTTTCTCACTTAGAAAGGAAATAATTCCTGCGAATTAACGCTGCTCAGTACCTTCAGTGCACTCCTGCAGAGGTGAGATTAAGGAGGGTTTTTAAAGAGGGATTGGCGTGTTTTAAAAGAGATCAGTGATGCAGTCCTAAGAATTACACCCTGCGAAATCTGTGGACCTCGAAAGGCATAACTCTGTCCACTGTCAAAGCCGTGGTGGAAGGCGCCATGCATGACTGCTCAAAATGGGTGGTAGTGTTGTCGAATAAATTAAGAAGCCAATGCTTGGATACATTCATTTAGTCCACCCAACAGTTATAATTTTATCTTCAATCTTCAACTTCTACCACATACTCTTCTCACCCTGTTAGCCAGGAGCAGGCTCAAAGTAATTGACCGTATTTAATCTTATACATTAATGAGTTTAAAATGATCCCTCTAATCTGACCCTGTTAATCTCTTCATCTGTTTCATCTGGTTAAGCCGTTAAATTTTAATCCTTAATCTGTGTACTGGAAGATTGCTCCTCCTCTCCTCCACCCCATCTCTTCCCCCTACCTGCCTCTTTGCACTACTATTGTACTAACTATGGCGTTGATCGGAGCAGGAGTTTACATGGAAGCGTCCATATTTTATTCCCAGTTGTGACGGATGAGCGAGAAGAGGACCAAAGTTTTGAAGTGAGGAATGTCTTTGTCACTGTTGCTAAGTGCCAGTTGGGAAATTCCTGGAGATTTGGGGGTGGACCCTGGGGAGGGCAGATTTTGGTCAGGCGAGGGGCCTCATCAAAATATAATGCCACTGAATCCACCCTCCAAAGTAGCCATTTTCTCCAGGAGAACTGATCTCTGCAGTCTGGAGATCAATTGTAATTCTGGGAGATCTCTGGAAGCTGGCAAGCCTCGTTTTGATGCCTACCATTTAAGGAGCATCTGGTTAGTGCCCCTGCTACCTCTTTCAAAAGCAAACAACTGCCACAGAGGCCATCCCATAATCTCTGGTATAAGGGATTGTGTGATCCATTCTGCTTCTGAATGGATTTGCCTGCATACAGGGCTTTTTTTCTGGGTGGAACTCAGTGGGCTGCCCTCAGAGAAAATGGTCACATGGCTGGTGGCCCTGCCCCCTGATCTCCAGACAGAGGGGAGTTTAGATTGCCCTCTGTGCTTCACAGTGCAGAGGGCAATCTAAAGTCCCCTCTGTCTGGAGATCAGGGGGCGGGGCCACCAGCCATGTGACCATTTTCAAGAGGTTCCGGAACTCCGTTCCACCGTGTTCCAGCTGGAAAAAAGCCCTGCCTGCATAACTATCCAGGTTCATATCCAAATATTTATTTTATTTAAGTCATTTATAGTCCGCCTTTCTCACTGAGACTCAAGGTGGATTACACAGCGTGAGATTAGTACAATTAATTTCAAGGACATTTCCATAAACAATGCCATAGGGTAAGTAAAGACAATTTTACAAAGACATAGCATTAGTAAGAATCCAATACAGAGCTGAAGAAATGCTGAAACAGAACATAAGCAATTCTAGGGCTGAGATTTGACCACATGAAGCACAAGTGGCTCATAGTCATAGGAGCGCATATTTAAGATAACAGGTCATACCTAAGGCACATAGTGGTGAAGTCTGTGGTCCTTAACTCATTAGCAAAGCATCTGAAAGCCCCTCCCTACAATATAAAAGCCTTTTTGAATAATTTGGTTTTGCATTGTTTGCTGCAGAAAGCTAGGAGAGTGGGGGCTCTCCTAACCTCCTCAGGCAGGCCGTTCCACAGGGTACGGGGCCACCACAGAGAAAGCCTGTGTACGGGCTTCTGTTGATTTTGCCCAAGTGCAGCCTGGCGCCTGCAAGAGACCCTGTTCTTGATGAGCGAAGCTGCTGTGGAGGAACATAGGGAAGGAGGTGGCCCCATAGGTATGATGGGCCAAGGCCATGAAGAGCTTTGTATGGGATAACCGATATCTTGAACTGAGCACAGTAACCGATAGGTAACCAACGGCGTGTCTGCAGAATGGGGGTGATGTTCATGCTCCTGCTTGCCAGTTGCGCCGCAGCATTTTACACCAATTGGAGTTAATTTGGATGGGAGACTTATGCATTGAGCATTTCAATAGTCAAGTCTTGATGTTACCATAGCATGAATCCAGGTGGCCCGGTCATCCATGTTGAGGTAAGAAGCCATCTTCCAGGCTACAACGAGGTTGTAAAAGGCATTTTTTGCAGCTGCCTTAGCTTGTTGTTCTTAAGAGCAGAACTACAAGTGACGAATGTTTAGCACATGAAAAGATTTACACGGGTTAACGCCTTTTGCTCACCTGTTCACTTGAACGCTGTGATCACACTGTCCTTGTTCCCGTGTCCGTTTTTGCACGGGTTTCTCCGCGGTCCTCCCGCAACAAGGGAGGTATCCCATGGAGGGATACTAAAATATCTATCACCCAAGCTTATTCCTGTCTTTATCCCAGGGTACTTTTAATTTCACTATATTCACTGAGATCGAGTGTGGTGTAATGGTTAGAGTGCCTTGCTAGGATCTGGGTTCGAATCCCCACTTTTCAATGGAAGCTCACTGGGCGACCTTCTCAGCCTAAACTATCTCATAGGATTCTTGTGAGGTTGAAATGGAAGAAAGGAGGACAACAGGTCTCCAGGTGGGAGAAAATCAGTAAATTAAAACTCTATCTGCCCTGGACGACCAAACTAGTTACCCTCTGTATTTTATTAAAGATACAACGTTCCCTTATACTGTATGAGTCTATTCGTCTGTCAAACTCAGCAATGTCTCTTGGGAGCAGATCCCGAAGGGCGCAGACAGCGGTATTTCCCAGCTTTGTTATTTAGGGGCTGAATTATTTAATATCCAAACGATGTGGTTGTTGCTGATTCACGTCTCCTTCTGGTAATAATTAACTGAAGTTGAAATGATTGTGCTCCAGATTTCGGTCCTCCCCCAATGGGTCCCACTCAGCAGTGTGGATAAATACAGACACGGTTGCATCACATCACATCACATGTCACATTTAGCTGAATGTTGCTGGGAGACTTACTGTAACAAAAGTCTGATTTGGGCAAATGTGTAGTTTGAACCCAGAGATTAAAAGTTGCCAAGAATTTATCCCAAGACCGTCTACATGCAATACACATGCTCCTGGCTGCTGGGTCACGATTAACTCTTCCCTTCCTCTCGGAACCATTTGTGCTGAGGCTTAGCCCAAAGACCACGCCTGTTTATATCCACTGCAAAAATTGAGCTTCGCTTTTAGCTTTGGTTAGCAAGGGATGATGAATGTTTTTTAACTCAATTCATTTGAAAACAGTACATGTGACTCAAGAAGTAAAACTTAAATCACGTGATAGCAGATGATCTGTTGGGTAATCAAAACGGTCCTTACCATGTTCCCTGTCGCGGCCAACATGATTTTGTTCACCACATATTAGTAACACAATACATTGTGGGTTATATTGTGATGTGTCTCGCACGCAACCTATATAATGGCACATGGTCTGTCAGGTGGAAGTGTAGAAAGCCCTCAAGTTAGAGTTGACTCATGGTGACCCCTGCTGGATTTTCATGGAAAGAGACTGACAGAGGCGGTTTGCCATTGCCTGCCTCTGCAGCCCTGGAGTTCGTTGGAGGCCTCCCATCCAATTACTAACCAAGGCCGACCCTGCTTAGCTTCTGAAATCTGATGAGATCAGGTTCATCTGGGCTATCCAGATCAGGCCAAGTAATCAAAAGGATATCTACCATGTTCCCTGATTAGCTATCCTGGCCAATGTGAGATTATTCACATTAGTGACACAATACTCCATGTGTTGGTATGTAACAATGCGATATTTCAAGCACCAAACCTTATCATTTGCTTAATTTCACATGGCATTTCCAGACCACACTATAGCGATCAAGGCTAGCCCTTGATAGGGGCTGAGTGTGTCATCATGGATACCTTACATTGAACTGGTAGAGGTAAGAAGGCCCAGTGAAAAGAAGACTCCCTCCAAATTTATTTTAAAATGGGATTTATATAAGCAGAGGGCACGAGTTTAAGTAACTGAAACCACGTGTTGTTAGTGTAGGGTTGCCGAGTTTCCTGGTGGGAGGGGGAGACCCGGCACTTACTTTGTGCCGCCTTTGCATGCGTGATGACATCACTTCCAGGAAGTGACATCATCACACTGGGTGCAAGCGTGTCCCCACGCTTTGTATGGGGCTAATTATGGCCCGTTTGGAGCCAAATTGGCACCAGCAAAGTGTGGGACCGGTGCAACAATGTCACTTCAGAAAGTAATGTCTTCAGTTCGGTGTAGTGGTTAAGAGTACGGGACTCTAATCTGGAGAGCCAGGTTTGATTCCCCACTCCTTCACTTGAAGCCAGCTGGGTGACCTTGGGTCAGTCACAGCTTCTAGGAGCTCTCTCAGCCCCGCCCACCTCACAGGGTGGTTTGTTGTGGGGATAATAATAACATACTTTGTAAACCACTCTGAGTGGGCATTAAGTTGTCCTGAAGGGCAGTATATAAATCAATTGTTATTATTATTATTATTATCACGGCCCCTGGAAGCGTGCGCACCACCTGAGTTCTTCGGGTGTCTGCCAGAGGTGGGCGAGCTCTAGGAGACTTGCTAACTCCCACTAATTACTGGTGGATCAGTGAACAATGGGGAAAAACCCCAGGAGTTTGCCCGCCACTGGCAACCCTAGGAACCCTATTTTAATGCGTATAGTAATATTATGTGCCATACTATTAATTCTAAGGCAGCCTTTTTGTCTTAGTTTTCCTTGTTTGTCCTTCAATAATTAATAGAAACATTTAATAAAAATGTAATAAAAATCCTATTGGAATAACTCTATAGCACTGCATTCCCTATCAGGGTAACAAGTGGTCTTTCAGGTTTTCAAAATATGAAACCTGCTGAACCTAGTTAGTATAGATGAAAAGCACCATCAGTTCTCTGAAGAAGAAACAAAAGTCTTTTTCCAGGCCTAATTATAGACAGTACAAAAAGCTGTCTTTTTTTTCAGTCTGGTTTTGAAAATTTGTTTTCAGGTTTGAATTTATATTTCCCATGTTTTTGGTCTTAAAATTGTCCAATTATTGATAAAATAACTTTATGTATCATTGGGGGTGTGGCTTATGGAATCAAGGGGAGGGGCTTGTAGGATTTGGCGGTGGAGCTACAGCTAGCAAGCACATCTTGTAGTTTAGCTCCACGTTCCAAGTCTGACCTTGAATTTTTTCTCCTCTTTTGCTGCCACCGCCTTCTCTTCCTTCTTCTCTCTGTCACTGTTTCTGTTCTTCACTTCTGGACTGAATGAGTCGGAGACAGCTCCTTTGTACCTGTTAACCATCTTGGGCCCACCATCCATGACGCCACTTAAGACCTTCATTACTATGTGCGGCACGAGTTTAATGAAGTGGCTGAGCTCTTGTACCGCATAATGAGGAGGGCTTCGCGCGGCTCATTATATTTGCTTCTCCTTTTGTGCAAATTCTGTTTCTACACTCCAGAATTCAAAGAACAATCATCAGAAACGGAACAAAAAAAATTAATAATAATAGGGAAAAAAATTCCAGCCTCTTTTGAAACTGTAACCCTGATGATGAATCTGTTGAAAGACTTTGCCCCATTTGAACTGTTTCGGACATGGGGAGGTTAGAACTAGCGCTGGGGGGAAAAAATAAATCCAGATGTGAAAATTAACAATAGATACGTTTTATGTAGCTTTTAACTTTCGTCTTTTGTTTAATTCTTATTAAAGGGATGTCCCCGTTAATTCTAATGCAGTAGGTTCAAGTGCCCAAATTTTGAATTGCTGTGGGCATTCACCCCTGTCTTTTAATTCTCTTCTCATACACTGTTTTTATGCAAACAGCATCAAACATCATTATCATTATTCGGAAGGATTTCCACCCCACCTTTCTGTTAAACTATCTGTCTAGTATTAGTACTACTCTCAGTACAAGGAACTCAGGTTCTCCCTTCAACATTTTTCCTCACAACAGCCCTGTGAGGTAGGGTAGGCTGAGAAAATGTGACTGCCCCAAAGGTCCCCCAGTGTACTCCATGGCAGTATGGGGGTCTGAACTCTAAGTTAGGGTTGCCCGCTTCTGGTTGGGAAATTCCTGCAGATATGGAGGGTTGCCAGCCTCCAGGTAGTGGCTGGAGATCTCCCGGAATTTCAACTGGTCTCCAGGCCACAGAAATCAGTTCACCTGGAGAAAATGGCTACTTTGGGGGGGTGGATTCTATGAAACTATGCCATGCCAAGGTCCTTTCCCTCCCCAAACCCCACTTTCTCCAGGTTTCTCCATGTTTTACCCCCCAGATCTCCAGGAATTTCCCAACTTGGAGCTGGCAACCCTAAGGGGTAGAGCCTGGAAAGGGTGGAGTTTGGAGAGTGGAGGGACCTCAGCTGGGTATAATACCATAGAGTCCACTTCTAAGGCAGCATTTTCTACAGGAGACGTGATCTCTGTGGCCTGGAGATCAATTGTAATTCTGGGAGATCCCCAGCCACCACCTGGAGGTTGGCAACCCTATCCCAGATTGCACACTAACCTCTGCACCACATTATCTCTCAAAACAACTTCCAGGGCAGCTAACAGGCCAAACAAAACAAGAAGTCGACAAACTTAGATTGACAAACTGTTTAGGATTGCATTGTCAGTCAATTACAATGAGAAAGAAAATGCATATCAACGAACAACTTAGTGGGGTGGTCTGCATTCACATAGCCACACTAATCATAGCTAGTTTAATTAACCCAGAGTTTTGAGTCACCTATCAGTGAGGCCATAGACCTGAGAAAAGCTGTATCTGCCAGAAATCTTCACAGCTATGAAAAGGATGGGGTGGTGTTCCCGTTAATGTGAGCTACTGAGCAACGGCTCACGGATTCTGACTCCTCCGCTCACCGTTTCTCAGCTGTCGCTCACACAGGTACTCACTAACTTTACCTGCAGAGTAATTTGGTTTGATATTTGGAAACCATGTATGATTGTCTGCTTGCATTGTTTTTTCTAAGCAAGAAACAATACAAATTAAAGTAGTTTATCGTTTAGATTTGTACGTTTTATATGTTTGTAGACTGAATTTTTTTTTAAAGGAGGTGCGCTCAAAACTTTAATGCAATTTGTTGTTTTGGCTCACAACGCAGATTTTTGGCTCACACAGCTGAGAGGGGACATTGGTTGCCAACCTCCTGGAGCGACAATTAATCTTCCTGCAGCAGAGATCAGATCCCCTGGAGAAAATGGCTGCTTTGGGGGGTGGGCTGTACGGCAACGAGACCCCTCTGGTCCCTCTCCTCCTGCGCCCTCCCCAAATTTCCAAGAATTTCCCAACCCGAGCTGGCAACCCTATTTTTTGCAGCCGGGCAACCAAGCGAGAAAAAAAGATGGACAGAGAGGATGGAAAAGGTAAAACTGGCTCCTATGTTGCCTCCTGGGACTAAGAAGGACCACACGGCCATGTGACAGGCACCACCGTATTGACTGATACATTTATACCCTGCTTTTCTCCCCAAGGGAGATCCAATACAAGTTACATCATTCTCCCTACTTCCAGTCTATCATCACAACGACAACCCTGTCAGGTAGGTTAGTAAAGTTGCCAACCTCCTGGTGGTGGCTGGAGATCTACTGGAATTACAACTGATCTCCTGCTGACAAAAATCAGCTCCCCTGGAGAAAGTGACTGCTTTGGAGGGTGGAATCGATGGCATTATACTCTGCTGAAATACCTCCCCTTCCCAAGCCCTGCCTTTTCTAGGCTTTATCCCCCAAATCTCCAGGAATTTCCCATTCCTGAGCTGGCAACCCTAGGGAAAAAGTATCTGGCCTAAGGCTATCCCATGAACTCCTATGGCAGTGTGGGGATTCGAACCCAGGACTCCCAGTTCCCAGTCCAACACTCTAAACACTACACTATATTCTCTCTCCCAACAGAAGTTCACCCCCTATTTTGAATAGCTTGTGCAGATGATATTAAGGGGGAAAGCAAATGGGGAGGGAAGAACTAGAAGTACAGGGTTGTTTTTGGAGTCTCTGTGTATGCTCTCCCCCCTCTCACAAGATCCCTTGGTTGGGGGTCTCAATCAGGCACAGACATCGAGGGCCGTAATTATTCCTGTTTGTTTCTATTTGGTGCTTACAAGTAATAAACGTAATTAGTTTTGGTGGTCCCTGTGGGAGACCAAGGGTAGATCATATGGTCTAGATGGGGGTTGGTGAGGCCCTGATTCCTGGGTCCTTTGGGGAAGATGGCTGGCTTGCAAGGAGTGGGAGGGGAGTCAGGACTTCAGGGTTCTCTTCCTCGTTGGTTGCTATGCATTTTCTCACCCAATGTAATTGACTTAATGACTTCCTAACTAATTAAATGTCTGCCGCAACAGCCACTGTTTACCATTTATTTAGCAAATGAGTGATATGCTGTAAAAACGCCTGCTCAAAGAGCACCCAGTCTCATCTGGGCTCAGCAGTCACTGCTGGGTTTTAAAATTCCTGGAGATTGGGGGGGGGGGGGGCGTGAAGTCTGGAGACAGCCAGGTTAGGGGAGGGGAGGGTCATCAGCTGGGTATAATGCCATAGAGTTCCCTACTCAAAGCAGCCATTTTCTCCAGGGGAATTGATCTCTGCGGCCTGGAGATCAATTGTCATTCCAGGAGATCTCCAGTCCCCACCTGGAGGCCGGCAACTCTGGGTTGTAGGTTGCCATTGTTTGCTTCTAGAACTGCTCCTGTGCTTTTAAGGCTATCCTGACAGAAAGAGACATAACAGGACTCTTTCCTCATCACTTGCTCTCTTTGTAAGGCGTGGTAGCAGAGCCAGGAAAAAGGTAGTGTCTCCCAACAGGTGTTTACAAAACAACTCATTGCCACGGATTGCTGCCATGGCTGCTTGTTCAGTTACAGAACCAATGGCACTAGATTGTCCTATTAGGATCTGAGAGACCCAGGTTCAAATCTCCTTTCATTGGGTAACTTTGAGAGAGGTTAGGCCGAGAGAGAGTCACTCTGTCTCGGCCTAACCTACCTTACAGGGCTGTTGGGGGGATGAAATAGAGCTAGAGAGAAGATGCTGTAAGATGGTTTGAGTCCCCACTGGGGAGAAAGGAAGACTACAAATAAGCAAATTTAGTTGGCTTTCAAAAGGGATTAGACAAATTCACGAACGAGAACTTCATCCATGGCTCTGAGCCATGATGGCTAAACAGAACTTCCATGTTCAGGAGCAGTAATCCTCCAAATACTTATACTAGGGACAATAGCAGCTTTGGCCCAAGTACGCCGCACGTAGGCCTTCCAGGGACATCTGTTTATATTCAAAACTTGCCAAGTTTTTGAATTTTGCAACTCAGAGTCTGAAGGCAACATTTTTCACTGTAAAATTATTCCTCAAAATGAGGGCAAATGTCAAATACGAAATCTTGTGAGCTGTCGGATGGTTTCATTGCCTGTCAATAATCAAATACAAAATATTGCAGTCACATATCATTCAGTTGTCAAATTCAGACATGCCTTTGGACAGGATCCAGTGAATATTCTGCTTAAAAATTCCCAGAAGAGAAATTTTTAGGACGATTCTTAGAATCAAGTTCATTTCCTTCCTACTATAGTGGGCAGTTTGCGTGATCCCTCAGCGGCATGTACAGCACCTAGGCTACCCGTGCAGCTAAAGAACGGCAATTATAGAGCTAGCAGGAGGGCGAGTTCAGTACCATGGATGAAAATTTGGGCTTTCATTCAAGTGTCTGTCTTTCTCCAGTCCCAGGGACAGGATAGTCGCTGAAAGTACTTGGGCAACCTCACAGTTTGACTTTCCTTACAACAAAGCTGAGCAAAGCAGTAGAGCTGCCCAGGGCTTTTTTTCGGGGAAAAGAGGTGGTGGAACTCAGTGGTGGAACTCGAGACCGCACCATGATGTCACTTCGGGTCAGCTGGAACAAGGGGGGGAGTTTTTTAAAGTTTAAATCGCCCTTGGCGAAAATGGTCACATGGCCGGTGGCCCCGCCCCCTGATCTCCAGACAGAGGGGAGTTTAGATTGCCCTCCGCGCCGCTCGGCGGCGTGGAGGGCAATCTAAACTCCCCTCTGTCTGGAGATCAGGGGGCAGGGCCACCGGCCATGTGACCATTTTTAAGAGGTGCCGGAACTTCCTTCCGCTGCGTTCCCGCTGAAAAATCCCTGGTGCTACCCTGCTGACAAAGGGAGCCAGTTTGGTGTAGCGGTTAAGAGTGCAGGAGTCTGATCTGGAGAGCCAGGTTTGATTCCCCACTCCTCCACTTGAAGCCAGTTGGGTGACCTTGGGCTAGTCACAGCTGTCTCAGCCCCACCTACCTCACAGGGTAGGTGACTTAGGAAGAAACTTACCAATGCTGGTTAAAATGCTGTTTGGAGAAGATGATGCAATAGAGGAATGGCTTGATAAAGCAATACACCGCGAAACGGGCTGTCTAAATTGCTAGTGCACCCATTCCCAACAGCCCGGGAGCTTCCTCATCGACCTTCTGGCTCCTGTCGGACTCTTTTCACCCTTCATTGGCAGGTTTGCCTGCAAGAAAGAAGAAACAACCCGTAAGTATTGGAATACTTACCTTGCACTTTTTGCACTCATTGCATTGGCACTTTCGTTAAAATTGCATTATTTTTATTATCTATCAGGTTTCTGTAGACTGTTTGGTCCTTGTTTGGCAATATTTTGTTTGAAACCTGTCCCTACTTGCTTGTGAAGTCTTCTCGGTGCTACTGGACTCTTGCTCTTTTCTACTGCTACAGACAGACTAACACAGCTACCCATCTTAAATATAAAGCATTTTAAAAGAAGCTTTAGGGACTCCTGAGAGAAGGGGCAGTTTCAAGGCATTCCAATGGCAAAGGAGAAACCAAAAAGACAAAGAGATGTTGCTTTCCATGAAACATGTGAGAGGATCTATACCTCAATGGAAGAGCACATGGTATATATATATGAAGTACCTGATCTCTCCGAAGCTAAGCAGGGTTGGCCTTGGTTAGTAATTGGATGGGAGACCTCTAACGAAGACCAAGATTGCAGAGGCAAGCAATAGCAAACCACCTCTGTTATTCTCTTGCCATGAAAACCCATCAGGGGTCGCCATAAGTCAACTATGACTTGAGGGCATGATTTCATTTCATATATGAAGAAGATTTCAAGTTTCTTCCCCATGCTTCTATTCTCAGAAGGATTTCAGACAGCTGATATTGAGGAAAAGAGGCATGGTAGAGAGGAATTGCTAGTGACAGGAGAATATTTTGAACGAGATAGATCCGTGGCTCTAACCTGGTAACAGTCAACGGAAAGCCAGTGTGTGTAGTGATTAGAGCATCAAATTAGGATCTAGGAGACCCAAGTTCAGATCTCCACTCTGCCATGGAAGCTTGCTGAGTGACGTTGGGCCAGTCATACTCTCTCTGCCTGACCTATCTCACAGGGTTGTTGTGAGGATGAAATGGAGAAAAGGAGAACAATGTAAGCTGCTTTTGGTCCCTAGCAGGAAGAAGGACAAGGTATGAATCAAGTAAAAACTAAATAAATATGCCCACTCTGTGATGCCCAAAAATGAGATTTGTTTTATACCCAGAAAGCCCCCAAATTATTACTGTGCCAAGAATCCCCCCACAGCCCTAATCCAACCCTTACGTTGCAGACAAACATAGAATTAACAGGCATGTAGATCCACACAGTGACAAGTCCTAGGAAAATCCTAGAATTTACAAGAGAAATGTAGTTCTGCCCTGAACCTCTCCCCACCCCAAGATTCAAACTGGGTTCAGAATCTAATAAGTTGTTCCTTTCATATGACAGTTCTTGAAGTATAGTGTTGAAAACACTGAGCAAAGAAGAGGGGGAATTCTTGTCCGGACTTTTAGCCGCCGTCTCTCAGTGGCACTCTTGCTCCCTGCCAAATGGGGATAATAATTCTGACCTGTTTTAGTAGGTGCTTGTAAAGATTATTCTGATAATGTGAAGGGCTTTCAGCATTCAAAAAGTGCAGTATAAGTAAGCTAACATCTAAGGGATGCATGGTTTAATCCGATCTGGCCTTTCTTTTGTTTATTTAGGCTAGGCTGAGAAAGCCTAGCTTCCTGTCTACCGTCCATTATTTGGGAAAAACACACCAGGCTATTTGAAGGCCAGAATCGTTTTTTTTTTAATTATTGTCTGGAAGGGGCTTTAACAGAGATCTGCTTTGCTTAACCTGAGATGCTAGACTGCTGACCTCTCAGGTCTTGCAAAGGATGCCTATTCCGGAATTTGTAAGCATGGGAGAATAATGAATACGGAAGTGACAGCCTGAGGAAAGGGACCTCGCTGCAACTTTTTCTTCTTGCTTTTGATTCAAAGCAGAGAGACGGCAGCACCAACTTGCCATGTACTTGTCATTTCCTTGCTGCCTTGGGTGTCTCCCTTGCCATCTGTTTCCACCCACTCCGATGTTGCATACTAGACCAATGGGTCCACCTAACCTGGTACTGTTGCCTTGGCCCCAATAGATCAGACCAACGGCCCCCATCTTGCGTTGAAGCGTGAAATTTGATTACAATGTCCCTATCATTAGCCTCATTGCTATAGCAACAGATGTTATTAGCAGTCATAAAATTCCCCAACCCCTTTATTAAATCTAACTGTGGAATTTGACCCCTTGACCCGCCGCGTCTGTTGCAGCTGTTCGCTGATTAGCGTATGGGGGATTGGAAGCCTCTTCTCGAGGGCCTTTCTGCAGCGCCGCCAGGAGGCCTGGATTCCTTTTCCAGGCGGGAAATGGAGTTTAATGAAGTTTGGAGTAGCATTGCCAAGCCCGGAATGTGTACTTGTCTCTTTAAATGCCCCGAGATACAAAGGTGAAGACAAATGTCCTAAGAGTGAAGACAGACAGATGTCCTGAGAACAAAGACAGACACTCTAAAGTTGGCAAAAGGGATTGGAACACACGTGTGCTTCATTCCATGCCGTATCTTTCTATGGCAGAGAAGAACGTGTGTAAACCACTTTCCGCAAACTTACAACACACACCTGGAACTTTTAAAGAGAGAGAGGTACTCCCTCTGGGGAACAACCTAACAGCTTATGATACAAAGGACTCTTGGGGCCCTTTTCTTAACTTAAAAAGGTGCAAATGATCTCTAAAATATTTCATTCAAATAGCTTACATAATGATGGAACAAATAATCTCATTGTAAACTATGCTAAGGGATAGATCAAGATAGGTAGCCGTGTTTATCTGTCTGTAGCAGTAGAAAAGAGCAAGAGTCCAATAGCACCTATAAGACTAACAAAATTTGTGATAGGGTATGAGCTTTCAGGTGTCACAGCTCACTTCTTCAGATACAGCTAGAATACAAGCCCATCTGGCCTTATATCTAGGAGAGTGAAGTGATTTCAAATACTGAATGACAATAGCCGGTGAACGACAATAGCAGGCTAGCTAAGGGACAATTTATTGGTTGATTCAATTTTTAGCCCGCCCTCCCATGAACGAGCTCAGGGCAAGCTCGGGGACAATATGTGCTGCCTGTCTTGCTTGAGGGTTGCCACGTTTTAAACGAGCCTTGCTTCTGTGCTTGAACAGCAGCTAGACTCAGAGAAATTTAACTGGGGAAGATTTTCCCACCAAGTCTCAAATGTCAGAAAAAAGCATCACCAGCTACATTTCTGCACACAAGGCAGATTTCTAGGGAAAGCGTGCTAGGATTGGTTCTCATCCAATGAGATTTTTAAGAAAATATCTACACACATAATGCCTGTTACAGAAGAAGGCAAAAGCTGGGAAGCTATCGCTACAACTCCTTCCCTCTCAGTCATTGGCTGAGCTGATGTGCTATCCTGGAACGTTCATCAACATTCTAACTGTTGAAGAGGAGGGATCAACTGCATCATGTTGGCAAGAAGTGCAAGTACTCAAAGAAAAGTGGAGGCTGGAAAAGAAAACTTTGTCTTAGAGGGAAAACTTCAGGCAGGGGCCTGAGTGAGAAACAGTGGTATGCTGTTGGGATCAGTGGATGTGAAGAGCAGAAATTAATTAACATGTTTTCAAGCCTAGCATTGTTATCACACGACTTCTCCTGCCTGAGGATTGGCAGGTGAATGCATGCGTTGACGTGCTGGAAAAGAAATATCTTTGAATGTGCTACTGAGTGCCGTGGAAGTTTTAGTGGTGGTGTTGGGCGGTGTTGCTTCGGTGACAGCTCATTCACACATGCAAATCTTCGCTTAGTACGGCACCTGGTGAATGAGGCTTTTGCAATCTGTCTCTGGGACAATAACAGGAGGTTGCCTGTCTTTGCAGGCAACAGTGTTACCTCCCCCTGCCCCGGATCATGAAAAGCAGTATAGGCTGATTTCTGCTAGTCACGTTGCTTTCAGGTACAAGAATGGCCCTGGATGTCTGGTCAGTTGGCAACCCATAAA
Organism: Eublepharis macularius; assembly: GCF_028583425.1. Classification (NCBI taxonomy): domain Eukaryota; kingdom Metazoa; phylum Chordata; class Lepidosauria; order Squamata; family Eublepharidae; genus Eublepharis; species Eublepharis macularius. The sequence continues at coordinate 48,390,026 of NC_072804.1, read as the reverse complement.
CCAGGTTGGTTTACAGTCTCCCTAAACTGGGACATGGAGCATCCTTAGTTGCCTTAACACATCTGCCATGCCTCTGTTAAAGAGAGCTCTAATCATGAAAAAGAAACTACAATAAATCTGCTAGCCTTTAAGGTACCACATTAAGATTCTTCGATTGACTTTTTTTTTGTCTTGGCAAGGATCTTGTGTGTCTTACATGTGGCCGAGCAGAAATTTAGCAAGTATCGCTTTTTTTTTAAATGCTTCGGGGAAACCTCACCCTTGGGCTTTCCTTTGAGCATATAGCAGTTAAAGGTGCAAGAGAATGACTGGCGGAAAAAGTTGGCGATCGTGCGTAAAGAAGGATGCAGTGGGAATAAGGGACGTTGCAGGTGGAGTGAGCAAATGAAGCAGAGAGAATAGAATAGAACCTGGCTCCCCCTCCCTTCCATCCGGCTCCTTGGGAATTGCTCATATTAATGATCCTCTCTCTATCCCAGAAGCTGAGTGGTTCGTCGTTAATGGTGTAAAGAGGGCCAATTAAACCCCTGGTAATTAGCATCCATCACTGGCTCACCAACATCAGCGTTTCTGGAACTGATATTGTATCAATATTAATATCAGCGGCAGGTTGCAGTAGGCGGCACTGTGCTGACCCGCAGTGGCAGGTAATGTCCCACTAGGGGGCGTTATGGCACTGGAGGGGGAGCGAAGGTTGCCTGTCCCAGGGCAAGGGGAGAAGTTGGGGAGTGCCGTTCACCTGGGCTTCAACATCCCAGAAAAAGAGGGCTGCTACATTTTTTCACACCAGCCCAGCGCTTGCATTATTATCGCCAGCCCTCAGTAATGCAGACCTTTATTTAGAAGGGTTTTTATCTCTTCCTGATAAGGAGGCCAATAATAGTAAGGGCGAGAGGAGTTGTAACAGTGTGCCGATCTAGGATTCGGGTGACCCAAATCGAAACCACCAATCTTCCTGTCTGTGGCTTCAGGCCAGTCACTGTCTCTCAGCCTGACCTGCCTCACCAGTAGGGATGCCAACCTCCAGGTGGGACCTGGGGATTTCCCAGAATGGCAGTTGTTCTCCAACCTACATAGATAACAACAAACATTTGATTTATATGCCGCCCTTCAGGACAACTTAATGCCCATTCCGAGCATTTTACAAAGGGTGTTGTTATTAGCCTCACAACAGTCACCCGGTGAGGTAGATGGGGCTGAGAGAGCTCTGAGAGAGCTGTGGTTGACTCAAGGTCACCCCCAGCTGGCTTCAAGTGGAGGAGTGGGGAATCAATCCTGCCTCTCCAGATTAGAGTCCTGCCGCTCTTAACTGGCTCTCAGTTGCCCTGGATCAGTTGCCCTGGAGAAAATGGCTGTTTTGGAAGGTGGACTCTTGAGCATTATACCTCACTGAGGTCCACCCCTCTCCAAACCTAACTCTCTTCATGATCCATCCCCAAATCTCCACCCCACCCCCAAATTTCCCAACCTAGAACTGGCAGCCTACTCACAGGGTTTGTTGTGGGGAGATAGCGAGCACAACGTTTTAAGCCAATGTTTATCACTCTGTAAGTAGCACCTTTAAGCTTGCGAGAACCACAGTTCTCTTCATCTGATGCATCTGATGAAGAGAGTTGTGGCTCTCGAAAGCTTATGCTACAATAAAGTTGGTTAGTCTTAAAGGTGCTACTGGACTCTTTACTGTTTTGCTACTACAGATTAACACGGCTAACTCCTCTGGATCTATTTATCAGCCTGTGTATCGCAACCCCAAAGTGGGTCATCATGAATTATCTTAAAGTCTGTGAAATTGGGTTCCAGGTTTCTGCAGTTTTATTGATTTGCTTTGGAATTTTTTTAAAGTCACCATACTGTCTTAAATTTGAACTTGTGTATCACCAGACCAAGAAGACTGAGAACCACTGGGGAAAGTAAATTAGTGGGGTGAAAAGAAATATTCACCTGCTATATTTCTGAGTCCCATGAATAGAAAAATCCAAGAGTGATACTACTACTAAAAAAAAGTGGCAGCTTTATATGGAAAGAGAGAGGGAAAAAAGACATTTCTGATGCAAGGTTAAAGGACCGAGCCCCAAGGGAGCTCAACTGTCTCCCCCAGACTGTGACTCTAAGAGCTGTTTAGTGCAGTGACAATTTTACAGGCATCAACCCGTGGACTGAAATGCAGTTGGAGAAGCACATCTCAGAATCTCATGCAAACAAGAACATGGGGATACATCTCTCGACCTGTGTAGGATCCAAGACTTGAGAGTCTGCTTATCTTGGCTCCTGTGTGTGTGTCTGAGTGTGTCTCTACACAAGGCATCTTACACTCAAGTGACTTACTTTCTGTGTGGTCTTACTTTCAAGTGTATTCTGTCTCCCTAGCAGCACGTGTATATCCATGGGTTTCCCTTGATCCTACTTGTGTAAGATGTCTTCTGTAGAGAGAATCTGAGAGGACTTTTTGGAAAGAAAATTTTTGAACTACACAGAGGTACATGGTTGTCATTTGGATATGCCACACACACCATTGCAACACACCGATGCATTTGCCTTGTTTGTGTGCAAATATGCTTTGTTGCTTGCAAACACATTCGATGACATTTAACGAGTGCGATAAAATCTTCAGGACTAGGGAACTAAAGTTTTCTTCATTCGTGCTGTCAAACATATTAATGTATTCAGGGATGCCATCAATAAGTTCCCTAAATGAATACATAAAATGGACAGCATTAATACAGAAAACTTGAATTTTTGAATGGCAGAAATGTTCTCTTGAAACTGCACTCCCCCTTCCCCGTGGAATTTCATATTTTTATGTGTGATTGTACATTTTTTAAAAAAACAATCCCCATGTGAAATACAGCTGCTTGGAGCAATACTTTATATTTAATACTGCTTAACATTTATGAAGCTTCTCCTCTTCAAAGTGTTTCACAGATTCGTAGCTTGCAGCCAACCTTACAACAACCCTGCGAGGTAGATTGTGCCCATTTTGCATATTAGGAAGGGAGGCTCACTTAAGGCGACCTGGTGAAATTCGCATCAGGGGCTTCCCTGATTCATAGCTCAGGGATAAAGAAGAGGGACCCCTTAAGTGGTTTTTTAATTGACAGAAAAGCTGCTCCGCATTGATTCACAATGGGGCGGCCACAATTTTACTAGTCTCAATTTCTCCCCTAAAACTGCTGATTTTTCTCCATTGGGGAAAAGCATGTTCTTATTTATTTTATTTTTCTTATTGTATTTGTGCAAGAGTGAGTTGGATTACTGAATTTGTGGGATATTTTGTGACATTAGTGGTTTACTTGTAGCACGTGAGCACTTTAGGATATATATAGAAAAGCAATTATAAATATTCTATACATTCCTATACATATTAATAGATATGCGCAAGTTTTTGATTGCTCTTCCTCGGTAAGTGGGGGGGTCCCTCTTTTTTTGTTGGATTGGTGTTGGACAGAGGGTGCCTCTCTATTAGGTTTAGATTTCAAAAGTTAAGCAGGGTTGGTCTTGGTTAGTGCTTGGATGGGAGACCACCAAGAAAGTCCAGGGCCTTTATGCCGAGGCAGGCAGCATCAAACCACCTCTGTCCATCTCTAGGGTCCTTATCAGGGGTCATTTTGTAAAAAAAGAACTGGAGGAACTCAGTAGCATAACTCATTAGCATAACTCATTAGCATAACTCATTAGCATATGCCACCACCCCCTTGGCAGCACCAGAAGTGTGTCATTAGCGTGACTGATTTGCATATGCCACACCCCCTGACATCACCTATCCTGGCTGTTTTGGACCCAATCCTGGCCATTCAGGGCCAAAATTGGGCCCAAAATGGCAAAAAGGGGCTGAAAATGGCTGAAAAGGGGCCCAAAATGGTCAGGATTGGGCCGCTGCTGAGTGAGAGAGTGATCCACCACCCATCAGAGTCCCTATCTGGGCCGTTTCGGCCCCAATCCAGGCTGAAACGGGCCCCAAATGGCCGAGAGTCAGGTGGGCAGGGCCACCTGTCATGTGACCTCTTTGGGGAACTGCCGGAACTGCGTTCCTGCGTGTTCCCCCTCAAAATGAGCCCTGGTCCTTATAAGTCAGCTGCAATTTTATAGCTCTGGGGGGGGGGGGGACTGATGCAGTCTGCCCCCCACCCCCACCCCCGCAACAAACAGGCCTTTCCCTGGCTGCTATTTACCTGTTTTAAAATATGTGTTGGATTTGTTCCTGGATCTTCCAGCATCTCTTCTAGTTTGCTTAGGGTCAAATTAGACATCCCAGCAGGAGTTCAGTGAAAGACCTCCTGTGGATGTTGAAAATTGTTGATCGCAGCTATGTGTGTTTGTGTAACAGGGAGGGGAAGTAATTGAATCAGGGCAATGGGGCAGTAGTGCGAGGGGGGGGCAAATCCTTTACTCTCAAACTCCTTTCATTATTTAAATGCCACCCACCAGATTTACAGTACCAAAGAGATACCTCTAAGTTTTCCACTGTATCAGCTTGTGGGGTGGAGGTGGGGGGGTGGAATTTAAATTGGGGAAATGATGCTGAAAGGAAGAGATAAGTGTGTTGGTAAATCCCCTTTCCCTCCGTGGCTTTAAAAATGTTTTTTAGAATGCAGGCGTTTCCATCAGGGATCTCCTACTCATATGTCCCCCTGGCCTTTAGGTGCTGCGTTCTATTGCAGCATTCAAAATGGCCGAGGATGCAACTGCTCTAGGGATGCCAACTCTGGGCTGGAAAATTCCTGGAGATTTGGGTTCGGCACTTGGGAGTTTGGGAAAGGGAGGGACCACGGCAGGGTATAATGGCATAGAATCTGCCCTCCAAAACAGCTGTTTTTCTCCAGGATAACTTTGCAGTGATGGGGGGGGGGGAACATTTATTTATTTATTTATTTATTTATTTCATTTGTACTCTGCCTTTCTCCCCAAAGTGGCTTCCATCATTTTCCTCTCCTCCATTTTGTTCTCACAACAACCCTGCGAGGTAGGTCAGGCTGAAAGTGTGTGACTGGCAGAACAGGGATTCAAACCTGGTTCTCCGAGATCCTAGTTTCAGGTGGGTGGGCGTGTTGGTCTGTAGTAGAAGTGCAAGATTCGAGTCCAGTAGCACCTTAAAGACCAACTAGATTCCCAGAGTGTGAGCTTTGAGTCAAAGCTCCCTAGCCTGTCACTCCTAACCGTTACACCACACTGGCAGTCCTGGTGCCCACCTGGAGCTGGAACTGGAAGGGGTTAAGAGAAGGAAAGGTTTAGAGGCAGGGAGCTCAGTTGCTGGAGGGCTCTCTTTTCAGTACTCAAGGTGAATCCCTTGAATCAGGGGCCTAAGAATTGTCTGGCCATGCAGGAGAAAATAGGTGCAATATACCAAAGCTTGGGAGCGTGGCTGGCACACAACCGTGCAGCGTATTTACGACTTCCCTGGCATAGCATTCCTCCCCACTTGAGATTGTATAGATTGCATAGGATGAGGGAGGGGGGATCCCATTTCACCCCCTTGTGAAATGGCCCAAAGAAACACTGTTTGCCTCTTGTCCTGAATTTTACAAAGCAGACCTTTATAAAAGTGCCCTTGAGCATGTACAGAGGGCCCCCTCCTGCTGAGAAGCAGCTGTTAGATTCAGGGCACAGCTGTAGGGCAGGGGAATGGAAGGAAGGAGAGTTGATGGGGGGGGCAGACAGCTCCTAGAATGGGGAGGGGGCATTGCTGAGGGTAGGGAAAATGTGCTGAGGGTCGGTTTGCAAAGCAGCCAAGGGGAAGAGGGGAGACTTTGGATGGGGAGGGAGGAGGAATTGCGTAGGCTCCCCCCCAGACCCATAGCAGATGACTGGGGGGGGGGGGAGAATGTGAAATTGTAGTTGGGATCTCTCTGGATTTCCCTGACGTGTGTGTGTGTGAGAGAGAGTGGGGGTATTCTATTTCCCCCCCTTCCCCTCCCTCCCTTCATCCATCCCTCTCCACCAGCCCCCAGACCCATAACAGATGATGTGGGGATGGGGGAGGAGATCCTAGCTGGGATCTCTCTGGGCTTCCCTGATCATGTGTGCATGGGGGGGGGGTGTTCTACCTCCTCCCCCCTTTCCTCTTCCCCAGCATCGCTGCAGTAACAAAGAACCCCTCATAAATCAGTTCCCCCCTTCCTCAGCCCTTCCCACCAGCCCCCTCTCCTTCCCCCCCATTGGTAGTCCCCCTCCTGTCTCATTTGCATAGCCGCCCCCTTTCCCAGCCATCCGCCCCCTTGATTGGCCCTCTCGGGCGCCTCCCTCATCTCTGCCCAGCTGTCTGTCACAGTTTTCACCCCCCCCCCTTTCTGGAGCTCTCCCCCCCTTCCTCCACAACGCTCCCCCCCCCTTATGAGATGCAGCAAGGGTTGCATGCAAGAGGCAGGCTGTATCTCCCTCCATCGCTCCCCGGGTCTCGCTGTCTTCCCCTGCTGCAGATTCCTCCCGAGGAGCACCCTTGAGCAGCCAGAGCCATGAACTGCATGCAACTGGGCGAACTCTTCTACCAGATCGGCGTGATGTTCCTCTCTCAAGGTACTGCAATCCGGTTTAGCGCTGCCGGGAGGCTGGGTTGGGAACCAAGGAGTGCGCGGACAGAATACCCAATGCGTACATGTGCCTGTGTGCCACGGAGGAGACACAGCCGTGTGGCACGCCGTGGAGAAAGTACGCGATTGCCTCTCTGCATTTGGGCTCCTGCGTGCCACGGCTTGGACGTGGCTTTGCGCACCCTTCCGTGGTGGCACAGTTTGTGGTTTGGGGGTGCCTGTTTTGCCAAGGCGCTTGGTTGCACTTGGGGTGCGGAGGGGAGATCTGCCCTGAGCTTAGACAGACCCCCCCCCTGTCCTGTGCATGTCCCACAGGAATACACCATTTTGGTGTCACGGATGCCTGCCACGGAAATCCAGGTTCTTTCCCCCTCCAACGAGGTGTCATAACAACTGCAGGCGTGCTGTGTGAATGCAAAAAAAAAAAAAATTGACACCTCCTCGCCAACATCCGTCTGGCTCTCTTTCCAGAGATGCTTGCGGTACCTTTTCCCCAAGCCCTGATCCGTGCATTTGGGTACCGCTTGCATACTGAATGGGCACTCCTGTGCCTGCCACGGGGTGGTGGTGGGGAGATTACATTGAGAGCACGCTGTGTAAAGATCTGCAAAGGGGTTGTGCGACGGAGAAACACAGAGCCCGCTGTCAAGCTCCGGAGAGAAAACAGGAGCGTAGTATGTGCGCCTGTTATGTTGATGGACAGACGTATTCGTGGACCTTTGGTCTCTCTATGAAAGGGTTGTATGTGTGCTAATTGCCGGGCGGATACCCTTGTCTGTGTTGGGGGATAAACAGAGTTGGGGGGGGGAGAAGGGTACTTGTGTAATATTGGAGGAAAAGAGGGGCTGGGAGGAGGTGACAGAGGTGACGACGGGTAATTGTGGAAGTGATGATGACTGGAATATTTATAGCAGCAGAGACAGAAGCCGCTGAAGGTGAGACACACACGCAGGGTGATGCAGAAGGATCAAACTATGGAGTTCCCTTTGGGAAGGCAAGCCTGCAGCCCTATGCACACTTACCCGGGAGTAAGCCCCATTGATCTCGGCAGCACTTATTTCTAAGGTTGGACTGCCTAGGGGTAACGTCCCCCTCGCTGGTGCCTTCTCTTCCCCGCCGATCCCACCAGCTCTCTCATTGGATGTCTGGTGGCAATCGAATGCCTCCGGTCTTAGCCTGGGGTGGTGATGTCTGAAGATAGGGGGTGAGTGCTAATAGCGAGGGCTCACGGGCTGCTGGGATGGACAGGACCGGTCCCGTCAGAGGTAGCATTGTAGGTATTGATCTGATGTGACTGATGGTGTTACTTGTTTGGAGCAAATGTCATTCCTGGCCTTTTGGTGTGGCTGTTGGTATTGGCTGAGCGTGTGTGATAGTTGTGTGGATCGGCCTCCAGTGCTTCTGTTGCGGGCTCATGTGAGGTTGGGGTTTCAAGTTCCCCCGGTCGACTGTTGATTTAAGAACCCAAGAAGAGCTTTGCAGGATCGAATCAATGGACTGTTGCATCTGGCCTTTGGTTTCCAACAGTGGCTAGCTAGACGCTCCTGAAATCTTACCGGCAGGGCCTGGAAACAACAGCCTTCTCTTGTCTGTTGCCAGCCTCTGGCATTCAGAGGTATATTGCCTCTGGACACAGAGGTTCCTTATAGGTAGTAGCCTTGGTAAATCACTCTTTCATGAATTTATCTCATCTCCTTTAAAGCCATCTAAACTAGTAGCTGTCACTCAACCTGTCCCTGGCATTAATGATGTCTCGTGAGATAGTGTATTTTCTTTTGTTTCTCCAGAAGTTGCCGTCAAACAAGTTGCTCCGGCGAGTAACTTGTTCTAAGTTCTAGCACAACTAGAGGGAGAAGAATTTCTCTCCCTCTGCTTTCTCCAGATGTACAGAGGTTGGCGGGGCAGGAAAAGTGGGATGTTATTGGCGACAATTTCACAAGCGTCATTTGGGAGCTGGCCACGTTCGCATCTGGTGCCGGCGATGACCGTGCAAGTGAGAATGGTGTCTTTATTACGTTCTTCTTCTTCTTGCTCTGTTGATAATATCGGCAAAGATAAGACTGCCGCTCTTAGCGTGACCATCCGAGGGTCCTGCGGCACCTTAAAGACCAGCATGTTTGTTGAGCTGGAACCTCTCTTGGACTAGAACCTACATCCTCAGTTGCATGCCTGAAAGCTTGGACTACCATAAAACTGTCAGACTTGATGGTGCTGCAAGACTCTGGGTTGCTTTTTCTACACAAGAGTAAGGCGCAGACTGCATGTGATGCATCTGAAGAAGAGAGCTGTGATTCTCGAAAGCTTATGCTACAGTTAGTCTTAAAGGTGCTACTGGACTCTTTTCTCTCATGTGATGTTGAACTCCAGAAGCATAATTTGACCCATAAAGCAGTCACGTAAGGCTCTGCTGAGGGCTCCGGCACTAGGGAAGGAGGAGTTAATTCTATTATCTCAAGTAGGAAATGCACCCTCTCCCAAAGACAGATACCTTTCTCCCTCCCCATCCCCTTTTCCAGGGCTTAAAGCAGCCCAGAGGGAAGTCATTTGTAATTGTGCTGAGAGGAACAGTTCAGCCTCCCTGTAGCCCCCCCCCCCCTGCTGCTTTTTAGAACCAAAAAACTTATCTAGGGTTCAAATTACGTGCAGCCGGCTGACCTCTGATCATCAATATCCTAGCTGGCATGGATGATGGGGGTGGGTCCTACCCACATCCTACCACGCCACTGAGCAAAGTTTATTTATTTATTTATATTTATATAAAAACCACCTTTCCTTTTGGCTCAAGTTCCTCCAATGTAAGGAGACTTCCTCCAGCTTAAGTGGCTCTTCCACTGAAGGAAGAGCATTGAAGCTGGAGAAACGCTCCTTAAGGTGGGGAAAGGCTACATGGAAGACAGTTGGATCCATGGAAGACGGTTGGATTTGAGTCCAACTAGATTTCTGGGGTATGAGCTTTTGAGAATCAAAGTTCCCTTTCTTTGCAGTTTGCAACACCCTGCTACCCTCTGCCCGGATTATAAAGGCTCCTGTCTTTCCCCCCTCCTTGTGTTTGATGAAGGGAGCTTTGATTTTCGAAAGCTCATGCCCTGAAAATCTAGTTGGTCTCTAAAGTGCAACTGCAGTCAAATCTTGCTCTTCTACTGCAGATCAACATAGCTACCCCACCTGAAACTGTTATTATGGGGGTGAACATTATCCTTTCGGGAGCCGGGGAAGATGAGGATGCTAGCTCTGAGGTCCAGATGAGCGGCTGCAAGATCGATGCCGGTACATCGTTCTTTGCCAACAGGGCATGGTTGGCTTGTCATCAACAGAGTGGAGCCTCTTTCCATCTGAACGCACCTGGTCTTTTTTTCAGGCCTGTCACCCGGTTTATAGAATGCCTTCTCTTGACAGTTCCCTGAGGCACGGACTGACATTGCATTTGTTCTGATACCGCGTTTCAATTTTTAAGAAAAATCTCCCAAGTTTTTAACAGTTAACCTTTCTGCAACATTTGTTTTGGATATGGAAAAAGCAGGAAGTAAGTACGGAAATGAAAAAGAAACGACAAGGTAATCCGAAACAGTTATACCTTTCTTAGTTCATGGATATTAAGGAGCTTAGAAGAGTGTAACTCTGTTGAGAATAGCAAGATCTGAGCCCAAGGGGCACCTAAAAGACCAACAAGATTTTCAGGGCATGAGCTTTCGAGAGTCAAAGCTTTCTTCCCACCTGAACTACCCATTTAGAATGGCATTGTAAAAGACCAGACAAAATGTGATGGGCAGAAAGGCTTCTGAAAGCCAAACCAAGAACCTACCCAGGTCAGCTCTCTGTTTGGCGATAGATCCAGAGGGGTTAGCCATGTTAGTCTGTAGTCGCAAAATAGTAAAGAGTCCGGTAGCACCTTTTAGACTAACCAACTTTATTATAGCATAAGCTTTCGAGAACCACAGCTCTCTTTGTCACATGCATCTGATGAAGAGAGCTGTGGTTCTCGAAAGCTTTTGCTATAATAAAGTTGGTTAGTCTAAAAGGTGCTACTGGACTCTCTACTGTTTGGCGATGGCTCTCTTAGAAGCAAGTGCATTTATCTACTTCTTTACTCCACTTATCTTTTTCCCCCAATGGGGACTCGAAGGGCCTTCCATCGTTCTCCCCATCCCCATTTTGTCCTCACAGCAACCCTGTGAGGTAGGTTAAGCTGAAAGAATGCGATTGGCCCAAGGTTACCCAGCAAGCTTCCGTGGCAGAGTGGGGAATCGAACCTGGGTCTCCCAGATCCGATTCCGACACTCTAACCTCTGTCCCACGCTGGCTGTCTTTCTTTGCCCTTCTCCCTGGGACCCGTTATAAGAGGGGATATTAATCTCAGCTACACCAAGGATGGATCTTTTCCCTCTCCGCTTTAAAGATATGAGGCTACCTTAGAGAGGCTCAGACCCTCAGTCTGTCCAGCTCAATGTTTTCTTCTCTTCCCAGCAGCAGCTCTCCCGGGTCTCGGGCAGAGAAAGGTCTTTCCTCACACCTGCTACCTGAGAGCTTGGTTAACTGCAGGTGCCGGGCATCGAACTGGGGACCACCTGGAGGCAAAGCAGGTGTTCTCCCAGGGTTAAGATCCCAGTTATCCTGATGATACCTTTGGTAGGGTTGTTAGTATTTGAACAGAAAGGATGGTGTGTAAATCCCAAAGGGTGAAAGGGTTTGGTCCCTGGGTACGGCCGGCAAGATGGGACTTGGTTTAGGAAGGGCCTGTGGCTCAGTGACAGAGCATCTGGATGGCATATGGAAGTTCCCAAGTTAAAGTTAAATGGCATCTCCATTTAAAAGCACCACACAGTAGGTGATGGGAAAGACCTCTGCCTGAGACTTGGGAGGAGCCGCTGCCAGTCTGAATAGACAAGAACAACCATGATGGACCAAGGGTCTTAACTGGTATATTAATAACTGTGCTTGTATAGTGCTCTTCCGGATAGATTAGTGCCTTATCCAGTGCAGTGAACAAGTTTGTGTTATTATTATCCCCACAATACAGCTGGGGAGCTGGGGCTGAGAGGAGTGGCTTCCCCAAAGCCACCTGCAGAGCTCATGGCAGTAGTGGGATTCGAACCAGCAGAATGCCAGTTTGCATCCCAACCACTTAACCACTGTGCTACAAAAAGCTCTCGAGGCAGCTCTCAAGGTATAAAGCAGCTTTGTGTGTTCACGTGGTTGGCAGAATGTAATGTGGAACCCAAGGCAGATACCTGCTGTGCCAGGGGCAGGCTGGGGCTACGAGGAGCCAAACCCACCTCTAAACTTAGTTCTCTAAGCCAGATACCTTGAGGTCAGTTGCTAAAAGGCTGTGGCATTGCTGACCTCACGAAAAGCAGGTGGCAGGGTTCCCTGTATTTATACGTGGTTTGGCCAATCTCAGGGGTTGACCTTGCACACCCAGGGCTCAGAAGCCCAAGTGCATGACTTCCTTGATAGTTAATAGCTTGAGGCTGTGAAGGAAACACTGGAACTGCAAACAAAGAAAAGAGAGCTTGGCTTGTGTTCTGGGGCCATTCATTCTCTGGAAGAAGGCAATAGTCCCCTCCCACCAGGTTAGGTCAGATTGGCTAGTAACAATTCATTTTCTTCCCTGACATGTGACTCCCGGTGAGTCATCTGGACCTCATCTTGCCAACTCCAGGTTGGGAAATTCCAGGAGATTTGGGTGTGTGGCTTGAGGAGAGGAAGGACCTAAAGAGGGTTTAAAGTAGGGTTGCCAGCTCCAAGCTGGGAAATTCCTGGAGATTTGGGGGGGGGGGGGTGGAGCCTGGAGAAGACAGTGTTTGGAAGGGAAAGAACCTCAGCATGGTATAATTCCATAGAGTTCACCCTCTAAAGCAGCCATTTTCTCCAGGAGAACTGATATCTGTGGCCTGGAGATCAGCTGTAATTTTGGGAGATCTCCAGCCATCACCTGGAGGCTGGCAACCCTAGTTTAAGGGCATAGAATTCACCCTCCATTTTCTGTAGGGGAACAGATCTCTGTAGTCTGCAGATCAGCTGTCATTCTGGGAGCTCCATGCCCAACTGGCAGTTGGGAACCCTGCCTAGGCCTGTGTGGTGCACTTGGCTCACCCCTGCTCTCTGACCATGTGGCCTGCTGAGTAGAATTGCCAATTCCAGTTTGGGATATTCCTGTTGATTTGAGGTTGGTGCCAGAGGAGGATGGAGTTTGGGGGCAGAGGTGACGATGCCATAGAATTTGCCCTCTAAGGTTGCCAGCCTCCAGATCTAGAAGAGATCTAGAATTACAACTGCTCTCCAGGCCACAGAGATCAGTTCCCCTGGCGAAAATGGCTGCTTTGGAGGGTGGACTCTATGGCATTATACCTCACTGAGGCCCCTCCCATTCCCAAACTCCACCCTCTCTAGGCCCCTTCCCCCAAATCTCCAGGAATTTCCCAAGCTGGAGCAGCCAACCCTATCTTTGAGTGGCATTTGGGAGGGAGTACAGCAGGGATGTGATTCCACATAATTTGCCATCTTCTCCAGGGGAATCTGTTCTCCTTAGCCCAGAGATCAGTTGGAATTCTGGGAGAACTCCAGGCCGCATCTGGAGGCTGGTAACCCTGGCTCTTTTCTGGCAACCATAACCCCTTGGAGGATAAAACCTAAGCTACTGTAGGCTATCTGGGAAGTATTTTCTTCAGGGGATCTAAAACCTGTCGCCTGGAGACCAGATGTAATTCAGGGAGCTCTCCAGGCCCCACCTGGAAGTTGGCAACCCTGCTACCGTTCCAAACAGGGACTCTCCAGGCATTTTATGTCACTGGTTATTAGAAACTTCCTTCTGGTTTCCTAACCTAAATTTGTTTTGTGTCCAATTTTCTACTGTCGGTTTTGATGGTACGGTCTGCTAGTTCTACTACATGCCTCTCCCAGAGCTGATGTGAACATTTCTACAGCTGTACGCCCTAGCCCAGTACGGCAGATTACACTGGGGGTGAGGTAGGAGTCTGTGACGATCATCCCAGGGCACTTGGCTCTGTCAGGAGGGATATGGTTGGCACTTTTTTTTTAACCTTTCCCGTTGGCTGACTGATTTTGTTTTGTCATCCATTCTGGGGTTGGCTTCCCAACAATTGGCACATACCAGTAAGACTGGCAGTGCTAATTCTGGTGTCTGTGGCACCAGTGGGAATCTGTTCGGCTTGCCAAGTTTTGATTTCCAACCTTCTCATACCTGGCCAGAGCCAAAGAACCGAAGCAGTTCCCCAAAGCCTTCAGTCTAGGAGCAGTCCTAGAGAATTCCAGGAAAAGATCCAAGATCAAAAGCTTTCTGTTTGCTTCGAGGGGCTATTGGGAGATACAGTGGGCTGGACTCTGCTTTGTGGGTCGTAGCAACTCCCCGAATGGCCCTATTGCCCTGCCACAGTCCCTCCTGCTCTGCTTAGTTTAGCAGAAATGTATGGGGTAGCGCGTGAGGAAGATGCACACGCTTGTACCCCTGCAGTCTCTGGTGCATGAAAAGATGCATTGGGGCTGAATGCTGCGGTGCAGCGAAAGACACGGTAGTGGTTTAAGTATTGCACCAGGACCGGGGAGCTCCGGTTCCAAATTCCCACTCAACCACGAATCTCCCTGAGTGACCTCAGGCCAATCTCGCTCTTTATCAGCCTAACCTGTTTATTTATTTAGAATATTTCTATGCCATCTCTTCTGAGTGCTGCTCGAAGAGGCTTACAATTAAAAACCACAATATTAAAAAAAAAACACCAAAAAACAACTTTGCGGGGGGGTTTGTGGAGGTCAAATGGATGAGAGGAGAATCTTGTGTGGGGTCCCAAGCTCCTTGGATGCAAGATAATCTGCAGCTGTGACAGACAGACAGACAGACAGATTGATAGATCGATCAATCGATTGATCCCCAGAATCTGGCCTTAGAATCTATGTATGGGATGCACAGCTCAGACATCTCACATAAATGAGCATTTTACTCCAACTCTAGCTTTATGCAAACAAAAAGCCCAAATTTGGCGAGCAGCCCAGAGGCGACACTACTGGCAGGGATTTTTTTTTTCTCCTGTTTGGTTGGCAACCCTTGGGGGTTGACGGATGCAGATTCCAGCATCACTTGAGCAGCAGAATCTGTCCTTATAACCAGCATCGTTCTGTCTGGCAGCAGCTCTCCAGGGTCTCAGGCAGAGAAAAACCTTAAGAGGACCTCTGATGTGAGATCCTTTCTCTAGAAATGCCAGAGACTAAATTATTGCAAGTCTCCAGATTTGTTGGCCCGGGAACTTGTACCTGGGAGAGAGAATGTACAGAAGTTCCATTGCTTCTCCCTTGTCAAAAATTCCTTTTAGAATGAGTAAAGCATAACCAGGGATGTTCAATACTCCCCAAAATACAAAACAAAACTCTATATCCAGGCAATCCGGTCTACCTTCCAAGATAAACTGCATTCTGGGTCTTGCGCGAATTAAGCAAACAAAGTAAATTTGCACAAACCCTCTTATATTGCATGATTTTCCCCACTGCAGTGTTTCCATTGTTCATTCTGATTTTTCTAGGCATGGGAAGATGCCAGGAGCTGTACAAAGTTTCCCCAGCCCTGTTTTCTTCCACATCTAGTTTTGCAATCCTAAAGCCTAGAAATTTGCTTTTTTATTTTTAAAGAGAGAGAGGCAGGATTCTTCGAATTCCATGTCCATTAGCACATCAAGTGTTCTCTCCCCATTCCTATGAGATCACTGCACGTCCCTCTTCATAGCTACCAGTCTGCCTTACATAAGGTGATTAGGTAAGAGTCTGATATCCTAGGCCAGATTACTTATTGTTGATGATATACTTTAAGTGTGTAGATGCTGTCTCAGATGGACATGATTTATAACGTAACGTTGATGGTAAGGAGAATGGCAGAGAATGCATTTTCTTATTTATTTACTTCTTTTATGCCCTGGCCTTTCCCATGCTGGGAACTCAAAGAGGATTATGTCTCCTGTCCTCCATTGTACCTCACAACAATCCTGTAAGGTAGGTTAGGCTACCAGGAAGCCGGGCAGCTAAACTGGCACCTCTAACAAGACTTTGGATGTATGGTTCTCAAACAGCAACCTGCTTTTGACTGGGTCTGGGACAGTACAAGTTGCACTTGTCACCTCTTTTCGCTCTTGCTCGGCTCCCTGGTAGGGAAATCTCTGGTAATAGGGTAGTGGAGCCAGGGGAGGGGAGGGTTTGGGGAGGAGAGGGACCTTAGCAGGGTATAATGCCACTGAGATCACCCTCTAAAGGTGCCATTTCCTCCAGGGGAACTGATCTCTTGTTATCCAGAGAGTTATTGTAATTCCAAGAGATCTCCAGACCCTCTCTAGAAGCTGGCCACCCTACCCTTGCTATTTGATGCCCTTAGGTGGTAGACTGTCCTTGGTGCTTATCAAGGGTTAAAAAAAACCCACAGGGTCCAAAAAACCCTCAGGGGAATGCCTCAAGTGTCTTTGGGCCATGGTTGATGATGTTGGAATCGTTTTGATTTGGCAGCCAGAATGTTACAGAATTGGATTTTCTAAATTCCCAAGAAACATTTCTTTATTTCCCTGAACTGTTTATTTCCAGACAGCTGTAAACAGTTGATTCTTTGTATGTGTTTTTAAGGGAATTGGAAAATTTGCATTATTTTTCCTCCTTTAATGTAAAAACTTCCTTGGTGGCTCAAACCCCAAATCCATCTAGTTCAGCAATTCATGTGCAACGACCAAACAGATGCTTCTGGGAAGCCCCCCCCACCCACCGAACCCAGCCTTGTCCTGCTGTTTATCCCCAGGGTTTGCTATTCAGAGATAGACAGAGGTCTCTTTTAGCCATCAAGGCCCTTGAGTGCCTTCTCCTCTGTGAATTTGCCTGATCCTTCTGAGAGGCCATCCTCATGTCATGTTAGGAAGGCCAGTTTTTGGGGGGCGGGGGGATAGCTTATTCTTTCCAACCAAGAGCTAAGCTACAAGAGACAAGTTGCACGAGGAGGAGCAGGTGAAGGGAATTGCAGTGTTAGCGGGGAAGCTGAGTTTTAAAAGATAGATTGGAAGGCTTTGTCAATTTCCCCTCTCTACAGAGCCAGGAAGATGCTATGCAGAGGGTTTATTTCCTCTTCTTCTCCTCTTAGAAGGGGAAGTGAAACTGACAGAGCCTTCTGGAGGCAAAGAGGAAATTAACAAACCCTCTGAGCAGCCATCTTCTTTGCTCTATAGAGAGGGGAAATTGACAAAGCCTTCCCATCTGTTTTAAAACTCAGTTTCCTGGCTAACATTGCAACTTTCTTCATGTGCATCTCCTTGTGTAATTCATCCCTTGTAGCTTGGCTCTTAATGCAGGATAGCCAGTGCTTCCCAACACACAAAAACAAAAGCTTTCTCGGTTTCCATAAGTGGAAACACCCCTCTGCTAGGATTGCCAATTCTGGCTTGGGAAATTCACTGAGATCTGACTCAGATAAATAGAACAGAAGAAGGCAGCTTCATAGACAGCCAGTGTGGTGTAGTGGTTAAGACCGTGGGACTAATCTGGAGAGCCAGGTTTGATTCACCACTCCCCCACTTGAAGCCAGCTGGGTGACCTTGGGTCAGTCTCAGCTTCTAGGAGCTCTCTCAGCCCCACCCACCTCACAGGGTGTTCGTTGTTGTGGGGATAATAATGGTAACATACTTTGTAAACTGCTCTGAGTGGGTGTTAAGTCGTCCTGAAGGTAGTATACAAATCGAACGTTGTTGTTATGATAATGATGATGATGATGATGATGATGTGTTCTCATTAAAGGGAGTAGCTGTGACTCAGTGTTAGAGTACCTGCTTTGAATACAGAAGGCCCCCGGTTCAATCCCCGTCAACTCTGTGTACAAGATTTCAGGTAGCAGGTGGTTCAAAGACACTTGAGAACCCTGGAGAACTGCTGCCATTTAGAGTCCTGGGCAAGTATTCTAAATGGCATTGGTTCTTGCCGCTCTCTGGCCGCAAGAGGAATCAATGACTTAAGCTGGTAGATGGCAGCTCCATATGGTCAGATATGCCCTTTCAGTAAAGTGTGTATCTGGACATCTGGAGCCCGTCTCCTTTGTACCAGGTGGGTCTCAGGCAAAGAAAGGTCATCTGCAATGCCTGCTTCCTGAAATGCTGTCACTGGAGATGTTGGAGATTAAACCAGGGACTTCTTGCATGCCAGGCAGATGCTCTACTGCTGAGATGGGGCTCCTCCCTTTTGTTGGAAAAAGATTCAGTGCTGTCCCTTTCTTCCAGTTTCAGTGGTGGACAAACCAAAGAGTTAGAAAGATAGAGAGGTCATGGCACTCTGTTTACTGCTCTGACTATCCTTTGATATGTAGATTGCTGTTCTCAGGATTTCCTCCTCCCCACTTCCTCCCTCTCACCTCTTCTCTTCCTGGATTGTTCCAGGCACCATATCTCTCGTTCTCCTCCCTCCATCTTGAAAGCATGGATGAAGACCTTGCCCTAGCATCCATGTCCATCCTTAGGTAGTTAGGATCTGTCTCTCCTCCTTTCCTATCAGAGTATGGAGTTCCTACAATAAAGAACTCTTATTTCCTTTCTACATATAAGGAAGTGTATGCTTTATTTTCTCTCTTGCCCACACACCAGCCAACAGAACCCACTCACAACCACCAATAATCACGCTTCCTCTGCTAAACGATAGATTCTGCTAATGCCCCCAAAGTGGAATCCATTAATTAGATTTCTGGAGCCAACATACTATTTATTTAACACCTTTCGTGAGAATGCATGAAGCTGCTTTATTCTGCCTTATCCGAGGGCAGTTCTGCCCCCTCTGACTGGCTGGTCTCAGGTGGAGGTCTAGCACATTGCCTGATCTCATGGAGATGCTGGAGACTGAACCCGAGACCTTTGGTATTTGGAGCAGATGCTCCACCCCTTATCCACAGCCCCTCCCCTTGGTGAAAACTCATAGATAACTCCACCCCGTTCTAATGTGTGATGAAGAGGTGGACTGTCTTTCAGCCCTGCCTGATGCTGTCGGTTTGGAGATGGTTGTGGATGTTTGTATCAAGCGGGCAATAACCGCACATGCACCACATCAACTGCACAGGGCAAAACATCTGTGTGGAAGTAGCCCTAGACTCTGTGGCTGGGTTGCCCACTCTGGCTTGGGAAACCTTGGAAATCTGGGGGTGGGGTTTGGGGAGGGGATGGAGCTTTGCAGGAATGTGGTTCCATAGATTCCACCTGCCAAAGCAGCCATTTCATCCAGAGGAACTGATATCTGGAGATCCGTTGTAATTCTGGGAAAATTCTTCCCCCAGCTGGAGGACTGCAACTCTGCACTGTGGTTTCTGAAAGTAAAATGCAGACACATGTCAGGGAAATGGGTTTTCTTCCAAACATTCTGTTGTGCAACGTGCCAAAGCCTTTAACAAAACTTCACTGAGGAGTACTTGCTTCCTATTTAAGGTTGGCAGTCTTGGGGGGTGGGGAGGCTGGAGATCTCCTGGAATTACAACTGATCTCCACAGAATCACAGAGTTGGAAGAAGGGCCATACAGACCTTCCAGTCCAACCCCCTGCCCAATGCAGGATGAGCCTAAAGCATCCCTGACAAATATCCATCCAGCCTCTTCTTGAAAACTGCCAGTGAAGGGGAGCTCACCATCTCCCTAGGCTGATTCCACCTTTGAACTGCTCTGGCTGTGAAAAAGTTTTTCCTAATATCCAGCCGGTACTTTTCTGCATGTAATTTAAGCCCGTTGCTTCAGGTCCTACCCTCTGCTGCCAACTGGAACAGCTCTTTGCCCTCCTCCAAATGACAGCCTTTCAAATATTTAAAGAGAGCAATCATGTCCCTCCTCAACCTCCTCTTCTCCAAACTAAACACTCCCAAGGCCCTCAGCCTTCCCTCCTAGGGCTCAGTCTCCAGGCCCCGGATCATCCTCGTTGCTCTCTTCTGCACCCTCTCGATTTTGTCATCTCCAGATGACAGAGATCAGTGGGAAAAAATGGCTGCTTTGGAAGATGGACTTTATGGAATTATATTCAGCTTGAGGTCACTTCCCTCCCAACTTCTATCCTCCCCAGACTCCGCCTCCCAAATCTCCATGAATTACCCAACTCTGAACTGGCAAACCTCCAGGGGTCTGAAGATCTCCCAGAATTACCGGTGATCTCCAGATGGCAGAGATCAGATCAACTGGAGAAATTGACTGCTTTGGAGGGTGATCTCCAGCCCCTCCCAAAACACTATCCTCCCTGGCTCCACCCCCCACCCCCCCCCCACCCCCAATCTCCATTTCTCAACCCAGAGCTGGCAAACTCTAAAGTTTTGCAAATTACCATCAGGCTACCGAACAGTCTCACAACCGTAGGATATAAAGAAGCTTAAAGGAACCTGACTAAAAAAACAAGGATGAAGAAACCTGAGCAGAAAACATTTAATATCCCTCCAAACTGCCCTGGGTCAGAAAGCAAGTTTCTCCAAAAAGGCCTTTGGAGTGGATACAGTGTGACATGTAAGGACCTGGTTTGCATATGAATGGCAAAGAGACAGTAAAAGTCATAGCAGGAGGCTGTGTTTATTCTTTGCCAAAGATAAAAACCCAGATTCTATAACCAGGAAACCCACCTTTGGGGATCAGAATAATTTATGTCTCTCAGATAATGTGCATCATGAGCCAGACCCTCTCTGTGCATCTGGAAACTGCACTGAAGGATTAACAAGTACAAGATCTAAAAACTTGCCTCTTGATTCAAATGAAAATAGAGGGCTCCATGAGACGTTTTCCCTGCAATTTGAGGTCCATTGCCTTGAGGACTGGAAACTTGATAGAGTCAGAACTGACAGCTGAGGTGCTGAATGGTGTCCCCAGTGCTGAAATCTGCTTGCTACGAATATATACAGGCTTGATTTATTTTGCATAGTGCCTGGAGCTATTGAGGCCAGGCAGTCTGCCCTGAGGTCATCTCGCAGGAGCTGGGGGGACAGAGCTGGAAAAGGAGCCAGCTCTGCTGACCAAGCAAGGGCAGGAGATCAGGCTCTTGCTATTTCCTACCCTGAAAATATTTTCACAGAGGAAACCAAGCTTGTAACATCCCCATTCTCACAGCAAGTATTAAGGTCCTGGTCAACCTCCCCTCCTCCCTTATTCCATCTTCTTTTTGCAACCGTTTTCATGTGTATCCTGCATTGGATACACAGGGCTTTTTTTCTGGGAGAAGAGGTGGTGGAACTCAGTAGGTTGCCAGCACAGGCGGCAACTGCTGGCGGGAGGTGGTGCCCCTGGTACCACGTGTGTGTGCAAAGTGCGTGCACGCTCCCAGGAGCGCACAATGACGTCACTTTGGGTCAGCTGGAACAAAAGGGGGAGTTTTTTAAAGTTTAAATCACCCTTGGTGAAAAGGGTCACATGGCCGGTGGCCCCGTCCCCTGATCTCCAGGCAGAGGAGAGTTTAGATTGCCCTCCGCGTCACCGCTGGATCAGGGGGCGGGGCCACTGGCCATATGACCATCTTCAAGAGGTGCCGGGATTCTGTTCCACTGTGTTCCAGTTGAAAAAAAAGCCCTGGTTTTCCAAGCCAGGAAGACATTTGTTCTTTAGGTGTAAGATATGCTAGGAAGACCTCCTTTTCCTTCCAAGCTGTTATCGAAACAAACCTCATCGCCAGGGCGGGGAGTGGTGGCTGTGTACAGCATTCGATCGTTATGTTGATGCGCTTGAATTTGCATGAGTGTGCGTGAGAGAGATGAGATGCTTCCATCCACTCGGAGATTTATGGTGCAATCTTATACCGAGTTACGCCTGCCTAAGTCCAACGGGAGTTAACACTGCAGAGGATTGCACTGTTAACTTCTGGGGACCCCGGAAAAGGAGTTGAGCCCCGAAGAACAGAAACTATAGCCGCAAACAATGCGAAAATGTTAACAAGGCATCATTCCAAAGGGACAAAAGAGGGCTAGTGATATAGCGGGGACAAGGATCAGAAAATAAGAGTTCTTAGTAAAAAGGGATAGTTGGAGCACGTGAGGATAGGTTTAGATGGGTAGTTGTGTTGGTCTGCAGTATAATAAGTTTTGAGTCCAGTGGCACCTTACAGACCAACAAGATTTTTAGGGTGTAAGCTTTTGAGAGTTAGAGCTACCTTCTTCAGACACAGCTAGGAATGGTAAAGATAGGTGACCCACCTTTTGGCTGGATATAAAGAATGAGGGATCTCCATTTGTATTCATGTCTGAAGAAGGGAGTTCTGACTTCTGAAAGCTTAGCAGCAGAGAGTGTCCTTAAGTCATCGCTGACTTATAGCGACCCCTGGTGGGGTTTTCCTGGCAAGAGACAAACAGAGGCAGTTTGCCATTGCCTGCCTCTGCAACCCTAGTCTTCATTGGAGGTCTCCCATCCAATTGCTAACCAAGGCTGACCCAGCTTAGCTCCCAAGATCTGCAGAGATCAGGCTCACCTGGCTATTCAGGTCAGGGTCTCAAAAGCTTACCCCCTGAAGATCTTATTGGTCTCTAAAGTGCTACTGAACTCAAGTCTCGGAGCACACGGTAATTTCAGCAAGCTACTGCTGTAGCCCCGAGCAGATTTGCAGTTGAAAAGGGGCCGGTGTTTTACACTCTGTCCTTTCTAACCCTGCACAGGTCAGGTAGTTCACCTGCCTAAGCCGCACCATTGCATGACATGACTGGATCTCCAGAGAAAGGGCCTTAAATTCCACTTCACAAACTAGAGTGCATTGGGTGGCTCTGGGGTCCCCACCCTGTATTACAGCCAGACTTGAGACACAGGTTGTTCTTCATTGTCACGTGCATGGTGTCTTATTCGGATCAGGACTGTGGGAGATGGAGAGAAAGGTTTTCAGCCTCCCCCCTTGCCATTTTCCTGATCTGCAAAGACCCCCGAGGTGGGCTATTGGCCTGTTCTCAAAACCCGCTTGTGCCCCCCAGGATGTGCCCCCCTCTTGCCACTCAAGAGATGTGAGAACAAACCACAGCTTGTGTCTGACTGTAACGAAGGGTGGAGACCCCCAAATGCAACTTGGGCTGTGGCTCAGCGATAGAACATCTGCTTAGCAGGTGAAAGCTCCCAGGTTCAATTCCCGGCATCTCCAGTTAAAAGGACCAGATAATAGGTGATGTCAAAGACCTCGGCCTGAGACCCCGGAGAGCTGCTGCTAGTCTGAGAAGACAATCCTGACTTTGATGGACCAATGGTCTGATTCAGTAGCCCTGTATACACAGGTTACAGTGAATGCGCGTACAATCTGTATACAGTATACACTTGATTGTTCCTTAGATGTAACTTGAGTAATTCTTACATTACAGTCCAAGGATGTACAGCTGAACGTGTAATACAAACAAACTCCACGTTTATCCAAGCACTGGTCCCTGGTTTCATTTATAAAGTGAATTCACATCAGTGCTTTCTTAGAGTCTGTCTACACAAGGCATCTTAGAGTCTCTCTCTACAGAAGACATCTTACATGGGGATGCTCAAGTGAAAGATCCTACAGTCGTTCTCCCATTGCGGATACACATGCACTGCTAGGGAGACAGAGGACACTTGAATATAAGACCACACAGAAAGTAAGTCACTTGAGTGTCCCCATGTAGGGTTGCTAGTTCCCCGCTCCCACACGCCACCCCCTGGCCCCCGCTTACCTGGCCAGCACTTACCTGGCATCGGCCTCCCGGGGGCACGCCCCCAGGTGGCACGGTGCGCTCCCAGGCGGTGCGGCACGTTCCCAGAAGTGATGTCATTGCACGGGCCTAGGAGCACATGCGCTCTTTGCATGCGTGCAACAGATAACAGGGCAGGTAGGTGCCAGGTCCCCCACCTCCCATCAGGAGGACAGGGGGACCTGGCAACCCTATCCCCGTGTAAGATGCCTTGTGTAGAGAGACTCTTACAAACAGGTGTACACAAGATGTATGTGCATTCGTTGTAACATGAGGACTAGCAGAATGCTCAGCTTTAGGTGTTCAGCCTGTCATGTGTGACTTGGCCATACCAGAAGTGCATATGAAAGCCAGTTTTAGTCAGAGACAGCTGTTTGGTTTGGGCAGGGCTGATTTTTTACAGGGCGATGCATGGTCTGCTTTCTCTAAGGCAAGACTGGCTTTTTGTTTAATACTGCACCGGGGCTTGGAGCCGACACGAGACCTTTTCTCTTAGACAAGACAAATCAGAGCTGGGTGGGAAGAAACAGGGCCGGACACATCCTTTCTGAAGGACGAGCGACCCTGCCTACAGCTTGGGAAGGTAACCGATGTCATCATAATTTCTGCAAGGAGAAGGGAAGGAAGTGACAGGTTAGGTTGCCAGCGACGGCAGGAGGAGAGCAGAGCGAAGGTCATCTAAAAGGCTGCTTGAAGGGTGTCTTGTGGACTATCAATGAAGCAGCAAGCCAGATGGAGAAAGAAGCTGACAGGGCAGTTGGTGCCTACTGAGCGCGGAAATGTGCAGGACAAAAAGAACACATCGAAGACCGAACAGCCTTTGTCTGGCAGTTTCCAAAGTTTGTTCCAGAGAAATTCGGGTTGCTATGTTCAGGTTGGGAAATCCCTGGAGATTTGGGGGTGGAGCTTGGAGAGGGTGGGGTTTAGGGAGCGGAGTGGCCTCAACAGGGTATAGGGTTGCCAGCTTCAGGTTGGGAAATCCCTGGAGATTTGGGGGTGGAGCCTGGAGAGGGTGGGGTTTAGGGAGGGGAGTGGCCTCAACAGGGTATAGGGTTGCCAGCTTCAGGTTGGGAAATCCCTGGAGATTTGGGGGTGGAGCCTGGAGAGGGTGGGGTTTAGGGAGGGGAGTGGCCTCAACAGGGTATAGGGTTGCCAGCTTCAGGTTGGGAAATCCCTGGAGATTTGGGGGTGGAGCCTGGAGAGGGTGGGGTTTAGGGAGGGGAGTGGCCTCAACAGGGTATAGGGTTGCCAGCTTCAGGTTGGGAAATCCTTGGAGCTTTGTGGGTGGAGCCTGGAAAGGGAGGGGTTAGAAAGAAGAATGACCTCAGTAGGGTATAATGCCATCGATTTCACCCTCCTAAGCAGCCATTTTCTCTCTGTGGCCTGGAGATCAGTTGTAATTGCGGGAGATCTCCAGCCACCACCTGGATGCTGGCAATCCTAGAAGGTATAATGCCATACAGTCCACCCACCAAAGCAGCCATTTTCTCCAGGAGAATTGGTGTCTGTTGGCTGGAGATCAGTTGTAATTCTGGGAGATCTCCAGCCACCACCTGGATGCTGGCAACCTTACAAGTCACTTTCAATAAATAGTACTAACTTTGATAGAATAATTGTATAAGGCATACATGTTCTCATGGGTGACAAATTTATGTTGAAAGTTACCCTGAAGGTGGGACGTTTGACAATACTGGCAGCAGGGGAAAGAAATATGTGCATTGACCCTAAATCACCCATTGATCTTTGCATTCAG
The DNA here is from genome assembly GCF_028583425.1 of Eublepharis macularius. Classification (NCBI taxonomy): domain Eukaryota; kingdom Metazoa; phylum Chordata; class Lepidosauria; order Squamata; family Eublepharidae; genus Eublepharis; species Eublepharis macularius. The sequence continues at coordinate 48,365,102 of NC_072804.1, read as the reverse complement.
GTTAACGACACAGTTCCTAGTACCATTTTTATAACTGCAGGGGTGTGAGTGTGTATGTATTGGGGGGCGTGTTTGAATGTCCCCCCACGTCAATATTTTCAGTAGCCTGTCAGGGACAGGGGCTGTACCTTATTTTACATATAATCATTTGGGATATTCAGAGAGTTGGACACAAGAAACAAGCAATCGTTGACTTTCAGCCAAAATGTAATTTTGCTGTTGAGCCAAAAATTGGTTCCCAAAAAGGTTTCTGGTAATCAAAATCAAACAGAAATTCCAATGAAAGTTCAATACTGAATGTTACTTAAGGAGAGGTTGCTCAGCTTGAGCTACAACACAACAGAGGGGAGCCTGGCTGCTTTCTCCCTACAGTTGCCAACTCTGGCTTGGAAAATTCCTGGGAGTTGATGGTGGAGCCTGGGAACGGTGGGGGTTTGGCAGGGAGGGACCTCAGCAGGGTATAATGCCATCGATTTCACACTCTGAAGCAGCCATTTTCTCCAGGGGAACTGATCCCACTAGTCTGGACATCAGTTCTAATTCTGAGAGATCTTCAGGCTCCACAGGGAGGTTGGTAACCTTAGCCCTCCCCTCCCTCTGCTCCTGTTGGTTCAGGGGCACAGTCTCGGTTATGCTGCATGGCGTGGAGTAGAGAGTGCCCTCAAGGCATAGCTGGCTTATGGCAACCCCTGGCGCATATTTCATGGCAAGATACTAACAGAGGTGGTTTGCCGTTGCCTGCCTCTGCAACCCTAGTCTTCATTGGAGGTGTCTCATACAATTACTAACCAAGGCCGGCCTTGCTTAGTTTCTGAGATCTGACGAGATCAAGCTCACCTGGGCTATCCAGGTCAGAGCATCTGAAGGCATAGATGCACCAAAATTGCCCAAATGCTGTTGATGGCAATGGTCCGTCGGCTCTTTCATCTTCCAGGAAATGAGTGTGGTGGTGTTGGAGTGATTTGCATGTTGATTTGAGCCTTTGAAAAATACATTGTTGAAACGGGAAAGAAGGCTGGTGAAACCCGTCAGGCTCTTACAGCCCATTTTTGGATGGTCGTAAACACTGGGCATTGTTGTTGTGTGAAGATATTCCATACGGATATGAACAGTTCTAAGACTTCAAACAAATATCAACAGCTTTGAAACAGAACAAAGAACAAGATTATACAGGTTTTCATAGCCCAATCTTGGAGATTTTCATCTGTAACTACTAGGCAATGCTGTCATCTGAGGATACTCCACACAGATATTTATAGTTTTCAAGCTCCCCACAGATACCAACTGCTTTGAAATAGAACAAGAACTAAGAATATATAGTTTACAACTCTGGCATTCGGAATCCAAAGTGGACTGGAAGGATTGGACGCTTGATGAATATTTATGATTATTTATGAAGGTTTATTAGCTGTATATTTATTGTAGTATGTTTATTGTAGAATATTTATCACATTTGAGCACTTGCACTTTTGTAAGAATCAAAAATATAAAAATTTACAAAATATATTTAATATATAACCTTCGAGGTTTGTAATTTGTTTTGGAGTGTTCTACACTCAGAGGACCCCTCTTATCTGGCACATTCTGTGTCCAGCAAAGCATAGAATTCTGTGACTTGCAGAAATTTTGTCAATGAAGTTGTTTGGCATATTTTTGAAGAGCTTATTCAGTGCCTGTTTATGGGGAAGCGGAAGGAGCTATGCTAGGCAATGAAGCCTTGTCCCTGAACGTCTGATTCAAACTCTTCTCTAGCTTCTGAGATCACGGCAGGTATTGCTTGCGCTCTTTCAAGCACAGTTTTACCGTCATAAAGATTTGGACCCCAAGCCTTTGTGTTTGCTTGTATCCATAATGGGGGATAATACTTTGCTGTGGGACACTTTTCTCTAGTGCTGGGTGCTTTTTGGTTCCTTGAAAGGTACTGTCCTTATTTGAGCAGAGACATTTAGTACTGGAGTAATGTGCATTATAGTGTGCATTTTAGTGGAGGAGTCCAGGTTTCAGGAGACCGAATCTAATACTAACATTATAATAATATTCGATTTAAATCCTGCCCTTCAGGACAACTTAATGCCCACTCAGAGCGGTTTACAAAGTATGTCATTATTATCCCCACAACAAAACACCCTGTGATGTGGGTGGGGCTGAGAGAGCTCCAGAGAGCTGTGACTAGCCCAAGGCTACCCAGCATTCAAGTGGAGGAGTGGGGAATCAAACCCGGCCCTCCAGATAAGAGTCCCACGCTCTTAACCACTACACCAAACTGGCTCTCTGCACCCAGTATTATATTCTGCACTCTTGTCGAGTTGCAAAATAGACGCTCCCTTATCTGTAGGCTGAAGTTGGAAGCCACACTGATACGTCTGTGTTAGGATGCATCAAGGAAGGGCTCAGCCCTTGGCTGTCAGCTTTTTAAGACTCCTGAGAAAGACTCACCTCCCGCTCCGAGAGCCACCCTGATAAAAGGGACGGCCAATCAGCCCGAGATAACAAGAAATGCCTGCCAGAATCAAGCCGTCAGACTTTGCGCGCACGTCAGGCCGCTTGCGAGGGTATGCATTTAGGTACGTTTGCTTGCAAAAATCTACCTATTTATATCACACCGGAATCTTGTGGCTGAGGAATATTTAATGCGTTGGAGGAAAGAAGACATAATCAGGGTAAACATCAACAGCAGGGCACATTCTTTTTCTTTGCACAGAGCAATAAAAAAGAACGGTTTGGAAGCAGGAGACAATGGGGCAGGAGGGTTTGAAGGAGTCCCTTGAGCCCGATGCGCAAGTGACCCCCTAACTGAGGCAGGGAATACAACAAGTGGATTTCCTCCCACTGCCTCAGCTGTTTTTGACGGCTTGGTGTGAAGTGAGAAGGATCCAACTGGCATGTTATGCTGGGGATCCATGGCTGGATTTCCTATTACATAGTTTAATGCTAGAAAGCAACCGTGGGGTTCCTGACCTGAATGGAGACCATGGAAGTGACGCAGGAGGGATTTAACGGAGGTTGCCAACTCCAGCTTGGGAGGTTCCTGGAGATTTGAGGATAGGGCCTGAGGAAGGTGGTGACTCCAAAATCACCCTTTCTCCAGGAGAACTGATCTCTGTGTTCTGGAGATCAACTGTAATTTCCAGGAGAACTCCAGGCTCTTCTTGGAGGTTGGCAAAGCTAACCTTCTCTCCTAGGGTTTCCAGGTCCCCTTACCCTCCCGGTGGGAGGGGTGGGGATCCTGGCACTCACCTTTCTGACATCCTAGCCCACATGCAAAGTGTACATCACTTCCTGGAAGTGATGTCATTGCACCAGCCGGAAGCGCATGTGTGAGGGCAACACACAGTTAAGTGCCAGGTCTCCAACCTCCTGCCCAGAGGGTAAGGGGACCTGGCAACCCTACCCCTCCGTATGCTTCATTCTTACCTGAGGTTGCCTACCTCCAGGTGGGGGCTGGAATTAGGGTTGCGTTGCCAGGTGGTAGCTGGAGATCTCCCGGAATTACAGCTGATCTCCAGCTAGGGTTGCCAAGTCTCCTGACCCCCCCCCCGGCAGTAGATGTGGGGCCTGGCTGTTACCTTCTGCTTTTCCTTTTCCATGCACGTGCTCCTGGCTTGCTCAATGATGCACTCCCGGGAAATGGTGTCAACCCGCAGGTCACAGGCCACACTGGCAGTGCTCCCGCGCTCCCCAGGGGGCCGAATCTCTATCTCCAGGCAAAAGAGACCAGTTGGAGAAAACGGCTGCTCTGAAGGGTGACTTCTATGGCATCATACCCCACTGGGGCTCCTCTCCTCCACAAACCGCACCTTCTCCAGGCTCCACCCCCCAAATCTCCAGGAATCTCCCAACTTGGGCCTGGCAACTCCTAGTGGAGTTCTTCCAGAATTACAACCGATCTCCTAACTACAGAGGCTGATTCCCCCGGAGGAAATAGCAGAGGGAAGACTGTATGGCGCCACATCCCTGCTGAGCTCTTCCCCCTTTCCAAACTTTGTGCTGTCCAAGCACCGCCCCCAAATCTTTGGGAATTCCCAAGCTGGAGTTCACCCCCCCTCCTCCACCCCTCTGTAGATCCAGCCTTGGAAACGAGTAAAAATAAGCACGGCACTACAATTTCATGACGTTCGGTACGAAACTCCCTCTTCCAAATGAGTCCTTTTTTTGTTCCTTTAGCAGGGGGAGGGGGATCAATGCCCTGACAAAAATGGTTGCTCTCAGCCAAAATGGTGGGCAATTATTTTGTCCCACACGAATGCCCTTAATGCCCCAGGCCTCTACGGCTGGCAACGACGACCATCAATAACGTAATCAGACGTCACACAGCCAAGAACTCTCTGTGCTGTCGCACTGTGTGTTTGTTGTCTGCTGCTGCCATCACAGCCCACAGCTCCATGCCTGCGTGAACACGCCAACCACAGGCACGTAGATGCAAAATTTCAGTGATTTTTGCAACTCCTGAACACAGAAAGAAAGAGATGGATAATGGTGGTTTAATCTCTGAAGACCTATTTGATTGCTTACGGTTTCCAGCTCTGGGTTGGGAGTCTGGGGAGGGTGGAGCCTGAGGAAGGCGGGGTTTAGGGAGGGAAGGGACTTCAGCAGGAAATGACATCATAGAGTCCACCTTCCGAAGCAGCCATTTTCTCCAGAGGGACTGATCTCTGTTGCCTGGATCAGTTGTGATTCTGGGAGATCTCCAGCACCACCTGGAGTAGGGTTGCCAGCCCCCAGGTGGTAGCTGGAGATCTCCCGGGATTACAGCTGATCTCCAGTTCCCCTGGAGAAAATGGCTGCTCTGAAGGGTGAACTCTATGGCATTATACCCCACTGAGGCCCCTCCCCTCCTCAAACTTCGCCCTCCCAGGCTCCACCCACAAAATCTCCAGGAATTTCCCAACCTGGACCTGGCAACTCAAACCTGGAGGTTGGCAACCCTAGCTTAGGCCCCTTCGCGATCCAAGTGCCCCAAATGGTCTTCCTCTGCACTTCAAGGACTGTTTCTCATATGAATAGCACAGCTTATGACCATCCAAGCCAAATGCTTCCAATGTCTTTCTGGGCTTAATTCAAAGTGCTGCTGTTGACCTTTCAAACCCTAAACAGTTTACAACGTGGTCCCTGAAGGGCCATAGCTCAGTGGCAGAATGCCTGCCTTGCATACCAAAAGTCCCAGGTTCGGTCCTTGCCATTGCAGCTGTATTTCAGGTAGTAAGTGTGGGGAAAGATCAAGAGAGGGAGTACACAGATCAAGAGGGGGAGTGCATGAAGGGATGAGCCTACCTCACAGGGCTGTTGTGATAGTAGGCAAGAGAGGAATAGGATATAAGCTGCTTTGAGTCCCCACTAGGGGAGAGAGCAGGGGAAGAAATGAAGTTAAATAAACCAAAGTTTTCTGGTAGGTTTCCCTATACCCTCCCAGTGGGATGGTGATCCGGAACTTATCCATTGTAGTCTCCTTGCACACATCCTGAAGAGGCGTGATGACATCACTTCCGGGATGCCATGCCAGCCTCAACGTCATGCCGTTCCCAACGGAGCACGACTTGCAGGGAGCACACCTGGCGTACACTTTCTCGGGTTGCCTGCCAGTGGCAGGTGATCGCAAGGGGCCTGCCACCTCCTAACGATTGCCACTGATCAATGGGTAACCAGGCAAATCACTGGGAGTTTGCCCGCCACCAGCGGGCGACTGGTAAACCTGTTGTCTGGAGAGGTTCTGCCCTGTGTCCAGAGGCCTGGAAGTTGGCAAAGCACGGCAGAGATTTCTTGACGCTGGCATCCCCTCCCCAGGGAAACTCATCTGCCACTGCCTCTCCTTTTTGCAAAAAAAAAAAGAAACGGTTGCTTTTGTTTGCAAGGGCTTTTAATTGGTTCAATCTGTACAAATTCCTCTGCCAACACTTGCCACTTTGTTTGGCTTTCTTCAGTTGGCGTTTAGTATTTTTTTATAATGGCCTGATTGTCGGATATTGTCTATTTTATGTTTACGTTGTACTTCAAACGGACTGTTTCAGTAAGCTCCTAGCATTTATTTGAGGACGGAAAGATTGGGGTGGGGGGTGGGGAATAAATATTTTAATAATAAAATTAGAGAAATAGAAGCTGCCTACTGGCCATATCTAACAACCCAATTGGGGCTCAATAAACTCCTATTTTCATTGCCTGCCTCAGACAGGAAAATCAGGGACTGGAGAAGAGATTGTCAAGTACCTGGCAAGCCAAAATACATGACTCGTGAGCCGCATTTGGCTCAGAGAGCTGCAGGTTGTTTTCACGGCCACCTGTCTTTTGGTCTGAATGAAGCCTCTGTTGAAACCTTTTACGGACCACACAGATTGGGTCTGTGGTCTTTGGGAGTTAGTTTGGGGAAGGAGCTCAATAGGGATGTAATGCCTGGACTCGAATCCCCCCTCCAAATCAGCCATTTCCTCCAGAGGAACTGACCGCTGGGTCCTGGATCTCCAGACCCCGCCTGGAGGATGGCAACCCTAATTGCAACTGAAACTATCCATGCTTGGGAATGCAGTTTGGCCTGTTGTGGAAACCATGAACTGTACATTTGCATTTGTTCCTAATTGTGTGCTCCCCCCTCCCAAACCATTGCAGGTCAGGAAAACAGATGGCTGAAATCTCCTTCTTGACACACGTCACAATTAATGATCAGAAAAGAAGAAGCCACTGTGTGACTGAGAACTGAGGAGAACTTGCAAGTTGTGTATGATGGTTACACTGCATAGGGTTGCCAGGTCGAGGTTGGGAAATTCCTGGAGTATTTGGGGGTGGAGCCCGGAGAGGGTGGGGTTTGGGGAGGGGAGGAGCTTCAGTGGGGTATAATGCCATACAGTGAACCTCCAAAGCAGCCATTTTCTCCAGAACTGATCTTTGTCTCCTAGAGATCAGTTGTGTAATTCCAGATCTCCAGCCTCCACCTGGAGGCTGGCAACCCTAGCTAGAGGATATAGAGTGCGGACTCCTCATACCCAGCATGTACTATGTAATGTGTGAAGAGGCAACCATGATCCTCGGTTATTTCATTCCTATAAGGTTGGATATGGGGCTAGTAGACCGGATGCCTGAATTGTACTATTTCCCCATCTGTATCCCGCATGCATATGTTGAGATTCCATGACACGCAGGTGCGTATTTGCTATTCTCTTTGTTTTGGATTCAGTCCTACTAGGCAGTGTGTGTATTGCTGGCTTATTTGTGCATATACGATAGAAGGCCCTCTGTCCCTTTCCTCCCATTTCCCACACAGCTTTTTGAGACTAAAGTAATCATCTTTTTCACGCAATGCATAGTTACCTTCTGGAACCCTCTGCCACATGATATAATGAGGCGATGGGCTTTCACTTCCATGTTTTTTTTAAAAAAGCTTCTAGACAAAGTTATAGAAGGTAGATCTTTCAGCTGCTATTGGTTATGATAGTTAAATGGAGCCTCCATGTTCAGGTGCAGTCATTGTCTTGATAGTAGGTCTGGGGAGAAGGGGTAACAATGGGGGAGAGTTATTGTCTCCATGCCTTGTTCCTAAAAGCTTCTGGCGGGTCTCTGCGCCAAGTGGAGCTAGGCAGACCTTTGATTTGACTCACAGCGGGACCGCAAGTGACGCCTGACACAGGTTGGACACTTGTCAGCTTCCCTCAAGTTTTGATGGGAAATGTAGGCAGCTTGGCGGAATGTTGGACAAGTGACAGTTGAAAAGTCCATTGGACAGCAGTCAGAGAGCGAAGCTGCGAGACCAGGATGCCTACATTTCCCATCAAAACTTGAGGGAAGCTGACTAGTGTCCAACCTGTGTCAGGCGTCACTTGTGGTCCCGCTCTCAGTGGGACCCTCCTTATGTTTTGTGGCTCCGAGCTCCCATTTGGGAGTGAGGAAAGTGTATAAGGAAAGTTGCAACAGCAGTGACAAAGCTAATTGCTCAGAAAAGAGCGCAAGTCTGATCAGGAGGAGTGGGGAGATCACCTGACCAGTTTTGGCCTATGATTATTCAGAGGCTACCTGATTGGTAGAACTGATCTCCCTGCAGTACTGTCTTTTGACCAGAGGTGGCGCACAGTCTGATTCCCTGCCCAGCATTCTCAAAGCTTGCTTGCTAAACCAGTCTATCTTATCTTATCTAATCTATTCTATTTATTTGTATCACACATTCCTCCCCAGGAGGGCTAACGACACCTTGCTATCTTCCACTTTATCCCCACAACACGCCTGTGAGGTAGGTTAGGCTGAGAGTGTGTGGTTGGTCTCACATCACCCAGTGAGCTTCCATGGCACAGTGGAGATTCGAACGCGGGTCTCCCAGATCCTACTCTGACACTACACCATGCTGGCTGTCTATCTAATTTTTATTCAATCCTTTCTGCTAGGAGCTCAGGGTAGTGTTTGTGGTTCTCCTACGATCCTGGATTTTATTATCCAAATCCTGAGAGTGGCTCAAAGTCCCTTCCTCTCTCACTGTAACGATTTCCTTCCCCGTTCTAGTCCTTCCTCAGAATTCCCTTGGTTCCTCCAAGACTTTTCTGAAGGAGTGTCTCAGCTTAGCCACGCTGCTGGTCTACAGGTAATATCAAACCTCGATCTGGTGCTGTCTAAATGAGCTTGGCATGGCTTACCTCCCCATTTCGCTCCTACCTTTGTACTACAATTAAATCAAGGCCAAAAATGCTCATGACTCCAGAGATACGTGTTCGGATCCCTAGCGTTATAACTCAGTTGCAAAGGGCAGGCATGAGAAGGGGTGTGTGTGCTCCTGTATGGATTGAGGTTGGGCCACTGGGGAAGAGGGAGTTTAACACTTCCCTTCATGCTGTTGCCCATATGGATAGGTACCTGTCTCCCCAGGGACTTCAAGCAGCCCGAGGGGGGACATTTACATTGGGGAAAGAGCATGCAGGAAAGAATTAACCCCTTGGCAACTGTAAGGAGAAAGCAGCCAGGCTCCCCTCTTTCCCAGTTGCATAGCCCTGATTGGTGTCAGGGCTATGAATGCTTTTCCAGCTTTGTTACATACCTGGCAATCTAAAGATGGAGCCCCCCTGTCCTTAATTACTTCTGGTTTGGCTCAAGCTAGAATTTGCTGCTGCATTTGAACTTGCAAGGTGGACTGGATTGTAACTTTCCAGAAGGTTTCCTGGTGAGCCGCTGCTGTGGAGGACCACTGGCAGTGAGTAGCAAGTTGAGACAAGGGGTCCCCTGGTTGAGCAAGCTTACACTCCTTTGCCACTGCAGCTCAGGTTCAAGCCAAGAAGATGCTGCGGTGCTGGCAGTACCGGACCGCTTGGCTGGGCTTGCTGCAGGGCGGTTCTAATGTCCCAGCCCGCTCCTGTGAACTGGCAACTGATGGTTTGTTCTTCCCCTCCAAACCAGGATGGCAAACCAGCTTAAAGCACAAGTCACTGATTCTTAGTGCATAAAGAGAAGGAAGGAAAACAGGGCTCATTCACGGAATAAAAAGTCGGATAAGCAACACCTGGCGCGCATGCGGACAGAGGCATGCCGTGCCATTGTTCTTGGCACCCAGGGCTGGATAAGTTAAACAGCAGAGGGACCAGTGGTGCAGATGAAGGCAACAAGGCACAGAGCTTATGCCCTTCATCTCCTCCCATACCCCTCAGCCAGGGCTTTTTTTCAGCAGGAACACAGTGGAACAGAGTTCCGGCACCTCTTAAAAATAGTCACATGGCCGGTGGCCCCGCCCCCTGATCTCCAGACAGAGGGAAGTTTAGATTGCCGGAGGGCAATCTAAATTCCCCTCTGTCTGGAGATCAGGGGGCGGGGCCACTGGCCATGTGACCATTTTCACCGAGGGCAATTTAAACTTTAAAAAACTCCCCCCCCTGTTCCAGCTGACCCAAAGTGACGTCATTGTGCGGTCCTGAGTTCCAGCACAACTTTTCCCAGAAAAAAAGCCCTGCCCTCAGCCACCTGTCAAATACAAGGCAAATCCCTGAGATGCTGCCAGTACCACTTCCAGCATGCATTTTTGGGCCAAATTCAAGCCTCGTCTCCCCCACCCCTTAGTTTTCCATCAGACCAACATCTTCACAAGTCGTTGGTGCATTCCCCCCCCCACAGCATGTGGCCCCCCAAAAGCGCTGCCTACCATGTGTCGGAATCAATCCACAGCCTCGAATCAGCATGACGATAGTTGTGCTTGCCACAACTGGAATTACAACTGATCTTCAGACTGTAGAGATCAGTTCCCCTGGAGAAAAGGGCTGCTTTGGAGGCTGGACTCTGTGGCGTTATACCAGGGGGGGCCAAACTTGCTTAATGTAAGAGCCACATAGAATAAACGTCAGATGTTTGAGAGCCACAAGACATGATGCACTGAAGTGACTTCAGATGAAGAGGAGGGTTTGGGGGAGTGTCCTGAAAGTGATGTCACAGGAAGGGGTGGGGTTTTGGTGCAGTATGCTGGAAGTGACATCATCGGAAGGGGTGGAGCTTAGGAAGAGCCATCACCTGACCTTTGACTTCGAAGTGACATCACAAAAATGACATCACATCCTTGCTCGGCTTCACCCCCAAAGTCCCCAGATATTTTCCAAGTCAGGCCTGGCAACCTCAACATTTTTATTGAAAATATGAAAGACATGGAAAGAAAGAAGAAAGGAAAAAAGGAAAAGGAAGGAAAGACATGGAAAGGAAAGAAAGGAGGAAAGGGAGGTAAGGGACAGGGCCGGATTGAGGGGGGCAGGGGGGGTAGTCTGCCCCCGGCGCCACCAGGGAGGGGGCGCCGGGAGCAGCTGCCAGGTGCCAGAGGGAACAGGCAGCAGCCCCCTGCGCCTTGCAGCCCCCCGCGCTGCCTTTTGCCTGCCCTGCAGGACAGGGGGCAGCCGGCTTGCCACGCACCCCCTGTCCTGCAGGTCAAGCTAAAGGCAGCGCGGGGGGCTGCGGGGCTGCCTGTGTCATTCACCTGCCCTGCAGGACAGGGGGCAGCCGGCCGCCCCCTGTCTTGCGGGGCAGGCAAAAGGCAGCGCGCGGGGCTGCAAGGCCGCCCGCGCCATTCGCCTGCGGGGAGGCGAATGGCACGGGCGGCTTCCCAGCCCCGCACGCTGCTTCCGCCATTCCACCCTGCGTGATGACGTCACCGAAGTGATGTCATCACGCAGTGCGAGGTGGTCGGCCTAGGGTTGCCCCGGGCATGGGCAACCCTAGATCCGGTGCTGGTAAGGGAGGGAAATAAACTTGACTAAAATAAAATGTACTCAGAGACCTCTGGGAGCCACACAATATGTCTAGAAGAGCCATATTTGGCTCCCAAGCCGCAGTTTGGCCACTTGCGTTATACCTTGCTGAAGGTATAACCCCACCCTCCCCAGGCACCACCCCCAAATCTCCAGGAATTTCCCAACCTGGAATTGGCAACCCTAGCCTGTGCAGGTACCTGCTTGGCTTTTGTGAGAGTGGATGTGTCGCATTGCCTCCCTCTGTATTCAGCATCCACTCGTTCTGACTCACTCTCTGATTAGGAGAAAGCATAAAATGCTATTTATTTAATTAGCGCTAAAGATTTCAGGCCTCGTTTGTTCCCCCAGCAGCATTAGGACATGTCACAGCCTTGGACTTTCTTCCCAGCGCCTGCTGACGTTGACGGAGTGGGGGAGATGTCTGGCGGAATCAATGCCGCGTGAATCATTCGGACTGGCACCAAGGAGCCTTGGGGGTCTGTTCTCAGCTTGAGACGGAGAGGGCAGGGTCTTGCGGCTCAAGCCATGCAGGGATGTATTTTGGGACTTCGTCGCATGTCAAAACCACCTTGCTGGATTACTGCATGATCCTCCTAATCCAACCGAGCCCAGCTAAATCCTTCTGAGTGGTCATGCAACAGATGGGGCTGCCCTTCCCCAGTTACCCACTGGCAATGACAGTCCGTAAGGTTGCTTGGGTCAGAGGGGAGAAAAGAGCAAGAGTCCAGTAGCACCTATAATTGCGTACTTGGTAAACTGCTCTGAGTCGGTGTTAACTTGTCCTGAAGGGTGGTATATAAGTCAAATGTTGTTATTGTTATTAGACTAACAAAATTTGTGGTAGGGTATGAGCTTCCGTGAGCCACGGCTCACTTCTTCTGATACAGCTAGATTGTGAGTCCATCTGTCCTTATATCTTGGAGAGTGGAGTGATTATAAATGCTGAATGACAACACCCAGTGAATGACAGTAGCCAGTGAATGACAATAGCTGGCATGATTGGATAGGGTGGGGTATGCAGAGGGGTAGTGGGTGTGGAGAAATCAGCACTGATTGATTGATTGATTGATTACATTTATAGCCTGCCCTCCCTGCAAGAAGTCTCAGGGTGGGTTACAGCAATATATAAATTACAACAAATAAAACAGTTGAACAATAAAATCACATCTCGACATAGCAGCATAAATTTCAGTATCCCAAATGGGGTGCCATTCCCCTTTCCCTGCATACTATACACAAGGGGAAAGAGGGAGGAGGTATGGTTGGTGAACTCCCCAACGCATGGGGGTGCAGATGGACCATTGGTAATGAGACAGGAAGCCTAGGTCTCGATTCAATCCAGGTGGATTGAGCTTTGTTATCAGTAGGGTCAGGGTGTAAAGGCACCTGCCCAGGGCCCAACCAGGACCTTAAACGGGCATTAAACAACATAATTACTACAAACGATATACTCTTTTCTGCATTGAATGTTTTTAGCATGGTAAATGAAAAGACTGACGACTTTGTCCTTGGAGGCTTAGTGAGGGCAGCTGGCCAGAAACAGCAGCACCGTTGCAAATTCTCTCATACGTTGTGCTTGCAGCAAAGCATAGTAAGTCAAAGCCTTTGTAGTTGGGTGGGAGGAAATTGGAAACGTGATATTAGATAGTAGCAGAGACCCATTTTTTAAAACAGTATTTTCAAGTAGGAGCCTGTGCTGGTTCAGAAATGTCTTTCTGTGATACTGATGACAACTGCATGATCCTATACAGATGACACACCTGGAATGGAGAAAATTGACCGGGGGGGGGGGGATTTATCTCTGCCTCTCCAGCAGTGGTTCCCACATTTGTGGCTTCTTGCCAGTGTTCAACAGGGCTCATGAGAAGAGACTGTGGGCTTTATCGTCTGGGATCTTGTTCAGTCAACATTACCCCTACCATCTACTTGAGTCCGTAGCTGAATACGTAGAAGGATTTAGGCTTCCAGCGGGGCCAAAAGGTCTTAGGCGTGGGCTACCCTAACCCAGTGGCCCTACCTGTCATAGGCTCACAAACTCTTCATTCCCATGCCCAAAACTGATCCATCATTTCTCCAGTGATTCATTCTTTCCAAGAATGGCAACACTGCATACTATATGTAAGCCCACGACGGTCATTAAATCCTACGTTTCATGACTCACGGGCCTTCGCCGGTTTATTCTAGGAAGATCGGGCTAAAATAACACATCAGAACAAATCAAAGCCTTGACACGCTCCATCCGTTTCTCAAACAGAAAAAGGCAGTTTTAGTTGGAGCTGGGGCGGAGATTCTTATTCTGCTGACTTCTCTTGGACTTCCAAACTTGGGAGCTGAGCACAGGATGTGGACAAAATCGAGAGGGTGCAGAGGAGAGTGATGAGGATGATCCGGGGTCTGGAGACTGAGAGCCAAGCTACAAGTGACGCCTTACACAGGTTGGACGCTTGTCAGCTTCCCTCAAGTTTTGATGGGAAATGTAGGCGTCCTGGTTTTACAGCTTGGCTCTCCATTACAGCTGCAAGACCAGGATGCCTACATTTCCCATCAAAACTTGAGGGAAGCTGACAAGCGTCCAACCTGTGCCCTAAGAGGAAAGGCTGAGGGCCTTGGGAATGTTTAGTTTGGAGAAGAGGAGGTTGAGGGGGGACATGATTGCTCTCTTTAAATATTTGAAAGGCTGTCATATGGAGGAGGGCAAGGAGCTGTTCCAGTTGGCAGCAGAGGATAGGACCTGAAGCAAACAGCTTAAATTACATGCAGAACGGTACCGGCTGGATATTAGGAAAAACTTTTTCACGGCCAGAGTAGTTCAAAGGTAGAATCAGCTGCCTAGGGAGGTGGTGAGCTCCCCTTCACTGGCAGTTTTCAAGAAGAGGCTGGATGAATACTTGTCAGAGATGCTTTAGGCTGATCCTGCACTGAGCAGGGGGTTGGTCTAGATGGTCTGTATGGCCCCTTCCAACTCTATGATTCTGTGATTCTAAGAACGGGACCACAAGTGACGCCTGACACAGGTTGGACACTTGTCTGCTTCCCTCAAGTTTTGATGGGAAATGTAGGCAGCTTGGCGGAATGTTGGACAAGTGACAGTTGAAAAGTCCATTGGACAGCAGTCGGAGAGCCAAGCTGCGAGACCAGGATGCCTACATTTCCCATCAAAACTTGAGGGAAGCTGACTAGTGTCCAACCTGTGTCAGGCGTCACTTGTGGTCCCGCTCTGAGATGCCACATGGGAAATCATCCTAGACTCAGTGGGTGTCGTTTGAGTGCCCTGCTGTAATGGGATACAACCCTCCAGCCCCCGCCCCCGCCCAGCCATGGATAGCTGCTGGATCTTGAAATAAATTGTGGAATCTGGGCAGACCTGAGAGGGTTGAACCCAGTTGTATTTTTGTAGGTAGCACTGGAAGGGTGGAACCCACAGCCTTGAGTCGGTTTGGAACAGACAACAGCCCCCCCCCCAAAAAATGCTGTGCTAGAGGAGAGTTTTGCGGATACCACGGACAGCTAAAAAGGCAAATAAGTGGATACTGGGTCAAATCAAGCCTGAATTCTCCCTAGAAGGTAAAATGACAAAACTGAGGATATCGTACTTTGGTCACATCATCAGAAGGCAAGATTCTCTAGAAAAGTTAATAATGCTAGGAAAAGTGGAAGGCAGTAGGAAAAGAGGAAGCCCTAAAAGGAGATGGCTTGACTCAATAAAAGAAGCCACGTCCTCCAGTTTGCAGGATCTGAGCAAGTCTATTAACGATAGGGTGTTTTGGAGGTCTTTCATTCATAGGGTCGCCATGGCTAAGAGGCGACTTGACGGCACATAACACACACAACAACAACAGCAATAATAATAAGGGGGGAATCAATTTGGGATTTTGCTTTTCTGGCAATAATCCCGAAGGCAAAAAAACCTGGCAAGACAGGTTGATTTCTAGTAACTGCAGATTTACCGCCATGCCAGTTGGCCCCTCGGAGTATTGCCATCTGCCTGGAACTGCAGTGGACGGAACATGTCAAGGACCTACCATATAAAATAGCTGATTGTATAGGCCTATCTGGACCTGGACAGAGTCACCCTAACTGGAACTAACATTGATCTCAAGTGCTGAAAACGTTGTCTGATGCTGACATGGGGCGATGGTTTGTGCTTTGGGTCTAAAAGCCAAAACGGAGGTGACCCCGAGAGATCCCTGAAACAGGCCTTCAAAGTGGGGATTATTTCATTATTAACATAGGCCGACAACATCAAAAATAGTTCTCTCTGGGTTTCTCAGCGGAGAAATTCCTCCAAGGTGTGTGCTTCTCAGACAGTCTCCTCTACACATGAAGTTGTTCTCTGCTGAATCAAGGCTGTTAGTCTCTCCTAGATTGCAGAGGGCTTTCATTTCACCTGCTAGACCAATACTAAAGAAAAGAAAAACTGGAGATTCCTGGGATTGAACCTGGACCTTTCTTCACACAGAGCAGCTCTTCTGCTAGTGAGTTATGGACCGAGTGTGGGCATGGCATAGAATCGTAGAATCTTAGGGCTGGAAGGGACTTCTGGGGTCATCTGGAAACTCACAGCTACCTCCCTCCCACACCCCGAGTGACCCCCTGCTCCATGCCCAGAAGATGGCAAAACACCACCAGGATCCCCAGCCAAAATGGCCTGGGGGAAATTGCTTCCTGACCCCAAGGTGCCAATCGGCATTACCCTGGGCATGTAAGAAGGGTCACGAGAACTCACCACTGATGTAACCCATTCTGCCCTCCCTCTCAAGATCTGCCCAGGTTCACAGAATCAGCATTGTTGTCAGATGGCCATCTAGCCTCTGCTTAAAAACCTCCAAGGAAGGAGAGTCCACCACCTCCCAAGAAAGCCTGCTCTAACTGTCAGGAAGTTTTCTTCCTCTTCATGTTTAGCTGAAAACTTTCGTGGCTGTAAATATGTACATCTCAACCAATTCCCATTTTTAAAGTTGAATTACAACTGGAGACGGAAAGGGGGGGAATTTGGATTGGGGTTACAAAGCCCTGGAAAGGGGAAAAAATAGACATCTCACTTTGTCTTCTAGGCGACAATTTTGGAGGGGTCAGATTTCATGAGCAAAACCATGGAGGGGGAGTTATTCCCCACACACACACACACGCACACACAAACACATCTCTGTTGGAAGCTGCCTTTAAAAATACTTGCAAGAGTTGTTCAAGGTTCTCCAAGAATCATGTCTGATTTCCTTCCTGGACCCAAGTACTACCTACAGGAGATTCAGAAGTCTGCGTCTTTTTCAGTACCATACAAGCATGGGAGGGCTAAGAAATCCCAGGCATAGATGTAGAATCATCATTTATTCTGAGCATCCAAAACCGTTCTTTTAAAAGGCAAGTTGCTAGTCCTCAAGGCTGTGAAACTAGAGCTAATGAGGGAGCAGACTGTTTGCCAGCCAGCCTATATTTTTTCCGAATTTCCTTTCCTTCTTTTTTTCCCCCTCCCTGTATTGCAGTATCATCCACAATCATTTAGTACCGTTTTAATGAATATATGATAATGAGATCAAAACTTCATGATATCGTATATTGTCGAGGAAAATTGTTTATTAATATGTTGATTATAGTTCTTCCTCTGTTTATTTATACAGCTAATTATAGCTATCTAATGCCAACACTGGAAAGGAAGGGTGGCAGGTGGAGGGAGAAACCCTTTGTGGGTGCCAAACTGGAGAGGAGGCAATTTGCAAAACAGCTGAGGCAATTTGCAACCCCGGGACACAGGGCGTAAGACTTTTTCTGCACTCTTTTCTAATAAAGACTGCTCTGCAGTACCCAGTTAATATTGTCTTTGACTTGCAACACCATTGGTGGTTTTTTTTGCCTTTTTAATTTTGACATTTGAACATCTTGGCCTGAAATTAATGTACTTTGAAAGCCTGATTCCATTTTTTGTAGGTATATGATATAAGGGCCCTGACTTGGATAGCCCAGGTGAGCCTGATCTCGTCAGAACTTAGAAGCTAAGCAGGGTTGGCTTTGGTCAGTAACTGGATGGGAGGCCTCCAGCGAAGACCAGGGTTGCAGAGGCAGTTAATGGCAAACCACCTCTATTCATCTCTTGCCAGGAAAACCCCACCAGGGGTCGCCATAAGTCAACTCTGACTTGAGGGTGCTCTTCAGCATGAGGAGCCGCCTTCATGCTGGAGGGTCAGATCAGCATTGTCTATCCTGACTGGCAATAGTTTGCCAGGGCTTGCCAACTCCAAGTGGGTATTCCCTGGAGATTTGGAGGGGGTCAGGCCTGGGAAGTGTGAGATTTGAGGAAGGGAGATATCTCAGCAGGGTATAAAGCCTTCAAAACAGCCATTTTCTCCAGGGAAACTGATTGCTGTCATCTGGAGATCAGTTGTAATCTCCAGGCCCCACCTGGAGATTGGCAACCATACCTGGTTATGGAGCAGTCTTAGCCATGGGACATCTGGGGCAGCTGCCCTGGGCCCTGATCTAGATGGGGCGCGTTGGTAGTATCCGCTGCCCTGCAGCCAGCTAAATCCTTTGCTGCAGTTTGTATGCACTGCCTGAGACCTATCTCCCCACAGTGCCTGAGTCATTCTGGAACCCCATCTCCGAGTTATGTTAAGGGCCCCAATCATTAAGATTACCCCTGCCAGGTACACAGGTGCACATAGAAATCAGAGGAGTTAGCCGTGTTAGTCTGTAGTGGCAAAATCAAAAAGAGTCCAGTAGCACCTTTAAGACTAACCAATTTTATTTTATTGTAGCATAAGCTTTCGAGAATCAAGTTCTCTTCATCAGATGCCTGATCTGATTCGGATCAGGCATCTGATGAAGAGAACTTGATTCTCGAAAGCTTATGCTACAATAAAATAAAATTGGTTAGTCTTAAAGGTGCTACTGGACTCTTTTTGACATAGAAATCAGAGATCCCTTTTGAAAACCTGAGATACCAGGAAATGAAGCTGACCAGACCTGTGCAAAATATGAACCTTGTGTCCTCTCCTTGGGAGGAAAGGCAGCATGGTATAGTCCAATCTCATCAGAAACTAAGTAGGGTCAGTACTTGGAATGGGAAATCTCCCAGGGAGACTCTGTAGAGGAAGGCATTAGCAAACTACCTTTGCTTCTCACTTGCCCTGAAATCCACTTTCTGCATTCACCATAAGCTGGTTGCAACTTGACAGCACATGTGTACATTCGTATCCTTTTGCAGTAAGAAACAGCGTTATGTTTCCTGCCAGACCACACCTTTCCTTTGAATAATAAAGTGGACTTCAGCAGGTGGATTAATATCTCTAGTACGGACATCGGTCATAATTCCAGAACTCCAGGCCTCACCTGGAGGTTGGCATCCCTGCTTTCAGCATGCCACCACATGCCCTCTCCCCCAATGGTGTTGTTATGAGGATAAAATTGAGGCAAGGAGAATGATGTAAGCAGCTTTGAGTCTCCATTGGGCAGAAAAGCAGGGTATAAATGTATAAATAAATGTTGAGTTTGGAGGGACTTGCTCTCAAATACTTATATGGTATGGAAGATTTATGGTGACTTTGCAATATATGGTAGCATGTTTTCAAATGTGCACATGGAGAAGGCATTAGTGGGGCACATAACTAAGCACGTGGGTCCAGCGTGTTGCTGTCTGCCCTGCCGCACAGCTGCTTGCTGAAAGCCATAGACAGTACCAGCTTGTATAAACAAGTAAAATAAATTGTCCTAATTCTTTTGTTTGCTTGCTTGCTTTGTTTTGTTTTGTTTGGTGGCTGTTGTGGGTTCCAAGTCCATATATCAAGGCATTTCAAGGACTGGCGTAGGTTTTTCACACTCGAGGGCAACCATTTCAGAATAAGAATCTTGTAGAACAAGTGGAACATCTTTCTCCAGCTGTATTTTTGGCATCTGCTCCATTCACAAGAAGGATATGCAAAGTATGTTAATGACATGCAACAAAAATATGCAAATTAATGGCTACACTCCTTTGTGAAATATGTGGCTTTCCGTACTGAGCAATTTGCCAATCTTGGTTTAGAGAAGGATGCAGAGAGGCCAGAGATAGAGAATTTGAGAATCAATGCCAGAAAGAGAGATAAATAGGGGGTTATATGGAGGGATATAAAAGTAACTTGCTTGGCAATAAGTTCACAACTGGCAAAAAAGAGTACTTCACACACAATGTAAAATTAATATGTGGAACTCATTCCCACAAAGAGGTCGTAATGAGCTCTTGCTTAGCTTGCTTTCTCTATGTATGCATGCATGTATGCACGTATGTATAACAACTGTTGATTTATATACCGCCCTTCAGGACAACTTAATGCCTACTCAGAGCAGTTTACAAAGTGTGTTATTATTATTCTAACAATTATCACCAAGTATGTGTGTGTGTATGTATGTATGTATGTATGTATGTATGTAATATTTCTCCCTCTCTGCAAAGGCTCCCAACAGCTTGCTTACCACCAGAAGTACAAGCATAACAGATTGAAGATAATGCAATATTAAAAGCCTCAAATAAACATGCAAACAAGGCACTACTTCCTAACCACAATAATTCAATCAAACAAGGACACAGACCAGAGAATAACACAATCAGCAGCAACAATAAGATGTTCTCTCTGCCAGCTTCCGCAGAAGGCCATTGGAAAAGGACGGCCTGTACTAAAACATTAGGCAAATGGATGGAGGAGAGCTCTATACGAATGGCTATTAGCGAAAGGGAGCTTCGGTGTTCGGGGACAGTAAACCTCTGCTTAAGATGCTGGGGGGTGGGGGGGGGAGATGTAACAGTAACACCTTCATACCTGGCCTGTAGTTAGGGTTGCCAGCCTCCAGGTGGTGGCCTCCAGGAGAATTACAACTCATCTCCAGATGAACAGAGATCAGTTGCCCCGGAGAAAATGGCTGCTTTGCAGGGTGGTATTATTCCATTTCTGAGGCCCTTCCCCTCTTCAAACCCCACCCTCTCCAGGCTCCACCCCCCAAAATCTCCAGGAATTTCCCAGCCTGGAAACCCTACCTGTAGATATCTTCCTGGCTATCACTGATTGAAGAATGCTATGTTTCGAGACTTCAGATTGCTGCTGTCAGTCAGCAAATACTGACCCTTGCTAGACCAAGGGTCTGCCTTAGGGCTTCATGCATACATACGGACTTTGGGTCTCATCAAGGGACTCATTCTCAACCTAATCGAGAGCCAGTTTGGTGTAGTGGTTAAGAGTGCAGGACTCTAATCTGGAGAACCGGGTTTGATTCCTCACTCCGCTTATAGCCAGCTGGGTGACCTTGGGCTAGTCACAGCTTCTAGCTCTCTCAGCCCCACCCACCTCACATAGGTGTTTCATTGTGGGGATAATAATAACATACTTTGTAAACCGCTCTGAATGGGAGTTAAGTCATCCTCAAGGGCGGTATATAAATTGAATGTTGTTGTTGTTGTTGCTTTACCTTGTACGAGTCACACTCTCTCAGTCTAATCCACCCTCCTGGTCTCTTGCAAGGCTGCGATGTCACTTTGATTTCCTTGATACATTGATGGATGTATACATTCAGCGGGAGATCTGGTTTGTTTTGGCTTTCGTGGATCATATTCTAGGCTTTCAGGGAGAGGTAACAATTTGCCAAGCCTAACCAAAATATTGCGGTGTATATATGTGTGTGTTCGTGTGCTCACATACACTCAAGAATAGTCTGCAAAGCACTGTTTGCCCTTCTCTAAAGGCCAGGGATTCTTTCAGACCCCCGGATACTGTCTGAATGATGGCAGATATCAACGGAGGCGCAGAGACACAAAATGAAAGCGCGCACCCGATCGATGATACGATGATATATCAGATGAGGATGGATGGATAAAGATAGAGACTGGATAACGGAGGGAGAGATAAAAGAGTAGGTCTCTGGTCATCCACTGCTTTTTAACAGGGGCTATATTTTGAATACAGCCAGAGCATGAAAGGTTTTCTCGCTGACTCTTTCCCAGTTCAAGAGGCAAACCAAACTTAGTTACAGAGAAGAGCAAGAGTCTAGTAGTACCTACAAGACTAACAAAATTAGCGGTAGGGTATGAGTTTTTGTGAGTCACAGCTCACTTCTTCAGATGCAGGTAGAATGTGAGTCCATCTGTCCTTATATAATAATAATAACTGTACTTATATACCACTGTTCTGGACAGATTAGTGCCTTACCCAGAAGGGTGAACAAGTTAGTTATTATCCCCACAATGCTGTTAGGGAGCTGGGGCTGAGAGGAGTGGCTTACCCAAGGCCACCTACTGAGCTGATGGCAGTAGCGGGATTCGAACCAGTAGAGTGCTGATTCACCGCTGAACCACTTAACCACTACAGCAGCTCTCCATATCTTGGAGAGTAGAGTGATTTCAAACGCTGAATGACAATAGCAGGCATGATTGGATAGGGTGTAGGGTTGCCAGCCTCCAGGTAGTGGCGGGAGATCTCCTGGAATTACAACTCATCTCCAGGTCACAGAGATCAGTTCACCTGGAGAAATGGCTACTTTGGGGTGGTGGACTCTATGGAATCATGCCATGCCACGGTCCTTTCCCTCCCCAAACCCCATTTTCTCCAGGTTTCTCCAGGTTTCAGCCCCCGGATCTCCAGGAATTTCCCAACTTGGAACTGGCAACCCTATTAGGGTGCGATGTGCAGAGAGGTAGTGGGTGTGGAGAAATCAGCATGGGTGATGAGAGAGAAAGCCTAGGTCTTGATTCAGTCCAGGTGGGTACCTTGTCTTGAGCTTCCTTATGAGTTGCAATTCAGCAGTCTCTCTAGTCGCCTCCTGAAATTCCTCTGCAGGATAATGGCTACTTTTAGGTCAGCACTGAAAGTCCTGGAAGGTTAAAATGTCCTCCCACTAGTTACAGAGAGGAAGCCATGTTGTTCAGCTGCAACAAAAAGTTAGCCCACTACATATATACACACACACACACCGCCAGACGGCCTGGGTGTCTCCTGCCAAGTGTGCCGTCCTTTGCAGAGGTGGGGCAGAGGGAGCCAGGCCAGGATTGTTACTTGGGGAACATTTTTGATACTTCTGGCACCCCTAGGCATTTGCCTGGCTACTGGACAGGCTGCCCTTGTTTGTGGCAATTTGAATGTCCAATAATGTATTATTCCAGAATATTAGATTAGACCTCACTCCTGCAGATGCTGTGAGTGATTTATCACCCTGCAGACCCTGATGGAGGTGGGAGGACAACCAGCACGGTCAGGAAGTTTGGAAAGTATGGAGTGAAATACAATTCTGGGAAACTCACGTATCATCAGGAGATTCCTCACTAAGCTACTTCTCACCTGGAATGAGTAGAGAGTCAAAGGCAAATGGGCTCTCTAGCCCCCTCTGCCTGAGTAAGAATAACAACTAGGGCACCAGGTAGGGCCTGGAGTCTCCCCAAAATACAACAGATATCCAGACGGCAAGATTCAGGTCCACTAGCACCTTAAAGTCCAACCTGATTTCCTGGATTTCAGTCCAGTGGCTCCTTAGAGACCAACAAGATTCTAAGACTCTTGAAAGTTCACGCCCTGAAAATATTGTTGGTCTCTAAGGCGCCGCTGGACTCAAATCCTGCTGTTCTACTGCAGACCGACACGACTATCCACCTAGATTTCCAGAGTTCACTTCCCCCTGGGAGGAAATGGCTGCTTTGGAGGGTGGGCTCTATGGCATTATACCCTGCTGAGGTCCCTCCTCAAACCCCGCCCTTCCCAGGCTCCGCCCCAACCCTCCAGGAACTTCCCAGCCTGGTGTTGGCAACCTTAATAGCAACATATCTTCTGGAAATGTCACGTTGCTTTAATGGTAGAGCACCTGCTTCTTACCAACCTACACTCCCACCCATATTTATTCCACCTGTCTTCTAAGGAGTTGATAGTCGTCCTCTCCTCCTTTTTCATCCTCACAACAACCTTGTGAGGTAGGTTAGGCTTAGAGAAAGTGCCTGGTTCAAGGCGCTCTATTGAACTTCCAAGGCAGAGCAGAGGCCTGAACCCAGGCCCTAGTCCAACGTTCTGTTGACACTGGATCTCTGTAAGTATTCAGAAAAGCCCCGCCTTCAACCTGTCTCCATTTGTAAAGGACTTGGATGTGAATGGCCCTTTTTGAAACCCGAAGAGCTTCTGCCAGACAATCCTGGACTAGTTGTGGAGGGTTGCCAGCTCCAGTTTGGAAAATCCCTGGAGATTTGGGGGGGTGGAGCCTGGAGAGGGCAGCGTTGGGGGTAGAGTGCCCTCTAATGCCATAGAATCCACCCTCCAAAGCAGCCATTTTTTCCAGGGAAACCAATCTCTCTGGCCTGAAGATCAATTGTAATCCCGGGAGGTCTCCGGCCACCACCACGTGGAGCTTGGGGAGGGAGGGCAGGGACCTAAGCAAGATAGAACGCTGTACAGTCCACCCTCTAAAGCACCCATTTTCTCCGGGGGAACTTATCTCTGTCATCAGTTCTTATTCCTGGAGATCTCCAGACCCCACCTGGAGACTGGCAACCCTAGAAGGGCCTGACATTGAAGCAACTAAAGCGATGCCACGGGCAACTACCTCTGCTGCTCTCAGGTACCAGCTGCCATCAGGGAAAATGAATTAGGGGAGGATTTTGCTCCAACCCCTGTCACTCCCGGGGAGCGGGAAGCTGGAGTCTGAGAGTTCTTTGTGCTGCAATTCCGTGAGAGAAAAAGTTGCCAAGGTGCACCATGAGAGACAGCTTGGGATCAGGACCCGATGCAGGGATGGTTGCCAATCGTTAGCGTAGCTAGATGGCTTTTTGGCACATTTCCCTCGGCTGTTTGTAGCAGGAGGCTTTGCTTAGAGGCCTCCGCTCCGATGCCGCTCTCCCTCCACCTGGCTGTCTTCCTGGGGACCCAGGCCCCCTCCTGCTCCCCTCCTCCCCGAGGCAGGCCAGATGGAAAGATGCGACTCCTGCAGCGGCTTTGTAATGTGGATAGATGCGGGCGGTCCAAAGAGCTTCCGTCTGAGCATCACCCAAGGAACGAGGGTCAAATCTTCAGCAGAGCATGGTGCGCAGGCCAATTTGTAATTGTACGGACTCTCGGTGTGCCGGGCCTGCGCAAGCAGCACAGTGCTGCAGGGTCCTTCAGGATCTTTGATTTGTTATTGCAGTCTCCTGTCTTTTTTGCCCTAGGTCTGGAGGAGGCCAGTTGCTTATTGTCTCGCCTTGTGGTAGCGGAGCTTTGTCACTGTAAGAGGACTGGGACGGTTATTTTGCAAGCCGAGGAGTCTCGCGTTTCTGCCCCGTTTTCTACCACAGGTTCTCCTGGGACTATTGATTTGTTGTTGCGAGGCATTATTTACACTGGATGGCATTTGTAGAATCCCTGGGCTCCGTCTGTCTCTTGTTCTCTCCATCTATCACTCGGTGTACCACCCCCCCTTCCCTTCCCTTGTCGTGTTTGTCTGTCATCCTGTGACTCTTCCAGCTCCATGCTAAATGCTCCCAGTTCCCGTAACTGTCGGTGGAATAACACACCCCTCCCATTCTAAAATTGCTGCAGAGCTGGAAAAATACCAAGTTATTTGGGATCTTAGGAACTTGGAACCTGGAATATGATTTTCAAACTGGGTCATTTGTCTCTTTCTCTTTCTCCTCCTCGCGTCCTCCATATTTTCCACCATCCATTACATCCACCTGGATGGTTTAAATATGAATTTGCCCTTGAGAGGGGCTGTAGCATTGTGGTGAAGGCTGCGAGTCAAGAAAGTTCGTGGTTCAGTTCTCAGCCGCATGCTCCGTACTAGGGCTCAATTCAGACATTGTAAACCTGGTTTATTGGCGGCTGTGTGCGCTGCCTTCTTCCTCCCCAGAACAACACACAAAAGTTCCAAACAGAGTTTTCAACCATCTTCCATTTGTCACGCTGTTCAAATGTGGGTGTCTTCATCAGGTGAGGCTCGTTTTTCTCTCAGTAACTTTTTAGTGCATCCACACACACATGAGTTGCTTCCACAGAGGGGTGTGAAAGCAGGCCTCAGCCACAGCGCCAGTGGCTCAGTAACAGGTGGGGGAAGTGTCCACATGCAAGCTCCCCTGTGGCCATTCTGAACATTTCCTTTAGAACCGGAGAAAAACGGTTTTGGGTTTTCTGTGGCTCAAAAGGGGAAGTCCTAGGAACGCCTCAAGTCTAGCACAGTGTCATGTGAATGTTCCGCTTCAATGCATGGGCTTCACACTTTCCATTTGAGCCAAAATCCCTATATGGAAGCATCCAGGGGTGGATTTTGTGCTCCTCTAACCTCAGAGCCAAGCTACAAGTGACACCTGACACAGGTTGGACACTTGTCAGCTTCCCTCAAGTTTTGATGGGAAATGTAGACATGTAGACTTGCAGCTGTAATGGAGAGCCAAGCTGTAAAACCAGGATGCCTACATTTCCCATCAAAACTTGAGGGAAGCTGACAAGCGTCCAACCTGTGTAAGGCGTCACTTGTAGATTGGCTCTCAGTTTGTTAAGGTGCCTGTCTTCAGCTACAGTGATGAATTGGAGCTAGTTGAAGATTTCACTCCTCAGTGTACTGTTGGAATGAAAAGGGAATGTATGGTGGAAAGTGCCATCAAGTCAAAGCTGACATATGCTGATCCCTGCTGGGGTTTTCAAGGCAAGAGACTAACAGAGGTGGTTTGCCATTGCCTGCCTGGGCAACCTTGGTGTTCCTTGGAAGTCGCCCATTCAATGACTAATCGAGGCTGACCCTGATTAGTTTCCGAGAACTGACAAGCAGGGCTTTTTTCCGGCCAGAACGCAGCAGAATGGCGTTCTGGCACCTCTTAAAAATGCCCATGTGACTGGTGGGTATTTGGGCCCAAAGCAGCTAGGATCGGGCTGCTGCCAGGCGGGGAAGGGTTCTCCTGTGCGGCAGCAGCCCGTTCCAGGCCGATTCAGGCTGATCTGGGCTGTTTTGGCCATTTGGGGCCATTTTGGCCCAACTTGGGCCTGAAACGGCGGGCCACTGCTAGGCGGGGGAAGGTTCCCCACCCGGCAGCAGCCGGTTCCAGGCCAATTCGGGCCTGATCCAGGCCCATTTTGGCCTAATACAGGCCTAAAATGGCCCGGATCAGGCTGCTGCCAGGCGGGGGAGGGTTCTCCCTCATGGCAGCTAGGGTTGCCAGCTCCAAGTTGGGAAATTCCTGGAGATCTGGGGGGTGAAACCTGGAGAAACCTGGAGAAAGTGGGGTTTGGGTAGGGAAAGGACCTTTGCATGGCATAATTCCATAGAGTCCACCTCCCAAAGTAGCCATTTTCTCTAGGAGAACTGATCTCTGTGGCCTGGAGACCAGTTGTAATTCCGGGAGATCTCCAGCCACTACCTGGAGGCCGGCGACTCTAATGGCAGTGGTGCCTTCCAGGCTGATTTGGGCCGAAATCAGGCCCCCTGTGGAGCGTGGGAGCACTCCCAGGGAGGCCATGGCCTGCATGATGACATCAGTTCCTGGAAGTGATAACATCATGTGGTCCCATGAGCATGCGCGCATGGTACCCAATGAGTTCCACCACCTCTTTTCCCAGAAAAAAAGCCCTGCTGACGAGACTGGGCTTGCCTGACATATCCAGGTCAGAGCTGGAAAGTGAATAAGGAGGCAGAAATGGCTGACAAGCTAGTGTTGCCAACTTCCAGGTGGGGCATGGAGTTCTCATGGAATTACAGCTGATTTCCAGACTGCAGAAAATGGCTGCTCTACAGAGTGGAATCTATGCTATAACAGAGCCTAAGTGAAATCCCTTCCCAAATCTCCTCCTCTACAGGTACCACCTCAAATCTCCAGACATTTCCCAGGCTGGAGCTGTCAACCCTGTGACCAGCAAGTTTGTGACTTTCACAAACAAATGCTGGCTTGTTTATAAACAAAATCCATGAATTTCTTTTTATCAGGGCTTTTTTCTGGGAAAAGAGGTGGTGGAACACAGTTGGGTTGCCCTTGGAGAAAATGGTCACATGGCTGGTGGCCCCGCCCCCTGATCTGCAGACAGAGGGGAGCTTAGATTGCCTGAGTGGCACGGGGCCACCAGCCATGTGACCATTTTCAAGAGGTTCTGGAACTCCATTCCACCACGTTCCAGCTGAAAAAAAGCCCTGCTTTTTATTAAGACCAACTGGAAAGACACCCAACAGCGAGCAAGCTTTTGAGTTCTGTGTAAATTAGGTGAAGAATTCCACAGGCTTTTAAAATTTGTATGATGTTAGCTATTATTTCAGTTAGATTTAATAAAAGGGGTGGTGCGGCTTTTGGTTTGGGGTTATATTTTTGGAGCAATGTGGCTACAACCTCTTTTTAAAAATTCTTTCATGTTTGATATTTCTGATGGCAAAACATTAAGAACAGTAAACACAAAAACAATTTTAAAAAACCAAAAAAGTAGTTAGTCAATATAAGTATTCCAATGGCTTCTAATAACCAGGCATTTTCTTGTACCTCGAAGGCTAAGAAATTTTTATTCCAGCACGAGTGTTCATGGAGCTGGTTTGTAGCTCATCTGAGAAAGTGGGCTCTAGAGCACAAAAATTGTGTGCGGGAATAAAATTTTGTTAGATCTTCGAAAGAACATCAGAAGGAGACTCTGTGAAATTGCTGAACTGGGATTTTAATTGAGAGGTTCCACGCTCTCTCTTTCTCCTTCCTGCCAGGTTGAAATGAGATTTTTTCCCCTTGCGCTAGAAATGTTAACCATTTCAGTAGCCCCCCCTTCTTTTATGGATGTTAACTAGTTGCAATAATAGAATCATAGTATTGGAAGGTACCTCCAGGGGCATCTAGTCAAACCCCTTGCACAGTTAGGGTTGCCAGCTCTCAGCAGGGAAATTCCTAGTTTTTTGGGGGGTAGAACCTGGAGAGGGAGGGGTTTGGAGAGGGGAGGCACCTCAGCTGGTTATAATGCCCTAGAGTCCACCTTCCAAGGCAGCCATTTTCTCCAGGGGAACTGATCTCTGCTGCCTGGAGATGAGTTGTAATTCTGGGAGATCTCCAGCCGCCACCTGGAGGCTGGCAACCCTATGCACAATGCAAGAAATTCACAACTACCCCCCCACACCCCCTCAGTGACCCCTGCTCCATGCCCCAAGATGGCAAAACACTGTCAAGATCCCTAGCCCAACTGGCCAGGGGGAAATTGCTTCCTGCCCCAAAAGTGGTGATCGACATTACCCTGGGCATGTAAGAAGGGGCCACACGAGAACTATGCACTGATATAACCCTTCCTGCCCTCTCCTCTCCTGAACTGCCCAGATTCACAGAATCAGCGTTGCTGATCATAACTGGTGAATGATCGCTGTCTTTTTCTTGATGAGATTTGGATATTATTTTATTACCATTCAGTGTGCAGTCTCCTGCACTTCAGATGTCTTAAGTAGGGTTGCCAGCTCCAAGTGGAGCCTGGAGAGGGCAGGGTCTGGGGGGAAGGATCTCAGTGGGGTTAAATGCCCTAGAGTTCACCCTCCAAAACAGCCATTTTCTCCAGGGGAACTGATCTCTGTCATCTGGAGATCAGTTGTAATTCCAGGAGATCTTCAGCCAACAACTGGAAGTTGGCAACCCTAACCTGCTTTAGGGAGATTGCTTCACAGTCTCCACGTCTCTCCTCCACCTGTAGCTCTACGAAGCACTGCCTGACCTGCAGACTGCAGGCAGTGCTTGCTATATACCATGCAATCCTACACAGAGTTACTTTGGACTAAGCCCACTGATTTCAACAGCCAGAGGGTGGAGTAATTCTGCATAGGATTGCCTTGATGGAGAGTGACATACAGGTTTTATATATGTATTTAAATCTATTTATATAGAGCACATTTGCACTGTTAAGTCTTTTTAATTATGATTGGTGTTTGCCCCAGGGTTTATTTTTAGAGTCAGGGCTGTGCTTGGAACGGAGCAAATAAGAATCAAGCAGAGAAGGACTCTGAGCATTGGCAAAGGGCCTTCCCTTCCTTGCCAATCACAGCCATATCTCACTGGTCTGTGGAGCCGTTCAGAGGCAAAAAGACGCCCAGGATCAGT
Source organism: Eublepharis macularius (assembly GCF_028583425.1). Classification (NCBI taxonomy): domain Eukaryota; kingdom Metazoa; phylum Chordata; class Lepidosauria; order Squamata; family Eublepharidae; genus Eublepharis; species Eublepharis macularius. Next base: position 48,335,912 of record NC_072804.1, on the reverse strand, counting down.
GGCAGGGCAGGGTCACCTCTCCTGGGAAGAGTTTCCTAAGACGGATTTGGGCTGTCAGGAAGGGACTGCAGGTGGTTTGTGGTTTATGTATTTATGCTTTCCGACGGGGTTTGCACCTGCAGTTTGGGAAATTCCTGGAGATTTGGGGGGGGGGGTGCAGAGCAGAGTTTGAGAACGGGATGGGAGCAGAGATGTGATGCCTGCCAAAGCTGCCATACCCTCCAGGAGAACAATCTCTACAGTCTAATTCCAGGAGAACTCCAGGTGCCGCTGGAAATTGACATCCCCACTGCCGGTCTGAAGAAACAATGCTAACCTATACGCAGGGGTCATTGGGTAGAAAAAGAGCTGGAGGAACTCATTAGCATAACTCATTAGGACAACTCATTAGCATATGCCACACCTCCTGTCATCACCAGAAGTGTGTCACTAGCATAACTGATTTGCATATGCCACATCTCCTGACATCACCTATCCTGGCTGTTTTGGACCCAATCCTGGCCATTCAAGACCAAAATTGGGCCCAAAATGGCAAAAAGGGGGCTGAAAATGTCCGGAAAGGGGCCCAAAATGGTCAGGATCAGGCCGCTGCTGAGCGGGAGAGAGATCCAGCACCTGTCAGAGGCCCTATCCGGGCCATTTTGGCCCCAATCCAGGCTGAAACAGGCCCAAAATGGCCGAGAGTCAGGTGCGCAGGGCCACCTGACATGTGACCTCTTTGGGGAACTGCTGGAACTGTGTTCCAGCGCATTCCCCCTCAAAATGAGCCATGCCTATATGAAACAATAGTTTGATTCAGTGGAAAGCAGAATAATCCGGTAAAATGCCAATTCAAATTTCCCTCCCTTCCCTAAATTCCGCCCTCCTCAGGCTCCACCCCCAAATCTCCTGGAATTTCCCAGCCTGTGGGCAACTCAACCAAGGGTGTTCATTCAGCCCACCAAACTAATAATCATTAATATTAATATTAATCAATGTGTGTTTATAAAATTAAGACTTGTTGCCTTTTCATAATTTACAGTACATATGGCACAACTGAGTTACATCATGTATGGTAGATCTGGCCATCATAACAAACACTTCTGTTATGGAAGTAGAGGGAGGTCCCCCCAGCATGTGTACACACACACAAACACACACACAATCTCTCCATCACAGCCACAGAGCTCTCAGCATATAACCTTCCCCCAAGGCACCTCGCTTTGACACCTGTGGTGTTAAAACCTCAGGATCTCCAAAGGGCTAGGTTGCCAGTCTCAAGGCATAGTCTGGAGATCTCCCAGAATTACAACTGATCTCCAGACAAAACAAATCAGTTCCCCTGGACAAAATGGCTGATTTGGAGGGTGGACTCTGGCATTAACCCCCCCCCTAGGCTCCACTCCCCAAATCTCCAGGAATTTCTCAACCCAGACTTGGCAACCCTACCGGGTAGACAGACTTGCACGTGGTCAGAGATTATGGGCTGCAGCTTGCATGTGCTGCAGAGTCTTTCTTTCTTTTCCATGTGGCTACAGTTTTGCAGCCCCCCTCCCACTTCTCCAAACCCTCCTTCCTCCAGTCTCTTAGGTTTGCAAGACACAGAGAGACAAGTAATCATTTGAAAACCTGTTTTTTGAGAACCAAATATTTAAATAACTGTACACATCTGTACAGGGCCGGGGGGATGGATCCAGACAACACTTGTGGGGATTGACCTGATTTATTTGGCCTGCAGAATCCTTTGCAGAGAATTTATCGAGGCAGGAAACAAACCTTGGCTTTGAACCAAGGCATGTGAGCGAGGTGCTTTGGGGGAAGGTTATATGCTGGGAGCTCTGTGGCTGTGATGGAGAGATTGTGTGTGTGTGTTTGTGTGTGTGTGTGTGTGCACACGCTGGGGGACCTCCCTCTACTTCCATTTCTCACCTCCCTTTGCCAACACTGCAGCCCTGGATGCAGCTTCCTTATCTCTGGCTCTAACTAATCCATTCCCCACCCCCACCCCCCCATGCTTCCTTCTGCTGCCTCTGCATTTTCCACCTGGCTGCTTCCTCCTCTTTTTCTGCATCTTGGTGCTGGGCGGGTGAATTCGGCGCATTGTCACGATGGGGCAGATGTTTCCCCCCAGCTGACCCATGCAAGCAACGGCTGCATCTCTGCACCCACTACCTGGAAACAAGCCACCCCCAAAGCTGATGAGACGCTTTGGGGGAAATTGCAGAGAGGGGCAGCGACTGCTTAGAAGCTCGCAAGCACATACATACGGGCAGGGCTTTTTTTCTGGGAAAAGAGTTGATGGAACTCAGTGGGTCGCCCTCGGAGAAAATGGTCACATGGCTGGTGGCCCCGCCCCCTGCTCTCCAGACAGAGGGGAGTTTAGATTGCTCTCGAGGCAATCTCAACTCCCCTCTGTCTGGAGATCAGGGGGCGGGGCCACCAGCCATGTGACCATTTTCAAGAGGTTCCGGAACTCCATTCCACCGCGTTCCAGCTGAAAAAAAGCCCTGCACATGGGGGGGGGGGGGTTAGTTATCAATCTATTTTTCAGGATGAGTACCCCCCCCCGAAAAAAACTGGCTTGTGATAGGAGGATTCAAGTTCAGTGGCAACTCAGAGAACAACAAGATTTTCAGGATGTAAGCTTTCGAGTGTCAGAGCTCCCTTCTTCAGAACTGCAGGATTTGGGTCTAATGGCACCTTAGAGATCAATAAGATTTTCAGGGTGTAAGCTTTTGTGAGTCAGAGCTCCCTTCTTCAGACCTGCAGGATGTGGGCCCCATGTAGGGTTACCAGCCTCCAGGTAGTAGCCAGAGATCTCCCAGAATTACAACTGGTCTCCAGGCCACGGAGATCAGTTCATCTGGAGAAAATGGCTACTTCTGGGGCGGACTCTATGGAATTATGCCATGCCAAGGTCCTTTTGCTCCCCAAACCCCACTTGCTCCAGGTTTCTCCAGGTTCACTCCCCAGATCTCCAGGAACTTCCCAATTTCAAGCTGGCAACCGTAACCCAGCGGCACCTCAGAGACCAACAAGATATTGCAGGTGTAAGCTCTCGAGAGTCACAGCTCCCTTCTTCAGCCTTTGTGATGTTAATTTGGGAGAGAGATCAAAGATTGAGAACATTATTTGAACAAATCCAGAAGCCATAGTGGGATCATGCCTTTATTAGGACAGCAAACATCCCAGAGCAGTGAGCAAGCTTCTGAGTTCACCAGAACCCTTCTTCTGGCTGGATGCGCAATTAAAGGCCGGCGAGAGAAATGCTTGGGGGAATAACAGTGAGTCCGAGTCTGTAGAAAATGAACAGCTTTTAAACAGAGCAGCGTAAACGGGATGAAGAATTTGGTTAGTTCTTGAAGGGTGCAAAAAAGATATCCAGTTTTACCAAAGGCCACTGGGATAAAGACTCAGGGGCAGCTCTTCCTTGGAAATGATAAAAGCCGGCAGTAATTCAGATCCACCTCCAGAGCTGATTGGAACACAGCGGTCCCTTGTAAAGCATGGTGCTGAAATAAGAAAAACACGATAGTCATCTATTTGCAAAGCTGGAGGCTAGTTCTAGGTGGCATGCCAACACAACAAACCTGCAGTCCCCGTTTTTATTCCCTAGATACCAAAAAGTCTTGCATCGTCGTCTTGCCTTTCGTGGGCAAGAACGAAGTGGTTTGCTCACACTGCAGAGAAGCCACTGTGGATGAAGCTGCCTTATGCTGAACCAAGTCTAGGGTTGCCAGCTCCAAGTTGGGAAATTCCTGGAGATCTGGGGGGTGAAACCGAAGAAACCTGGAGAAAGTGGGGTTTGGGGAGGGAAAGGACCATGGCATGGCATAATTCCATACAGTCCACCCCCCAAAGTAGCCATTTTCCCCAGGTGAACTGATCTCTGTGGCCTGGAGACCAGTTGTAATTCCAGGAGACCTCCAGCCGCTACCTGGAAGCTGGCAACCCTAACCAAGTCGTTGGTACATAAAAAATAGTATCGTCTACTCAGACTGCAGTGGCTCTCCGGGATCTCAGGTGGAGGTCTTTCCCATCACCTTCTACTTGATGCTGGCAACTGGAGAGGCCAGGATTCAAACCTGGGACCTTCTGCATGCCGCCTTCTGTCTCTGAGCCCCAGCCCTTGCCTAAGCATGGATGGACTTCAAGATCCACAGCGGGAAGTGTTTGGTTGCCAGCTGGCAATTCAGTATTCTTGGGTGATTCGGTTTTGCCTGGGCCAAACCAGATATGACATCAGGAGATTCGTGAACGAATCACGCCCATCTTTTTTAAAACATGGAAACAACTATAAAGGGGAGGTGTCAACTGGGGGGCATCGTTTTATGGTGACAGCTTGATTCCCCTTCTGCTCCAGGGGCTAAATAAGGTGGGGTGGTGGGTTGGAGAGGAGTTACGGATTACAGTCCCCTTCCAGGTTGTTGTGACCACAATATGAACAGGGGGAGATCCCTGGGCCGCTCTTTCCTCTTAAAGAAATTGGGAGATCCGTTGACGGATCTCCCAGTCTTACATATCATTTCACCTTCGGCCTCCTCACAGTCAAGGATCTCTGCTCCAAAGGCTGCGGCCACCTTGAGGTATTTATTTATTTAATTTTATAGTCTGTCTTTTTCACTGGCGAAGGATGGTGGCATGGCATAGCTTGATCTCATCAGATCTCAGAAACTAATCAGGGTTGGTACTTGGATGGGAGACCACCAAGGAAAGCTATGCAGAGGAAGGCAATGGCAAAGCACCTTTGCTTCTCACTTGCCTATAAAGCCCCTTGCTGGGGCTGCCATAAGTCACTTACAACTTGGTGGCATCCCATTACAACATTTTCTCACCGAGACTCGAGGTGGATTATACAGGTTCGGCTCTGGTCTGGCATCCAAACTGGAGTGGCTTATTGAAGGGTGGGCATCCCCACGCTGTTGTCCTGAGATCATCCACTTTCCGCTTTGCTCCATTGGAAGCAGCCCTGGTCTCACCAATACATCTCAGGCTCTGTCTTAAGCACAGACGCCCCCACCCCCACCCAGGGACCGAAGCAGGGAGTTTCGCCCTCCAAATCGTGCATTGTGCCATTAAGCTCTGGCACCTCCTCTCTTCCCTTTCCACTTATTTTCATCCTATTCTTCTAAAAAAATAAAGTCCCATGTTCTTTATTCCCAAATAGCTTGTGCTTCCTTTTTACTTTGGGGGCTTCAGTCCTGGATTGCAGGTGCCGGGGAAGACGGGCGGAAAGGGGTGATGCATGGAGTACTGCACACCTTCTGAGCAGAACGTCAGATTTCTGGCTCCATCCCTAAATCCCTTCCATTATTACTGGACTGGAGGGAGGGAGGGGAGTGGGGTGGGTTGGAGTGGGGGACGGCTCTTCATTGCAATTCATCGCAGAGACATCCTTCCTTCCGCTGCCCCTTGCAGCGCGTGGGGATTAACTGCGGCTGCCTTTCCACCGCAGTGGCCCCCCATCACAGCATCAGGAGGTGGGCAGGTGAAGTGAACCGGGAAATAGCGCCAAGGCGGGTTCTGCCGCAGACTCCAGTCTTCACGTTTATCAGATCAGCTCCTTCGGAAAATGCCAGCTTGGTGGGGAAAGGGGGGGGTGTCGCATTTAGATCCCGGGCTCAGACAAAGAGAAGGAAAAGAAAGGCCACAACAGGAGCTATGGTTATGGGCAGGCTCCCGTCAGCAGCTTACCGGGCCTACCTGGTTACTTGCCGGGATAGCCAACTTTTTTCTTTCTGAGCTTGCCTTTTCCTCCATTGCTTTGCTCAAAACCTTTTGAAAAGGTTTTTTTTTTAAAGGCATCCTCCCATACTATTTATACGTGAAGATAAGCCCTGGAGTTTTTTTTTTTTATCCAGGAAGGAAACTCTGGGGTGAAGAGCAGGCCTGGAATCCAAATGACTGGCATCCTTCCCAGCTTGTGAACTCCAGCGGCTGGCATCAGGGAGTCCGCAGAATGGCTGCTCTCCTTTGGCAGCTGGATTTGAGCCAGCCACACACCTGCCAGGGGGCAAGATGCCCTCTTTATCCCCCACCTCCATCTTCATTGTAATCACCGCCTAAAGCAAGGCAGGCTTTCCCGCCCAGCAGATGTGCCACCGTTTGGGGTGACCTTCTACCCCAGGGGATGCCGCAGGCTGTTAAAGCACTTTTCTTCCTAAGCCAGGCTTCTAATCACTTGACAGCTAAGATCAGTAGATACAAAATCCTTGAGTAATTATAGACGGTTTTTACTATTATTTTTATTGCTGTTCTTCATTGTCTGGTTCCCCAGCAGAGAGCAGCGGATGGTTCATGGATCAGGGCTGGACCGTTCTAGCCAGGTGTTCCGGATGCTAACTCTGAGAAGCAGGAGTCTAGGAATCAGGAATTTTGGTTTTCACATTTGGGTGGGCTGTATTTAGAGCTGCCAACTTTCTAGAACTGCTTGGCTCCTGTGCTTTTAACACTAGCGGGGCACTAGCAGGTAAGTCTTTTCCTGGTGTGGAGATCCAAGTGACGAGGAAGGCTGAGTTTTTCCATGTCCGGCGGCAGTTAAAGGTGCAGGAGCAGGAGCAGTTAAGAAAAAGTGGCAACCATAGATCCTGCACAAGACAAGAGACAAGCAATAATTCGTCATTTCACATATTTCTTAATATTTCTCATGTTTATTTCTCATGTTCATGCTAGCTAAAGTTGTCTCTATTTTATTTCAAAAAATAACCTTCTGTGTCATTGTGGCCGGTGATGGTACAGTTGCCAACTCTAGGTTGGGAGATTCCTGGAGATTTGGGAACTGGAGCATGAATCACAGAATCACAGAGTTGGAAGGGGCCATACATACATACAGGCCATACAGTCTAACCCTCTGCCCAGTGCAAGATGAGCCTAAAGCATCCCTGACAAATATTCATCCAGCCTCTTCTTGAAAACTGCCAGTGAGGGGGAGCTCACCACCTCCCTAGGCAGCTGATTTCACCTTTGAACTACTCTGGCCGTGAAAAAGTTTTTCCTAATATCCAGCCGGTACCGTTCTGCATGTAATTTAAGCCGTTTGCTTCAGGTCCTATCCTCTGCTGCCAACTGGAACAGCGCCTTGCCCTCCTCCAAATGACAACCTTTCAAATATTTAAAGAGAGCAATCATGTCCCCCCTCAATCTCCTCCAAACTAAATATTCTCAAGGCCCTCAGCCTTTCCTTGTAGGGCTCAGTCTCCAGACCCCTGATCATCCTCGTCGCTCTCTTCTGCACCCTCTTGATTTTGCCCACCTCCACATGAAAAGGGAAGAGGTATAAGAAGAGGTGAGACCTCAGCAGCGTATAATGCCACTGAGTCCACCCTCCAAAGCAGCCATTTTCTTCAAGGGAACTGATCCCTGTCGTCTGGAGATCTGTGGTAATTCCGGGAGATCTTCAGCCACCGCTTGGAGTCTGGCAGCCCTTTGGTAGTGGGCAATGCTAATTAGCCAAACCCTGCATGTAATGGAGGAAGTTAAAGAATAGGGGTTAGAGTGTCTTGTTAGGATGTGGGAGATTTGGATTCAAATTCCTTCTGAGTCATAGATCCAGAGGAGTTGGCCATGTTAGTCTGAAGTTGCAAAATAGTAGAGTGCGCATCTGATGAAGAGAGCTGTCATTCTCGAAAGCTTATGCTACAATAAAGTTGGTCAGCCTTAAAGGTGCTACTGGGCTCTTTACTACTTAGTCATGACTCTCTCCAGATGATGTTAATTTAGTCCCACTCTCTCTCTCAGCCAGAAGGAAAGGAAGAATCTCTTAAACTGCCCTTATCTCCTTGGAGGAGGGACTGGGGAAAATAATCTGGGATTTTCTGACCCTCAAAACTGAGTACCAAACTGAATATGTTTTTCCTAACAAAATCAACAAGATATTGGTTGGTAAGCCATCCACCCCTCCCCATCTTGTCTGAGGGCCAAGCTACAAGTGACGAATGTCACTTGAGCAGCAAGTGGATCGAGTGGAGCGCAAGTGGAGGGCAAGTGAACAGGGAGAAATACATTTGCCGTTCAAGTGTCATTCGTCACTTGTAGCTTGGCCCTGAGTCTCCGTCTTCCACCTCTCTTGAGTTGGTTTGGGAAACAGAACTAGCCAATAGCAAACTACGTGGATGATTTGCAAATTGTAACCCTCTGTACAAGGGGAAACGGGGGCTATTGTGAGAATACGTCTTTCCTCTCTGGCTCACATAGTAGATTCGGATGTCATCGGTGACATAATGATTGAGCAGGGCCAAATCCTGCATGCATCAATTCAGATTGCATTGTTCATTGCTACGTATTTTCTGCAAGAGCAACCACGCTTGTAATATTTGCAGAGTAATCCTAAACAGAGTTTCACAGTCCTAAATCATTGGAAATGAGTGGGCTTAGAAAGGCGTAACTCGGCTTGGGATGGCACTGTTGGCCCTACTTCTGTCGGAATGGGTGGGGGCTAAGATCAGAGCACTGAGTGGGTAAGGTGTGCCCTCCTTCTCTTGGCAGCGCCCCACCTTACATACTGCGGAGTATTGTCTGAATTGGCTGTAACGGGAAAGCAGTCAGTATTTGCTTTGAGAAGAACATAGGGTATTTCTTTGTTTAAGCCACAAAGAGGTTATATGCATGTGATCACCATTTATAGTTTTTTGGCATCACCATAAAGCAAATATATCACGATTGTAGAGGTTTATGCACAATTTTAGCAGAGTACTCTGTCTTCCCCTGAAAATTTGCAGTGCAAAAAAAAGGGGGAAGCAGGGGGACTGGAATAAGCTAACTGCTTCTTTCAAATTGGGACTAATGGGAGAGGTTTTCCCTAGAGAGCACTCTGAAAATCTTGGCTGTCCAAGGAATCTTTCTTATTTCCGAACTAGTCAAATCTGAGGCTGCAGGTTAAGTAACATTGAACAACCAAGTACTGCATCCATACAAAGAATGTTTGTTTGCTTACTTTGTTTATATCTGCCTTTCCCCCTAAGGTTTATATCTGCCTTTCCCCTGCCTTTCCAAAAGAGCTTACATCATTCTGTCCTCCATTTTATCTTCACACAACAATCCTGTGAGGTAGGTTAGGCTGAGAGTGTGACTGGCCCAAGGTCACCCAGCAAGCTTCCATGGCAGAGTGGGGATTCGAACCTGGGTCTCCTAGATCCTAGCCGGACACTCTAACAACCACTATATAACCATGGTGTATGCCCGAAAGGGATCATTAAGTGTGGGTGGAGGTAGCTGGAATAACCCTGAGTCTGCCCATAACAGCTTTTTAAAAAAAGAACAAAATTAGGCAGCGGGTTTAGGAAAGTTAAGCCCCATGATACACACCTGTCTCGTTCGGCCTGTTGGGCATGCCTAGAAATATTAAAGGCCTCCATGTTTGCTCCCACACAATGCAATTTGGACCCACACAGCAGTTCCCTCCCCCTAATTGGAATCTAGATAAACTTGTAAGGGGAAGAAAATTGTTTCCTAATGTTCAAAAGCCGTAAGAAACAAAGATCGCCTACGCTTTCATGATAATCCTCTTTTGGGGTTTTTTGTGAAGAAATGATACACTGGATCTTCAAGGGCGATAGCTGCAGATAGAAGCAAATGAGACTCCATGTGCTTTATGGTCTGTGCCTGTTAATGGTCTCAATCCTTTATGAGTGTTCCAGTCAGGCAGAGGACCGTGGCTGGCTATCCTAACAAGAAGATTTTTAGGGAAATACATGCATTTCTCATTCCCCCACCCCAGGGCTAGTTCTCCAGTCTGCATGCCAGCCACACAAATGGTCACTTATATGGCACTGTGCCATGGGGTCCAGCTTTGCTCCTGGCCAGCAAATATCCGTGCCCGTACTCTTGCTCGCCATGTCTAAGCCCAGCGGTCTCACTGGGCCATAGCATGATTCAAGTTGCTGGTGGTGTAGGAAAAGACAATGAGGCCACCTTGCTTGGAGTGAAAAATACCCTGAACTATCCCTGTCCACCAGTGACTTCTACTGTGTGGCTCACCGATAGAGTATCTGCTTGATATGCCGAAGGTCCCAAGCTCAATCCTCATCCTCTTCAATTAAATCAACTTAGAGCTAAACTACATGAGCTGCACAACACGTGCCGGGGTTCTGCAAGTTTACCTGGGAAGTGTAGTCGGGCCAGCAGCAGCAGGGTCAGAAGGACAGGAGGGAAAGAGTTGGAGAGGGGAGCCCAAAGCTGACAGGTGACTAGCAATGGCAGAAGGAGCTGCTGAGGATGCTGACTCTGCTGATCCGACTACACTTCCCAGGTAAACTTGCAGGACTCGACACGTGTCAGGTATCTTATGTAGTTTAGCTCTCAGTGGAAAGACCTCATCCTAAGATAGGGTTGCCATTCCCCCAGTGGGGTGGGAGATCGCCCCTAACCCACCCTCCACTCGCTGCCACCACTCACCTGGCTGGTACCACCACTCACCTGGCCCTCCAGGGTGTGCTCCCAGGGCAGCATGACCACATCGCTCCCCGGAATGACGTTATCATGCTGCCCTGGGAGTGCTCCCGTGATTTGCAGCGGCCCCAATTTGGGCCCAAATCAGCCTACTGCAAAACGTGTGCATGCTTCCAGGCCTGCACACTGATGTCACTCCCAGGAAAAGAAAGAGGAAAAGAAAGGTACTGAAAGAGGAAAAGAAAGGTAAGTGCCGGGACCCCTCCTCCCACCAGGAGGGTAAGGGGACCTGGTAACCTTATCTTGAGACCCTGGAGAGCTGCTCCCACTCTGGACGGATAATACTGATCTTGATGGGAAAATGGCCTGATTCAGTATGAGGCAGCTTCATGGGTTTACGTGTCCCACCCGCCCCACAGCTGTGAAGTCCTTCTTGCTTGGTAGTGATGACCTTGTTACAGAGTCTAAATACGTGCTGGGTGTCTCGTGTAGTTTGGCTCTGAGTCCAATTAAATGAATGAGATGGCATGTAGGGGAAAATTACACCCCTGAACTTCCAGACCAGGCACCAGAACCACATTTATTTGTGTCTTTTGTCTATACCCCATCTTTCTCCCCAAAGCAGCTTCTATCAACTCCCTTTTATCATTACAACAACAAACCTGTGAGGCAGGTTAGACTGAGTGTGTGTGACTGGCCTAAGTTCATATCTAGCAAGCTTCTGTAGCTGTGTGGAGATTTGAACCAGGGTCTTCCATATACTAGTCTAACCACTAGTTCTCGGGGGAAGGAGGCAATATCTCAGCACAAGCAAGAACTGGATAGTACAGGGGCGAAGAGGAGATAGTCAGAAGTAGACAAATGGACCGGAAGGCACCAGTGAGAGGTGAAATTTGCTGTCCTCTCCAAGTTTGCCTATTGAGATGTTAGTTTATCTCATTCTATGGTGAAACCATCCATGAGGGATCCATTTTTTACGCTGACCACTCCAGCAACTGGCCCAGGTACTACAAAAATAGACAGTTTAAGCAATAACTTGGCCTGGTGGTAATTCCAGATACAGCAATGTATACTTGAGATTCAAATTCTTGACCCTCTATTTACAAACCTTTTTGTAGACAAATATTTATTTTCTCCCGCCATTCCTATTCCGTCTTTCTTGCTAAGGCTCCAAGTCATTAGAAACTTCTTTAAAAAATGCAATAGAAACAATAAACACTCCCATAACACTAGTGTACAAAATTGGGGAAACCATTCATTAAAAACAGTGCGGTACATCCGATAAAATGCCATTTAACTAGGGTACAAAATTAGAAGAACATGCAATAAAAACAGTAGTACATATTATACTAAGTATTATATATTATACCGAGCCAAGCCCTGAAAAGTTCCCAACAATTTCCTGCAGAGATTAAAACTAGAATCCAATTCCCTTTATAAAAGATTGTGTTGACGTGTGTGTCTGTGTGTGTGTGTGACAGAGAGAAATAGAGTGAGAGAGTCTTTCTGCACTGATCTTTTTCTTGGTTCTTTGAATCCTGTACTTCAAAATTCAGAGTGGAATGGCGGAGCATATGGTCTCATGACCATAGGTCGAAAAAAACTTTCTTTCTTTCTTTCTTTCTTTCTTTCTTTCTTTCTTTCTTTCTTTCTTTCTTTCTTTCTTTCTTTCTTTCTTTCTTTCTTTCTTTCTTTCTTCTCTTCTCTTCTCTTCTCTTCTCTTCTCTTCTCTTCTCTCTCTCTTTCCCTCCCCCCCCCCCACATTTAACTGCTGCCTCAGCGACTGCCTGAAGCTGAATGGGACTGGCAGGCGCATCTCTCTACTTTGCCGCTCCCACCCCAGTGGCCTTTTCACAATCAATAAGCTTGCAAAGAGCCACTTTCTTATTACATTCCAGGCTTCTCTCTGGTTTTGCATCCCTGCCTCCCCCTCCCACTTTTTTTTTGGCCTCTGCCAGGATGAAGAGAGATGGTCACAGCAGACAGACAGCTCCTGCAAGCCCCAGGCCCGGGGAGAGAGAGAAAGAGAGAGAAGAGGAGTTAGATTAGCATGGAGGCAGAAAGGGGGCTGAAAATTAGAAAGGAGCAGAAAAGCCCCGGAGTGAGGGGAAATGTACTGGACTACAAAGAGGCAGACTTCTAACTTGGGGGGGTCTATCCCCCTCAGGGGTATCCTAGGCTCCTTGCCTGAATTTTCAGCTACTTTTTTTTTAACTTAAAAATGTAAATCTCTTGCTTAAATCAGTGGCTCAAGCATGGCTTTGAGGTCGAGTTGCCAGCTCCAAGTTGGGAAATTCCTGGAGATTTGTGGGTGGAGGTTGGAGGAGGGGGGGTTGGGATGGGGAGGGACCTCGATGGGGCCTAATGTCATAGATTCCACCCTCCAAAGCAGCTATTTTTCCCCCCAGAACAGCAAGATCTTTTAGAAGCCTTTATATCTGTCCAACAGTCTGCATTGGGATTCTGGTTGTTTTGCACCGAGCAGTTTATTTATATATTTATAAACGACTTTTCTCTCCAATGGGGACCCAAAGCCACTTACAAAATCATTCTCCCCTTCTCCATTTTATGCTCCCAACATCCCTTTGAAGTAGGTTTGGCTGAAAGAGAATGGCTTGAAGTCACCCAGTGAACTTCCATGGCAAAGCGGGGATTTGAACCAGAGTCTCCCAGAACCTAGTCTGACACATCAACCCACTAAACCACACTGTCTATTTACTTCTTGACCCATTTGCCAAAATTCTTCAGCCGCAGGCCTGAAATGGATACAAAATGTCACAGGAGCTGGGCTGTTAAGAAAGCTGGCAACTCAACCGTTACAGACCTGCATATTGTTTTATTCCTGGTTGTTGGGCATTCAGCATGAGATGGTATTCCAAACACTGGATGAGCCGCTAACAGTGCCATCGTAAGCAGAGTTTTTCCCTTCTAAGCCCATAGACTTCAATGGATGTAGAAGAGTGTAACTCCGCTTAGGACGACGGTGTTAATGTGTCTCGCCCTGTCTGATTCTGGGCAGCTGGTACCCGCTGTTGGATAGTTTGTCGCGCTTCCCAGTATCCTTTAATTTCTAGTTACTTGTCTGCTTCTCCACTGTTCTGCCATGGCTGAGTTGCTGAGTTGGATCTGGGCTGGCGCCTGGAGGAGCCGGCCTCTGACACCCAGTGCCCAGGTGAAGAGTGATTGATGGCACGCTGGAAAGGTCAAGAGTTAATTGAGTAATTGGGGAATGGCAGCCATTTATTGACAGAGAATGATTGTAGGGGCAAGACAGGAGGGGATGAGGTACATGGGGGGGGGGGGCTGTCAAGTACAGGCGGCAGCAAGGAAGGCACAAAAGAAGAAAATGGCCTGAAGGGATTTTTTTGGCAAATGGACATGGCTAATACCTGGATGAGTATGAAAAGGGTTGCCAACTGATCTGGGAAAACCTGCCTGCTCCTGTGCCTTTTATATGGCAATATGACCTGCAGAGAACAGCTGGTACAGCTTTGGAGAATAAGGTTTGGAGAACAGTAAAGAGTCCAGTTGCACTTTCAAGATGCATGCATCTGACGAAGAGAGCTGTGGTTCACGAAAGCTTATGCTACAATAAAGTTGGTTGGTCTTGAAGGTGCTACTGGACTCTTCACTGTTTTGCAATTACAGACTAACACAGCCAACTCCTCTGGATCTATGAAATTTGGAGAATAAGCATCTCTGGCATCTCCACTGGGAGTGTCCAGGCTGTGGCTCAGTCACAGAGCATCTGCTTTGTATGCAGAATGCCCCAGGTTCAATCCCCGGCACCTTCAGTTCAAAGGATCAGGCAGCAGGCGATGTGGAAGATCTCTTCCCGAGACCCTGGAGAGCTGGTGCCAGTCTGAGTAGATAAGACGGACTATGGCAGTTCATTATTTATAACCAGCAGATGTCTGCCGATGTAGCCGAGCACCGGAGCAAAAGGGAGGGAAGATGAAAAATCTGGCAACCTTACATTCGCTTGTATGTCCCTTTTGACAGCCTTGGAGGAAAATGGAGCAAATAAACAACAGACAGAAGGATGCTATTTAAGGACGGGCTAGGAAGGACCATGCCTCGTCGCTGTGTTTTGAATCACACATAACCGTTGCTCGGGAACGCCTATATTTTACTTGTTGATGGACTTCATTTATGCCCTGCTTTTTCTCCTTCATGGGGAGCCAAAGTGGCTTACATCATTCTCCTCTCCCCAACTTTATCCTCTCTACAACCCAGTGAGGTAGGTTAGGCAGAGAGTGTGTGACTGGCCCAAGGTCACCCAGTGTGCTTCTATGGCAGAGCCAGCATTCAGATCAGGGCCTCCTATATGCTAGCCCAACACTGTAATCCAGGGCTTTTTTTCTGGGAAAAGAGGTGATGGAACTCAGTGGGTTGCCCTCGGAGAAAATGGTCACATGGCTGGTGGCCCCACCCCCTGATCTCCAGACAGAGGGGAGCTTAGATTGCCCTCGGAGGGCAATCTAAGCTCCCCTCTGTCTGGAGATCAGGGGGTGGGGCCACCAGCCATGTGACCATTTTCAAGAGGTTCCGGAACTCCGTTCCACTGCGTTCCAGCTGAAAAAAAGCCCTGCTGTAATCTAACCACTACACCACACTGGCTTTCAGGCCAGACTCACTAGTTCTACATAGAATTGTTATCAACAATGAAATGGGCTTACATACAAGCATCCTAGCTTTGCCAAAGGAGCACCGTAAGTGCACATACTAGCCACCTACCAGTGCGTTAAAGTGCACCATACTTTTAGAACACTTAAACCACCCCCGCCATTCCAGGTCACAGAGTTTAATCGACGACTGGTCCCTCCTCTTTTTGCTTCTCCCTTCCATTCCTAAATAGGTGATATACTTCTCTGATGGTCCCAGATCTGAAATGATATCCACATACTGCAATCTCTTTGTACTATCGAGGGCCATGGAAGATAGCAGCCAGTCGGGAAGATGACTGTTAAATGCTCATTGGCCTTTTATAGCAGGCTAGCAGCCCAGAGGGGAGAATTTAAGTAGGATGTGGTTCCTCCTCTAGATAACGCTGCGGCGCTGAGAAGAAACGGTACTTGCCGAAATTCTCCTGTCTGGGGCATCTGTCAGATTGGATCTGACATGGATTATCTCAGCCTCTGTTTTGGATCCACCACGACCCCCCGTCCATTCTCACCCCACCCCAAATTAGTGTCTGGGAAACTAACAGGCAATATGGCAGCTTTGGACATGAATATTCAAATGGCGATTCTCGAATTTGAAAGCAGCGCTCTTTATTTGAGCAGCCAGCGCAGCCTCCCGAACCAGTTCCCCTGAGAAGAGAGGTTTGGGGGAGGATGTGAGCGGGATTTTGGGGTGAAAGGAGATGAGACGGAGGAAGCCGCTCTGGAGGCTGTGCCAGGAGATTTCGGTTCCTTTAAATTTCTTTGTAGGATTATGGAGGTTTTAAGGCGGAGGATGGGTTTAAAAGAAGGATTAGTGAGGCTTAAGCAATTGTGAGTGTGTGAGTGTGAGAAAGAGAAAGTTCTTGTGTATCTGTATTTCAACCCCACTTTTGTTCCTGTATTATGTGAACGTATCTGTCTCTATCACATTAACCGGCAGGTGGTAATGTGCAATATTTCTCATTATTTACTCTGGGTTGAGTGGGTACGTGACTGTGTGCGATATTATTTATTTTTATTATTATCCAGGGCTGTTCTCCGGTTCCTGACAGGGTATTTATTTACTTGAAATGTTTATGCTGTGCTTTTCTGTCGTTCACATCCGGAAGGCAAGTTTACAAAAATTAAAAAGAACATTACACAAAATCCTAATAAAATAACCACGTTGTAACACCGGCAGTAAAAGAAACGCATCAGAATTGTAGGACTAAAATAAAACTATTTCTCTGCAATCCCAAATGAGTTCCCAGATATGCATGTCTGGCAAAACCTCACTCAAGATTAAGCCAGGTGGGTGTTGCTGAATTGTTCTATAAAGGGAGGGATCAAGATGGATAGCCATGTTAGTCTTTCTGTAGCAATAGAAAGAGCAAGAGTCCAGTAGCACCTGTAAGACTAACAAGATTTGTGACTCACGAAAGCTTATACCCTACCACAAATTTTGTTATAGGTGCTACTGGACTCTTGCTCCTTTCTACTGGTATAAAGAGAGGGGGCCATTCCTGAAGAGGCCCTGTCTGCTATTGCATATCACACACAACAGTCCTACACATAGATCAGGGGTCCCCAACCTTTCTGAGCATGGGGGCACATTTCGAATTCTGACACTGTGGTGGGCACAGCAACAATATGATTGCCACAAACGGCTGTTGTGGGAGACAGAGCCAGGCACAAAATGGCTGCTGCAGCTTACCTTCAGTCACACAGTGAAGATCCTTGTGTGGTGGAATCAGTTTCTGCCAAAGCAATGCTTTTCAAAATCTGCACGGCCAATCAGTACTCCAGTATCCAAACAGAAGCCCCCCTGGCCCCGCCCACTTTCTAAAAACACTCGGTGGGCACCAAAGAAGGTGTTGACGGGCACAATGGGCATGGGCACCATGTTGGGGACCCCTGACGTAGATCATTGGTGCTAGGAAAGAACAGGTACACTGTAATGCTTAAAGAACATACCTGTGCCTGTTTTCAAGCTGGACAGATGACCACGAATTTGTTCTGGTACTGCTTCTCCTGAAATAGAAAATGAGCGAGGAGGAAAGCAGCGCTATCAAAATTTCTTCCTGATATATAGCTATTGAAGTGTATTTATTTATTTTTACCCAGAGGGGGCTCCCAGCATTATCCTTCTCTCCCCCATTTTATCTTCAGAATGACCCTGTGAGATTGGTTAGGCTGAGAGAGAGAGAGAAAGCGTACAACTGGCCTGAGGTCTCCTGGTTGTCAGTTAAAACACAGAATCTCTGTTTCATGTAGGGCTGCCAGTAGGGCTGTCAGTAGGGCTGCCAGCCTCCAGGTGGTAGCTGGAGATCTCCTGGAATTGCAACTGATCTCCAGGCAACAGAGATCAGTTCCCCTGGAGAAAATGGCTGCCATGAAGGGTGAATTCTATGGCATTATAACCCACTGAGGCCCCTCCCCTCCCTAATCCCCACCCTCTCCAGGCTCCATCCCCAAAATCTCCAGGAATTTCCCAACTTGGACCTTACTGGGCCTTTTTTGCCCAAGCGATTTTTCAGCTTTTGGCCCCACACCTCTTCGGGGTTTCTTCCGAATTCTGGATGCTTAACTCCCCCTTCAGATTTCAATGTGGCATTTCAAAGGTTCTCTTCCGAATTTTCTGCCTGAAATCTGAAGGAGGAGTTAAGCGTTTGGAATTTGGAAGAAAACTTCACTGCAAAACTGCAAAAATCACCGGTGCAAAAAAGGCCTTGATCTTATGAGCCTTTCTAGCGGCGCGATTGGTATGTGTCTGCAGTCTTGATGGAATCTCATAAAATGTAACCAATGTAACGATCTTCTGTTCACCGAAAGTTTTTGCCCTTGTGCATCAGGCCGTGTGGAAGGTATCCGTCATTCTACGCTTTCCTGCCCCTCGTATAGATCTTTTAAGAAGGCCGTTTTGGGGATCATTTCTCATGAACATGATTGGTTGTCCTTCGTGAGATAGACTGATTTATCCTTTATCAGATGCAATGGTAGCATACCAAGATGCACGGGCTACGGCTGGTTCTTCCGTGCTGCCTTCGGGAGGAGATGCCGAATTGCAGAGGTGGTGATGGGCTGATTGGAATGAGTCATTGTTTTGTTTCACATAACTATTTTTGTGTTGCGAGACATTCCTGCTCCAGGCAGTTGGATTCGAGTTGCTAGAATCCCATCTGGAGGAGGGGGCATAGACTTCCAGATAATTGTTGGAAATGCAAGCTAGTTCCAGAAAGCAAAGGAGAAACCCTAATATTTTATGGCTCAGTTCTAACATCCCTCAAAACCTTGGTTGAATTAAACTGAATGTGGGTTTTGTGATTTTTGAACGCAGGCCGCTTTACTAACCATGGTTTAGGGTTGCCAGCCCCCAGGCTGGAGATCTCCTGGAATTACAACTGGTCTCCAGGCCACGGAGATCAGTTCACCTGGAGAAAATGGCTACTTTGGGGGGTGGACTCTATGGAATTATGCCATGCCAAGGTCCTTTCCCTCCCCAACCCCACTTTCTCCAGGTTTCTCCAAGGGCCAAGCTACAAGTGACGAATGACACTTGAACAGCAAGTGTATTTCTCCCTGTTCACTTGCCCTCCACTCAATCCACTTGCCGTTCAAGTGTCATTCGTCACTTGTAGCTTGGCCCTAAGTTTCACCCCCCCCCCCCCAGATCTTCAGGAATTTCCCAACTTGGAGCTGGCAACCGTGGTTAGTTGTGTGTGTGTAAAGTGTGGTTAAGTTGCAGCCCACTTCTGGAGACCCCTGAGGGTTTTCAAGGCAAGAGACATTAGGGTCTGTTAAACCAAGATCTGAAACCATTGTCTGGGGTTGATTTACTAACCACAGTGAGTCTTAACTAGGATTGCCAGCTCCAGGTTGGGAAATTCCTGGAAATTTTAACGGTGGCGCCTCAGGAGGGCGGAGTTTTGTGAGAAAGGGATCTCAGTGGGATATAAGGCCATAAAGTCCCCCCTTCACAGCAGCTATTTTCTCCAGAGGAACTGATCTATGTAGCCTGGAGATCAGTTATAATTCAGGGAGAACTCCAGCCACTACCTGGAGGTTGGCAAACATTTTCACATGTCTTTCCCCTTGTGCAAAATTGCACAAAACTCATGGAATGATGGCGTCTTCATGGCGCGATTTCATGGCATGATGATGTCAGAAATTGCGCCATGAAACGGAATCAAGATGGGAAATTGTGCCACGAAGATGCCGTCGTTCTGTGATTTTGCGCGAGGGGAAAGATGTGTGAAAACGGTCTTAACTGTGGTTTCACAGAATATCTGAATGCTTCCTCCTGGGTTAATCCTAGCCTGGCAACATAGAGAAGGAAAAGAAACCCGTGGCCATTTCCACACTGCTTCCCTTCCCTTGGAACAACCCGAAACATCGCGCAAAAAACACAGAAGATTGTGTTTTCTCGCACAAGATTTATGCAACCCTACCTGTTCTGCTGCAACCCTAAATGCCTCCTTCCAAATACTGCTCCAGGAAGACCCCCAGGAAAAGCATTAGAAGGGAGTCTGAGGTCTGCTATGTGAGGAGAGAAATTTGCAAAAATGTGCAAAAATCACTTCCCCTTCCATTTTTCTTCTGGATCCATCCCCCATGCCTGAACTGTGCTTCAGCCTACATTGAGATTGTTTTGTTCTTGTAAGATTCCTGTTCGAACGAACAGGCCAAACTTTCTGTCTTCAGAGAACCACTTTGACTAACCTAAAGTACCCTTGTGTATCTGTAATGGAACCCAACCCCATTGCAAAGGGTTCTGGGAAGTGTATAGCAATGCACACTGTTCGTATGAAGAATTCACCTGTTCTCTGGGCCTCATGGCTGCTCCACATAAACAGTATATACACACAAGGACACAACCATGCCTTTTAAGGAACAGTCCCTAGTGAGGGGCGAGCTATCCTTCGGGGGAGCCTGTCTCCTCCACCTCAGAAGCACGTGTCATGTCAAGTAGCGGCTAGAGTGTCAGAGACCCTGGTTTGGATTCCTGCTTGGCCATGGAAGTTTGCTAGGGGTCGTCACTCTCCGCCTCACCTACCTCACAGGGCTGTTGTGAGGATAAAATGGAGGGGATGAGAATGACTTTGGGTCCCCGTAAATAAAATAACAATAAATGTTTCCATTGAAAAACAAGATTTGGGTGCCAGTAGCACCGTGAAGACCAACTAGGTTCCAGGGTATAAGGTTTTGAGAATCAGAGTTCCCTTTGTCAAATACAATGAGCAGAAAAAGGAAGGCATCCAGGCAGAAGGTAGGAGGGATATTGAGGAACCCCTGAAAAGCTTTCAGGGAACCCTAAGGTTCCCTGAATGGGCTTTGAAAACTACCAGCCTAGACCCCTTCTTTCCTTCCCTGGCACCTCTCAGTCTTGACTTCTCAGCCCTGCCAACGTCTCCCACTTCTCGCTGCCTCTTAAATTCACCTCACTCCAATTTGCATAATTCCCAGGCACCATTAATCATTCTAATTAGCTAGAGCCAGTGAACTGAACAGGAGAGAAGAAGGCAGAAAAGGGGAGGGAGGGGAGTCCAGCTTAACTGGCATGGGGGAAGAGACCAAATGTGGAGGGGGGGGCATTCTTGATTTGCTCAGTTCAGTGATTTGGAGATGGATAGGTTTTCTGACAGGGCATTGTGCCTTTAACAACTGTGTGACAGGCAGACATCCAACTGGTAAAGCTATTCCCACCCCCAACCTGCCAAGTATCCCTTGTTCATAAAATGAGCCATGAAGCAATGAGGTAGATTTTAGGATAGCCCCCCACCCCATTCCGCCATCCAATTTTGAAATGCAGGAGCATTAATAATGACAAGATTCTTGCAGTGCTAAGGACAACTGAGATCACATGCCTGGAGTACTTAGAACTCTTCACTGAAATCTAAAGTCGTGTTCTCATTTAAATACCATTTTCCCACCATCGCAGCATCTTTTTTTAAAACTTCACCTGTTGAATGTCAGCCTACTGTGCCATTATGAAAGAAAATGGGGGAATGAGGGTATAGTAGTGCTCTCATGTAAGTGGATTATAGGTATAAGGTGGTGCATTCATGCTGGGTTGAGGAGGATAAGGGGTTTGCCCTCCTACTCCACAATGTCCTTAGTTCAACTGATACTGTTGTGCTTGTAACTGAACTGAGCACATGGAAATCAAGATAGGCTGTTTCCACATGGCTTACCTTATTCTGCAAAATAGTGAAATCTCGCACGAAATCTCGTGAGGAGGCGCTGTTATCACGCGAGAAGACGCGTTTTCGTGCGAGATTTCGCTATTTTGCAGAAGGTAAGCTGTGTGGAAACAGCCATAGTTAGGGCTGCCAATGTCCAGGTAGTGGCTGGAGTTCTCCCAGAATTACAACAAATCTCCAGGTGACAGAGATCAGTTTCCCTGGAAAAAATGGCTGCCTTGGAAGGTGGACTCTACGGTATTAAAGTTGTTTTTAATGTTTTTTGTATTTAATGTTATTTGTATAGTGTTTTAATGTTTTTGTATACTGTTTTATCTGTTTTTAACTGTATTTGTGTAAATTGAAATGTTGTACTCCGCCCTGAGCCCACCTGGCGGGGAGGGCAGACTAAAAATCTAATATAATAAATAATAAATATTATACCCAGCTGAGTTCCCTCCCCTCCCCAAAGCCCGCCTTTCTCAGCCTCCATCACCCTAATCTCCAGGAATTTCCCAACTCAGAGCTGGCAACCCTATCAAAGGATGGTGCACCACAGCTTCCGCTTTTACCACAGAGCTTCATTGAAGTCCTAGAATGGCCTGTTTCTCAGGGTGGTGCAGCTGCATTCCACTGCATGCGCTTGCAACTTTTACTGAAGAGTGGCAGAAGCCATAGCCCGGGATCTCTAAAAGGAATAGACAGGCTATGTGGGTTATCCTCTGGCAACCCTAGTTTCAAAAAACTGGGTTGCTGGCACTTCACATACTGGGGGGGGGGAATGGGGGGGGCAAAAGGTTTTGCACTTCTGGTGCAAAACCAGAAGGAACACCATTGTGTCAGGGTGATGCTCTAGGATTCTCCCAAACTTCTGGTTTTGTGCTTGCTGGCATCACACCGGTGTGGCTGTTCCTACCCTCTGCTTCCTCTGGGCAACCACAGCTGGCAACCCTATGGTCCATAATCCTATGCCCTTAACAGCTGGCAACCCTATGGTCCATACTCCCATGCCCTTAACAGCAGGTGTAATCTGCTGACATTCACAAATGATAATGCTTAGCTCCATACAGTGAAAACATTTCACATACTTTTTTTTTGCAGGTTAAAGGCTTAAGAGTAAAGTGGGGGTTTTGTTGGGCAGACCACAGAACAGGTGGCCACAGAATAGGTGTTATTTCTCCCCACCCATTTGAATAAAACTGGGCCTGACTCCAAGACTACCTACTTTCCATTCTATAGTTGCCTGATTTTTTTTTCCTGAGCAGTGGAAGAATGCACAAGTTTTCCAATTAAACAGAATTCTTCATCAAACAGTAAAGACAAGCTGCTTTTCTCCACTAGATAGAGGGCAACATCACCTATTAAATCTGAGCAGAAGGTTAAGATGGATAAAAAATCCTCAGGGTATGATATTCTCTTCCTTGCCCTCACCTTGGAGACCGGCATCTCAGTTAATTTTGCCTTCCTTCATCTTCCTGGTATGAACGTTCCCATTTTCAGATGGCAAGTTCCGGTATCTTTCGTAGTAATGTGATACAGACAGCTGTCGCCCTGTTGGTCCCAGAGATTAAAAGAGACAAAATGGGTTTAGGTGATAGCTTTATTACGACATTAGGGAGGGCAGAAATGTTCGAGTGACAATGCTGACTTCTTTTGTCTGTCAGGCAAAAATTCAAAGCGTCGGTTTCAACTGCAGCAGTATGGATCCAGTCCCCAGTTCGGGGCATGTGTGTGTCACAATTTTCCCCATTTTCTCAGGCCTCTTTTGTCGGCTGGATCAAAAGCTTATATTCCAAAACGAGAGCAGAAAGCCCTTGAAATTTCCTGTGGAGTTCAGAACTTTTCCGCACTTGATGGTGTCTATCTGGGTGCTTGTGAGGCCTTGAAGGATTCTTGCACTCTGAATCGGAACACACCTGCCACCCCTCGTATATGGGGGATGGAGCACCTTTTTTGTGAGGAAAGGCTGAAGAGACTGGGGGGAAAGACAGGAGGTGCATAATAGAGGGGGGGGGGACATGAGGACTGGGTTTGGGGAGGGGAAGCGTAGATACGAATGCAGGGTAGAATGCCATACAGCCCACACACCAAAGTAGCCATTTTCTCCAGTGGAGCTATAGCGATCAGTTTCTCCAGAGAAAATGGCTGCATTGGAAAGGTAGACTCTGTGGCATTATATCCCTGCTGAGGTCCCTCCCCTCTCCAAACCCTGCCTTTCCCAAGCTCCACCCCCAAAATCAGGAATTTTCAACCCAGAGCTGGCAACCCTAAGTCTTGTCTTTGTGAGACAAGATAGAAATGTTTACTTTCTATGTCCCACCTCTGTTATGGGCAAAGCAAGGCTTCTAGGAGTTTCTATACTACTTCTCTAGCACCTCCTTAAATACAAACCAGCCTCACTCCCCAAGAAGCATATCCATTAAAAATATTATAAAGGTGACTACATTTCTGGGCCAGTACAACATCCATTGCCTTCTCTTTCCTGCCAAGCCTGAATAGATTTTTTTTTTTAAAGCGAGTGTATGAGTGCGCAGGGTGTATATGCACAGTGTTGCATAATTTAGTGGCTAACAGTGAGAGCGCTGAGCTGAGAAATCCTGGCTTGAATTCTCGCCTTCGCAATGAACTCAGCAGGTGGCCTGAGGCAAGCGGCTATCTCTCAAGCTCAGCCGTCTGCCTGAAATATGAAGATATACTATCCTACCTTACAGGGCCGTTGTAAGCATAATGAGGTAATCTGTAGAGAGGATTCGAAAACATAGAACAGCTCCCGGTTAAGTTTTTTTTGTCTCTGCATAACATTTAAGACCCTTTTTACGCTCGATATTGTACCTCCCCACCACTTCTCTTTGCACAGGGAAAGAGCAACAGCACACTTAAAGTTCTTTGAAGGAGAAAAAACCCGGAGCTGCCATTTTCAGTAGTATCCCTGTGTCCAGTGCCATACCTAGTTCTGCCCCACACTTAGAACATTTATAAGCACTATATCTAGAGCCAGTTTTGTGTAGTGGTTAGAGCGCAAGACTCTAATCTGGAGAACCAGGTTTGAGTCCCTACTCCTCCACTTGAAGCCAGCTGGGTGACCTGGGGCCAGTCACAGCTTTTAGGACCTCTCTGTGGGCCAAGCTACACATGACGAATGACACTTGAACGGCAAGTGTATTTCTCCCTGTTCGCTTGCCCTCCACTCAATCCACTTGCCGTTCAAGTGTCATTCGTCATGTGTAGCTTGGCCCTCAGCCCCACCCACCTCTCACAGGTTTTTTTCTTGTGGGGATAATAATGACATACTTTGTAAACTGCTCTGAGAGGGCATTAAGTTGTCCTGAAGGGCGGTATATAAATCAAATGTTGTTGTTGCTATTTTAATTCTGACCTACCTCCAAGGAGTTCAGAGCGATGTACATGGTTCTCTGCTCCTTGATTTTATCTCCCTGTGTGGTAGGCTAAAACAGCATCATTGGCCCGGGGTCAAGCAATTAATGTCACGGCTGAGTCAAGATTTGAACCTTCGTCTCCCATGAGCTCTGTGGCGCAGAGTGGTAAGCTGCAGTACTGCAGTCCAAGCTCTGCTCATGACTTGAGTTCGATCCTGGCAGAAACTGGGTTCAGGTAGCTGGCTCAAGGTTGATTTAGCCTTCCATCCTTCCAACGTCAGTAAAATGAGTACCCAGTTTCCTGGGGGTAAAGTGTAGATGACTGGGGAAGACAATGGCAAACCACCCTGAAAAAAGTCGGTCAAGAAATGGGTCAGTAATGACTCGGTGCTTGCACAGGGGACTACCTTTACCTTTTACCTCCCAGGTTCCTTTAGCCCTATTCACATATTACAGTGAATGGAGAAACAACCTGCCCGTACCTGCATTCCTCTGTACCCTTCTTTGTAAGAAAGAGCCAACACATTATCACTTTGTGAATTAAACCTGGGACCAATACCTGGATAAATGTGAGGTTTTATTCACCTGTTCAGCTGCACGTGTGTTGATTGGAATGTTACATGAGAATTTCTCAACTAACGTATAAAGAACAATTAAGTGTACATTGTACAGAGACTGAAACAGAAACAGAACATTTATATTTTTGTCTGTGGTGAACATCTGTGACCTGCGCTGGGTCACATGTAAGAGAGGGCAGAACAAAGGGACCGAAAATAAAAGCAGCCGAGCTGTGTGTTGGAATGCAGAGATGCCAAAGAAAGCAGAAAGACTCCAACACGGAGCAGATTGGACAGAGGCTGAGGAGGGCTAAGTGGGGGAGAGAAGCGAGACTGGTGCTATGAGCCATGCATTCATCCCCGTCTCCCCAGGTTTGACCTTCCCAACTCCTTCAGGTAGAAAGAATGATATTGACGGGCAGCCATGTATGCCGGTGGGACGTGAAGGCAGCTAGCCAGCGAGACAAAGAGAAGAGGGAAGGGCCATGGATATCCATATGGATGGGCCTGAGCAATACAAGAGGAGCGTGCTGAGCCCAGAGCACTGAAGCAGGATAGGACTGGTTACATTTGACACTGAGATGCATTTGCATCATTTTTTTTTAGTCCAAAATCCATTGATAATGGGGAACCAAGACAAAATAGATTCACACCGGATAGGGGTATGATGGAGAGCCAGTTTGGTGTAGCGATTAAGAGTGCCGGGACTCTAATCTGGAGAACTGGGTTTGATTCCCCACTCCTCCGCTTGAAGCCAGCTGGGTGACCTTGGGTCAATCACAGCTTCCCGGAGTTCTCTCAGCCCCACCCACCTCACAGGGTGATTGTTGTGGGGAAATAATAACATATTTTGTAAACCCCTCTGAGGGGGATGTTAAGTTGCTCTGAAGGGCGGTATATAAAACAAATGTTGTTGTTGTTATTAATGTTTAATTTCATAAATATTAGTCCAGGACAGAGCTGCTGAGAAGGAGGGAATAGGGCTACTAGGTTCTGGGGCAGGCAAGCCTCATAAGCTGCTTTCATTAGGTTTTTTGGGTTTAGGTGGTAGGAAAGAGGGCCTAGAGGGGGTATTTTCTAGGGATGTATAATGCTACTTGATAGCCCTGGACCAACTGATGGGGGCAGAGGGGGGAAATGTGGGGTAGAATCGGGGCTTTTTTTTCAGCAGGAATGTGGTGGAACGGAGTTCCGGTACCGCTTGAAAATGGTCACATGGCTGGTGCCCCCCCCCCCCCCGATCTCCAGACAGAGGGGAGTTTAGATTGCCCTCCGTGCAGTGGCACAGAGGGCAATCTAAACTCTCCTCTGTATGGAGATCAGGGGGCGGGGCCACCGGCCATGTGACCATTTTCGCCAAGGGCGATTTAAACTTTTAAAAACTCCCCCCTTGCTCCAGCTGACCCAAAGTGACATCATTGTGTTCCACCACTGACAAGTTCCACCACTGAGTTCCACCACCTCTTTTCCCAGAACCACCCCCCCCCCCCCCGGGTAGAATATTCAATGAGGAAGCGAGACAAGAGCATTCAGCCTGCTCATTGACATGGAAATTTTGTACTAACCATTGTTGGAGGACTAATTTTGTAAGCTAGTGCAGACGGAGTCCTCCTAGTGAGACCATCTAGGCTTACTACTTCCATACCCACTGGTCGTTACTGAGGCTCATTCTCAGCCTGCAATGAACGAACACTGTGTTGTCCTCCTGCTCTGTCTCACAACCTCCCTCTTGTCTTTAAAGAAGGCAGAGTTTGGAAGCTCCGCAGAACCCCGTTGGTAGTTAAGAGTGACCACCATGTGTGAATTCACAATAAGGGTTCCGTGCCGTGTAAATCAGATAGGTGCCACGCAGACCAGCGCAAGAAATGTGCCCATTACGGAATGGGGGTATGAAGGTATTGCAGAGAACTGGATCGGAGGAGATGAGTGGATATTTTTGCAGGCACGGAGTCCGATAAGTGGTCCGCACGCCCCAAAGCCGCTCATTTTCTGCTCTGCATCGGGCCAAACTGGAGGGATGCCGGCAGAGCCTGGGGTCCCCTGGTGGAAAGATTAATGAGGCAGACAGGAAAAACCCAGATAGATGGTGTGCATTTTTTGAAGCCAGCCCAAAGGGAAATGCCTCCATCCAGGGATAGCTGGGGTTCTATGAAACAGACCAAGACCACGTGGAAACAATCGATGAGTGGGTAACACAATTGCTGTTTATTAGTGTCTTTGCAGACAAGGAAGATATGCTTAAGTATTGAATTCGGAGGAAACTTTAACAGAAATGCAAGGGGTAGAAAATGGGTAGAAGATGGATTGCTGACTCGGACTTGTGAAACATCCAGTGAGTGTATGAAAGCAGCTACCAGGCACCAGCGTATGCTCATTCTACAAGTAAATGGTGCTGTGAGCATGAAGGGGGTCTATCAGCATCTGTACCTCTATTGCCTGATGAGGATTTAGTGTCAGATACATATGGGCACTGGACCTCAAGACCTTTGCCCCAGTCCCTGATATTAGCATAGTGGTTAAGTGGTTGCAGGGCCGGATCGAGGAGGGGCAGGGGGGGTAGTCTGCCCCCGGCACCACCAGGGAGTGGGCGCCGGGAGCAGCTGCCAGCTGCCAGAGGGCGCAGGCAGCAGCGCGGGCAGCCTCGCAGCCCCCCACACTACCTTTCGCCTGCCCCGCAGGACAGGGGAGGCCGGCTTGCCACGCACCCCATCTTGCAGGGCAAAAGGCAGCGCGGGGGGCTGTGGGGCTGCCTGCGCCATTCGCCTGCCCTGCAGGACAGGGGGCAGCCAGCCGCCCCCTATCCTGCGGGGCAGGCGAATGGTGCGGGTGGCCGCACTGCCTTTTGCCTGCCCTGCAGGGCAGGGGGTGCGCAGCAAGCCGGCCACCCCCTGTCCTGTGGGGCAGGTGAAAGCAGCGCGGGTGGCTGTGCTACCTTTTGCCTGCCCTGCAAGGCAGGGGGTGCCCGGCAAGCCGTCCGCCCCCTGTCCTGCGGGGCAGGCGAAAGCAGCGCGGGGGGATGTGAGGCCACCCACGCCATTCACCTGCGGGTAGGCAAATAGCGCAGGCGGCTTCCCAGCCCCGCACGCTGCCTCTGTTCTGCCCCGTGTGATGCCGTCACCGAAGTGACGTCATCACGCAGCGCGGGGAGCGCACGCGCGCAATGTGGCCGGCAAGGGTTGCCCCGGGTGTGGGCAACCCTAGATCCAGCGCTGAGTGGTTGGGATGTGAATCAGCACTCTGCTGGCTCGATCTCACTGCCATGAGCCCAGCAGGTGGCCTTGGATAAGCCACGACTCTCGGCCTCCGCTGTATTGTCGGGATAATAACATGGACTTACGTTCACTGCTCTGAGTGGGGCACTAATCTGCCTAGAAGACCATATATAAGCACACTGTTGGGTCCGATTTATAGTTTATGGCTTGATTTGCTTAAGGGCCAACCACTGCTGCAGCATAGTGGTTAAGGGGTTGGGCTGTAAATGAGCACTCTGCTGGTTTGTATCCCACCCATCCACCCCGCTGTAAATGGTGACAGCTGGGGCTCATGATGCTCAGCAGGTGTCCTTGAGCAAGCCACTCCTCTCAGCCCTAGCTCCCCAGATGTATTGTAGGGATGATAATAATACTAACTTTATTCACCACTCTGTGGGGCACTAATCTGTCAAGAAGAGTGTTATATAAGCAGTTGTTGCTGTTATTGTTATTATTAGTAGTAGTATGCTAGGTTTCCACTGACCCTCAGGGTTTGGAGGCTTTTTACAACTTTTCCCTTCTCTTGTAATACCAGAGTGGGGACGGGGACGTTACCAAATGAAACTTATTTGCAGTAGAATTGGGACAGACCATCCAAAGGACCTTTTTAGACCGTTGTCTCCTAAAGAAATGAGATAGGTATAGGCAGGGCTCATTTTGAGGGGGAACGCGCAGGAATGCAGTTCTGGTAGTTCTCCAAAAAGGTCATATGTCAGGTGGCCCCACCCACCTGATTTTTGGCCATTTGGGGCCCATTTCAGCCTGGATTGGAGCCAAAATGGCCCACTTTGGGCCCAAAATGGCCAGGATCAGGCCTCTGATGGGTGGTGGATCACTCAACTACTCAGCAGTGGCCCAGTCCTGACCATTTTGGGCCCCTTTTCAGCCATTTTCAGCCCCTTTTTGCCATTTTGGACCCAATTTCGGCTCTGAACGGCCAGGATTGGGTCCAAAACAGTCACAATAGGTGATGTCAGGGGGTGGGGCATATGCAAATCAGTTATGCTAATGACACACTTCTGGTGATGTCAAGGGGTGTGGCATATGCAAATAAGTTGTGCTAATGAGTTATGCTACTGAGTTCCTGCAGCTCTTTTTCTATGAAATGACCCCTGGGTACAGGAGACTTTGAATTACCCCTTTAATGGCAAAAGATACACAGGAATCTTTCTCCAAATAGCCTGGAAGCACAAAGGAGGCCAAAATAAGAACATTGGCTAGAGTATGATGTCATCAAAGTATTCCCAGGCTCTGACTACCGTATTAGTGAGCTTTAGGGATCTACCTATCTAAGAGGAAGAAGAACTGATGGCTTTAGCTAGCAGCTGTCGAGCTGTCTGAGAGCCACAATGTCAGTTGTTGAATATTGACAGTCCCCGCTCGTTGTTGGAACAAGAACATGAAGTAAACATGGTGTCACATCCAAGCAGGAACTGCCAATCAGATACCTGTCCATTGCAAACTGTCCTAGAGCGAGACCATCTGTCTGGTATAGGGCCAGGAATGGACAATGTGTGGGACAGAGGAGGAACCAGGGAAAGACTACGGCTGCCCTTGGACACAATTGCACAGGCGCAGTGGCACAAGCTTGGGTGCAAACAGGAGAGGCGAGGAAGAATTAGAGGCTTGCACGGCATGGCAGGGCTTGTGTAGGCTGTGATTGATCTCTGTCCATGTCTGTCTCTTCCTTTGTCACCTTCGCCATGGTCCTGCATGCAAAGTAACCGTCTGCCTCCCCGGCTCATGTCCGGCTCCATCCGTCAGCCAGACAGAATCTTAATCAACCGCTTCGCCAGTAAGAACTATACGGGCTTCATCACACACTCACAAACACTCATATCTGTGAGCAGATTTAAGAATCCACAGTCATTGGATCTGTGTCCTCCCACCTTGCGCACAGAGGAAACACATCCTTTCATTCTAAATCTGGAGGAAAAAGAATTACTCCTTTCAGTTTTCTCAGTTATGAATATGCATTAGAGTTGCACTGAACATTGTCTGATTTTTATGGTCACAACTAGCAGTTATGATGGAGCGGAAATTTCTCTTGGAAAAAACTGCTTAAATGGAATGACTGTTTTGCCTTTCCTCATGTTTTTGGGTGGACTTTCCCATGTTGGTTGGTGTGTCTTCCTTTTTTAGGACTGATCATGGAAGCAGTTTCCAACCTATCAGGGATCATGTAATAAAAGACATGGTGTCATGATATTGTGGAGCCAATCAGATTTGGCTGGGGGGTGATGATGTCATGGAAGGAAAGCGAGGGCTATTTAAAAGAATAAATGAATATTTACATAAAGATGGAGCCAAAAGGGGAGGTGTTTTTCAGCCCTGCTGAAAATATTCATAAAAAAACAAAGTGGTTTGGGATCCATCCTAAAGAGGGCTGGAATCCCATTGCAAATATGACCACTATTGTGTGAAATGATAGGTGTCAGTGGGAGCAGAAAACAAAATACAGTATACATTCAAACACGAGCAATTTCAGAATTCAATTCCCCCGCCCCCCCAGAATTGGAAAATTGTTTACATTGCATTAAAGATGGTCCTTGAAGGGTATTTTTTACATGTAAAAAGTTTTAACTCAAACATGCGGCAATATACTTTTTATGCTTCAGATTGCTACGGGCACCCCCAGCTGCTATCTGGTCAGAAAAAGGGGAATACAGGTATGATAAAGGTGTCTGCGTCCCAGCCCTTCAGCAGTTACATTGGAAAAATGGCGTGACAGAAAAAAGTAAAACAAAGCCACTGTGCCTGTCCCCAATGAAATGAGCAGATCTTCGCAGTTGTGTTAATTTTTTAAAAAATTAAGAACAATCACAGATGGCTGGCATAACATCTTTTGGCTCTATCAATATAATGAGCAACTGCCAACCTTCAGTCGTTCTCTAACATTTAGCCTCATCCACTGACCCCTTCAGTTTCCCCCTCCCTTTCATTTCTGCTTAGGGTTGCCCATTTCCTGGTGTAGCCTGGAGATCTCCTGGAATTAACTGATCTCCAGAGTCCAGACTAAAGAGATCAGTTCCCCTGGAGAAAAATGGCAGCTTTGGGGGGACAGTGGCAGCCCCTGAGTTCCCTTCCCTGCTGAGTCCCCTTCTCTACCTAAGTCCTGCCCCTCTCCAGGCTCCACCCGACAAATACCCAGAAATTTTCCAACCCTGAAGTGGCAAAGTGCTTTCTGCTACAACATCTGCTCTGTACATTGGACAAACCAGCCAACCTCTGTGCAAAAGAATAAATGGACACAAATCTGACATTAAAAAGGGCAATATCCAGAAACACTTCAATCTATCAGGACATTCCATCAAGGACTTAAAGGTCACCATAGTTCAACAGAAACCTTTCAAAAACAAAATCCAACGGGAAGCTGCTGAATTGGAATTCATATGTAAATTTGACTCAGTCAGACTTGGATTGAATAGAGACTATGAATGGTTATCTCATTATCAGAAGTAACTGATTTCATTATCAGAAGCAAATTGATCCCATTATCAGAAGCTACTGATTGCATCTACTCCCCCCTCCCCTCCCCACCTATATATATCTTACCAGTTTCTTCATACCCTCCATGCATCTGATGAAGAGAGCTGTGGTTCTCGCAAGCTTATGCTACAGTAAAGTTGGTTAGTCTTAAAGGTGCTACTGGACTCTTTTCTATTTTGCTGCTACAGACTAAAATGGCGAACTCCTCTGGATCTACGCTACAGCTTCATCATTCATTCCTATGCTCAGGGGGAAGGGGGGAATGAATTCTAACACTCTCGGATGCTACTGCAAGGCCAAACCTGCCCTCTACCCTTAACTTGGCTGGGTAGACTGTCAGCACCAAATAGGGTTGTCAGCTTCGGGTCGTGAAATTCCTGACGATTTGGAGGCGGAGCCTGGGGTGTTCAGGGTCAGTGACCATGCCATGGAGTCCACCCTCCAAAGCAGGCATTTTTCTCCAAGGGAAGTAATCTCTGTCATCTGGAGTTCAGCTCCAGTTCCTGGGGAGTTCCAGGGCCCACCTGGAGGTTGGCAGCCCTAACCCTAAAGATCCCACAGCACCATGGCCGTTTCCACTGTCAGACTGTGGCTTGCTAAAAGTTGTAATCCAGACTACCTCTTGCAATGAGACATGAGTCCATTGGTTTCAAAAGATTTACTGAATATAAACAACCATTATAGTCCACAATCCAAGATACTAGGATCTTGGCTGATACAGAAGTATTGTCACGAATGACAGGCAAAAGCAAAGGTACAGAATAGCAATCCCCTGTAGGCCCCATACTCCCCCACAGTTCTCAAAACAAACGGCCCGAGGGTGAGAAAGTGAAAGCTTCCCAAGGCTGGAAAAGTTGTAGACATAACATTCTTCTTCTCTCTGTGATGTTCCAGTGAACTGCTTGCCACCTGCAACAGAAGCACTTAAAATACTGACAAGATTTAAATGGAGTCTCTTTGGTTTGAAGACATATAAAACATAGTCAGAACCTGACATCCACACGGCTCCCCACTGCTCGTAACAATGCGGAATATCGCAAAAAAACCACGGAAGATAGCGTTTTCTCGTGCAAGATTTGCACGATGTCACGTCGCACAAATCTCGCGCAAGAAAATGCGATCTTCCGCTTTTTTCCTGCGATATTCCGCGTTGTTACGAGCAGCGGGAAGCTGTGTGGAAACAGCCCACGTGTCGGTGCGCAGAAAGCATGCTGTGTATCTCTGCTACATTTTAACGTTTCCTCTCGAGTGTGCGGCTACCTGTCCATCCCAACAGTGGACATTTTACTAATTCCTAGTCCCCGATCTTTGAGTTGAAAAGTCAGCTGCCAACATATAAAACAAGTTACTTACCAGCCCATGATAACTGGCAAATTAGGAGAACACCCTTTTGAAGGTTGGCAAACACCCCTAGGCCAAGAGCCTTTGCTCGAGAATAAAACGCAAATTTGCTTTGTTTCCAGGGCAAATAGATTATTAACCGGGAACAGAAGTGCAGGATCTTGTGTGCACGCAACGGAGAAAGTGGGTTCCATCCGTCTCCGTCCGAGCCCCTCTGCCCTCTTCCCTGGCTCGATTCACATCAACAGCTAGGCCTGCAGCCAGCAACACGGCCCGATGAGGAAGGAGTTCGCTTGAAGCTTCACAATTCCATAAATAAATAAATCCATAATAAAGACGGTGCCCACTGGGTCCCTGCTTTATATTTGCTGACTAAACTCTGACCGGTAGGTCAGTTCCTGGAGCTGATTCCTGTCAGTCACATAACTAGTCCCTTAGCTAAGACGGAGCAGGGATGGTATATTTGCCCTGCAGTAGAAAATGTACAGGTAATTGAATGGAGCCTGTAAACTTTTTCTCATAGGGCTAATGGGCACTCCGAGGGTGATTTAGATCCATAAAATGACATATGAGGCGTTAACCCCATTGCTTCCTGCGCGGGGGGAGCAGAAGAGGTTGTTTCTACTGGTTCACAGGTTTATCAGCCTCCCTCTTTTTCATTATACTGCTCTGTGGTGGCCTGATGTGTCATTCACACATGCAATTCATCACTCGATGCAGCAACGAGCCAGCGGTAGGGTTGCGAACTCTGGATTGGGACATTCCTGGAGGTTTGGGTGTAGAGTGCTATTTGGGGAGAGAAGGAAACTTAATGGGGTATAATGTGGCCACAAAGTTCCCCCGCCAAAGCTGCCATTTTCTCCCGGAGAACTGATCTCTGTTGTCTGCAGGTCAGTCGTAATTCCAGGAGATCTCCACCTCGCATCTGCGGGACGGCTACCCTAGCAGGCGGGTGCAAAGCAGATGGTGCCAACGGCAAATCTTGTGACAAGTCTATGCGACTGTGTCGAAAAACAACCCCGAGTGCTTAAAATCTTGAGAATAGCTTCAAATCCAGAGTTTATTATCAAGAACGAGTTCTGTGTATGGACTAATGTGACTTTTATCTCCTCAAACAAATTTAGC
The DNA here is from genome assembly GCF_028583425.1 of Eublepharis macularius. Taxonomy (NCBI): domain Eukaryota; kingdom Metazoa; phylum Chordata; class Lepidosauria; order Squamata; family Eublepharidae; genus Eublepharis; species Eublepharis macularius. The sequence continues at coordinate 48,301,585 of NC_072804.1, read as the reverse complement.
TAGGCAGCTAACTAATAGGATCCCAGCAGGCAGCATTAACTTGGTAGCATCAGACGTAATCCAGTCAACAATCAGGCCTCCCCGCCTCTCTCCGTGTTCCTATGTTTGTTTCTGCTGAAAATACCCCTCTGAATCTTCCCCTGGTCTCTGGAGGCATAATGGCATTAATTCACTGTAGGGGTCAGCTAGTGGATTTTTGACAAGGAAACATCGCTGAGAAAGATCAAATGAGACAACCTCCCTTGATGATCCCTCAGGGGACTCTTGATTCTGTGCCTGCGAACACCAGTGCACATGCACGGAGGAGGAGCAACTTCTACCTTGAGTCATTTTCCCTTGGGAATTTTTCTGTAGCGGCCGTAAAATACTGTTGGTAGACGGGATATTCAGTTGGCAGCCCAGATGAGCAACCAAGACTCCTGGGTTCTGTTTCCATCTAGAATCTAAGTGGGTCAGAACAAAATGGAAGTGGCTGGGAGGTTGAGGGATGCCAAGAAGCCAGGACAGCCAAATGGAACCTCCATGTTCAGAGGCAGTCTACCTTGGAATGCCAGTTGCTGGCGGCAAAAGATAGGAGAAGGGCCGTTGCCTTCATGCCTTGCTTTGAACTTCTTTCCACGCAACAATAAAATTCCATTCATGGGGAGGGATGTGTGTGTCACCCTTTTCTGGGCTCGACTTTATACCCCTGCTGTGTCTCCTTTCAGGGATTTGTCCATTGCTTGCATTCCTCACCCTGGATCTTTACAAAAACGGAGGCGGGGAGGGGAGAAGATCCGCCTGGGACAGATGGACCTTGAAAGAAATGTTAAGGGGAGCATCAATTCATGCACTTTCCTTGGTTTGACCCATCAGAACTTTTTCTGAGTTCAAGTTCCTACATTCTGGTTTCTCTCTTCGCCCTTTCTCTCTCATGTAGGGCAGTTGTTTAGTGGATCCTGAGAGCCTAAACTGGCAGGTGAATTATGGAACAGTTTGGGGGCATTGCCTCCTCCCTGATTCTGTTCTACACTATTTGGGGGGGCAGCGGAGATCATCAAGGCTGCTGTTCCTTTAACAGAGCAGAGCTCGCTAACACAGCTCCTGGTTCTGCTGCCAAAGCAATCACATGGTGCACTTCAATGTACTTCAGTGCTGTTCACTGGGCTCTACCTTGAAGGAAGGTAGCAATGTTAAATGAGTCATTAATCACCCCAAAGGAGATGGAAATGAGTCAAAAGGAATGACTGTCGAAAGAAAGAAAGAAAGAAAGAAAGAAAGAAAGAAAGAAAGAAAGAAAGAAAGAAAGAAAGAAAGAAAGAAAGAAAGAAAGAAAATCAAATTTCTGGCATAAAACTATTCCTAGACTGTACCTCTTCAATCTATAGGGCATCCCATGATCAATGGCTCTCCGTAATAATAAAAAAAAAACCTCCTTGCACATATAAAGCTGGCCCGTTAAGTGGAGCCATGCTTATTTTTTATATATAGGAATATTTCCTCTTGGAGAAATATTGAAACATGCCACTCTTTTCCTGCAGTCAAAGGCGATATTTTCTTTCTTTCTTTAGACCGTTAAACCCAACATTTCTACCCAATGGGAATTGAAAGCAGCATACAACATGTTTTCGCCTTCTGCATTTGGGAAACAGTGAACATTTCGATATGGAATCCCTTGTAGATTGAAGTGGTACAGACTAGGAATAGTTTTGCTCTGTGATCTTTCTTTCTTTCTTTCTTTCTTTCTTTCTTTCTTTCTTTCTTTCTTTCTTTCTTTCTTTCTTTCTTTCTTTCTTTCTTTCTTTCTTTCTTTCTTTCTTTCTTTCTTTCTTTCTTTCTTGCACAGACTCATCCAGGGACAGTTTTATTGTATGACCCACTAACCACAAAGGTATTGCAAAATGAAAAGGAGGAAAAGTGGGCCAATCGGGGCACTTTTAATTAGCAGAAGCCCACTGTGGCCTGCATGTACTTGGTTGGAAGGTCCCACTGCGGCGAATCATTAAAGAAAGCTTTGTCCAAAGAATAAGTGCTGATTCCAAAAGCGATAGTATGGTGTGACTGTGTTTCCTTTAAACAAAAATGTTCTCGCTGTGTCTATATATTTTGAAATAGTTACGTATATAGACAATTGGACAATCTGTTTTTGTTGACCAGCATCTGTCAGTGTGACAGTGCGTAACTCACAGGTTACGCAGAATTTTGACTCAGAGCCAAGCTACAAGTGACGCCTTACACAGGTTGGACACTTGTCAGCTTCCCTCAAGTTTTGATGGGAAATGTAGGCATCCTGGTTTTACAGCTTGGCTCTCCATTACAGCTGCAAGACCAGGATGCCTACATTTCCCATCAAAACTTGAGGGAAGCTGACAAGTGTCCAACCTGTGTCAGGCGTCACTTGTAGCTTGGCTCACAGTTGGGTTGCCAGCATCCAGATGGGATCTAGAAATCTGCCAGAATTAAAACTCATCTTGAGATTATAGAGATCAGTTTATGATTGCCAAGATGTGCCTGGCAACCAGTAGAGAGCTTTGGCGATGGGGACGTGGTGGAGGCACTACGTCACTTCCTAGGAAAACCCAGAAGAGACATAAGGCAGCTCTAGGAATCACCACAAACTCTATGGTGTTACCACAGAGTTTGTGTTGATTCCTAGAGCTACCCTGCTGGGTTTTCCCCAGAAGTGATGAGGTGGCACACACAATGTTGATTTTTCAAAATAATTTTTCTGTGCCACTCAGAATGGTGGTGGGCAGTGACAGCTGCAGGAAGGAGGCCTCCCACTATGGCAGCCCTGAAGAAAATTGGTGCTTTGGAGGGTGGGCTCTATGAAATTATACCCTGCTGAGGTCCCTCCCCTTCCCTAACCCTGCACTTCCCAGTCTCCACCCCCCAAATCTCCAGTAATTGCCCTATATGGAATTGGCAACCCTAGAAAGCTTGCATGATTCTTCATCGGCTAAGGTTTATATGCTTTAATAAAAGTATTATTTCTAACTGGGAGCCAAGCTAGAAGTGACGAATTACACTTGAATGGCAAGTGAACAGACTCACATGTATTCCTCCCTGTTTACTTGCACTCCACGCAGTTGTGTGGAGCGCAAGTGAACAAGGAGGAATACATGTAAGTCTGTTCACTTGCCATTCAAGTGTAATTTGTCACTTCTAGCTTGGCCCTAAGTTAATGAAATAGTAAAGAGTCCAGTAGCACTTTGAAGACTTAAGGTCAGGAGAGCTGTGGTTCTCGAAAGCTTATGCTACAATAAAGTTGGTTAGTCTTAAAGGTGCTACTGGACTTACTGTTTTGCAACTACAGACTAATGCAGCTGCTTCCTCTGGATCTAAGTTAACAAACTAATTAAACTAACCATTCTACCATCATACCCTAACGACATCTTCTGTCTTTCACTGCACAGGGCTGCTGGTGCGGAGTGCGGATTTTAATCAACCAGCTGACAACTATACAGTTTGTCAGGGGGACAATGCAACGCTAAGGTGAGTTGTCGGCCTCTGACAGGGGGAAGAGAATGTGTTTGGGGGGGGGGGGGTGTTCTTCCTGCCAGACGCAGAATGAACCCTCCTTGTTAGCAAAGTGCAGCTGAGTTTCTTAGACTTTACGCAGTCGTGATTCTCTTTCTTTCTAAGGAACATCCACCCGTTAACAAGACAGCTGCTTGGCTATACCTTTTAGGAGCAGAGCCAGATCTGGCCCTTTCATAGTTGTGAATAAGAGGGAATTTCACCAATCGCCACTTTTCCCGGCACAAGAAGAGGAGCTGCACCTGTCATATCAGTTTGCACCCTCTCCTGCCCTAGCTAAGGCCCTTGATGAATTCTGCCAAACCCGCTGCCCCGTTTTGCTATGCCCCCTGGCATGCTTTGGTGCATTCTCTTGCTTTATCTTTTCAACACAAAAGCTCTATCCTCCTCGGTATTTGGTCACCCAAGATTATGATCCTCAACTTCGCCATTCTTCCTTCACCCAGCCTGGACTTCCTTACTACTAATCCACCCTGCATATCTCCTATTCACGCCTTCCCACTTGCACCATTTTTCCTGTGTCTGCTTTCCTCTCCCTTCCTCGTCCCACAGTGACAAGAAACTCTCAAACCCTCTTATCTGGGGGTGACCTCTGTGCAGCACATAAAGGAGAAACTTGGGAGCTTCCCTCTTCCCTTTTGAGGCCTAGGAAGAAGATGAAATTACGGGAGTGGGAAGCAGTTGTAAGCCCCACAGGGTGCTGTGCATGACAGGCAGGCTGCAGATAGCCCCAGGACCCATGAGATCCGATCAAGTGCTACCACAGAATGACCACCTTCTTGCCCAAGGTGCCCTCTAGCGGTCTGCCAAAGCACTCTGGCTGGGGCACCAACCGAGACCTTTCCCCGACCCCGTCCTCCTGTTGTCCGTTCCTCCCTTAACCCAGCACAATTTCATGCTGTTGGCATGTGGCTCAATAATTCAGCCCCCCCTCACATACACCTATTAAAGTTTCATCACGACATCTTGGCTGTATTTAAATAAAAGATGGGCCCCTGGCAAAATGCACTATTACCTTCTCATAACGTGTTAATAGCAACCAGAGAAGACTTACGGAATGGCTAATAACTCTGTCAGGCACAGCATAAATTCCCAGGCTTTGATTTTAATACTTTTTTTTTTTGCATTTGTTTCAAAATCAGACACTTTCCAGTATCGAAGGGAATATTGTTCGTAAAGGTCTCGGACCTTGCATGTCGCCTGTGCCCTCGCCATCTCATCCTCCATATGACTGGAATTCTAAATGGCCTTATGAATTAGTCGTCGGGGAGGGGGGAAAGAGAGGCTGAATGTGGACTGAGCCCATGGCACTTCAGAAAAGGGGTTTAAATCTACCCCCCCCCATGCCATTTGCTGCTTGAACGTGCCTCCCCAGACTATTTTAAATTCTGGCATGGAAGAAAAGCAAAGCAAGCACAATATAGCACCCGCCCAAAATTAGAGACGAGTGGATTTCTGCCGTTCTGCTCCTTGATTGTTCCTTTATTGTTCCTGTTTGTGCTGAGTCCCGTTCTTTCTGAATTTCAGTTTAAGAAGGAGAATTTCTAAAATTAACTCAAGAATAACGTTATGTACCATTTGCCATCATTTTTAACCCGTTCGGTTCATATGTATCTCCTCCCCTCCATGCACACACTTTTTGTTACTCATATGCATGAGTATGAGATGCGGAAAAAACCCATAATGTGATTATACATGCAGTTACATCGGGATTTTTTTGTGTGCGGTGCTTTACTGATGCATAGGTGGGCCCCTGCACATTGCTGAAACACTGCAGACAAACATCTTAATGTGATTATCCATACCATTACATCAAGATTCTTTTGTGTGCGGTGTTTTACTGATGCATATGTGGGCCCCTGCACATTTGCTAAAACACTGCAGACAAACATCTTAATGTGATTATCCATACCATTACATCAAGATTCTTTTGTGTGCGGTGCTTTACTGATGCATAGGTGGGCCCCTGCACATTGCTGAAACACTGCAGACAAACATCTTAATGTGATTATCCATACCATTACATCAAGATTCTTTTGTGTGCGGTGCTTTATTCATGTGTATTTATTATTGATTGATTGATTCGATTTATAGCCCGCCCTCCCCATGAGCGGGCTTAGGGCAGGTTATAGCAGCATAATATTACAAAAATAAACATTTAGATAACATTAAAACAGTGGTCATCAGTATGTATGTACAATCAAACATTAAAATAGTATCAAGATGGCAGCTCCTTCCACTCTTTCCCAGTCAGAATGTAAACAGGTGGGAGGAGAGAGGGTACAAGCTAATATCACCACTGTAACTGCATATGAAGGAGCAAATGGTTGTATATAGCCTCCCTTGATGGGAGAAGGAGGCGTTTCTAAGAAGCCATAGATTGGCCTCAGCCATACGCCTGGTGGAATAGCTCTGTCTTGCAGGCTCACCGAAAGGATATAAGATCTTGGCGGGCCGAAATATCCTCAGACAGAGAGTTCCACCAGGTTGGGGCCAGGACTGAAAAGGCCCTGGCCCTGGTCGAGGCCAGCTAAACCTCCCTGGGGCAAGGAACCACCAGTAGATGTTTTCCTGCTGATCTAAGCACTCTCCAGGGTATATATGGGAAGAGGCAGTCCCTCAGGTATGTTGGTCCCAGTCCGTTTAGGGCTTTGAAGGTCAAGACCAAAACCTTGAACCTGATCCAGAACTCCACGGGGAGCCAATGCAGCTGCTGCTGGATCGGAGTAATATGTGCCCTATATGCAGGGGTCATTTAGTAGAAAAAGAGCTGGAGGAACTCATTAGCATAACTCATTAGCATATGCCATGCCCCTTGCCATCACCGGAAGTGTGTCATTGGCATAACTGATTTGCGTATGCCACACTCCCTGACATCACCTATCCTGGCTGTTTTGGACCCAATCCTGGCCATTCAGGGATCAAATTGGGCCCAAAATGGCAAAAAGGGGCCCAAAATGGTCAGGATCAGGCTGCTGCTGAGTGGGAGAATGATCCACCACCTGTCAGAGGCCAGGTCCGGGCCGTTTTGGCCCCAATCTAGGCTGAAACGGGCGCAAAATGGCCAAGAGTCAGGTAGGCGGGGCCACCTGATGTGTGACCTCTTTGGGTCAACTGTCTGCCGGAACTGCGTTCCTGCGCGTTCCCCCTTGAAATGAGCCCTGCCTATATAGTCTATATTTAAATACTCAAACTTAGTACATCTGGTGTTTGCTCCTGAGTGAGGATTCAAAGCTGGATCCATCTGTTCCCTGTCCAGCCCTTTATCTGCTGCACCACTGTGGCATTCGAGCAAAAACAAGACATTACATGAGGACATGTGCCAGCTGCTCCCCACTTGACTGTCCAGCAGAGAGCCGTTTCCATCTATAAGATTCTGGCCTTCTGAGTGTTCCCTTAACATGCATTAAAAAGCAAGCAGGCATCTGGGGGGAGTGAAGCCAGCCAGGCAGCCCCAGGAGCCCTTCCGCCACCCTCCCCATGCCTGCCTCTGCATCCCTCCCCTCTCTGTGCACACACAGCTGGAGGTTGTGAGTCAGCATGACAAGACTGTGTGGCTGTCCTCTCCCCCCACCCCCAACACCCCACTCAATGCAGCCTGCAGTGCATCGCGTTCTCACCAGCTTGAATCAGCACAGACTCTGACCTCCTTTCTCAGACCTCTTCCTCCTACATTCTCTGCAGAATAGAAAATGGGGAAAGGGAGGGGGAAAGGCCCTCCCATGCTCTGTGGGAATGCTGTGAGAAACATACTTTGCCAGGGAGCAGAAAGGCTCTGTTCTCCCCTGGAATGGAACATCCGTCCATTCTGGACCCACTCCTTGGTTTATAGAAGAATGACCTTGCGGGATTAAACTGTGGAACACGGTCTGTTTCCAGCAATGGCCAGTCCAATGCTTATGGAAGGCTTGCACAAAGGTCAGGAAAGCAATACCTGTTCCCTAGCATTGGCATTTCGAGGTATATTGCCTCTGTACATGGAGGTTCTACATTTTAAAAAAAATATTGTCTACCTTTCTCACTGAAAGTCTCTCTCTACACAAGATGCCTTGGTGTGTGTTTGTCAAGTGTAGGAAGAAGCAATGTTGGCTAGGAAGTGTAGTTTAAAAAGATAGAGCTGGCAGAAATCGCTCCTTAGAGGGTTTGTCAATTTCAGCTTTGCCTCCCCAAAGGCTCTGTCACTTTCACCTCTCCAGTCTAAAACTGTGTGAGATCGCAACTAGAGGGCAGCGAGGAATGGAAATGGGCTGGAGCTGCTTTCCAGAGCCAGACTTGGACCTGGAGAGGATATAATGGGCTGAAGTTTCCCTTCTGGCACTTTGCAGCCCCTTCACAAAGCTCCAATGAATAGCAAAGCCTTGTCCCTGCCGCTGGCTCTGTCTTTTTAAACTACCCTTCCTGGCTACCATTGCATCTTCTGACACGTGTTCTTCATGTGTCAGATGTCCCCTGTAGAGAGACTCTGAGACCCAAGGTGGATTACACAGAGGAAGTGAGTACAATATAATGAGCAGCGAGAATATTCACTGAGCAAAATACAATATGATCAACAGTTAGGACGTTCAATGAAAAGATACAATAGGGGGTGGTAGCAGAAAATTGGGAAACAAGCATAAACACAGAGATGGGACTTTTATGAAACAGAGCACAACTAATTAACACGACATGTGGAAACGGCCCAGTAGGAGCATATCTCCCTCAGTAGATACAACTCGATGTCACAGCCTACAGTCTCTATCCCTTATTCGGCTATCACTTTGAGCTATTTCTTATGACACAATCCTATAATCTGAGGAGAAAATCCTCCTGAATAATTTTTCATAGTTTACAGAAAGCCAGGAGAGTGAGAGCTTTCCTGACCTCAGGCAGGCCATTTCTTAAGGTTGGGGCTACCTCGGAAGAAGCATGAGTTTGGGCAGCTGTTGATTTTGCCCAACTGCAGTGCAGTATCTGCAGAAGAACCTGTCCAAATGATCAAATCTGCCATGGTGGAACCTGGGGGAAAGTAGGATTTCCAGACTCCAGGTGGTGGCTGGCGATCTCCCAGAACTACAACTCATTTCCAGGCCACAGAGATCAGTTCACCTGGAGAAAATAGCTAATTTCGAGGGTGAAGACTATGGAATTATACCATGCTGAGGTCCTTTCCCTCTCCAAACCCTGCCTTCTCCAGGGCCGTTTCCAGACGGCCCCCCGCCTCGCGAAACGTCGCGCGTCGTCGCGCGTCGTTGCGCAGAAAACGCGAAATATCGCGTTTTCTCGCGCGAGTTTTGCGCGACGTCGCGCAAAACTCGCGCGAGAAAACGCGATATTTCGCGTTTTCTGCGCAACGACGCGCGACGACGCGCGACGTTTCGCGAGGCGGGGGGCCGTCTGGAAACGGCCCAGGTTTCACCCCCCATATCTCCAGGAATTTCCCAACTTGAAGCTGGCAACCCTAGGGAAAAGGCCGTCACACAGATATGAGGGGTTGTGGCCAGGAAGGGCTTTGAACGCGATAGTCATGATCTTGAATTGAGCCCGGTAACTGATGGGAAGCCAACGGAGTGACTGCAAAATTGGAGTGGAATGCATGCTCCGTCTAGCTCCTGAAAGTAAACGAGCTGCAGCGTTCTGCATCAGTACCAAGAAACCTATCCTCCGCCACTTTGTTTAATCTGCTTTTCAAAGTCACCCAAGCTAGTGACTTCTCACCACTTCTTGTGGCCATGAGTTCCACCAGTTGTGTGAAAATATGCTTCCTTTGGTCAGTCCTGCAGCTTCTGTCAGTGTCACCAAGTGATCCTGAGTTCTGGTATTGTTTGTAGTTGATTGTCGATTTTTTTAAAATCTTGCCCTTCTGCCAAGAAACCCAGAATGGCTGCCTATGACATTAAAAGCGCCTGGGAGCTTCTCCCTCCTAGATTCTCTCCAAACCCAATCCCCGGCCTTTTCCACATGGCTTACCTTCTTCCAGAAAACAGCGTCTTCGCACACAAAATCATGCTAGGAAGATGCTGTTATCATGCGAAATTGTGTGAGAAGATGCTGTCTTCTGTGATAACAGCATCTTCTCGCGCTATTTCGCGTGCGAAGACGCTGTTTTCCGGAAGAAGGTAAGCCATGTGGAAACAGCCCCCTTGTCAGCATCATCCACGACCCCAATTTTCTCTCCAAGAAGGAGGAAGAGGAGAGCAGAAGAAGCCCCAACTACCTTGAATCCTGCTTCCTTTCTCCACTTATAAAAATATAATCAACTTTATTGAGACATAAGCTTTCAAGAATCACAGCTCTCTTTGTCAGATGCATCCGATGAAAAGAGCTGTGGTTCTCGAAAGCTTATGCCTCAATAAAGTTGGTTAGTCTTAAAGGTGCTACTGGACTTTTTACTATTTTGCAACTACAGACTAACATGACTAACTCCTCTGGATCTAAAAATATAATCAGCATCTCCAGGTTGAAGCTTAGCTATTCTGTCAAGACTAAAAGATTGCTCTTGCATCTTGTGTACAAGAAAAGAATAGCTGGTGGGTTCAGCCTTCTTCATTATTTTGACACTGTCCCAAGTCAAGCCTTACCTTCTATGATGTATGCATTATATAGTTGCAGGAGTCTTTTGTAGAAAGCGGGAATTTTAAAGGAAGGGGAGGGTTGGATAGCTCAATCCTTTTCTATGCAGCTCTTTTCTCAAATTTACTCCCTCCTAGCTAGGGTTGCCAACCTCCAAATGGAGCCTGGAGATCTCCCAGAATTACAACTGATCTCCAGACAACAGAGATCAGTTCCCCTGGAGAAAATGGCTGCTTTGGAGGGTGGACTGTATGGCATTATACCCCGCTGAGGCATCTCCCTCCTCAAACCCTGCCCTCCACAGGCCACATTCCCCAAATCTCCAGGAATTTCCCAAGACAGAGCTGCCAGCCATATTCTTAGCTGGTTTCACAACTGTGGTGGTGGTGGGGAACATCTGGAATGGGGCAACTTTTTCCTAGCTGTGGGAAGCAAAGCCGATAGGGGAGGCCATTTTGTTCAAGAAAATGGCTGGCAGGGTCAGGGGCCAACCCCTTTCCCCCTCAGTGCTCCAAGTTCCATCCTTTTGCTTTTTGTTTTAAAAAAAACAGGAAAAATAATCACCTCACCACACATAAGAAATACTTTGGGTCTCAAAGAGATGGGAGTCCTTCTGGGGCCTCTAGTGACCCTATCTGTGGGGCACACTGCTGGCCGAGTTTGCTCCGCACCACAATGTCAAGAAGCAAGAATGCCGCCTTCCCAAAACACCAGGGTCAGTCCTGGTTTCAAAGAGAGAGAGAGAGAGCCCGGAGTCCTTTCGGCTGTTCTCCGGTTATCTTCGGAACACTTGTCCAATCTGTGCCTGACAGCTGTCAGGGACCAAGAAACGGGATTACTTAGCGCCCACTCGCCTTCCAGGCGAAAGAAAAGTCTGCACCGATAATTAAATCTCCCGGCTGGAAGCCAGAGGGGTGCGGAGAGGGAGCCCAAAGAAATGAGAGAAGGAAGAGCGACCCAGGGCTCAGGAATGCAGGCAGTCGGGATAGGGAGCAAGGCAGGCCCAGTTCGAGGCCCAAGGTTGTCTTCAAAGGCATCTGAGTAGCAATTAAATCGACAGCCGAGTTCAGGAGTCTGGTTCTTCTCCCCGCCCTCCTCGAAACTCTCGTTATTTTCACAAATCCGCAGTTTGGAAGGTGTTCAAGTTTTTAGGCTCGATAAAAAGAGCTGTAATAACATGGGCTTTTGGACTTCAAAGAGCTTGGGAAAGAGCGGCAGCCAAAGGCCTCGGAGAGGCTGTGAGGAGAACCCAGAGTTCTCTCTTTCATTTTCAACACACGCGCACACAACGATAATAAACAGTATTCCCTCCTCTTTACCCAGAGGTAGAAATGGGTCCAGATTTTTCGCTGGCTGAGGTAAATGTGCTCAGGTCTCATTACAGATAGCTACATTCTGGAGGCTTTAGACTCAGTAGGTCTTGAGAGTAGGGTTGCCAATCTCCAGGTGGGGTCTGGAGATCTCCATATCCAGGACCCTTTTCACACTGCTTACCTGGTCCCGGGACGTTGCGAAATATCACGCAAAAAACGCAGATGATAGCATCTTCTTGTGAGAGTTTTGTGCAATGTCGCGCAAAACTCTCGCGAGAAGACGCTACCTTCCGCGCTTTTTGCGTGATATTTCACAACGTCCTGGGACCAGGTAAGCAGTGTGAAAATGGCCCTGATGACAGAAATCAGTTCCTCTGGAGAGAATGGCTATTTTGGAGGATGAACTCTATGGTATTATACCCCGCTGAGGACTCTCCCTTCTCCAAACTCCACTCCTAAAATCTCCAGGAATTTCCCAACCCAGAGTTGGCAACCTTTAAGAGTGAGCATTGTCATTCGGGTTGGAAAATTCCTGGAGATTTGGGAATGGAGCCTGGAGAGGGCGGGGTTTGGGGAGAGAAGGGGCCTCAGTGAGGTATCGTGTCATGGAGTCTGCTCTCCAAAGGAGCTGTTTTCTCCAGGGGAGGCTCATACCCCAGACTGACTGGGTCTAAAGCCTCGAGAGAACGAGCCACAGTGAAAAACCTGGATCCATTTTTGTCTCTGGGTAAGGAGGAAGGGATATCGCTGATCGCTGTGTGCATGTGTTGAAAACGAAAGAGAGAAACAGAGAGAACTTCTGAGTTTTCCTGGACTTGGCAGCCCTTTTTCAGCTGGCACGTCAACAGCCGGCCCTTCACTCTGACTTACTCTTTCCTTCTCTGCAGTTGCTACATAGACCAACAAGTGACACGCGTGGCCTGGTTGAACCGTTCCAACATCCTTTACGCCGGCAACGACAAGTGGTCCATCGACTCGCGGGTGCAGCTGCTGACCAACAGCGCCTCCGAATTCAGCATCGTCATTACCAACGTGGACATGTACGACGAAGGCCTCTACACCTGCTCCTTCCAGACGCAGGACAAGCCCCACACCTCTCAGGTGTATCTCATCGTTCACGGTACGGGTGCGGGAAGGGTCACACGAGCACTCGAACCTGCCTGCAGCTGAGGCAGACCAAGGCCAGTACTGCCTACTGGCATCAGCTCTCCGTGGTCTCAGGTTAAGTTCTTTCTCTTCCTCTCTTACTGGATCCTTTTAACGGGAGGTGCTGGGGACCAAACCAGGAGAAGGTTTGCAGGGCCTTTTTAATGCTGGGAAAATGGCCTGGGGGAAGAGGTGTTGCCCTTCTTCCTGCTGTCCCAGTCCAATTTGGGGATACACGCTTAGTTGAGGATTTTAAAAAGTGCTTAGAATATCAGGATCACATGCAGTCTGGCCCACAGAGAACTTGAACTGCTGCCATATATTTTGCCGCCACACCAGTGCCCTTAACAGCAGCCTCTTCTAGTGAAATTTAAACAGGAAAAGTGTTTCCCTTCGCTTTAGGCCTGGAAAAACTTCACTTGCTCAGACTCTGCATGCCAGAGTGCTGTTTGACTCAAGAGCAGGGCCTATTTTTTTTAAAAAAATACTAACTAACTAACTAACTAACTAACTAACTAACTAACTAACTAACTAACTAACTAACTAACTAACATGGATCTGGGAGACCCAGGCTCTTCCATGGGCCTCTTTCTCTCAGGGTGGTTGTAAGGAAGATATGGAAGAGGGTAGAACAATGTTGAAAGTTCTTTTGGGTCCCCACTGGAGAGGAAAGTGGGGTATAAATTTCTAAATAATTGCCCAAACCTGTAAATCCTAAAGACTGGAGACAGCAATCCTGGGCCGATTCCAGACGGCCCTCTGCATTCCGAAACGTTGCGCGTCGTTGCGCGTCGTTGCGCGTCATTGCGTGGAAAATGCGAAATATTGTGTTTTCTCGCGCGAGTTTTGCGCGAACTTGCGCAAAACTCGTGCGAGAAAACGCGATATTTCGCGTTTTCCGCGCAACGACGGGTGACGACGCGCAACGTTTCGGAATGCAGAGGGCCGTCTGGAATCGCCCCAGGGTTGTTTGGATGTAAAGGAAGGGGTGATTGGTTTGTAAGAGGTGCTGGTTGGAATAGTTGAACAGAACCTCCATATTCAGAGGCAATATACCTCAATGAAAATGAACAACAGGTTGATAGTTTATTGAACTATAATATAATGGAATAGCTCAGCAGGTCACACATGAAGCTGCTATATACTGAATCAGACCACCGGTCTACCAAGGTCAGTATTGTCTACTCAGACTGGCAGCTGTTCTCCACGGTCTCGGGTAGAGGTCTTCCATGTCACCTCCTGCCTAGTCCTTTTAACAGGAGATGCCGGGGAATGAAAGTCTCTCTACACAGTACTTTTGACATGTGTTCTTCACGTGTCGGGAGACGCAATGTTCGTTGGGAAGCGTAGTTTTAAATGACAGAGCCGGCAGAGATCACTACGGAGGGGGCAGATTCTCTCATAGCCCTCATCTACCTCTGGCATCTCCCCTTCCAGGGTCTTTGCCCTGCCGAGGCTTGGATAATTCAAAGTTTTAAGCAGCGAGGGCGGCAAGGTAAAAGCTCCAGAAGGGGAGACAGTCCAGCATGCCAGAGGCGGCGGAGGGCTGTGAGAGAATCTGTTCCCTCCAGAGCGACCACTGCTGGCTCTGTCTTTCAAAACTACACTTCCCGGCTAACGTTGCATCTCCCAACACTTGACAGACACATGGCATCTGAGCTGAGGACCTTCCTCATACAATAAGCCAAACCCTTCCCCTGTGTTCTGTGCTTGTGAACTTCTTTGAGGCCTCTGGATAAATACTGTGGGGCAGGATGCTGGACTAGACGGTCCCCGTAGTTTGATCAAAACAGGCTTTCCTTCCGAGAAAACAGGTGAACCTTCCATTCCCACTGCAGAGGAGTACCTTTTGGCAGATCCCTCTTTCTTTGCTAAGGCATGACCAGTTGCACTTCCTCAAACGGTAACGGTGCAGGAACCCGGGTCTGTCTTTGCATGGGGTCGTTCTAAATGGCTGTATGTAAACATGCCCCCTGCAAGGGCTGCACTTTGGCCCCAGCCAAGGAATCTCTCACCAGCTGTCAAAGCAGACAGAGACTCCCCTCCTTCCTTCTGGCTCTTTCGCTGATTCTCAGCCGCCTCCAGGATTTCTGCAGCATTGGCAAAAGCCAGAACTGCAACGCTATCCACCCCATAATTACCCCTCCTCCCTTTTCCCAGGGTTGCTGGAGCTGAGAAAACTGGTACAATAGGAGCTGATTGGACCCGGTCCGGAACGAGCCGCCTGGGCGTCAGGAAACAGCTGTTCCCGGCTGCTCCATCATTCGCCGTCGCCTACGTCACCCCAACCTATCGGGGCAGACAATGAGGATCGTTAGGCCCAGTCAGGAAAAAAGCAATTTCTTTTTTGGGGCTCTTCCGCTGGGGCAGAGAAAACAGCCATTGGGAATTAACCCAGAAGGCACCCAGTGCAGTGATGTGCTGAGGTGGCACTCAGCACCTGCTTCTGGGGTGTGGCAGCTGTTTATAAAATGTTTATCAAAATGCCTATCATTATCTTTATATGTACTGTAGGGACCCTCCTCCAGGAGGGGGAGTGGTACATCTCTGTTGACCTTTCCTGATATTATTCACTGTGGAAACCCTGGGTGTTTCCAGACCACCCATTTTCTCCAGAACTCATTTGCTCACTCAAGTGTTCAAGAGAATCCAGACCCACTTGCTGCTAGAACTTTGCTTCTCTCTGTTTCACCTTCTGTTCTCCTGTCTTTTTTAAGACCTGCATTGTGGCGGTTGTTTTGCTCTGCAATCCGAGTGCAGTACCAGCCCGTTCAGTGTGGACTAGCAAAGGGCTTTTGACTCCCTTGCTAGAGACAAAGTGGTCTTTGATGCAGTTTGTGGCAGGGCTGGAGAATTTCTGTCTTTCTGCATTTCATGCTCTTATTTCCTCCATGCACTGCCAGTATTACCTGCCTGTACCCATAGAGTGCTTTGAAAAAAAGGTAAAATCACTCAGAGCAGCTGTTCAGAGGAGGAAGCAGCGGGACTGAGATTCCACTTGCAAAATCTGGACCCAAAGATTTCCCATCTGATTCTCAGCATAGACCCTCAATCCTACTTCAAATGTTTTCTTCCAAGATACAGGCAAAGGATTCTTCAAGCCCCTTCCCCACTAGTGCGAGCGGCAACTCACTGCACATAAAATCCAGGAGCCAAGTTTTTGAACTGAGCAAGAACTGAATGAACAAACATTGGCAAAGGGCTCGTTTACCCCAGCAAAAAAGTCTCAGAAGGAATTCTCCCTTTTTGCACCTCAGTCACTCACATTGGGGGGGGGGGGGGTCAAGGCGCAAAGGAATGAGCACTGAAGTACATAAAGGTGGAGTTCTCCCAAAACCTCTGTTGCTGCTCACATTGGGGCTCAGGAGCCCTTGGCTAGCAATTGCATGTGGGCTTGCATGGCTAGAACCATCCTCACTGGCCAACCAGCCATTGCACAGTTCAAAATGTGACTCCTCCGTTTGGATGAAATGAGTTGCCAGTTCTATTGCTCTCCCACTGAAACATGGAGTACCAACGAGAAAACGTTTTGTATCACTAACACTACAGTCTTAGGTACAGCAAGATTTGAGTCCAGTAGCACCCTGAAGACCAAAAAACTTTTTCTGGCTTTTGGGAATCAAATCTCCCTTCATCAGATACAAATAGGAATGGAGATCCTTGAACTCACTTTGATCTGACAAAGGGAGCTTTGACTCTCAAAAGCTTGTACTCTGAAAATCTTGTTGATCTTCAAGGTGCTACTGAATTTGAGACTAACTGTTCTACTGCAGACCAGAAAATACCCACCAGAAACTACCTTAGGTACAATTGGCTCCCTTGAAGTCAATTGACTTAAAAGGGTCTCGTTCTATATTGGAGTCCGGGGAAGATGGAGTTTAGGAAGGGTAGAGACTTCAGCAGGATATGACATCATAGAGTCATAGAGTCATCATAGGATTATACTGAAAATGTGATTCTTTTTTCCCAGAGGCACCATAAAGGGATAAGGTGGGGAAGTCATCTGTAAATTTATGATTATTGGCAGATTTTTTTAAAAAAAGTTTGTTCAGTATCCTAGCTGACAATATAGAGCACTTTTTTAAAAAAACCCTGTGTTTTTGGATTCCGTTTGTACTGGGGAAAATTTGGCTGGTGTTCACACACAGAGACATACACAGACACACACACACACCAACAGTGCCCTCGGCCTGAACCTATGCGAAGGAACATGAGGCAGGAATATATCACCCCAGCACAAAGCAAATGTAATGGCAATGAAGGGGAGAGACAAGCGTGGTTAAAGCAGTCAGGAAATGTGTGAATGAAATGAAAAGAAAGGCGTTGGCATGAGAGCCAGACATGGAGATAGAATCTGGGATAACGGCTGCGAGTGGGAACACAGCTTGGGACAAGAACACCCCTGAACTCGAGAGCTGCGGGATCCATCAGAGGCACGAAATAATTTAGGGAAGCTTAGTGTTAAGATGAGAAAGGCCAGAGCTTGAGGCTTGCATGGAATTCTCTGTTGTTCCACGTCACTACTCTAGAGTTGCCAGCTTCCAGGTGTTGGCTGGAAATCTCCCGAAATTACACCTGAGTTTAGGGAAGGGAGCTCCGTCCTTAGGGTTACCAGTACTGGGTTAGGAAATTCCTGGAGATATGCGGGGGTGGAGTCTGGGGAAGATGGAGTTTGGGAAGGGTAGAGACTTCAGCAGGATATATAATGGCATAGAGACTGCCCTCGAAAGCAGCCTTAGAGCGGGACCACAAGTGACGCCTGACACAGGTTGGACACTTGCCAGCTTCCCTCAAGTTTTGATGGGAAATGTAGGCAGCTTGGCGGAATGTTGGACAAGTGACAGTTGAAAAGTCCATTGGACAGCAGTCAGAGAGCGAAGCTGCGAGACCAGGATGCCTACATTTCCCATCAAAACTTGAGGGAAGCTGACTAGTGTCCAACCTGTGTCAGGCGTCACTTGTGGTCCCGCTCTTATTCTCCAGGGGAACGGGTCTCTGTTTTCTGGAGATCAGTTGCAATGCCGAGAGGTCTCCAGACCCCACCTAAGGTTGTCCTTTGTAGGGAAAGACATTTCTCTGCCTAGAACATGGAGAGCTGTGGCCAGTCAGATGAGGCAATACCATCTTAAGCAGAGTTATACCTTTCTAGGTCCCTTGAAGTCAATGGGCTCAGAAGGGAATAATTCTGCTTCAGATGACTCCATAAAAGGGCCAGTGGTCCTCCTAAACAGAAGGCAACCAAACATGTTCCTTGGAGGGGTTGGGATTAGTGCTGTCTCAAAGAGAACAGTGCCCCCTGGTGGTGGGAGGCCAGAACTGTCTTCATACTCACCGTCCGTTTCCTCCCGCCTCCACAGTCGCAGCTCGGATTGTGAACATTTCGTCTGCTGTGACCGTTAACGAGGGAAGCAACGTGAACCTGCTCTGCCTAGCTGTGGGGAAACCAGAGCCCACAGTAACTTGGCGGCAGCTGAAAGGTAAGGGAGGCTGAAGGGGGGAGGAGGGCTGGCGTTGGCCCCTTCTGACAGACCTAGCTCATTGATCCAAGCAACTGTTTCAGGTATATGAACGAAAAGGAGGAATAGTAAAACCAGAGCAATTTGATCACAAAGGTTTTCCCAAGAGGAGGTTTATCTGTTGCACTTTGGGTATGCTGACCCCTGCAATTTCTCCGAATGGACTGCATAATTTGTGCATAAAGCTTGGGTCCAAAGCAGGGTTCATCCCAAAGAAACACGTAATGTTTCAACACAAATTTGTTACGAGGAGTGAAGTTTATAGCTCTCAGCATTTTGATCTTCTCAGCTCTCTCTTCTTTTTTTGCAAAAAAAAAGTTTCTAGTTCTTAAGACTGACCTAGTAAAATGCTAGAAGCTGGTGGATTGGGGATGAGTGGAGTGGAGTTAGGGCAACCGGCAACCTGCTGGGAGGAATTGGGGGGGCAGAGACAGGAGTACTAGCATAGAGTTTAAGTAGAGAAGAATAATTGTCAGAACATCTGCCCCCACTCTGGAGCTGAGTAGGATTTGCAGTGGCAAATTGTGGGGCTTCTCTTTGTCCCTATCAGAATCGAGCTAGCGTAAGGCTTTAGTGCTGCCACCCAGCTAGTGCGATCCTTTACAGACCTATTCCAGTCCAAGTCCACTGATTTCAATGTAAATCTGTGTAAATTTGTATGTGAACAAAACGACAGGGGTGTGGACGGAGGGGGCGACACCTCATGTTGGTTTTATACGATGCCGACATCGTCACCATCTTAAGAAAGGCATCTGTGTCCGCTTGAAGGTGGAATGCTGTTTGTAAGATGGTGCCTGCCATCTGCAGTTTTTGTGAACTGCATACATAGAAAATGCTTAATTCGGATCTTGGCAGCTGCCTCTGTCCTAGCCCCTACTGATCCTCATCTCTGACCCAAACTGTGCAAGAAGTTTTTTAACAAGTCAGATCTGTGTACCTGGACCAGACTTACTTTCCCTACAGCCACACAGAAGCTGTGGGGGACATCCATTAAAACTCAATTGAGGTCCAATTCGGCTCAGGATCAGGGCATGAGGAAAGCATGTTTCTGTATGGCTGTGGGGGAAGCATGTCAAGTCTGGGGATCCTGGACCCAACTTGTTTAAAAAGCCTCCAGTTTGCACCTTTGATATGCATTGTGTTTTGTAGTCTTCAACTGATTTAACCCAGCGTGACTTATTCAGCCTGCAAAGCTGATCCTCAGTGTGCCCATTGTACAGATGGAAGACTGAGGCCCACAGACTGCAACCAGCCCTATACTACTGCCTTCTGAGGTTGCAGCTGAGCAGAGCTTGGAACTTCCCTCCCAGGTCCAATGTTCGCTTGAGTTTCTAAATTGTGTTCCACAACCACAGCTTCCTTCTACTCCCCCTTATCATGTTGGCAATCCCATTTCCTTCGTTTAAAACAGATTTGTAATTTAGCAAACTGAACACAGGCTACCAGATGTCTGTAGGGTTGCCTGAGATATTACTCCTTGGTCTGCATTTTGCAAAAGCGGGTTTCTTGTGTCCATCTTAGGCTAGTGTATAGGAATTGTGTTGGGTTTGCTGGTAGACGTTGTGCAAACTAAACAACTGCTGAACTGGCAGGTAATCAGACATCCCGGCCTAGGACCTCTCTCACTCCTGAAACATACTGCCTGTGTTGTACTTCAGCCCCCACCCCATGCAAGGCAGCCGTGAGTGCAGGAGGGGTTGATAACTGCTGTGTTGTCGTATGTGTTTTCGTGTGTGTAAGTCTGTGTTTGTGTCTGTCTTCCTACTGCTGGCCCTGTCCCCCCTCCCCAACCCCAACCACCGCTCCCTCCCCCACAGATGGATTCACCAGCGAAGGAGAATATCTGGAGATTACGGAGATCAACAGACAGCAGGCCGGGGAATATGAGTGCATCACGGCGAATGGCGTCTCATTACCAGACAGAAAACGTGTTCTTATTACTGTCAATTGTAAGTGCTCCTCAAATCATCTCTGTGATCTACCCTCTCACCTCCTTTAAACTGTACAGGTAACTCTGGTGCCCATAGAGAGCTTCCAGTTCTGGACTGGAAGTTACAGTTACGGGGGCAAAGCTATTCTTTATATGGGAGATCCCTGATTGGCTATCCCAAAGTTTTTCTCATATTTGTTTAGCTTTGAGTCTCTCTATACGAGATGCCTTGGCACGTGTTTGTCAAGTGTAGGGAGACACAATGTTAACCGGGAAGCATAGTTTAAAAAGACAGAGCTGGCGGAGATCACTCCTCAGAGGGTTTGTTAATGTCATCTTCTCCTCCCTGAAGGCTCTGTCAGTTTCACCTCTCCAGTCTAAAACTGTGTGGGATCACAACCAGAGGGCAGCGAGGAATGGAAATAGGCTGGAGCTGCCTTCCAGAGCTGAGCTTGCACCTGGAGAGGTTATAATGGGCTGAAGTTTCCCTTCTGGCATTTCACAGCCCCTTCATACAGCTCCAGTATATAGTAAAGCCTTTGCCTTGCTGCTGGCTCTGTCTTTTTAAACTACCTTTCCCAGCTACCATTGCATCTCCCGACACGTGTTCTTCACATGTCAGATGTCTCGTCTACAGACTCTATGTGAAGCTCCCTTTTGGATTGGAGCAAACGCACTATGAGAAGGAGGGCGCTATGTCTTTACCTCCATTCCATTTTTCGTAAGTCTGCTCAGCACACCAAACTGCTGTTAACACTGGGAGAAAAGAGTGCAGATATTGTCCCTTTCAGGGGTCTGCAGCCAATTCATGCAACTGGTTTGCAACACGTGGGCTCAGTCACTGAGAAATGGGGACAATTGGGTGGGGAAGTCACAGCAGTTGAAAATGGACTTCCAAAAATGAACAAGTCTTTTCCTCCTGAGCTGCCTCTTTTCTTTTTCTACCCCTTGAGCGAGATCAAAAAGCAAAGCCAAGAAAACCAGGGTGGGTCATTTTAATATATCGGTAAATTAAGATGCATCTGATGAAGAGAACTGTGATTCTCGAAAGCTTATGCTACAATAAAGTTGGTTAGTCTTAAAGGTGCTACTGGACTCTTTTTGATTTTGCTACTGCAGACTAAAGACTGACATGCTAATTCCTTTGATGAAACTGGTATAGAAGCATGAGCGTTACCGTTTAGATACACATACAAACTTCTTCCAAGAATGACGCCTCATGAGGGGTGGAGGAACTTCTTGTTTAAAGCAGAAAAATGGATTTACACAGCACCGATTGGCCAGCTCTTGAGTCACTCATGGAGCAATTCTCTCCCCTTTCTGAGAACCTGGTCGTGCAAAGAACTGATTGGCTAGCTTTTATGCCAGTCAGGAAGCCACCTCCCTTCCCTTATTTGAGCTGATTTCAGAAATAGTGAATGAAAGGTTAGGACAAGAAAAAAAACGGTACCAAACAAATGTCAGAGTGGGTAAACATATGGCAGGTGGTGGAGGTGGTGGTAAAATAAAACAAGCAGAAAGCTTTTAATATGTCAGCGGCATGTATGCTGGTTGAGGAAAGAAAGCTAGAGTAGGACAAGGAACTTCACATCCTGCTGCTGAGAATCCCACACCCACTCCTTTTTGAAGATAACGTCTGTCTTCACCCAGAACCTTGCCAAGAAAATTAGTGCCAACACTGTCTCATTAAAATCCTATGTTCAGGACCGTTGTCGGTTTTTTTTCTTTACGAAAGCCCTTGTGACACTGTTCACAGCCATGTGCGTCAGCTGTCTCTATTTACTATTTTCTGGCATCTATTCCTATATTATTTATTTGTTTAAAACATTTTTAATGCCTCTGCCTTTCACCCAAATAGGGTCCCCGAGATGGTGAACATTAAAACATTTGAATATAGCAACATTATATATATAGGGGCTGATTCCGCACATGTTGGATAATGCACTTTCAATGCACTTTATTGATCATTTGAGGTGGATTTTTTGTTCTGTACACAAAAAAATCCGTCCCAAATGATCTCTAGAGGGGATTGGAAGTGCATTATCCAACGTGTGCAGAATCACTCGTACACACACACACTCTCAATACCAAAACCAGGGGGAAGGGCCAATAACGGTTATTGGGGGCATGCCAAACAAAACAGAAATAGCTTCACCCACTGACGGAAGACACCAATAAAGAGAGACATGGATCTCTCTGGGGATGGAGTTTCAAAGTTTTGGAAGGCCCATCTTTGGATTGCCAAAGGGCACCCAAAGTAGGGCTTCCAAAGAGAACCGAAGTGGAGGGGTAGGTTCATATACTGTTCCTGTTGTTACCTTTTATTAAGATAGCCAGTGTCTAGAGCAGTTGTTCTTTGCCGTTCTGCTTCCTCTCAAGAATCGTTAGCAGTTAAATTTGAGCCGGCATCTCTAAAAGCCAAAAACGGAGACAGTGGTTTGACAGGGACCAAAGAGGTCTACAGGCGTTACTGCCTATGCCACTGTATGTGCATGGTCATTAAGACACCACATGCAGAACACACCCTGTTAGTTCAGGAACTGGAAGTGCAGAAGTAGATTTTGATAAGTATGGACTGGCAATTCGCCGTGTGACTTAAGGTAAACTGTGTATAGTCAAGAAAATATTTTTTTAAAACAGTATGTTCTTTTGAAAATCAAGATTCAGGTCCACTTGCCTCTAAAAGACCAACTAGATTTCCGGTATATTTGAAAAAGCACCCTGTTAAGCCAAGCTTCTGCCTGGAATGTTGAAGAGTTACTACTATAGTTATGCAGGACTTCACTCCCGGACATTTTGTGTTTGGCCCCGCCTCCCATGGCAGCCATTCTGTGGATGGCTCCGCCTCCTGTGGCAGCCATTTTGTGTTTGTGCCTACCACTCTGTGTCAGAATCCCTGCTGTAACATTTCACCAACGAAAATGGATAAGTGCTTGGAATACTCTGTCATATCAAAGCTCACGGCTCAAGCCCCGCCCCCCATTGTCATGACACTTTCCAGAAGTCCTGACTCCATCAATTGCATTCTGTATTCAGTTCCTCTGCAGTCCCACCCATTTCAAAGCCAGGAAGGCGTTTGTTAATTTTGTTACAGGAACACTACAAATCACAATGTCCTGTACTAGGTTACTGACGCTTCAAAATACATCTCAATGAAATGGTACGTTCTGTATCATAGTTTGCATACATGCATGCTATCACTAGAAATGGCATATTCATGCTGTGAATTAATTAATAAATACTGACTTAATAAAGATGTCGATTCCTGAGGAATAACTATCCTTCCAATACATGGTATGATTTTTCGAGGGACAAAGCTCCCTTCGTCAGATACCTGATATCTGAAGAAGAGCTTTGATTCTAGAAAACTCATACCTTGGAAATCTAGTCGGTCTTTAAGGTGCTGTTGGACTCAGATCTTGCTCTTCGACTGCAGACCAACATGGCTAGCCACCTAAAACTATTCTAGCAACGGTAAAGAAATGTAACAAGGATTTCTCCCCAAGGCAAAGGCAGGGACAAACTAGAAATAGTGATTTTTCAGATAATGTCACCAGAAGACAGGGAGGGGTGGTGCTGTGGCTCAGTGGCAGAGCATTTGCTCAGATTGCAGAAGGTCTCCGATTCAATCCCTTGGCCCAATCCTCCTGCTAAAAGGATCAAGTAGCAGCTGATGTGAAAGAGCTCTATCTAAAACCCTCACTGCTGTTAATCTGAATAGACAATACTGTGAATGAGCATTCTGCGGTCCGATTCAGTATTAGACAGCTTCATGTGTTCATTTGTTAGGAAAGGTCCGTGGCTCAGTGGCAGAGAATCTGCTTGGCATGCCAAAGGTCTCAGGTTCCATCCTCAGCATCTCTAGCTAAAAGGACCAGGTAGTTGGACACTTGATTGGCTGGAGGTGTGTGGGCCATGTGTTGAGGAAGCAGACCCTAAGATGCCTTATCCCTCCCACTAACACGCCTCTCTGCTCCCTCCCTCTTCACAGACCCTCCAACCATCACAGATGTAAAAGATTCTCCATCCTTGCTGGGGAAGCCAGCGCTGCTACGATGCGAGGCCATGGCTGTGCCGCCTGCTGAGTTTCAGTGGTTCAAGGATGATAAGCAGTAAGTCACTCTCTTTTCTTCTCCCCCACTTTTGATGCCTGGTGTGTAGTGTTGCCAGCCTCCAGTTACAGCCTGGTGTTCTCCTAGAATTACAGCTGATCTCCAGACAACAGAGATCAGTTCCCCTGGAGAAAAATGGCTGATTTGTACGGTGGAGTCTATGCCATTATACCCTGTTAAGGTCCCTCCCCTCCCCAAAACCACTCCCTTCCAGGCTCCACCCTCAATCCAGAGCTGGAAACTCTTTTGGTACTGGTCCATGAAAAGGTGTATTAACACCACCATGATTCTTCCCCCCCCCCCTCACAGAACCCTGGGAACTGTAGTACTGCAGTAAGTGGAGTGCTGGAACCACCTTTGCCAGACTACATTTCCCAGAATTCTTTGTGGGATCTGCGAGTATTAAAGTGGTGTCAAGTCCATATAGGTTTGCAGCGTGGACAGGCCCTAAATCTGTATCTTTGCCGCTGAAAAACCTTGTCTGGCTTCCCATTTTGAAATCGGCCTCTTCTGATTGCACTTTCTTGTGCCTTTGCTTTCTCCCCTGAGAATGATAGAGTTTATAGCAATTCCTAGAGCTGCTCTTTATCACTTCCTGGGGATACCCAGAAGTGATGTAGTAATGTCACTTGGGGAGGGGGGCTTGCCAACAGGAGACTTCTCAGGATAGCGGAAGGCCAGGCAAGCTCACCAGGGACTGTTCATCCTGTGAGCTTATTCTATGTGATCACATGGAAATGGTTTCAGAAGGGGAACTCGTAACATTTACCACCACCCTCAAACCAATGGACCCCTTCGAAACCAGAAATGCTTTTATACTACAAAGCATTAACTTCTCTAGTCCACCAAAACTTGTGCTAGAATAAAAGCCGGCTCATCTTTTAAAGTAGCAGAAAACCCCAGTTTTATTTTTTTTCCTGAAGGAATTCATAGAGGCTGGATGGAATGGCGAGATTGCTCCCACATTTCTAGCTTTCTCTATTAGCTAAACGCCCTTCCTCAGGACCATGTTCCAATTTTGCAGGGACTGACACCTGCCAAGAGGATTGCAGATATCTCCGAAAGAGCCTCCGGACTGTTTTTCCACAGCATTTCCATGTCAGTTTGGTGATAAAAGTTCACAGTTCAAACCTCTTGCATCTCAGAGGGGCTGTTTGTGGTCTGGCCTCTTTGCTGACAAGAAACCGCAGGCCGTTATCTTATGTTATTAGGAACCGGCATTATAGGTGCACTGAGCATCAAGTGTGAAAAGGGGCGGGGGGAGAGCCAAACCAAGGAATGCAAAGGATCACACAACAGGCATGGGAAAAGCAGAGATCCAATCACAGTCAGTTATGGCAATGCAGAATGGAATGCATAGGATCAAAGCTCTCGAAGTCAGGAAACCCAGGCAACGGCTAACATGGGAAAGAGGTTTAGCTACATCAGACACACAAGACCTGTGGACAGTTCTCTTAATGTGTTATTTGTACCTAAAACGTGCGGGGCCTGCTTTTTGCATTGGGGTGCACTGGCGTGATTTTCCCATGGTTGCCACATCTGCTGATACAGTACAACGGAATCTGGGCTTCCCCATGGCAAGTTTTCCTGTATTTTCCCCACTCCTACCTCCTGCAGAAGTCATCCCCCCTTCCACTATTGGGGGGGGGGCATGTTCCAGTTATTTTTGAATCAGCATTCGACATGTCACTATCCTATAACATAACTCAGTAAGCGGGTTTCCGATGACTTACTGGTTATCCCAGAGCACAGGCGCGATAGTGCGCCCCTAGCGGGGATAAGTGGAGAGTCGCTCCTGCCTGCTGCCATGGATCGGGACCCAAGGAGGCCAGAACGGCTGCTGCTGGGCTCATGAGCTCACTGGGGCGCCTGCCTCCTCCCCTCCCTGCGTTCCTGTCCTTTCCACCGGCCCAATGGGCACAGAAGCGCCCTGGCCATCCGCCTCCTCTCCCTCTCCCCACGTTTCCACCGGCCCAATGGGCACTAAAGCGCCTTGGCTGGCCACCTCCTCTCTCCCTTCTCACCTTTCCACCAGCCTGATAGACACCAAAGCGCCCCAGCTGGCTACCTCTTCTCCCCCTCCCCCGCCTTTCCACTGGCCCAATGGGTGCTGAAGCACCCCAGCCAGCTGCCTCTTCTTCCTCCCCCCTCCTGGCTTTTTTTCTCAGAGACCAGATCTACCTTCCCCTTCCTTGGCAGGGCTGGTAGACCTGGCCTCTGGACCCACAGAGGCCAAGTATACCTTCCATGGCTCTGCTGCCTGGGTATGCCTGGCCTTTGTACTCCTAGAGGCCAGGTCTACCGCCCATAGCATTGCCAGGCAGCTGCGGGGCCTAGGAGCGCACCAGGGCCATTGCCGCGCCCCCCTCCAGTAGCACTCTCTGCCCCTGCAGCCAGCTGCAAGGTGCAAGAGCACACCAGGTCTCTTGATCCCCCCCCCGCAGTGCTCCCCACTCTGCAGCCAGCTGTGGGGACGAATCCGGCAGCTGTGGGTCGCAGGAGCACTCCAGGGCCCTTGTTGCCCCTAGCAGCACTTCCACCTTCTTGAGCTGCCTGACACGGGCCACGAAGGCAGCAGAGAGGCCCAGCATGGCAGCACTGTCCTCCCAAGGCCCCGCAGCAGGGCCCTGCTAAATCAGTTTTCTAGAGCCCGTTGCATTTTTTCTCACAACAGGCTCTGTTTCTAGTAAAGTCATAATATTAGAATAATCTGCCTTTCTGGTTCTCTGGTTCTCTCTGATTTTTTAAAAGTTAGTCTCTAATCAGCATAGCAGGCGAGCAGGTGGGGGTGCATGCTCTTCCATTTTTTCCATCTTCGGTGCAGGGGGCAGGATATCTAGATAAGGAAAATAACACCAAGAAGGGAGCAGAATTCGAGTCCAGTAGCACCTTAAAGACCAACAAGATTTCCAGGGGAAAAGCTTTCAAGAGTCAAAGCTTTTAACAGTCAAAGAAACCTAATAAATTAAATTACAACTCCAGTTGTCCGATACAAGTAGGAATGGAGATACTTTGTTTCAGGTGGATAGCCCTGATGGTCTGTAGTAGAAAAGCAAGATTTGAGTCCAGTAGCTTCATAAAAAACAAGATTTTCCAGGGGTTAAACTTTGAAAGTCAAAGTTCCCTTTGTCAGAGAAGATCCCTGAGCCTACTTGTATCTGAGGAAGGAAGTTTTGACTCTCAAAAGCTTCTATCCTGGAAACCATGTTGGTTTCTAAGGTGCTACCAGGCTCGAATCTTGCTTTTCTACTGCAGACCAACACAGCCACCCATCTGAAACTGGGAATTCAGTTGAAGATCTTCCAGGTTTGCTTTCTGGGAAATCAATCGGTGAGGTTTAACAAGGAACTGCTGTGAGACAGCCACTAATGGACCGTGGGCGGTGGGGAGTGCATAATATTGCTCTGCAGGTAAGAAATTGGATATCCCTTGTTGTTTGAACTGCAGCCTGAAACGTAATATGAAAAAAACCAGCAAGTACCGGAAGATATTTAGATCCACTCCCGACTCATCTCTTGAAGTATACGGTTATGACTTTGTAGCAGGGGGTGACTCTATGCCTGTAAAAGACCACAACAGGTGGAAATGAAAAACACAACACCCTGATGCTTGGGCAAGCTCCACCTGTTGAATTTCTGTCTGTTACACAGGTCCCACGTGGGCGAGGGGAGTGGCAAGTGTCTGCAGTTCATGAGATTTCAGGATGGCGTTGTAATCCGAGGACGATTGCTTTGTATAAAAAATCTTGTTAGCTATATTTGGGGCGGAAGATGACAGTCTAAGAAGAATAAACTGCAGTACTGAAACTCTTACTAGCAAAGGAAAATGGCCAGTGTTGTGTAGTGGTTAAAGTGCAGGTTTAGGATCTGAGAGACACAGGTTTGGATCCCCACTATTATGGAAGCTGTCTGAGTGATCTAGCCTACCTCACAGGAGCGTTGTCATGCGGATAAAATGGAGGAGAGGAAAAAGATGTTGTAAACCTCTTCAGGTTCCCGCTGGAGAGAAAAGCAGAATATATCTAAATAAATGATAAAGGAAGGAAGGAAGAGGGCTGTTCCATCCAGCCCTCTCCTGGAAAGATTCTTGTTTGCCCTCCTTCTCCCACCGAGCCCCATCGAGCCAGCTTGCTGGGGAAAGAACCAGGCTGATTCCTCACGGCTTACCTGAATCCGGAACGTTGCGGAACATGCCGGGAAAAACACGGAAGATCGCATTTTCTTGCGCGAGTTTTGCGCGACATCGCGCAAAACTCGCGCATGAAAACGCGATCTTCTGCGTTTTTTCTGGCATGTTCCACAACGTTCCGGCTTCAGGTAAGCTGTGCGGAATCGGCCCAGGATTGGCCCTGATCACCCTCAATCGCCTCTACAGTTGCATCCTCCACGTCTGGATTGAACTGGTTCCATGGGGGCTTCCAAGGTGGACTTGTTTTTGTGTTCAACACCATTGCAAGGGCCTTGCTAGCCAGAACTACCAAGGTTAGGGGAGAAGGGCAAATCCATCAAGATTTTACAACCGTTTTTACAACTATCAGACCCTGTTATTGGGAGCATCTACTGAAATGAAACATACAAATATAATTTGATAAGCGTTTATCAAATTATGCAGGAGGCATCAGTGGTTCACTCCAGAATTGTGTAATGCACAATCTGTTCAATATTTATTATTCTTATAGTTAGGGTTTAGTCATCTCACTATGGTGGGAAGTTCCCACCCATCACTGCTGTTGCCTACTGCTGCTCCAAACGGCAGTGAGAAAAATAAAAAAACTGCCGGCCTCTGTTTTGCCATAGAGTTTCCAAAGATGCCTAGAGCTACACATTGTCGCTTCTTGCTTATATTCAGAAGTAGGGGGCAAAAAAGAACCAGGTGCAAACTAAACGGATTTATTGAAGTTTTTAAAATTCCCTACATGTTTCGCTTTAGGCTTTGTCAGGGATCAAGTTGTAATGAAATTTCATTGCTCATGGTGAAACTTGAAATATTCCTTAGAAAATCCCCTGATGAAGCCTAAAGTGAAACCAGGGCCAGATCCAGGGTTGCTGGCACCCAGGACAACCCAAGTCTGGCTCCTCGCGCATGCGTGCACTCCTGGCGCTGCGTGATGACATCACTTCCATGACGTCATCATGCAGGGTGGAGCGAGCTGCCTGCATGGCAAACCGGGTGCCCTGGCGCACTGTGGAGTTGGCAGAGGCAGTGGGGGGGGCAGCTTGCCACGCGCCCCCTGTCCTGCGGAGTAGGCGAATGGCGCAGGGCCCCCCAGCCCCCTGTGCTGCTTTTTGCCTTCCCTGCAGGACAGGGGGCATGTGGCAAGCCGGCCGCCCCTGTCCTGCAGGGTAGGTGAAAGGCAGCGCGGGGGGCTGGGAGGCTGCCCGCGCTGCCTCCCACGCACTCCCAGCAGTTGGCACCTACGCCCGGTGCCCCCTCCTTGGCAGCGCCGGGGGCAGACTACCCCCCTGCTCCCCCTCGATCTGGCCCTGAGTGAAACGTGTAGGGATCTAAAAAATTTCAATAAACCCTTTCATCTTGTACCTGCTTATTTTTTTCCTGCCTACTGGTGCAGCCATTGTTTCTCCAGTATTATATCCATTATGACATTGCCAACATCACACGCCCCCCCCATCTCCCAGCCCCCAAACCCACCCGCCAGTTGCCAGGCTCTGTCTGGCAGCCCTACTTGTAGTCTGCTTTTCTCATGGAAACTCAAAGCAGATTACATAGCATAAGTCAATGTAGTCAAGGAGACATCCGGCACAATGTGCCAGGACCAGGATTACAGAAATCTGAAACAAGCATAGAGTATTGGGCATGGCACAGAATGCAGATACAATGCAGGGAAAATGGTATTACATCAGTAGCAAATCATGCAGCGACAGCAGGATAATACATACAGCAAAGATAATATTCCTATATACAATGCCATAGTCTGCAGTCCCTTTCCAGAACCGTTCCCTATTTAGCCCTATTACCTTTATAGAGCCCTGACCTGGATAGCCCAGGTGAGCCTGATCTTGTCAGATCTTGGAAGCTAGGCAGGGTTGGCCTTGGTTGGTAATTGGATGGGAGACCTCTAAGAAAGATGAGGGTTGCAGAGGCAGGCAATGGCAAACCATCTCTGTTAGCCAGGGATTGCCGTAAGTCAGCTATGACTTGAAGGCGCTCTCTACCTCCACCTTTATAGAAATACTTTCCCGAATATTTCAGTTTTGCATAGCTTTGGAAGAACAGAAGTGTGGGAGCCTTCCTCACCTCCTGAGATGGGCATTCCACAAGATGGAGGCCATCACAGAGAACGCATGTGTAGGGGTAGCCGTTGATCATGCCTGAATGTGGCACACCCATCATGTGCCTGTGGGGGGGGGGCATAATAAATGTCCTGTTTTAACTGCCTCTCTAGGAGTGCAAAACCAGAGATTGCCATGTTGCTGCAATGCCATGCGCAGCTGATTGTCCAGGTCACAAGTCAGTGGACCTAGTTTAACCAAACCCAAAGGAAACTAGACGAGTCCATAAAAGGTGTATATATGGGGAGAAAGGATAGGTTGCAGTGCCTCCACTGGCCCACTAAGAGAAGGGGGTGTGCTTGGAGAATTCTGTTGCAGCTGCCTCATTTAATAAAGGTGAAGTGACCCCTCTCTCTGTAGTTGCAGACACGCACACGCACTTTGTAAGAGGGATGGAGGCAGGTAAGACGGGATTCTGGATCTACTGCTGCTGTGGGTATTGTGGTCCAATGGAAGATGGATTGCATGTCTGACAAGCTTGAGCAGAGATAAACAACCACTGGGGCTGGGGAGAGGTGGCACCAGGGAGGCGCGGAAATGCCAAGAACCCCTTCAACTGCATCAGCAGATTCAGCCTTCCCTATCCGTTGCCGAGATCGGCTGATTTCTAAAGATGTGTTTTGAAATTCGCCCCTTTTGAATTCCGCCCGCCCGCAAATCTTCTGTTCCTCAAAGCCCTGACCTTATTTGCAGCACGTTAACGCTGCTCCATCCTTCCAGTTTTGATTTCTCTGCTTTGTTCAGATAGGTGCTGTTTTATTCCAGTGTGAATCTTTTCTTCCTTCTTCACACACTACTGATTTACACACGAGTGCGGTTGCGTCAATATCCCCTTTATTGTGTCGTCATGTTTATCAAGACACGCAACGGTCCAGTTGGCTCAAGGAAGAGAATGGTGGTGGTTTATTAAGTCGCAGAGGTGCCCAGCAAGGCCACAGGAACTCTCACTCATGCCCAATAAGGCCTCTTGAAGTTGCCAAAGTACGAGAGTTTCCTTTTAGCAAACAAGCGAAATGCTGTAGGCAATTCCCCGTCTCTTTTACGGTAAAGACCATGGAGACATGCGGAAATTCTGACAGTATCACAACGGAGGCTGGGTTCCAGATATGTTTTCCTCCCACTCCTCAGTTTCTTGAGGGCAGGAGATTGAGGCCAAGAGTGAGGGTTTGCCTGGCACATAAGATTGCCAGCCTCCAGGTGATGGCTGGAGATCTCCCCAAATTGCAACTGATCTCCAGGCCACAGAGATCAGTTCCCCTGGAGAAAATGGCTGCTTTGGAGGTCCCTTCCCTCTGCAAACTCTGCCCTCTCCAGGCTCCACCCTCCAAATCCACAGGAATTTCCCCACCTACAGCTAGCAACCTTACTACCATGGGTGGGTAAATGGAAAACCACTTGGGCCCATGTCACAGCTGGCTGTGTCAAAGCAAAGCCCTAGGAGCAAGACAAGAGAGGCTTGGTTGGGCTTGGCTAGCTGGCACAGCCCAGGAGAGGAGAGGTGTACCTTATGGGGAGAAGGGCGGGGGGAAAGGATACCATGAGCCACCTCTGCCCCGAATGCCAACTGGAGGCAGGAAGTGAGATCAGACCAGCACCATCTTTGGGGCTCAATGCTTTAACAACATACCCTTCTGCGTTCTCTCTCCCCTCCCTCTTCCTAGCAGAGTCACCGGCGGCTTGGACGGACTGCAGATCCAGAACGAGCGAACTCGCTCCATGCTGCTCTTCACCAACGTCACCACTCGGCACTACGGCAACTACACGTGCCTGGCTTCCAACAGTTTGGGCTCGTTCAATGTCAGCTTACGGCTCATCCGTGAGTCCCCCGTGCTCCTCGGCAGCTCTCGTAATCTTCCCTGGATTTCCCCACCAAATTAGGCTCGGGAGGCTGGAGCCTGTTAGGGTTTGGAAAGGCCTAGGGCAAAACCTGGTAGGGCAATCCCAAAGTGGGGTGTGTAGGGGTATCAGCAGGGGTCGTGGGTGAGCCAGATTTCAAACCAAGAAAAATTCCAGGCTCAATAATCACAATAACCCCTGGGATTGCGGAAAGGGAACTAGTAATTAAACAGAGGGATTCACTACCTGTGGATATAGTGATGGCCACAAGCATCGATGGCCATCAATTAGACAGATTTACGGAGGAGAAGCTGCTCAAAGGGAACCTCCACATTCAGGAACAGGGCAAGCCTCTGTACACCACCAGTGCTAGAAGGCAACATCAGGGGGAAGGCTTCGGGTTTTATTTGTTTATGTATTTTGTAGTCCGCCTTTCTCACTGAGACACAAGGCGGATTACATAGTGTGAGATTAGTACAATCAGTATCAAGGACATTTCCGTAAACGATGCCATAGGGTAAATAAGTACAAGTTTACAAAAACATAGCATTAGGAAGAACCATGTGTACAGTAAAGAGAAATGGCATATCTTTAAACATTTCACTGATGGAGACCTCAAACAATGGCATGTATCCCATCACTATGGTGGTCGGCATATGGTGGCAAGGAAATGCTTAATATTTTCACCTGGAAAATAACAGCCCTGTAAGCCCCTATTAAAGGAATAGGACTTCTTTGGCAACCCTACCTATTGCTCCATTAAGAAAAGTGGAGCCTTATATAATTATGCCCTGTTTGTACCCATTGAGAGGAAAAGGATACTGGACTAGGTAGACCACTGATCCCGCAAAGCTCTTCTTATGTTTTTATGAAGAGCAACCCATATTTGGAAACGCAGTGGTGTTGTAGGAGGACATTTGTAGGACAGAGGAGAGGAGGGGGAATGGTGCGGGAAAGGGGCCATGATCAAAGCAACATGGGGGGGACATGTGTAGGAGTCACATTGGATATTATAGGAGCTTTGAGGGCCTGTTTCCCTCAATCTGGATTGGCATTAGGGTTCCCAGGTGGTAGCAGGCAAACTCCTGAGGTTTTGCCACCTTGCCCACCACCCTACCAGTGGTCGGAGGGAGGTGGCAAGCTCCCGGAGGTTGCCCACCACCATCAGGCACCCTGGGAACGTGCACCACATGCATGCATCCAACAGGCATGGCGACGTCACTTCCGCGTGCACTGCTGGCACGAGGTAAGTGCCAGGTTCCCCACTGTCGTGGCGGGAGGGTGGAGGGACCTGGCAACCCTAATTGGCATAGAGATGCAGAATGTCTATTGATCAGGAAAGGGGTATGAATCAATTCTGGACTTGTGATCTAGGTACAGTGTCCCAGCTCCTATCTCCCTGCTCAGCAAACTTTGAAGGCTCTTTGAGAGTTTCTCTACACGAGCTGCCTGGGTGCGTGTTCGTCAAGTGTGGGGAGGTGCAATGTTAGCCGGGAAGAGCAGTTTTGAAAGACAGAGCCAGTGGAGATTGCTTGGGCGGGGACGGATTCTCTCACAGCCCTCCTCCTCCTCTGGTGTCTCCCCTTCCAGAGCCTTTGCCCTATCGAGGCTCGGTTAATTCAAAGTTTTAAGCAATGAGGGCAGCAAGGTAAAAACTCCGGAAGGGGAGACAGTCTGGCATGCCAGAGGCGGCAGAGGGCTGTGAGAGAATCTGTCCTCTCCAGAGCGATCTCTGCTGGCTCGGTCTTTTAGAACTATGCTCCCCAGCTAACATGGTGTCTCCCAACACTTAACAACAACAACAACAACAACAACATTCGATTTATATACAGCCCTTCAGGACAACTTAATGCCCACTCAGAGTGGTTTACAAAGTATGTTACTATTATTCCCATAACAAACACCCTGTGAGGTGGGTGGGGCTGAGAGAGCTCTGTAAGAGCTGTGACTAGCTTAAGGTCACCCAGCTGGCTTCAAGTGGAGGAGTGGGGAATCAAACCCGGCTCTCCAGATTAGAGTTCCGTGCTCTTAACTACTACACCAAACTGGCTCTCAAACATGCACCCAGGCGTCTCGTGTAAAGAGACTCTGAGAAGCAAGCTACAAGAGACGAATTACCCAAGGAGGAGCACGTGAAGGGAGTCTCAATGTTAGCTGAGAAGCTGAATTTTAAAAGAGATCGGAAGACTTTGTCAATTTCCCCTCTCTACAGTGCCGGCAAAGAAGATCGCTCCTCAGCGGGTTTGTTAATTTCCTCTTTGCCTCCGGAAGGCTCTGTCAGTTTCACCTCCCCTTCTAGGAGGCAAAGAGGAAATTAACAAACCCTCTGAGGAGTGATCTTCCCAGGCTCTATAGAGATGGGGAATTGACACAGCCTTCCAATCTCTTTTAAAACTCAGCTTCCCAGCTAACATTGCGGCTCCCTTCATGTGCATGTCCTCCTGGTAATTCGTCTCCTGTAGCTTTGCTTTCAGCCTCCAACTTCAGTGTCTTTTCTTAACGACCATTCCCCTCTCTTTCCACAGGGCCAGGGGCTCTGGAAAATATGGCGGTTGCTGGTCAGGCATCTCCCCTCTTCTTGGGTCTGCTGTCTTCTGCGTTTGTGACTCTGTTGTTTAAAATTTAGGGCCGTTGGGGCACTGAAGAGGAACAAAGAAAGGAAACAAGTGAAAGGGAAAAAATCGAAAGGAGAGCGAGATGCATCTCTCCTTTCTGGGAAAGATGAAGTGAGAGAAATGAAATTTATCAAGTACCCCATCACTGTGAGGGATAGAAGAAAACAAAACACACACACACACAACAAATATGCATTTGTTTCTACAGCCATCGATCTTCACCCTCCATTTCAGACACTTCCAGTCGAACTTGTTATTTGACACAACTGAAAAGACAGAGGGCTTTAAAAGGTTAACTGCAAACAACATCCCCCTCCCCCCCACCTCTGCGACTTATTATACCACCACCATTTTATTTCTTGAGCCAACTGGACTTTTCGAGATCCCAGTGGCACCGCCCTGGAATGCTTGTTCCATACAGGTGGTTTTTGGGGGGAGTTCTGGGATTGTCGTGTTTGTTTTTTCTCCCATTTTTCTTCTGCTGTTGTTTGGGGCGAGAATTTCAGCAGTCCGTCTGCATTCCTGGGCTTCCTTTTTTGCTTAGTTCAGGCTGGGCTGAGAATCTCCTGTGCAAACGGAATTATTTCCTGACTTCCTTCAAATGGATTTGTGTTGTCAGCTTAGACGCACCCTGGGCCGGTCAGCTCGGAAGTCAGGAACTCGGCCAGCCCAGCCATACAGCCTAGGAACCAAACACGTCTCCTTATTTTGGCAGCGTGAAGAAGCCTGCCTTGATTTCTGCTCACCCTGTGAAAGGCCAGCACTGGGACTCAAACTCGCAGCCCTTCAACATGACGCTGCTTCGGGGTCCTTAGAAGAACTTGCATGTCAGTGAATTGAGTTTGCTCAGTTTTTGAGGCATGGCATATATCCACCCCTTCAAAAATAGGGGTAAGAACGGAAGGCCCTTGCTGATGAGGTTGGTCACCAGGTAATTTTTTGTTGTCTATAGGATGAAGCAAGGAAGAGGGTGTGGCCGGTCTGGGAGACTCTACTGCTGTGTGTCACAGCAGGCAATGCTGAATGTAGAAGTACCCGGGGGGAGTCTCTGGGTTGCAAACTGGCAACCCTGAAGATGCAGTCTCCTTTTGGGCTGGGGAATTGTCCTTGCTTTTTACGTCGATGGTTTCTTCATTGGTTGGGATTACATTTTTCCTCTTGAAAAATCGTTACGTGGGATATCTGCCAGCTTCTTAAATCAATGACATTTGTTTGCACTTTCACAAAATATTTTCCCGGTGATTTCCCTAGCGGTGACGATTCCCACCCACCCCCACCCCCCATTTATACCTTCTCTCTATATATTTGTTGAACAAAAAGATTGTGCACTTGAAACCTTCCATATTTATGTGTCTCTCTTCTTGGATTTTTCTTTGTACGCCTCGTACTATTCTAAAGTTATTGTTATTCATTGCACCTTAGAAACTCCTGACTTCAAAATCCAAATGCAACAAGGAGGGTAATACCTTGGATTAGGACCAACTGTGTCATAAAGTACTGAGTTAAAGCTTTCGAGTCCTCCAGAACTCTTTTTTGGGCTGAACTTTTACTGAAAACATTTTTTTTCAGTAGAGGAAAAAAGGGATGAAAAAGACCTTTCAAGGCATAGTAGAGGAGGTCCAGTCTGTGATTTCTTTAAGATGGAGTGCAGGAGGTGGTATGCAATCATAATTTAGCTTAGACCTTGCTAGGTGCTGGACAGGTTTCAGGTTGTCCCTTTTCCAAAGGGTTCCTTGGATCGGATGAGCAACATCTGGCCATCCAAGCCTTTGAACAGATACATGCTGGTCATCATAACCTGGCTCTTCTTTTGAATGGAATTATAACCAGGGTTTAGTGCGTTCCGCAATTCTGCAACTGTACCTCCCCTTTAAAAACCCAGAATTTAAAAGTGGGTATAAGATTGAGCATCCTGAGCTTCCATTAAAAACATTTCCAGCCCCTACCATTGTCAAAAGAGTTTAAAAATAAGTAGACAATATGTAATGCTATCTCTGGTCCAAGGCAACTTTCTGTGGTCGCAGCAGGACCTTCTTTCCCCTGCCGAGCTTCTTGTGCTTCTCCACAGCTAGGAAAATAAAGCTTGGGGAAGGTGGTGGTTTGGTTTTATTTTCAGTGTTTGGAGGCAGGTTGGATCACTGCTCCTGGTGTGTGTGTATGCTCACTGCGGTTCTGCTTCTGGGAAACAGGTGGGGCAGGTTTTGGTACTGTTTGGGGGTGGAACTGCATATTACACACCTGCTACCTACCAGTGGAAAAGTTGCAAGAGTCAGGACTGACAGTGTACAATTTTGATGAAATAAAAATGCAACCATATGCAGGGTTGAGTGCCCTGTGCCTTTGGGCTGTTTTCATCATCAGGGGCGTATATTTAGCAATTCTGCAGACACAAAACAGCATTTCTTCCTGAAATGTGGAAGAGCTGCATCTCCAAAAGGATTGCCAACCTCCAGATGGGGCCTGGAGTTTCTCCAGAATTACAATTGATCTGCAGTCTACAGAGATCAGTTGCCCTAGAGGAAATGGCAGCTTTGGAAAGCAGACTTTTATGGTATACTCTAAGACTTCCATTTTTCCTAGACTCTATGGTAGAGATGGACACGAACCAAAATTCATGACGAACGAGGCCGGTTCGTGGTTTGCAAACCAGCGGTTCATCAGATCCCATTTCTGACGAACCGCCATGAACCTTAGGCTGGTTGGTTTGGTTCGTTTTTTGGTTCCTCACTGCAGACAGCCTGGTGCTGATCAATCAGTTTCCTAGGCAACAGGGGATGGACTTCCTGCAGACCTTCTGCTGACCCGGAAGTTACCTTCTGCTGACCCGGAAGTGACGATTTTCTGACCTGGATGTGACGTTTTCACGAACCAAATGAACCGGTTCGTGAACCAGGGGCAGGTTCATGAAAGTTCGTGGTTCGTGAAATTTGATGAACCACGAACCACATGGTTCATTTTTTTCTGGTCCGTGCCCATCTCTACTCTATGGTATACCATAGAGTCTAGGAAAAAATAGAAGACTTAAAGTGGAATCAAATCCCCACCAAGTTCCTTTTGCTCTCCAAACTCTGCCCTTTCCAGGCATGGCTCCCAAATCTCCAGGAATCTTCCCAGCAGATGTTGGCAACCATAATTTTTTTCCAAATGTCATTTTTGACTGCAGAGAGCAGAGAAAGTTTGCCCAGGTAACACTGTGGCATGAAAATGTTGAAGTGTTTTGCCACTATATCATGCACGGAAATGCTCCTGAAATTGTCCTGATCCAAATTGCTCTGGTTTCTGTAGTAGAACTGCACATTGGTATTTCTCCATTGATCCTTTTTAAAATTATTGTTTCCAAATTTTGCACAGCACACTGCATGTGCAGAATGCTGCTGTTTGTGTTGTTTCCCTCCTCTGGATTATCCACACACACACACACACACACCGCAAATGATAAAAACCCTTCAAAAGAGCAATTTTGATATGTTTATCTTTAAGGTTATATCAAAATTCTTTACCTCTGTTATTTGGAGTGGGCACAGCCTCCCATCAGTAAAACACTGCACAAAAAGAATCTTGCTATGTTATGATCACAGGCTGCTTTTTTGTGCAGGGCTTCCTCAAGGCACAAATGAACTGAAGGCATTGAAAGCGATGGCAAACTGCTCGTTCCTCAGTTCCAGAATTAATTTTAGAAATTCTCCGAGCTAAGCAGAATTAAAGAGCTGTTTAATGCAGCAGAGACAGACATTTAGAAATAACTGGTGAATTAACAGAACGGGGGAAATCTTTTTACTGCAAATTTTTGCATTCTCTTTGACTACGCATTATTGAGTTTCTCTACATGAGACGCCTGGGCACGTGTTCATCAAGTGCTGGGAGATGCAATGTTAGCCAGAAAGTGTAGTTTTAAAAGACAGAGCCAGCGGAGATTGCTCCGGAGAGGATGCAGCCCTCTGCCGCCTCTGGTGTGCCCGACTCCCCTTCCGAAGCTTTTGCCTTGCTGCCCTCATTGCTTAAAACTTTGAATTAACTGAGTCTTGGCAGGGCAAAGGCTCCGGAAGGGGAGACAGTCCAGCACGCCAGAGGCAGTGAAGGGCTGTGAAAGAATCCGTCCCCTCTGGAGTGATCTCCGCCAACTCTGTCTTTTAAAACTACACTTCCTAGCTAACAATGTGTCTCCCGACATGTGAAGAGCATGTGTCAGAAGTCTGGTGTAGAGAGACACTGACAGTGCCAGATGAAGCAGATGTACACCCTTCTAAGCCCTTTCTGTCAATGGACTTAGAAGAGTGTAGCAGTGCTTTGGACT
Source organism: Eublepharis macularius (assembly GCF_028583425.1). Taxonomy (NCBI): domain Eukaryota; kingdom Metazoa; phylum Chordata; class Lepidosauria; order Squamata; family Eublepharidae; genus Eublepharis; species Eublepharis macularius. The sequence goes on along the minus strand of NC_072804.1, from coordinate 48,262,465 downwards.
GCACTGTGAGACAACAAGGAGAATATTGTGCAGGGCTATTATTTCTGCTAATGAATACAGGTCTGTAATATACAGTTGCACCCTTCCAGGCTTGCAAAGCACTCAGTCATGGGACAAAACACGTGTGCACCACAGGAAGTGAAGTCCAACTTGATTCATTTTTTACTGTCCTGAAAGCAATTTCTGCCTCCAGTCTGTTATGCAAAAATATGCAAATACACTGCAATTTGCTCAATTTCCACATGCATTCAGGTTACAATTTTTCCTGGCACAGGATTTACATGAGCTTGTTTTGAATTTTAACTACGGAGTATCCACAACCCTATGCAGGTGTGTGTATGTAGCGATTCTGCTGAATTCAGCTTTCTGAAAATCTCAGCTTGGATTGATTTATTTTTTTAAGAGCAAGCTTCTAGTCCTTACAATTAGGGCAATATGTTTGAAATTTTGTGTGCAATGCTGCTGGAATCTCCAAAGCCAAAGATTTCCATGGGCAAGTTTTCCTCAGCCTGAGTAGCTTCTTCCCCTTCCCCTTGAATAGAGGAAGAATAGTCAATAATAAAACAAATAAGTTGGTTGGTTTGCATAATTTATCCAGGTTGCGGAAAGGGGCTTTTTGGTGCAGAATTTCCCTTGTTGAATGGAGCCACGATCATGAATGCCAGATACATGAATGATCAATAGATGCAAACCCAGTCATGGAAAGAGCTACACACGGCTCTTCTTTAGTACCTAGCAAAAAACGACAGAGCAGTACCGCAGAGTATACCACATAGAGAAAATTCAAGACCTACCGCAGTAAAACACTTGAACCATTACTTTTAAAGTACACCGTGCAAACCCTATAATTTAGCATATATTAATTTATGTATTTATAACTTACAAATGTGCAAAGTACTCACAATAAATAACAATAAGTAATAATAATAATTACAATTAGTTCACATCCTATAGACAACAATATTTGGTATCTGGGGTCCTATCATGGCGTTAGAGAAGTGAGGAATTTTAATCATTAAATGGCTTTGAAGACTATCGCTGCTCGGGGACACTCTTGAAAAAGTCCATCCAAAACGAGACTAGCTGACACCTGTTGAGCAATTCTTTACAGCTTGGGAACTCTTCCTTAGCGAGACTTGGGGGTCCTTTCATGTTTGCTCCCGCCTGGGAGTTGGGCACCACGTGGGAATCCTCCTACTGCCTGGATTAATCCTCGGAAAAGGATAAGAAAAAAAGACTCTCTAATTATTTATTGCATAGAACTTATAAGAGACTCTTCGGATTCCCAGCCTTTTGGCGGTTTTTATGGAAGTGGCAATTTGTATATTGTTGATTATGGAATATTGTTGTCTATAGGACGTGAACTAATTGTAATTATTATTATTACTTATTGTTATTTATTGTGAGCACTTTGCACTTTTGTAAGTTATAATACATAAATTAATATATGCTAATTTATAGAGTTTGCACGGTGCACTTTAAAAGTAATGGTTCAAGTGTTTTGCCGCGGTAGGTCTTGTATTTTCTCTTCTTTAGTACCAGTAAGAAGCCATTCCAGTTCCCACTTCCATCTGCCGCTAGATTCTGTTCCAGCTTTCTGGGTTATTTGCAGGGCTTTTTTCTGGGGAAAGAGGTGGTGGAACTCAGTGGGTTGCCCTCGGAGAAAATGGTCACATGGCTGGTGGCCCCGCCCCCTGATCTCCAGACAGAGGGGAGCTTGGCGCGGAGGGCAATCTAAACTCCCCTCTGTCTAGAGATCAGGGGGCGGGGCCACCAGCCATGTGACCACTTTCAAGAGGTTCCGAAACTCCCTTCCCCAGCGTTCCTGCTGAGAAAAAGCCCTGGTTATTTGTATCAGTGGAGGTGGTGGTCCTGAGATCAGTAGGCCGTGGGAGAGTTGGGTCTAGGGAAAGCCAAGAAATGCTGGTATTCAAATGGCACACTCAGCAATAGGAAGTGGTTGCAAAGACCTCTTCTTCTTCTGGCCAAGTTTTCCTTCCAGAAGAGTCTGAGCTGGAAGTTGCAGATGAGAAAGTGTGGAGAGGAGGCATTTGTGCTGCAAATGGGTATTCTGGCTAATGTCCGGCTTTTGTTCACATTGCAAACTCAGTGGAAGCAGAAGCCACTCTGAGCCCCTTGTGGCTTCAGGTGGGCTGTGTACAGAACTCACAGTTGGATAAAGGTTATTTCACAGGTCAGGAGGTGAGGTTGTTCAGCTGTTATTGCCTTCAGACCCATACTTGGTTTTGTGTGTGTGTGTGTCCTGCCATGGTTTCCTATTTTTGTAGATTCCTGTAATGTTTTGAGCAATACCCAGCAAAAGCCAAAAAGAGCTCCCTTCAACATAGACAAAACTGCTGCAATATCCATCTGTCTAGTTTCCTGCAGTTGTCTCAAGTACCCACTTGGTCAGTGCAGATGTTCAGTGGTTCTTTCCCCCCTACCCCTCCCAATCATGCCTGGAATGGTTTTTAGGCAATTTTACATTTGCCCACCCCAGACGTAATGAAGAGGCAGACACAAGTGTTGGGAACTAAGGGCTATTTATTTGACAACAACATAACATTAAACATAATACAGCAAGGGCCTAACAAGTGGTACAGGTCAAGCCCTGGGGTCACCCTGGATCTCTGCCTTGACCTGTCTGGGCGAGCCCTTCTCCTCCAGGTGCGAGCCATCCAAGGCATGGCTGGAACCCAGCCAGCCAGGTGTATGGAACCTCCACCAAGCCTATTAACCCCGCCCTCCACTGTCAAACAGGAGGGGCCGTATTTGTACGGGAGGTCCCATGCAGCAGTATGCCCTCTCAACTGGCAGCCGTCCAACAATACCAACGGTCCTGACAGACCCCGAATCCGCCTCAAATGGGGATGTGCCAAGGGTGCTCACCAGCCTGCTCGTTTCTCCCAGACCCTATCCTACCAGGGAGAACAGCTCCACCACAAAGCCAATTACCACAACCGTTGCAAGAAGTGCAAAGTAGGTGAAAAACTCCATACTCCATCAGCCAGTTGAAGTAAGGAAAAATTCCTACCTGGCCCTGGTAACCAGCAACTGGCCAAACCCTGCACTACTGTAGGGCTGGTGGGTGGGCCAAGCTTGAGGCGACTGCTGAAGAGAGCTGGGCGGAGCCACCTATATGCATTTGGCTCCACCCCTCCCCAGATCCCCGGATGTCTGGGAAGAGTGGTCTGTATCTCTTCCTCCACCAGGGCAGCAAAGGACGGTTCTTGGCTCAAAATAGCTTCACTGCTACCCAGGAGTACCGCATCTCCTCCTAAGCATTCATTTTCAAACACATGAAAGGGTAGGTGCATCGACACATAAGTACACATACTACTCTTTAAGGGTTTTCTAGTGGTTTTCCCTTAGGAGTGAAATTGACTAGACTAGAGCTGTTCTGATTTAGTCAGTTTCATCAATGTGATTTATCGGTTTTGGGGTGAAATTGACTAAACCAGGCCTGTTCCTATCCGGTCAATTTCACCACTGTGATTTATTAGGGAGGAGGGATCACTAGAGAACATCAAATAAAAATGTCTTCAACCACTGGTAGATAGTAGCAAAATAAGGGAGCAGAAAACTCCCCAGAGAATTCCGGAGTTTTGTTGCCACAACTGAGAGTTCCTGCTCCTGGGTTGCCACCCGCCCAATCTCCAAAGGCAGAGGCATGCAAAGCAGAGCCTCAGAAGATTACTGTTGTGGTCAGGTAGATTCATAAGGAAGTAGGCAGGTATGCTGATCCCATACAGGTCTTTAAAGATCAATATCAGCACTTTGAATTGTGCCTAGAAACAGTTTGGGTGCCAGTATAGATGAGCCAAGACTGGAATGATATGTTCCGCATGATGTACTCCAGTCAACATCCTGACTGCAGCATTCTGCAGCAACTGAAGTTTCCAAACCCTTTTCAGTGGTGGCCCCATGTACAGGGCATTGCAGTAATCTAATAAAGATGTAATCCAGGCATGCACTACAACGGCCATAGGTTTGGTGTGGGATATTTATGTTGGGCAATTTGCAGCACCCGTTCATTTTCACATGGCTGTGCAGGACTGTGCAGATTGGACCCTATGAGACTGTGTGCTGACTGTTTCACGTTCTAGAAAGTCCTTAATGGTACTCCACCTGAGATGATCTACCCCTCTCCCCCATCTTCACTGCAATATGTCCCAACTTGTCCATCAGTTCAGCTGCTCCATTCACCAGTTTCTATCCTTCTCTATCGACAAGTATTGCTATTTGACATTAGATATAGAATCAGTATACATTGCACAGAAGCAGGGCCAGCGCGCCCATTGAGGCCAGGTAAGCGGTTGCCTTAGGGCGCGGGGCGCTGGAGGAGGCATTGGGGGTGGGAGCACACGCCACAGAGCTGCAGCCTCCCAGCCCTCCTGCCCTGCACTGCCGCCACTGCCAACACATGCCCCAGGCCGGGCGCAGCAGCTGCGGGCAGGCGTCTGGGGTGGCACAGGGCAACCAAGCGGGAGAGCTGGGAGGCCACCCGTGTGCCGTCCCAGCCGCCCACCACAGCAATCAGGCCGGCTCGTGCGCATGCCCGTGATGACATCATATGTGACATCATCACGCAGGCTGGTTTGTGTGTGCGTGCACGCATGTGCGAGCACGCCCGGCTGGCCGGCCATCGACACCGGAAACCCTGGCGCTGCTCCTGCACAGAAGTGGTGCATTCCTTCCTCTATTTATTATTTGTTTGTTTGTTTATTTCGATTTCTATTCCACCCTCCCCGCACCGGCAGGCTCAGGGCGGAATACATTCCATAAAAGCAGTTCAATAAAACTTACATATTAACAATTTAAAACAACAATGATGCAATATAAATACTTAAAAATACAGAAGAGCAGCACAGAAATAATCAGTTCAATTCTGTTACCCAGCCATTCACTTAACAATTGCTTTAAAAAAAAAATTGACAGTGGATGCTTTCTTGTAGGGAGGGCCCATTCTCCTCTATTCGGCCGGAGGGGGCCCAGCTCAGCCCCAACCATATGCCTGGCAGAACAGCTCTGTCTTACAGGCCCACAGGAAAGGCAACAAACCCTGCTGGGCCCTGGTCTCATTGGACAGAGCATTCCACCGGGTTGGAGCCAGGACCGAAAAGGCCCTGGCTCTGGTTGAGGCTAGGCGGGCCTCCCTGGGGCTAGGGACCACTCGTAGTTGTTTATCACCTCTACCTCCCAATCCCCAACTTTTCATTATATGGGCAGGACTAGGATGGAGGCAAGGGCAAGTAGTAGCGGGGATTGGCAATGGAATGAGGCCATTCGTAGGGCAAGGCACTGAACACAGGCTCCAACAAATAACCATGTTTCCCTCCTGATACCATAGTGTGCAGCGGACAGCAAATATGCCAGACAATAGGATGTTATTATCTGAGCGGCAGAGTGTACAAATTACTTCAGCTGGATTTAAGCCCATAATTGCGATGCAAGATTTCCATTTTAATATGTTTCCTGAATTGCGGCTATCAATTGAGGAGGATTTTGATGAGATCTCTTATAGGAAAAACATGTTTTGTACTGATTTGCTGTGGCACAGGAAGTAATTTGCTTGGTAGTGGCACAGGAAGTAATTTGCTTGTAGTGGTACGGGAAGTAGTTTGCCTGGTATTGGGACAGGAAGTAACCCCGGAATTCAGAATCCTCTTGCACAATCTTATTATGGAACCTCTGGTATGCTTGAGATGAGTTTACATGGTCGTATTTTAACTGAGAAATCTCACCACAGGGCTAGCCATTCCTGTCATTTCCCCATTCTTGCTTGCTCTGATGAACGCATCCCAATATAGCAAAAAAGGAAACAGAAGGAAAGTTTTCCTGTGCCAAAAATACAGGTGGCCTTTTGAAAACACAGCAGTGGCACGAGCTGCCTTGCACATATTACAAAACGGCAGGGATTTCTCACCTCGTGGTGAGATTTCTTTGTTCAGCACGATCCTGTAAGACTATCCACTCTGGCACTTTCATACATGATATTAACAATGCCTTTGGGCTTCTCTGGGGTTGCTTTTATGCATTTACGAATTATTTTGACGCCAAAGCCAAAGAACGAGGAAGCCACTCTTAAATGGATTTCGTAGACAGGCTGATGCACTAGTGCCAAAAGTAGTATACACCCAATGGACGTTCCTGGACAACAGGAACGTGGTTGGTGGGCTCAGTGACAGTGTAAATCAAGGCCTATATTTTGCTGCATTGCATCGTCTCTCCCCTGCCCCCAGGAGATTAGAAGCTAAAGGGCACGTTCTGAAGCTTGCATTACGGAGGATCGCTCAGTCTGTAATCTATTTGCCAAAAAAGCCTTACTATGCAGGCTTTGCATTTGAATGACAGATTGCGGAGATCTAAATTGAATCACCCTCACCTGAACTTCTACCTAGATTTTAGAGTTCTGAATGACTTGGGCCGTTTCCAGATGGCTTACCTGAAGGCGCTCCATGCCGCAATGTTGTGGATCGCGAAATATCGCGTTTTCCCCGGCACGATCCACAACATTGCGGCATGGAGCGGCTTCAGGTAAGCCATCTGGAAACGGCCTTGGACTCGTTTCCAAGATGAAACGGATATGTTAGGTATCTTCTGTTGCTTGTGTGTTTTTCAAATGTGCATGCAGCGTTTGCTGCCACACTCAGATCCTATGTATCTGTCTCTGCCCCGTGGCGCAGGGCCGGATCTAGGGTTGCCGGTGTGCCAGCCTTGTTTGGCTTTTCCTGCAGGCTCTCCCGCGCTCCCGTGCTTTCGTGACATCATCATGCAGGGCGGGCGTGCCACCCGTGAGGCAAGCAGGCCGCCCCAGCGCACAGTACACCGTGGAGCTGGCGACGGCAGCGCGGGTGTGCACTGGGGGCCCCAGCTCTGAGCGCAGAGCTGGGAGGCCCTCCCCGTGGTTTGCCTGCCCTGTTGATGGGGGTGGCCAGCTTGATGCGCTCTCTCTGTCCTGCGCGCGCGGCAAGCCAGCTGCCCCATCGGCGGGGCAGGCAGAGGGCCACCCAACCCTGCGCTCAGCCACCCACGCTGCCACCGTCAGCTCTGGCGTGCTCCCAGTAGCTGGCAGCCACGCCCGGCAGCCCCTCTCTGGCCACGCCGGGGGCAGGCTACCCCCCTGCCCCCCCTCGATCCTCCCCTGCTGTGGCGTAGAGTGGTAAGCTGCAGTACTGCAGCCCAAGCTCTGCTCATGACCTGAGTTCGATCCTGGCGGAAGCCGGGTTCAGGTAGCCAGCTCAAGGTTGACCCAGCCTTCCATCCTTCTGAGGTCGGTAAAATGAGTACCCAGTTTCCTGGAGGTAAAGTGTAGATGACTGGGGAAGGCAATGGCAAACCACCCCGTAACAAAAGTCTGCCAAGAAAACGTCTTGATGCAATGTCCCCCCATGGGTCAGTAATGACTCGATGCTTGCACAGGGGACTACCTTTACCTACCTTACCGTACAATATTAAAAGGCAGCATGGGATGGTAATAACAACAGCAACAACATTCGATTTATATACCGCCCTTCTGGACAATTTAATGCCCACTCAGAGCAGTTTACAAAGTATGTCATTATTATCCCCACAAGCAAACACCCTGTGAGTTGGTTGGGGCTGAGAGAGCTCCAGAGAACTGTGACTAGCCCAAGAGACCCGGCTCTCCAGATTAGAGTCCCATGTTCTTAACCACTACACCAAACTCGTAGATATGGTTGTAAAGATTCTTTGTGTGTGTTGTTTTACCAATGCGGTAAAGCACATGTGCGCATCAGGAAATCACCGCAGAATCTTGACACAATTGTATTATGATTGATTCAGGGTTGTTTTTCTTGCAGCCGGTATGGTGTGGCAATTTGAATTCTAAATTCAACTGGGGGGTGGGGGATGAGTTCAAAACTCCATTCTGCCAGGAAATTCACTGGCTAGCTATATCCCAGTCATGCTGTTAGCCTCATGGTGCAATCTTATGCAAAGCTACTCCAATCTATTAAAATCAGTGGGTTTAGACATAAGTTTGCACTGTATCCTACTTTTCCAGGGTAGTGGTGAAGAGTGACCTCAAGTAATAGCAGGGTTTGCATGGTAAGAGACTAACGGGGTGGTTTGCCATTGCCTGCCTCTGCAACCCTGGTCTTTGTTGGAGGTCTCCCATCCAATTACTAACCAAGGCCGACCAATCTTAGTTTCTGAGATCTGACGAGATCAGGCTCACTTGGGCTATCCAGGTCAGGGCACCTTTTTGGGGTATAAGGCTAAAATGGGGAAAGGGACTGTGTATGTGCCTTCTTGGCAGGATAAAAATGCAATAAATTACCTCCAAACAGGGCTCATTTTGAGGGGGAATGCACAGGAACGCAGTTCCGGTAGTTCCCCAAAGAGGTTACATGTCAGCTGCCCCCGCCCATCTGACTCTCGGCCATTTTGGGCCTGTTTTGGCCTAGATTGGGGCCAAAATGGCCCGGATTGGGCCTCTGACAGATGTTGGATCACTCTCCTGCTCGGCAGCAGCCTGATCCTGACCATTTTGGGCCCCTTTGGACATTTTTAGCCCCTCATTGCCATTTTGGGCCCAATTTCAGCCCTGAATGGCCAGGATTGGGTCCAAAGAAGTGAGGATAGGTGATGTCAGGGGGTGTGGCATATGCAAATCAGCTATGCTAATGAGTTATGCTAATGAGTTCCTCCAGCTCTTTTTCTACGAAATGACTCCTGCCTCCAAATATGCAGTAGTGCCATACATGGCGAGAAAGGAGCTGAAAACTGCCGTGATCAAATTCTAAACTCCAGGTGGGTAGCTGCATTATAGCATCAAAATCAAGCAGGAGTCCGACGGCTTCTTAAAGACTAACAAGATTTATTCCAGCAGACACTTTTGTGAGCCAGAGCTCACTTCATCAGCTGCATGGCGTGTGCATTCATTAGGCAGATGGATTGAAGATAAAAGCTTCAAACAACAGAAGGGCATGGAAGTGGTAGGGGAAACGTTACCAAAGTGATTTCCTCACGGGGACAAGCTTGTCTGGTTCCCCCACTGCTGCTGTGATTGCTAGTACAGCACAGCAGCAGCGGGGGTTCCTCATAGCAGATTTCCTCACAGTTTCCCTTCTGCAGCGCTTGGCAGCAGCCATAGTCTCTCCCCCAAGCCTAGGGTTGCCAATTCTGGGTTAGGAAGTATCTGGAGGTTTGGGGGTGTCGCCTGGGGAGATTAAGGTTTGTAGAGGGGCAGGACCTCAGCAGAGTCAATACAGCAGAGTTCACCCTCCAAAGCAGCCATTTTCTTCAGGGGAACTGATCTCTGGAGATCAGCTGGAATTCTGGGAGATCTGCAGTCCCCACGTGGAGGTTGGCAAGCCAACCAAGGCCCCCAGGACTTTTTCATTTTTTAAAATGCATCAGGTTCTCTAAATTTCTTTTTTTTTTCAACTTAAGTCTTCCCCTGTCATTGTGAAGATATGCCTTTCCCCTTATATCTCCACAGCAAAAAGGACCAGAGACTTACTTTTTAAAAATCAAAGCTGAAATTCAGAGAATCTGCTACAGTGATTTTCAATTTTTAAAAAAGCCACCCAGTGGCAGGCAGAGGAAATGGCTGTTGTGGGGGTGGGGGGTGGGAGGAGAGAACCAAAGTTTCCCAGCTAGACAGCAGCCATCCAGGATTTATTGTGCTCTTTCTGAAAACTTTGTCGCAGGTTTGAGAAAGATTGGAGACAAGCCGGGGGAAACCATGAGAGATGCATGAATGAACTACAAGGCTATATAGTATAGGGAAATGGAATGGCATGGAACTCGAATCATACTACCAGTGTGGGATTGGCCAAACAGAGGCGATTCAAAACAAGATCCAATTGAAAACGGAATCAGTGCCAGAACAATAGCAGAATCTGTCCATCACTTAATGTCATGTGTGAAAATGGCCTTATTAATTAGGTGGTGGAAAGGAGGTCAGGACGGAGGTAGAGATAGGAGCACGTAGCTCACCTTCCTCTAGTCCTAGCATCATGTTCGCTGTTCCACCTTAACCCATCTGGCTAAGCTGCGACCTTTGAAGCCAACCTATTACTTTGGAAGGGATGAGGAAGGGAAGCCTCGGAGACACCATTAGGCTTAGAAAGTCAGGATAAGTCATCTGTAGCCGAGTCTACAAACGAAAGTCAGAATCCTGGGATCTCAGGGCTTTCTTCACGTTTTGAGAAAATCTTTGGGTTTTTGCTTGGCAATCATCTTTTGCTGGGGAGAGATTTAAGTGGCTCTCAGTTTATTTCGACTAAAGTTGCAGCCGCTGTATTATATACAGTGGAATCTACGAAGCAAAAAAAAAAAGTCTGTGTCTCATGGAGCTTTACAACTCTAAACATTGATGATGCAAAGAAGGAGAAGGAAGGGAATCTCAGGGGCAGGTGTCTAAGGCCCAGGGTTTCTGTACAGAAAATAAAATGTGGAAAATCTATTCATCATCAGACGGATGAATAAGCCATCCTCTGGTTGCCTAGCAACCGTGATGTCCTCCATTAAACCCAAAATGGCCACCAAGGCCGAATCTGAAGCCTAACTCGAGTAGCACAACCAGAGTGGGAGGTAGGGTTACCAGGCCCCCACACCTTCCCGGCAGGAGGGCAGGGGGGACCTGGCACTTACCTTGTGTCTTGAGAGTGCTTGTGTGATAGCACCACTTCTGGATTGAGCTGCCAACCTCCAGGTGGTGGCTGGAGATCTCCCAGAATTACAACTGATCTCCAGGTGACATAGATTCGTTCCCCTGGAGGAAATAGCTGCTTTATGTGGACTCTATGGGATTATAAACTGCTGAGCTCCAGCCCCTCCCCCAACCCCATCCCCCCAAGCTCCACCCCTAAAATCTCCAGGTATATCCCTACCTGGTGCTGGCAACCCTACTTCTGGGAAGTGACGTCATCATCACGCCAGCTACAGGCGTGCTCCTGTGCTTTGCACAGGGGTAATTCTAGCCCATTTGGAGCCAAAATTGGCCCCAGAGAAACACAGGCGAACTCCCGCCTCCTCTGCAACTACTGCAGGAAGTGATGTCATCAAACCACACCAGGAGCATATCCGGTGTATATTTTCTTGGGTTGCCTGCTGGTGGCGGGCGATCTCCAGCACCTCCCATCTATTGCCAATGATCAGCAGGCAACAGGACATACCCCTGGGAGATTGCCTGCCACTGGTGGGCAAGTGGGAAGCCTAGTGGGAGGGTTGATTGCTGACTGGTTTATTCTTCTTCTAGCCCAGTACAACTCCAGTAACTGAGGCAAACAAATAAAACATCAGTGATGATAAAACATCAGTGATCGTAGGCTGAAATTGTACTGCAAGTATGAAAAGTTATCACATTAGAAACTCTTGTATACAAGCCAACACAGCAGAACAGCTCTGTCTTCTCTGTGGGTAAATGCATAGAAAGAGAACCAGAAGGAGACCAGGGCAGAAAGGGAGAAAGGCAAAGAGGTTTGAGAATTAACAGCATCCAGGGTAGTAAAGCATTAACACCCCTTCTGTACAGAAACTCAGAACCTACCCTTTGCGGGAGTATCATGGTGGAAGTACTGGGTCAGAGAGGAGGGTAGCTAAGTGGAATTGGGTAGACTGGGAGAATTCGGTTGACTGTAATTGAGAGTAGTCTGTGAGTGCCCATTCATTATCTCAGGTTTCCCCCAGAAAAACCTGCTTAGCCAGCAAATAGCACGGGACTCAAATCTGGAGAACCAGGTTTTATTCCCCACTCCTCCACTTGAAGCCAGCTGGGTGACTTTGGGTCAGTCACAGCTCTCTGGAGCTCTCTCACCCCCATCCACCTCACAGGGTGTTTTGTTGTGGGGATAATAACATACTTTGTAAACCACTCTGAGTGGGCATTACTTTGGTTTACTGTTATTTCCCCGGGGATGTATTTGAGAGCAAAATCTTCATGTTTGGGTCTTCCTACAGAAACCAGGTAGAAATGCAACTGGTTTCGCTTTGCCAGAAAGGAGCTGCAGTGGTGGAAAGAAAGCAAAGGCAGATGAGTCAGAATGAGCAAAGCCATCAATTATGTTGGAGAAACCCAAGCTCATAGAGGGACAGCTGCCCCATCTCTACAGCATCCCCTTCTCTTGTAGATTTGTGCCCTTTTCACACATGCAGCATTAAGCCGTGCCGTGTGTGTGTGTGTGAGCAAGTGAGTCACCAGTTATGAAATGCCTGAGAAAGAACATTCCTCTAGCCTGGGTCATCCATTTGGTTGTGAGTCATCTAAGTACGAGCAAAACCGAGAGATGCACACAGAGCTGTGAATCCACCCCTTAGAGACTCACCAAAGCTCAAGTATCTTTCTGCAGTGCTGTCTGGGGGGGGAGGGAGGGAGTTGGGGGAGAGTAGGGAATGAGCTTTAACACAGTAGAGGATCAGGCGCTTTAATATATGCAATGTTCACAGCTGTTTGCCTGGATTTGGAGTCTGCATTTTTAACAGGATTTTATATTGGTTTTTAAGCCGTCGCTACCCATTCTGAGCCCTCGGGAGAAGGCTGGCTGTACAGTCGAATACATACATGCATCAGCAAATGTGCCCCCCTCCCTTTTTCTGAAGAGCGGTGCCACAAATAAATAAATAAAACCTCAAACCGTGCTCAGGCTGGCTCCCAGTGCCACCGGCTTCAGTTCCTAAATGTCTTTCATGCAGAGGCGGCAGATAAGCTACTGGTTAAGTAACGTCATGACACGTGAGGATGGGTTATGATGATAAAGACAGCGGCCCCGTGGGAAGGCAAGGCCATGGAACAAGTAGGCACCATGCTGACTGTTAAATCTGCTGGCCTTGTTTTACAACCGGTGTTATGATTAGATGTAAAGTTGACAATGTTTACGTGAGTTTACAGTCCTGCTTAACACAGGCTTAAGAATTGCATATTATTTGGGAGGAGGGGAGCTCCCAATTAACATGACACAGCATTGTCCCATGTACATGAGGTGAGTGAGGGCTCATAGTAGGCCTTGGTATGCATGCCCTTGAGAGTGATGGGCAGTCAGAGAATGGACGTGCATGTTCCTTTTTTTTGTGTGGAGCCACATGTGGATTAACAATTTGCAAGCTGTTAGTTAGCCATGTGTCAAAGCGTGAGTAGGCCACGTTCCAGTCACAAGGAAGCCGCGTTCAGTTCACCAGTGAACCATAAGGAAATAGTACAAAGCATGAGGAAGCTGTGGGTAAACCAGGAGTAAAGCATGTGTTAGCTATCTGTGGTGTATAACTTCCAGAACAATTTCATGTAAGCCATGTGCCAACCTCAATCAGTCTCTTCCAGAAAATAATTTTTTAAAGTATCATATGTATATCACGTGCTAAGCATGTGAATCCTAGGTGCAAACCACATCTAGTCCCCTGGTGTAAACATATGTGTAAACCATGTGTCAACCCATGTGTACACCATGTGTAAGTCACATGAAAATTCACATGTAATACATGTCAGTACTAATGAAAACATGCATACCCTCATGAGCTAGTACACGCTCATGCGCCATTTGGGAGTAAACTTATTACGATTTTCCATATTTATGCCTTGATGTACTGGACAGCATAGCTTGGCTAGTATCCGAAACTGATAATATTTTAGTTTACCAGTGTTAATAAATAAAACAATGAGACGTTCTCAGTCTGTGTGTGAAGCGCCAGAACACATTATCAAGGTGTGGAGTATGCGAACAACATGTAAACTTTTGATGCCCATGTAAACAAAAGAATTGTTTAAAACAGTTGCAAACCGTGTATAAACTATGTGTAAACAAGGCATAACTTTGTGTAAAGCACTCGTAAACGCTGTGTAAAGTGCATGCCGATAAAAGTGCAGACTCATTATAAAGCATATGCAATTCATTGTAAAGCACAGACAGAACAAGGTGTGAACTCCATGTAAATCTTGTGAAAAAAGCAATGTGCGCACTCTGCGTAAAGCATGTGTAAGCAGAGTGCAGGTCCTTCCCAAAACGTCACACCGTGTAAAGTATGTGCAAAAAACGTACAAAAAAAAAGGATGTAAATGATTTGTGGAGCACATGTAAGCCAGATGTAACATAGTTGTAAATTGTGTGTGTGTGCGCGCGCACTGCAAAGAATTTGAGCTCTTTGCAAACCAGGTGTAAACAATTCATCAAGCATGTGGAAACAGAGTGTAAGCTCTTTGGAAAGCATGTGGAAAGCCATTGTTAGCTAGGTGGAATGAGTGAGAAGATTTTTCAGTGATGTGAACAAAGGACGATTTTGAACAGAGTTTGCAAGCTCTGTGCCATGTGCATATAAATAGAATGTAATCTATGTAGTGGGGATGTTGCGAACCAGGAGCAAATAGTTTACAAACTAAAACGAGAAAGTGGGGGGGGCATAAACCTTCCACAGGCTTTACACAGACTTTACACCTTGTCTGCACGTGCAATTACTTGTGCAAGCCACTAATTAATATGCACCATGTCAGTATTGTAAAATTTGAGGGTAAGAATAGGAAATTTATTTCTCCCCCCCCCTCCAAGGAAGAGTGTGAGTGATTCTGATGGAGTGGGCGGCTCTTACACTGACACCCCACTGTTCTTATGCATGACTTGGTGATAAATTTAGAGCAGAGGTGAGACACTTCATTGCTGCTGGCATCAGAAAAGAGAACCGATTTAGGGGGCCTGGCTGCCTGCTGTTCTCTGGAAAAGATCAATGTCTCTGATCATGCTGCAAGGCAGCCGTGCAATGTGACCAGGCCCTTTCCTTCCCTCTAATTTAACAGCTGCAGGATCAGGCAGAAACCCAACTGGTGTAGCTTTCTATGGAGCATGTAAACAAAGAAAACCTTACCTGTTCATTTCCCACCTGTCACATGTCTGTTAAATGAGTAGAACTTACAGCAAGGGGAAAGCAAGGGCAACTCTTAAGGGCCAAATGAGATCACCGATTAGGATCCCCCATGTTTCTTGTTTGAAGTCTAAAAGCAATGGAGTTCGGAGGGATTCAGTGAGGGCAAGGATACCAAGGGAAGAGTTAATGGTAACTCTTCTCTCTTTGTGCTGTTTACCCTTCTTTCTCCCGCAAGTTGTGAGTTGCTCCACAAGTATGAATTTTCCAGAGGAGATGTACTATAGCTAGAGTTGAAGAAAAAACAACCGGGAGCCAGGTGGAAAAATTGATTAATTTTTTTAAATCCCTATGCATTTCGTCTTGAGCTTCTTCAGAGGATTGTTCAAGGTGAAATATATAGGCGATCCTCTGAAGAAGCTCAAGTGAAAACATGTAGGGATAAAAAAAACCTTAATAAACACTTCCACCTTGCAACTGGTTGTTTCTTCTTCTGCCTGCTAGTGTGGCCGTTGCTTTTCCTATAGTTAGAGTTGCCAAACTGAAGGCAACACACACTGTTCAGAATACAGAGGCCACCGAAAAAGTCCACCTCGGGGTGCATATTTCAAGGGGAAAGACCCCCCACATAGTCTTAGTTTCTGGTGGGTAGCCATGTTGGTTTGCAGTTGAAGAGCAAAGTTCAGGTCCAGTAGCACCTTAAAGACCAACTAGATTCCCAGGGTATGAGCTTTTGAGAGTCAAAACTCCCTTTGACATTTACATTTAAAAGTGGAACTATGTTGGGTTCTAAATGTATCAGACTGAACAGAGCTTTGACTTTCGAAATCTAGCTGGTCTTTAACGTGCTACTGGGCCCACATGTTGTGTGAACTGCATTTTCTGCTTAGGGCTTTACATTGCTTAAGCCAGGGCTTTTTTTTCTGGGAAAAGAGGTGGTGGAACTCAGTAGGTTGCCAGCACAGGGGGCAACGTTTGGCGGGAGGTGGTGCCCCTGGTACCACATGTGTGCGCGCAAAGTGCACGCATGCTCCCAGGGCCAATCACGTCACTTTGGGTCAGCTGGAACAAGGGGGGGGATTTTTAAAAGTTTAAATTGCCCTCGGCGAAAATGGTCACATGGTTGGTGGCCCCGCCCCCTGATGTCCAGACAGAGGGGAGTTTAGATTGCCCTCCGCACCAAACTCCCCTGTCTGGACATCAGGGGGCGGGGCCACCAACCATGTGACCATTTTCAAGAGGTTCCGGAACTCCGTTCCACAGCGTTCCAGCTGAAAAAAAGCCCTGGCTTTAGCCCTAGAATGCCAGTTTGAGGACTTTCCAGTGCAGAGTGGCCATAGCTTTGCTGAGATTTTCCTGCCAGGCCTGCTGCCCTCTTAATTGCTTTCAAAACTGGAGAACAGTGAGGCAGGGCGGCGGCGGGGGGGGGAATGCTTCCCCCCCCCCCACGCCTGCACGTTGAGAAAAGCTGCAACCTGGCTAGGTTTCTGCTTTCTGTTAAAGGCACTGCAGCTCTCCCTATGGGGAAAAGAAATCTGGCAACTCTAGTGAGGATTTCAAAGAATGGGAGAGGAGGGAATATAAAGAAGCAAGAGACGATCTCTGAGAAGCCGAGAAAGGAGAAAAAGAAATGGGAGAAAGAGAAAGAGATGAGCCAGGCGGAAATAGCAGCGTCCCTTTTTAACAAGCCAAGGATGTGGGCCTTCAGCGTCTCCAGAGGAGAGAGAAGAGGGGAAGGCGTGCTAGAAATGCAATAAATTAAATTAAAAGTAAGATCCACGGGTCACCATTATGCCTCAGCAGTGGTGGAGAAAAGTTTTGTCCAGTGATTTCTCTGCCTCTGCATCAGTTACTAGTCACAGATTTTCCCTACCAAGAGGGGGAATCTCCCTCCCCCCCCCCGCACCAATGAAGCAGAGACTAGAACAAATATAATCAAAAGGTATCATGCAGTGCTGGCTAGGAAAAAACTCACCTCCTGTGCCTTTAACAGGAATTTGATCTCCACCAAACAGCCGGGTGATGCTTTCCTGACCCAGAGCTAAATGTTAATCCCACCTGCTCAGTGCTGCAGATCAAACCTATGTTAAAAGGAGTGCTGCAGGGGGGCAGTTCAGATTTGGTAGTCTTAGCAGTAGGGTTGTCAACCACCAGGTGATACTAGGAGATCTCCCAGAATTGCAACTGATCTCCAGGTTGCAGAGATCAGTCCTCTGGAAAAAATGGCTGCTTTGGAGAATGAAGTCTATGGCATTATACTCTGCTAAGTTCCTTCTCCTCCCCAAACTCTACCCTTCTCCAGCCCCCCCCCCCCAATCTTCAGGAATTTCCCAACCCATAGCTGGCAACCGTACTTAGCGGAAAGGAACCAGGGTGAAAAGGGGGGCAACAATTGGCAGGAAAGGGGGTAGAGAAAGATTATGGAGAACAACAGAAATTGAGGAAGGCAGTTCGGGGAGACCAGGCGATGGGAGCATGGGGTGTAGGTTTTTGTACAGAACTTCTTGGCCCCAGATCTTGCAACAACCAGTTGCTTGGGTAGCTTAAAGTTTGATAAACTCTTTGAGGACATGCTTGCCAGTGGCTATGAAGCAAAGCAATAAAGAGTGGAGCCTCCGTGTTCAGAAGCAGTGTATCTCTGTTGACCAGATGCAGAGGACAAGCAGCAAGTCTCGTTGGCACCCCTGTCTGTGAGCTTCCCCCAAAACTCCGATTGGCGTTGGGTGAGAATTTGGTCTCATCCCAAATGCAGTGGAAGGGTGGGGTGAACAAAGGAGCTTGCAGTGGGGAACGAACAGAATAGAATCTAAGAACTAGCAATCCTAGCCAGGGCTGAATCCACACGTCCTGGCACAGCGCTAAACTGTCGGAATGACGTTTAGCTTTGACATCAGAATGATGACATCAGAATGTTCAGCTTTGACATCAGAATGATGACATCAGAAATGGCGCCAGGAAGACGCCATCATTCCGACAGTTTAGCGCTATCCCAGGACATGTGGATTCAAATCAGGTCTACTCAGAAGCGTGTCCCATGGTGGTCAGTGGGGCTTCCTCCCTGGTAAGTGTTCTTGGGGTTGCGGCTTAGGCCAGGCAGGCTCTCGGCTCTCCACTCCATCAGTGATCCCACACTCAATCACAGTCGCAGAGGTTAGGGGGTGGGATAAGAGGGCAGCCGGGTTGGGGGGGGGGCATGTTGGTGGATGCTGTACCTCAGTGTTTTAAAAAAATGACAAAAAAGTATTGTAAAAAAAGAGAGAAAAACTTTATTGCAAGCAAAGCAAACAAACCACCTTGTCTTCCATCTCATAAGGCCCCTTGGGGGGGCCACACCCATCGTAGGGAAGCCGTACCCCATCCCGAAGAGGCGGGATTCGAACACACGCCTCACCGCACAGGGACTCGAACCCATCTCTGGAGGGAGGGGGGAACGCTACGGCCGGATTCCTGATCCTTTGGGTTATTTTTTTAATTTATTTATTATTTTTTGCCAAATCCATGAAGAAAAAAATTACAAATTAAAGTACTAAAAAAAAAGTTCTTTTTCCAATAAAATCAAAATAAAACCATGAAAGGGAGTCCTGTGTTTTTGTCTAAACGTGTACTGCGAAGAGAGGTGGACAGAAGAGAGAGGGGCAGGGATTGTACCAAGAGCAATGTGGTTGTACCAAAAGGTTTTCAGCCTTCGACTTTCTTGGGTCTCTCCTCCAAGGACTAACCAGCACTCCCGGCTCAGCCCCAGATGTCCTGGAATGTGCTTTTGCAGCCGTGACTGGTTGGTGGAAGCAGAGTCAGCTGAAACTGAACCCGATGAAGACAGAGGTCCTGTACTTGAGCGACGGGGGATTAGGTCTGGGACTCCGGCTCCCAGCCCTTGATGGGGCACCGTTAGTGCCAGTTCCAAGGGTTAAGAGCCTGGGGGTGATCTTGGATACCTCCCTGAAAATGGAGGCACAGGTCACAGCAGTTGTCGGGTCCTCTTTTTTCCATCGGCGGCAGACCAGGCAACTTGTCCCTTACCTGTCAACCCGTGACTTAACCACAGCGATCCAAGCAACGGTCATCTCTAGGCTAGATTACTGTAACTCGCTCTACGCAGGGCTGCCCTTGAGCCTGACCCGGAGATTACAGCTGGTACAAAATGCAGCAGCGCGTGTTATTACAAGAGTGCCAAATAAGGTGCATATAACACTGATCTTACGCAAGCTGCATTGGCTGACAGTGGAGTACCGGATCAGATTCAAGGTTCTGGTATTGACCTATAAGGCCCCGGGCGGACTGGGACCAGCGTATCTACGGGACCGTCTCTCCCCATATATTCCCCGGAGGACACTCCGATCAGGGGACAAACAACTGTTGGTGGTCCCTGGCCCCAAGGAGGCCTGCCAAGCCTTGACTAGAGCCAGGGCCTTTTTGGTCCTGGCTCCCTCCTGGTGGAACGCTCTGTCTGCTGAGATCAGAGCCCAGCAGGACTTACTGTCCTTCCACCGGGTCTGCAAGACAGAGTTGTTCTGCCAGGCATATGGCTGAGGCTGGGCCTCCGCCAGCTTTAAAAAAAGGGGTGTATAAATCTTAACCCTCCCTCCGAAGGCTGTCCACCATCCTGTTTTAAATGTGTGTTAATACACTGCTGTTTTAATGTTTTAATGCAGATGAATTTTTATTGTATTTTAATATGTTATCTGCCCTGAGCCCGCTCGCGGGGAGGGCGGAATAGAAATTTGAAATTAAATAAATAAATAAATGACCCTGCTTATTTTCATTTATTTATTTATGTCATTTATAGTCCACCTTTCTCATTGAGACTCCAGGCAGATTACATAGTGTGAGAGTAGTACAGTCAGTTGCAAGGACATTTCCATAAACAATGCCATAGGGTAAATAAACACAATTTTACAAAGACATAGCATTAGCAAGAAACCAGTACAGAACTGAAGAAATGCTGAAACAGAACATAAGCAACTCTAAGGCTGAGATTAGACCACGTGACGCACAAGTGGCTCATAGGAGCACATATTTAAGACAACAGGACCATTTCCACACTACTCGCCTTCATTTGGAACGCTGCAGAATGTCGCGAAAAAAACGCAGAAGATAGCGTCTTCTCGTGTGAGTTTTTGCGCGACATCGTGCAAAACTCGCGTGAGAAGACGCTATCTTCTATGGTTTTTTCGTGACATTCCGCAGCGTTCCAGATGAAGGTGAGTAGTGTGGAAACAGCCCAGGTCGTACTTAAGACAACATAGTGGTGAAGTCAGCGAAGCATTTGAGAGCCCCTCCCTACAACACAAAAGCCTTTTTGAATAATTCAGTTTTGCATCATTTGCGGAAAGCTAGGAGAGTGGGGGCTCTCCTGACCTCCTCAGGCAGGCCGTTCCACGGGGTAGGTGCAACCACAGAGGAAGCCCGTGTGCAGGCTTGCTGTTGATTTCACCCATGTGCAGGGGGGCACCTGCCGGAGACCCTGTTCAGATGTGCGGAGGCCTCTGAGATATGATGGAATGGGGCTGGCATTCGCATTAGGGGCTGTTGCAGGCTACAGAAACACATTTCCGGGTCCTTCTTAGCCGTTGCTCATAATCTTTGGATCTTCTTCTCCTTAAACTCTTTGCCTTCCGGGCCTTCTGATGTCAAAAAACCCTTCACAGAATTTCAGAAGCCGTTTGAAAAAGAAACGCTTGCCTTGGTATTCAACGCTGGTTTTAAATGCTTGCTTTTGAATTACTTATTGCCTTGGTTTTTAACTGCTGTGTTCATAATTGCATATTGTTTCAATGTTTTGAATCTCATCCCTGTGACTGGATATCTTATTAATTATAAAGCCATTTTGAGTTGTGTTTTTTAAAAAAGGAAAAGGGCAGCACAGAGATGCAAATGAACCTCTTCCTAAGCTTTCCCTGCCCTTCATCCCTATAGCTGCTATTTGCCCAATTACCTGCATTATCCTCCTCTCCAACACACAGACACACACACACTTATTTATTTAGTTAAAGTTTTGGTCTCCTGCTCTCTCTTTGAAACATTTCCAAAGTGGCTAACAATCACCAACAATCATCATTAAAGCAGCAACTACAAACAAGAAAAAACCACCACATCTTAAAAGATCCTCTAAAGCTGCAATCGATACACCATCAAATACTGCATGAAGCAAGAAAAGGGAAGGAGTGATTAAAAGAATGAAAGCTGATCAACGTCTCCAAAACACTGAATAGCTGAAGAGTTTGAACAGCGAAATTATTCCAGCACTACAATGTAAGCTGAGAGGAAGAAGTCGTGCAAAATGTTTGGGGGAACAAAAGGTTTGGGGGGAAACATGTTTTTGGTCAATACCTGAAAAAGAACTGACACTAGTGGGATGTCTTGGAGAAGGGAATTCCCCAGCTTTGGCACCATCAAAGTCTGGGGACAGGTGGGCGGGGTGGGGGGGAGAAGCAGCCCAGTATGTGTGCGAATACAACATAAAAGAAAGCCACAGGGGCAAAGATAGTGGAAATGAAAAACAGCAGAAGGAAGGGAAGGGAAGGGAAGGGAAGGGAAGGGAAGGGAAAGAAAGAAAGAAAGAAAGAAAGAAAGAAAGAGAAAGAAAGAAAGAAAGAAAGAAAGAAAGAAAGAAAGAAAGAAAGAAAGAAAGAAAGAAAGAAAGAAAGAAAGAAAGAAAGAAAGAAAGAAAGAAAGAAAGAAAGAAAGAAAGAAAGAAAGAAAGAAAGAAAGAAAGAAAGCTTTCCTCTTGTAAATCAAGTTGCTTCTCAGGTGCCAACCCTCAAAAGCCAGCTGCTTAATGAATGACTAGACAATTCTATGTGGTGGTAGTGCCCACCTAGCCAATGCATTGTTACGTGAAAACTGTAATGTCTCAGACAATACCCCCTTTTCTTTTCCTTTATCTAGGCCAGCTCTAGAAAAGAACCTGTATTGTGTAGAGAGTCAGACTAGGATCTGGGAGACCCAGGTTCGAATCCCTGCTCTGTCATGGAAGCTTGCTGGGCAACCTTGGCCCAGTCACAGGTTCTCAGCCTAGCCTGCCTCACAGGGTGGTTGTAAGGATAAAATGGAGGAGAGGGGAACCATGTAAGCCAATTGGGTTTCCGCTGGGGAGAAAGGTCAGGTAAAAATGAAGTAAATTAATGAACAAAAATAAATCGATGTTATGGACTGGAGACAACCTGGCCATGGAACCCTTAAGGGTCCATGAATCACAATATCTCATAATCAGCATAAAGGGGGGAGAGGACACAGTGGCTGAGGTGATTGCCGTGAAAAAAGACTGCTTTAATGTTATCAGTTTATTATTTTGGAGGTGTGTTAATTTAGGAGATTTCTGTGCCCCCTCATCAGAGGCCTGCTCAAGGTGACTTACAATTAAAATAGTAAGTGATCATTCTCCTTCATTGATTGGACCATTATTTCCCCCTAAAACCTCCTGGACTCAGTTTAAGCTGGGAAAATATATAAACTTGTGCCAAGGCCTACATAATAAAGTGATGAGGGATTGTTACCATTTGTCATGCACAGGAAGGATCATTACATTTTACGCTGAAGAAAGAAAAACCACACATAAAAATCCTCCGTTAAACTAAAAAATCCCTTATGTTTGCTGTTCAGCTTCTTTTGAGAGGAGAAATCAGAATGGATCAGAAGGTTGCAGCCGAGGAAGGGGACAAGGGACCAGCCAACGGCACTAGTACAGGTGCCATTTTGAGAAAGCAGTCACTGTCCCCCCCCCCCATGATCCCCCCACACAGTACTTTAGCAGCTCCCGTGCATTTCCATGGAGCTTGTGCGGGAGAAACTCCCGATGGTTACATCCGTTTATGGGTCAGCTTCATCTCTCCCCCACTCTAGTTCTCCAGACCCTTCGCCTCCTCTTGCCTCATGGGAAAACCACCTTTCTGTATCATGAAATGGAGAATATGTGGTGTGAATCAGCAATACACAAAGTGTCTACAGTATTTCCATGAGGACTACAGCAAATTCTATGAATGTGCATCTGGAAATGTACTGATCGGAGTCCAACCCAAGCAGCACTCATTCCCAAAAAGCAGCAGTTCTCCAAATCTGAGAACCCTCTGTTATAAAAGTTGTGATTACGCCTGTTTGTTTTCATTATCCCTGATGGCAGTGAGGGGAGAGTGAGGTAGCAGGTATGTGCCTGACAAGGACTTCATCCAACCAAAACAGTTAGTTGATCTTCCAGCTAAACAGGATTGTTCTAATTGGACTTTCTGTGTGTTCACTTCCATTTCACTTTCCATCAATCATTGCACCATCTGACTAGTTTTGGAAGGGCTTTTTGATTTTGAGTCCTGTGTTTGCCCAAGATAGTTGTGTGTGTGTGTGAAAGAGAAAGAATTCAGTGCCAGTATCCTCAACAAATTACAATTCCTGAGATTCCATAAGGGAAGATGCAACATGCATAAAACAGGGATGAACACACAAACATAACATTTGTTTTCTTTTGGGGAAGATTTTTGATTTTTAAAAAAGTTGTCTCTTTTTGCTATTTAGACATCTGCTCTCCCTGCTCCCCTCTGTTTCCCCTTCTGCTCACCTCCATGAACTCTAAACCAAACAGCCAGGCACCAGAACAGCAAGAGATCCTATTTGCTAATAATAACTGGTTACTATTTTATGAAAAAAATAAACTGGGGATATTCCCCAAATGACTTTTTTGTATAGTTGCTCGATTAGTTAACATCTGAGTGCACGTTCCTAGAAAAACCCAGCATTTGCTGTGTCTACATCCCTTTTAGCTATCTAAAAGCAGCCAAGTACTGCATTTACTCAAAAGAAGGACAACACTGAATGTAATATGGCCCCCCTCTAAAACGTTATACACACACACACACAAAATATTACTGAACATAACTGCAACTTGTATGTGAATGTAACACAACCCCCCTCTAGTCTTCCGAGTAGATACTGTATTTGAAAACCACACTGAATATTTTTATATAAAATCACATTGATTCTATCAATAGGTCACGCTTGCTTCTGCATTCTCTTTCCCCTCGACTCCTCTTCTGTCAAAATTTAGATTGCAAACCCTTTGGGGCAGAGACCAGCCTTTTCACTTACATTTCACTGGTAAGAACCCTTCTGAAAGCCACATGGGGCCACCAAGACAGAGAATCCCCCACAGCCCATATCATGTTCCTCTTTAGAGACTCTGTTTGGATTTTGAGCACGGAGGCAGGGAGAACTGCTCTCCAGCATTCACCCAATCCTTTTCTGTTCTTGTTGAAATCTAGGAAATCCAGGAAGAACTGGGGTGTTAGCAAAACCTTGCATTCAAAAGGAGGTCCTCAATCTCACCACCCCAAACCTGATTGCTTGATATGGGTTAGTTAAATGTGTGCGTGTGCATGTGTTACACAATTAAGGAGATTAAAGCATAGTAAAAGAGTGGACTCTTCTCCCTCCCTGCCTTTTTTGATACATTCCCTGCTTGTTGACCCTTCCAGGCAAATAGTTGGCTGCTGTATGAAACAGGATGCCAGATCTGATGGACTACCGACCTGATCCAGCAGCTTGCCTCAGATGGTTTTCAATGCATACAGGTAGAAATTCTGATTCACGTTCATAATTGTAACAACGAAAGCAGGACGTACCTCCTGGTGTCTTAGGACGCATTTTGTTAAGCAGCCCAGTCATTTGAAGACTGCAGTTTGTTCCATCGTGTTCCTAGTCAGTCCAGATGCATCAATCCAGCATTGCAGGATGTAATTTTGCATTTACCTACAAGGGGAAACACCTGTCTGTGGTTTCCACTCCATGTGGATTATAAGGCTACAGTTGTGTCTACATGGTGGGGAAGGTACAATGGAGCAAGAGTAGTGGGGGGAACCACTCAGGGGTTGGGGAGGCCGGAGAGTTGACCTGAAGGAGGCTCCTCCTAATCCACAAGAGAATTCCCATCTCTGTGTAGCTGAACTTTGGCTATTACGCTTAGCAGCAGGAGGGGATGCCCCAGGCCAGTGCCAGTGGGAGGTCAAGGCAGCCAAGCAGAAAGAGAAGGTGTGAACGGAAGGGCTGAGCATCTGTACGGATGGCGGGAGAGGCGGAAGGCTTCAGAGAAATGGCTGTCGGATCCCATCCCGTCATGGTTGTCTGGCTCTCAGCCACGCTCTGTAGGCTGTCGGGACTTTTTTCCCTCTGATGGCTCCATCCTGTCTCAAAGCGAGGCTGGCCGTGGCAATGTTCACTGCTGGTTCTGAATCTTCCAGGCCTGCTCGAAGGCCAGCTGGGACAGGCGAGGGCTGGATTGTTATCCTAGGGACACTACAGATCAGATCCCCTGGCAAAAATGGCTGCTTTGGAGGGTGCATTCTGTGGCATTATACCCTGCTGAGGCTCCTCCCCTCCCCTCCCCAAACCCCACCTCCTGCAGGCTCCACCCCCCAAAATCTGCAAGAATTTCCCAACCTGGATTTGGCAAATTTAGTGGCTGCCTGAGGAAACTTGCTAAACTCTACTTTATGGGGAGACAATCTATTTATATCCCACTCGACTAGTGCCTTGGAGCGGTAACAGGGGGGAGAAAGTGGGGAATATCTTCTGGGCAACTGAATGAGATCCAGACTGATCTTCTGTTCCTTCTCTGTTTGCAAGGATTTAGCCTGGGTCTTAGGCCTGTTTCTAGAGGCCAGACCTCTGAAATCCCCAGATTTTGCTTCTGCCCAGTCAAATCAGCACAATGGTAGGGGCGGCTCCATTCCTGAACAGCCACGGGAGACCCAGAGCTCTCTGCGGTTGTAAGCAAGGTTGTTCAAGCTGTCTGGGGAGAATTAAAGACCAGAAGCAAGCACCTTGCAAATATCCTCATCAACAGGCAGCGCCTGGGCAGTAGACTGAGCTGGTCCTGTCTACTTAGGTCATAGAAACTATGAATAAATTTGCATATATGAATATGCATTAGCATATGCACATTTTGCCTTCTGTTAATGTCTTTTGGGGGGGCTCCTCTTTGTAGACAGCCACCCTTGGTTCATACGAGAGGCCGTAGAATATTGCTCAACACCCCCAATTCCAGGCCCGGCATGTGTTTTGCATGTACTGGAAGGAAATCATTTCTACTTAGCTGTGATTATTGTGAATGCCTTCGGTTCTCCCTCTCCGCACGTCTGTTGCCTTCCGGAACCCCCCAGGGTTCCTATCAGCCTCCTCACAGCCTGACACAGGCCTTTCTCTGCTCAGTTCCAACCTGACCCGTCCTCCCGCCCCGGGCTGTCTCCAATCAGAGGAATGGCCCATCATGGAACTCCAATTCATTTCGCTTTCATCAGGGCTCCCATTTAAAAGCAACAAAAATGATTGAAGAGCCAGACGGGAATTGGCTATCAGGACAGAGGAGCCGGGCTAAATACCGAAAGCTCATCCCGGAGAGAAAGACGGAGGGAAAAGGGCAGCGAGCAAAGTTGAGAGGAGGGAGCCAGGCAGAATTAAACATAGGAACATGAAAATATATTGCTGGAAGGGACTCCAAGAATCATCTAGTCCAGCCCCCTGCACCATACAGGAAATTTCCAGCTCTCTCCTCCCCGATCGCTTTCTCCAGTGACTCTTTCTCTATGCTCAGAGGAAGGCAAAAATTAGGGGTGAATATTTGGGAGCTAAGGCTATGGGTGTGTGTGTGCAAAGTTCCAGAAGTCCTGGCTACCCAGAGGGGCTTGACCAGGTGCTATTGTTGTGCAGTTGTGAGTTCTGTAGTAGTTCTATTAGCCCTGACCTGGATAGCCAGGCAAGTCCGATCTCATCAGATCTCAAAAGCTAAGCAGGATCGGTCTTAGTTAGTACTTGGATAGGAGATCCCCAGAGAATATACAGGTTGCAGAGGCAGGCAATGGCAAACCACCTCTGTTAGTTTCTTTCCGTGAAAACCCCACCAGGGGTCGCCATACGTCAGCTATGACTTGAGGACAGGATTTCATTTCCCCCCCAGTAGTTCTATTATTCAGCGGAAGGACAGATGAATCTGGACCAGTCCTTGTCTCACAACCTAATCTACCTCATAGGGCTGTGGCAAAGCTAACACAAGAGGGTAGGGTTGCCGGGTGACAGGCGGCGATGGGCAGTCCCCCACTGCCATACTCAAATGCCTGCCATTGGTCAGATGAGTGGAGGGAGGGAAAAGGGGGTGGGGAATTGTGCCACCAATGCCATGTGTGATATCATTTCCAGGTGAAAAGTGGCATCACAGCCCCTGTCCCAGCCACGATGGTTGAAGAATTCCACTGGCCTTTAACATAGAGATTTGTGAAATTCCTAGAGCGTCACAAGGGTCTGTGACATCTGTAAAAGACGGAATGGCCTGGTGGAGTACAAGAAATCTTAATGTACACACTCCAGTGCAGGTTACAACAAGATTCTCTTGGAACAGTTTCTAATATTCATATTTCCATAGTAAGTTTCACTGCCATGCTAGGCCAGGAAAATGCACCCTTTGGTTATCACCCCAGAGAGGAAGTGTTGCCAACTAGGAAGTTATACTTGAATTTCAGGGCAGGTATGATTAAATCAGAGAAACGTGGCAGGGTTTCAAGATTAAATCTCATTCATTCATTCATTCATTCATTCATTCATTCATTCATTCATTCATTCATTCATTCATTCATTCATTCAGTGACTGCCTTTCAGCCATGAAAGTTTCCAAGGCCGTTTCCAATATTTTGTTTTAAAAAATAAATACATATTTTAAACAATCCACATTTGACAAATGAAATTCACAAAATCAGTTATAAGCCAAAATGAATGGCAGCGACAGCAGATCAAAATAGATTAAGCTAAAGGACTCTCACCTTTTTAAAAAAGTAGCACGAATCTTTTGTTTAATGTAATCTCTGATGGCACAGCTAACAAGTTTGTACTCTCTTCCAAAAAAGTTTTTTTAAAAAGAGAGAGAGAGACTGCTGGGTTTCCAAAAGGACAGAATACCAAAGTTCAGGGGCCACCACAGAAAAAGCCCTGCTCACTGTCAAGGAGAGTTTCGTACTGCACATAATAGTTGATACCTGAAGCCGGGATTTGGTCGTCGTCACACGGGCTTCTATTTAGCGCGAAAATGGTGCAATTTCCCGGCAAACACCCACCTTATTCCAACACTGATGCGATTTTCTCTCTTCTGCTTTGTGCTTGATAGTCGCGATATTTTGCGCCTCAGTGTGAATGCCTCACATCGATGTTTTTCACCTCGCCACGCCATAGGCCCCCCTTTTTTTCTCTCCTCAATTCCAGAATCCATTTCTCCCACGACTCCCCCCCTTTTTTTTAATAATGTCCTTATATCGCTATAACGACATCACACAATGAAAATTTTCTGCTGAAGAAAACAAGTAAAAATGACTGAATTGCCATTAGAGAAATTTTTATTTTAACCCAAAACCACACCTCGCTAAAAATGGCCGTGTTCAGTCATTTTCCGTTTTTTTTTTAACATTATCTAATGTTATTCTGTTATAGCGGAATTAAACGCCCAAAAATTTTTTAAAAGGGGGGGAGGAGCTGCTTCTGTGCCCATTAGAGAGAACAGAACAGAGCGCTTAGGTGTGGACAGCGAGGTGACCCAAAGAAATGTTACTGTGCCGATATCAGCGATGACGCTATATGCTGTAAATTTAACGGAACAGATGCCCGTGTGACGACGGCCTTTGTTGGGAAATACTAAAACTGTCCCATGGCAGGATGAGAGGAAGCTCAAGTAAGAGAAAACGCTACTTCCTGAGATACTTGAGAGAGTTTTTGGCTTTAAAGTTTGAAACCACTACCTTTGCTTGGGCATGGAAAGAAACTGCCAGTGCTTCTAAACAGGTGTTGGTTGTTCATGATGACTTGCACCCATCTGCAGGTGAGCAGCTGAACTCTGAACCCCTCGGAGCTTCCAGATCGCCTTCCCGATCACATACAGTGTATTACAGTAACACTAGAGTCCTACTCACGAGGTATAGTGGACATGAATACAATCTGTGTAAACACATACATTGAGTTACCCTGACCTGGATAGCCCAGGCGAGCAGATCTCTTCAGATCTCAGAAGCTAAGCAGGGTCAGCCTTGGTTAGTAATTAGACGGGAGACCTCCAACAAAGACCAGGGTTGCAGAGGCAGGTGGTGACAAACCACATCAGTCCTTCTCTTGCCTTGAAAACACCAGCAGCGGTCACAGCATTCTCCACCACCACACTGAGTTATTCTCACGTTACACTCAGCACATGCACACTGGAACATTTATCCAGTAACTGATCCCTGGTTTTAGTTGCAAAGTGAATGTGCCTGGCTTCTTTCTTACAGATGTACAAATGTACAGGAAGGAGGCACATGTACGCACGGTAATGCGAATAGGACTTTCTGAACTGGAATGTGGGCAATGCTGCAGTCCCATTCCTTGGTCACAGGGAGAATTTTGGCAGATGAAATGCTGCAGCTTTAGGACAGGAGAACCTGCATGATGTTGAGGCACACGCCCACCTGGCAACTCCCAGTGCCACCTCCCCATTGCCTTCTTATAAATCTCTTGAATCTGCTCTCTCTCTTACAATGTCCTCTGTTGCAAGAATGAGCTGACTCTCTTTGTAAGCTATGGAACACTAGGTACCTCGCTCTTAGGATAGTCTTTGCATCTCACACCAAGGATTCCAATTGTTTGTAGTCCAGCCCATTCCAAGAGAACCAGCTATATCCTTGGTGCACCCATGGAAATCCCAGAATCCCAGAAATAATTTTTCTCCATATCATATACACCTCCAATGCTCGGCTTTGTTCAATGTACCCAAAAGATTTCTCACCGTATGCCCTGTATTCCTCTGATTTTGCTGTCCTGGGCTAGCTAAACTGTTGCCCCGGATATCTGGGTTCCACAATGCATCGTCAGTCCCCCATTGCTGTGCCAGGAAAAACCAAAGTTCAGGTTCCAGAAGCTTTCGTTCACATCCCATGTTTGCTCGTTTATCAAGGCATGGTTCCATTTCTGGAGTCCCGCACTGATGCTCAGCCTATGGGTTGTTCCCGAGCCAAAGTTTCAACGTGCATCTTCCCAAAGTCAGACCTGAGTAGCACTGCGCACATTCTTGGCCCCGGGCTGAGGAAGCGAAGGAGTGAAGCTGCGGTGCCTGCTGTCTCTGGTACTGAAGGACTGGGGAAAATTGGGAAGGGAAGAGAGAATGAGTCAGAGAGCTGTAAGAAGAAAGCAAGGATTCTCTTTCTTCAGAACCTTCACTCCCACTTTCATTTAGGGGGCTCTGCCAGAAGCCACCTAAGGCCATGTCACAGAGGCAGAGATGCTCTGAAAGAATCCAGTAACTGGCTGGTCACTGTGTGATACAGGATGCTGGAACAGATGGGCCGCTGGTCGGATCCAGCAGGGCTCTTCTTTTTAACTACTGCACAGCCAAGACAGGATCATTCCAAGGTGGTTTGTAGACAGAGATGCTTTTTCTCTCCCCTGCTTTAATTTTTTTTTTGGAGGGGGCACTTTGCATGGGAGGAGGGCACTTGGGGCATTTTGCTACTTTCAGCAGGATCTGATTGGAGGCCATGATTGTTGGAAAAGGAGGACTCAGGGATGTCCCTTTACTCAGGTTTCAGAGGGGGGCAAATCAAAGATTCAGAAAGATAGAGAGGTCAGGGCACTCTGTTGATTGTTTACTGCTCTGACTATCCTTTGATATGTAGTTTGCTATTCTCAGGATTTCCTCCTCCTGACTTCCTCCCTCTCACTTTTTTCTCTTCCTGGCTTTGTTCCAGGCAACACCTCTCTCCTTCTCCTCCCTCCATCTTGGCAGCATGGATGCAGGCCTTGTCCTAGCATTCATGTCCATCCTTAGACTAGTTAGTATCTGCCGCTCCTCCTTTCCTATCAGAGTATGGAGTTCCTACAATAAAGAACTCTCATTTCTTTTCTAAATGTAAAGCAAGTGTATGATTCATTATTTTCATTCCTGCCCACACACCAGCCAGCAAAACCAACTCACAACCACCTATAATCACACTTCCTATGCCAAACGATAGACTCTGCTAATAGCCCCAAAGTGGAATCCTTTAATTAGGTTTCTGGAGCCTACATAATAAACTGCGTACAGACTATCGTCTTTTGCTAGAGTCTAGGCTAGCTTAGGTGAACTGTGATCACTTAGCCCATCGGACCCTGCCAAGCCAAGTCCACTGGAGCCCAGAAGCAGTGCAACACATTTCATTTGGCATCCCCTCCACAAACGGAGAGCCAGTTTGATGTAGTGGTTAAGAGCAGCGGTACTCTAATCTGGAGAATCGGGTCTAATTCCCCACTCCTCCGCTTGATGTGAGCTGGGTGACTCTGGGTCAGTCACAGCTTCTCAGAGCTCTCTCAGCCTCATCCACCTCACAGGGTGATTGTCGCAAGGATAATAAAAACACACTTTGTAAACTGCTCTGAGTGGCCATTAAGTTGTCCCGAAGGACAGTGCATACATTGAATGTTGTTGTTGTTATTAAACTGCATCAATCCAGCTCTCAACAGCCGAGAGGCAAAAAGCCCTGTTCATATGTTACAATGAACACAGGAAGAGCCAAGGTGCCTTCTCTTTACAAATGAAAGAAGAGAGACTAGTATGAACATAGGAGTCTGAGATCACACATTCAGCTGTAAATGCATGGCATGTAACATGAGAGTCAACACATGCATAAAGAAAAATCAAGTGCATGCTAAACACAGATTGAATGCACTTTCAGGTAACTTGCAAACAGGGCTGACAGTTCAGAGAGTTTGGTGGTGGAGGGGTACACCCTCAGAGGCAAGATGCTCCCAGGCCACACAGATAACAGAGACTGCTCAATAGGCAATTTGACTAGCTGCTGTGCTAGCAGGATGAGGGATGTTTTGCTTCTGGGAATGGAATCTGAAAAGCTTTGTAGGGGGAAATTCCTCTTAACCCCATTTCTGGTGCCTCCTGAGAGCTAAGCTGTTAGAAGAGGAGGATTCAGCGCTGTCCCTTTCCTCAGGTTTCAGAGGGGGACAAACCAAAGAGAAAGATAGAGAGGTCAGGGCACTCTGTTTACTGTTCTGACTGTCCTTTGATAAGTAGATTTATTCTCAGGATTTCCTCCTCCTGACTACCTCCTTCTCTTCCTGGCTTTGTTCCAGGCACCATCTCTCTCCTTCTCCTCCCTTCATCTTGGCAGAATGGATGCAGGACTTGCCCTAGCATCCATGTCCATCCTTAGACTAAATAGGTAGTCAGGATCTGTCTCTCCTCCTTTCCTATCAGAGTATGGAGTTTCTACAATGAAGAACTCTCATTTCTTTTCTAAATATAAAGCAAGTGTATGATTTGTTATTTTCTCTCCTGCACACACAGCCGCCGGCAGAACCACCTATAATCACGCTTCCTATGCCAAACGATAGACTATGCTAACGGCCTAAATATGGAATCCTTTAATTAGGTTTCTGTGGCCTACATACGATTTATTTATCATAAGCTACAAGTGATGCCAGACACCTGTTTTTTAATGTGTCAGGGATGCAATTGTAGCTTGGAACTATAGTTGAAAACAGCGTTATGTCCCTAGCATGGGGAGGCAGGGGAGGGGAAGAGCTTTTCAAAGTCAGTTTTCTGCTTTTCAAAGACAGCTGGCCACCCTGCCCCACGGATCTGTCCTAACATTTGGTGGATGTGCAATATGGGCGCGACTGTCTGTTTTAGATTTTATTGTCTTGACTGACCTGTTTTAATCTAATTTATGCTGTCTATTTTTATTGTATTTATTACCGCTTGTGATTGGCTCTAAGCCTGCTTGCAAGGAGAGTGGAATATAAATTGAATAAAATAAAAATCAATTAAAAAGTCAGAGTCATGTGGGATTGCTGGGGGAGGGGAACTTTAAAATTGTTTGCTTGCAACCCTGTCCCAAGTACGGGGAAGCAGGGAAAGGGAAGAGCCGGTAGTTCATCTCTGTGCTAAAATTGCAAGAAAACAATTCTAAAGTTCCTGTCCCTCAGCGATCCCATCCTTCGAAAAGCTCTTCCCCTCCCCTGCCCCCCTGCACTGAGGACATAATGCTGTTTTCATCTACAGTTCCCAGGTACAATTGCAATCCCGACACGTTAAAGAACACGTGTCTAGCATCACTTGTAGCTTAGCCCTGAGTCCCAGTGCAATACTAGAAGAGGATCTTTGCAGCCGGATCTGGGGACTGTGTTTAAGCCGAAGGGCTGTACGTAAATAGCAGGCCTTACCAAAGAGGCTGGCCCTCCGTATCTGCGCAGGTGTTCCTCATAGGTGATGGCATAGATGTCCGAGTCTCCGGAGGACCAGCGAGGATTGCCCCAAGAGGGCTCATTTTGCTCCTTACCGTTTGGGAACTGGAGTAGGGTTGATAGAGGGAAAAAAACAGGGTCGGCAATACCGAGAGACAGCGCGGTGCAGTGGTTAGAGTGTCAGGTGAGGATCCGGTAGACCCAGATTCGAATCTCCACTCTGCCACGAAAGTCCATTGGGTGACCTTAGGCTAGTTGCACACTCTCAGCTTCCGCTTCCTCAGAGGGGTGTTGTGAGGATAAAATGGGAGAACAATGGAAGCCATTTTGGGTCCCCAGTGGGACCAAACAAATTAAATAAATAAATCAGATGGATAAAGGGGGGGGGGACTTTTTAATGGTACCTCCTCCTAGAGACAGTTCGCACAGCACAATGAGCCCCCTTAACTTCCCAGGCCCCTGGCTCATACCCAATTCATTCTCACCTGGCGAGACAGGTAATGTTGCCGCTTCTCCGGTGGTGTGTCGGGGACTTTCTTGTTGCGTGCTACAAGGGATTAAAAACATCATCAGGACCTCGTATTCAGAGACTGGCTCTCTCTGACTGTCAGATATACACAGCACACAACATGAACCAGGCGAGCACCACTCCCTGTCTTCGAGACAGCTGAGTGCACTACCAACTCCCAATTGCATGAAGCCAACTTCCTCTCCTCTTTTACTATGATAGGCCAGTTAAGGAACAGACAACACCTTTGTTTCTCCTTCTTAATGTATTATGAGACTGAGTATCAAGGCAGGTAGAACTGTACACCGACACATCCAAATTGCTGCAGGAGATCAAGGACTTCTATGTCACAAGATAAAATTCGAGGGTTTGTGCTGCACAATCAACCTGTGTGAGCTCCCAAGCTGACTCTGGGTTTAGACTTAAGCAGCTTGAAAATCCCCAATTCCATCTTTAAAAGTTTCTAGCCTGTTAAGCATGCATCTGATAGCCAAGTTTTCAATGAATTTTTGCAAGACCTTGAAGTTAAATGGAGAAGAAGAGAATATGTTCTAAGCCACATTGGGTCCCTCTTGGAGAGCAAAGGGGGGCATAAATAAAATATAAACAAATAAATAAAATGGAAGAAAGTAAGTGGACAGGCCTTAGAGGTAAGGTTTAATGCTTCAGAAATTATTGGTTAGAAAGACGATTAATTCCTTTCCTACCCTATTTATAAATAGTCTAGGCCAGGGGTGGGCAAATTGCGGCCCGCGGGCCACATGCGGCCCGCTACAGAGTTTTTTGCGGCCTGCCAAGACAGAAAAATCCGCCTTGAACCGAGATTTCCTAAAATAAATGTGCTTGCAGCTATAAATGATATGAAATTAGCACAATAAATAAATTGAATAAAACTACCACTATTTTATTTAATTTATATTTATTGATTTTTATGATACAATTTATACCTTTTCTGAAATGCAAAATTAACTAATGAATGCAATCATTTTAAAAGGTGCGGCCCTCCGCTAACCTCCGCTCCCACAAAGTGGCCCCTGAGCCAAAACAATTGCCCACCCCTGATCTAGAGGACGGCAGTGACTTCCTGCAATAGGATCTTGATTTTGGTTGGCTTTTGAATCACATTGGTTAGAAAGAGCTGCCTGATCGGTTTCGCACCAGGTTTCATTGGCAGCCTTTTTGATAGATCCTTTTTCATCCGATTCTTACCTCAGGGAACTTTGTTTCATGTGGGTAGCAGCCATGTTGGTCCATAGTAGAAGAGCGAGATTTGGGTCCGGTAGCACCTTAAAGACCAGCTAGGTTTCCAGGGTATTGGTATGAGCCTTTGAGAGTCAGAGCTCCCTTCATAGCTGATGATGGGATCTCTGACTCTCCAAAGACCAAATCTAGTTGGTCTTTAAGATGCTACTGGACCTGAATCTAGCAGAGAACGTTGTCTCTGGTGCACCCTAAAAGAATCCCTTGCCCGTCTGCAGCTCACCTCTGCGGAGAAAGAAGATCAGCAAGATCAAAAGGGCAAGGATCAAAAGCATTCCCAAGATGGAGCCAATCACAATTCCCGCAATGGCACCAGAATTCAGATGTGGCTCTGAGAAACAAGAAGTCAGGATTAGAAACCCAGAGGTTTCGTAATGGTTTTGTTGTATTCACAGAACGAGCTGCCGCTACCCTTTCCAGGCTATTAAAAATTGACACACACATGCTCATTCGTGCACACAATGTACAGATGCACACACCGCCAAAAATCCTTCCGTTTAAGAGATGGGTTAGGCTTGTACAAACGACTCGGGAAAGCACAGGACTTGCAAGGAAAGGTTCCTGCCTTAATTGCTGCATAATGTGAGCAGTACAGACGTGGTACAGTCGAACGTTTTGTACTGGCTTACAACTCAGGCTCCTTGGGACTCTGCTTTGCCGTATTCTTGTAGCCTCGATTTTCTGCAGCTTGGGAGTGCAAGGTTGAATGGGGGGAGTCAGCGCTACATAAATGTTTAATCAGGATTTGGGTACGCGTTGAAATTAATGACGGGTTACGAATGACCCTGCCAACATGAATCTTTTTGCTCTCCTATGATGTGCCAGCGAAAGAATGCAGCGGCGCTGTGTATAAACACCTGCAGCTTCAGAACTTTAATTAAGTCTGTCGCTACTGTCCCTGTTCACACGTGTGTGCAGGAGACTGCCGTGGCAGATGCTTGAGGAACTAAAACAGGCTGTGTTACTGCAGGGGGAGGATTCCAGCTCTGAATGTTCTTTTGATTTTTTTTTAAAAAACCTCCCTGCAACTAGAAAACTAGCTCCGCTGGGAGAAAAGCTCTACTATCAATTTTCGTTTTTACCTTGTGCATTTTTAAAAAAATCTTATTTGTGGACTTAAGTTTCTGTGTCCTTGCAGTTGATTGGCACATTGTTAGCTAGCTGCCTTGAGTCTAAAGGCTGAAGGTGCAACAGAAAAGTTTTAAATAAATAATGACGTTGTCTCTTTCCTTGTGATGCTGGGTTTCTCTCAGTAAGGAGTTTTTAAGATAATGGAATACCCCACAATATATCCTGGATGATGCTTTCCCAACAGCTGTTGCCCATTCTACCAGTCCAAGGCTCTGCTACTTCATTCCCCCGTATATGTGAATCAGGCCTTCGTTTTTGCCACAAGCTCTTTTTATTAAGCATCAGCAGCATCTAACACAGGTGGTGGCTGGAGAGCTCCTGGATCACAGTACCCCTAGAAAAAAGGGGTGCTTTGGAAGGTGGACTGTATGGCAATATACCCTGCCAAGGCCCCTCCCCTCCTAAACCCCACCCTCTCCTGGGGGCACCATCCTGAAATCTCCTGGAATTTCTCTAGCTGGAACTGGCAAGCCTAAACACAGGGGCCCCCAACGTGGTGCCCATGGGCACTATGGTGCTGCCAACACCTTTCCTGGCTCTAGGGTTGCCAGGTCCAGGCTGGGAAATTCCTGGAGATTTAGGGGTGGGTTTGGGGCGGGGCCTCAAAATGGTATAATGCCATAGAGTCCACCCTCCAAAGCAGCCATTTTTTCCAGGGGAACTGATCTTTATCGCCTGGAGATCAGTTCCTGAGGCTGGCAAACAGACCTGGAGGCTGGCAAACCTACCTGGCATCCATCATGCATTTTTAGAAAATGTGCAGGGGAAGGTGGGGCTTTTGCTCAGTAGAGTTTCTGAATGGCCCCTGAAGATTTGATTGGCTGCTCAGATTTGAAAAAATGTCCCTTTGGCAACAGCTGCCATTACAGCACAAGAATCTTCATTGACTGACTTAAGGTAAGCTGTGGCGGTCATTTTGTGGCCGGCTCCACTTCCTGTGGCAGCCATTTTGTGGCTGTCTCCAGTGCACTGTCAGAATTTGAAAGGTGCCCACAGGCTCAAAAGCTTGGGGACCCGGGAGCTAATGCGTGCGGGTAGAAACTCAGGTGAACAGTGACATCAGTGACTTTATTTGCAAAGCTATTCAGACAAACACTCTCTTTTTGAGTCTGCAACTCGTACCTGGCCAGAGGGTCTGAGCCTGAGAGGCGTTTCCAGCTTGCAATCCCAAGCGAGGCACCACCTGGAAGGAATATGTGGACTCGGGCTGTAGTCCCACCACTGTGGCGGACCTGTTAGTTGCTCCTAGGACTTGCACCGTTTTCCATTCCGAGGCAGAACGGCCTTGCTTCGGGACCTCCATCTGGATCCAGAAGCCGGTGACCACTGACCCATTGGGAATGGCCCAGGCGATGTACGCAGAATGGGGATCAAGCCCACGAGACAGAGTCCAATTCGAAATGGCAGGACCTGCCAAGATCAGAGAATGCATGTACAGAACATGTGGAGCTGCGTCTTAGATGTAAGAGATGGATATAGGTTAAATAATCAAATTCACAATGCCGGTTGTAGGGGATACTGGAGAAGAGGAACTGGGAATCAAAGGCAAAACCACGAGACTTGCCATCTTTTTAAACTGCCCCTGTGGTTGGCCCAGTGGACGCCATCATGTATAGTTTGGCCCTCGGCCTCAGATACCTCAAAGGTTGTTTGAGGATAAAATGGAAGAGAGGAGATGTAAGCCCCTTTGGGTCCCACCAGGGGAGAAATGCAGGGTGTAAATAAAGTCAATAAGTAATTGGACATAACCCTCAGTTTCTCTGTTTACTACAGGGAGGATCTCACCAACGAGATTGAGATTGACATGTTGGGAACC
Organism: Eublepharis macularius; assembly: GCF_028583425.1. Lineage (NCBI taxonomy): Eukaryota > Metazoa > Chordata > Lepidosauria > Squamata > Eublepharidae > Eublepharis > Eublepharis macularius. The sequence continues at coordinate 48,224,714 of NC_072804.1, read as the reverse complement.
CAGTGGATTCGAGCAGTTGGCACTGTAATTTCCCAGGTCTCGTGGAGCAGTAAAGTTCCAAATGGTGAGTCTGGTTCCATCAGGGCTGATGTGATAATGGCCTCCAGTAGAAACCAGCGGCTGCCCACTCTGAAACCAGTTGATCTCCGCTGGGTTGAAGGTGCCTTGGCAATCCATTTCCATGGCAACTGTCCCTCCCATGTTATCGAAGGCCTGGAATGAGAGGAAGACCCCTGAGGGGGCTTCTGTGGAGGAAGAGCAAGTTGGGTCCATGAACCAAAGCGTCACGGAAAATCAGAAACGTGGCAGATTTAGAACTGAATCATCGCACATTGATTTTTGACAAGGCAATCTTCTCCTGTGTATGGTATTTTGTTTTGGTACGTCTTTTTATTCTTATGTATCACACTGGTACTCTCCTTTTTTACATCCAAAGAGCTCAGGGAGGAATAAATAGGGTTTTCCTATTTTATTTTCACAACAACCTTGTTGGGTAGGTTGAGCCGAGATGTATTGACTGACTGCAGATGACTACATTTAATTCAAAGTTGCCAGGTCTCCTTGTAGGGTCAACAGCTTCCCCCGGGGGATATTTCTCTGGTGGGGACAAGCATACCAGGGTTACACTGGATGTAGTATCCCTTTTGGCAAAAAGCCAGAAGCGATAGCATAACAACGGGGGCAATGCTCTAGGATTTGGCGAAAACTCTATGGTTAAACAATAGAGCATCCTAGAGCATTGCCTCTGAGGTTTTCCAGAACTGACGTAACTTTGTATGCTGGCACAACATTGGTGCCAGTTGTGTCAGGGGAAAATGCCCCAAAGGTGTCCCTCCATAGCAACAGTTCTGGCATGCCTATCTCCTGAAATGGCCCACTGGCAGTTCGCTGGCAGCCCAAGAAAAATGGGGGCAAATATGTGCTGTCCAACGTCACAATGTCACTTCTGACACGGCCTCCAAAATGACACCCTCATGTTGCTGTGACATTCTAGGACACCAACCATTAAGTTCTGGAGGAATCCTAGTGTGTCAGGCTAACATGATGATGTCACTTCTGGGAGGCTGCACCAGAAGTGATGTTGTAGCATCAGAATGATGTGTATGTGCATGTTCTCATCTGAGAGTTGCCAACTTCCAGGTAGTGGCTGGAGAACTCCCTGGATTATATCTGATCTCCAGGTGACAGAGATCAATTCCCCTGGAGAAAATGGCTGCTTTGGACAGTGGGCTCTATGAATTATAACCTGATGAGCTCCAGCCCCTACTCAAACCCCACCCTCTTCAAACTCCACCCCCTACATTGAGCTGGCAACCTTACCCCACCTTGTACACCTCCCGCCGGTTGGCAACACTCAGCTGGCAACCCTAATTAGCTTCCTTGCTTAGCTGTGACTCGAACTTCCTGGTTTAAGTCTGACGTTCTATCTGCTGGGCCTAAGGTTGCCAGGTCTGAGCTTGAAAATTCCTGGAGATTCTGGGGGTGGAGCCTGAAAAAGGCAGGTTGTAACGCTGTAGAGTCCATCCTCCAAAGCAGCCATTTTGTCCAGGGGAACCTATCTCTGTCACGTGGAGATCTGTTTTATTCCCGGGAGATCTCCAGACACCACCCGGAGGTTAACAACTGTAGCTGAACCCCACTGACACACACTGAACACACACACACACATCTCCACCAACAAGGTTCCAGTGGGGTCCTGCCACCCCCACCTCCTTTCCTGCCTCAGCACCTTTGCATGAGCTGATAATAGGCCCTTCTAGTGCTATTATTCTAGTTGGTTTCCCATCCTCCAGGTAGGATCTGCAGTTCTCCCAGAATTACTACAGAGATCCGTTTTCCTGGAAGAAATGGCAAGTTCAGAAGGTGGGCTGCATAACATTATACGCCCACTCGTTCATGTCCCCCCCCCGCCCCCTAATTTCCAGGAATTTCCTAAGCTGGAGTTGGTAACCCTAACCTTCTGCAGGTTTGAGCTCCCCCACATGGACATTTCTGGGAATACACCCACATCCCATTTACAGCCAGTCATCGAACTCACCAGGAATTATGCTGCAATTCCTCTGCCCAGTCAAATGATGTGCAAGGCAGGTAACCTGGCGGCCACTGAGCCCAGCTGGGAAGGGAGAGACCATCAGCTGTTGCAAATAGGAGGAATCGACCTTTGTGTCCCCTGGCAGACCCTGGAAGCTTAACTGGGGATCCGGCGAGCCTCCTGGCCAGGAACAAGAAAAAAGCAAAGCCGAGCCAGTGTTTGCCGAAGACACAGAGCACTGGGGGAATCCGGTGGGTCGTTCTAAGAGAAGCATAGGGAAACAAGAGACATGTAAATCAGCTAGTTTGGATCCAGAGATCTATAAAGAAGAAGGAGGGGCTGGCCTGATTTATACCTACTGTGCAATGGAAGTTTTGTCTCTCCCAGACCTAGGGCTACCATCTCTGGCCTGGGGAACGTCTGGAGATTTGGAAGCGGTCCCTGTAGAGTGCATAGTTTGGAGAGTGAAGGTAGTTCCATGGGCGTGTGATGGCTCTGTCAATTTCACCTGCCTACCCTAGGGTAGTTTAAAAAGACAGCCTGGTGGAGATTGCTCCTCAGAGGGTTTGTTAATTTCATCTTTTTCTTCCTGAAGGCTCTGTCAATTTCACCTCCACTTTGGGGAGGCAAAGATGAAATTAACAATTTCAGTTTGGAAGAACTAGGTGGGAAGGGGGCTTCAGCTTTTTCTACCAATGCACCATATTCCTGATATAAATAGGGCCCTTGTGAACCTCAGTATATTGTAGGATACAGTTGCATAGTTATTTGTGCAGTAGAATCAAAAGACAGACTCCTGTGGTTTTAGCTCTAAAAAGATACTTTTACTACATATCAGGGAAAAGGGCACATTTGGTGAGAAAATAAAGAATAGCTCTCTCTCTACATCTTGATGGCTAACCAGAACAGGACAGACTAAACTAAGACATGAACTAAGACATGAACTAAGACTGATGACTGAACAAAGAGCAATAAAACCTTAGTATACATTGCTAGTTAACTGCCCCTCAATAAACTGGTTCATCCAATAGATAATCCTAGATCTCTTCATTAAGACTAAAGACTCCCTTTTCTATGGTGGAAACTTTTACTGGATAACTAAGTGGTCCTATGCTAACTAGCTATCTAACTAAACAAACAGAACAACAATTTAACTCTTTCATGACTGAATGTAGGACACTTGCTAAAACCCCAGCATAAAGTTCCCCGACTGTTGAAGTGGTGTGAAAGTTTATAACGCAGACCCTTCTCAAGACTGTCCTATACCTGGTTCCGTCCTCTTGAAGTGATACTTGCACCCCCTAGAGGGGACAGAGGACCCAACCCCCACACTGAACTCACGGGCAACCACGAGACTGAAGTTGTTTCGGACGCGCCGTCTAGTGTGCTGGTTGATAGCCAAACACGAATACGTCCCGGCCTGGTTCAGCTGCACTCTGGGGAGAAGCAGACTCGGCAAGGAAGGCACCAGGTGGTCCTGAGTATCTGCCACGTTCCAGTAGATCTCCGCCGGGGGCTGGGATGGGGCCAGGCACGTGAGGTTCACACTGGCATTCACCAGCACAAAGCCTTTCATGTCAGGGTCTTGATCCGATGAAGAGATGGTGATGTTCGGGGTCTCGGGGCCGTCTGAGAGGAATGGAAACATTGCCGTGATGTAGTGCGGCACCAACAAAATCCCTATTTGCTAGCTTTGAAAAAAGGAAAAGCCCCTGACAGCCTATTTGTCTATTTGGTCTGTAAGTGCTGAGGGTTCCACCTTCTTCATGCGGCTTTCCATATCCAGGTTGCGACCTCACTGATGAATGGGGCCATTCACGTTGATGGAGTGGTCATTTAGTGGCAAGCAGGGAGGCCTTATGGTTTGCCGTTCTGCCCAGCCACCTGGAATGCAGAGAGCTTCTCACCGGTCCAGTTCACACGACCGCTTCCGCTAGCAGATGGACGTTCGGCCTTCTTCCCTGAACTGTGCTTGCTTACAGGCACCTGGATCACCACCCACAAGCACAAATGGAGAACCTGGGCACACATTTTGGAAAGCTGGGGGTCTTGTGCAAAAGCAAGGCTTGTGGTGCACAATTCATGCCTCCTGATCTCCATGAGGAGGGGGGAATACAGCATCTGAGTGTAGGGTTGCCAACTGTCAGGTGGGGTCTAGAGAGCTCCCAGAATTAAAACTGATCTCCAGACAACAGAGATCAGTTCCCCTGGAGAAAATTGCTCCTTCGGAGGTTGGATTGTATGGCATTATGCCCTCCCCTCTCCAAACCCAGCCCTTCCCAGACTCCACCCCCAAATCGTCATGAATTCCCCAACCTGTAGTTGGCAACAAAATCTGGGTATGAATAGGAGGGAAGTGTGGATCGACTTCAACTTGCACTGTCGTTAGAGTTGCTACTAAAATCAGGATTTTAAAAATCTGTTATTTCTTAATGGCTTTCCCACCAAACCAGTGCAGAAAGCAGTATATGTAATGGTCCCCTGATCAATGGAGAAAATTCACAAAATCTCAATCAGAGACAGCAAATGGACCTAAAGGATGTGCAAACATGAAATTTTGCTAGTCTCGGAAGGTTTCCCTCTCATTTCAGTCTTCAAATGAATATCACTGGATATCCAAAATGAGTCATAAAGTGCTAACAGATACAGATTTGAAGCTCAACCAGCAAAATCGATAATGTTATTTCAGGAACTAGAACTCTTCTGAGCCCCCTGCAGCCCTCCCAGGTCATATTTGGTCCTCCCCATCCCTGGGTGATTCCATGGAGGCCAGACCCAAAGCAGGAAACATGCAGCATGTTCCCAGGCTGCTTGGCCTAGTGACGTCATAGGGTGGAAATTCACGTTACGAAGTACCTAAGGATGCTCAAGTGAACCTCATTTCACATGCCCCCCCCTTCCAACTTTCCAGGCACTTGCTGGAGCAGTCACACTGCAATTTGTTCCACGTGAGTACATCCACAGGTTGGTATCAGTTCCTCCTCAACTGCTAAAAGTATCCCAGGCTGTTTACAACTGCCAAATTCATCCCGTTCTGGATGAAGGTGAGTAGTGTGGAAACGGCCCTTGTCTTCTCATGATGTGACCAAAGTACGATAGCCTCAGTTTTGTTATTTTAGCTTCTAGGGGAAACAGGCTATTTTCAAGTCTTCCAATTCATTGTTAACCTGACCCTACAAACCTTGGCCACAGCTATTCTCAGAAACCTAAATTCCTTTTTAAAAGGACAGCTGTCTTTCATGTGTACTCACAATAGACCGTGAGCTGAGCCGAGCCAGTCCCATTACCGAAAGGGTTGGAGACAGTGCAACGGTAGATGCCTGCATCATTACGTTGAGGAAGGCTGATTTTCAGGGAGCCGCCGGAGCGCAGGAATCGGGGGTTCTCGCCCAGGGTCCGCCCATCCTTAGTCCAGGTGACAGAGCCTTGGATTGGGCTACAGGTTAGGGCCACTGAGCTGTCCCCTTCAGTCACCTCCGCAGATGATGGGGCCACAGTGATGTTGTGCACCTCCTCTGAGAAGACATGCAAAAGAATGAGGCTGGGGCATTGTCCCACACATTGCTGCTCTGACCATTAGGCACCACCCTCCTCCCCAATTACATCAACGGGACCCATTCCTCCCAGTTCCCTCCCATACATATTCGTTGTAGTGGAGAGTGCCCTCAATTCACAGTTGACTTATGGCGACCCCTGGTGGGGTTTTCATGGCAAGAGACTAACAGAGGTGGTTTGCCATTGCCTCCCTCTGCAACCTTCGTCTTCCTTGGAGGTCTCCCATCCAATTACTAACCAAGACCGACCCTGCTTAGCTTCTGAGATCTGATGAGATCAGGCTCACCTGGGCTACCCAGAACAGGGCATATACATTCATTGGTCCCCTTCAATAGCCCACAGGTCAAATCTGATCATACATTTTTGCATTCAGCTGCCATCAGAGTTTCCATTTGCAGCAATTCCATTCATTCCTTTTACTTATGCTGCTGTGCATATGTACATGTGCAATATCATCAGGAAACCCAGCAGCCAGGATCGGGGCAGGAGGAAGAAACAGTGTCCAAGGACAAGTGGGTAAGTGTTGCCAGGCTAGACCAGATTGCAGATTCAGGAGGCCTGATTTAAAAAGAAAAGAAAAACCCCACTATGTGACTATGTGCATACGGTATTAAAGTACCAGAGCTCTTTTGTAGTGGCTGCCGGAAGGTTGTAGTCAAATCAGGCAGAAAAGCTCAACTCAAATTGGCTTTTAATGCTAGGGCTTTTTTCTTAATGATGATTTTTATGCTTCATCACATTTTGATTTACAGGTTTTCTGGAGAAGCAGCTTAGGAATTTTCCAGACCAAGTGATCACCTTTCAGAAGAGCTCACGATCTACTCACCATACACCTTGAGTGTGACGTTTGCCTTCAGCACTGTGTTGTCTAGGGCGGAGACTTCTACTGTGTAGACACCAGAATCGGAAGTGTTCAGTGCAGTGATATTGAGGCTACCGCTCGTGGGATCCACATGGAACCGAAGCTGGTAATTGGGTGCGATGAAGACTGTGAAATTGGGCCGCAGGGCTCCTGCGGCCAACGTGATCATATTCTTCCTCCAGGTAATGATGGTTAGAATCTCGGGAGCGGGTAAAGAAAACGGGATGGTGAGAGAAGTATTGTCCCCGGCAAGCCTAGCCAGGAGCGGTGAAGGAAGGGCGGGAATGAAGGGCACTGGAAAGGGAGGAGAAAAGAATGAGATAGATGCGATAGTTTTGTTTGTTTCCCTAGTATAGCGTCATGAATTTGACTACCTGTTTTCGAATAACATTGAAAGGACAAATGGTTAGCCATTTTGTTTATAAGAAGTTGGAATCCCATGAAGAATTGTGAGAGGAAAATTCCACTTTTCTTTCTTACATCATCTTTCTCTAGTAGGTTTGTCATCTCTGGGTTGAGAAATTCCTGGAGATTTGGGGGTGTGGCCTGGGGAGGGTGGGGTTTGTGGAGGGGAGGGACTTCAGCAGGGTATAATGCTATAGGGTTCACCCTCCAAGGCAGCCATTTTCTCCAGGGGAAGCGATCTCTGTAGACTGGAGATCAGTTCTAATTCTGGGAGATCTCCAGCCTCCACCTGGACAAGAAAAACCTGAAGCAGTAACTTTTGTTTAGATAGACACACTGATTATTTTAACTGCATCCTTGGGCCAATAATTTTGGGTCATGATTATTGGAAAAAGACTGTCCATTAGAGAAGATCACCTGGTTTGCACATTCCAGATTTGAAAACGGTGATCTTGCTGGGAGTTATATGAAACTCTCTTTTTATCTTTTGAACACGTACATGAATCAGAGTTTGAAAAGAATTCATAGACCAGGATAAGCGAAGAAAGGACTTGAAGGAAAGCTGCCCTTTGACTTGTTTTAAAACTAGTCTTGATAGTTTTTTTATACCCGCTGTTTTGTTTTAAGGAGAAGCCTTTTTGTCTGGGGTACAGAAGATGTGAGTTTAAATGCTGCCTAGACAATAGGGTTAACTTTGGACAAACTGCCTGTTTTCAAGTTTACTTCCTCTAAAACTGGAACAACAATGGCCCACCTTGTAGGATTACTGTGAGAGTCAGCGAATTTTTTTTAAAGCTATCATTCATGTTGAAGCTGAAATGTTCTTTGTCACAAATTTGGCAGACTTTCAAAAATTCATGTTTAAAACACCTCAGGTGTAAATTCTTTGAGGTCAGGTCTAGGGAAAAAGTATTAAGCATCATATTTCCAAATTAAATACTTCTCTTTCCTTTTTAAAAAGTCCTAGCATATGTTTCTGTGAAAGAGGAGGGAGAAATCTCTGAAAGTTACAAAAATGTAAATTACAGCTTTTGCAAGCAAATTTAAACTGTGGATTTTTCTTGACAATTCTCCCATTCACCCAACCTCACAAATTACGTTGGAGAAAGAAAATGATTTGAGGTAAATTTGAAGGTACCGTACAACAGAACGATATTTGCCTGTGATGCAAATATTGGCCATACTGTAATCTCTGCTTGCAGGTTTTGAAGATATTTGTATTGCTTCAAAAACCTGCAAAATATGTTTAACTAGAAAAAATAATATCAAGATGGGGGAGCCCCCCTTTCCCCCAAATGATGCCTCATAATACCTTCATCTTCTTAAAATCTATTGCCATTTGCCAGCCTTTGTTTCTAATTAGCTCTAATTAATGTTATATAGCAATGAACAATAATACTAAAACTCACTCCCAAAGCTTGCTAACAGCTGTTTTAAATTTGCATACATTTAAATAAATTAGATGTCTGGTAAATTATTTAACTTTACAAGGGAAATCTTGCCGAAATGGCGCCTGCCTAGGAGGGGCAAGGTATCCACAACTTTGGGACTCTGTCCAGCACCTACCATGCTTCTCTCATCTGTGTAGAAATTTACTAGAATATTTTTTATAGGAAGGGATAGTGGCTCTGGCAGTTCCTTCCTTCCTTCCATCCTTCCTTCCTTCCGCTTTGACAGATGTTTATCTGCATCCAGACAAACATCTCCACCTGCTGCATTTATCCTACCACTATGCCTTGATCATTTTTTGTATTTGCCCTGATCTGTTCTCATCCCTCTAGTTCTTTGGTCTTCTTTCAGCAGTCATCAGAGCCTGCACAGAGAGAGCTCAGGGGCTGAATCCAGGGCAAGGGATCTTGCTGGGAACAATCGACAAGACTTCCAAAACAGCTCTGACTAGAGCTAAATTGGTAACAAAGGTGCCTCTCCTGACATCCCGCAGTACCTTCCCTGACCCTCACCTAGATTTGCCAGGCTTACAAAGGCCAATTTGAAGAAAGTCATCGGAAGAAATGTTTCTTAGGTAGTGACGTTGCTAAGGGTATTCATGGAAGAAGCGGTGAAATATTCATGCAGCCACTCCAAGGACATGGATGTGCTGCTAATGCTGAGAACTGGATATATCTGTACGGGGCTCCTCCTGATGCCACACATCCCAGATGTTTCTGGCAATCCTGGTTGCTGGCTTGCTTGTTGTGGCTTATGGGACCAGAGCAAAGCAGATCCCCCGACCTTCTGTGGTTGCCACCTCCAGGTTTGAAAATTCCTGAAGATTTGGGGGAGCCTCAAGAGGGGAGAGATTTCAGCACAGTAAAAGGCCATAGGGTCCACCTTCCAAAGCAGCCTATTTTCTCCGGGGGGACTGATCTTGTCATATGGAAATCAGGTGTAATTCTGGGAGATCTCCAGTTTCCAGCTGGAGGTTGACAACCCTATTCTCTTTTCACCACCCCCTTCTTCCTATGGCAGTGAGGAGTGATTTCAAAATGAGCATTAACATTAAAGGGAAAAAAGAAGGTATTGTCCCATGAGGCAGTTGACCTGTACAGTAAAGCCACTGCTGGACGTACTGTCCCAAGGAATCATAGCAACTTTTTTTGAACCATCTACCTGTTACTAAGTTAGGAGGGTGAAGTGCCAACTAATAATGGGAGATTGTGCATTTTGCCAGAACTCCTGGAACTTCTTGCCAGTACTTGAAATTCAATGATAAATGAGGTTCATCTATTTTTTTTTCTGGAAATGCAGACTTTTTTTCCCAGAATACACTTTCTAGTCCTGGTCAGCTTTTACCAGCGGTGCCAAGACCCACTTCCCAGCATCCCCTCTGTATCAATGCACACAGTGACCATGTTTTCCCCTCATGATATTTTGGTTTCCTTGATTCTGTCCCGCTCATGCAGTAAACACACTGCAAGCCTATGCCTGTGTCCTTTGGCTCGCCTACGACTGGACCGAGAATAAAATCCTCACACTACGCGTTGTTCATTTTTGTGAAGTATGCCAGGACAACTAACCGAGGGAGTCTGAAGGTGACAATTTGAGACACCCTTCCTCCCCTTGGTTGGGTTGATAACATTATATATGAGGGAGCAAGCTGCCCATCTCAATATTCTAGTCTCCATTTCCTTCCGCAAATCCTTTTATTGTCTGTCAACACTAACTGAGGAGAGGCAACGCGCTCCGATTTATTTGCCTGGTTCTAATCCTGGCCCTTCCTTTCCGTCTCCGGCTCTTTGAAACCATCCATATAACATACCCCCAAGCTGGCGGGGCCTGCAGGTCTGAGGCCCTTGTAAATTAAAAGCCGAACAACAGCATCGGCCACACGCCAGGGGCTGCATTAGCGGGAGCTAAGAGAGGAGAGCCGGGAGGCAGCAGGGGACGACGACAAGAGAAGATGGATGAAAATTGGCTCAGTGGGAGCCCAGCAGCCACCACAGGCTGTAATGGATGGGCCGGCACCCTGCAGTGAAACAGAGTGGGGCATGGATGGGAGAAGGTCATAAATCTAGCAGGAGGGGGTGTGTGGTGGGGTGGGCATCCAGGTTCCTGTCTTCTGGGCCCAACTTTGAGAAGACAGCAGGAGACGGAAGGAAGGTGGCCATTTTCTTCCCTCCCGCCCTGTGCTTTTCGCAGGTGCTTCCTAAGGAAAGGCAGCCACAGAAGAAGTGTCCCCCCCCCCGAACTGAGCAGATATCTGCTTGCGGTGGAGCTGTTGAAAGCACCCGGGCTATGTTCATTGCTAAAACGGCAACCTCAGGCTGGCCAAATAAGTGGGGAGGGTGGAGAAGCAAGAATATCCCCCGTCCCCCCACATTTAACAACGAATTTGACCCTTTGCCTGTCTTTAACATAACTCGTTCAATGGGATGGTTGAGTACAGGAGTCCCCAACATGGTGCCCGTGGGCACCCATCAACACCCTGGCGTCTGCTAAGCATTCTGAGAAACTGGCTGTGCAGATTTTTTTAAAAATTGCTTTGGCAGCAGCTGCCAGCGCAGCGCAAGAAGCTTCCTTGCGCGTCTGTGTGTATATGCAAGAAAATATCTTTCAACAGTATGTTCATTTCAAGAGGCGTACTGCTAAACAGAGCTTCGACCCGAAATGTTGACAAGTTACTATAAGAGTTACGCATGAATTCACTTCCTGACATTTTGTGGATGGCTCAGATGTATGCTATAAGAGTTCTGTGCGGAGGACTCAGTTCCCAGGTGTGTGCAGGCCCTGTCTGGATTGGGACCGCAGCACACGAGGATGAGGAGTTTCAAACCTCCCCCCTCCCCCATGTTCCTGGCTTGAAACAGCCACAGGAAGTCACTATTTGCCTTGCTGTGAATTTACTTGTTGCCATCAGCACTCTTAAGTTTCCCCAGCAGAGATCCTCGAGGTTGTTTGACGTTGAAAGACAATGCAGGTGGGGAATGCTGAAGCCTCTTTCTCTCAATAATCCTCACAACAGTTCGGTGAGGCAGGCCACTCTAAATGCCTCCGTTTTAAATATTGTTGGCAGAGTTATGAAATATGCACAGCGGAATTAAGCATCACAGAAATCTATTTTGGCTTCTTTGCTACATATAGGATAAAAAGGGTACACTGATAATAAACCAAAGAATAGCTAATCTTAGCTGCTTCACATCTTGATGAACTAAGCAGGACTGAACAAAGAGCAATTAATCCTTGCCTACGTGAAGGAATTCTAATTGCCCTTCGATAAACTGGTCAGCCAATAATCAATCCTAGCTCCCTTAATTAAGCATGTACCTCCCCTTCTGTTCTGGCATCTGAATGGTCCTATGCAAACTAACTATCTCTAGGTAAACACAAACAGTTTAACTGTTTCATGACTGAAAAGGCATGTGTGTGTTATGTGCCATCAAGTTGCCTCTGACTTAGGGCAACCCTATAAAGGAAAGACCTCCAAAATGTCCTATCATTAACAGACTTGCTCAGATCCTGCAAACTGGAGGACGTTGCATGTACCTCCCCTTCTGTTCTGGCATCTGAATGGTCCTATGAAAACTAACTATCTCTAGGTAAACACAGTTTAACTCTTTCATGACTGAAAAGGTGTGTGTGTGTGTGTTATGTGCCATCAAGTTGCCTCTGATTTAGGGCAACCCTATAAAGGAAAGACCTCCAAAATGTCCTATCATTAACAGACTTGCTCAGATCCTGCAAACTGGAGGACGTTGCTTCTTTTATTGATTCCAGCCATCTCCTTTTAGGGCTTCCTCTTTTCCTACTGCCTTCCACTTTTCTTAGCATTATTGACTTTTCCAGAGAATCTTGTCTTCTCATGATGTGACCAAAGTACGATAGCCTCAGTTTTGTCATTTTAGCTTCTAGGGAGAATACAGACTTGATTTATTTCTCTTTTTGGCCATCCATGGTATCCACAAAACTCTCCTTCAGCACCACATTTGAATCAATTTTCTTCCTGTCAGCTTTCATGACACTTGCAAAATCCCAACAAATATAAACATCCCCATTTTGGATACAGTAGATCAAGCCTAGGGAGATGTGAGCTCAAATCTTTAGTCATGAAGTTCATTGGGTGACCCTGAGCCAACCGTGTTTTCTCTCTCTCTCGGCCTAATTTACCTCACAGGGCTGTTGTGAGGAAACAATGGAAGAAGGGAACTTGTACCCTTCCCTCAGCTCCTTGGAGGAAAAATGATATTTCATAAATTAATGTACACTTCTCTGACCCCCTTGGAGGAATATTGATATTTTCAAAAAATAATGCATTTCAAACTAAAGTTAAAATACTGAAACTGAGAAATGGAGGCCGTGGGGTCATGAAGGCCGGAGCCCATTTCTGATGAGGCGTTTAATCAGATGCTTCAAATGGTAACAAAAAATTCAGACATCCTAATTCTAGTCAAAACCATCTGAATTCCCACAGCCAGGACACTTCATAATTATTGTACCTTATGGATGCTTAAGAAAGAAAAGATAAACCCTGCTGAGATTTGAAGAATGGGAGGCCTCGACCCATCCTGCTGAACAGTATAACGGAGTGGATAGAGTGTGGGGCTAGGATTCAAATTCTGCTCAGTCATAAAGCAAATCTCTCTCTCCCTCTCTCATAACCTCCCTCAGTCAGTTATTAAGAGGATAAAATGGGATAACCTCATGGAAACGCCATGACCTTGGAGGAAGAGCAGGAGTTAATTGCGAAAAATCTCCTCTCCACACACACACACTTCAAAAACGGATCAAAGTTGATGGGGAAACGTTTCCCTTGAGGTCAGAGGAAGATATGCCTCCTTCAAACCTAGCATTTCTTAATTAGGGGGGGGGGGAAGTTAGAGATGTAATTATGAAGTTGAAAAGTCAGCAAGGCGTTTATTCCCCCAAACATAGTTGTTTCCTCAAGGAAGGTTATGAATAGATTTGTATTCAAGGCTAGTAGCATACCGCCTCTGGGCAGTTATGGGAGCAGCCACCTCCCTTTCCGACTGTAGCCAGCAACACGGACAAGAAGTACCCTCCAAAAACATGACATATTCCCCCCCCCTGCCCCCAATCGGACTGGGAGAACAAGGATCCTATGCTTCCAAGGGCAGACTGCAAGATCTGTGATCAACCCTAACACAATCCACTAGAAGCCTGTCGCTTTGTCTCTGCCTAATCTATCTCACAGGATTTTTGCAAGGAAAAATAGAGGATAGGGAAACAAAGTACGCCACCCTGAACTCCTTGGCGGTAGGAAAGAAAAGAATGTATTAAATAAATACTTTTTTTTTGCCTGCCGGAAATTGCTAAACAAAGTTTGCCAAAAAGCTACAAAGGTGGTCATATTTGGCTTGAAGTCTACTTGCTTAAAGTCGACCAACAGACACCACTTCTCCCAACACAGTGTGGCTACCTAAGGGAAATGCAGCACTCGAATAAAATTCTCTTCTTTTCCCAATCAATGAAGATTCAAAAGGCTTATTTAATTTCGAACCTGGACTTTCTAGGAAAACAAGCCTACCACGCCCTCCCTATTATTTCCATTCGATATGTGGAACTGGGGAGGGGAAAATGTGTCTTACTATATTCAGTGCCCCTAGATTCTCTTCCACTCCCCACCCCCCTCCACACACACAGCTCAGCCAAATGTTCTCAGGTAGCCGAAAGACCAAACTAAATGATTCGGGAAGGAAAGAAAACCCTGGAGTGAATATCTCAGACTCACCCAGCAGTGCCAGCTGCCAGACTGTCAAGGTAGCGAGGAGACAGGTGCCCCAATGCCAGCTGTGAGCCATGCCCAGCTGGCGTAAGAAGGCTGGAGTGAAGGCCCAAAGCTCTAGGACTCTCGGTGGAGTGCCATGGGGAAAGGAAGGGCTTTCTGCCCTGGCCGGAAGGCAGGTAGCGCCAGGTAGCGGAAGGAGCTGAAAGGCCCAGGTGGAGATACGATCCTCCCCCAGGGAACGATGACAATAGGAGCTCTAAGTTATTCGAGTTATGCAGCAGGAAAACCTGTCAGGCTGTTTGAGGAGGGGAGGAGTATCACTGTAAGAGAAGAATTTGAAAACTAGCCCTTTAAAGGTTTTTCAGTGGAGGTATGAAGTGGTTTTGAGCAGGGCATGGATCAGCAGGCAAGAGAAGTGTGACAAGCAACATCTGTAGCTTTGAACAATGCTTCTCAAATTTCTGGGGGGAAAGGAACTTTTTAAATCTAAGTTAAAACCACGGGTTTATTTCCTCTACCCACCAAAAAGCTAATTTTTACCATCAGTAAGTGTATAAAGTAGCTGCCCTCAGTCTGGAGTACACCCACTACATCTCTGCCTGAGTCACTGTTCTGGACACACCTCTGAAATTCTGCTACATCTCAGTTTCCAAACTCTGTGTCTCTGCCAGAGTCACCGTTCTGGGTGTGCCTCCACTGAAATTCTCCTACAGTCTGAGGAGTAAACAAAAGATTCAACAATATCTGACACCATGACAGCTGAATTATCAGTCCCCCAATAAGACAGCAAGACCAAAGGAGTGAATCAGAGACATGACAGAAGTTTCTTCTGGGGTGTGTTTGGGGAGGAGGGGTGTGTTGATTTTCAGAGCAGCAGTAGCCATGGCAATCTGTTGCAGCCAAAATAAACAAGAGTCTTGAGGTTGTTTCTGAAAACAAAGGAACTTTTCCCCCTAAGTTAAAATCATGGGTTTATTTCACTCTACCTACCAAAAAGCTTATTTTTACCATCCGTGAGAGCATAAAGTAGCTGCCCTCAGCCAGGAATGCACCCTCTATGTCTCTGCTTGAGTCATTGTTCTGGACACATTTCTGAAATACTGCTGCATAGCAGTATAAATGTATGCATTTGGAGAGGAAATGTTCCTGCCTCCAGATTTAAATCTGCATATAAAAGACAAATACCAGCTTTACAAACTGAATTCCCTGCCTTCTGAATTTTGAAACTTTGAATATGTAAACTGCACTTGTTTTAAAAAAGCAATAGTATAAGCAGTATTTATTTGAGAAACAAAAAGCAAGTTTCTAGTCCTTATGCCTGCAAATACATCTGCCAGTATACTTGCTGAAATCTCTGAACCGATAGACAGACCCCTGCCCTTAGATGCAGAGCTTTGGAATCTCCATTCTTCCTTGCTCTTTCCTCCAAACCTAGTCAAACCAGAATAAATTATGCAAAGCACCAAGTCATGCAAAACTATGTAAATGTGCATAATTTATACAACACAGCACATTTACTTTTGGGGAGATTGTTTAAGCACAGAAAGGCCTAGCCCTGACCTACTTTGTAACATGACCGTGAGAGTGAAGCCAAAATATATTTTTCATGTTATAGAACAAAAAACCAAAAAAACAAGAAAGAGAGAGAGAAGTTGCTGGTTCCGGAGGTAAAAGCTGCAGTGGATCAGAAGCAGTTCTTCTCGGCCC
Source organism: Eublepharis macularius (assembly GCF_028583425.1). NCBI lineage: Eukaryota > Metazoa > Chordata > Lepidosauria > Squamata > Eublepharidae > Eublepharis > Eublepharis macularius. Next base: position 48,208,970 of record NC_072804.1, on the reverse strand, counting down.
AGCAGCAATACGGTTTCTTTCAAGCAGGCCGGATTGCAGAGCAAAGCAAGCAGTTTTGGTCTTGCTAGCACCCGCCTCCCCCCCCCCCCCCACACACAAAGAAAATAAGAAACCCTTCGCAGGAGTGAAAAACTGCCAACAGTCAAAGCCCAGGCTGCTTGGAACAAGCACTGTTGAAAGGAGGAGGGAAATAGCTGACCCAGATCTCACTTTGGAGTGTAGCCAGAAGGCACCCATAAAAGGGTGGAAGAAGCACCTGGCCTTACACTTATGGGATAACAGCTTCACATAAATGCTTCTGCTCTCCTGAGAACCACTTAGGCATTAAAACTTGGCCCCACTTTAAATATTTAAAACCTCTCCTCTCTCCCACAATGACCCCTCCCTATAGATAAACACCACACATTCTTGCATGTTGTGTAGACTGTCAACAACACCAAAGTTGCCTCCCGGGGAGATCTCCCCGCTTAGATTCTCTGGAGCGGCTGCCAATGAGCACACCAATTGGAAGCATTCCAATTGGTAACCCAAAAGGCTGATGGGAAATGTAGTTGACACTAAATGGTCTGCATTCTTTCCCTTGAATCATCTTCACTGCTCAGTTATGAAGTAGCCATACTGTGTTCCCCCCTGCATGCCAATACGTTAAAAGTGTCTTGGATCCAGATAAATGTATTTTTAAACACATTTTTAGATCACCATGATTAAACAAAAAAGGAGACCAAAGCAACAAAGAGCGCTGAGATAAACAGTGGATGAGGAGGTCTGGGGAATGTGACATCAAGAGAACAAAAAGTAACTGGCTGGAACACAAAAAAAAAAAAACTGGTCACATTTGAAATTAGCTAGAGGAACTCCTTGCCCCCAAGAAATGGATGAGGCAGAAAATCGCAGCAGCTCCCTCCCTCAATATAGTGGCTACTAGGTTTCATAGTATTCAGTATACATAGTCCTTCCCCGCCAAGTCTGCCCTGAGAGGGGATGTATCACTGTGTGGTGCTGGAAAGTGCTGTCAAGTCATAGCTGATTTATGGAGACCCCTGGTGGGTTTTCAAGGCAAGAGACTAACAGAGATGGTTTGCCATTGCCTGCCTCTGCAACCCTCGTCTTCTTTGAAGGTCTCTCATCCAATTACTAACCAAGGCCGACCTTGCTTAGCTTCCGAGATCTGACAAGACAGAGCTTACCTGGGCTATCCAGGCCAAGGTGTTTCTCTGCGTAGCGTAACGGTTAAACTAGGGCTAGAAAAAGTATCATTGAAATTCATACTGAGCCATTAAACTCACTGAGGATGGGTGAGTCCCTCTTTCTTCTTTCTCAGCTTACCTGGGGTCACTGAAGAAGGGGGGGGGACACTATCTGTCTGTTACACTAGCTGAAGCTCTGATACACCCCATCAAGACCAAACGTGGCTGCTCCATACCCCGCCACTGAAGAAGGCTTCCAAAGCCAATTTGGGGTGGGGGCTGTTCACAGGTAATGTGTATAGCACAAAAATAAAGTATACTGGATATTACCTGGAAGCGGACAGCAATTGTCCTGTGAGCATCCCCACCCCAAAAGACGGATGTAACGCCCTTTCTGGACTCTACCATATCATTGTGCAAGGGGAAAAATCATCCCCGAGAATGTCCCCTCCCTATATTAAAAAAAGGCTTTCTGTACATTAAAAAAAAGTATTAAAACAGTTTGTTCTTCCTGCTATGTTAGTTTTGCATAAGCAAGGATCCTTTACGGGGGGCTTAAACAGAAGCCTTCGTCTATGATATTATTTATTTATTAGCAACGAAGTCTGTTGTGGGGAAAAACACAATGGGCTCTAGAAAGGGCAGGGCAGATGGGCAAGGCATTGCTGCCTCCACCATGAACTGATACACTCAAGGGGAGGACTGGGCGGCCGAGCCTGGCACTGCACCCCCTGCTGCACCCCAATCAGGGTGGGGGGAGGGCTAGGCATCCGGGCCTGGCATTGCTGCCTCCCCAGTGCCCGGATCTCGGCCAGGAAAGGGCAGCAGAACCAGCCGGCTACAGAAAGCTTGGCAGGTGGGCAGGTCCTTCCCTCCACTGGCTGATCCCGGGCCTGATTCTGGCCACTGCAGAGCCCAGGAGCACTGGGGGGGGGTGCAAAAAGGGCCTTGGAGGGCTGCACCCTGAAGCACTCCTGTGCTCTGCAGCAGGTTGAACAGGGACTGCTTTGGGCCAAAATCATCCTACTGCGGCACGCAGGAATGTGATGCGCCATCAGAGACTGCGCTCCAGAAGGTGTGTTCCCTTGTCCCCTGGTCTGAGATGATGGAGGCCAGGTCTACCTGCCTTGCAAAGCCAAGGTGAGTAGACCTGGATCTGCAGGTCCAGAGGTCAAATTTACCTAATTTGCAAAGCTGTGGGCAGTAGACCTGGCCTCTGAGATGCCAGGACTACCTGCTGTGCCTCCCCCCGCTGCAAATCAAGACTGGGGGGGGCAAGGCTTGGAGGGAAGTGCAGGCAAACCATGCTGCCCCTCCATGCCTCCCCCTCCACAGATGAAGGCTTGGGGGGAAGGCTGGAGTTGAGAAAGTGCAGTCAAGTTGTGCTGCACCCCCCACGCACCCCAGCTCAAGGTTTGGGGGTGGAGCACAGGCCAGCTGGGCAGGCCCCATGCCAGCCCGATCCAATTGGGCGAGGGGAATGTGGAGCCGACCTGCAGGCCCTTCCGAGGCTTCAGAGGCTCACCCCGACTGCACCTGCTCCAGGATAAGAGTGTGAGTCGTCTCGAACACACCTACCCTTTCATGTAGTAAGATAGTCTGCCTTTCTCACTGAGATCCAAGATGGATTACATACGGAGATGCCTTCAGTCGGGGAGTGGCACATCGCAGGAGTGAGTTTTACCCTTTTTTTTTTGCTTTTGGTTTGTGTGAACTTGGCTGTGGCAACAGAACAAAGCGATTCCCAGATGCTAACTGCGTCGGGACAGCTGTGCTTAGTCTCCGATTGTTAGTATTTAAAGGCTACATCTAGCAGCTTGGAGAGAGACCCATTTAACAGAGCACAAAGATTCATATGCTGTAAACCTACTTCTTCCGATGCCTGAATTGTTGACTGCAAGAAAACAGAAAGCGGTTCACAGAACGTACGCCCGAAGAGGGCCCTGTGAGCCTTTAAGAACTTTATTTATTTACTTTATGCCATATCTGAACTTTAAAAAGTCTGAGACGAGAGCAGCTCCTCCAACGATCACAGGATGTTTATTGCAAACTGACCCATCATTAATCCAGAAGAAACAAAAAAATTAAAAATTGTCATCCAGCTTCCTTTGGGGGGTAAGCTGTGCGGGAAGGCATCACGGTTCCGGTCTCTGAGGGACTGGGCCCCAGCGAGGCCAACGGACGGACCCCTGAGTGTCACACCCGCCTCAACAGCAGCAGAAGGCCTAGAGCAACAGATCCAGGCAAGGCTGAAAGAGAAAAGGAACGGTAGTTCATAGCTGTACGCCTAAATAGCAGAAGAGGGCAACTAAGTATTTATTTTAATTTACATCATTTATACCCCACCGCTTTCCCCAGTAAGGACCCAAAACAGCTTTGTTCTTCCTTTCAATTTATCTTCAAATTAACCCTGTAAGGTAGGCTAGGGGTAGGGTAGGCTAGGCAGAGAATGTATGACTGGCCCAAGTTCACCCAAGAAAGCTTCAGTGGCAGAATGGAGATTCAAACCCGGGTCTCCCAGATCCAAGACTAAACACTGCCAACTATTATGGATGAAGAGTTGGAGCCCCTGTCTTAAGAGGAAAGGTTAACGGCTCTGGAGTTTTCAGTTTTCAGGTTGTGGGCAGGTTTGGCCATAAGAGGATCCAAAGGCAGTGTCTTGTTTTCCTCTACCAAATTTGTAACCCTTTCCTTCTACAAAGAAGAAAGGAGAAAAGTATAGGCGAACAACCGAGATAGAGCAAGAATTCAGCTTGCTTCTCTTCTCACCACCTTGGCCCAGCTTCTGTTTTTTGATCTTTTGAGCCCTTTATTATGTATTTATTATTATTATTTATGTCATTTATAGTCTGCCTTTCTCACTGAGACTCAAGGCGGATTACACAGCGTGAGATTAGTACAGTCCATTTCAAGGGCATTTCCATAAACAATGCCGTAGGGTAAATAAGCACAATTTTACAACGACATAATATTAGAAAGGATCCAATAGGGAGTTGAAGAAATGCTGAAACAGAACATAAGCAATTCTAAGGCTGAGATTAGACCACATGAAGCACAAGTGGCTCATAGGACCACATATTTAAGACAACTGGTAGTGCGTAAGGCAACATAGTGGCGAAGTCTATTAAGGATGAACTTTTTTTTAAAAAGCTCTAGAAACCTTGTTTGCAATGGCAGGTTGGATCTCGGAATATCGTGTCTCTATAACTAAACACGTGCAAATGTGCTCCTACAGGTTGCCGACGTCCACTTCTCCTGGCAACAGTATGTCCCCCCCCCCCTTAAACACCGCCCCCCATGCAATTAGCATTTGCCTTACCAGAACAATTCAGGGGCTTAGATCCGCCCACTCTCCTTGAGTTTAGCAACCAGGTCGTCCACGGTTTCCACTTTGACCCCGGCCTGGCGCTGGGGAGGGTCTTCTACACTCAGTGTTTTCACCCGCGGGGTCAGGTCCACACCGAGGTCGGATGGCTTCACCACCTCAATCTTCTTCTTTTTAGCTTTCTGCAGGGGTGGGCGGAGGAGAAACAAAAGAGGACACCCTTGAAAAAGCTGCCCTCCAGTTTGAATCGGCCGGTGGAGGGGGGCAGGCTGCTCTTCTCCTAGCTTAATCATCAGCTCCATGAAGCACTTTGGAGATTCAAATCACTGAAAATCACTGTAAGAAAGTGTTTCTCTAGCTCTGGTTTTGTTTTGTTTTTGGTTAGAGCCTTGTTTCTAGTCCTTAGGGATGTTGAAGTAGTCCGAAAGAACTGATCCTCAGATCTGGAAAGAACCTTCCCCCCATACGCACTAAATGGCACACCAAAGCCTTTCCCTCACCATGATGTTAGGTAGGGTGGCGTAGCGAGGCTCATTTAGACGTAGATCAGCGGTCACGACGGCCGGCAGCTTGAGACGCACGGTCTCCAGACCCCCGTCGACTTCTCGTTCCACCTTCAACCAATCCCCGTCCACGGTAACTTCAGAGGCGAACGTCCCCTGCGTGAGGGAGAGAAGGGCTGCTAGAGGGGAAGTGGGGCAAATCCCACATGATGCAATCACATAAACCAGTGCGCTGTAAATTAAATACAGTATTATGTTCGCTGTGCATATTTTAAATTCAGATCAGATTTTAAAAAGAAAGGAAAAGGTTAAGAGCAGGGGGGCCCCAACCTTGTTGAGCCTGCGGGCACCTTTGGAACGCGGACATGAAATGTCAAGGCGCGAGGTCATGCGTAACTCTAATAGTAACTCTTCAGCATTTCAGGCAGAAGCTCTGCTTAATAGGATGCCTTTGGAAATGAACATATTATTTTAAATATTTTATTGCACAGGCACATCTCAATCTCTCAGTGAAGATCCTTGTGCTGGGGTGGCAGCTGCTAACCAAAGCAATAATCTGAAGTAGGCACACCCAATCAGGACTCCAGTGGCCAATGAGAAGCCGTACTGGGCAAAAAACAATTGGCAGCCGCCAGGAAAAGTGTCGGTGGGAGCCGTGCTGAGGAATCCTGGTTAAGAGAATACTCAGATCACAGCAGAGTGTGTGCGTGGATATGTTTCTACGTACTAAAATGACTTACAGTGCAACGTTAAGTGGCTGTACTCAAAATCTTACTCAAAGTCTGTTCCGGGGGCGTATTCCCAGGAGGGCACTGGCAAGAGCTCTTTTCTACCAGGCCGCCAGAGTGACATTAAACGTTTCTGCAGCCGTTACCAAACCCCGCTGCCAGATGAAACACAGGTCATCCAATCTTGACAAAGCCTGGCATGCCTAAGGTCCAGGGTACTCCAGAGCCAAGGCTACGACTGGCATTTCAACAGTTCCAGACTAGCAATTTTCAAGCCCATGGCCCCTGTTACCACTTGAGAGCTGCTGGCATCCATTGCAGAAGAGCTGGGGGGTGGGTGAGAAGAGATGCACGGTGCTGAGGCACAGGCAGAGCGCCATCGGAAGATTTGGGAGCTGCCCCTTTGATGTGATCTTGGAACCGTTTCCAAGTGGAGGCAAACGAATCTCTCTGGAAACATGGCCGCTACGCGCTAATCAGATTTCAAACGGTCATTTGCCTCCCAACCGCCCCTGTGTCTCATCTGCACGTTAATTAGGCCATCGTTAACTGGAACAAAACAGATTGCTGCCGATTGGTTCCGCCCCAAGTGGCCTTGCGTCAAGCAGACCAACAGATTTTTTTCTTTTTGATTAAAAAAAAAAGAGGAAAGGGAGATTCCCTTACAAGGGGTAATCTACTCTCGTTTGTAAGAAAAAAAAATATTCCAGACCGACACCAAAGAACTAACTGCTGGTACGGTCTTCTCTAATGGAAGATCTTACTCTTGGGAGATGAAATGTCCGTGTGTTAAAACAGACTAGGAAGCTTTAGACCCTGGTTTATTGCAGGGACTTCCCTTCCTCAAGTTAGCCACGGTTGAGTGGATGAGCCAGAAGGTCTCAGGTTTAATTCCTGGTACCTCTTAAAAGGATCAGGCAGGAGGCGATGTGAAAGATGTTTATTTAGAGAACTGGTTCCAGTTAAGAGTTGGCCAGAGAGACCTCGACAGACCAATGGTCTAACTCAGGATAAGGCAGTGTTCAATTGGTTTGAGGGTGTGGCTGTGGCTTAGCAGCAGAGCATCTGCTTGGCACGCAGGAGGTGCCAGGTTCAATCCTGGACATCTCCCGTTAAGGGGATCAGGTAACAGGTGATGTGAAAGAACTCTGCCTGAGCCTCCACAGAGCTACTGACAGGCACGGGAGACAAGACTGACCTTGACAGACCAAGGGTCTTGTTCAATGTAAGGCAGCTTCCTGTATTCATGCAGAAACTGAACGTGTCTGCCATGCTCAACGGGCATGCATAAGGAGGCAGCAAGAGGCCTATCTGCTCTGCCAACTCGCGCCTGTCTTTTCCGCACCACAAACACACTCCCATCATACCTGAGGCCAGTCAAGAAATGCTGCTGTCATTTGCCCTGTCTGGTTACAGTCATCATCAATGGCCTGGAAAAGAAGCAAAGAGATAGGGGGTGGGAAATCACACAGAGGACAAGAACGGCTCCCAAATGGTTTCTGCCATGCCCAAGGCAGACGGCTGTTCCCGGGCCGGGCACAGGATCACCACCTTAAGCCTACCCCCCCACCCCCTGTGGACATTTCTCAGGAACACGCATGGATTAAGCCTGAGTTTCCCCCAACCTCCTATGCAGCTGAGAGAGTCACGGAGAAATCCTGGAGAAGGACTATCAGATGGGGTGGACCGGCTGCATTGCAGGACTCTTCAAAGTTATCTCAGGAAAGCTCTACTGCACAATCTAGCCCAGGGGAGGAGGCACGGATGGCCACTGGGGGAAGGCTGCGCGGTCACTTTGCCCTTGTGATGGGGACAAGAGACTCCCTGCCAAACTAGCAGCAGAGCTCATGGAGAGTGGCGCTCCTTTTGCCAAATGGCAGCCCGTGCAAGTCCAGATGTTTCACTTATAAGCATGCAAAGTGGAAGAAGCAGCCCAGCGGGGCCGAAAAGGAACAGGGAGCAGCTCCTTGTAGCACTGGAAAGGCTGAGCCAACTGGCCAGGCGACCTCTGTAACCCTCTTCCCAAATCTGGTCAGCCTCTGTCCAGGCATTTGGTTGGCAACCCGCTCCCTGCAAGGGCAACCTCTGCTCTCATCAGCCCCAGGCCAGTTCAGCTGGCCTCTCCGGTGCCCTGATCTCCCCTTGCCCTCTTCCTACTTGCAACTCCACTGGATAACGAATCCCCAGATGGCACCTGCGTGGCTTCGTTAACTATCTTACCCTGGATGCCCATATGGTTCCTGGGACCGCTGCTATCCTTGGCGCTGCACCCGCAGAGGGCACTGACTGTGGCTTAGATCCCTCCTGCTCTTCTCAAGAGGGGGCAAGTGTGGAAAACCTGTTACCAGCTCACTGGCCTTGGGTGTGGTCTGGAATAGAGATGGGCATGAACCAGGAAAATGGCAGTTCATTGCGGTTCATGGTTCATTGTGTTTCACGAACCAGTATGAAATTGGCCGGTTCACGAACCGGTTCGTTTGGCTCGTGAATACGTCACTTCCGAGGCAGCAGAAGGTCGGCAGAAAGCCCATCCCCCCTATTGCCTAGGAAACTGATCATCGCCAGGCTGTCTGCAGTGACAAACCGAAAAAACGAACCAAACAAACCAGCCTAAACTTCATCGCAGTTCATCACGATTAGTCAGAAATGTCCTCCGATGAATCGCTAGTTCATGAACCCAAAAAATGGCCTGGTTTGTGACGTCCTTTGGATTGTATTTTGGTTCGTGCCCACCTCTAGTCTGGAACCATGAGAGCCAGAAACCTGACACCAAAGCAAAACCCAACGATCCACCACGAGGTTCCGCTTTCACACCGCACAGTGGGCCTGCAGCCCTCCCACTTACCTGCTTGCCAAGCAGCAGCAGATTGACGCCCTCTTTCTTGACCAGAGCAGCAAGGATCTTTGAAACATGGAAGGGGCTGAGGTTCTCGTAATCCTTGGCAGGGACCTCCACGTGCAGCCCTCGATCGGCACCCATTGCCAAGGCTGTGCGGATTGTCTCCTGGGGAGTGGGGGGGGGGGGGAGGAACAAGAATAGAAGATCTGATCTATCTGTGTGCCCTACGGGGAGGCCAAGCATCAGCCTAACTTCCCAAAAGCTTGGTTGTTGCTACCTACTGAGCATCCCGTGCCACTGCTAGAAAGCCACAGTGATTCAGAAGAAAATTTGGAACTTGTATCTGGAAGGCTTGAGTTGCAGTTAAGCATGAAGAAGATGATGCTTTTATGCCAATGGGTTCTTTGACGGCCAGAAATAAGAAAGGGTAACTGATAGATTGTACCCACCCTAAGCCCCTAGGATACCGTGGGGCAGGCTGTAAGCCCAGTCAAACAAACACGGGGGTGGGGGGTGGGGACCTTGAACAGTCAACGTCTCACAACTCTAGATCCTTCATCTGTGAAATGGGAACAGTGGCCTTCCTCACAGGGCCGTATCCCCAGCACATGTAGGCCACAGTTCTACAAAGGAGATCAAGGCTGCACAGAAGGAGATCTCTCCTCTCATTTTCACAACAGACGTGTGATGTAGGTGAGGCTGCAGGATAATTGCTTGAGTGAATTTTGTGGCACGGTAAGGACTCGAACTCCGTCCAAGACCCAACACTGCTGTGGAAGTGCTTCCTTAACCATTTACATGGCACTTTTACACAGTCAAGGCTGGGGAAAGTTTCTGGAATGTCCCAGATGGGAGAGGTTATTACCAGAAAGCTGAGAGGGAGGGGAAAGCTTCTGGTACTCCAAACACACGCACACTGTCCTGAGACAGCCCCCAATTACCCTGTATTCCTATGAACTGCTTTATAGGGTTGTGTTATCAACGGCCATTCTGCCAATCCCCACCCACCCCTCAGATCTATCTGCATGCCTAACAACCAACATACCACACACTGAGAGACTGCTCTCTCAAACATACAAAAGCAAAAGAACCTCACAGGGTTTTTGCTGTGGGGATAATAACAACATACTTTGTAAACCGCTCTGAGTGGCCGATAAGTTGTCCTGAAGGGCGGTATATAAATCGAATGTTATTATTATGTTATTAAAAAAACCCAGCAGAGCTACTCAGTACACATTCTCAGTTCTGGGTGGGCATTGTACTGGCATGGAATATTTACTACCTGCTCTGCACGGGGCAGGATAAATAAAATATTGATGCTGAGAGTTTTTTTTTAAAAAAATTGATGCTAGCATGCAGGAATTTGAGATCTCTTTCCAGCTTTCTTAATAGTAACGATAATCGCATCTAAAGGGAAGGGGGAATGCCTGCCCCACTGGGAACGCGGCCAAGGCACTGCGCACATTCGTCAGGTCCACAGCGGCGGCTGCTGAACCAGCAATCCCAAACGTCTCCACCACAGCAGCCAACCTCCTAAACAACCTGAGGCAGCATTTGATGGTGGGAAAGGGAGGGGTTGGAGACCTCCCTTAGAGAGCAAAATCCCCCCCTCTCCCCTTTTAGTTTCCAGGCTCAGATTGACAAATGTCAGCAGACTGATGTTTGAGAACGGGGCTGGGGGCAGAAAAAAGGAGGGGAGGATTGCAGAGGGACTCAGCAAGTGAAGGTCACTGGGGAAGCGAGAGAGCAGCCGTGCAGAAAATAGCTGGCGACGGTGCGGCTGTCAGGAAGCCGCAGCCGACAGAAAATAGAAGGGAGCCAGGTCTGCAGAGAGAAAGGGAGGTGAGAGAGAAGCATGTCTGGACCAGTTACCTTCACAGGGCTGGAGCAGCTGTGCTCTCACGCCTTCACCCACATGCAAGCACTGAGTCATCAAGCAACGGCCTTCAACAATGCAGCGGGGAAAGGGTGTCCCAGCTGGCCTTGACGCTGCTGCGGAGGACAGCTTCCCTGCCCACATGGTTCCCCAAGCTTTAAGGATGTCACACGCTCCCTTCCTGAAGGCAAGAGAGGAATCCGGCAGGTGCGGTTCCCCTCTTCTATGCAACTGTTAAAGACCTGGAGGAGAGGGGACACTTTTTTCCTCTGTATTTGGTGACTCTTAGGTCAAACTGGGCGAGTCTCAAAAGAAAAGTGTGGTGTAGTGGTTAAAGTGTCAGGCAAGGATCTGGGAGACCCAGGTTCGAATCCCCACTCTGCCATGGAAGCTTCCTGGTGACCCTGGGCCAGCCACTCTCAGGCTAACCTACCTCACAGGATTGTCGTGAGGATAAAGTGGAGGAGAGGAGAACAGTGTCAGTTGCTTTGGGTCTCAATGTGGAGAAAGTTGGAAGTAAGTAAATAAATGCAAGGCTACTGTTAAGTCTGTCTTTTCACATTTGATGGGCTGAAAATGTTCTAAACAGAGCTCATCTAAGGAACTACGTAGGTGCCCTTAACTCTTTTTTCAAATTGTGCAATAAACTAGCAGCCCCTCTTAACTCCCCCCCCACACACACACTTGATTCAACTCACGGAGCCGTAATTTGTCCCAAAACAGTCTACTGAAACCAGGTTTTTCCATCAGATTTTACCAGCGCAATCCTAAGAAGAGTAACACCATCGAAGTAAATGGGCTTAGGAGGGTGTAACTCTACTTTGAATGGCACTGAAAGGTGGTCAGATCTAGAAAAAGAAACGGATACCACCTGCCCCTTTGATATAACCCCCCTCCGAAGTCCTCTTGTCTACGGCTGCTGCCACCTCGTGGCCGTCTGCTTCTTTGACAGTGGCTAATCCAACCCCATCGCTGAGTGGTACAAAATCCTTGTTTTGGAGTTAATCATGCTGAACACAACCCGCTGAGCAAGCTAGCAGATGGGAAATGGCATGCCCTGCATTGCTTCCAAAAATTAGTTGGAGAAAGGCAGTTGGGACGAAACATTCCAGTCACTCAAGTGACTGGACACAGAAATGGTTCCGAAAGTTGCCCCAGCCTTGCATTAGAGATCCTCCCAAGGTAACCATCCCACACAAGGTGGACAAGCTTGCCACAGGAAGAGAGATTCACTGCGGGAAAGCTGTTCCCACAAAGGGAGAGAGACAGCTCAAGTAAGTGAACCAAGCCACGTGATGACTCTATTATAAGCTCCCAAGAAGGATTCATGCTGTGCTTAGAAAACAAAAAAGCATGTAGCATTTAGTACAACATTTGGTACTTCATAAACCATCAATAATAAAGTGAGGGGTAATATATACTCCTAGGCCTGCAGACTTTACCACCTGGACCAGTCAGATGTTTTGGCCTGAACCCACAAGAGAGTTTTTGTTCAAGTTCTACTCCAAATTCCATGTAAACTGTGCAGAAAACAAGATTTAATTCAACTGGATAAAACTGGGAGGTCTTGTGTCATAGGAATATTCGTGGAGGTGGGGGGGGGGGGGAAACAGAAGCCATTTAGGAGAAGGGGACTGGGCAATCCAGGAGAATAAAACTGAGTTTCAAGACACCATTAAAGAAAAGAGCTGGAAATCTAGTTAGTCTTTAAGATGCTACTGGACCAGAATCTTGCTCTTCTACTACACACCAACACAGCTAGCCACCTGAAACTATCACTGAAGGGATGTGGGTGCAGGCAGAGCTTCAGAAAAATTTGGGTACTCAAATGTGGGTTCTGGTTTTAGGCTTCCGTGGTGGAAGGCTCACTCCAGCCTCCCCAATCCATCTCCCTCTGCCTCTGGGATCCATGTCCTCACCTGGCACTGTTGTGGACCACAGCTAACCGCTACTACCTCCGAGATCAATTTCTTCTCCTTGAGGCGCACGGCTTCCTCCACGGCGATCTCGCAAAAGGGGTTCATGGAATGCTTCACCCCGTCCGTCACCACCCCAGTCTTGTCTGGCTTCACCCGGACCTGTAAGGAGGACAGTTTCTTTAAGGAAGTTACCCCGGAAGATCCGTAACTGGGGACCTAACGTCCGAAGGCAGTCACCGTTTCTCATTTGGATACGGAAGTGCGGTAGCGTCAGCAGCATAAAACCAATCCAAGACAATATAATATATAATAATAACATTTGATTTATATACTGCCCTTCAGGACAACTTAATGCCCACTCAGAGCGGTTTACAAAGTATGCTATTATTATCCTCATGACAATCACCCTGTGAGGTGGGTGGGGCTGAGAGAGCTCTGAGAGAGCTGTGACTAGCCGAAGGTCACCCAGCTGGCTTGAAGCGGAGGAGTGGGGAATCAAACCTGGCTCCAGAGTCCTGTGCTCATAACCACTACACAAGGCAAGTGGACAAATTGCACTGGCAGAAACGTCCTTGTTTGGAAGTAAGGCTAACTACCTTGCAATGTCCACCCAAAGTCTCAACGAATGGTTCAGACACACAACAGGCGCTCCACCTGAATTTATCTTGACCATGCTCCAACTCCCAGCCTTGACAGGACACTATTTCTGCACTGCACTGTTCCACGATTTTGCCACGGACACGAGGTGACAGCTCATGCAGCTTCTTGGGTGGGGGGGCAATTCAAGCAGCTGTTTTGGATGATTATTTCTCTCTCTCTCTCTCTCTGGCCACGCACGGGAATGAAATTACACGGAGGCCATCTCTGACATGACCCAGTTGGTACATGGACACGCTCAGCAGTGATTTCTCTGACTGGAGCTGTTCCACAATTGCAGGAATCAAAGCATATCCAGATACTGTCAGTTGGCAGAATGCTTTTTCTCCAGTCACTTCCGTGGGGACAATCCACGTGAATGGGGGGGGGGGGGCGCGGCTGGAGAGCCAAAAAAATTAACAATCCCTTAAATGTTATTAGCCTTGGGTTTGAGATTAGAAAAATTCATGTAGGACAGGTCTGCTAATGAAAATTAATTTCAGAGGCGAAAACCCTCTGAACACCAAAGCTGCAGACAACAGGGGGAAGGCTTTGGTCTCCATGCACTGTAGGTCTTCTAGGGGCATCTGGTTGACCACCGGGTGAAAGAGGACGTGGGGATAGATAAATGTGGTTGCCCTTACGTTCCCATGACTAGAACCACTCCCTTTAACCTTGGCCTGGATACCAGACACAATGATTCCCTCCATTCATTTGTAAACACAATAAAAGATCTCACAAGGGGGGAAAAGCTTCCACTAATACTTCAGTTCAAGTACCAAGGAGCCTTAAAAGGCGATTAGATTGATTCGTGGAGAAGAAGTCCATCAGTAGCTACTAGTTGTGATGACGAAACAGAACCTCCATATACTGTAGCACTCAACCTCTGAATAGCTGGGCAACATCATAGGGCAGCCTTGGCCCCTCCCTGAAAATCTCATCTGATGAAGAGAACTGTGGTTCTCGAAAGCTTATGCTACTATAAAGTTGGTTAGTCTTAAAGGTCCTACTGGACTCGTTACTATTTTGCGACTACAGATTAACACGGCTAACTCCTCTGGATCCATGTCCCTGAAAATTAGTTGGCCATTGTGGATGCTGGACCAGATGGACCTCTGGCCTCATCCAGCAGGGTACCTCTTGTGTTCTGACAGAGCAAAGCAAGGAATTCCTAACTAGGCAAAACTCTACCACATTGTCAGATGATATACCTGAGCCTGTAGGTCGGAAAGAAATTAGGCAGGCTGGAAGCTAAATAAAAAGGCAGTGGACATCTAGCTAGTTCTGCTTAGACTTCTCCAAAACATTCTGGTTAAAGTTCTCTGGGAAAGGCTTGCGTTTGCACAAGGGTGCACACCGAATGCTCTTTCCAGTACAGCAAACAGCAAACACATACCGCAGTCAGAAAGGAGGGTGTTTGTGCCCAGTCCGGCTCACCACTTGCGACTCCATATACAGCTACAAAGAACGGCTGCATTTCTAGATAACCCAAACAGACTCACAGTACAATCCTAGGCAGAGTTACTCCAGTGTAAACCCATTGATTTCAATGGGGTTAGACTGGAGTTACTTTGCTTTGGATTGCAGTTAGAACCTTGCAGCGCTGCTCTGCAAAAGTGCTCTTCGCACATTATACTGACATTCGCCCAACAGTCACTTGAGATGTTATGATCTTCTTAGGGCAGCGACCCATGTGACTGCAGAGATGGGCACTTGAAGCTATGATGGGGACAGAGGGAGGTGGCTTAAGTCTACCAGCTGCTTCAAAGAGACGGGCATCCTTGTACTGTGGGTTCCACCACCCAGGAGACCAGGAAGTCGTTCAGGGTACCAAAAGGGCAGGGCGGTAGACCTGGGGGAAGGTGACGACTGGAGTGGCTGATGCATATCAGCCTACCCGACTCAACTGGACTTCTGCAGCCTGTTGGAGCCGGGGCAGTGCAACTAGGGAGGAAGTGCATGTACCTTCGCTACTTGTGGCACAGCCACATAGATCCAAGATGGGTAAGAAGGCTGTAGCTAGAGCACAGAGGCACAACTGCCCCATGATACCTTCCTGTCTCTTTTGGAGACAAAACAGCCCTGGATATGTATCCTAAGAATTTGCCGTTATCCCAATATACAGAGAGGTGGCAGCTCACCTTTTCTACTTTATTGCAAGGCCTTTTTTTCTTTAAGCAAGGGTAAGTATGCAGGCTATTTGTCCCCTGCCCAGTGGCAGTCAGTGTTGCAAAGCACTTCTGGCCTCTTGCTATAAATGCTGCCATCCCCCTACAAGCTTTTGTTTTTTAAATCAATGCTGTTATTTCATTTTTTAAAAATTGCAACCATTAGCCAAACCTGGAGTTCTAGGAAGAACTCTTCAGCAAATCATCCACGTTTTCAAGCTCACCCTGTTTTCTGAATCTCTTTAGAAAGAAATAAAAGTCATTATGAACTGCTAGTTCAGACCAAGGGCTCGTGTGGGCGTTTCCACCAGCAGCCAGTCAGGAAGCCTGTAAGACGAGCATGAGGGAAACAACTCTCCGTGGTTATCTGTCATCAGCCTCTATGGTTCCAAGGTATATTACCTCAAATATGGAGGTTCTGTTTAGCTCCCCTGCCTGACAGCCATTGCTGAATGTATTTATTTTGAAAATTTACACACTGCCTTTCCAGAGACCAAAGCAGCTCAGCAGGCAAAAACCAATACAATAAAATAAAAACAACCTAAGAACGATCAACATGGAAACAAACCATGAAACACAATATAAAACATTCAGCGTCCACAAAACAGCCCTTGGGATAGAAGGAAACTGTAAAAAACAGCTTTCAAAAGAATCCCTCAACTAAAAGCTAAGGGGAAAAGAAATGTGTTGGGCTCAGGCCTAAACAAGAAGTCAAAGGGCACTGCATAGGCCAGGAACCACCTTTGAGAAAGCCCTACCTCACCTTTGCAGGAGAGGGTACTGAAAGCAAGGTGAAATCGCCTGTGGTTTTTAAAGGGCCAGCTGTGTAGTAAACAGGGTTGCCAGCCTCCAGGTGCAGTCTGGAGTTCTCCTGGATCTCCAGCTGGCAGAGACCAGGTCCCCTGGAGGAAGGGGCAGCTTCGGAGAATGGACTTCATAGCATCACTTCCCTGCTGAGCTCCATCCCAAATTCTGCGTTTCACTGGCGCCACCCCCAAAGCAGGAGCTGGCAACATTATCTAGGATTGCCAACTTCCAGGTGGGGCCTGGAGGTTCCTGGAATCACAACTGATCTCCAGGCCAAAGTGACCAGTTTTCCTGCAGGAAATGGCTACTTCGGAGGGTAGATTCTATGCCATCATACCCCACTGAGCTCCCTCCTATCCCCAAACCTCTCACAACTCCATCCTTCTCAGGTTCTGCCTGCAAATCTCCACGGATTTCCCAAGCTGGAGTTGGGAAACCTACTTGTGAGCCGTTCACATAAGCTTGCCAACCTCCAAGTGGGGCCTGGAGACCTCCTAGAATTATGACTCTTCTCCAGGCCAAACAGATCAGCTTTGGAGGGTGGACTCTAAGGCATTATACCTTGCTAAGGTCTCTCCCCTTGCTAAACTCACCTTCCCCAATGCTCCGACCCCAAACATCCAGGTATTTCCCAAAGAAACCTATAGCTTGTCTCCCGAGATAGACTGCCACTGGACATGGAGGCTCGGCCACCCCACCCCAGCTGCGAATGTCACACACAGACGACCCCCCCACCACCACCACACACACACACGTGACATGCCAAAGAAACCGGCAGTGTGAGCTCACGGAACGGAGAGACCCAGCCGTCCGAGCCACGCACCTTCACCGCGTAGTCAATGACCCGCTTCACGCCCACCATCGCCCTCAGCCCGGCCGCCGCCATTTTGGCCCACCTCCCGGTCACTCTCCTGACAGCCCCGCCTCCATTCCGAAGGCTCCGCCCATCCGGCTGGCTCAGCCAATCGGAAAAAGAATTCGCAGTCCAATGAGGAAAAACTCAGGGGCGAGGCTAGGGGGAGGAAGGCGAGAGGATTTCTATCAGCCAATTAGAACACATATTCGTATTTCTATTAGCCAACGGAGTAACGCGGCAGGCGGGCGTAAGGGCGACTCTTGTCTCTTTAGTCATTGATGGAATCGGTGAAGCGAAGGAGAGAGGCGGAGGAGGGAAGCTTTATGACGTCAAAGCCCTGAGCCAATCACAATGCGCTGACTTTGCAAACTTTTTTTCTCACCACAAGTGGGCGGGGCGCCCGTGGAAGAAAACTGGGGGAAAGGTTAAAACGCGTGTCGTGTTTGAAGAGGGTTCCCACGTTCTTCGGATTGATGTGCGCACGTTGCTAATCACGAGAGGTGAGCATTGCTTGCGAAGCCAGTCCGGGCGTTCTTGCTCCCGGTTAGCCCTCCTGAACAATGGTGAGTTTGTATAGAGAAGAAAATCAGGAAAACGGTGTACAATGCAATCCTAAACAGAGTTACTCCAGTCTAAACCCGTTGGAATCAATATGCTTAGACTGGAATCACTTTGCACAGAATGGCACTATGAAAGGTTTTTAAGCATGCAGCTCACACAGCGATCAACAAACGAGAAACACAGAGGGTAGAAGGAGCAGCTACTCTCAATGGAAAACCCCGAGACGTGTCAGACATTTATTTTATTTATATTGTTTATAGTCTGTCCTTCTCACTGAGATTCAAGGCAGTGTGGGTCAACATAGTCAATTTCAAAGGTAATCCAATACACAAGCAACAGGGCATATGCATGCAAATTTGCAAAGATTTGAACCCAGCGGAAATGCGGTATTAGTTGTGTATTGAAATGCCTTTGAAATTGACTGTAGTGACCCACACTGTGTAATCCATCTTGAGTCTCAGAGCAAAAAGTGGCTTATAAATAATGTAAATGAATAAAAGCCCACCCATGCGCCCAGTTGTATAAATTGGATCTTCTGTGTCCCCTTTGCAGACGTGCATTTATTCCAGCAAAAGCCAACATTAAAGCCCTTTGTACAATATTGTTTGAACTATCTGGTTTAGGGAACACTCAGATTATTGTAGCAATTGCCTCTTCCTTGAGGAGGAAAAAAAGACACCGCTCTGCTTTTTCTAATCATGGGAGTTTCCCCAGTTCAGACGTTACTGTACGCAAACATGAGCGTTATTCCTAAGCACAGGTTTCTGCAGCTTGCAGCCAGAGTCCCCTCGAGGTTTGTCTCCTGATCTCCAAAGTTTGGATCTGGGGTGCGTGCATACCCCGCCACTCGCCACTGCTTGCGCATCTTGTCAATGGATTCACAGGGACGTGTCGGACTCTTTATGCCTGTGCCTCGCCCGGGCTGCTTCAGCTTCTTCCATCAACCTGCATTCCTCTGCCAAGGTCAGGAGATGCCGGCTGGTGTACAGGTGATCATGGAGCAGCTCTTGTTCCCACCTGGAAGCCCAAAAGTAGCAAATTCCTACAGGGAAAGAAAGAGGGTCATTTGGAGGTTCCTGGATGGGGGAAATCCGGATTCACGCCTACCCCACTTTGAACTATAGTGATCGAATCAGAAGAAGTCCTATTTGAATGCTTCTTCCTCCTCACCGTAGTAACCCTAGCAGCTCATGGCCATTGCTAGGGTTGCCAACCTCCAGGTGGGGGCTGGATATCAACTGGAATGACAGCAGATCTCAAGACTGCAAAGATCAGTTCCTCTGGAGAAAATGGCTGCTTCGGTAGGTAGACTATATGGCATTATCCCCTCTCACGCCTCCCTCAAACCCACCCTACACTCTCCTCAGGCTTCACTTCCCAAATCTCCAGGAATTTCCCATCCCAGAGTTGGCAACTATACCCTTGCCTGCTTGATCTAGTGTACATAGGAGTTCTAAACTGATACGCAAGGCTGTGTGTCCGGCACTTCCACAAAAGGAGAATGTGCCTAGATAGGGTTGAGAGAGAATGTGCCTATACAGAGTAGAACTGAGATTTCTCAAAAACTGCTTTCATTTTTTGAAAGCAAAGTTTCTAGTCCTCATGGCTGCAGAATTATATCTGAATGTGCACATGAAATGTCTACTGGAAGCTTGAAAGCCAAGTAAGTGGGTTGGGGCTGGGGCTTCAGTCCTTCCCAGAGCTTCTTGCTCCACCCTTCTACACAATCATCATCTCCAGAATAACCTATGCAAAGCAGCATCACTAACCATGGCGTTGAATTTTTTTTCCTTCAGTGGGTATTGAATGCAAATAACAACTATAACTGTGCTCATATACCACTCTTCTGGACAGATTAGTGTCACACTCAGAGCAGTGAACAAAGTCAGTGTTGTTCATGGCAGTAGTGAGATTGGAACCAGCAGAGTGCCAATTCGCATCCCAACCACTTAACCACTATATTACAACAGCTCTCATAATCAAACTCCAGTTGCAGAGAATCACAAGAAGAGAGAGCAATAGGAAACAATAATCGTGACAACCTAACAAACACTTATAACAATTGCAAAAATATTCTTACTGTTATTGCATAGTTCAATTTGCCATTCATTAGATATCAATGCACACAGTCTTCATATACAGCCTTTCTTAGGAGCTGCAACCAACGCATGTTTAAGTGTTGTTTGAATGGGAGTTTCTGAATATTGAAAATAACGTCGGTGAGATAACCATCTTTGAAAAAGACCCTGAAACGGGACCCCCAAAATGAACCGGTCTGCCCGTTAGATGGTATACATTCCAACCTGCATGTACTTGGACCTATACTTGAAGTTGGATCCTATGAACTTTTTGAGTGATCCTAAGGAATACTAATAGATCCAGAGGAGTTAGCCATGTTAGTCTGTAGTAGCAAAATCAAAAAGAGTCTTTTTGATTAAGGAATACTAATGGACTTTAAAAGTATCAACTGTTTATAAGTAGTAGTATCATTGCTTTGCACTAGCACTTTATGTACAGGTCTGTATATGAAGACTGTATGTTGATAGATATTGAATGGCAAATTGAACTATGCAATAACAGTAAGAATATTTTTGCAATTGTTATAAGTGTTTATTTCATTAGGTTGTCATGATCAGGGCTTTTTTTCAGCGGGAACACGGTGGAACGGAGTTCCAGCACCTCTTCAAAATGGTCACATGGCTGGTGGCCCCGCCCCCTGATCTCCAGACATAGGGGAGTTTAGATTGCCCTCCACGCCGCTCGGCGCAGAGGGCAATCTCAACTCCTCTCTGTCTGGAGATCAGGGGGGTGGGGCACCAGCCATGTGACCATTTTCGCCAAGGGTGATTTAAACTTTAAAAAACTCCCCCCTTGTTCTAGCTGACCCAAAGTGACGTCATTGTTCTAGCTGACCCAAAGTGACGTCATTGTGCGGTCTTGAGTTCCACCACTGAGTTCCACCACCTCTTTTCCCAGAAAAAAAGCCCTGGTCATGATTATTGTTTTCTATTGCTATCTCATAATCAAACCCAGCTGTTTTTATTTTACAGACCCGCAAACATATTTGGATCAGCGAAGATGCAGCTGCACGTCATCAAGAAAGCTGCTTTGCTCCTCAGATCTGTGCTCTGGCATCTCTTCCCCTCCTGCAAACAGTCCCCAGCACTTTTGAACGTTGCTTCTCGTACCTGCCATGAAAATCAAAATCACTGCAAACCACCCGTGTATCAGCGACCAGGAGAGGTAAGCGCTGGGCTCTATGGTGGCATAGCGCATGAAAATGTACAGGCCCATCGCTCCTGTGAAACCTGATGGGGAAAAGCCAAAGAAGAAATAAGGGTGGGGAAGGGCAAAGATTTGGCTGGGGGCTGCACACGTAGCATTCCATGTATGTGCAAATTCAAACATATGCAAATCACACACACACACCCTGGACCATTTTGGCTCATAGTAATGGAGTGGGTGGGGGACAAGACCCATCCTTTTCCACCGTCCTAAGCTGAATCAGGCCCCCGTAGGCTTGAAAAGATGTTGCCTGCAGCCACATCTGGGGGTAGGGTTGCCAAACTCCAGGTGGGCCCGGGAGATCTCCTGGAATTACAGCTGATCTCCAGATGACAGAGATCAGTTACCTCAGAGAAAATTAATGCTTTTCATCATACCCTGCTGAGTCCCCACCCCAAATTCCACCCTCCCCAGGCTTCACCACCAGGATTGCCAAGAATTTCCCAATCGGGACTTGGCAACCCTGTTTGAGAACCTGGAACTGACTTGGTTAAAAATGATCATGTCCTTAGTTGCTTCCTGAAGAGGGTAACATTTGTTCCTCTATTCCTAAGCAACTGCAGCCCAATGACCTAACTTGTGGTAGACCTAGCAAAATTCATTTAAAATATTTGTATGTCGCCTTTCCACCCAAACAGGAAAAGTGAAAGGCAGTAGGAAAAAAGGAAGACCTAAAACGAGATGGTTTGACTCAATAAAGGAAGGCACATCCTCCAGTTTGCAGGATCTGAGCAAGCTGGTTAATGATAGGACATTTTGGAGGTCTTTCATTCATAGGGTCGCCATAGGTAGAGGCAACTTGACGGCACATAACACATGCAGGGTCCCCAAAGCGACAACCAGCAATGGCATGACTGAAGTGCATTGTCAGGGCAGATGCCCACCAGAGGTATAGAACATGAACGGGTGGGCATAGAAAACCAAAGAACTAGGATCTTGCTACCAGCTTACCCAATATGGCAGAACGTGCCAATGTTGGTATATTACCCTAATCCCAGTTCTGCTACAATCTGTATTGTATCCTGTCACAAACTTGTATACAATAATAAACACAATATTCGTTTGCATGTTTGAACGTTTCAAGCAAAGGAAAATGACTCTGGAATCACTATTATTATAACCATGTTTCAGCCTCTTTAACATCCTTTAACTATAACATATTGAACACACAACCACTTGGAGATACAGCAGTACTTTGAGTGCTACCATCATAATTCACTCTGGGTTGGTTTCCAGGCCCGGTACAAACTACCTTTCGGAGTGATGGGGGATATGGGGAAGTGATATTTTTTACTTTCCTACTCATGTCTGACAAAGGAAGCTTGGCTCTCAAAAGCGTATGCCCTGGAAGCTCTTCAAGGTGCTACTGGACTCAAACCTTGCTTATCTGCTGTGCACCAACACGGCTCCCCATCTCTGAAACTATCTTTTTTTCAACAGTAATTATTACAGTAGGATTGCTAACCTCCATGTGGTGGCTGCAGATTTCCTGGAATTACAGCTGATTTCCAGGCCACAGTATAATCTAGGGTTACCAGTTAGTACCAGGGTTATGAGAAAACGACAGCTTTGGAGGGTGCAGTCCGTCACATTATACCCCACAGAGGTCCCTCCCCTCCACAAACTCCGCTCTCTCCAGGCTCCATCCCCAAAGTCTTCACCCTAGATTATAGTGGTACTGTTGACTTTGCACAAAGCTCTGTTGAATGGTTTTGATTTTTTTTAAAGGGAAAAAATGGGTTGGGGTTGGTTTAAACTAGGGTTGCCAGCTCCAGGCTGGGAAATTCCTGGAGATTGGAGGGGACGGCAGGGTATAGGAAGTAATGCCCCAGAGTCCACCCTCCAAAGCAGCCAGTTTCTCCAGGGGAACTGTTCTCTGTGGCCTGGAGATCAGTCTTAATTCTTGGAGTTCACCAGACCCCACCTGGAGGTTGGCACCCCTAGTTTAAAGCCAGGCGGTACTCTTCCATCATTACTCTTTTGGGGATGATAAGGGAGTCCACAAATGGTTCTTCTTACCAGATATGAAGCTTAGGAAGGTGGCAAGCCACGGCCACGATATCCTCTTCGGTCGTGGTAAGGGTGTGAGAGTGAGTGTCCCGGCGATGACTGATCCATAGGAAGTCATCACGGAGATCAGCATCAAAAGGATTGAGACCACTATATAAACTGTAAGGGAAAAGAAGAGATGAGACATTGAGAGTCCATCCTAGCTTCTCTGTTTTGGGGTGTCATGGCGCACAATGTGGCGTTTTCCAAGCTTCTAGCCCTCAAGGAACCCTTTCCAAATGGACTGGACTGCTGAAAAAAGCCAGTGTCTACTGACTACTTGGAAATGCAGTCTTGGTAATTACGAGGCACTCTTGGGTTTCTTTTTTAAAACAGAAGATAAATATATATCACCTTTGTAGCAAAACCCTGCCATTTCATTATCATTTTCTTGATTTTTCCAGACCATTTTTTAACCAGTGCCTGTGTTTCCTTTTTCCACCACTACAGCCAGCATCTTTAGATCTTTGAAATCCATTATTAAATGAGCAACAAGATGCGCCCCCAAGCATGCCCCCTCTCTCCTGCTGATTATATGATGGTTATTCAGCGGCAGAAGTGGTACAAGTTGCAATATAATGATGATAAAAAGGCAGGGAGGCTTGTTTCAAGTTGCTCCAGAAAGGTAACAGTCTGTTCTGTACACAGCATTGCTTCTACTGATGTATATGCTGGGAAGCAGTGAGTTTTTCTGATCACACACAAACCTGGGACATGGGTTTAAGTAGTTTTTCCTATACGGTGTTCAGTGCATATGTGAACATTGGTATGGCAGGGGGAGCGGTGATTGAGAGTGACATCAAGTCATAGCTGACTTATGGCGACTCCTGGTGGAGTTTTCATGGCACAAGACTAACAGAGGCGGTTTGCCATTGCCTGCCTCTGCAACCCTGTCTTCATTGGAGGCCTCCCATCCAATTACTAACCAAGGCTGACCCTGCTTAACTTCCCAGATCTGATGAGATCAGGCTCACCTGGGCTATCCAGATCAGGGCAGGATGGGGAGAGACATAGACAAATTGAAGGAATCGCTATCTGCTCCAGAGTGCGATACTCAATACTCTGTGTAAATGCAGTTATGGAGAGGTGATTTCACACCCCAATTTTTTCCCCCTCTTGTGGAAGGATTTCTTTTCAGCTACAATATAATTTCAAGAGGGGTTCTTGCCTTCGGCAATGCACAGCAGCAGAGAAATGTTAGACATCTAGATTCTCAGTTTGCCCCCTTGCTCCGTGTGTTCCGATTTTGCACAAACTACAGGGTTTCTTAGCAGTCAGGCAAGGGCCACCTAGCTGATAGGAATGCAGGAAAGACTGTTTGAAGGTAGGAAGGCTGAAAACCACCGATCTAGTTCAAGATTCCAGAGGATTTCTTGTTGAGAGACTAATGGACAAATAGTTGAAAGTGACACATGGTGCATTTTTTGTATATGGTAATGGCAGTGAGACTCTTATATGCTCAAAAATGGAAAGCTTCAATATTGCCTACAGTAGAGGAATGGCTATGCCAAGATTGCTAAACTTGCATCAGGGAAAATACGTTAGATAAATATATGGTTACCTAGAAGCCCCTTAAAGACTTTTTGTGAAAGTCTATAAGAAACGAATTTAACGATTCACGCTTTTGAAGATTAAAATCTCAAATCTATGAACACTCATGACTATACATCCTTAGTCAGACCTCGCACAACAACACATGATACGTGCAAACAACTTATTCAATCGTTTGGTTCATCATGCTACATCTTATCCTCCTGAACAATTGACAACAAAATACAACTTTCAATCTTGTGCAACATCGAAAGAATCCTCGCCGATAACCTGAGTTATTGACTCAACAGACGTATAACATAGGAACGTCAATATTGTACCTTGCAGCAGCTAGGTTTATTGTTATCTTTAATGTTATCATTATTTATAAGAAGTTGAAATCCATTTTAATAAAAGTTTTAAAATTAAAAAAATACAAAGCTTTTTTCTTTTCATCAACTTGCTTAAAACTCTTAATAAAATTCTAAAAAAAAAAAAATCTAGCTCAAGTTTGAGGGCCTCTTCAGGCATCATGTTTCTTTCTTGCAATGTTATAAAACATCCAGAAGATGGGGCAAAAGGATAGCGGAAAATCAAGGACGACTGTGTGTGTGTGTGTGTGTGTGTGTGTGTGTTGTGTATGTGTGTTGCAGGAGGGGGGCGTAATCAAAATCTGATGCTAGGAAATTAGGGTAAAGACAGTCATGGGATTTTAAGAATAGTCTTCACTGGCGATGTATACCCAAAATTACTTTTGTTTTAAAAAATGCATAACACTAGCAAGTTGATCACGGGATGAGCCCTTGGTTCTTAAAGAGGGGGCCTGTAGCTCAGAGGCAGACCATTTGGTTGGCATGCAGAAGGCCCCAGGTTCAATCCCCAGCATCTCCAGGTCATGTGAAAGACCTTCACCTGAGCCCAAGGGGAGCTGCTGGCAGTCTAAGTAGGCAGTACTGACTTTGATGGCCCAATGCCCTGACTCTGTTTCATGTGGTTTTCCTCCCGCAGATCTGGAAGGCTGTTGGCCTGTTAATGTGTTTGAAGTGACACCTTTTTTTCATATATCAATCCATCCTTTAAACAGCCCTGTACATCTGGGGTATGTGTGTGAGATGTCACAGCAAAGGCACAAACACTGGCCAGTAGGTGCCTTCCACAGCTGGATTCCCCCATTTCAGTTGAACTACTTTGAAAATTGGCAGAAGCTTCCATAGGAATTGGGAGGGGGGGGAGTATATTTTTTCACAGATCAGCAGAACTGCGATGGAATTGCACTCTGAAAATGTGTCTGTGCTCACCCTCCAAGGACTCTTTGCTACAGAAAGAATAGCCGTGCTTTCACAAAGTTCTGCGGAATCCATTGCCCTTACAATGCACTTTTTCGGGACGGGCACAGCTCCCCATCTGGCAATCTATCCACAGTCCCCGGAACACAAAGATCCCCCGGACAAATCGCTTGACCCAGAATTCTGTCGAGATCGCGATCATCACGAGGATAGTAGCCGTGCAAGAGAGGATGATCCCAGCCAGGCGGTACCTCTCAATCCCGTCCAGGTTGGTGAGCCACCAGATCAGGGGGCATTGGCCAATAACATAACAGCAGTGCACACAAGGTTGGCAGTCAATTGTGCCAGAGGGATTGGGGGTGCTGGATTGAAACCCACCCATCGTCAAGGCTTGGGGCTCGATCGCTTGCAAATAACTGGATTGAATGCCCCTGGGACTCTCTGACCTTCCAGGCTAAACCCACAGACTCTCTTGGTGACTAAAGGGAGACCGGTACTTCCATAGTGACTCCAGCGTTCTAGAACCTCTGCAGATTCCTTGCAAGCCCTTCTACTTCCATGGGAAGAGAACAGCGCGGCCACTTTGCTCAGCATCTCCTTTGGCCTCCCTGTTATTCCCCATCCAGAAGAAAACACCCCTTTCTGCGGTTTGTAAAGTCTTCCAAATCCACCAGCAATGGCAATGCGTACTGGTTTTCAATGGGTTTAAAAAGAGTAAGGACTCTTGCGGGTTATTTGCCCTGATCTCTAAGAATGGAATCTCTGGGATCAGAGGCACAGAAAAGGAAGTAAGATCTGTGGATTCCCGATGATTTCCTCTGGTGTAACCAGGCTGTGGACTGTAATAAAAAGTTGATGGTCAGCTAACAAAATTTGCAAACTTTTTTTTTTTTTAAGATTCATATCTCCCCCCCCCCACCACCATTTTTGCATTTGTTAAACAGTTTGTTCCAACTTCAGAATAAAGAGTGCACTGGGATAGATACGTTATTTTAGCTCCCCAGATGGAGACAAATGCTCCTGTCCCACAAATGTATTAAATGCACAGGACTTATTTTGCATAATTGATTCTGCCTCCAATGCCTTGCTTTACAAACCATGTGAAATTTATCCTTGTCCTAAGAGAATTTTGGATACTCAGACATGGGTTTGTGTAACCATTGCTTGTAGGAAGCTGATTCCTCCTCCCTCCCCAATTCCATCTCACTCCGCCTCCAGGTAAGGCTCCCAGGCCCCTATACCCTCCTGGCGGGAGGTGGGGGACCTGGACTTACCCCTTGGTGCCTCCTCTTGCACGTGCTCCTAGAGATGCATGCAGATGCCACAGGTATGCTCCTGTGCTTTGTGGGGGTCTAATTATGGCCCCTTTGCAGTCCCTAATGAAGTGCAGGAGTACACTCGCAGCTGACACGATATCACTTCAGGAAGTGATGTCATTGCGTCCCACTGGGAGCGCACCCGGTGCAAGCTTCCCCGGGTTGCCTACCAGTTGCATTCTGTTTTCCCCATGTGTGTGGGGGGGTGCCAACTTCCACCAATCACCAACCAGGCAAACCTGCCACCAGTGGGCAACTGGTAAGCCTACCTCCAGTGTCCATGCCCTCACCTTGCACAGGTGTAGACGATACCTTACTGCAACCACCTGGAGTCCAGTTTCTTCTCTTGAGGTGCACAGCATTAGCACGAGAGTTGAGCTTTGGAGCAGGACCCAACATAGGTCCACTTGGAGGGCAGAGTCCCCTGAACATGACAGTATATATGTGCTTCTCCAAATCTTATTTTAGGGTGCAGAGCGTTTCCATTTTCCTCAATATTCGTGTTTAGATTTGTGAATGAGGACCTGGGAGCTGTGAATATTGGAACTGGGAACCAACTTCTGCTTCATCTCCCCCATGGCAATCTTTTCATGGAATCCTTCACTCCATCCATCAACATCCCAGTCTTGTCTGGTTTCAGCCATACCTGCAAGGAGGACAATTTCGAGAAGCTTCCCCAGGAGATCCATAACTGGGAACCAGAGTTCATGATGAGCAGTCTCCATTCTTTGTTTGCAATAGCGGGCAACAGCAACATAAAACCAACCCATCAATTGCAACAGCAGAAATTCCAGTACTTTATTTTTATTTATTTATCTATTTATTGAATTTCTAATCTGTACTTCCTATGAACGGGCTCCGAGCAGAGCACAACTGATAAACGAAGACACTATGTTGGCTGGGCCATTTTACCTGTTGTGTATGGACTGGTTCCCCTCTCTCAGAAGAACTGGAGCAACAAGCATATGACAGGAGTTTATTATGGGGTAACTAAAAAAATCACAGAAAATTCCAGGGTATGGATTCTGCATTGCTCTGTATGGGGACCTTTTTGATATCCATATCAGAATGACATTATTGTAACTCAAGGTCATCATCCGTCAGTCATTGACACACGGGGAAAACAGAATGCTCCTCCCAGCATAGGTTCCTGAGCATTACCTCCAAACGTGGCATGACGATGTGAAGTTTGCCGTTCTTCACTGGCATGAGCTTGCAGCCAGTGTCCCCTCGTCATCTGTCTCTGGATCTCCAAAGTTCAGATCTGGGGTTCACATCCCACCACTCGCCATAGTATGTATATCTTGCCACTTGAATTTACAGTGTCCGGTGTTTACTTCCTGCTTCAAGATGCTTCAGACTCCATTGCCCTTGTGCTCCTCTGCCGGAGTCCGTAGAGTCCGGTTCTGTCCACTGTATGGAAGAACATCTCCTGTTCCATCTGCCAGCTTCAAAGTGGCAGACTCCTGCCAAGTAAAATAGGTCTGTTTGTTGATTCAGGTTGATGATCTTGTGTGGAGGAAACCCCCTCCCCCTGAAATTCAGTGGCTGAGTCGAAAGAAAGCCTACAGGGTCACCGATTCCGCTTTTGGAAATTCTTGGAGAGGGCAGAGTTTGGGGGAAGGAGGACCTCAGTGAGGTACAGTGCCATACAGTCCACCCTCTGAAGCTGCCTTTTCCTCCCGGGAAATGGCTCTTGGTAGAATGGAGATCAGTTGTAATTCTGGAGGCCTCTAGGCCTTACCTTGAGGTTGGTAATCCCACCCATTTGACACTTCTTCTTCCTCACTGGGTTTATTGTTTGAGCAGCTCAGGAGAGGCCTCAGGCAGGGTTGCTAGGTGTCTGGTTTTCACCTGGACAGTCTGGTGTTTTTGTGGACTGTACAGGGGAAATGTTCTCCAAACACCAGACACCTGGCAATCCCCCCCTTCTAGTCACCTTGCCCACCCAGGCTGTCTGACTAGCCTCTTGAGCGCTGCTGCCCAGCAAGGGAAGTGGCCAGTGGCAGTGGCTAGCCTGTTAATTACGCTGATGTCACTTCTTTTAAAAACTGGAAGTGACATAATGATGTCAGGGATTCTAGGATTTGGGAAAACTCTATGGTTTTACTATAGAGTTTTTGCAAATTCTAGAACTCTCCTTGATGTTATGATGTCACGCAACAGCAGTGCACACCCACATTTTTAATCAATTTCCTCCTTCTGGCACTTTAGTCACCAGTGGGCAACGCAGGGCAGTAGGCGATCTCCTGCTACCAGTGGAAAGCTGATAAGCCTAGCTTTAATTCTAGGAAAAAATTCCCCCACCTGGACCTTCACAACTCTACTCTTAACTGTTTTCTGCCTAGATTCAGGAAAACCTCTGAAGTTTGCTTAACCTTCTTTCCCCTTCCTCCAAACAATCCCCAGCACTTTCGAGCGTTGCATCTCATACTTGCACAGGACTTACCTGCTATATAAACAGCAAAAACAGAGAGCCATCCCGGTGCCAGGGACCACGAGAGGTAGGCATTGGGCTCCTTGGATGCAAAGCGCATGAAAATGAGCAGGCCCATCGCTCCCGTGACACCTGAAGGGGGAAAAAAGCCAGTGGGAAAACGAGTGTGGGATAAGGACAAGTAATCGGATAGGTAGCCCAGCAATTTCCTGAAGAAGTCGGGATTTGTTGCTCCATTGCTAGGCAATTACAAACATCTTTCTTTACCCATCATCCTCTGGGATTGGCAAAATGGCCAAGTATGTGCCTGACACGTAACAGCAGGATGTTGCCCTCCACAGAAGCCACAGAAAGGCGTAGAACTAGGATTTGATTAATGCATATCATCCAGTGTTATTAGGTGGTCAGGTGAATATGGCCAAACATTCCAGCGTATCAATGTACCAATGCTGCAACATCTTTATCGGCTCCTGATTGATTTTCAAGCCCAACACAAAGTGCCTTTCAAAATGATACAGAAGCAGCTTGGAATAAGTGCATGTGTGGTAGAAGGCGGCAGTTTTTCTCCCCTTCCTGAGCTAATAGCACCACAGGTGACTTTAATAGGCAAAACTATCTGGATTGTACCAATTCTCCTTTTCTCTGCATGGCAATGATCCAAACTGATGTAATGGTCAACTGTAAATTTAGTTTTAAAAGTCCTGGGAATATCTTACGGCAGACATAATCTCATCGATTCTAGAGAGTTTACAAAAGTCTTTTTGCCCTTTCATTGGTGCTTAGATATATACTTTCTCTGAACATGGAGGCTCTACTTAGCAATCTATTAGGGATGGTTTGAAATGATGGCATTGAGATTGCTGACTACGCAAAACTCTGTTTTGCTACTTTATTTCCCTTGTCTGGAGCGAGTTGAAAGCCAAGTGATCTTCTTCCTTAGTAATTTTGGGAATAAAAAGGAGAGTCGGGAAAAGGTTTTGTTTACCAGAGATGAAACTTAGGCAGGTGGTGAGCCACGGCCACGATATCTTCTTGGTTGGTGGCAAGGGCGTGAAGGAGAGCGTCCCGCTGATCACAGACACATAGGAAGTCACCACAGAGATGAGCATTAAAACTATGGAGACCACTAGATACACTGCAAGAAAAAAAGATAGAGTGAGGTGGGAGAGTCCATCCTAGCTTCTCTTTCTTCATTATTTCCCTTTTCTACCCCATATCTGGCCTCTGCTACCACAGAGGATCCCTCAGCTACCATGGGGTATCCCACAGTTGCTGTAGCTTATGCTCTCTTCCTTGCAGCATCTGAAGGAGATGTGACTTTTTTCCTTGGGGAGCTCAATCCTTACCCACAGCAGTTTTTTGGGGGGGGGGTTGAGCTAGGGTTGCCAACTCTGGGTTTGAAATTTCTGGAGATTATGAGGTGGTGCTTAGGGAGGGTGGAGTTTGCGGAAGATAGAGCGCTCAGCGAGGATGCGATGCTATAAAATCCACCCTCCTATGCTGCCATTTCCTCCGAGGGAACTTCTGGAGCAATTTGGAGCTCACTTATAATTCTAGGAGAACTTCAGATCCCACCTGGAGGATGAGCCCAAGAGAGTACCGTTCTTGTTGTCGCTTTTGGCATTAAATTGGCCAGGCTGCCATTCAAACTGACGCTGCTTTTACAGGGCTTTCACTAAAGAGACACCCTACTAGACTGAGCAATGTCCATAGACATTTCTGGCGGATGGTTCTTTCCGTTCCACCTTGGGGCACAGCAGTGTATCCTATGGTATGTGGAGTCACAAAGAAAGGGAGGGACAAGCTATCTTTTAAAAGGTTGGTTTAACATTATCAGATAACAAACTTCTGGGAAATTTAGACGTCCTGGAACAACATTACGAAAATAACAGACCTAACAGAATACAACATGCCAGTTTGGTCAGAGTGCAAATGTAACATTTCTTTTTTTTTTTTTTGAAAATTTTTTATTGTGTTAGACTCCATTATTTCCACATTTACATTCAATTTTCCCCAATTTTTTCATCTCTAACCCCCTCCCTTCCCCCCCCCTTTTTGTTGACTTCCAACAGCTTTCCAACCCTTTGTCCCCTTTCCCTTACTTTTATTAGCTTCCTCTATCTAAAACAAATATATATTCTCCATTATTCTAAGCAGTACATCCTTAACTATTTTTAACATTATATGCCCAAACTGTAAGCCTTTGTTTCCATCTTAGATAAACAATTTATCCCAATTTTTCAATTTCAGGTATTTCTATATATCATAAACCATATAGATCATACATTCGTTTATATCAAACAATTTGACTTATTCTCTATATATATTACTCATTCTATCTTTTTATAATAGTTCTATATATCTCTCCTCACGTAGTCAATCAATTTGACCCATCTATATCTTCAGACATTCAGTTTGGTACAAAACTTGTCAGAAAAAAAAAGAAAATATTGTTAGTTAATCGCTCCTTATATTTAGTCCTTATAATTAATTATTTTCTCTATGTTCTGTTTGTTAACCTATATATATCTGTATATATGTCAATCTATTAATCTGACTGCTTATTAATTCACATTTATCTCTTCTCCCCCCGGTAAAGTCTCCCCCCTCTACTTCAGTACTTCAGTAGTTCTCAAACTGCCACAGTTTTCCTCCCACCTCCCATTTCTTCTCCAGGTATTGTTTCAGCTTCTCCCAGTCTGTGTTGAACTGCCCTGAGTCCAGATCTCTCAATTTTCTTGTCATCTTGTCCATTTCAGCCATATACAGCAATTTGTAAGTCCAATCTTCAATAGTTGGCACTTCTTGTACTTTCCATTTTTGCGCATACAAAAGTCTAGCTGCTGCTGTCATATAAAATATCAACGTCCTGTGTTGGGCTGGAATTCCCTCCATTCCCAAGTTCAGTAGCAGGAGTTCTGGGTTCTTATTAATTTGAAATTGTAAAATTTCACTCATTTCTCTTATTATTTCCCCCCAGTACTGCCTGGCTACCTCACACGACCACCACATATGATAGAGGGAGCCCTCATGCTTCTTACATTTCCAGCATTTATTAGAAGTATTCAAATTCCCTAGCGCAATCTTCTTTGGTGTCATGTACCAACGATAGATCATTTTATAAATGTTCTCTTTGATATTAATACATGTCGTTGTCTTCATTGTAGTTTTCCACAAGTATTCCCATGCCTCCATTGTTATTTCTTTATTAAAGTTTATAGCCCATTTCACCATTTGTGTTTTAACTATCTCATCCTCGGTATACCACTTCAACAGTACTTGGTATACCTTGGATATTCTTTTCTTATCTTCTTTAAGAAGGGTCTGCTCTAGTTCCGAATTCTCTATTCGTATACCTCCCTTTACAGAGTCCGAATTATATAAGTCTCTGATCTGTCTATACTGGAACCAATCGTAGTTAGGTGATAGTTCCTCTTGTGTCTTTATTCTAAGTTTGGATGCTTCAGTTTTAGTTATTTCTTTATACGTTAAACATTGTTGTTCATTATCAACAGCTCTCGGGTCTATCACCTCATATGGAACCACCCACAAAGGGGTTCCTTCTTGTAGATAAATTCTGTACTTCTTCCAGATTATGTATAGACTTCTCCGAACAAAGTGATGCAGGAACATCGAGTTGACCTTT
Source organism: Eublepharis macularius (assembly GCF_028583425.1). Taxonomy (NCBI): domain Eukaryota; kingdom Metazoa; phylum Chordata; class Lepidosauria; order Squamata; family Eublepharidae; genus Eublepharis; species Eublepharis macularius. The sequence continues at coordinate 48,176,016 of NC_072804.1, read as the reverse complement.
ACTTTGTCATGCCATAAATATGCGTGCCATCCAAATATTTTTTTATATCCCTCTAGGGCTAATAGTTTCTTGTTCTTTAATGTCATCCATTCTTTCAACCAAACTAGGCAGATTGCATCATGATAAAGTCTCAGATTGGGCAGTTGCATTCCGCCTCTTTCCTTTGCATCTTGTAAAACTTTCACTTTCACTCGAGGCTTCTTGCCTGCCCAAACAAAATCTGATATTTTCCTCTGCCATTTTTCAAATTGTTTGGAGTCTCTGATGATTGGTATTGTCTGTAGCAAAAACATTACTCTTGGTAACACATTCATCTTAACTGCTGCAATCCTGCCCAACCATGACAAATTCAATCTATTCCATTTAATCAAGTCTCTCTCTATCTGAGTCCATAGTTTTTCATAATTGTTTTTGAATAGATCTATGTTTTTTGCAGTTAATTCGACTCCCAAATATTTCACTTTACTTGTTACTTCACAATCCGTTGTTTCCATTAACAATTGTTGTTTCTGCTTAGTCATATTTTTGCATAATATCTTTGACTTCTTTTTGTTAATGAAGAAACCTGCCAAGTCTCCAAACTCCTTGATCTTATCTATCACTCTTGGCATGTTCTCCAATGGGTCCTCTACAATTAACATTATGTCATCCGCAAATGCTCTGACCTTGTATGAATAGTCCTTTATTTTTATTCCACGAATTTCATCATCTTGACGTATTTGTATCATCAGAATCTCCAATACTAAAATGAACAACAATGGAGATAACGGGCAACCTTGTCTTGTTCCTTTACTTATCGTCAATTTCTTGGTCAATTCATCATTCACCACAATTGCTGCAGTCTGGTCTCTATAAATTTCCTTAATTGCTCTGATGAATCTTTCTCCCAATTGTAGCTTTTCCATAGTGGCAAACATAAAGTCCCAGTTTAAATTGTCAAACGCTTTTTCAGCGTCAACAAAGAAGAAACCAACCTCTTTGTCACAACGCTTGTCATAATATTCAATAGCATTGATCACTGTCCTTAAGTTGTCTCTTATTTGTCTGTCTGGCAAAAAGCCTGCTTGTTCCTCCTCTATGACTTCCGAGAGCCACCCCTTCAATCTCTCCGCCAATATCTTCGCAAAAATTTTATAATCATTGTTGAGTAGCGATATAGGTCTATAATTTTTCACATTAGTCAGGTCTTGGCCCTCTTTTGGGATCAATGATATATTCGCTTCACTCCAAGTTTCTGGAATCCTTTGATCCCTTAAAACCCCATTCATCACCTCTTTTAGGAATGGTGCCAGTTCATTAGCCATTGTCTTATAGAATTTAGCCGTAAGTCCATCTGGCCCTGGCGCCTTTCCTAGATTTGCAGATTGTATTGCCTTACTTATTTCCTCGTCAGTTACTTCACTATTCAACTTATTTCTCCAAGCTTCCGAGATTTCTGGAAGTTTGGTTTTCTCCAAATATGACGCTATTGATTCTTTGTTTACTTCTTTTTTATTATACAGCTTAGCGTAAAATTTATAAAAGGCTCTACTAATGGTAGCCTGCTCCAAATACGTTTTGTTATCTTCGCAAATTTTATTTATTATCTTCTTTTCCCTTTTCTTCTTCAATTGCCATGCCAGGTACTTCCCAGGTTTATTAGCACCCTCAAACGCTTTTTGATTCAGTCTTTTGAGATTCCACTCCAATTCTTTATTGCTCATTGCTGTTAGCTGTTCTTGAAGTATTTTAATTTCCTGGTATACCTTCTTTTTCCCTGGTCTCTTTTTTAGCTGTATTTCTTTGGCTTTTATTTTCTCCTCAATCTCTTGTCTTTTCTCCTCTTTCTTCTTTCTTGCTCTACCATTTAAGTCCATTAGTATGCCCCTTACAACCGCCTTGTAAGCATCCCAAACTTTATTGGTTGGTACTTCTTTATTCACGTTGTATTGTATAAAAAACTTTGTCTCTCTTCTCAGTATTTCCATATTCTCTCTTTCCTGTAACAAGTCCTCATTTATTCTCCATACTTTCCTTTTTCTCTTTTTTCCAAATTTCCACATAATTGGGTTGTGATCTGAGCCTACCATAGGCATTATTTCTACCTCCTTAGTCCATAATGCTAAGTCTTTTGAGGCCCAGATCATATCAATTCTTGATAATGTAGAATGCCTTGCAGAATAAAAAGTAAACTGTCTGCTTTTAGGATATTCTCTCCTCCATACATCTTCAAGAGTCTCTTGTTGAATCAACTCAAAAAAAAGCTTTGGTAATAGTCCTCTTTTCTTTTGTGCCGTTGTAGTCTTTTTGTCTAGTTCCAAGTCTGTCACTCCATTGAAGTCTCCAGCAAGAATTATCTGGTCGTATGCAAGATCGTCTAAATGCTTCCTTAAATCCTCAAAGAAGCTTTCTTTTGCACCGTTAGGTGCATAAAGTCCGACTACCAACACTCTCTTTAAATTCCAAATACATTCCACTGCTACAAATCTAGCTTCCACATCTCTCATAACAAATTTTGGCTGTAGCTCCTCTTTTATGTACAACACCACTCCTCTTTTTTTCTTGTTGGAGGCCGCTACATATTCTTTGCCCAATTTTCCAGATTTTAAATATTTTACATCCTGCTTTCTGATATGGGTCTCTTGCAAACAAACAATGTCACATTTTTGTTTTAGTAGCCAGTGAAAAGTATTTTTCCTCTTATTCGGTGAGTTTAGTCCATTTACATTCCAAGATAATACTTTACACTCCATACTCATGATCTTGTTGGTAAGTCTTTTTCATTGTCCTTAATAAATCGCTCCATCTCTCGCTCAGATCTGATGCGTTTTTTGGCCCCTCCAAACTCAAAGGACACTCCTTCCGGTAACTCCCATCTGTACCTGATTTTCATGTCCTTCAAAATCTGAATTAGCACTTTATATTTTTTCCGGTCCAGTAACACTGATCTGGGCAGTTCCTTCATTATAATAATCGTCTTGCCATCAATCTCCAATGGATCTTGAAACTGTTTTGTCACAATCCTCTCTTTCATATTTCGTGTTGTAAACTGCACAATCACATCTCTTGGTAGTTTCCTCTGGGTTGCTATTCTCGAATTCACACGGTATGCCACATCTAGGATAGCCACAACTTCCTCCTCCTCCTTCCCCAGGTACTCAGCCAACACCTCAGTCATCTGTTCTTGCGCTGACTTTCCTTCCACTTCTGGCAAGCCACGAAAACGTAGCTGCTTCTCCATATGTTTAGTTTCTGCAACTGACATTCTCCCCTTCACCAATCTCATCTCTGTTTGTTGCGTGTCTGCTAAATTCTCCATCGCGTCTTCTACTGTTTTAACTCTCTGCTGCGTTCCTTGTAATTCACTTCGTATTGTTTCCATACCTTTTTTCACTTCTGACAGCTCCGATTTTACTGTCTGTGTAACCTCTTTAACCTCTTTTATCAGCTCCAATTTCGTGTCCTTAAGTTCTTTAATCATATCTAAAAGTTTTTTGTCCAGGTTTTTGTCCAGGTTTTCTATTGCCGATTGCCACTCTTTTTTTGACATCGTGGGGCTTGCTTTAGCTCGCTCCCACGAATCCGCTCTCTTCCTTAACTCCGTGGCGTAAAATTTAACGTTTTTCTATTTTAAATGTCCCGGTCTTCTTATAGAAATTAAATTTTAAAGAGTCCAAAATGTCGGGCGTCTTTTCTCTATGGTTTCTCTATGATTTTGTAATCCAAGATGGCCTACTTCCTCTTCCGCTGAAGCCGCGACCCTTCCCCTTTCAAAAATGGCGATTCCCTACTTCCTGCCCTCCAGCAAGGGCCGCTTCTCTCCAGCCACTCTATTGTTATTACGCACTTCCTGTCTCCCGTCTTCCCACAGCAGATATCGCGATGGTGTCTTTTTCTCACAGCTCCAAAGCCACAGGTATTCAAAACAATAGTCCCATTTCTTTAATAACTTCTTTAAACTTAGTCTCTTTTTAAATTCGATTTCTGCCAAGTCTTCCCCTCCTTTTCACTAGTCTGTTGCAGTTTAAAAATCTACTTTTTTTCCTCTCTGTTTTTATCAATCTGTCCCGTCTCAGAAGATAATGATCTTTACCTTCTCTTCACTTTTCTCGGGTTGTAATCGCTGTTTCAATTTTAAGTTCTCCTCTCAGCTTCTTCCCCCAATCGATGCTTGGGTATGTAGGTCTTATGCCAGCCGAATTGGCCCCAAAACTGCCGCAGAGATTATAGCCGACCCGTCGCAAGGTGGGACCTCAAGGATCGGGGGGAGACTCGTTGTGTAGAGCCCCCCCTCGTCCGAGATCTAGCTCACCCTAGGGTCTTGAGCATTCTTTGCCTGCTCCCCGCCTGAGAGCAGTCGGCCACGGGCTATTTTCACCCCGCCGGCCGGTTAAAACGGCAGTCCGGTCAGCTCCGCAAGTGGAGCTGCGTTAGACCTCCATGGATCCCAAACAGGAAGTCCAAATGTAACATTTCCAGTGACGGTGCCGTATTGTACAAAAGGGCTCCAGGCTCATTATTTTATGTCCCCTTTGATGAGGTGAAGGGCTTACGTATTGCTTTTCACTTTTAAACCAGCCAAATTACTGCTCATAAATGTATGGGGCACTAATCTGTGTAGAAGCACCGTTATTATTATTATTTTGAGAGCTGCTGTAGCACAGTGGTTAAGTGGCTGGGATGCAAGTCAGCACTCGGCTGGTTCAAATCCTGCTACTGCCATAAGTTCAGCAGATTGCCAAGGGTAAGCCACTCCCCTCAGCCCCAGCTAGGCACGCCAGCCTCCAGGTGATAGCTGGAAATCTCCCGGAATTACAACTGATCTCCAGGCAACAGAGATCAGTTCCCCTGGAGAAAATGGCTGCTTTGGAGGGTGAACTCTATGGAACTATACCCCACTGAGACCCCTCCCTTCCCAAACCCCACCCTCTTCAGGGTCCACCTCCAAAATCTCCAGGAATTTCCCAACCTGGACCTGGCAATCCTAGCCCCAGCTCCCTGGATGTATTGTGGGGATAATAATAACCAGGGCTTTTTTTCTGGGAAAAGAGTTGGTGGAACTCAGAGCCAAGCTACAAATGACGCCTGACACAGGTTGGATACTTGTCAGCTTCTCTCAAGTTTTGATGGGAAATGTAGGCATCCTGGTCTTGCAGCTTGGCTATTTAATTGAAGTTTACAGAGCGGCAGTCTATGGGAGGGAGAACATGCGGTCGGGAGGGGAGTGCAGGCGTCGGGCTCTCGCCAGGCGCCCCCCTTCCCCTCTGCTGGGTGTGTGTGTTGGTGGGGGTTCTGTAAACTTCAATTAAATGTAGACCCAAGCTGTAAGACCAGGATGCCTACATTTCACATCAAAACTTGAGGGAAGCTGACATGTGTCCAACCTGTGTCAGGCGTCACTTGTCAGTGGGTTGCCCTCGGAGAAAATGGTCACATGGCCAGTGGCCCCGCCCCCTGATCTCCAGACAGAGAGGAGTTTAGAGTGCCCTCTGTGCCGCTTGGCAGCGCGGAGGGCAATCTCAACTCCCCTCTGTCTGGAGACCAGGGGGCAGGGCCACTAGTCATGTGACCATTTTCAAGAGGTTCCGGAACTCTGTTCCCCCGCGTTCCCCCTGAAAAAAAGCCCTGAAAATAACACTGACTTTGTTTACTGCTCTGACTGGGGCACTAATCTGTCTAGAAGAGTGGTATATAAGCACACTGTTGTTATTATACTGTGTATGTTCATGATGATAGATAGGGTTCAGAGGTGCCCACTGGTGGCAGGCAGACTCCCGAGGATTTGCCCCCTTGTTCACCACTTGCCCAGCGATTAGCCACCAGCAGGCACCCAGGGAACACGTGCCGTGAGCATGCTCCCTGGGGGCTCAGCAACGTTACTTCCGGAAGTGACATCGTCGCACTGGCTGCGGGCCAAATCAGTCCTGCGTGGAGTGCAGGAGCGCTTGCATGGCCGGCCCAGTGATGTCACCGTATCAGCCCCGAAAAATACCCTCGTGCCCAACACAAGGTAAGTGCTAGGTACCCTAGCCTCCCTGCAGGGGGGGAGAGGGACCTGGCAACCCTAACGATGGAACAATTACAAGATAAAATTTTTAATGAGAAGTGGCTTTGATAGTCGGATCCTCAGCAGGCAGGCAGGGGATAAGTAGGTGACAGAAAAGATTATTGGAAAACTAACAAGATCGCTGACCTATAGGAGTGGGATTCTAGCAGAATGTTGTGGGCTTTATCCGGCATTGCCTTTTTCCTTGCAATTTTATCAGTTATCCAAAAGACGATGAAGAGGGCTCAGGGAAAATCAGGCAAGACATGGGCATCAATGTGAAAAAACGTGCAAGATCTCTGATGCTGGGAAATTAGAGCAAAGACCCTCCACATGATTTTAAGATCAGTCATCACTCATGATGAACCTACGGAAAGGCAAATCCATTGCTGGAAGGGCCAGGGCTTTTTTTCAGCTGGAACGCGGTGGAACGGAGTTCCGGAACCTCTTGAAAATGGTCACATGGCTGGTGGCCCCGCCCCTGATCTCCAGACAGAGGGGAGTTTAGATTGCCCTCCGCGCTGCCACAATCTAAACTCCCCTCTGTCTGGAGATCAGGGGGTGGGGCCACCAGCCATGTGACCATTTTCGCCGAGGGTGATTTAAACTTTTAAAAACTCCCCCCTTGTCCCAGCTGACCCCAAGTAACGTCATTGGTCCTGGGAGCGTGTGCACACTTTGCGCATGCACATGTGGTACCGGGGGCACCACCTCCCGCCAAGAGTTGCCCCCTGTGCTGGCAACCCACTGAGTTCCACCACCTCTTTTCCCAGAAAAAAAGCCCTGGGAAGAGCCATCACTTTTGTACATCATGAAGACTGTCTGGCTCCTCATTTGTTTAAAATGGTGCACCTATTCATATACTAAACTGTCCTTCTGTTAAAAAACGTTGCAAAACTCCCCTAATCATCAAGGGAAGGAATAATGTGTTGGTAAAAACATTAGCGCTAGCCAATAGGTGCCTTCAGCAGCTAGATTCCCTCCCCCCCAAGTTAAAAATTGGCAGAATTTTCCAGAGCTCACCACAAGACGTAGGGGAAAATATATATGTATACGTCTCTAATGTTCAGAGATTGCTGTCCTGAAAACATTGCATATGTGTCTGTTCTCGAGAAACGTCTTGCAACAGAAACAATATTTGGGCCTTGCCATGGGCCTCTTGCACAAAGTTCTGAGAATTCCATTGCCCTTACGTGGCACTTTTGCAGGGTGGGCACAACTCCCCATCTGGCAGTCCTTCCACAGGCCCCGGAACACAAAGATCCCCCGGACAAATCGCCTGACCCAGAATTCCGTCGAGATAGCGACCATTGCAAGAACTGTAGCCACACAAGAGAGGACGACCCCGGCCAGGCGGCATTTCTCAAGGTCGCTCAGGCTGTTGAACCACAAGATTAGTGGACATTTGGAGACAGCAGAAAAGCAGTGCACGAGAGGGAGACCGATCATCTTGCCAATGGGTTTGGAAGGGTGGGAATGAAACCCACCCATAGTCAAGCCTTGGGATTCGTTCCTTTGCATAGGACTCTATGACCTTTCAGGCTAAACCCATAGACTCTGTTGATGAATAAAGGGAGACCGGTACTTCCATAGTAACTTAAGCATTCCAGAACCCCTACAGATTCCTTCCACTCTCACAGAAAGAGAACAATGCCGCCACTTTGCTCAGCATCTCCTTGTCCCAAGATCACACCTCCCTTGCTGCATTTCAGTTCATCTGAGGGCCAAGCTACAAATGATGAATGGCACTTGAACGGCAAGTGAACAGACTCACGTGTATCCCTCCCTGTTCACTTGCGCTCCACTTGATCAAGTGGAGTGCAAGCAAACAGGGAGGAATACACGTGAGTCTGTTCACTTGCCGTTCAAGTGCCATTTGTCACTTGTATTAGGGTTGCCAGCTCCAAGAAGCTGAATTAGGGTTGCCCGCTCCAAGTTGGGAAATTCCTGGAGATCTGGGGGGTGAAACCTGGAGAAACCTGGAGAAAGTGAGGTTTGGGGAGGCAAAAGACCTTGGCATGGCATAATACCCCCCCCCCGAAGTAGCCATTTTCTCCAGGTGAACTGATCTCTGTGGCCTGGAGACCAGTTGTAAATCCAGGAGATCTCCAGCCACTACCTGGAGGCTGGCAACCCTACCCTGAATCTACCAGGTGCAGTAATGGGTGAACCCGTTTTTGATGGGTTTAGAAAGAAAGTGAAGAAGATTCTCGCTGGCTCTTCTCCCTGATCCCTAATAAAGGAACCTCCAGAATCACAGAGAGAGCAAAGGAGACAAGATCCATGGACTCTGCGTGATTTGTTCCCGAGTAACTGTGCTGTGGGCAGTAAACATTAGTTGTCAACTAACAAAATTTGCAAATATCATTCAAAATAAAGTGAACTTCTCCCCATTTTAAAAATTCGAACTAGTTTTTTGCATCCTCAGTATAAAGAACGTGCTGATTGGTGGTAAGTGACGGGTGTGCCATTTTAGCTCCCCAGATGAAGACAAGCATCCCTGACCACTCATGGTTTGCATAGACAGCATAATTATTGCACCAGGCAGTATTTATTGTGTATAATTTATTGTGTGTAAGGAGAACTGTGTTTATTGCATTAATTTCCTTGGTTGGGGGGTCCTCAAGAAGGAAACGACGTTCCAGGTGCTATGGTCACCTTGGGCACGCTGGGAATTGGTTTGCTTTCCAATGATGTTTGGATCTCAGTAGCATGGGAGGGAATACAGGTGAGAGCCCACACTGGTTCTCAGCAGGCCTTCTTGGAAGGACGGGCAGGATAAAAATGAGCTAGCATCAAAGGTGCTTCCAGAGCCGGGAAGAGATAGGGAATGACTTTTGCTTTTGTCTGTTGTCTGTGTTGCCAAGTTTCTCGTCTTTTGATTGTGAGTGCTCACACAGTCTCGTAGCCAGAAGCAGGTGAGCGCCTGTACAGGACAAGGCTGAATATCCCTGCAACAAGAGAGAAAGAAAAGCAAGGCGGATGCGTGAAGACAGAGCCTGCGTGGTTACTTTCTTAGGCATACTTTCTGTTTTGAAAAATTCTGGCCTCCCCCTAGGACTGAGTGCTCCTGAGCATATGCGGAGTTTCTTCTCACTGTCTAGAGGGACAGCCGGCCAAATGACAAAGGGCATGAGCAGTGTGCCTTTGGGAATGTTTGTCCTGCCTGGAGGTGACATTGAGGGATGTGTTTGTGCTTCACAGGGGTCATTTAGGAGAAAAAGAGCTGGAGGAACTCATTAGCATAACTCGTTAGCATAACACATTAGCATATGCCACGCCCCTTGCCATCACCGGAAGTGTGTCATTAGCATAACTGATTTGCATATGCCACAGCCCCTGACATCACCTATCCTGGCTGTTTTGGACCCAATCCTGGCCATTCAGGGCCGAAATGGGGCCCAAAATGGCAAAAGGGGGCTGAAAATGGCTGAAAAGGGGCCCAAAATGGTCAGGATCGGGCTGTTGCTGAGTGGAAGAGCGATCCACCACCCGTCAGAGGCCCAATCCGGGCCTTTTCGGCCCCAATCCAGGCTGAAACGGGCCCAAAATGGCCAAGAGTCAGGTGGGCAGGGCCACCTGACATGTGACCTCTTTGGGGAGCAAAATATCCACCTCAAATGATTGATAAAGTGCATTGAAAGTGCATTATCCAATGTGTGCAGAATCAGCCGATGACTGCTGTTAAGATAATTACCCCACTTGGGTTACATTTCCTGCACATTTTGAGGCTTCTTGCAACCAAACCCTTTGACCTCTGAACTCACCAGTCAATAGAAGAGAGGGAAATGTTGTCCATGCTAAGTAGAAGGACCATTCATAAGTGCGCTGGATACTAGCATTGTTGTTTTCCCAGGATTCAGCTGTGTACACAGTAACGGCAATGAGAGTGCAGGATCCTGCGAAGAAGCAGATAAAAGGTTAATCCAACCCCAAAGGTTACACAGGCATACAACTTTGTCTTTTGGCCGCTGCAATATCCCTGTTTCCATGGTCCAGCAAACACAAATGCAATCTGCCTGTATACCCGGCCACGTATTTGTAAGAAAGAGCCAATATGCATTCACTTTATTAATGAAACCAGGGACTGGTACCTGGATAGCAGATTATCAACCACACATTGCTGTACATGCATTAAATGTAACACAATAATTACTCGAGGCACGTTAAAAAAAGGGAGTGGGCTTGCTGTCCTTGGAGGTATTAAAGGAGGCTAGAGGGTCACCTGACAGTACTGATGCTACTATGACTCCGTATGAATATATGAGTAACAAATCCTGTTGTGGAGAAAAAAATAGAACGGGCTCTAGAAAGGGCAGGGCAGGCGGGCCAGGCTTTGCCACCTCTATTAGCCTGATCTGATGGGGATGGAGGGCAAGGCCAGGCCTGGCATCGCCCTCTCCCCAGTGCCCCAATGTGAGGGGGCAGGCGCATCATAGGAAATGAGACAGCCACATTTAGCTTGGGCGGAACCGGGTAGCTGGAGGCTAGGGTTGCCAGCCTCCAGGGGGTGGCTGGAGATCTCCTGGAATTTCACCTGGGCCGATTCCAGATGACTAACCTTAAATCGCTTCATGCCGCCCTCTTCCGGATCGCGACGGGGAAAATGCGAAATATCGCGTTTCCTCGCGCGAGTTTTGCGCGACGACGCGCAAAACTCGCGCGAGGGAACGCGATATTTCGCATTTTCCCCGTCGCGATCCGGAAGAGGGCGGCATGAAGCGACTTAAGGTTAGTCATCTGGAATCGGCCCTGGTTTCCAGGCCACAGAGATCAGTTCCCATGGAGAAAAGGGCTGCTTTGGAGGGTAGACTATGACATTATACCATGCTAAGGTCCCTTCCCTCCACAAACCCTGCACTCTCCAGGCTTCACCCCCAAAATCTTCAGGTATTTTCCAACCTGGAGCTGGCAACCCTACTGGAGGCACGGGGAGTGAGGCAGGGGGGGGGAGGGAGAGGAGCAGACAGCCTGATGCACTCCTGCCTACGCCTGCCAGACCCATTTGGGCAGCTGGAGGCGCGAGGAGCGTGGCAGGGGAGGGGAGCAGGCAGCCTGATGGACTCCTGCCTGCGCCTGCCAGCACTGTTTGGCAGGGGAGGGGAGCTGTCAGGCTGACGTGCTCCTGTGCCTGCCAGCTGCAAGGACACACCTCTTATCCCCACTAGGGGCGCATGAGCGTGCCTGCGCAGTGGAATCGAGGTGAGTCATCTCGAACACGCTTACTCTTTTATGTAGTAAGATGCAGATCGGGAAAAGGAGGGCGTGAAGGGAGTGCTTGGCTCTCATGGTCTTTTTTTATATGCCCAGGGCAATGCCGATAGCCACTCTGAGGTCAGGAAGGAATTTTCCTCCAGCTATATTGCCTGGGGATTCTGGAAGCTTTTTGCCTTCCTCTGGGCATACAGCGGGGGTCACTAGGGGAGGGGAGGGGAGGGGGGAGATAGTCATGCATTTCCTGCGCTGTGCAGAAGGCTGGGCTAGATGACCCTTGGATTTCCTTCCAGCTCTGTGTTTCTAACACAGGATGTATATGCATCCACTCTAATTTGTGAACAGGGCTGATATCAAGTGGAGGGCTCGCTTCACCTCTCAGCCTTCTACTGGAATGATCTCTGCTCTAGTATTGTTGGCTCCAGCGCCTTGACTCCAGAGCCTTAGCCCTGAACTGGAAGGTGCTCCGGGGTGGCATATTTGACCCCCCCCCAGTACCACATTCTATCCCACCTGTAGCCAGTATCTTTGCTAACCTACCAGCCACAAATGCAGTAATTGAAGCGATTAAGGGTCCATGCATGCTGTGGGGGGTGCACTGTGTGAACGAGGCGACAAGACAAACCGTGGATGCCAACGCTGCCAGGGAAGCCAAGATCAGCAGCACACGTGTGGCCACAATGTAACCTGCAAGCAAAACGAGGGGAACAGAGGGTTAACACGTTTCCCCTCATGTTCCTTATTCACATGACACACCGGAACCAAAACGACTGCAAAAGTAGACTTGGGTGTCCTTAATTCAAAACCCTGCTGATTCAAACCAGACCTTGCCGATTGATCAAGGAAAGCTTTCATTAACTAACCTATCAGTTAAGCTAAGCAGCTTTTATTTTATAGGTAGTCAGGGGTCATTTCGTAGAAAAAGAGCTGGAGGAACTCATTAGCATAATTTATTAGCATAACTCTTTAGCATATGACACGCCCCTTGACATCACCAGAAGTATGTCATTAGCATAACTGATTTGCATATGCCACACCCCCGACATCACCTATCCTGTCTGTTTTGGACCCAATCCTGGCCATTCAGGGCTGAAATTGGGCCCCAAATGGCAAAAAGGGGCTGAAAATGGCTGAAAAGGGGCCCAAAATGGTCAGGATCACGCCACTGCTGAGTGGGACAGTGATCCCCAGAGGCCTGATCCGGGCTGTTTTGGCCCCAATCCAGGCTGAAACTGACCCAAAATGGTCGAGAGTCAGGTGGGCGGGGCCACCTGGCATGTGACCTCTTTGGGGACCTGCCGGAACTGCATTCCTGCACGTTCCTCCTCGTAATGAGCCCTGTAGGTAGTGGTCTGGGCATGAGAATAGTACCATGCCAGCTGTGGGTGGCTCTTTGGCTGGGGTGGTCTTTGAATGGGGAAGTACCAGTCCTAGAATGCTACCCACCAGGGGATAGATGCACCTGTTGATACGGACCTTATTCCAGGCCAGCCCTGTCATGAGGTAGAGTGAGACAGCTGCCTAAGGCGCACATGTTTAAAATTATGTTTTATCATGGATTGGAGTGTGATTTGGACCTTTAGATCCAAAATGGCTTTGGTTGTATGAATACAGCTTCTTTCACTTGATCCAGGTTTGTAAAAGACCACTACCTGGTCTCCGATGGTGAATGAGAATCTCCTCCAGGTGACTAGACTACATTTTTCCACGAACATAAGGCAGTTCTGTCAGTGGATCAGAACATTGCTGTCTCTGCCTCATGCTACAGTTCACCGATCTCCCCCCAAATGCTTCTCTTGGGGGACAAGGGACTCTTGCGAATGGCATGAGGGGCAAATGAGGGGGGTCTGCAGCAGGAAGGGGCAAATCAGCAGAAATTAATTCTCCCCTCCCATTAGTGAAAAACGTAGCTTGGTTCCTACCCAGATTTTGTAAAGAGAAAATGTATGGGGAAAACCTAGCAATAAGAAAAAAATATATTAGAACTTAAAAAAATAGTGGGTGGGCGAGTGAGTGGGTAAACATTTCCCCCGACTAGTAACTTTGAGGCCGTGGTCTAGATAGCGCAGGCTAGCTCAGTTTCGTCAGATCTTGAAAACTACCCTAATTAATACTTGGATAGGAGACCACCAGGGAAGCCCAGTGTGGCTTTACAGATGAAGGCAATGGCCAACCACCTCTAAACATCTCTTGCCTTGAAAACCCTATGAGGTTGCCATTTGTTGGCTGGAACTTGATGCCAAAAATAAATAAAAGCAACTGGGGGAGCTTCTTTGCAAGGTTCGGCGCCATCTCCTCTACTGGGAACCCTTGGCTGTGTTTGAGGCCACGCTGCTATGCTCCTTACCATCGGGCACAGCGGGTGCAAAGCAACGTCCTGCTACGCATGTCTTCCAGAGTCCATTGTAGGATATGTCCTTTGCTCCGTAGGCCACCAGCCAGTAGTCAGTAACCAGTGCTATCAACAGACAGATGATGCTAAGGCAGGCAACCAGCAAGGTGAAGATTCTACAAACCAGCATCTTTTGATGGTACAAATGATTCCGTTGGTGCTTCTTGCCTGGGACCCAAGAGAACGGAGTCTATTGGGGGAGAGAAAGGAATGGGAGAAAGGAATTGAATGCACCAATTGGGGCGAGGGGGAGAAGGGCTGGTGATGCCATTTAGGAGACTTCATACAGGCTGCCAACAGACCTTTATTTATTTAGAAAGCCATAAAAGCAACATTGAATTAACATTAAAACAAGCCATTTTTTGGTTTTGAAAACCAGCGGCACAGCTAAGTATGTAATTAAGTGCATCGGCTCATTGTGGTGGGAGAGAAGGGGGTGGGCCCCGTGGCCGCAGCCTCTCGCAGAATAACTGTACGTGCCGTTCCTCAAGCCACTTCCTGAGGCATTCTCACACCTTTGATGGCTCTGTGACAGCAACAGAAACCCTCAGCCTGAAGACGCCATTAGCAACCCGTCCCCCCACGTATCAGCTCCTCCCACCTCAGAACAGGTCCCGTTTCAAAAGACAGGGGAGGATGCTGAGCCTCACCCATGGAGGGGGGCCTAGGGCTGCCAACTTTGGGTTGGGAAATGTCTGGAGTGGAGATTTGACAGGGGAGCTTGCAGAGGGTGGAGGTTTGGAGAGGGAAGGGAGCTCAACAAGTATGTGATGCCATCGAGTTTGCCCTTCGAAGCTGCCGTTTTGGGGAAGGGATCTCTGATGTCTGTGGATCAGTTGTAATTCTCCAGGGAGAACTCCAGGCCCCATCTGGAGATTGGCAAATCTAATAGGGCCATATCCACACTGACAGACCATGCTAAGGGCCAAGCTAGAAGTGACGAATTACACTTGAATGGCAAGTGAACAGACACGTATTCCTCCCTGTTCACTTGCGCTCCACTCGATCATGAGTGCAAGTGGAGTGGAAGTGAACAGGGAGGAATACATGTGAGTCTGTTCAGCTGCCGTTCAAGTGTAAATTGACACTTCTAGCTTGGCCCTAAGAGCCAAGCTACAAGTGACGAATGACACTTGCCTGGCAAGTGAGCAGACTCCCATGTATTCCTCCCTGTTCACTTGTCATTCACTTGCTCTCCACTTGATCAAGTGGAGCACAAGTGAATGGCAAGTGAACAGGGAGGAATACACGGGAATCTGTTCACTTGCCAGGCAAGTGTCATTCGTCACTTCTAGCTTGGCTCTCCACTTGTCACTGTTCTTCAAGAAGATTAGTATGAGGTAGTCTTGGAGCCCAGGGCAAAAGTCCGAACAGGTGCCCCCAAATCTCTACTGTACTGTTTTCCCTTCTTATGGGGGTGAAAGGACACATGGCAGTCTCCCACTGCCTGAGCTCCAGAAGGGGCCATCTTGCTGCTGTGCCGTCTGAACCCCTGAGGGAGCAAGCAGGCAGCATGGCCCGTTTTTCGTCTCCCTCTTCCCACTCATCATGGGAAATGTGGACAGCAATGGGCAGCCTGCCCCAGATGCCCTGTGGCTAATACCGTCCCTCTTTGAATCCTCCCCCTTCCACGGAAGCTTGCTGAGTGACCTTGGGCCCATCATTTTCTCTCAACCTAATCTGCCCTCAAGGGTTTTTGTTGTCAGGATAAAATGGAAGGAGGGAGAACAATATTGTATAGCACCATGGGTCCCCACTGGGGAGAAAAGCGGGGTATAAATAAATAAACAAGGATGCAGCCATGAATCCTTCCACCTGCTTCTTCTCCCAGCTCAGGCACGCACACTTCCTCTGCAGGGCAAAATGGCCTGCTTCAGCAGATGTGGGGAGGGCCACGGTCAGGGCTGGTTCCAGGTTTTGGGCGGTCCTGGACAGAGAGTGCTCAGGGGGCCCGTTGTGCCCACTACTAGTCTCCCGTTCTTGCCCAATCCCATGCCCCCACCTGCCTGTGTGTTTTTCCTTTGCCCATCCACAAGTTCCCCCCAACTGCAGTCACAGCTGCCCACACTTCCTGCATGCCCTTTCTGCATGGTGCTGGGTGGTGGGTGCAGCTAGGAGTACCACTGCCATGGCCACCTGGAATGCCAGTGCTTTGTGCATCACCCACATGCCCTTCTCCAGCAGCGCAGGGCAGCAGAGAGCAAAGGTGGCAAAGTGCTCTCAAGCAGGCAGTGGAAGGGTACGAGTACAGGCATCGGAGGAGATGCAGGAGCAGGGCCCTGGCAGCTGCCCCGCCTTGCCATGTGCTGATGCCAGCCCTGGTGGGGTTGGGAGGGCAGCCAGTTTCAAAAGAGCACAAGTCTGCTGTGCTGTATCCTTCATAGCTGCGTGAGAAAGTTCTGACATCTTTGATAAATTCCCTGGTGCAAATTCTCCCTGCTCCACGAACTGCCTCAATCAATATTCTCCCTGTCCTCACGCGACAGCTTTGTTTTTGATTAACCTATTGGGGATACAGGAAGAACGAGATGGAAGAAGTTGTGGCTGCATTTCCCCCCCATTCCTGCCTGGGTATTAAAGAAGAGTTGAAATCTTTGTCTATAATTGAAAAGGGGAGGAATTGCAAAATGTGGAGGGGTATTATGGCATTGGAATTCCACCCCATCTCCCAACCGTAATCCGTCCCACAGAGGTTTACAGAGGACCTGGGTTTTCCCCTCCTTACCTGGACCTCCTTGCAGAAAGAATCTTTACCTAGATACTTTGGGCTCAGGGAAGGAAGCCCTTCAAAGGCGCAAGATCATGTCCAGAGGAATCAGGTCTTCCCGTCTGATCTGTCGCATCTCTTCTGTGCATTAATTGCAACTTTTCCTCCCACCTCTCTTTTCATGCATTCCTTCCGGCCGTTTCGCCTCCCTCACCCCCACCCTGAGCTCTGTTGCAAGTTTTTAGAGGCTGAGGCCAGTGTGTTAACACGTCTGTGTCTGTGGCTTCTGTGGATACACGTCACCGCCTGCTGAAACAGTCACGGCTGCATCCTGCTCCCACCACTGAGGTTGCCACCTTTTTGCAGCATCCTGGCTCCTGCACCCCCCTCCCCCGTTGGGTTGGTGTGGAAAGAGATGGGACCATCTTTCCCCTGCTCTTATTTCTCTCCATATCAGGATGCAGTGTATGAGCAATGGACCACAGCAATGTGTACGCACCTGTGTTTTAATTGATCATCTTACAGCACATTTAGCTACAGGAAATGCTGTCCCCCCCCCCAAATCTGGCAGAGTGTTGTGCTTTGAGTTCCACGAGGGATAGAAATCACAGGTGACAATTGAAGGTGTAGATGAGCAAGCTAGTATCCTCCACAAGCATCCATCTTAGCTTTTTCTAACACAGCATTTCCCCCATCTTATCCCTTAAGATGCAAGCCCACTTACACGTTGGGGGAAGGCTTGGACAATCGCATTCCTGCCTGTATGTGGATGTTGTGTGTTTTTGCAGAACACAGCAAAAGTGGGGTGGGTGGGAGGTGAAAGGACCCAGAGACATTCCTTCCATGTCCTAAGGATCCGCCAGCCCTAGTGATTTGTGCCATCGCTGGGTGAGTTGGAATCCTTCGCAGGTTGTGTCCTTCTTAGCTTTTTCTAACAGAGAATTCTCTCACCCCCTTTTAAAACAAAATTGCAGTTCTGTTAATAAATTTGGGAGAAAGCAGCAGCAGTTTAAAATAGGATATATGGGCCTTTTCTGCTGTTATGATTGGGACATCCAATCACACACACAGGGCCGGATCTAGGGTTGCCAGCACCCAGGGCAACCCAAGAACGGCTCCTTGCGCTTGTGTGCAGCGCACATGCGCTCCCGGCACTGTGTGATGTCACTACTGTGACATCACACAGGAAGGTGCTTGCCGTCCATGCGGCACACTGGCTGCCCCGGCGAGCCGTGGAGTTGGTGGAGGCAGCATGGGTGGCTGAGAAACTGTCCGCACCATTCGCCTGCCCCGCAGGACAGGGGGCGCATAGCAAGCCGGTCGCCCCCTGTCCTGCGGGGCAGGTGAATGGCGCAGGTGGCCTCCCAGCCACCCATGCTGCCTTTTGCCTGCCCCTCAGGACAGGGTGCGTGCAGCAAGCTGGCCGTCCCCACTTCTGCGGGGCAGGTGAATGGCGCAGGTAGCCTCCCAGCCCCCTGCGCTGCTGCCTGCACACTCCAAGCGGCTGGCAGCTGCACCCAGCGCCCCCTCTTTGGCAGCACTGGGGGCAGACTACCCCCCCTGCCCCCCGTCGATCCAGCCCTGCACACATACCAGGAGTGCATGCTGCTTGCAATTTCTAGCTGTATCTGAAGAAGTGAACTGTGATTCACGAAAGCTCATATCCTACCACAAATTTTGTTAGTCTTATAGATGCTACTGGACTCTTGCTCTTTTCTACGGCAATTCTCCTGATATGCATGGTCATCATGTCACCTGAAATGCGCATACACCGTGTGCATTTCAAATGACATGGTGACTGCTTGTATGGGGAGGATCATTGGTAACGTGCACGCCAGTTACGTGTGGCTGGACACTCCCAAACAAACTGCCTGAAAAGGACTATGATGTAGCACAGATTTTTAAAAATTATTTCGAGTCACTGAACACCATGGCTCCAAACCTGTTTGAGGCAGCTTACAACTCGAAAAATGGAAACAAACCGAATGGGGCAGTAAAACCAAGTCGATATCAACATGTTGTACTGTTAACAACACATCAATAAAACGAGCCAAGTCAATTGCACAAATTTTGATGCGGTGTTTTGCCTTAGCCTACCTAATAGGGTTGTTGTTCTCATAAAATGGACATGGGGAAAATGTTGCAAGCTGCTCTGGGTCCCCTCTGCAGAGAAGAGGGGGGCGGTATGAATGAAGTAATAAATAAATAACATTCACAGTTGCCATTCTGGCAAACTGGTTCATTTCTGACGTTGATATTCACCAGTTAACAAAAAAAAAATGGAGGAGGATATAAGCGGGAAGGATGAGAAACGATGGGAAATATGTTTATTGCACATGCTTATTGCAAGTATGGGATTTTTCAAACACCTAAACATCACCTTTGGGAAGGCTTTTAGTAAATATAGGAGAGGTACTGGGATGGGAAAACTCGAGTGAATGGATGGTACAGGTAAAAACAGCAGAGTGCAGCAGGAAACGGTTTTGTCCTACCTTTAGTAGAAAGTTGATAAGCAAGAAAGTTGAACCTCCAAGAGGAAGCCAATCTCTGGTGACCTCTATGGTCTGCCTTGGAAGTCATTTTTGCAGCATGCAAGAGGCAATGTTAGTGTTCCAAGAAACCACTGCAACGTATGCAGCAAGTCATGGCTTAAAATGAAGTATATTACTTTGTGTGGATAATAAATGGCAAACTTTGTGCAAGATGAAGCATAACAAACCAGAAGACTCTGGTTGTCAGCAAAAGAGCTACCCAGAAGGTCCCCAGTCAGTCGCTTCTGGGCATTTATACAAGGGGCCATTGTTTTGTTTTAATGGTTTTTGAAAATGAATTTTTCCATTTGGGGGAAATTGTTCCATGTCTCGACTGTATGGTTTGAATATACATCGAATTTGCACCTTTGTAACAGACCGGCAGGAGAACAATTTTCTGAAATAAATAGAAGGAAACCTTGAAGAGTGTAGTAATCTGTCTTCTCCTATAGAGCCAAGCTACAAGTGACAAATGGCACTTGAACGGCAAGTGAACAGACTGAGGGCCAAGCTACAGGTGACAAATGACACTTGAACAGCAAGTGTATTTCTCCCTGTTCACTTGCCCTCCACTCAATCCACTTGCCGTTCAAGTGTCATTCGTCATGTGTAGCTTGGCCCTCACGTGTATTCCTCCCTGTTCACTTGTGCTCCACTTGATCATTACATGATCAAGTGGAGCACAAGTGAACAGGGAGAAATACATGTGAATCTGTTCACTTGCCATTCAAGTGTCATTCGTCACTTGTAGCTTGGCCCATAGACTGAGAGCCAAGCTACAAGTGATGAATTACACTTGAACGGCAAGTGAACAGACTCAGACTTGTGGAGCGCAAGTGAATGGCAAGTGAACAGGTAGGAATACACGTGAATCTGTTCACTTGCCGTTCAAGTGTAATTCATCACTTGTAGCTTGGCTCTGAGTTAGAGAATGACCAGCTAATTCACAGTGGAGGGGGGGGGGTTCACTCAGGGCCAAGCTAGAAGTGACGAATTACACTTGAATGGCAAGTGAACAGACTCACATGTATTCCTAGTGATCGAGTGGAGCGCAAGTGAACAGAGAGAAATACATGTGAGGGCCAAGCTACAAGTGACGAATGACACTTGAACAGCAAGTGGATTGAGTGGAGGGCAATGTGAGTCTGTTCACTTGCCATTCAAGTGTAATTTGTCACTTCTAGCTTGGCCCATAATTACCTTTTTTGAACAGTTCATTGCTAAGCAGTGGCTGCATTCCTCTTTTCTCTGAGTAGAGTGGTAATGAAGAAACCAGACCCGGTCTCTGCCCCAGAGTTATTTAAAGAGAGAAAGGACAGGAAAATAAAAAACCTGGGGATGGGAGAGAATGTGTGTGTGTGCTTGTGAACAATCCTAGTCCAGTTTTATCCTGCAATTCAACAGAAGCTGGTCCTGGTCTAAACCCCACCCCAATTTTAAAGAAAAATTAGGAGGTTATGAAAGAGGTATTTTATCTTGGAGCATACAATTACCTTTGGCCATTCTCATATAGGACTCCCACTTACCTGCCTGGGTCAGGGAGCCTCCGCCTCCAATTTCCTACCCTTGAGGAACTGAAAGTAGGAGGAAAAAAACAGCCTCCACCTAGTGACATTCTAGGAATTTCTCCTAGTCTCTGTGGTAAAGACTATAGAGACTAGGGGAGGCAGCATAGAGTGTCACCCAGAAATAACATCACTTCCTCCCCCAGTTTCACCCTCCCCAGGCATCGTCCCTCCCCAAATCTCCTGCCAGAGGCAGCACTGGGATCCCTACTCTCATCATGGATAAATGAGGCTCTTCCAATTTTTTAAGCACAATTTTTTTAAAAAAACATCTTTTTGGCTACCAAACGAGCATGAGATGAACATACATGCGACAGGCCACACCCGCTCCTATAACACCACATTCCAATCTCGGAAAAACAAAGTGATTCATTGTATTCAGATAGACAAGCCGTGCTCGACGGGAAGACAAAAACACCCCAGGTTGCTTTGTCTTGGTTGCAGCAGAAATGGGTGCTCTGATTCAATCCCATGGTCCACGCGGAGCGTCCAGCGGGGAAACTTAGATGATGGTTGAATTAACACAGATGGAAGGAACTGGGAAGGCATCGATTGCCGGGTCGGTAGAAGTTTCGTGTCCAGGAAGGGCCGGGGACCCCACGGCCACATTGTCCCCAGCAGCACGTTCTCGCACTCTCCCTTCCAAGAAGATCTGGTTGCTCTGCCATCCGACGCTAGTGACTGGGTACAGGCTATGGGTTACCAAGCTAAAGAAACCTGAGCAGTTAGGAAAGGAAAAACAGAGGGACGATGGAATAATTAATTTAGCTCTCTGTTCCAAGCCAGTGTGAAACAGGGTTGGGTGAAGTGGGGAGACCTAAGTCCAAAACTCCTATCGGTCATGCTGACTTACTTAGTTTGGTTTAGTTTAGTAACATAGCAGAGTAACATAGCAGAGATATTTAGGCAGAAGCATTTAAACCCTTAAAAACGTGCTAAGTAATTAATTAACCTTCAGACAAAATCATAGACAGATAAAGCTTACAGTATATTGTAGCAGATCTCTTCCATAGCAATATCTTCTGGTAATAAGAAGGGAAAGATCCTAATCTAAAGAGTTCCATTCCCTATTCTAATACCACGGCCTGAAAGTGTAGGCAGCTAGGCTGTAGATGTGGGTTTGTGGACCAAAAAAGCTCCATAGAGGAGCATGGAGGAATTAAACCCTTCCTCTTTGGAAGACCATGTGGAGAGCGAGATTTCCCAAGAGGCACAGAGGCAAGAGAGGAGGAGTCAGTAGGCGTTCCCACCTTAGACAAAAGAGTGGCAGATTGCTAGACTTATACATTATATTCAAAGAGACATGCAGTGCCCCCCAGTGTCCAAAGGCAGGCTGAGTCGCCTATTCCAACACTGGGGAATATGCCCACCACACAGGGCTGTATTGGGAAGAAAACAGCATAGCCACATACATGCAACTTGCACAGAACAGACCGGCTTTGAGAGGAAGCTTCAAATGAAGATTGTGTGTTTCATACCCCCTTGCAACTATCTCTCTGTTTACTAGGGATCCAGGCCCCCGCTCCCCCACCCTGCCCCCACTTACCTAACTGGGGGGTGCACCTTCCCTGTGGGCTACCCCGTGGCGCTGCGTGCTCCTGTGCAGCCACCAGGATTGGGCCCGTTTTGGCCCGGATTGGGGGCACTGTGGAGCACAGGAGTGCTCCTGCGCTCTGCAGCGCCTCAAAACGGTCCCAATCCATGGCAGAACGGGCCCGTTTTCAGGCACTGCATAGTGCAGAAGTGCTCCTGCACTCCTCAGCACTCAAAAATGGGCCTGTTTCAGCGTGGATCAGACCCGTTTTGAGCCCCTGCAGAGCCTGGACGTGCCCCCAGGAGCTGTGCAATGATGTCACTTCTAAAGTGATGTCATCACGCCTGTGGGGGGGGGGTATACGCGCTTTGTGCGTGCAAACCCCCTCTCCCGCAAGGTAAGTGCCAGGCCCCTATCCCCTGCCCGGAGGTTGAGGGGGCCTGGCAACTCTGTTTACAATTCTAACAATTTACACTAACAACATATATGTACATAAATATACACCATCAAGTTGTAACTGACTTATGGCGGCCATGACACAGGGTGTTCAAAGCAAGTGAGGAACAGAGTGGGTTTGCCTGCCACTGCTGTCTTCCTTGGTGGTCCCCTAACAAAGCACCAACCCTCAGCATTCACGGTTTGATGAGATCAGACTATGTGTGTATGTGTTTTATGTGCCATCAAGTCGCCTCCAACCGATGGCGACCCTATGAAGGAAAGACCTCCAGAACATCCTATCATTAACAGACTTGCTCAGATCCTGCAAACTGGAGGACGTGGCTTCTTTTATTGAGTCCAGCCATCTCCTTTTAGGGCTTCCTCTTTTCCTTCTGTCTTCCACTTTTCTTAGCATTATTGACTTTTCCAGAGAATCTTGTCTTCTCGCGATGCGACCAAAGTATGATAGCCTCACTTTTGTCATTTTAGCTTTGAAGGAAAATTCAGGATTGATGTGATCTAGTACCCACTTATTTGTCTTTTCGGCTGTCCATGGCACAGACTATACCATGCCGCTTTCCCTTCCAGCAACAACATATAACAAGGTATAAATATCTAAACAAATAGACGTGAATAAATGGACACGCAAATGGTCCTGGGGCACACTTAGGGCGGTGTTGGGTTTTGCAAGTGTCATCCCTTCATCGTGAAAGGGCAAAGCTGAAGTTCCTGTAACCTAATGATAGCAAGAGTCCAGTAGCACCTATAAGACTAATTTGTGGTAGGGTTTGAGCTTTCGTGAGCCACTGCTCACTTCTTCAGATACTTCAGGCATGGCTCACGAAAGCTCATGCCCCACCACAAATTTTGTTAGGCTAATAGGCGCTACTGGACTCTTGCTCTTTTCAGCTGCTACAGACAGACTAACACGGCTACCCCTTACTCAATTAACACTTGCAAAAGTTGTTTATAATTTCGAAGAACAAACATTTTTACTTTGGCACCTCTGATAGCAATTCAAGTATCCATTTAGCGAACGTGTGCCATTTTCAAAGCTGGCCAGTATCTGTTCCCATCCTTAATATAACTAGCAGAACAGCTACCCATTGTTAATCTGTCCCATTACATGATATAGGCACCGCTGGTGCCAGGGTTTCTGGCGCCTGTGGTTATCCCCAAGTGTGTGCGCACACCGTGCGTGCACCCCCGGACTGCGTGATGATGTCATCATGCAGCAAAATCCAGGCCCCATTGGCTGGCGGGTGGCTGGGGCAGCGCGCAGAGGCAGCCCACACTCCACACGTCGCCCTGGCCACCTGCTGTGCCTGGCCCATGGCTGCTGCGCCCGGCCGGGGGTGTGTGGTGGCGGCGGCAGCGGTGGCGTGGAGCTGGCCAGCTGTAGCAGCCACAGACCAGGCATGCCAGCTCTGTGGCATGTGCCTCCGCCCCTGGCACCCCCTCCGGTGCCCCCTCCAGCGCCCCAACACCCACGGCACCCACCTCACCGCCTCAATGGTGGTGCCGGCCCTGGATATAGGTGCTGGCAGTAAGTAAGTAAACTTTTCCCTCTTAAAGTGTGGAGCTTTGGGGAAAACTTTTAGTTTATTCTTAGATCAAGAGAAAGGCAAAGAGGGAACAAAGAAACAAGGAGCATATTAGAACAAGACAGATAAGTTAGTGAGACTATTGCTGTTTTCTTTTCCATACAACCCTTTCTCTTGTTCTAGAATTAAATTTTTCTTAGAAGCTAATCACACACATGTCTGAGCAGCATTATTCTGCTGTGATTTAGTCATTCTGCTAAACATTTCCAACAAGTTGCCATCTCCAGGTTGGGAAATTCCTGCAGATTGGAGAGGGGGTGAACCTTGGAGAGGAAGAAGTTTGGGCAGGGTGGGGCCTAATACAGTCCATCCTTCAAAGCAGCCATTTTCTCCAGGATAAATAATCTCTCTGGCTGCCGATTTGTTGCAATGCCAGGAGATCTCCAGCCATGACTTGGAGGCTGCCATCTCTAGGCACAACCCATTTGGAAGCCCTCCTGTGCATGGAAAGGTGTGCAAGAATTTCTTGATGGATTGTGCCTTATGGCTCAGATCCAGGGGTTTTTTTCAGCTGGAACACTGAATGGAGTTCCGGAACCTCTTGAAAATGGTCACATGGCTGGTGGCCCTTGGAGAAAATGGTCACATGGCTGGTGGCCCTGCCCCCTGATCTCCAGACAGAGGGGAGTTTAGATTGCCCTCCACGGTGCTCAGTGGTGCAATCTAAACTCCCCTCTGTCTGGAGATCAGGGGGCGGGGCCACCAGCCATGTGACCATTTTCTCCAAGGGCAACCCACTGAGTTCCACCACCTCTTTTCCCAGGAAAAAAGCCCTGCTCAGATCTATTCTCCGCTTTGCCACGCCTAATGGTTCCCAGAATCTGTTGCCTGAGGCATCTCCCTCCCCCAGCAAACCTGCCTCTCAGGTTCTGAAAACTCACCATTCATGAAGTAGAGAGTGAACACCAACCAAGCAAGGCAGAAACTCCAGGTGAAATGCACGTGGCCAACAGAGCTCACTTCCTTCCAAGAATCATCCACCGTATACAAGGCCATGCTGGCATATCCGAATGCACCTGTTACAGGCCAAGAACAAAGCTATGAGCTCCATCCAAGGATTTAAATATTGCCCTGCTAATTGGGTTTAATTTAATCTGGAAGTTCATCATAACCTGCTTCCTGAGATGAGGCTCAGTTCTGAAAACCAGGCACTCCTCAAGGATTCCAATGTTCTTTCTACGGTTTTTATAGACCAGTGTGCACGCATGATTTAGCACACCTTTGGGGTTCTTCACATCTCTCCCCTCCTTGTCACTACTGCCCATGTGATGCCCATTCACTGTTAAATTGCCACACCCAAAAGATACAGCTCTCTAAGTTACCATATTGAGCATGCTTTTTTGTAGTGTTTTATCCCACACGTGCATGTTGATAAAACCCTACAAAAACACTCTCAATGTGATCGTACAGATAGTCGTATCAAGATTCTTCCCCCCCCCCTTTTTTGGAAGGAAGGTCTCGTACCTGTGGGACACAGCCCTGAGCCCCCAAATTCCTAGTAAGCAGAAGCCCTCAGAGTCCCTGAGTGACACTCATGTAACACTAGATATAGCACAAACATGTATTAGATAAAAGATGGCCATATGAATGTAAATGTAATAATATTTTATGATTTTTGTCTGTCTGTAAAGGAGCCTGGATCTTTACACAGTCACACTAAGAGAAGCCCCTTACCCACTTTTCTCTTGTCCTTGCAAGCTAGCAAAAGTGCTGACAGTAGAAATGAAACTGCATTTCTAGAATCTGTGAAAACAAAGCAATTTGCTTTCTGTGCTCCACACAGAGATTAGATATTCATGGGTTTCCAAGATCCAGGCTTGTAGAATCTCAATTCCCTCATTGGCAACATCGCAAGAGATAAATGGCCAGCATTCTGCAATAAATTGGGGCGCTTGTATCAAAACCTTTGTCTCAAGAATGTTGGGGAGATGTTCTCTTCCCAGCACGTATATCATGTAATGGGACAGATTAACAATGGGTAGCTGTTCTGC
Organism: Eublepharis macularius; assembly: GCF_028583425.1. Classification (NCBI taxonomy): domain Eukaryota; kingdom Metazoa; phylum Chordata; class Lepidosauria; order Squamata; family Eublepharidae; genus Eublepharis; species Eublepharis macularius. The sequence continues at coordinate 48,150,015 of NC_072804.1, read as the reverse complement.
TAGTTATATTAAGGATGGGAACAGATACTGGCCAGCTTTGAAAATGGCACACATCCGCCAAATGGATACTTGAATTGCTATCAGAGGTGCCAAAGTAAGAATGTTTGTTCTTCGAAATGATAAATAACTTTTGCAAGTGTTAATTGAGTAGGGGGACAACCCCTAATTATGCCAAACCAATGGAATGACGCTAGGTCATATGCACACGTAACTACCTTGTCCAATGACTTACTGGATGTATAATTTCTTATTAATGAACCCAAGGTGATAAAAGTTGATGTAATGGCCTTCAGACCTCTGCAGAGCACTCGGGTTCTCAGGGGCCTGACACCCTCTACCCACTCTCTTCCATCTATTTGAATAAACCAGTCAGTTTTACCTTCTTCACTGGACTCTGCCGTCTGCTTCTTTTCTGAGTCTGGCCTAGGAGCCGTTCAGGACACGTGTTTGTGTATAACGTACCTGTAGTGAAGCTGGCCACCGAGGACACCAGCATGTTGGACAGCCTCCCACAGGGTCTGAAGATTTGGCAGGACACGAACAAAGAGAATGCTGCGGTGAAACCTGCCGCAGTGGCAAGTACCAGGAGGATTCTTGCAGCTTTCTTGAAATCTGCCAAGTGGGGAATTAATTTGGTTTATCATTTTAAGAAAAAGCTCTGCCCTGGGCTGGTTGAGTAGATACAGTACTTGAGAGCATGAAAATATCAGCATTTCAGGCTAGGATTGGCTATGATGCCTGAACCTTGTACACGTTGGCTGTGTATGTGAAGCACAGGCTATCGTACTGGAGATGTGGGACATTCATAGAGCCATTTAAGCACCAGTTATGTGGAAGTGTCCTTTGGGTTCGGGCAACATAGTTTGGTGTAATGGTTAAGAGCAGCGGGACTCTAATCTGGAGAACCGAGTTTGATTCCCCACTCCTCCACTTGAAGCCAGATGGGTGACCTTGGGTCAGTCAAAGCTTCTCGGTGCTCTCTCAGCCCCACCCACCTCACAGGGTGATTGTTGTGGAGATAATAATAACATACTTTGCAAACCGCTCTGAGTGGGTGTTAAGTTGTCCTGAAGGGGAGTGGTATATAAATCAAATGTTGTTGTTGTTATTTGTGTCAAAATAAGAAGGGGCATGGGTAAGGAGAAGCTCAGGAGGTTGAACATCATACCACTTTCCTTGTCCAGCTGATTGCAGACCAGTTCTTTGCAAGCCCCCTCAGCAGGGCGAGAAGACTTGCTAGTTTCTGGGGCGATATCCTCCATCCAGGAAGGGCTAAAGAGCGAGATGGACAGAAGAAAGAAGCTGATGCAGGTGGAAGCTGCGCTGGTGGCTCGGTAGGGCAACTTCCCTTGAAGCCACTGGGGGACATTGGATGGAGGCATCTTGGCCAAGAGGGAGACAACTTTGGGAAACTCGGGAGATGTACATATACCAAGCTCTCTTTCCCACACACTTCAGCAGCAGGAAATCGCTTCCCTTCTGGAAAAGTGATCTGTATGTATGGATAATGGTCCAGTAGACCTTCTCCTCCCCTCCCCCTGCTAATTCTCTTTCAAAAGTTCTGGTTTCCATTGTCCCCATGGATACTTCCTGGCTTGTTCCAACTGACGTGGAATCTTCCTTTCTTGGCTAGTGGTGGGCGAGGCTGGAAAAGATCTGGTCTGATGGACAGAAGAGTGGAGGCTATCTTGGGACACTGCTTAGGCAGGATAGGAGACAAGCACCTGGATTTCAGACTACATAAACTAGACATATGTCTGCCCACTTGCTGGTTCTGTATCATAATGTGGGTGTTGCAAGCTATAGGCACAAAACCCTTCCTTAAGAAAGAAACAAATGATTGATTACCATGAAGAAGCAGTGCTGCATAGTGGTTAGAGTCTTGAATTCAGATCTGGGAGACCCAGGTTCAAATTCCCACACTTGGCTATGGAAGCTCACTGGGTGACCGTGGGCCACTCGCACACTCTCTCAGCCTACTCTACCTCACAGGGCTATTGTGAGAACAAAATGGAGGAGAAGATATGATGTATGATGACTGGGACCTGCGTATCTGCGGTACCGCCTCTCCCCATATGTGCCCCAGAGGATACTCCGATCAGGAGATAAGTAACTACTCGTGGTCCCTGGTTCCAGGGAGGTCCGCCTGGCCTCGATCAGAGCCAGGGCCTTTTCAGTCCTGGCTCCAACCTGGTAGAACACTCTGTCAAATGAGACTAGGGCCCGGCAGGATCTGCTATCCTTCTGCCGGGCGTGTAAGATGGAGCTGTTCCGCCAGGCGTATGGTCGGGGCTGAGTCAGGCCCCCATCGGCCAAATAGAGGACATTGAGTCCCTCCCTGTATAGAGCCATCCACCATCTAATGGCAGCTCAGCTGAATGTGAACTATTGATTGATGGGTAACAGCAATGGATTTTTTTGGTGCTGCCTTATATAGATTTTTTTAAATACTTAAAATATTTTATTATTAAGTGATTTTAAATGTATCTAATGTAAACTATTATTGTGTGTTTTAGATGTATGGGATCCGCCCTGAGCCTGCAGTCTGTGGGAAGGGTGGAACACAAATCGAAATAAATAAATAAATAAATAAATAAATAAAGTAAGGTGCTTTGGATCCCCATTGGGGAGAAAGTTGGGGTATAAATGAAGTAATTTCCTAAATCAAACATAGGAGTGTGCAGCCGGGCTCGGGGTGGGTTGATGTTTAAAGGGCCCCGCCGCTGCTAGCAAGCAGTGGCGGGGCCCTTTAAACTCAGCCCCAAAGCTTTCCGAAGCATTACAGCATGCTGGCCCCGATTCGGATATCCCGAATCTTTACAGATCAGGTCCAATTCGGGTATTTTACCCAAATCGGAAACCCGAAGCACACATCCCTAATCAAACATTGCTGTTGTTATCATAAGATACACAAAACAAAATAGCAACATTAAATTACACGATGCAATTAAATCTTGGATTCGTCTAAGAATGAACCTTGCTATGAATCTTCCCACACTTCTGAACTTCTCCCTCCCAACCAAAAATGGTGTCCCTGAGACCAGGTTGTTTGATTAACCTGCATTACTCTGCCACGGCTTGGTTAATTTAAAGTTTTAAGCAGCGAGGTGGCAGGGCAAAAGGTTCCAGAAGGGGAGACAGTCTGGCATGCCAGAGGCAGCAGAGATTTGTGATAGAATCCATCCCCTCCAGAACAATCTCTACTGGCTCTGTCATTTCACACTACATTTCCCAGCTAACATTGCATCTTCCGGCACTTGACAAACACGAGCCCAGCCGTCTTGTATTAAGAGACTTGGAGCCAGGATTCCCGCCCCCCCCCCTAAACAAAGGTCGAAACAAGCCTAAATATATTTTTTTCATGAAACTGGAGTGTTTTTGTTATAAATAGTCTCCTAATCCAGTTTTAAATTTCAATCTTGTTGTTTTTTTTTAAAAAATCGAAGATGAAAGAAATATACTGGGACAGAACATTTATTTCTTGGAGCTATTTTTGTTCATGCAGATTTTTCAATTTACATAGCAATCCAATTCAAATTATTTTTGACAACCAAGGCTGCTTTCTCTACATCCTGATCCCCGTCTTGTGGATTGTGTAAGGTGGGTAGTTTTGCTTGTAATATGGTTGGAAGACGCTGGTTTCTGCTCCAACTTCTGGTTGTTCGGCATGGCGGTTATCGTATTATCATCATCTGTATATTGTTTGCCACTTTTATCATTAAAAATATAAGAGGATGGACTTGGGGCAATCCCCAGCTACTAGACAGCTGCAAAGAATGGAAAACAATTTATAATATCTGAGACCAGGTCAGTGGGAAGCTTTGGAAGGGAAGGGTGGGGGGATTTTCCAGTTTCAGTCATAACTGTAGTGAAGTTTTCCTTTTATAGTCCCTAGGAATACCTAGAATGTTGCAAGCACGCATGCGCACACACTCAGAAGACCTGCTGGTATAAAGTCTTCAGCAATCATATGGGCTGAATCACTTCAAAAGCTATGCCATTCAATTCTGGGGTGGCCAGGTTCCTCCTATTAAAAACCTGGGGATGGGCTGAAGACAACAGATATCCACTTTTTCATTTTCACTATGTTTTGGGCTGTTTTTTTTTTTTAAATGGCCCTGGAGTGATCTGTCACTTCTGGGTCACACCAAAATGATGTAATCACCAGGGGACACAGCTGCACGCATTTTGCCCACATGCCTGCTCCCCCTTTTCTGATGGCTTTCCAGCAGCTGGTCAGATGAGTGGTGTTGAGGTGGCAGCAGGGTTTGAGGACAACCCTGTTCAGATCAAACCCACACATAACCCGCACAATGTGCACAGAGAGAGAGTCATCAGCCAAGCTACAAGTGACGCATGACATTTGCCTGGCAAGTGAACAGACTCACGTGTATCCCTCCCTGTTCACTTGCCATTCACTTGCTCTCCACTTGATCAAGTAGAGCGCAAGTGAATGGCAAGTGAACAGGGAGGGATACACATGAGTCTGTTCACTTGCCAGGCAAGTGTCATTCGTCACTTGTAGCTTGGCTCATAGACACACCAGAGAAACCAGGCGCTTGAATGTTGAGGAAGTGGAATGGCAGGTGTCATGTCAGACTGCAGGTGATGGATTCTAGCTCTGACTGTCCCTTTGCAAGCAAAATTCCCTACAACTAGATAAATAGCACTGTAAGGAGAAAGGTTGTGCTGTTTTTCTTCTTGCAGGCAGTTTTTAACATAGAGGAACTTCTATGATCCTGGACTTGCAGTGCACAATGGTATAATTCCTTGTAACCACCCTCAGTGTTTTACCACTTTATTCCAACCCCACTTCCTAGATGTGTGAAATCAGGCCTTGTCTATTACTAGGGTTGCTCGGTCCCCTTACCCTCCCTGCAAGAAGGGGGGGCCTGGCACTCACTTTTTTGGGCATCTTCACACATGCGTGCTCCCAGGGCAGTGTGATGATGTCACTTCCGGGATGTGATATCATTGTGCAGGGGCCAGAAGCACTCCTGCGCTTCACCGTGGACCAAATCTGCCAGCTGCTAAGTGTAAGGATGTGCCCAGGAGGCCTGTTCCCACACCTATCCCCCCATCGGCCAGATGAGTGGTGGCGGGGAGCAGAGGGTAGGAACAGGGAATCCCTACTCCCACTGGAGGTCTGGGATCGCTATTTATTACAAATGCAAGGAGTGTTTCTGTGTATGGGAGAGGGAACAAAAGCAAGGGAGTGTACCAGCTTCAGAATCAACGAAGGTAGCGCTTGTCATCGTTTGTGATAGCTGAATGTGGCCTCTACACAGGCGTGCCCCTTCAGTTAGGTTTTGGCCATTTTAGGCCTCCAGAGATGACCTTAGACCTTTCCGCCCCTACCACACCTTGCACATTCATGCACTCTTTTCCGTGACTCCCCGCTCCCATCTGTTCTCCAGCCTTTTCACAACGTTGGCCCATCAGAATTCTGCCATGTTGAGCATCACCGAGTTGCGGTGACAGCTCTCCATTGAGATAATTCTCAGCTCTGAGCTGGGAGATTGGTTTATGCTGTCGTCATCTGTTAAGCTGATCCGGTGTACCGGCATGAAGTAATACGCCATCAGAGATAAGAAACCTGTGAAGAGATGCGAGGAGGGAGGGTCAAAGGATTAGCCAGAACATGAAATGCAAAAACTCGCATCTGACCATCTGAACGTTCTCTGTCATCTTTTGTCAAAGGAAGTTTCTGGCTCTCATGACTTTATGGAATCACTGTTTCCCGGGAAAACTGTTTGTTTCAGGCATTGAAAGAGAAGTAAAAAAAATGAAAACCAACTCTCACTTCACTGGGTGAGTAGGAGGAGCTTGAAAACTCAGGAACCAGAGATGGCTGGCTAGAGAGTTGACCGAGCATCTGTGCACCACACTTCATATTGCTTCCTGCTTCTTACCCATGGATGGATTGTCCTTTTAGGTTCCTGGTGGGCCGCTACCCTGTAGGGTGCTAGCTTTAGGCCCTGACGGTGGTTCGGGGACATCTTGGCTTGAAGCAGGTCAGCAGAGGTATTGACGTGGTGGATACTCTCACTAGATGTTCTCCCGCCATGTGTACATGCCTTGGTTTGATTCTGGGCTATTTTAATCCTTCATCTATTCCTGACCTCTAATACACTCTTCCCTTCCCTCCCCTCCCCTCAGCATCACACTCCACTGCCCCCGGCTCTCGGGGACTTGGCAGGGATAGCAAAAGCAGCCATCTTAAGATCTGGTTGTTCCCGACCAGCGGGCTTTCCATTGTCCTCCTCACCTGTTAAAGCAAACGAAGGCCCGATGCACCAAGCCAAGTAGAAACTCCACTGGTAGGTAACGTGAACTTCTGGGGAGATTCCGTGCTTGACGATGAAGATGGTGTAAACAGTCACAGCAATTAACATCAAGAATCCTGGGGAAGATATGGCGGAAGAGAGCTGCACTCTCATGTGCAGGGGGAAGGACAGAGAAAGGCCTTTTCCTGAAAGCACGGACAGCTCTGATTGCCTGTCAGAGGAAACACTATGGGGCTAAATTAAGCTTCCTAATTGACCAGACCAAAGGGGAATTTTCTAGCTCCAGCCCTAATCTCCCGCTCCAGAAAAACTGAGGAAAAAAAAAATGTCCTTCTCAGTAACATTCTAGGAATCTCCCATAGACTTCATGGTCTTTACCATGAAGATTAAGGGAAATTCCTAGGGAGTCATTCAGAAGTGATATCACATCCTCCTCACACTCCACTCTCCCCAGGCACCATCCTTCAAATCTCCCTACATTTGCCTAGACAGGCTTGGGAGCCCTAGGTTAGATCGACGAATGTCCCGATCGAAAGTACTATCCGTAGGTCCCCACTTAATTTTCCAGACAAGATCGTGTAGCTAGAGCTACAGCACAGGAGTAGAACTCACATTTTGCACAGAGAGAGAGACAGACAGACAGACAGACAGACAGAGACAGAGACACACACAGAGAGACAGAGACTGACCGACTGACCGACCGACCGACAGACAGACAAACAGACAGACAGATAGATAGAAAGCTTCTTCATGATTCGAAAAGACCTTTGTTCAATGTATTGATAGGCTACTGCACGTGAAAATAACCAGGCCTGCTGAATTTGTGAACCATTGAGCCAAATGTAGCCCTCCCCTCATCAGCCATGTACAGTAGCCCACTCTAGGCTCTCACCTGTTACAGTTTTTTCCTCCCTACCTGAGAATGAATAAACTGGGGGATTGTCAAGCACTAGACTAGCCCCAATATGGACCGACTACGGCTGTGGAGAAGGTGGGGGGTACAACAGTTCTTGGACCTGGGTTTCTCTGGGGGACTCCAAGAAGACAGGCAGTCCACCTTCCTTGTTTTGCTTTCATGCTCTTGTGTAGCTTGGTGCCCATAATCTTGGGTATTACTATTATTATTGTTATTGTTAACAACAGGACATTCAGGAAGGAAGATACAATAGGGCATGGTTGCAAAAAAAAATTGGCAATGGCGAGAAGCCCTTCTAGGAAACCATTGTCACTCTTTTTAACCTTTTGTTCACTTGAAATCATAGCAAGTACTCTCTTGTTGGAGGAAGATTGCTTGCTCTGTTTTTCAGTTAAGCAAATGATGAAAGTGAGCAATAATAGATTCCTAAAGAACCTTTTCTCTCCCTCGTTCACATGTGAGTTCCCTTGCGTGTGTCCGGAGAACATCTTTTTCCAGGCACCCGAACTGGTGGTTCTCGGTAGCCATGGATCTGACTCTCAGTATAAGGTGTCCGTTCTCTGCCCCTGTCGGAATGCAGCACTCTTACCAGTGATGAAAGAGCCTATTGCCGCAAACAGGAATCGGGATGACCTAAAAGCTGGTAAGTAGCGGTAAGTGAATAACATGAAAGAGGAGCTGAAGAATGTAGAAAACATGGCAAGGACGAAGAGTGTTCGGATGAGCTGAAAGTAACCTGTGATGGGGGAAGAGAAGAAAAAGGGAGCAGGTCAGAAGTGGAGGAGGGGCAAGCAAAGTGATTCTGCATTCTAGGGGTACCAACCTCCAGGCAGGGCCTGGAGTTCTCCCAGAAGTACAAGTGATCTACAAACTATAGCTAAGTTCCCTTGGAGGATATGGACGCTTCAGAAGGTGAATTCTATGGCTGAGATCCCTCCTCTCCTAACTCTGTCCTCCTAAGGCTATGCTCCCAAATCTCCAGGAGTTTCCCAAGCCAGAGTTGGCAACCATACCGCGCACGCTCGTGTGAACACACACACACACACACAGAGTCCAAATTCTGGACTCTTAGCTCTTAGTTGTGCTAATATTACTCTTTATCCTTTACAACATGAAGTTGGCTATGACTATCTTGCAGTAGGCTAAATATCTGAAAGAATCTGTCTCTGTCTAGGTTAGTATTGTCTACTCTGGTAAAGACTTTCCAGGTCAAGTTCTTTCGTCTATTACTGGACCCTTTTAACAGGAAATACTGGGGACTGAACCTGCACACAAAGCAGATACTCTAGTATTGAGCCACAGCTCCTCCCCTTTATTAGTAGAATTTGGGAAATAATCTAATTTGGGTGGCCAGCTCCAGGTTGGAAATTTTTTGGAGATTAGAGGGGTGGAGCCTGGGGATGGTGGGCTTGGGGGAGAGGATGGGCCACAGCACAGCATAATACCATAGAGTCCACCCTCCAAAGCAGCCATTTTCTCTAGGGGAACTGATTTTTGTCATCTAGAGATCAGGGCCGATTCCAGACGGCCCTCCCCATCCCGAAACGTTGCGCGTCGTCAAGCGTCGTCGCACGGAAAACGCGAAATATCGCATTTTCTCGCGTGATATTTCGCGTTTTCCGCACGACAACGCGCGACGACGCGCGACGTTTCGGGATGTGGAGGGACGTCTGGAATCGGCCCAGTTGTAATTCCAGGAGGTCTCCAATCACCACCTGGAGGCTGGTCACCCTAAATCCAATCCATGCTTTGGAATTTGCTTTTAGTGCTGTTTGTGCAAAAGACAATAACTGACAACAGGCCATGAGTGCAACAGAGAGGCCATCAGAGCACAAGCACAAACACACAGCAGAGAGAGGAAAACGACACGAGGTAGGCTGCACTGCAAGAGAAAACATTCAATAAACCTTGAGCATTAGAGAATGTTCCCCCTAGGGTACAAGCGGACTAAACTACTTTTTTAAGCAGTAGACTCTTAGCAGGCTGTCATTTCTCCAACACCCTTAACAAGACCACATGAAACTGCCTTATACAAGTCAGACTGGTAGTGTGCGGAGATTAGTAAATATTGTCTGCTGTGGCCATGGCTCTGCAAGGTCTCAGGAAGAGGTCTTTCTCAGTTAGGGTTGCCAATTCCCTGCCCGGGCTGGGGGATCTCCTGTTCCCCCCCCTCCCCCCCGACCCCACTTACCTGGCCACCGGGGGGGGGCGTGCCCCCTGGGGCACACCCCGGTGGTGCAGCACACGCCCACGCCCTGCAATGGACCCGTTTTGGGCCAAATTGGGCCTGCAGGGGGCGGGGATTCAGCCCTTTGGTGAGCACAGGAGCGCACGCTGGGCCACCCTTTGACCCATGTGATGACGTCACTTCCTGGAAGTGACGTCATCACACGTGGAAAAAAGAGACACCGAAGACCACAGAGGGTGAGTTCCAGGTTCCCAGTCCCCCACTGGGGGACTCAAGGGACCTGACAACCCTATTCGCAATACCTGTTACCCGATCCTTTTAACAGGAGATGCCGGGGACTGAACTGAACCAGGGACCTTGAGCAAGCAAAGCCCATGCTCTACCGTCGAGTCACAGCCCCTCCCCAACTGTGTTCTGCTGCCTCCTTCAGGAGCCCCTCGTGACTAGCCAAGAGGTCCCTGTCTATTGTTGAGCCATGGCACCAACTATGGGGGAGAGAGAGAAGCGAGTCTAGGGGTTTCTCACCTTTTTTGGCATAGACACTATCACACACCACCGTTGCACAGATTTTCCAGACACCGCTATAGTACATCTGACTGGTGGACTCTACGACGATCCAGTTGTGGCTCGTGACGACTATGATGAGCATTATAAGTGAGAAGACGGTGCATCCTGCAGCCAAGAGCTGGTGCCATCCCATAGTTCATCTTTTAGGCCTACCCCAAAATGAGGCCAAGTTTTAAAAAAAACAGCTGGAACAGTTGGTTTTAAGAACCGGATTCAAACGAAGCAGGAACCTCTGATGCTCTTGGACCGTAAGGCTGGCCGGCCGCTCGTATCTCCTCACCCCCAAAATGATCTTTGGATGTCTCCTTGTTTCTGGTTACGCCCCTTTTTTCTTCATTGCCTGCAACTGCCACGGAACACTCACTGTAAGCCAACTGTCCATACACGAGTGAAAACAAACATTCAAAAAGCTTTGAAGTCCAACAAGATTACAGATAAGGCTGCCCCGCCTTCAGCCAAGACGTTTTGAAATTCAAAGCCCTCACGTTCACATTTTTAATCCTTACATTTCACTTTGAAATGGGAAACTCCACCTCTTAGGACTCATAGCAGCTGTGAGTACGGGTGCCAAGTCCCCCAGGGGTCAAATCGAGGGGCAGGGATTTCGGGGGGGGGGAGGGAGCAGCAGGAACTCCCCCCCCCAAATCTTTGGGGGAGATTTTTAATGAATCCCCCCTCCTCATCATGACCCATAGCATCTGCGTTGTTTGGTCCCCTTACCATCTGGGCAGGAGGCAGGAGACCTGGCACTTACCTATTTAGATGTCTTCACGTGCATTCAAAATGCAGATGTGATCCCAGACTGTGTGACGGCATCACTTTGGGGAAGTGATGTCATCGGGCAGGCGGTCTGGTTTAGTGTTGGTCATTTGACAATGGCTGCTTCCACACACGTTGGATAATCCACTTTCAATACTCTTTATTGAACATTTGAAACTGCTTTTCCATGTGTGGAACAAAAAATCCACTTCTAAAGGATTGCTAAAATGCATTGAAAGTGCATTATTCAATGTGTGGAAATGGCCAGTATCATCAACTGTATCTGAAGAACGTTATACCTATTCTAAGCATATGTGTGTAGCCTGCTATTCAGGCCCTATGTTTTTAATATGGGTATTTTGGGACACAGCCCTGACCTCCCCTATATTCTGAGCAGTAAGCAGGGGCCCTCAGGGGCCCTGAGTGATATTTTATGCAACTCTAGATATAGCACAAACGTGTATCAGAAAGATGACTATTTGAATGTAGATGTAATCATGTTTTATGATTTTTGTCTTTACACACTAAGAGAAACCCCTTACCCATCTTTCTCTTGTCCTTGCAAGCTAATAAAAGTGCTGACAGTAGAAAATGGAACTGCATTTCTAGAATCTGTGAGAACAAAACAATTAAGATCCAAGCCTGCAGAATCTCAGTTCCCTCATTGCAAGAGATAGATGGTTATTGCAAGAGATAGATGGTCATCATCCTGCCATAGATTGGGGCATTTGTATTAAAGCCTTTGTTTCAGGAATGCTGGGAAATGTTCTTTGCTCAGCACCTATATCATGTAATGGAATAAATTAACAATGGGTAGTTGTCCTGCTAGTTACATCAAGGATGGGAACGGATCCGGGCTAGTTGTGAAAATAACACACATCTGCCCAATGGATACTTGAACTGATATCAGAGTTGCCAAAGAAAGAGTGTTTGTTCTTTGAAATGATAAACAACTTTTACAAGTGTTAATTGAGTGAGGGGACAACCCCTAATTATGCTACACCAATGGAATGATGCTAAGTCATATGTACACGTAACTATCTCAACCAATAACTTACTGAATACATAATGGACCCAAGGTGATAAAAGTTGATGTAATGTTTCTCAGACCTCTGAAGAATGGTTGGTTTTACTGGGCTTTTATTGCCCTTGTATCCACAGTCTTCTCTCTATTCGAATAAAGTAACTCAGTTTCTTCTCCTCATCGGACTGTATCTGTCTGCTTCTTCTGAACTGGGCCTGAGGCAGAACAGGCCACGAATTTGCGTGGTTTAGTATGGTGTACACTGTATAATAAATATTTATTTTGCAATATAATTTAAGGTTTTTAACTCAAACATTCAAAATATCCTGGAAATGTCCAGTAAAATTTGGTCAAAGAGAATCTGGGGATCAGCTTCATTTCAGCTGTACATATGGGCAGACCAAGGGCAGCAAAATGCAGAAGGCAACCAATTTAGGTTCTCATACTCCTTCCAAAAGGCTTTGGGCCTCTTAGGATCACATAGAAAGCACTAGATTTCCAAGGACTGCAAGTTTCCCCCAAGAACAGCAAGTTTTTCAAGCTGCCCCCCTCTACAACAGTGGCAGGAGGGAGGGAAAAAAAGCAATTTCTAAATAATTGATTCCCACACACTAGTTAGTTTCCTGGTGCCCAGTTGCTTCTTCCCCGAAGCAAAGAGCCAATCCCACTTTCCTTCACCTCACTGGAGCCGGAGAACCGAGAAACAACTGACCTGGAGGACGGGTGTAGGAGGATGCTTGGCTTCAACCTCCTAATGTTTTGTAGTTGGGCCCAGTATCCCATGGCAGCTGTTTTCGGAGAGGCCACACCACTCTATGGTGGCCATTTTGTGTTTGCAAAATTCTAAAAATGCCCACAAGGTCAACAAGATTGGGAAGCCCAGTCTAAATCTTATGCTGGTATTCTCTGCCTCATTTAGGGTTGCCAGGTGTCACGTCTGTGCCCCATCCATGCCAATACTTAATGCTGACCTGTTGGTTCTGAACCAATGTTTCATGCTATATCTTGATGTCATACTGCCAATGCCATGACTGTTTCCTTTCACAGGCTTATTGGAGCTCCAGGTGCCTTATCTAACGAACTGTAGAAACTTTCAGTGCTTCTGACCTTGTATACTGCTCACTCCCATGCGCTGCTATGTCTCAACTTTGATCTCTTGCTTTCTCAGTGTCTTGACTTGATAGTACAAATATGTGAGACGTTCTCAGGAAGGGTTCACGCCAAAAGTCCTGTTTTACGGTTGGGAGGGGGAAGGAGCAAATGTGTGCGTTAAGAGGAAGGATTTTCCCACAGGTTACTATTCCTGTCGACCTGCTCTTACTGCTTAGATGCTTACTTTGCTTCTGAGTAATTCTATGGACATATCTGTGGAAATGATCTGATTTCTGAATAAAGCGATTTAACCAAGAGCCTGGATTTCTTGCTACAATGGTACAGGGATCTATCTGCCATAGCCTGCCTGTCATCCATAGCCTGACACCAGGTCCATGTTGGGAAATTCCTGGAGATTTGGGGGTGGAGCCTGGGATGGGTGGGGTTTGGGAATGGGAGGAGCCTCCACTGGGTATAATGCCATATAATCCACCTTCCATGTGAAAAAAGTGAATTTAATGGACTAGAATATTTTCATATGCCTTTCCTATTTTCATGTGATTGAACTGTATTTTTACTGTGCAAAGCAGAGAGTGAACACTGGGGTAAAGTGCCCAGGCAGATGACATGTGCAAATGCCGGTCACTATGAGGTGCCTGCTATTTGAAGTTTTGGTGAAAGGATACCCACATATGTACCCTTGGCTAGGTTACTGGTAGCAAGAGGCACCTATATTACTATGCACTATGCCATACCCATAAGGCAAATAAGAGAAATCTCTTTCTTAGTTAATCATGCTAGAAGTAGCTGTAGAATACCAGCTGAACTTTGCTCTAGAAAACAAGGACACAGAGAAAAGGACTTGCGTCCTTTCCCCTAGACTAGCAAGACGCATCAAGGACATGAAGAGCTCCCAGGTGTCAGAAGGGAGCCTAAGTAGCTTCAAAGATAGTATTTTGCCTGCAAAGCACAAAATCTTGTTAATAAAAGATGTTCCTTGACAAGATAATCTTGAGGTGATAAGCAATGATGTCCAGAATTGTTCTTCCAATGTGAACTGGGGGTGGTCACTTGCTTGGACCAATGTAGTCCCAAGGCTGTAACTTACATAACTTATTCTAATTGACCTGAAGATATAAATTCTTCTGTTGTAGCATTATAGCTCTGAAAAACTGATCAGTTCAAGGAGCTTTTTTCCCTATACTATAATTAGACATCACAGTATATTGGAGTTTGATCCAAGGCTTACCAGATAAGGAATATTTAAATCCTGTTCCAGTTGCAAAGAGAAGAGCTTGTAAACCCAAGCAGAGATTCTTTTGAGTTCTGAATAGGACTTATAATTCCAGGAGGTTGGAAATGGAATAAGACATATGAGAAGAAATGCTGTCTTCTACAAAACCTTGCTTATAAGCAAATAAAAAGGCCTATGTTTATTTTCCTCAGTAGGACTCCTGTGTATTCTCCTTTACTAATTGAGCTAAAACAAGATAAGGTACGAAACAGGGGGAACTGATTTTTGTCACCTGGAGACCAATTGTAATTCCGGGAGATCTCCAGCCACCACCTGGAGACTGGCACCCCTAGCCTCATCGTATCCTTCCCACTCTCATCACTGCCATGGCCCTCAAAATATATACAAAGAAGGGGCAAAGTCTGCAGATTTTATATAAATCCAATGCTTTTTTTCTGGGGGGACGCAGGGGGACGCGTACCCCTAATCATTTTGTGAATCTAACAGGAGAAAGTAAAAATTTTAAGATGTTGGAATTCCTGCTAAACCAATTCCAAACGTATTATGGATATTTATGTGATTTGTTAAGTTTTATGTAGCGTATGTTGGCAACAAAGATGTTTAGTTATATTTAAACTCAATAGGAGCGCTGTTTGTCTTACAAAAAATGGAACGTCTTTGAGCATCGAACCCGCCACCAAGATCGCTGGCATAATCGGTGATCGTCAGGGTGCCGACAAATACAAACAAGTCTTCGCTAAGCCACTCGGAGCTCTGGTAGTTGGAATCTAGCACGGTGATTAGTCAGTCTTGTTGCTACCCCCAATGGCAGCAACCAATTTGTGTATTTGTGTACATTTTGCGGAAAGAGTGCAAAGAGTTTGTCTATACCCAAACTCTTTGGTTGTTTTGCACATGGGGGCTTGGTTGGCAATATTGATTTCAACAAGTGAGTGTGAACGTGGCTTCTCACAGATGAATTTAATAGTGACTCCAACAAGAGCTTCATTGCAATTAAGCACTGTAGCAAACTTAATGTTTATAACATTGGTAGGCCCTCCTTTGAGTTTGTTTAAGCCTTCAGTGTATGTAAATTCATGGTTTTTGAAAGGAGGACATCTGGCGACGGACACCAAAAGCAAGCAGAGGAATCAGGGAGATGTTAGTGAATACAACCTCAAGCCAATCTGAAAGTTATTGTGAGCTGTGTAATATGAGGTAATGCATGTTCTTGGTAATTTTGCCCATTGCATTTATTTTTTCCGATTTGGACTATAAAATGGTGATTTTCCATGGTAAGTCAAACTGAGAGTACCCCTAAACATTTTTTTAGAAAAAAAGCACTGTATAATTCCATCTTTTATTGTCAAAGAGTTATCAATGCAACTAGTTGGTGTGTGCCTGGGGTGGGGGATATATCCTGGAAGCCAAAGCCTTACAAGTTGGATGACGCCTTCATTTCCGTACAAGTATCAAAATGGTTCTTGTCTTGTTTTGCAACAGTGTTTGGTCAGATAATGGGGTGGTGGTGTCACACTTCTCCAAGGAAGCAGGCTTATCCATATGCTCCTTCAAACATGTTGTGCACCATTCTTGCTCACTGGCTGTCTTCCAGTCTTGTGTTTCTTCCTTGGGACCATGTCCGATGTAACACGCTCCTTCTCTGGAGACAAATATCCACAAAGCAATGATGTCAGAGTGGCAAAGCTTCACTTTTAGACGTATTCCTTCCTGGGCATTTTCTCTGGGAAGAAGCAACCTTAGGTTCACATCACTCCATGTGCACATACTAGGCCAGAATCAATCTTCCCGGCTGTTTTTTGTGGCTTCATTCTTAAGGACAGAGTCTGCTCTGTTTGTTCGGGGCTGACCTGAGACGTGGGGGATATCATAGATTTTTCTTTGATTTTTATCATAGCAAACAGGAAGCCTGTGAGGAAATTGAAAAAAACACTGTTGATGAACACTGACAAGGATCCCATAGTGTGGTTTCCCCTATGTGCTGCTCCACAGTCATTTTCATACATTCACCCCAACTACTAAGGTTACCAACTCTGGGTTAGAATCATAGAATTATAGGGTTGGAAGGGACCTCCAGGGTCATCCAGTCCAACCCCCTGTGCAGTGCAGGAAAGTCACAACTACCTCCCCCGCACACCCTCAGTGACCCCTGCTCCATGCCCAGAAGATGGCAAAACATTGTCAGGATCCCTAGCCAAACTGGGCTGGGGAAAATTGCTTCCAGACCCCAAAGTGGTGATTAGCATTACCCTGGGCATGTAAGACAGGGCCACGAGAACTAAGCACTGATGTAACCCTTCCTGCCCTCCCTCTCATGATCTGCCCAGGTTCACAGAATCAGCACTGCAGTCAGATGGCCATCAAGCCTCTGCTTAAAAACCTCCAAAGAAGAGGAGCCCGCCACCTCCCGAGGAAGCCTGTTCCACTGAGTAACCTCTCTAACTGTTAGGAAGTTCTTCCTAATGTATAGATGAAAACTCTTTTGATTTAATTTCAACCCATTGATTCTGGTTCGACCTTCTGGGGCAATGGAAAACAACTTGGCGCTATCCTCTACGTGACAGCCCTTCAAGTACTTGAAAATGGGTCAGGATATTTGTGGCGATTTGAAGGCAGGATTTGGAAAGGGGAGGGACTTTGGCGATGTAACAAGAAGTCTACCCTCTGAAGCAGCCATTTCTCTAAGGGCCAAGGTACACATGACGAATGACACTTGAATGGCAAGTGGATTGAGTGGAGGGCAAGTGAACAGGGAGAAATACACTTGCCGTTCAAGTGTCATTTGTCATGTGTAGCTTGGCCCTAAGAGAACCAACCTCTGTAGTCTGAAGACCCCTTCTAATTCTGGAGAGTCTTCAGGCCCCACCTGGATGTTGGCAACCCTACTCACTATAGTGACCTCATTGGGCCTGTGGAGTTGAGCCAACACTGGAGTTCTTTCAAGAGCAAATCTATTGCAATTTAGGTAGCCCATTTAGGCAGCCCATGGAGTCCTAGTAAGATTATGTCTGCATCCTTTCCTTTCCTTGTGGAAGGGAAGGGAGCCCAGGTCTGCAATGTAAGGAAAGCCCTTTACATTGTCTCCCAGAGACTTCAGAGGGGGCTTTTAATGATTTCAAGTAAATGTGTGCATGTATCTTTAAATGCTTGGTGTGAGCTAGGTGAAGAGTGGGGGTGAAAGAGGGATGAGTGAGTGATATGATTGGTTGATGACTGAGAGGGTGGGCGGAGTGAAGGCAGTTTGAGACTGAGAAGAGAGAGAAAGGTTGGCAGTCAGGAGAAAGCAGGCTAGCTGTGTGCTGCCTGAGTATGTTGAAGTGTTTTATGACAGAAATATAACCTGTGTGGAACCTGAACTGAGCATGTTTGTGAAGGGACACTCAGTCAGGGAAAGGGAGGCCAGCTGTGTGCTGCCCGAGCAGGTTTCATATTTCTGTGAATGAGAGTCAGAGAAAGAGAGGCTGGCTGTGTGTGGCCTGAGGAGTTTAAGCATTTCTGTGAGAGAAACATTGAGTTAGAGAAAGAGGCTAACTGTGTGTGAAGCCTTAGAAGAGATCTGTGTGAATGAGTTCAAATGAAGTAACTTTAAGAACCGAGAATTACTTTTATGAAACCGATACGCTTCTTGACTAAATAAAAGTTTATTTTGTTTTGTTATATCCCAGAGTAGCTGTCATTGCTATATCCCATTCCTATCTTCAGAGCCACATAGAACCACGAAGGAGCCTGACGCTTAGGAACGTTACCAAAGGGAAAACTTAAATAAAATATATTGGAATATAATATTCCTGGTGGCAGCAAACTACCCAGAGGGTGTTAAGGGAAAGATTAGAGGCAAAATCTACCCCAAAGAAAGTAAGGGTCATCATAACAGGGCTATATGGCCAGAGAGAGGGATGGAGATGGAGAATCCTCATCTTTTTAAATATTCCATACTACAGCTGAGCCAGCTGATTCTGGAGAGTTTTATTATGATAGCCATTCGAGAGGTGATGGGAAGTGACATCATTGCGTGGGCTGTGGGCCACCCTGGGAGTGCTCCCATGCTGGCAACCCTAAGTGGAAGAGACATAATAAAAGACAGTTCCTGCTCTTCCCCAGAGGAAATGTCTAAAAAGGGTTAAAAGACTACATTTCCCATAAGTCTGTGCTTAAAGGTACAGGTCCTATTATCTATTGATTTCTGTTGCCAATACATAGGCATTTCTGTTCTGTAGTAACAACACAGAGGGGTAAGCCAGGACTCTCTGTATCCTTCCTTCCCACTGTTCTGGAGTTGTCCCTGTGATGGGTAGATTGCTAATCCTGGGGAATCGTCCTGCCAGCTAACACCTTCTCTCTGAGCCAAGATACAAGTGACAAATTACACTTGCCTGGCAAGTGAACAGACTCACGTGTATTCCTCCCTGTTCACTTGCCATTCACTTGCGCTCCAAGTGGAGAGCAAGTGAATGGCAAGTGAACAGGGAGGAATACACGTGAATCTGTTCTCTTGCCAGGCAAGTGTAATTCGTCACTTGTAGCTTGGCTCTGTCTCTCCTCCATTGCAACCAGGAGAGCAAGACAGGCTCTTCTCTACCTTCACCCATGGTTTAGCTAGTTTGATTAGAATGCTATCTCTCCTCTTCCTGTTTGTAAAGGACTCGTTTTTCTTTTCTAAAGAGTCGATTTTCTTTCCTAAATAGTGAATGCAATTCTGCTGTGCCGTCTGCAGTCTCCATAAAAGTCTACAGTCCCACACTGGGGAAAGGGAAGAAAATCTCATAATGGGGGGGGGGGGTCTGTGCATTGGGTGGGCTGCAGGAAGATGAGGACAGGGGAGATGGTGGGATTTTTTTCTCCACCGTGATAGTTTCAGGTGGGTAGCCAAGCTGGGCTGTAGTTAGAAGAGCAAGACTGAGGTCCAGTAGCACCTTAAAGACTAACTAGATTTCCAAGGTATGCGCTTTTAAGAGCCAGAGCTCCCAAATCCCTTATATTACTTATGTTGCTGTAACAGTTGGCCAGAAAAGAGGTTTCTTTTCTTCTCGGCTTTTTTTTAATAGCTATGTACGATCTTTCTTCATCACCTGTTAATTCAGCCCTTCTATTCTACCCACCTTTTCTCGTTTCCTCTCTTTCCCTCTTCCACCAAATATACAGGAGCCACTCACCACTAATAAGGAACATGATACAGCCAATGCAACCCCCGAAAAAGGAGAAGGAGAAAGAATAAGAAAAAATTCTCTCCTCATCATCTGAAAAGCCCATTTTGTCGATCATTGACAGGCCATACACGAGGATGGTGACCAGCGATATTAGTCCTGTGAAGAAGGAAGGAAGGAAGGAAGGAAGGAAGGAAGGAAGGAAGGAAGGAAGGAAGGAAGGAAGGAAGGAAGGAAGGAAGAAAGAAAGAAAGAAAGAAAGAAAGAAAGAAAGAAAGAAAGAAAGAAAGAAAGAAAGAAAGAAAGAAAGAAAGAAAGAAAGAAAGAAAGAAAGAAAGAAAGAATCAGTGGCTTGGTCTGTGGAAATCCACTTCGTAGATGCTGTAGGAGCTGCCAAACAAACTGAGCTAGCATACCTAAGCAATTGCTTAGGGCATCAGCTCCAGAGCTGAAAGGATGCCAAGTTAGCTCCTCCACAGTATTGCTGGATTGGCCATAGTGGGTGATACCACCCTAAGGCATCCAGATGCGGCCTTCCTCTGTCATAATTTCTGCTGTGGGATTTGGAGATATGGTGCCATAGCAACTGGCAGCTCTGGGGGCTGCAGCACCAAGCCAACGCATACAGGGGGCAGGTGGGGCCTTTATCTATTACTGGGTCTGGGGTAAGGCTGTCAGGCCCCCCTTCTGGGATGGGGTATGCCCCACTTCCACCCTCCATACCCCATCACCACTCACCTGGATGGTGGGGCGGAGGGGAGGCAGGGTACAGGCCTTTGGGCGTGCTCCTGGGGTGGCATGACAATGTCACTCCCGGAAGTGACATCATTGCACTGCCCCGGGGGTGAGTGCTAGGTTCCCCCCCCTTCTGCTGGGAGGGTAAGGGGATCTGGCAAACCTAGTCAGGGGTGGGCTTGGGGTGGAGGATGCAATGGCAAGTGAGAGTGGCTCGTGTCAGCACAACCACTCTGTGTTGCAGAGAGCGGGGAGTTGTTCACCTAGGGTGCCAAAACCCCTTGGTGCATTGTGGGCCGTGACTCAGTGGGAAACATCTGCTTTGCATGCAGAACGTCTCAGGTCTAATCCCTGCATCTTCAGTTAGAACAATTTTGTTTTTAAGTGATATGGAAGACTTTTGCACAAAATCCTGGGGATTGACCCTGAAAGTAAGAAAACCCAGTACCTTCCAAAAAGAGAATGCACCCCCCCCCAAAAAAAAACAGAGGAGAAATAGGAAGGCAGGGGAAAGGGGGTGTGTGTATTCAGCATCTGAGTTACAATCTGATCACCGTAACAGGTAGACTTGAGCTTTAGGTGAATTTATTGCCTTCCATGTGCTCAACATTTTTGCTCAACATTTGGGGCTTCGTTTGGTGAAACTGTGACCTTCAAGTCCATTTGAGACCTAACAAAGGGACAAGGTTTGTTTGTTTGTTTGTGTCTGATCTGCGGTCCTTGGCTATGGACAGGGGCTGCCCAGGTCTCTGCTCTGTGGAAGGAGGGAAGATATACATCACCCTTGCTCCCTCTCTACCACTCACATGCCTGCTCAATCTGTCAGGGTCCCAGTGGCATCCTCCTACTTCCAGCCTTCCACAGCTTCCACCCTTCTTGCCTCCTCCTTCCTCGTTCTTCCTCCTCTCCTTCATCTCTCTAGCACTTCCTCCTTCCATCCTCTCTCTCTCTCACTCTCCTAACCTCCTCCTCACCACGCCCTGTGGGTGGACTTCCCTTATATCGATGTATTGTCGAAGGCTTTCACGGCCGGAGAACAATGGTTGTTGTGGGTTTTCCAGGCTGTATTGCCGTGGTCTTGGCATTGTAGTTCCTGACGTTTCGCCAGCAGCTGTGGCTGGCATCTTCAGAGGTGTAGCACCAAAAGACAGAGATCTCTCAGTGTCACAGTGAGAGATCTCTCAGTGTCACTGTGACACTGAGAGATCTCTGTCTTTTGGTGCTACACCTCTGAAGATGCCAGCCACAGCTGCTGGCGAAACGTCAGGAACTACAATGCCAAGACCACGGCAATACAGCCCGGAAAACCCACAACAACCAACCTTCCCTTATATCCCTTCACCTATTCCTGGCTCCACCTACCAGCCATGCCCCCAGCACACTAGCCACAGCCTTGGCTGTCCTAGGCAGCCACACCTGTGGTTGCTTTGCTTTCAGCCCCCCCTGGTTCTGGCTGATTCCTTCTAGCCTGCCTGCAGGCTGGGACACGGCCCTGTGCTGTCCTTTACTGCAGGTAAGGCTGCTGACTGTCTTGCTGCTGGCTGGCTGTCCCTGCTTCCTGGGCTTTCTCCCTCTGGTCTGATCCCCTCTTGGTTATCCTCACTCTCCCTGCCTGGGCTCCCAGCCTCCCAGCCGAGGGTGGGGCTAGCTGGCTTCTACCTGCCCCGTCTAGCCCTCTGAGGCTTGGGTACTTCTTTACCTCCCTCTGTTGCTGGCAAGTTTGGGACCTGGTCTGTTGTGGCGGCAGAGTAGCTGCCTCCCAGCTGTCCCCCGGCCTGTTCCTCTTGGCAAGTCCGGGGGCTGTGCCTCAGACCCCGGACGGTTTGTTTTCTTGTTTGTTTTTTTACCTGTGGCAAGGCTGGTGATGAGAGGCCACTTGGATTGTCTTAATCTGGGGTTGGAAATCAATGCCGCAGAAACAGCCACCAAGCCGCATAATGTACTCATTGACGACAGGATCCGGCAGGTGGTGAGAATTACTGGGAAAGGATCAAAGACCAGTGACAAAAAGTAGGTGCAGGAATGTCAGCTCTCAACACACACCTATGAGGTTCCATCCTTTAAGACCGTCCTTTGCAGTTGAGGTCATGACAAATCCCAACGGGGCATAAAAACGGTTTATAAAAATTCGCCACCCCACCTTTGCCTGCTGAATTCTCCATGCATCTCCTTTAATACCACACGGTGATCTTTGTGTGGCCGTTAATTTAAGGAGGACTTAGCCATTCAGTGCTGTTTATCATTGAAGTGCTTTCGAGTTACAGGATATCTGTGGTAAGTCCATCTCCCCAACCCCAATCAACAGTGACACCAGGGTTTCTTTCAAGAGACAGCTCCAGTTCATTTCAGCGAATCTTGCACGGGACAACTCTTACAGGGGATTGTTACCCTTGAGTTAGATTAGTCTGTTTCCCATTTGGCCACCCTAAATCATGTCCAAACTTCCTGCCTTAGGTAGCTGCTTCACCTGGATCCTTACAAGCTGACTTTTTCAGAGAAAATACTCGTACGAAGTCCAGATTTTGAAGACTAGCTCAGGTGGACTTACAGAGCTGAGCTAGAAGAGAGGGAACAGACAAGAGGGGGGGGCAGGGGAGAGAACAAGGGAGGGAGGTTAAGGGAAGGAAGGGTACAGGAGGAAAGGGCGAGGGAGGGGGCCTGAGGAAAAGGAGGAGGGGAGGAGAGAGGGGGCAGGGGAGAGGACAAGGGAGGGAGATTAAGGGAAGGAAGGGTACAGGAGGAGAGGGTGAGGGAGGGGGGCTGAGGTAAAGGAGGAGGGGAGGAGAGAGGGGGAAGGGGACTTCCTTACATGAATTCCCCAAAATTGTGTGACAGGATTTTTCGATGCAAATGCTCCAGAGACCCAAGCTGATCTTGGAAAGAGAGGTGTTTACCCGAATCCAGTTCGGCGTGATCAACGTGAAGAATAGACACAGGAGGCCCACGAAGCCCAAGATTCGGCTGTAGATCCAGTACTTTATTATGATGTGAACTTTTTCCGGATTTTTGTATTCTGGGAAGGAGGTGGGGGAGTATTCATTTATTTATATAAGACATTTTATTTTAACCTGCCCCTCCCCTGCTCGAGGTGGCTCCCAACATCTATAAAACACAAAAAGTTACATTTTTGTAAAAAGAGTAAACCCACGTGAAAAATACAGATAAATGATAGTTGTATCATAAAGCTGGCCTGGTTCCTAAACCTGCTTGTCCCCCCCCCCCACCCTCCACCATCTATCTCATAAACCCCTTCCTGGAGGCTCCGTTAGAAAGCTTCCAAATAATGGGGATTATTCTGTTCTCACTAGGAGCATTTATTTATGAACAGTAGCTTTGGTCAGGTCCCAATGCCTGAATTTCAAACCGTTCATTCCCTAGTAGGAGGGGGTTATTTTTTAAGCGGCCATAGAAAGCGATTATCTTTGTCTTTCTCCAGTTGTTCGGTTTTACGTACATTCTCCCACCACGAGAATTTGTGGATCTAGATTTCCACAGTTCATGACCTCTCCACTCACCGTTCTGACCCATCGTGACCTCTCGCCTGCCTTTGCTCTCCCCATCCCTGGGTTCCCCCGTATATTGGATTTGTGATTCGAACATTTTCATGCCATAGTTTCCCCAGCCAGGCAAAGCCTAGCCACGTCTAACTCCCTTGCCTCTAGGACTTCCCCAGATTGTCTTTGTGTTCCGGAGTCCGATAGCAAAGCTCTAACTGTCATGGAACCTTCAGCAGCTGGCGCTCAAAAATCCACCGTCTCCTTAAGATACTTTTAGGTCTGAGCTCATGTGCTACTAAGATTGTGGTAGCTCTATTATTTTATTTTTAAATTTCTGTCAATAGACTTGACAGAAAAGGAACTTCAGGCCGAATCGCAAACAAAGGGATAAGAGGGCTTGCTACTGGGCCACAAAGTGGACAAGTCCTTCCGTGCCCAGCCCTAAACCCCTCCTCAAAACCACAAACCAGTACAGGGCAACTTGTTCTTTGCGCATGAGGTTAAAGAATCCAGGACTTGAGCAGCAGGGACCTGCTGTGACAGGAAGAGGCACACCATCGGTTGAATTTCTGCCTTGCGGCCCCTGAAAAGTACAACCAGGAGTCCCGCTTGAGGTGGGAACCTTACAGCTGGCAAAACCTCTTGGACAGGCCATAAAATAGAAAGCCCAGATTCCTCCCAACTCTCTGAAATCCACCGCCAGGACCCTAAAATGCGGGTTTCAAACCATGGCTGTTCACCATGGATCTAAGAAGCCCAGCAACCCTTTGGGGCAGTTATGGCAGAGAGAGAAGAGGAAATGAAGAGGGAGGTGTCTATAGAGGAGACAATTGAAGTGTTTGCGATTAAGACTGAATTTTGCATTGGGCAGAAGGGCTGTTATTCCCCACCCCTTCCCAATTTCCTGTGGTCCTGACCTGAGGCAGAGGGGGAATTTGGATAGGGCAACAGTAATAAGTTCCATAACGTTCCCACGTCACCTGGTAATATAATATAATATAATGTGTTTGCTTGTTCAGTCCTCACATTAGGGAGGGGCTGTGGCTCAGTGGAGAAGCCTTTCCTTTGGACGCAGACGGTCTCGGGTTCAACCCCGGCATATTCAGTTAAAAGGGATAAAGAGCGCAATGGAGTCGGATTGCAATGTTAAGAGCAATGCATTCCAAACAGTGAACTAGTATTGTTTCTGGCATGCCTGTCCTACCGATTTGGGGCTGAACTGCACGTTAGAGTTGAATTCAGTGGTTAGGTTCTCTGATGCTGTTTCCCTTTCTGCAGAGCTTCGCCTGCCCAATGAACTGCTGCATGGCCATTCACTGTGTCTTCTCCTCCATCAATCTCTTGCTCCTCATCGTCACCACCGCATCCCCCTTCTGGATGGTACACTACCACGAGGCAGGTGTTGTCTACATGGGGTTGTGGTTCTCTTGCCCGAAGGCAACATGTGGCTATCTTGCTCTCGCGACAGGTCAGAACAGAGACGGTTTTGAATTTCTCATCTCCCACTGCTTTTGCCTTTTTTCTTTTTCAAATCACCTTTGATTTTTCTTTTCCTTTGTGCAAATCGAACCCCGGATCCTGTGTTTGTGCCTTGTTGACTCATAACTCACACCACATTCCCGTCTTAAAAATGTATATGTAACCCCTAGAGTCCCAAGGACCAGGTTCAATATGTTTACCAATTCAAATATAAATGCAATTTATTTAAATACAACTATGAAAACATTCCCAAAGTTAATAATACTGGATCAGTAACCAGCGACCCCAGAGTACAGTCCTACTCACAACCCCCTGGTAAAGTGTGCAGACAGTTCTGTAGATTTGGCCAGAGGCTTTGCCTGGAACAGCGTCCCAAATATCTAGCAGGCCTTGCCACAGCAGGACTCTTCTTGCGAAGACGCTGCCTGACTCCTGGGGCTTGCTTGTTGCCCTAGGAGCAGTTCCCCTTTTCTCCTAGCAAGATGAAGTGGGGCAGCTCTGTGCCAGGGCGCTGGTCTCAAGCAGTCAATGAGTTCAGCTGCCAGCAATTCCTGCTCTTGCTTCTTCAGCTCTTCCCAGCTACTGCAGTTCTTCCAGGGAGAAGAGTTCAGCTCTTCCAGCCAGTCATTTCAGCTCTGTGATGATCTTAGCTCCAAAGCTTGGAAACAAGCTTTGCCTTCCAAACAGCAGCAGCAGCTCTTCTTCCCTTTAGTATTTCCAGCTAGCCTAGTCTTGTATAACACCACTCCTCTTAGTCATGGTGACCTCTTTTTTATATACATACCCCATGGGCCTTTGCTAAACATGCAAATTAAACAACCCTAGGTACAGCTCAGTTATCTGTTAGTCTGGTCTATGTATCTGCAGTCTATTACTCAGGCCTAGGTCCTAGGCCCCAAACCCTTTTTCCAGTACAGGCTTACATATGCATTTCCAGATTTTCAGCGGACAAGCTTTCAAGAATCAAACAAAACTCCCTTTGTCAGTTACGGTATCTGACAAAGGGAGGTTGACGCTTGAAAGCTTATACCCTGGAAATTGTGTTGGTCTTCAAGAATCTACTGGACTTGAATCATGATGTTCTACTGCAGACCAACTACCCGCTTGAAACTAACATTATGTTTATATCAACAAATCAGCAATATGGGTGCTGTAGCGGTAAGAATGCAGGAGCAGGATCTGGGAGGTACAAGTCTGAATCCCCGCTCTGTTGTAGAAGCTTGGTGGGTGACCCTCTCAGTCTAACCTACCTCACAGGGTATAAAATAGATAAATAAACAATATGATTAATATGAATGGGCATACACTGGGGGGGATTCTGTTCTCCCACTCCACTAAGCAAAGTTTGAAAACTTCTTCCAGCCTAAAAAGCCCGCCTCGAACTTAAGTAGCTCTCCAGTTGGAGGAGGAACCACGTAAATTTAGAGAAGAGCTCCTTAGGTTGCAGGAAGATTTCTTGGAGAACGGTTGGTTCCATCGCATTGTGCATAAAAATGACATGTACATGGTGTGTAAAAGCTCTGTGGCATGCATAGAGGACACAGGTGAATCTACAATACCCACAGAAAGAAGCAGAGAATTGAAAGTATTAACAAAAAAAAGATGAAAAAATAATATCAGATTGGATCCAGGCAGCTTTTTCGCTCAAGCTTGGCTATCCCACCCGGCTTTTCTCTGTGCAGGTCTTATGATCCCAAATAAAGCAATTTTTTGGTCATCCTTCCTTCCATTATGACAGTGGAAAAACTGGTTGGATCCAACTCATAACAAGAAATAGGAATCTTCAGCTCATCCATACGATAAATATGGTAGCTGTATGATTTTATATGTGATTCTGTATATATATATATATATATATATATATATATATATATATATATATATATTTCTGTTTAATCTTCCTCAGCAAGTCTGAACATGGCTCGAGCTATGCTGATAATAGCTCTTGGTAGTTGTCTCATCGCCTTCATGTCTTCAATGAGACTTTTAACTCGTTTGATGAAACGGAAGATCAGGGAGAACTTGATTTCTTCTGTGGCTAACTTCATCACAGGTGCAGTAGAAGCCATTTTAATTGTAGTAACAGAAAGGGCTTTTGGGGGGTGGGAAAGGGGGGGTGGAACTCACTGGGTTGGGAGCACACATGGCAACTCCTGGCAGGTACCACATGCGTGTGTTCAAAGCACGCACATGCTCCCAGGACCGCATGATGATGTCACGGAAGTGACATCATCACACAGGGAACAGCCACCCCCAGGAGTGCTCCTACAAGGGGACGGAGTTTAAATTGCCCTCTGCACCACTTGTGATCTAAACTCCCCGCCTTGCTCCAGCTAACTGGCGCCAGTCAGCTGGAGCAAGTGGGGGATTTTAAAGTTTAATGGTCACCGGCCACATGACCATTTTCTAGAGGTGCCAGAACACGGTGGAACGGCACCTCTAGAAAAAAAAGCCCTGACATAGATACGTTTATGAGCATCTGCTGAGATTCACAATACAATGAGATTGCTTCCAAGTTCTGCAGAACTCTTCCCCTGATTGGGAGGGGGGAGTTAAAAAGGATGGAGAAAGAAAGATGATATACCCACAAAATGGCATATCTGTACTTATATGAGTATGTTGTATGTTAAAGTCAGTGTAGACTGAGGTTTGAACCCCTTCTCTGCCACAAAAGTTCACTGGGTGGCCTTGGGCCTGTCACTCTCTCTCAGCCTAACCTACTGGGATAAAAAGCAAGGTATAAATATTTGAAAATAAATGCATCCTATGACTGAATATCTGTGATGGTGGAGTCCTGAAACAGCAGGATATTGGGATATGGTTATAATCACAATGGATGAAATAACAGCATATACATTTTAAAAAATTATGGAGTATAATAGCAGATTTAATTATTTGAATCTATTTCCTAGTGCAGGGGTGGGCAATTGTTTTGGCTTGGGGGCCACTTTGTGGGAGCGGAGGTTAGCGGAGGGCCGCACCTTTTAAAATGATTGCATTCATTAGTTAACTTTGCATTTCAGAAAAGGTATCATAAAAATTGTATCATAAAAATCAATAAATATAAATTAAATAAAATAGTGGTAGTTTTATTCAATTTATTTATTGTGCTAATTTCATATCTGTAGCTGCAAGCACATTTAATTTTAGAAGGAAATCTCGGTTCAAGGCGGATTTTTCTGTCTGTCTTGGCGGGCCACAAAAAACTGTAGCGGGCCGCATGTGGCCTGCGGGCCACAATTTGCCCACCCCTGTCCTAGTGGATAGCAGGTTTCCCCTAGTTCTGTTGCTTTACTAATGGGATTTTTTCTCAAGTTCAAGTTAGTCTTTATTGGCATATCAACAATACAGGTTATTAAAATACAGATGGATTTTTTTTTTAAAAAAAACACCCTTGTAACTTAATTCTGTGATAACCTTTGATCCAACTTCAAAGCAGCATGGAGAAACTTAGCCACCATCTCGGTAGGAAAGGAATCATTCAACAATTTATAAACTTTCAGCGAATCAGGACAATCCGTCATACTAGCTAGAACAGATTTTAAATACCTGTGACCTAAATCAACATACAAACGACAATGCAGAAGAACATGTGTAATTGACTTCACACGTTTTTGTTTGCACAGACAATATCTGGTTGAGTAGGCTATCCTATTAAATTTTTCTCTCAAGGGATCTATCTTTAGGTCAGGTTTAACTAGAAGAATTTTCTAATATTAATTTCAGAACTGCAAGAAATGTTTCTCAGGGCTGAGGGACGGCCCTCAGTATCCTCCATAGCTTCTTCTCCTTCAAAGCAAAACAAGACACCAATATGCGAAACAAGGGAAATTATTCCAGCTATTACTCAGACTAGGGCCGTTTCCAGACGGCCCCCCGCCTCGCGAAACGTCGCGCGTCGTCGCGCGTCGTTGCGCAGAAAACGCGAAATATCGCGTTTTCTCGCGCGAGTTTTGCGCGACGTCGCGCAAAACTCGCGCGAGAAAACGCGATATTTCGCGTTTTCTGCGCAACGACGCGCGACGACGCGCGACGTTTCGCGAGGCGGGGGGCCGTCTGGAAACGGCCTAGTTCTCGTGGTGCTGAATTGGACAGCAGAGTTCTAGTTCTCTGCTGAATTGGACAGCAGAGTTCTGATTTTTAACAAAACATTTCCATGTCCTTGATAAAGCTGCCCTCTTTGCCTGCAGGATTCTTCGTGCTCAGTACCGCAGTAGTTATGTACTTCTGGCTTAGGCTTCTGAGTGACACAGGTGTTCTGCAACTGGTTCCAAACTGGGCTTTCGCCCTAAGTGGCATTGTCTGTTCTCTGAGCTTCATGTTAGGTAAGTATCCCGGTAGATCGTACAGGGGGAAAGAACACCAAAATTCGCAAACTGGGTCAGTAATCTGAAGGAAAAAATTATCCAGTTAAGAGAGGAGCCAAAGCTGAATAATCAAGAGGAACCAGTCCAGGCAGAGGTGTATGTAAGGATGCAATTTGTCCGGAGGCAGCAGGCAATCTCCCAGCCCTGGGCTCCAAGCTCCTCTGGGGTCTTCAAAAAAGCAAAAATGGGAGGTGAGAAGCAACATTGGCTGATTCTGCACACGTTGGATAATGCACTTTCAATGCACTTTATCAATCGTTTGAGGTGGATTTTTTGTTCCGCGCATGAAAAAATCCATTCCAAATGATCTATAAAGAGGACTGGAAGTGCATTATCCAACATGTGCGGAATCAGTCATTGTTACAACATCACTTCCACTGGTCATATTCCTAGAGCATCATGATGCCATTTCCAAGTATGCAACTGAAAGTGATGTTGCAAAGTCACTTCCCAAGTCCCCACCCCCCAAATACTCCCACTGTTTACCAAAATACACCCACTATTTATGTGTCTTTAATTATATATCTTATGAACTAGCAGTATTAATTCTTTGGAAGCAAAGGAATTTGTGCCTTTGACATGCATAGTACATACTAGGGCTTTTTTCTGGGAAAAGAGGTGGTGGAACTCAGTGGGTTGCCCTCGGAGAAAATGGTCACATGGCCGATGGCCCCACCCCCTGATCTCCCGACAGAGGGGAGTTTAGATTGCCCTCTGAGCCACTGAGCGGAGGGCAATCTAAACTCCCTTCTGTCTGGAGATCAGGGGGCGGGGCCACAGGCCATGTGACCATTTTCAAGGGGTTCTGGAACTCTGTTCCATCGTGTTCCAGCTGAAAAAAAGCCCTGGCACATACAATTATTTAATTGCCACCTCCTCCAGTAAACCTCCTGCTTTTTTTTCTTGCATGGAATTGCAGAAATGGGGAAAACTGCTGAACCAAAACAAAGAGCTGATTCAAAGTCAGTGTCAAAATCCATGTGACCCTAGTAGAAATGGTCAAGTGTCAGCCCCCCCCCCCGCAACATTTCATCAAGGTCCAACCTCCAAATGGGGCCTGGAGAGCTACTTAAATTAGAACTGATCACCAAACTAGAAAGATCCGTTACCCTGGCGAAAGTGGCAGGTTTGGAAGGTGGACTCTATGGCACCAAATTCCTACTGAGTTTCCTTTCCTCCCAAAACTCTTCCCTCCGCAGGTACCACCACCGAACCTCCATGAAATTCCCAAGCCAGCCACCATTCTGCTCCATGAGCGGACACTTCTGGGGACGATTCCATTGGTCCCTCTTTGCCTTTGCTAGCTATGAAACTATCCCATGACTCTTGGAGTCTCTACACGAGATGCCTCGGCATGTGTTCATCAAGTGTAGAGAGATGCAATATTAGCCAAGAAGTGCAGTTAAAAAAGACAGAGCCAGTGGAGATCACTCCTCAGAGGGTTCGTCAATTTCATTTTCCCCTCTCAGAAGGCTCTGTCAATTTCACCTCTTCTGTCTAAAACCCTGGGATCTCATTCAGAGGGCAGTGAGGAATGGAAATGGGCTCGAGCTGCCTTCCAGAGCCAGGCTTGGATCTGAAATGGTTATAACAGCCTTCTGGCATTTCACAACCCCTTCACATAGCTCCAGTGTTTAGCAAAGCCTTTGCCTCGCTGCTGGATCTGTCTTTTAAACTACCCTTCTTGGCTAACATTGCATCTCCTGGCACATGTTCTTCACTTATCAGATGTCTCGTGTAGAGCAATCTTTCAGCTTTAGTCAAGATCTCTCCTGATTTTCCTCACTTTCTTTACCAGGTGTACTCAGCCTGGTCTGGAATCAACTCTTAGACTCAGAACAGGAAAAAACGGGCATGCAGATGAATTCAATACAAGTGAAAGAACCAACACTGGTGGATTACACGGAGCCTCCCATATAATTGGCCGTATCCTCAATTGCAGTCATTTTACTTTCTTAGCTAGAACTGGAGCCCTGGGAACTGACTGGACAACAGATGTTCTATTAGGTGACATCACTTTATCCAGGAGCCAACTGAGAAGTGGAAGAGCTTCAGTGAGGCCCTGTGAGATCCCAAGATCCCAAGACTGCAAATTATCCCTTCTGAAAAGCCATTTGCCAGACTCAACCTTTTGGAAGTACCTAATGTTCCCATCCATTATTAGGATATTTTATCTTCTACAATATTAAATAACTTGCCATTTTTGCTAAGTTTGTTCTCAATGCTAGGATGATTACACCTACCTTGCCCCTATTTAAAAAATAGTGGTTTGGATGAATGTTTTTGTTTCAGTCCCATATGGAATTATATCGCGCTTAATTATTTAATCTCTCTCTCTCTCTCTCTCTCTCTCTCTCTCTCTCTCATATCACTCTAACTTAGAAAAACTGGAAGTTCACAAATGTCTCAGAATTTTCACTTCTGGTTGATTTTCACTCTCTTCCACAATACCAGAAATGAACGGCACCCACAACTGGAGACCTGGTAACCTTACGCATGCCGTGAGATCCCTCACCTTTCTGAATGTTGGGAAATCTGGCATTTCTCAAGTTATATGAATCTGTTTCTGATGCATGGCTGGGTGGCCGAGGGTTGGCCATTTTTAATTCACTGTGAAAGCACAAATGTTTTTGGAAAAGTGATTTCTGATACGATACTGTTTAGGGGCGCTCTTTGGAAATGTTACGAGACTGAGCCAAGTTCTTCTGGTTTCCCTCAGAATTCCTCAGACGTTTTGTCAAAGCTGGGCTTAATGCAAAACATTTGGCAAAATTCCTTTTAAGAAGCAATTGTGCTTCAAATGATACTTCATGAACCATCTCTCCTTGAAAACTTTTGTGAGCTTTATCAGAAGTCTTTGGACTTCCTGGTAAATTTCTCTGAGCCTGCAATGGCTTCGTGGTTCAAGTGTCAAAGCAAGATTCAAAAGCAAGATTCAAATCCCCATTTTGCCACGCGAGCTCTCTGGGTGACCTTTGGATGGTCATGCAGGGAAGAACAATGTCGTAAACTGGTTGGGGACCTCCTGGGGTATTTTGTGGGAGCCTAAGACTGCAGCTTCACCTCATATCTGAGTTCAGGAGAAATTCAGTGGCGACGTCTGTGCCGGGGAGAAAACCCCACAAAAGGCTGCCTTATAAATCAGAGAATGTTTCTCCAGCAGGGAGCAGATGGCTCCATAATACTCACCAAGGCCAATAAATAAATACACTAAATGAACCAGATAACGTGCAATACATCAACAGATCTAAACAACCGATCTTTAATAGTGGTAAGTGCGGAAGGGGAACAAAACTTCATTGTCGATATTCTGTTGAGAGAAATAACACTAGGGGGGAGAGGTGCAGGAAGAGAGTTACTTTCATGGACTGACGACTTCCACCAAGTTAAGTTTGCTTTGCAATATTGCTGAGCTGCACAGAGCCCCAAAGAAAGGATCCCAATCCCTAATGGCGCAGAACTCGGTAAGTCTAATGGGTTGGCGGGTACTTGGCAAAGAGCCACTTAACGGACTCATGTCTGAAGGAAGCTGCCTCTGTTGTTGGGGTACTTTTGTCCTGGAGAATGTGAACAGGAAAAACAGGGTCTGGTGCTTACTTCAAAGGAGAGAGGGCAGTTGGGGGGGGGGGCAGACAAGGGCTCTCTTCCAGGTTGCTTGCTATTCTGGAGCCGCTTCGGAGGCTGGCTTTGGCTTCATTACCTTCCAGAGGGAGAGCCTGTAGACGATCAAGCCGTAGATACCTGAGGGTGAAAACAAGGGACAGAGACACTGGGAAGTGACATCATCACGCAGTGCCGGGAGCGCGCGCGCTATGCACGCACATGAGGAGCCAGACTTGGGTTGCCCTGGGTGCTGGCAACCCTAGATCCGGTCCTGAATCTACATCACAGGGCCAATCACAGCTCCGATTTCCGGTTCTGTGTTCTGTTTGCAAGGTAAAAAAAAAAATCCCATGCCCGATCAGTACCTGTCAGGAAGCTCAGCACGCAGATGACACAAGTCAGGTAAAAAGCCCATTGTCTGGGAAGTTTCTTTTTCTCAGGAGGTTTTGAATA
The DNA here is from genome assembly GCF_028583425.1 of Eublepharis macularius. Classification (NCBI taxonomy): domain Eukaryota; kingdom Metazoa; phylum Chordata; class Lepidosauria; order Squamata; family Eublepharidae; genus Eublepharis; species Eublepharis macularius. The sequence goes on along the minus strand of NC_072804.1, from coordinate 48,116,649 downwards.
AACCACAGAGATGTCAAATATCACAACAGCAATCAGCACTGAAATTCCTACAAGACAGAATAGTGATCATTTAGATCTGTCAAGAGAACGTGTCTAGTCCTGACAGTGCTATGGTTAAAATTCTTCTCTGTCTTTCTCCCAAGGTTTTCCAGCTGTCAGCCAGCAAAAGCTATTCTTCTTTGCCCCCCCTCCCCAATTTTGCATAGAGCATTCAGTTTGTGTGCATCTTCCTTCCCTCTGTTACATCGATGCGCTCATTCATACGCAGTGACAAAACTGCAAAATACAATCCGTATGGCTGAATCCAGTCTTTTTGTGTGATGCATTTATGCATTCTGAAACACTGGTAATGGAGGATTGGGCTTGCGATGTCGTGATACTTCTCTCAAGTCTCCAAATAAGAATTTTCCACTGTGCCTTGTGAATGTTGTGTTTCACTCTGTGAATGCTCAGGGGTTATGCTCCAACTGCCTTTACAGGTTTCCTGCTCCAGCAGAAAACTTCTCCCTTGGCAGCTGCTGCCACTCAGTAGAGTGGCAGAGAAGAATCCGGGATTATTGGCATTGCTCTGATGCTGCAACATCACTGCTGGCACGATCATGAAGTGATCGAGTAGGGGCAACACTTTAGGACAGAGACGGGCACGAACCGAAATATGAACCAAAGTTCGCCATGAACCGGGTCAGCAGTTTCTGGGAGCTCTTTTCTTAGCTTGATTCATATTTCAGTTTGTCACTGCAGACAGCCTGGAGCCGATAAATCAGTTTCCTAGGCAAGAGGGGGATGAGCGTTCTGCAGACCTTCTGCTGACCCGAAAGTGACATTTTCATAAACCAGTTAGTGAATCGGGGCAAGTTTGTGAAAGTTCGTGATTCGTGACGAACCACGAACCACACAGTTCAGAATTTTCCTGGTTCATGCCAATCTCTATTTTAGGATTCCACAGAACTTGTATGGTTAAACTAGAGAGTTTTGGTGGAATCCTAAAGGACCACCCTGCTGCAAATTTATCACTTCCATGGCATTGGCCCAACACCAATCAACATGCCCCATCTCGCCAAAGCTACTGAGGTGCTGGCAACCAAAACTGGTTGTCTGATCAAAAGAAAGTTCCAGTTCTCCACTTCCTATCTCAATTCTTTCTGAATTTCAAACAGCAGATCCTGGAGCAATAAAGCCATTAGCATGAAAATGTGCACAGAAACAGCACTGGTAGGCTTTGTTTAGGCTCACCAACTTTGGCTTTGGAAATTCCTGGAGACTTGAGGGCAGAACCAGAGGAGAGGTGAGTTTGTGGAGGAGGGGGAGCTCAGCAGAGATGTGACATGACAGGAGTTCACCCTTCAAAGCTGCTATTTCCTCCGGGGGAACCTATCTCTGTAGTTTGGAGGTCAGTTGTAATTCTGGGAGTTGTAACTCTAGTCCTCACCTGGAGGATAGCAACTCTGCTTGGTGCACCTATGCTAAAGGGGCCATCAAGATCAAAGTAAACAAATAACACTAATCTCTCTTCTTCCTTTCCTGGTGAAATTACTGTGGGAGTATGGAAGGGGGAGGATTGTGGGAAAACTCCCTTTAAAGGGAATTTTTGTGTTGGAGGGGGAGCAGCAGGATTTGAGTCCAGACAGAGACACCTTAGAGGCCAACAACATTTATTGAAGAGTATGAGCTTCCGTGAGACGCAGCTCACTTCTTCAGATACAGCTAGAATGCGAATCCATCTGTCCTTCTATCTTGGAGAGTGGAGTAATTACAAAAGCTGAATGACAATAGCCGGTGAATGACAATGGCAAGTGTGATTGAATAGGCTGGGGTATACAGAGGGGTAGTGGGTGTGGAGAAATCAGCATTAGTAATGAGAAAGGAAGCCTAGGTCTCCATTCAGTCCAGGTGGATGCATTGTCTTGAGCTTTATTGTCCGTGGTAATTTAGCAGTTCCCTTTGGCATAATGTTCAGTCTTCTGCATTCCACTCTCCATGACAGAAGGACAGGTAGACTCAGGGCCAAGCTACACATGACGAATGACACTTGAACGGCAAGTGGATTGAGTGGAGGGCAAGTGAACATGGAGAAATACACTTGCTGTTCAAGTGTCATTCGTCATGTGTAGCTTGGCCCTCACATTCTAGCTGTATCTGAAGAAGTGAGCTGTGGCTCACGAAAGCTCATCCCCTACCACAAATTTTGTTAGTCTTATAGGTGATACTGGACTCTTGCTCTTTTCTAATGCTACAGACAGTAGAAACTCAGGTACCCGTCTTGATCTATTACGATACCTGTGATTATGTTGCAGATGGCAGCAATCAGGCCTTTGGGGAGATAGTCCATGGTGTAGTTAAAGAAGGAATCCCATTGAACCAAGCACAGGATTGCAATGAAGCATGAAATTGCAGCGATCAACATGAAGCTGCGGATTAAATCCAGGTTCACTAAAGAAAACAGGAGACTGTTAGGCTTGCCAGATCCCCCTGGCAATCGGCGGGAGATGGGGAGGTAAAAACTTGGCATCAAAAAAACTTAATAAACTCTTCCACCTTTATTTATTTTATTTATTTATTTCAAATTTGTATTCCGCCCTCCCCGCAAGCGGGCTCAGGGCGGATAACAACATATTAAAAATACAATGAAAAATTCATGTTCGTTAAAAACTATACATTTACATTTATGGACCTGGTTGTTTCTTCTTCTGCCCACTGGTGCAGCCATTGCTTTTCCAGTTTGGAGGTGAAAATTTACCAGTGGGGAGGAGTGAGAGGTGTCCCCTTGCAATGATGTCACTTCCTGGAAATGTCTGTGTTTTGCCAAGGTTGATTCTTTAGCACTCAGCGGCTGATTCCGCACACGTTGGATAATGCACTTCCAATCCTCTTTATAGATCATTTGGAACAGATTTTTTTGTGTGTGGAACAAAAAATCCACCTCAAATGATTGATAAAGTGCATTGAAAGTGCATTATCCAACGTGTGCAGAATCAAAAACATAAAAATTTTTGCATAAAGTTTTTGGCCCCAAACTCCATGATTTTGGCTGAGGGCTAAAGAATCAGCTCTGGCATGATGCCAGCGCTTCCAGGTCATGCCAGAAGTGATGCCATCATGGGGAGACGCCTCGCACGTGTCCCCCCACCTTTTTCTAGCCTGCTTCCATCCACCAGTCAGCTGAGGATTGAAGGCCAGAGGCAGGGATTCCCAGATGATAGCCTTCCATTAGCAGGCACCCTGGAACCCTCTTTAATGATGATGGTTCTCTCCCATCAGCATCAAGTGAGTCTGTAATTCTGCGTTTTGGGGGTGGGGGTTACTGTTGCAGAAAAGGGACAGTAATGATCAAGGAACTGGAGCAAGAGTTGCCAATCTCCAGGTGGTGCCTGGAATCTACTGAAATTACAACAACTCTCCAGGCAACAGAGATCAGCTCCCCTGGAGATATCTGTTACTTCAGATTAGGGTTGCCAGCCTCCAGGTAGTGGCTGGAGATCTCCTGGAATTACAACTGGTCTCCAGGCCACAGAGATCAATTCACCTGGAGAAAATGGCTACTTTTGGGGGTAGACTCTATGGAATTATGCCACGCCAAGGTCCTTTCCCTCCCCAAACCCCACTTTCTCCAGGTTTCACTCCCCAGATCTCCAGGAATTTCCCAACTTGGAGCTGGCAACCCTACTTCAGATAGTTAACTGTACAGCAATATGCCCTGCTGAGATCCCTTCCCTTCCCAAACCCCAACCTCCACAGACTCCACCCCCCAAATCTCCAGGAATCTCCCAACCTGGAGTTGGCAACCCTAGCTTTAATCTTTAAGGACAGGCTAAAATATCTGGGAATTTTAGTTTGGAATGGAGACAATCACAGGGCGAGGCAGATGACAGAGGTTTATAAAGTAGCGCACGGGGTGGAGAAAACGGGCAGAGAGAACTTTTATCTTCTTCTCCCATAATACTAGACCTTGGGGGGAGGGACACCTAATGAAGTTGGTGAACAATAGATTCAGAACAGACAAAAGGAAATACTTCTTTCTTCCAAAGAGTAATGAAATGGCGGCATTCCCCAGCAGCTGACATAGTGACGGCGGCCTCAAGGGTTGATGGCTTTAAAATGAGGTTACGCAGATTCATGGAGAAGGCAGTGACCGCTAGCCACGGTGACTAAAGAAACGTCCATATTCAGAGGCAGTAAACCTGTGAATACCAATGCTGGGAGGCAGCAGCTGGGGGGGGGGCTGTGCCCCATTCATTGGCCCTTTAGATAGGGTTCCCAGCTTCCAGGTGGTGGCTGGAGATTTCCTGGAATGACACCCAATCTTAGGGTTGCCAGGCCCTCTCAATCTCCCAGCGGGGGATCAGGGCCTGACTCCTACCTCTCTTCCAAGGGGGGTGTGCACACGCTCCCGCAAATCGCGATGCCGTCACTTTTGGGAAGTGATGTCATCACGCAGCACCCCCCCCCAAGCGCCCACGCTCCACAAGGGCTCATGTTGGGGGCTGCTGTGGAGGGCAGGAATGCTCCTGCACGCCACAGTGACCCAAAATGCACCCATGGATCGGGCCTGTTTTGAGGCGCTGTTAAGCGCGGGAGTGCTTCTGCACTCTGCAGCGTCCCAAAACGGGCCCCATCCACTCCAAAATGGGCCCGATCGGCGGGAGCGCGCAGCTCCGCAGGGGAGCACGCACAGAGGGTGCATGCCCCCCCGCTGGCCAGGTAAGTGGGGGCGGGGTGTGGGAGGCAAGGGCGGGGAATCCCCCGCCCCCACCGGGGGTCTGGCATCCCTACCTAATCTCCAGGCAATATATATCAGATCTCCTGGAGAAAATTGCTGCCTTGGATGGTGGACTCATGACATTATACTCAGCTGAGGTCATTCTGTTCCCCAAACCTCACCCAAATCTCCAGGAATTTCTCAACCTGGAGCTGGCAACCCTACCTCTAGGACAACTTGTTGGCCTCGGTGTGAAACAGGATACTGAATCAGATGGACCACTGGCCATCACAGGAGAAATTCTAAGCCCAGACTCAGCCCACGCTACTGTACCTTCTCGGACTTTCAGAAAACGGCATTCTTCTTCTGAGCACATGGTCCATATACCGAAAGAAACGGGACGTATTGAAATGTTATACGTTGCCCATACGGCAGATACATGGACAATCACAAGGAGTAAGAGAATGATGCAGGAAAGAGTACAGCTGATAAGCCTGTGGGGAAACGCTGGGCATTTCATGATGGGGCTGGCTTTTCTTGGATTGCCTTTCTCCGGTCCTTTGAATGAACACCAGATTTAAGACCTAGAGGGCTCGACGGGGAAAGGTCTGAGCCAGAAGCTCTGAGGGAAATGACTGCTCAGTGAGATATCTCTTAACGGTGTCTTCTGAATTCCTCCACTCTCCAACTGCCATGGAACCCTCCACTACAGAGAATCCAGAGGGGTGGGCAGTGGCTTTAGGGTTGCCAACTCTGGGTTGAAAGAGTCCTGGAGATTTGAGAGGGGAGCATGGTTGCCTGGCAACCAGACAGTAACTGGACGGAGGGCTGCAGGAAGGGATATAGAAAAGGTCTGATACCAGCTGAGGCATCACATCCCGATTAGGGTCCCGATTAGGGAACATACATTTAACATCTATACTACGCCAGCTGCACTGGTTACCAGTTGAGTTCTGGGTCCGGTTCAAGGTTTTGGTGTTGACCTATATAGCCCTATGCGGCCTGGGCCCAGCATATCTGCAGTACCACCTCTCCCCATATGTAACCCAGAGGATGCTTCGTTCAACAAATAAACAACTGTTGGTGGTCCCTGGCCCAAGGGAAGCCCGCCTGGCCTCGATCAGAGCCAGGGCCTTTTCGGTCCTGACACTGACCTGGTGGAACTCTCTGTCTGAGGAAACCAGGGCCCGGCAGCAGTTGTTATTGTTACAATCTTTACTTTCCTTGGGGTAGATTTTGCCTCTAATCTTTCCCTTAACACCCTCTGGGTAGTTTGCTGCCACCAGGAATATATTATTCCAAGATATTTTATTTAAATTTTCCCTTTTGGTAACGTTCCTAAGCGTCAGGCTCCTTCGTGGTTCTATGTGGCCCTGAGGATAGAATGGGATATAGCAACGACAGCTACACTGGGATATAACAAAACAAAAATAAACTTTTTTTTAGTCAAGAAGCGTATCGGTTTCATAAATGTAGTTCTCGGTTCTTAAAGTTACTTCATTTACTCTCATTCACACAGATCTCTTCTAAGGCTGCACACACAGTTAGCCTCTTTCTCTAACTCAATGTTTCTCTCACAGAAATGCTTAAACTCCTCAGGCCACACACAGCCAGCCTCTCTTTCTCTGACTCTCATTCACAGAAATATGAAACCTGCTCGGGCAGCACACAGCTGGCCTCCCTTTCCCTGACTGAGTGTCCCTTCACAAACATGCTCAGTTCAGGTTCCACACAGGTTATATTTCTGTCATAAAACACTTCAACATATTCAGGCAGCACACAGCTAGCCTGCTTTCTTCTGACTGACTTTTCTCTTTGCACTGTCAGTCTAAACTGCATTCACTCCACCCACACTCTCAGTCAGCAACCGATCACATCACTCACTCTTCCCTCTCTCACCCCCACTCTTCACCTAGCTCAAACCAAGCATTTAAAGACACATCATGCACCCATTTACTTGAAATCATTACAGTTATCTTTCTGCCGGGCCTGTAAGACAGAGATGTTCCGCCAGGCATATGGTGGAGGCTAAGTTGGGCCCCCACTGGCCACTCTAAAGATCCGTCCACCACCCTGCATATGAGCCAGGGCTTGGTGGTGGCCTGGAGCTTGTAGGAAGTTGATCTCTGGATCTTTGGATCCCGGCCTTGGAGAATAGTAAAGAGTCCAGTAGCAGCTTTAAGACTAACCAACTTTATTGTAGCATAAGCTTCCAAGAACCACAGTTCTCTTCGTCAGATACATCTGACGAAGAGAACTATGGTTCTCAAAAGCTTATGCTACAATAAAGTTGGTTAGTCTTAAAAGGTGCTATTGGACTCTACTATTTTGTGACTACAGACTAACACGGCTAACTCCTCTGGATCTACGGCCTTGGAGAGTACTTGAAGTTGACCATCGGGCTGAATTTCAAAAACACAAACCTTTTTTTTGTAAAAAAATGCTTGCAATAGGAAAGGGTTTCATTGGACTAAGAAAACGCCAGACAAAGATATCCTGGTTGTTCAAGTGATATTTAATAGCCAGGGGGCTCTGAGAAAAGAGAGAGAATGGGGGGGGGATTAATTCTGTCCTTGGAAATGCTGTCAGGAGGAAAACATCCTTGGATGAACGGATGTTTAATGAATGGGAAAGCAGTCCTCGCAAAGGGCAGAATATTTCCTTGGGCAGCAGCATGTCTGCCCCCCCCCCCGCAAGTAACATGGCCTTTGTACTTCTGAGTGGCCCCTCAGTAGAGACGGCAATATTTGAAGGTGTCAAAAATGTTGCCAAAATAGTCTTTGCTATGGATGGGCACACCAAAGAGAGTCCCACAGCAAACCGATCTGCCAGGGGAGTGGGTGCCTGCTGTGAACAGTTCTGGCCACTGGCTGCCTTCACAAGTGTGCCAAGGAAGTGATCGAAAGGTATAAGAGGATCTCCTGCTGTTCAGAGGAGGGCAGGAGCCCCTGCTGGTGACTCTACGGCATCTTTCTGTTCTGGACCCACATGACAGTGTGACGGTCTCGATCCCCACAGCGAAAATTTGTAGGCCATGAGGTCTAAAGTACCTGAGAGAGAGAAAGAGAAGGAAAGAGGTCCTGGGTGGAAGCTGTGAAATTTTGCTGGGTTATCTTGGGCTACGCACTCTATCTCTCAATCCAGCCTACCTCACAGGGCTGTTGTGAGAATAAAATAGAGAAGGGGGAAATGATGATGTAAGCTGCTGAGGGAGAAAAGCAGGGTACAATGTTAATTAAATGAATATCAGAGTGGCTCTTTGGGATCAGTGGCCAGAGAAAGGTTCTTAGGCCTTAGTTAGCTAGATGCAGGTCTTTAACTGGAGATGCCAGGAAATGACGCTTGGAACTTCTGCGTGCAGCGCTTATGCTCTGCCACTGATAGGGTTGTCAGGCGTACGGTTTTCTCCTCAACCGTCTGGTATTTTGAGGACTGACCAGGGAAAACATTCCCCAAATATCAGACGCCTCTCCCTTCTCCACCCCCCAGCTCTGTTGCCCAACCACTTGTGGTGGCGTGGTGGTGCTGCCGCCAGCCTGGAAGAGTGGTCGGTCACCCCAGGACAGCTGCCCATTCTTGCTGGTGCCGCACAGCACAAGTGGCTAGTCACTGAGCCATCATCCTTCTCCCAGATCATATGAAAGTGTTTGTTTCCAGTCAGGCTGTTGCTCCCCGTTGCCCAGCCACTTCTGATAAGCGACAAAAGCTCTTTGTCATCACCTTCACTCCTTCAGCTAGAGGGGGCTGAATCTGGGACCTTCTGCATCCAAAGCAGATGCTCAACCTAAGGGGGCTACCAGCCTCAAAGTGGGCCTGGAGTCCTTCTGCAATTACATCTGACCTCCAGATAGGGTTGCCAGATCCCCTTACCCTCCCAGCACTCACTTTTTGTGATGTCTTTGCACATACACAAAGCACGGGAGCGCTAACAGAAGTGATGTCACGTCAGGAAATGACATTATTACGCGGGGCCTGGGAGAGCTCCCATGCTTCACAGCAGGCAGATTTGGACCCCAAATGGGCTTGATGTGGCTTGTTTGGGGCCCTGCAAAGTGTACACGTGCTCCTGGGGCAGCGCGATAACATTACTCCTAGGAGGGATATCATTACACCCAGGAGGCCTATTCTTCTGCCATTCCCCCACCCCCACCAGCCAGGTGAGTGGGGGGTGGGTGGAGGGAGGGAGTGGGAAATCCCCCGCCCCCACCGGGGGACTTGGGACGCATCCCTCCAGTCGTCAGAGATCAGTGTCCCCGGAAATGGCAGCTTTGGAGGGCAGACGCTACCGTGTGCCACAGAATCTAGGAGGAGCGCCTTTAGAAGGTGGATGATTTACAACTTCCATTTCTACTGCGCTGTAACACAGAGATTATGAAACTCATCATCATCTGTAGGTACTAAAATGCAGAGGGTTAAGGACTGAGAGAAAGATGGGGCTGCTGCGGGCGGGTGTCCTTTGGGGCGCAGAGTGTGTATTTTTCTCGGAAAACCAGAAAAAGATTTTTGAGTGGCTTTTCAGGTTGAGCGGAACACAACTGGATAGCTGCCAGTAATACCATCACAAATTTTTAGAATCAAAGGATTAGCCTGACATACTGAACACAAGCATGCAGAAACCAACAAGCGATGTAAGGTGAGAGGGTGAGGAGGGAGGAATTTGAACTTTGGCAGGAGGAAGTGACCTCACAGGAAGAGGTTGGAAGCACTGACCTTTGACCTGGCTGTGATGTCACAGGATGTGATATTGCAGGACTTGATATCACATCTCTGCTGAGCACCTTCCTCTCCCAAAACTTCACCTTCCCCAGTCACCAGTCCCAAATCTTCCCAATCTAGAGTGGGCAACCTTAGTTCTGCCATATACTAACCTTACCAACACTCCTTTCGCTCACCTTTCACGAGGCATAAGGCACCAGTGAAACCACTTAAGTAGAAGGCCCAGTCTTTGAAAGCAGTCCTCTTTTCTGCTATCTTACGACTTTCGAAGTCAAACATCACTAGAGCAATCAGCACTAATATTCCTGCAGGGCACAGTAGAAAAGGTTGGTACCTGGAAGAGCAGAGCCCTGAAAATGTGGGAGATTCACTAGACTGAAAGGCGCTTTCTCTGTGTCATCATGCCTGATCTTTCATACCGTCCCAGCACAACACAAGTGCGGTCTAGGTGGATTGCCACTGTGTAAGAACAATCCTGTGGCTTGTTGTTAGAACGCCCTGTGGTTTGGTCTAGTTTGCTGGTGCTTTGTTGAATGCTATAATTGTAGTTAGCCTCTTTCTGGCAGACCCTTCCTCCTCATAGGGAGGTGTGACTCAAGAAAAGGATCGGATGTCCCTCCTTGTCTAAAAGCTGTAACATAGGGCCAAGCTACACATGACGAATGACACTTGAACAGCAAGTGTGTTTCTCCCTGTTCACTTGCCCTCCACTCAATCCACTTGCCGTTCAAGTGTCATTCGTCATGTGTAGCTTGGCCCATAGTGGAGCTGATCATGCAGGAGTCCACCTGTCTTTATGTAAAGTGGAGATTTAAAAAAAACGGGACAGGCAGGTAGAGGGAAGTAAAACCTGCACCCGCTTGCAAACCTTTTCTTGCTATGGAAAGCATTTGATTTTTCTTCAAGTCTGAGGGCCAAGCTACAAGTGATGAATGAGTGTATTTCTCCCTGTTCACTTGCCCTCTACTTGCACTCCACTCGATCCACTTGCCGTTCAAGTGTCATTCGTCACTTGTAGCCCAAATACTGGACACCTGGCCCAGGCCCAGTCCATTCCCCCCCCCCGCCTTGCCTGGCTGCTACTGGGCTGGGGAAAGTGGCCTGACACTCTGCTGAGCACCTGGGCAGCCTCCTGTGTGGGCGCCATGCTGCCCAGGAGCGGGCTGCCATCCCAGTCGGAAGTGTGTGGGGGGATGGCCCTCTTGTCCCCCTGCCTCTCTCCAGGGACCGATGTTAGGTTGGACCCCATCCGGCAACCCTAATCATATGCCATAACAACTTTAAAAAACGAAACAAGCCTTTTAATTACCAAAATGAATGGAACCCTTACCTAAGTTTTTGTGCACATCTCCGCTTCCCCCATCTCATCATTATGCAATCTTGTTTTACTGCTCTGCACCCAGAATTACTATAGTGGCATGTGTGGGAAACTATTGTGAATTCAAAGAGTTAGTGGTTCCACAGTCCCTGCCTCTTGTGCTTTGCTGTCCTCTAGTTGAGATCCCACACAGTTTTAGACCGGATAAATGAAATTGACAGAGCCTTCTGGGAGGTGAAGATGAAATTAACAAACCCTCTGAGGAGCGAACTCCGCCGGCTCAGTCTTTCAAGACTACGCTTCCCAGCTAACATTGCATCTCCCTCCACTTAGAGAGTATAGAGAGACTGGAACCTCCATATAGTAAAATCTTAGCTCAGCCTGACTACAAGCCCCTGCCGTACAAGTGACCAGAACCTGGGGTCCACCTATTGCCATTTTGAGAGGTTCCTGGTAGCAGTATAGGGGTTTTCTCTCTGTTCTGTACTTGTTTATTTACATAAACGTCTCTAGATTACTTTTAAAAAATCTCTTTTCCTGCCGCACTTGTGTATTGTCATCAAATCTAAAAGGACCGTGGCCTCTTGGGAACACAATGACCCCCCCCCTTGAATAATACCTGCAAGAAAATTGAAAATGGAGGTCATGAGAACTTTGGGAAGGAAAGAAAAGTTACAGGGAATGAGAGGATTCCATTCTATCACACATATCGTTGCTATGATAGTTGCGACGGCAGCCAGTATCATAAGGGTTTGGGTGATTTCCATGTCCGCTAAAGGAAGAAAAGAAGGAAAATGGTAATAATGGCCAATGCTCCTGGCGACTTCTTCCATACCCCATAGCTTGCCCAAAGTCCCACCAGATCAGCTATTCTGTATTCACTTAATGAACAGATCTGTTATTCTGAACCAGGGCTTTTTTTCTGGGAAAAGAGGTGGTGGAGCTCAGGACTGCACAATGACGTCACTTTGGGTCAGCTGGAACAAGGGGGGATTTTTTAAAAATTTAAATCACCCTTGGTGAAAATGGTCACATGGCCGGTGGCCCCGCCCCCTGATCTCCAGGCAGAGGGGAGTTTAGATTGCCCTCCGTGGCAGTAGCACAGAGGGCAATCTAAACTCCCCCTCTGTCTGGAGATTAGGGGGCGGGGCCACTGGCCAAGTGACCATTTTCAAGAGGTGCCGGAATGCTATTCCACCACGTTCCAGCTGAAAAAAAGCCCTGTTCTGAACCTATAAAGCTCAAGCCAACTTGGAGGTAGTAATATTACGGCAATATGAAATATCAATTATGTTGAATTTAATAAAGTGCTAAGTGCAACCGTGCTGTGTCACAATCAATTAAAGCAATATCATAAATATTTAGCGATAGGTCCTCTACGCGATCTTTACCACAGGGCCATTTTCCTTGCGGCACCTGTAATATGTGTCCTCTGATGGTTAAATTGAAGGAAATATATAATCTGGATTTGGGACGAGCTCCATCGACTAGGTACTTTTCCACATGCAAGACCTCGTATGTGATCTACATTATTCAGTGCCAATGTCCTCTGGTTTATATAGGGAGCACGATTCGGCCCCTTAAGATAAGACTACAGGAGCACATATCACGTATTAGGAACCAAGTGGCAGGAGCACCGTTAGTGAAACATTGGTTAGAACAGCAACACACTACACATGATATGAAGGTATCTGTGTTAGGTGCAATAAGCACAGTTGAGCAAGGTGATCGTGCGCGAAGGCTACTGCAGTTAGAAAGCGAGTGGATATTCCGCCTGAATAGCTTAGTCCCTAATGGACTGAACAGCGAGATTGATTATTCTAGTTTCATATAAATATTGAACCTTTTAGTGTATTTTTGCCTGTCTTTTGGTCCTTGTGCCTTTATTGCAAAAATGGAGCTCTCTGTACCTTTAAATGCATGCTACAGTGGCTGACTACTACTGTATCTTTAAGTGTTTGTATATTTAATCTATGTGAGGTGGGGCCATCTCATGGCATTGTCCCGTCGGCTCCTACCAACTGTGTGATGTCAATGTGAGAGGCTGGAAGAGAGCAAGTAAGGTGTAATGTTAACTTTAATGGAGGTTTTGACAAACTGCTATGTAGTAGGGATGAATAATAATGAAACCTTTTTGTTATAGTTACACACTGTGCCCATGAGGAAGTTCCAGCATGAAACGGGGATTGGAAATTGCTGGCTTAGACCCATAGGGCTGTTCTTGGTGTGAGATTCAGCTCAAGGTCGTTTTCTATCTGACCGACTCCTGGTGGTCCTCGAAATAAGAGTTCCAGTTCCAGGTTGCCTTCCATCATCATTGCCTCTTCATATGTACTATGGACTCTTCACCGGTTGTACTGCTGCCTGTAGAGACACTGTATGAACTACTGTCTGAGTAGACATTGGCCATTTCCACACGGCTTACCTGAAGCCGGGCCATGGCGCAACGTTGCGGATCATGCCGAGGAAAACGCAAAATATCGTGTTTTCTCGTGCGAGTTTTGCGCAACATCGCGCAAAACTTGCGTGAGAAAACACAATATTTCACATTTTCTCCGGCATGATCCACAACATTGCGCCATGGCCCGGCTTCAGGTAAGCCATGTGGAAACGGCCATTGTATGAATTACATAGACGGCTATATTGCTGCTAGCTCTGTGTATCTTAACTTTTTTTAATGTTATTCATGAGATGTGGGATATGAAATATTTATGATACTGCTTTAATTGATTGTGACACAACACGGTTGCACTTAGCACTTTATTAAATTCAGCGTAATTCATATTTCATATTGCAGTAATATTACTACCTCCGAGTTGTCTTGAGCTTTACAGTTTGCATATCGGAGGGACCCCCTTTAGTTAGTCTGTTCCGAACCTATGTCAAGAAGTGGGCTGAGGGGTACACCATGTTAATTCTGCACTGCATGAATGTCTGTCTTTTTTCTTTCCTAGGCAAATAAGAGTGCAGCAGGTGGAGGAAGTTTGTTATAACAGGCAAGTCCATGTGGGGGGGGGGGAGATAGATTAAATTCTCTACCCCTTCCCTGTAGCTCCAATTCAAATCAGGATCGCATATAGCTGTAATGACCTTTTCAAGAATGCAGGGCAGATTCATTGGTGGCTCTCCCAGTGTGACATTTAACTGTCCCCGCCCTGCCACGTCTGACCTCGACAGGCTGAGCCACACTTTGGATAACATTCTTAAGCGGGTCTCCTCAGAATGCTACTAAGATCTATTCAGTGAGGCTTACTCCTAGGAAAGTGATTTCAGGACCACTGTCAGTAACCTCCCGTTTTGACTACCGTTATGCACTCCGGAAGATAACTCTGGGGTGCTGGATTCTACCACGCCATCAGCCCCTTATCTATACATAGGACTGTGACCACATCGACTTGTTCATATCTGCTGCACTGGTTACCAGTTTGCTCCTTAAAGCCATCCCAGGTGTTGGCAATAACTGGCAGTAACCTTTAAAGCAGGGTTGCCAATTAGGTTGGGGAAATTCCTAGAGATTTGGGGGTAGAACCGGGGAGGGGGGATTAGGGAGGGGAGGGACCTCAGCAGGGTATAATGCCATAGATTCCACCCTCCAAAGCAGCCATTTTCTCTGCTCCCTGTCATCCGGAAATCAGTTGTAATTCGACATTTCCAGGCCCCCAACTGGAGACTGGCCCTCCTACTTTAAAGCCTGACTCAGTTTGGCATCCCTGAGGGACAATCTACCTCCGTACGGTTTGGCATTCATGTGCCAGAGGGAGATGCAGTCTACAGGTTCTCAAAATTGGCCTCTTGCTATCAGGAAAGGACAATAAGAGTAAGGAACAGAGCCTTTGCGTAGCTGCCCTTACTCCTATGGCCCACCTCCCAGAGAAAGGGCAACTCTTTTCAGAGCATTCGTAGATGTTGTAAGACATCCCCATTTGCTTTTCAGCCATAGTTTTATTCTTTATTCAAATTCTAAATCCGACCGAAACACCCTTTTTCGTACTCTCCACCGCCACTGCCGCTGCCCTACCCCCGCACACTATACCGTTGATATATTTCAGCTTCATGCACCCATGTTTTTCAAAGCAGAGGATCCAAAGGCCCAAGGAGAACTCCCCTTTAGGCATATGATACGTCTTCCAGCTGTGTGAGCAGTTAGCAATCAAGAGGAGCAGGAAACACACAAAGGAAAAGAAGCAACTTATGAACCTGTAGTTAACAATTGGTTCAAGGATGGGATGCATGTCCTTGAATTCAATCCCTGGAGAGGTGGAAGAAGAGAAGGAACCTGGGCAGGTTTGGAGCAGAAGGGTTTGAATCTTCCAAGGAAGGCGCTCTTCAGCGCTCTCAGCAGCTCCCCCACTCTGGGGCTACAACTGCCACGGAACCTTCCTCTCTGCCACTGGAATGGAACTACACGGATAGGCCAATAAAAAGCTTCCACCAAGCCAATTTTTATAGAAGTGCGGCACTGATTATTTTTTGATAGCTAACAAATTGCCTACCCCTTTCTTGGAAAGGGAACCCCTGTTTCCGGGCAAAACGTTAAAGGTCAAGTGAAGCTCTTTGAACAGAACTGGGACTCAAACTGGGCAGACAGTGTAGTTGGAATGGCAGTGTTTGCATGAGTTCGGGTGTGGAATGAGGAGGCGGAGCCTGTGGGACAGGTGGGAGGAGTTGGAGTGGGCGGGACGTGGGGCGGAGCCAGACTGGAGCTACTAGCACTCCCATGTCAAGTTGACAATTGAGGCCACTATTCTAAGGTATCTGTTAGGGAATTTGGGAGAGCCTCCTGTATATCAATTAAAATCCACTGATTTAAATTGCTTAATGCTTCTGAATGAATCTTTCCTGTGCCTTTTTTGTTGAACATTCTTATTCCTACAATCCTACTATATAATTCCCTTAGCGTCTGCCCAACGCGGGGTGCACCAGCATAAGAGGGCGCCGGGAAGGCCGCTTCCGGAGGGCGGCGCTAGCTGCCGTAGGCTTTGGAGGCCGGAGGCAGTGAGGGAAGGGCGGCGCGCTGGCGAGCCGCGGCAGGGGAGAAGCCCGCTGCCCTCTGACACCTGCTGGAGCCGAGCTGCGCTACTTTTGGCAGTGACGGGGCAACAGCGATGGGGTGAGGGCGAAGCGCTCGCTGCCACGTCAGCCCCGCTGGAGCCGGGCGCTCCGCTCTGCAAAGACCCAGGGTCTCGCAGAGTGGCGGCGCTCCGCTCGCACCGCCTTTCCCCGGGCCCAAGGAGAGCAGTGCACCGTGGCTCCACGGGCCTCACAGGGTGGCGGTGCTCCGCTCTCCTCGGGCCCGGGGAAGGGCAGTGCAAGTGGAGCACTGCCACCCTGCAAGGCCCCTGGAGCCGCGGCACGCCGCTCTCCTGGGGCCCGGGGAAAGGCGGCACGAGCGGAGCCCTCCCCAAACCCCATTGCCTCCCTACCTGCCATTCCTCTCCACACCCCACCTGTCTCTCAGCCCTCCCCAAAACCCCATTGCCTCTCTCCCTGCCTTTCCTTTCCACACCCCACCTGCCTCTGAGCCCTCCCCAAAACCCCATTGCCTCCCTAACTGCCTTTCCCCTCCACGCCCCACCTGCGTCTGAGCCCTCCCCAAACCCCCATTGCCTCCCTACCTGCCATTCCTCTCCACACCCCACCTGCCTGTCAGCCCTTCCCAAATCCCCATTGCCTCCCTACCTGCCATTCCTTCCCACACCCAACCTGTCTCTCAGCCCTCCCCAAACCTCCATTGCCTCCCTACCTGCCATCCCTCCAGAGACCCCTCCTGCTTATTACCTCTCCCCAGACCCCCCTTGCCCCCCACCTGCCAGCCCTTCCTAACCCCCCCCCCTCCAGCCCCGCTTTCTAGAGCCCGTTGTATTTATTTGCACAACGGGCTCTGTTTCTAGTTAACAATAACAATGTAAATGCCTCAAAAAGCACAGCAAGCACTGCAAGTAATTTTCATTACACACCAAAGGTTATAATAGTTTATGCTCATAATTTTTAGCCCCAGCCTTAGGTATCTTCATTCCTATGTTGTGTGTGTGTGTTATGTGTCGTTAAGTCACCTCCGACCTATGGCAACCTTATGAATGAAAGACCTCCAAAACATCAGCAACAGACTTGCTCAGATCCTGCAAAATGGAGGACGTGGCTTCCTTTATTGAGTCAAGCCACCTCGTTTTAGGTCTTCCTCTTTTCCTGCTGCCTTCCACTTTTTCTAGCATTATTGACTTTTCTAGAGAATCTCGTCTTCTCATGATGTGACCAAAGCACGATAGCCTGTTTTATCATTTTAACTTCTTGGGAGAATTCAGGCTTGATTTGACCTGCAATTCAGGCTTGATTCGACCTGCAATTCAGGCTTGATTTGACCCATTTATTTGTCTTTTTGGCTGTCCATGGTATCTGCAAAACTCCTCCAGCACCACATTTCAAATGAATCACTTTTCGTCCTGTCAGCTTTCTTCACTGTCCAACTTTCACATAGGGACCATTATATAGTAATGGGGAATACCATAGTTTGGATTATCTTGATCTTGGTTCCCAGAGAGACATCTTTATCTTTAAGCACCTTATCTAGTTCCCTCACAGCCGCTCTTCCAAGTCTCAATCTTCTTCTGTTCTGTTATCCTATAATATAATTCAGCAAGCTGGTTTCTGACGACTCACCGGTTATCCCAGTGCGCAGGCGCGATAGTGCTCCCTTGCTGGGGATAAGCAGAGAATCGCTCCTGCCTGCTGCTGCCGAATAAGACCCAAGGAGGCCAGAACAGCCGCTGCTGGGCTCATGAGCTCGCCAGGGCACCCACTTCCTCCCCTCCGTGCTCTCCTGGCCTTTCCACCAGCCCAATGGGCACTGAAGTGCCCCAGCTGGCCACCTCCTCTCCCCCTCCCCTGCTTTTCCACTGGCCCAATGGGCGCTGAAGTGCCCCGGCCAGCCGCAGCCTTATGCATCTCCTCTGTCCCCTATAACACCTAGACAGAAGCTTGGTGTCAAGGCAGAGTTTACCTGTCCCCCCCACCCGCTCACACTGACATCATGTCACACTTTTTGTATCACTAAATATTACGGGATGGAGGAGAACAAACATGAAGTTGCTGTCTTTTTAAAAATGCATTCCCAGGTTGGCTGTAACATCCTGATCCAGCCTCAGGATAAAAGATTCTCTGACATACGCTGGTCAGTAAATTGACAGTTTTGGCATTGATATGGAATGGAAGACAGAGGATTGGTTTATTTATTTTCATCTTAGAAATAAGAAATGGTAACTGTCCCCGCCCCGTCACCCTAAACTTGACTTTTCTCTGCAGTGTTCACAGATTATAATTATGGCAAGTTCGTAGTTCAAAGCCTTAAGTCAGGTGCCATAGTTAGTTTTTAAAAAGCGGAGATAAATTATTGATGTACGTATTTAAGATTTGAAGTCTATCGCACTCATATGTGTTGCTAGAAAGTGTTAGAATTACATTGTGAATCTGAGCTTTATAAAAAGCCATACAAATTTTGCCACAACACCACGCCACTGCTTCCAATTGTGGATCTGGAAAATGCATCTCTAAGTAGCCCAGGGAGCCAGATTCCATAATCTCCTGTGCTTCATCTTCATCACCCTGTACTGTTTCCAGTAGGTAGATCACTCTCGGCTTTCAACGTAAGGGAGGAGTGCTGTTACCGAACCTGGAAGAGGAAAGGAAAATGGATTAAAACAAGTGCCAGGTGACTGCATCTCCCTAGAGAAAGCTCTCTCCATGCTTCTAGATCACCTTAAAAAAAAACACAAAGCTGCATTAAGAACAGTGAAAATGACGTTCCACTGCCATTCTTCGTTACATATTCTTCCAAAGATTCGACCTGTGCAATGCAAGATTGCAACATAAGTCCTTTTCAGATGTTGGTATTGTGTGCTGGTATGCCCCCACCTATGCAAAACAGACTATGGCCATTTTCAATCATCTTAACCACTGCTCAAAATCATGCAAAACTCACGGAACGACGGTGTCTTCATGGCGCGATTTCCCGCCATGACTCCGTTTCGTGGCACGATGACATCAGAGATCGCGCCACGAAACAGAATCAATATGGGAAATCGCGCCATGAAGACGCCGTCATTCTGTGAGTTTTGTATGATTATGCGCAGCAGTGAAGAAGTGTGAAAACGGCATGTGTGTTACCTGTGACCCTACTGACAAGCACAGTTGCCATTTTATGTGAACAGTGGCACTGCCCATATTTATAGCCTTAGGTCTGCATGAAACTAACCCCTGAAAAATCCAAGTCACTTTGTACATAGTGAGGCTGTATGCACAGGGTAAGTATGGACATTGTCTGTGTTCACACAACATGGAGACCACATGTAGTATGAAAGGCACTTGCTCTTGTTACTCTCTCTCTTTCAGTTGCCAATTCCTGCTTGAGAAATTCCTGGAGATTTGGGGGCATTGCCTGGGACGGGCAGAGTTGGGGGAAGGGAGGAAGCTCAGAGAGGATGTGATGTCACAGAGTCCACACTCAGAATTTTTTATTTATTTTATTTTATTTATGTTATTTATATTCCACCTTTCTCACTGAGACTCCAGGTGAATTACATAGTATGAGATTAGTACAATTAGTGGCAAGGACAAGGGCAGGCATTTCCAGACAGTGTCAAGAACATTTCCATAAACAATGTCATAGGGTAAATGAGTATAAGTTTACAAAGAGATAGTATTAGCAAGGATCCAATATGGGGTTGAGGAATTGCTGAAACAGAACATAATCAATTCTAGGACTTACATTGAAGCTGCCATTTACTCCAGGGGGACTAACCTTTGTAGTCTGCAGTTCTGTTGACGAAGTCACATATACATGTCTAGTCTGAGCATTTTGGTTCAGGCTCAGAGGCCCAGTTCTGGCTCGCCACCCTGGGAATGGAATGAGCAGGCTTCTTAATTGCACCTGCTGCCTGTTGTTCAAGACTAAGATGCCTTGGGTGAAAGGGAGTCTCAGCTCCGCACATCCTCCTTTTCTTTCTCAGGCCTAGCAACGCTAATATCGAAGTGTGCTCTGATTGGCTGACATTGGACTTTAATATAATTTGTACTGTACGAATACTGTGTAGTTGCACAAAGTTTTATTGGTGATGTGCACCGGTTTTTGAATCTGCATTTGACTCTTGGTGATTCTTTGATTGGACTTGGAGAGTTCTTACTGCATTGTACTATTTTTGATACAATCCGTGATTGATTACCTTTATTTCAACAGGAAGTATGAGACTTTTCTCCACGTCAGGCTATGATGACCAGAGCTGCCTTGGACTTGGTTTGTGAGTATGAGCAACTCAAGCTACTTCAGAGAAAAGCAAGCTTGCAGGCTTCTTGACTAGTCAGATAGTTTTAGCTATAGATAAGTTGTTATTTTATTGCCGTTTGTTTGTGCCTTATAGAGTGGTCCTGTACCCCTGCATACGCTCTAATGAATTAATAAACAACGTTTATATTTAAGTCCATATCTTGAGTTTCTTTTTCTTTTTTTAATTTTAATAATTTTAATAACATTAACAGCTATCATCAAACTAAACAACAATATACTCAAATTAAAACCAAAGATGGATACAAGTTTGTCAGTATCAATACAAGAAACCATTAATGCTTATTTTAAATATGTAACAAACAAAACAATCTTAACAGTAGAGATATTAATAGTAATATAACAATCTGCACAAAAGGTCACCACAAACCCCACATTCCCATATCAATAACTTCTTGGTAAGGTAGCTTTGTCAAAAGTAGATCATTTTTAGAAAGAAATTCGAGGAAAGGCTCCCACTTAACATAAAAATTCGAAGTACCAGTGGGGGTTTTCTGTAGGTATAGCTTTTCTGTTATTTTTTCCATTATTAGAAAATCCCATATCTTGTTGAACCAGGTGTTAATTGTAGGAACTGATTGTGACTTCCAAAATGAAGCGAGTGAGGATTTAGCTGCATGAAATAGTATAGTTATTAAATCCCTTCTAACAGAAGGGATATTTAGATCGTCCCAATTATCCAAAAAAAGAATTTCTGGTTTTAGAGGAATCTTATATGAAGTTATAAGTTCTACTTGATATAAAATCTTTCCCCAAAATTCTTTTACATACTTGCAGTTCCACCAACAATGTACATAATTCCCCACATTGTTTCCAACATAGGGGGGAACTTTTTGAATAGATTTTTGACAACTTATAGGGTGTGAGGTACCAGTAATTAATAATTTTGTATGATTGTAAATAAAGATTGATCACGTGTGTATTAAATGAATTAGAGACCCAAATTCGTTCCCAATCAGTATTTGAAATAGTGATTTCCCAATCTTTTTGCCATCTGGAATATAGCATATCTTGAGTTTCTGACCACTTGTGTGCATGTTCACCCAGAGAAACGAACCCAGAGACTGGCAAGTCTCAAACTAACTGGGTATGTCAGTCCTCTGGGAGGGTTAAACAGGGTTAACATACCTGTAACTTATGTTCATCGAGTTCTTCTGTGCTGACACACATGGGGACTGCGCAGGCGCAGGCCAGCCGCCGGAGAATTTTCTAGAGCTTCCATGGCTCCGAAGGGGCCGTTTGTCGCGCGCCTCAGCGACCGTCTTCCCGCCCAAACGGTCACGTGATCCTCCAGCGACCAACGGCCCCTTCCCTCAGTTCTCCCTTGCCGCCGCTTGACCAACACACTTCAGCCATAACACCTTAAAAACACCAATTTCCGTTACAGCCATCACAATATCGTGCATTGGAGTTCACAGCGGGGTAGGAGGGAGGGTTGTGTGTCAGCACAG
Source organism: Eublepharis macularius (assembly GCF_028583425.1). NCBI lineage: Eukaryota > Metazoa > Chordata > Lepidosauria > Squamata > Eublepharidae > Eublepharis > Eublepharis macularius. Next base: position 48,095,134 of record NC_072804.1, on the reverse strand, counting down.
AAGAACTCGATGAACATAAGTTACAGGTATGTTAACCCTGTTTTCATCTTCGTTCTTCTGTGCCTCCACACATGGGAGTGTACCAAGCTTCACACAATAAGGAAGGCGGGGGTGAAGTCCAACACAATTTTATTGAACAAACAAGAACAACAATAAATAGATATGCATATATACATCTATGTAAAAAACTGTGCAAGGACACATAAATACTCAACATTTACATATATACACACCCCCAGGTACATATATACACACTTTCACTCAAGGGTACCCAGCAGGTACGCCAAGAAAGTCATTCCAAAACTCCCTCAGGAAAAAAGGGAGTGTAAGACAGCCTTGGCCACAGATACATCTTGCTCCGCATTGACACCAACGGCGTAATGCCTGACAAAGGTGTCTGCAGAGGACCATGTGGCTGCTTTACAAATGTTAACCAGGGGCACCCCCTTGAGGAGTGCCGAAGAGGATGCTTGGGACCACGTGGAATGGGCTCTGACATGAAGCGGGCAAGCCACCCCTGCCAGGGAATAGGCCTTGCTAATGGCCGCCACAATCCACCTAGACAGGGTCTGTGAGGAAGCCCTGTTACCCTTGTCCTTGGCCCCAAAACATACAAACAGGTGAGGACAGGTGCGGAATTCCTTTGTCCTATCCAGGTAATAGGCTAGGGCCCTCTTCAAGTCTAGGGAATGAAGGGCCTTTTCCCCCTTAGAGGAAGGTTGAGGAAAGAATGCAGGCAGTGAGATATCCTGCGAGAGGTGGAAGGCGGACACCACCTTGGGCAGGAACCCGAGGCAGGGACGCAGGACCACCTTGTTGGGATGAAACACAAGAAAGGGAGGGTCAGACCGCAGTGCAGACAGCTCACTGACCCTTCTGGCCGATGTGACGGCCACCAAGAATGCTACCTTATAGGACAGCATATCCAAGGGGCATGTAGCCATAGGTTCAAATGGAGGCAACATGAGACGTGAGAGCACCAAGGACAGCGACCACTGAGGCACTGGCGCCGACACAGGTGGGTAAAGATTGTACATGCCCTTAAGGAACTGGCGGGATTGTGGGTGAGAAAACACCGTAGCACCCTCAACTCGGGCGTGAGCAGCTGATATCGCTGCCAGGTGGACCTTGAGGGAGGACACCTTCAAGCCCAGGCCACGCAAGTGGCACAAATACTCGAATACAACCCCCAAGGGACTGCTGTCAGGCACCACTCCTCTGGCAAGTGCCCAGAGCTCAAACCTGCGCCACTTGGCCGCATAAGCGCGCCTAGTGGATGGCCGACGAGCATTCAGGAGGACCCTCTGTACCTCGTCAGTAAAGCCTATCGGGGAGGAACAATCCGCCAAGCTGTTAGGTGCAGCTTCCTGGGATCGTGGTGGACCAAGCTCCCGTTTAGGAGAAGGTCTTGCCGAGGGGGCAGACTCACATACGTCCGTTGGGACATCTGCAGGAGCTTCGGGAACCAAACCTGCCGTGGCCAGAAGGGGGCCACCAGGATGCAGTCCGTCCCGTCTTCCTCTATCTTGCACAGGACCCTGGGAATCAAGGGGAATGGAGGAAACATGTAGTGCAAGCCCTGCGTCCACGTAAACTGGAAGGCATCCCCAATAGAGAGGGGGTCGCTCCCTGCCCTGGAACAGAACGTGTGGGCCTTGGTGGTCGCCGCAGTGGCGAATACGTCTATCACCAGGTGACCCCACATCTGGAAGATCGGCCCAACGCACTCTACGTTCAGTTCCCACTCGTGGTCCAGTAAAGGGACCCTGCTGAGGGCATCTGCCCGGGCATTGTCTGACCCAGCCACGTGTATAGCACGGAGCGACACGCCGTTCCTGATAGCCCACTGCCAAGTGAGTGTGGCTTCCCGGCACAGGGCCATGGACACTGTGCCCCCCTGCTGATTCACGTAGTACATGGCAGTCGTGTTGTCCGTCTGCACCAACACCTGACGATTTTTCAGCAGTGCTGTAAGAGACACAAGTGCGAAACGAATGGCTCTTAGTTCAAGCACATTAATATGGAGGGTCTTTTCCCTCTCAGACCAGACATCTTGCACAGACACATCACCACAGTAAGCCCCCCATCCCAACAGCGAGGCGTCAGTGGTAACCGTGATGTCATGGTGTTGATACCCAAAAGGGGTCCCTCTAAACAAGTTGTCATCAGACAGCCACCAGTCCAAGGAGCCGAGGATGACCCTCGGGATAGAGAATTTGAGGGACGGAGGGTGCAGCAGAGCATCGTACCTCCGCACAAACCAGTTCTGGAGAGGGCGCATACGCAGCCTAGCGAAAGGCACCACAGAGGTGGCCGCTGCCATATGCCCTAGTAAGCACTGGATAGTGCGCACAGACTGGAACCGGTTTCTTTTAAACATGGACACTAGACCCCTTAGGGACCGAGCCCTCTCCAAGGGGAGCAGAGCCTTACCCTCCACAGAGTCTAACAGTGCACCAATGTAGGACACCTTGCAGTTGGGCACCAGCTTGGATTTTTCCAAGTTCACCAGGAGCCCCAGGCGTTGGCAAGTGCTAAGTACCAAGGCAATGTCCTGCACCAGCCTAGACTCCGATTCAGCCACGATGAGCCAGTCATCGAGGTACGGAAAGATGGTACAGCCTTCTTCCTGTAGGAAGGAAACCACAGGGGCCACACATTTAGTGAACACTCGTGGGGCAGTGGACAGGCCAAAGGGGAGCACCTTATACCGGAAAACCCTTTGCCGGTAAACAAAGCTCAGGTACTTCCTGTGCTCCTTCCGTATGCCCACGTGAAAGTATGCGTCTTTTAAGTCAAGAACCGCAAACCAATCCCCCTGTTTCAGCAAGGCGATCACAGCCGCCAACGTTACCATTTTGAATTTGGTCACCTTGAGGAAGGCATTAAGGCCCCTCAGATCTAAAATGGGGCGTAAGCCCCCATCCTTCTTAGGGACCAGGAAGAACCTAGAGAAGAAACCCTTCACAGAGTCCTCATAGGGCAATTCTTCCACAGCACCCTTGGCCAAGAGCGACACGATCTCCGCATCCAGCTCGGCCATAGTGTTATTGACAGCTGTCAGGGGTGAACTGCATCTAGGCAGCTCAACAAACTCCAGCCCGTATCCCAGTTCAACAATAGTTAAGACCCATGAGTCAGATGTTATTGACTCCCACTCAGAGAGTAGTGGACTAAGTCTGTCCGAAAAGTTCGGGGATACGGCTGGCGCGACCCGTCAGTACTGCCTCCCGGCGCCCTGCTGATCTTTCTGCTGGGCCGGTTGCTGTGCCTGACGAGGCTTGAAGGGCCGACGCCTCCTCTGCTGTTGTGCGGGAGGGTAAGGCCGCTGCTGGTAGGCAGGATACTGCTGGTAGCCCGGCCGCTGTTGCTGGTATCTGCCCTGGTAATGGTAAGGGCCAGACCGGGGAGCGTACCGTGACCTGGAGGAGGGCTTGTCCACTGGAGCCAGACCCAAAGACCGCGCCGTCTGTCTGTCCTCCTTTTTCTTCTTCAGGGTCTCGTCGGTGGACTTGGAGAACAGCGAGTCCCCTTCAAAGGGCATGCTCTCCACCCTGGAACGCACCTCTTGGGACAGGGCCGTCGACCGCAACCAAGAGTGGCGCCTGAGGACCACCGCCGACGCCATCCCTCTAGCAGCAGTGTCAGCAGCGTGGCTCCCAGCGTTCATCTGCTGCTTAGACAGCCTCACAGCCTCCGTCTGCAGCAGGGACACCACAGCCTTCTGCTCAGGAGGGAGGTCTCGGGTATAGGATGCCAACTTCTCCCAGAGGTACAGCTGGTACCCTGCCATGATGGTCTGGTAGTTGGCGATCCTCAGACCCAGTGAAGAGACAATATACTGGCGCCTGCCCATGGCATCCAGCTTCTTGCCCTCCTTATCGGCAGGCACCGAGGAGTGACCCGATTGTCGGGGGTTGAACTCCTCTGTGACCAAGGAGGAAGGTGGAGGGTGCTTCACCAACGCCGGCCAGGTGCCCTGCTTGATCTTGTAAAGCTGCTCGATGCGCTTGGATGTTGGAGGTTGATCACAGGGCACCTGCCACACCTTCTCCACAATCTCCTCAATACCCTCGAGCATGGGGAAGCCAACGTACGCCGGATTGTCCCCGTAAATACGTTTGAGGAGCTTGTCCTTGGTCTGGGGGACTGCCGAAGAGATATCCATCTCGAGAGCCTTGGCCATCCTTGCCATCTGGTCGGCGTAGATGCGGAGGTCCTCGAATGGCGAGTCCGCCGATGGCACTAGCTCCTCAGCTGGCGATGGTTCGGACCAGGACTCCGACTGGTAGCCGCCAAAGCTCTCCACATCCTCCTCATCGGAACCGAGCTGGGATTCCGGAACCGGGAGCGGAGGGGGAGCCCACGCCGACCTCGATGTCGAAGGCCTCGGTTCCGACACGGAGAAGCCCGCAGGTGCCCCCTCCCATTGGCAACGGTATGGCGAGGGGAGGTAGGAAGCCTGTCGATGCCGGGACGCAGCGGACCGGACTGATCGGACACTGTCCCCGGAACCATGCCGCTCACGACCGACCGGAGGTGGAGACAGACGGGCAGGCGACGGACGGCTCCGACGAGGAGACGGGCTCGGTTCCAGCCTCGGCGACCGAAGGGGAAGCGATGGTCGGCTCCGACGGTGCGGGCTCGGCTCCGGCCCCGACGAGAATTCTGCGGGCACCATCTCGAAGGCCATCGGATCCGGCACCGGCACGGAGATGTCTTCTGGCTCCGGGGAGCCCAGATGAGGGGAAGGCGTGTGAGGAAGCACGATGACCTCCTCCTGAGGAGCGGGACGCGGCGACCGATGATGCTTGGTCTTCTTCTTCTTCTTCGCTGGTTCCGAAGAAGACCCCGGAACCGACGCGCTCCTCGCCTTCGAAGGGGACCTCGGCTTCGACCTCTTCGCCTTGATCGGGATCGAACCGGTCGTCGGTTCCGACCGGGGACTCGGTACCAGGATCCTCGGTTCCGAAGCTGGTCTCGGATCCGACCTGGTAGATGACGCGCTACGGGGCGGCCGCACCGGTCCCTGCGCTGGAGAGGCCGCTCTCGACGCCGAGGTACTCGGGGGACGCGGTTTCGACCCCGACCTCGCGGAGGCCACTGAGCCAGCTCTTGATTGCCGTTCGGCAGAGGGGCTAGGGCCGGCCTTGGACGGACGTAACGGAGTTCCCTCCGACATGACCTTCTGCCACAGCGAGGAATTTAGCCGGGCCTTGCGATCCTGCCGGGCCTTGCTGGTGAAACCCTGGCAGATCCTACAGGCCGAGACATTGTGGGTCTCCCCCAAGCAAAAAAGGCACAAATCATGGCCATCGGATTTGGCCATTTTAGTGTGGCATTTTAGGCAATGCTTGAAGAGAGCCGTAGAGGCCATCTTCAGGGGCACACGAAAGAAGGGTCAAAAACAGTCCGAGTCAAATTACTGAGTCCACGTCAAAGTCCAAAGCGAGATCCAAAGAATAGTCGAGGTCACGAAGTCCGAAGTCAAAAGCCAAGCAATCAGTTAGAGTAAAGCACGAAGCACAAAAGCACAGAGCAACGAAGCTCACGTTCTCTCCAAGCGGCGGCAAGAAGAGAACTGAGGGAAGGGGCCGTTGGTCGCTGGAGGATCACGTGACCGTTTGGGCGGGAAGACGGTCGCTGAGACGCGCGACAAACGGCCCCTTCGGAGCCATGGAAGCTCTAGAAAATTCTCCGGCGGCTGGCCTGCGCCTGCGCAGTCCCCATGTGTGGAGGCACAGAAGAACGAAGATGAACTAGGAGTTCTCAGTGGCTGTAATCAGTGCTTAGAAATGGTGGTCAAAGGTTGAACGCCTAGACAGCAGTTTCAGACCAAATGCTGTCCCTCTCCGCTTTTTGAGTTGCGTCATCACAACTCTGCTTAGACCCATTCCCCCCCCCCCACTCCGTCTGCTGAGGTGGGCTACACTCACCTGCGAAAACGAATAAAGCGAAAGAGACCCAACCAGCATCAAAAGACCATTCAGACTCGATTTCCATCTCCTCTTTATCATCATACAAATCGTTTGTGTACACGGCCATACCGATAAAAATAAAGAGACCTTGGGAGAAATACAGAAGTGTTAAATCCTCTTCACAGTCCCTATGTTCATATGCCCAGTACTCTTAATCTGGGCCAACAAAGAAAACGTACAGGGACCACATACGAGGAAGCGGGGGGGGGCAGAAGACTATTTATAGTCAGGTCATGTTATGCAGGGCAAAGAGGAGTGAGGAATAGTTTTGCAACTGATAACACAATGCCCAGCAAATGCATTATAAAGACTGCATCAAGAGCCACACACCCAGCACTCTCTTCGGTCTGCCATTATGACAGAGGTATAGGCCTTCCTAGAATGGAGCTCCACATTGTGATAGATCCAGGAACAGTTCCAGAAATAACATGTAGGGTGTGCAGCCCAGAGATATCTTCAGGCTATAATGGAGATTCCCTCATCATCTCCAAGGCATAACCTATAAAGTTTGGGATCCAAATATTTCAGGGATATGCTTCCTGATTTCCCCTCCCTTTTAGATTTCCCCAGAGCCAAAGATCTAACGATCATGCCTTGAATAAAATTTCATAAATTGGGATTTCCCAGGGCTTTTTTGCTGGGAAAAGAGGTGGTGGAACTCTTAAGAGGGAAATGAGGGAGAAACACACAGGATTCTTTGAAATAATATTTTCATGCGCTATGGGCTTACATCAACTGTGAGACAGAACCCCCTACCTTGTGGGGGTGGTGGTATTAAACAACATCGGAACTATCCAGTAGGATCATACTTATCACAACAGTCGTGAATTCTTGACCCAGGTGCAAAATTCTGAGGGGAACAAAATTTCTCCAGCCCCACCTCTATAACCTCCTCAGGGCAGCTGAGGTGAGTCCCTCATATCTATTGGGGAGACTTGTTCCTCGCAATGATCCAGCCTCCCCTCCCCTTGCAGCCACTCACACCGGATCTCTGTGCAGCCCTTCAGAATTTTGCGCCTGGGGCAAGAGGTGCTGGAACTCCATTTCCTGGGATCTCCCCCAAAAGACAGAGATTTCTCCGTTTCCGCCCTAGAACTCTCTCTGTCCATTCCACTCCCTCTCTCATGGCATTCCAGATAAAGGTAACAACGGTTTTGGCTTATTGTGCTGTGAGAAATGGGTTCTTTATCTGTTACAGGGACAATCCTTCCTTCATTTCATCGTGGAATACATGGAGGGATTCCCAGAGAGCTTCCTATCCAGACGTGACCACACGTAAGCCTATACTGTATTTTTTCACTTGCACTGTTGTAATCTGCCTTGGATCTCAGTGAGAAAGGTAGACTAAAAATTAAATTAAATTAAATAATGAACATCAGCCAGGATAGCACAACATGTACCTTCGAACCACACCTTGGGGCAAGAACGTCAACTTTTTTCGTAAAGGCTATTTGTGGCTGTGATATTATTTTCCTAGCATATGATGCTTTATCTGGATGTTATGCGTACTGGAGCCCTTTTCACACTGCTTACCTGCTGCCAGAACGTCGTGAAATATCGTGCAAAAAACATGGTAGCGTCTTCTCACAAGAGTTTTGCGCAATGTCGCACAAAACTCTCACAAGAAGACACTATCTTCCACGTTTTTTGCGCGATATTTCGCGATGTTCCGGCAGCAGGTAAGCAGTGTGAAAAGGGCCTGGCTTGGGAGCCGACTCTAAAAGATGGTTTAAAAATACTTTAAATAAGCCCCTGAGGCAGCCTGGAGCAGTAATCTAGGGAGCCCACTATCCAAGCAACTACTATTCTACCATCACAGGCAATTTTTTAAATTTTTAAAAAATTGGTTGTTGTGGGTTTTCCGGGCTGTATTTCCGTGTTCTTGGCATTGTAGTTCCTGACGTTTCGCCAGCAGCTGTGGCTGGCATCTTCAGAGGTGTAGCACCAAAAGACAGAGATCTCTCAGTGTCACAGTGCGGAAAAGATGTTGGCAGGTAATTTATATCTACTCAGGAAGGTGGGGTTGGGCTGAGTCATCCTGTAAGAGTTTTCCAGGGTGTGGAATGATAATGGAGGGAGGCTTCACTGTATCCTGAGGAGGTTCTTTTGCATACGGATTGGTGCTTGATATGCTAATCCTCTCTGCAGGGCTATTGTCGGGTATAGAGTATTTTGTTGGCCTGGTGTTTTTCAGGACTGGAAACCATGCTCTATTCATTCTTAAAGTCTCTTCTTTCCTTTTTAAAAATTGTTTTGCATTTTTATAATTTTTTTTACATTTCAAGCCACCTTGAGTGAAGAAAGATGGTTAATAAATATTTTAAACTAGAAACAGAGCCCATTGTGCAAATAAATACAACAGGCTCTAGAAAGCTGGGGCTGGGGAGGGCTGGGGGGTGGTGGTTAGGAAGGGCTGGCAGGTGGGGGGCAAGGGGGGTCTGGGGAGAGGTGAGATGCAGGAGGGGTCTGGGGAGGGATGGCAGGTAGGGAGGCAAGGGGTTTGGGGAGGGCTGAGAAGCAGGTGGGGTGTGGGGAGGAATGGCAGGTAGGGAGGCAATGGTGGTTTGGGGAGGGCTCAGAGGCAGGTGGGGTGTGGGGAGGATTGGCAGGTAGGGAGGCAATGGGGTTTGGGGAGGGGTCCACTCACGCCGCCTTTCCCCGGGCCCCAGGAGAGCAGCGCGCCGCGGCTCCAGGGGCCTCGCAGGGCAGCACTGCTCCACTTGCACCGTCTTTCCCCAGGCTGGAGGAGAGCAGAGCACCGCCACCCTATGAGGCCCGTGGAGCCACTGTGCACAGCTCTCCTTGGGCCCAGGGAAAGGCGGCGTGAGCGGAGCGCCGCCGCTCTGCGAGGCCCTGGGTCTTTGCAGAGCGGAGCGCCCAGCTCCGGCGGGGCTGATGCGGCAGCAAGTGCTTCGCCCTCACCCAGTCGTTGTCGCCCCGTCGCTGCTGAAAGCAGCGCAGCTCAGCTCTGGCTGGGGTCAGAGGGTGGCGGGCTTCTCCCCCATTGCGGCTTGCCAGCGCGCCGCCCTTCCCGCACCGTCTCCAGCCTCCAAAGCCTGCGGCAGCTAGCAACGCCCTCCGGAAGCGGCCTTCCTGGTGCCCTTTTATGCTGGTGCGCCCCGCGCATGCGCACCAGCATAAATGTGAGTCGTCGGGCAGATGCTAAGAGAATTATATAGTAGGATAAATGAGCAACCTGACTTCCTTCCCCCATGTGAAACGCCCCAGAGCATTCACACAATTTGCTGCTGCCACCTGGCCTCATAAGCAATATTCTCTGCAAAGGACCTGGCACAGTTAGCACTGGGGCGGGGCACTTCCTTGCACTGTCCATGGTCCTATCCAAGGGCTCTTTAGAAGAGTGAGGTTTTCTCCTTCCTGTCTGAAAAATGGGAACAAGGATCCCTTGAGTGAGAGATACCTTCCTTCAGAATTTTATCCTCATTGGTTGGGCTAATAAAGAAAAACGTTGCAGGCGGGAATGCACTTGCCATTGGAATCCAAAGCACGTGCTCCAGCAATATTAAAGAGTGCAAACGAATAATATTTCTGCACACAGACGTAGTTCATACTTGCAGCAAAACTGGCGATGGCAGAGATACGGCCCAAGGAGATGGAGCCCATGCGATGGTTGTAGAACGAAACACTGATAATGAAGAGGGAGAGACAGGCACAGAGTGCAGCCATAACCAACATGCCACGGGTGATAATAAGGCTTTCTGTGAAGAGGTAAACATAGAGGAACATATAGGTTCTGACTTCTGCATATAGGTTGTGCATTCTTCCCCTATGTCTAGCTGGGCTCCTCTTCAGCTGCCAATTCCATGCATTATTCTCCAGGCCTGTTGGTGGGTGACCCTATATACCACCCTACCCTGTTCTTCCTACAGTTACAATGCAATCCTAAGAAGAGTTACTCCATTCTAAGCCCATTGACTTCTTAGGATAGTACTGTTAGAATATTAACTCTGGTCTACAATCTGCTATGCTGACCTGGATAGCCCAGGTGAGCCTTATCTCATCAGATGTCAGAAGCTAAGCAGGATCTGCCTTGGTTTGGAACTGGATGGGAGACCTGTTGTTGCAGAGCCAGGCAATGGCAAACCATTTCTGTTAGTCTCTTGCCATGAAAACTTCACCAGGGGACTACTATAAGTCAGCTGTGACTTGACGGCACTCTCCACCATCATACAATCTGCCACTATCTCCTTTACCCCACCCCACTTTATACTGAACCAAGGACACAACTTGCGAATCCTTCACTCCTACAGTCAAATTCATACCAGCACATGAGCAAAGGATTCCTTCTACAAGTGTTTTCACACTTGCATCTACCACCCACCCACCCACCCACCCACAACGCCGGTAAACATAAACATGCTTAAACTGAATTTGCCAGGATCTGCTTTATTAACCTCCAGAATCAGACCTGAAAATCTATAATACAGTTTACGAGGCTTTGTAGAGAAGCGCACATTTGCCCATACTGTGATTGTGAATTGGGGTATCCTTTCTGGTGATAGAAAAATCAGAAAAACCTAAGTGGTTCTATTATATATTGGTTTTAATCATGTAATTTGTTCTAATCATATAACTTGCAAAAATTATTCAAGCTGCACTTTGCAAACTAAGCTGTTCTGGAGGTTAGAAAATCCCCTGTTTTTGTCTAACATAATAAATATCTGAGATAGCCTTGATTTCTGAAGAGGTCAGCAAGTTTGGGATTCCTGACAAAGCTAGAAAGTCTGATATCCTTAGGATTTCTGCAGAGGTTAACAAGAAAGTCAGAAATATTCTTAGACCCTAGCTCACCCACAAGCGCTCACCGCAAAAGCAGAACTGTGTGGTTTCTAACCAGTACAACCGCTTCCTTAGAAAATACATAGAATTAGGCTGATTCCGCACACCTTGGATAATGCACTTTCAATGCACTTTATCAATCGTTTGAGGTGGATTTTTTGTTCCGCATACAAAAAAATCCATTCCAAATGATCAATAAAGAGGATTGGAAGTGCATTATCCAACGTGTGCGGAATCACTAGTAGAAAGGAAGATTCCATTGTATAAGTGCTTAATAGTCATGCGCAGAATGAATTGTTTACCTGATTGTATAAAAGATGCAAAAGAGCTTTTGCAGATGACTGCCTCTGACCCTCTATTCTATTAGAATAAAGCTGAATTGTCCTTGATCTCTGCCTTTGTGTGGTTAATTGGGTTAAAAGGTCACACTAAGGGAAACTCCTGGCAAGATTTTTGCATCCCGGGGACTGTATCAAAATGCAGTGTGCATATTGGCCCTTTTGTCAGAATGAGTATTAGGTGGCTTGGGAAACTCCTGGAGACTTGGAGGTGGTGGCTGGGGAGGGCAGGGAGCTCAGCAGGTTTGCGAGTCCACAGAGTCCATCCCCTGAAGTTGCCATTTCCTCCTGGGGAACTGATCTCTGTAGCCTGGAGATTAGTTCTAATTCTGGAAAACTCCAGGTACCACCTGGAAGACAGCACTTCTATATACCTATTCTCAATATAATGCCATCTGAGCCTGAAGAGCAGTCAGGACGCATACAGGAGCTCCACAGCCCGATGCTCAAACGGCCATCAAAGAGCCAGTTGTCTGTGCACAGGGAGATGAGAAGAACCACGAATCCTAATACAATCAAGAAAGTACTGATGGCACGAAGTTCAAGTGGGGTAAGTACATGTTTCCAGTCATATCTGTGGAATGAAAAAGTCCTTATGAGGCTAAGTAAATACCAGCACCAAGTCCATAGACGGTGTGCCCTTTCCCCTCTTTTTTTCAGGCAAACCCTGCCAAAGCACCCTGTTCCCTGCTGGTGCTAAAATGAGTGGCGGAAGAAAATGGTATGTGTGTGTTGTGTGTGTGACATAGATGTGTCAGATCAAGACGGGTAGCCGCGTTAGTCTGTCTGCAGCAGTAGCAGTAGAAAAGAGCAAGAGACCAGTAGCGCCTACAAGCCTAACAAAATTCGTGATAGGGTATGAGCTTTCGTGAGCCACAGCTCTGAAGAAGTGAGCTGTGGCTCACGAAAGCTCATCCCCTACCACAAATTTTGTTAGTCTTATAGGCGCTACTGGACTCTTGCCCTTTTCTACTGCCACTGCTGTATAGACGTGACAATGTCATTTCTGGCTAAAATCCAAAAGGGACGTCGCTGATGCTCTAAGATTTTATCAATCTCGATGGTTTTACCTTAGAGACCAACAAAATTCTAGAACATCAGTGACATTACGAAGGGCTTTACTCGAAGTGTAATGTCCTTTTCCCCATGGCCTGCTCCCCTCGACTCTCCCAGGGGTTCCAGACATGTGCCAGGCAACCCTGCTTGTAGCTTGACTGTACAGAGGGCATAAACCGCATGAGCCCTGAAAAGCCTCCCGTTGACAGTAGCAGCGATTGGTTTTCGAGCAGTGTTGCAGTCCCACAGAGAGGCCCTCTGTCAGGACCGCCACCTTCCTGCAGGCCCTGTCCCAGTTGTAGCAAAACGGAACTTTTAGTTCCTCTTGAATCACTGCAAGTAGAAGGTGGGCCCTGCCAGAGGCTAACTGAGTACAAGAAAGCTGGTGTTAGGGTAAGGGAGAGCCTTCATATTTGTTCATGCAGGAGAGGAAGTGGAGGAGCAGCATTTGCAATGTGAATGAGCATTCTTAACTGTGGTTGTTGTGGGTTTTCTGGGCTGTATTGCCGTGGTCTTGGACCACGGCAATACAGCCCGGAAAACCCACAACAACCATCGTTCTCCGGCCGTGAAAGCCTTCGACAATACATTCTTAACTGTGTTGGAATGAAATTTTCTAGGTGAGATGGAGAGATGGAGGCTGTCATGCCTGCTGGGTGAGAGCTTCGGGCTTGAGGAATTAGGAAAGAAGAACACAAAAGAAACCTGTCACCCCACATCGCTGGGATTCAGCCAGCAGTTTCAGGTCCTCTGGGACACTCTTCACCTTTTTACATATTGTGCCCCTACCCCTCAGAGAGATAGCATGCCACGAGTCCCCAGGACTGGTCCACGGACTGTGGATGCCTGCCACTGCCATCTGCTGGAGCCGTGCAAGGTCACTGCCATACCTGCACAAAAGTTAGCAGTACCCTGTTTGAACAGATTTCATCCTGTCTAGTTTGGCTTTAAACTCCACTTTTGGTCTGGTGATTCCTTCCCTCTCAGGGTTGTCATCCGTCCACTGGGAGCAGGAAATCCCCTACAACCAATAGGCTACTTAACTGGCCAGCGCAGAGGGGGGTGGGGATGGCAGGAAATAGGGGGAACATTGGTAGCATCCTGATATGCTGATGTCACCCTTTGTGCATCTGGATATAATATCAGCACATCGCTGGGGGACACCAGGGACACTCTGGTATTTGGGCAAAACTCTATGGTTAAACCCCCAGGGAAACACTGACATCACTTCCAGGTGCACAGGGAGGGACATCAGTGCATCACTGGTGACGTGAGGACAAAATTGGTGAGCCCCCAATCCAATAAGTCCTCTTTGACTCCCTGCTGGTTGCCGGGGGTGGGGGGTGGCAACTCTATTTCCCCTCCTTACATGTGGTTGATGCTGTCAAACGTAACAGCACCAATCTCCTTTTAGCAGCATGTGTCTGGCACTGGGACACACCTAGTATACCCCAAGATACTTAGTGCATGCCCCCCACGTCCCCACCAAGCAGGGAGTAGAGAAAGCTGTAATTTTCTCACTTTGAACCAGAAGGTAAGGGATGATCCTTTGCAGTATTTGCTGCATCGAGCTCCTCTGCTTTCTGGTCCCCCATTTCAGGTTCAGTTCTTCTCTTCCAGGTGGAATCTCCTCGTACCTAACAAAGCAGGTAAGCAAAGGCCACTCCTGTGACTTGAGACTCAATGAGATTCAGGCTCATCCCTTACTCCCTCAACACACAAATGTATGACATTTAGGACCTGCAATTTACAGCAACATATTTGCCCTAACATTTAAAGGGTATGCAAATCCTGTCTATGGTGAGACAGCTGTCTGCCTTGAAGCTGGGGCTTCCATTTGGGGTTGCCAGCTCTAGCTTGGGAAATTTCTGGAAATTTGGTGGTAGTGCCTGGAGAGGGGATCTGATATTACCGAAGGAGTTCCATTTCTCCTAGATTCTGTAGTATACCATACAGTCTGCCCTCTACCGTTGCCATTTCATCCAGGGGACTTGATCTTTGTAGGCTGGAGAGCCTATTAATTCCAGTTGCCTGATTCTATTTTAGAGAACCAAGAGAGGGGAAGTCATACCCATGCAGGAGAACGCCCTCCTGTTCTAGACGTTCTCCGGCCGTGAAAGCCTTCGACAATATATAGAACAGACTATTGATTGAGAAATCAACTGAATTTTCCCCATTTTGCTCTTTCTCCATGGTATTGCAGCCCTGGAGAATCCAAAGGTTTCATACTGCTTGCCAATTGCAGAGGATAATATTACACTCCCATGTTCCCTTCTAAGGATTCCAGGAAGATTGTCTGGTGACATCCTAGTACAGGGGTGGCCAAACTGCAGCTCGGGAGCCACATGTGGCTCTTCTAGACATATTGTGTGGCTCCTGGAGATCTCTGAGTATTGCCGTGGCCATACATTTTATTTGAGTTCCCTCCCTCCCTGTCCTTCTTTCTTTCTGTGTCTTTCCCTGTCTTTCCCTCCCTTTTCCTTTTTTCCTTCCTTTTTTCTTTCTTTCCATGTCTTTTTTATATTTTCAGTAAAAATGTTGGGTTTGCTAGGTCTGACTCAGAAAATACCTGGGGACTTTAGGGGTGAAGCCTAACAAGAATGTGACATCTCTTTTGTGATGTCACTTCCAAGTCAAAGGTCATGTGATGGCTCTTTCCAAGCTCCACTCCTTCTGATGATGTCCCTTAGAGCATATGGCACCAAAACCCCACCCCTTCCTGTGATGTCACTTTCAGGACACTCCCCCAAACCCGCCTCTTCATCTGAAGTCACTTCAATGTCTGGTTTATTCTATGTGGCTCTTAGATTAAGCAAGTCTGGCCACTCCTGTCCTAGTACAATGGCAGCTGTGTTGGTCTTCAGTAGAATAGCAGGATTTGAGTCCAGTGACACCTCAGAGACCAACAAGATTTTATGCCTCAATAAAGTTGGTTAGTCTTAAAGGTGCTACTGGACTTTTTACTCGTGGTGTATAATTTCTGAAAAATCTCGTGTATAATCTCTGAATACACTTGTGTATAATTTCTGAAAAATTTCTGAAAAATCTACACTGTTCTGCTCAACCAAGAAGGCAATTTAGAAAACTGGTTGAAAAGAGATGGATTTGATATGAACAAATTAAATCCTATGATGATTGAAGTAAAGAAATATGGAAGAATAGATTTTATATCTTTCACTCCTAGCAGTTGTGGAACTAGATCCAAAATAATGGGTTCCCTCTTGAGAAAACAAACACAGTTTGAGCAATTGCTAATTAGTGAGAAAAGAAGTATATTGTTCAAGATGTATTAAATCTTGATTCTCATTAAGAATCTGAAAAACAACAATTATTGTAAAAATTGGGGGGTGAAAGGGAATTCTGCTCAAAGTACTCAGTTTTAAATTATATTTTCCCTTTCAGTTGACTCCCTCAAATAATTAAGACACCAAGCAGTGAGAAATATGAGCTTTATTTATCAATAAAACCCAGATGCTATGCCCTCTTCAGGACATATGCATAAACAGCAATCGCACCAAAGAATCTTATATACTCTTAAAGCTGAATTGTTTACAGAATGAAAGATCAAAAAGGTTAAGACAAACAATTCTTTAGAATTTCAGTCTCCAGGATATATGGCACCTAGGCATGAATGGCAGGACAATAAAATCTCACAGTAGTGCATACATATTAATTGTTTGGAGACACACTTTTTATTATAGGTATAAAAAGACTGTTGTTCCAAGGCTAATTGCCAATTGATTACTTCCAAAACTGTAGGGGCAACGCAACCTACAGTTTTATCTGAATGAAGGAATTTTCCCACCGAGGTAGGTTCTGCCTTCTGTGTAAGAAATCAGCTTCAATAGAGCTCATATATGTAAAGGGTCAGAAAAATCCCTTTATAAGGGGAAAAATTTAGAGTGAGAGGAGATGATATATGAATATATATTTAGTCTGCAGGAATGAAACCATTGCCTTGAGATATTTTAATGAAAAACTGCTACAAAACATTTTCAAGATAGTACATAAACCATGGGGAACTAAAATAATATCTTCTGATGCTTTTGCTAAATGCTAGCAAGATGAACTTGCTAAAGCTATACAGTGGTGGACCTGGGTAAGTAAACTCACTGGAACCAGAGAACTGGGGAAAAAACAGAATGCCTTCCACAGCAAATATCCAAATGGACCCAGTTATAATTATTTTGAGATATTTAAAGTATTTTTAATCATATTGACCAGCAGAAAGTTTGCTTACGGTAGTGAAGATTTTAGCAGCACTATGCTAGAAAAAACAACTAAGGACTGGAAAAAATATCATTGGACGTTATTTAAAATAAGCAGATCTTCTGAAAGGTTGAGAAAGAATAACAAAATTTAGGAACTGGCTACATGGTCAATTTCTGAAGAAAAGAGGGTGATAATTTCTTGCGTGGAATATTGAATTTTGGGCAGCGAGAATAGAAATGTTATCTTCACATTTGTGAAATATGATGAAAAAGCAGGGTATCTACTTCTGTATTTCTACCTGTTCTATATCACCAAGGAGAGCAATCGTCTTCATCTCTGGCTGCCCTATTTTTAAGAACATAAAATTGGAAACCATAATGTGGAAAGCGGTTTTGGACTATCCACATATTGAAACAGTAAAGCAGAAAGTGGAGACGTGTGTTCAAAACTCCAGACTGCTGAGAAATTCCTTGCTGACTTCTCTGGGTTGCTTGACGGGGTGGGGAGGGGGGAAAGTGGAAGAAAGGAGAATCATGGGCTTTTTGGAGGAAGGGCAGAAATAAAAATACGATTGCTAGGCAGACAGCAAGAAAGCAGGAGTTCTGAAGTTTCATTTCAGTGGAATTGGGAGGGGAGAGTAGGAGAATCCAAAAAGACTATATTCAGGATTAAATGCCAGAATTTATCCCGTGCATTTTGAGAGCATTTGTTGTGGTTATTTTTTTAAAAATATGGATGTACGCACTTAGAATGAACAGAGATATAGGTAATCCTGGAAACTGTGGCCTGGAACACGGGCTGTCGCACTGCTATGCTCTCCCACCCTAACAGGCAATAAGTTTAATTGTGTGGGAATGCACATATTAGGTCTGTTGTCGTGCCCTCCCACCCCACCCAACACATTCTGGTATCCTACAAGCATTGACAAATTTACTAAACTTACTTGCAGGGGGAAACAGCGGCTGAATGCCAAGCCGATACCACCTTTGGCTTAAAATGGCTGCCTGGGATGAGGTCATTGCCAAGAAGCGGCCTAGTGGGGCCAAAAGCCTGAGCTGCTGACAGGCCTATGGCAAGGAAGAGTTGCAGAGAAATAGTGACCAAAGCGCCCCCCCCCCCCCATCAAGAGAAGCCTACTCTGAATTCAGGTTACCATCTTTTCCTTAGGTTGCCAACTCCAGGTGGGGCTTGGAGATAGGGTTGTCAGCCTCCAGGTGATTGCTGGAGATCTCCCGGAATTACAACTGATCTCCAGGCCACAGAGATCAGTTCCTCTGGAGAAAATGGCTGCTCTGAATGGTGAACTCTATGTCATTCTACCTTATTGAGGTCCCTTCCCTTCTCAAAACTTGCCCTTCCCAGGCTCCACCCCCATATCTCCAGGAATTTCCCAACCTGGACTTGGCAACCCTACCTGGAGAACTCCTGAAATGACAACTGCTCTCCAGGCTAGAGGTCAGTTCCCCTGAAGAAGATGGCTGCTTTGGAAGGCTGACTGTATGGCAACATATGCCACTGAAGTCTAGAGTTGCCAGCCTCCAAGAAGTGGCTGGAGATCTCCCAGAATTACAACTGATCTCCAGGCCACAGATCAGTTCCCCTGGAGAAAATGGCTACTTTGGGGGGTGGACTCTGTGGAATTATACCATGCCAAAATCCCTTCCCTCCCCAAACCCCACTTTTTCCAGGATTCACCCTCCCCCACCAGATCTCCAGGAATTTCCCAACTTGCAAGTGGCAACCCTACTGAGGTCCCTCCCCAGATCATGCCCTCCTCTTCCTCCCCACCCCAATCTCTAGGAATACCCCAAGCCAGAGTTGGCAACCCTGCCTTAGACTCAATTCTTGGCAGCGAACTAACACTGTCTGTAATATATAATAGGGGGGTGTTTTCCCTGGCACATGGAGCCAGAGCAAATGGTAACATTGCAGGTTCCCTATTTCTCCCCCCCATCTCCAATTTCCAAGTTAGTATCAAAATGGCAACTTGCAGACAACCACAGGGGCTACTTCTATCACTGGATACTCACATTTATTCTTGCCAAAGCTTTCATGAGGCAGAATTCATTTCATCTGATGCAGGAAGCCATAGATCATCACAGACAAGAGTCCGGTGGCAACTCAAAGACTGACAGTGACAGTTTATTCCAGAATAACTGCTCATGAGTCAGAGAACTCACTCACTTCATCAGATGCATGAAGGCATGTGTCTGCCCTTTAAGTAGATACATTTATACTAAACACTGCAAACAAAGTGTAGCTCGGGTTGCCAACCTCCAGGTGGTGGTTGGCAGTCTCCTGGAACTATAACTGCTTTCCAGGCCACAGAGATCAGTTCCCCTGGAGAAAATGGCTGCTTTGGAATGTGGAATGTGGACTCTATGGCATTATGCCCTGCTGAGCTCCAGCCCCTTCTCAAATGCCACCTTCTACAGGTTCTACCCTCAAAAATTTCCCAACCTGGACCTGGCAGCCCTTCCCTGGCACCTCTTTGGAGGCTACATTATAAATCCTTCCTTCACCTTCTCATTTACTTCTTTGGCCTTTTGCTTCCCTTCCTTGATATTGTACAGGGCGTGACTTCTAGGAATAGCAGCATTTTTAACATGGGCATACTGGAATCTGGTACGGGTGTTGTACCCACAATATTTTCATTACTGCTTGAGATGGCAGATTACTCCTTCCTATGAAGCTCTCTCTCTCATTTCAACATAATTCAGCATATCAGTAATGCCTCCAGATTAGCATAAGGAGTCCCACTGCTGGGTCAAAGTCCTTTGTGCTGGTCTTGGGACAGCTGGGATGTGTTCTTTTAAACTGGGTCATAATTAGCAGGCCCGTTCACGTAGACATGAGTCTAAAAGGCATGTGTTCTGACCACATACAGTAACCAGTCCAAACTGCAAATAAGTCCAAAAGTGCCGACGGGATTATGCGTGCATATTTATACAATTCCCGTTTCGTATAACATACTTCTTCATGGGCACAATAAATATGGACTGTGAACAAAAGTTAAACATAGTCAATTTATAATTCAACATACATAACAAAACTCTGTACATACAAATCGGAACAGGATTTAAGTGGTGTTGAGGTCTGTGCTGCAATCTAATTGTTGCTTGTTTCATTGTAATTTGGCCAATTATTCAATTACTGGTTTGTGGTTAAGAGAGTCCTTTCCTATGCATGATTTCTGTCTGTCAATTCATGCTTTTTGAAAATGGATGGAATCAGAATGGTATAAGCAGCAATATTGGAGCTACCGGTGAAGTGGGGGCTGGTGAGTGGATGGAATGTATGTACAGAGTTTTGTTATGTATGTTGAATTATAAATTGACTATGTTTAACTTTTGTTCACAGTCCATATTTATTGTGCCCATGAAGAAGTATGTTATACGAAACGGGAATTGTATAAATATGCACGCATAATCCCGTCGGCACTTTTGGACTTATTTGCAGTTTGGACTGGAGCTTGCCATCTCATGCCTCCCACACGTCTACATTGGAGCTCTATCTGAGGAAACCTGCATGCTGCTACATTTTCATCTTAATTAATTCATGGACATTGTTCCTTTGAAAAATATACTTCATAACCATTAGTATCAAATTCTGTATTTTTACCATATTTATTGCATGTTGGGACAGAGAGATCAATATTTTATTGTATTTATTGTATATTTATTATTGTATATATAATCATGCACTATATTTTGCACTTTGCACTTTGCACTATAAAAATATAAAAAATTGTTAGATATATACATATTCCCGGAATTGTTTGTTTGTTTGGTTTTCTACTATCCGGGTGGATTCCCTTGTTTGCTTAGAG
This sequence comes from Eublepharis macularius, assembly GCF_028583425.1. Lineage (NCBI taxonomy): Eukaryota > Metazoa > Chordata > Lepidosauria > Squamata > Eublepharidae > Eublepharis > Eublepharis macularius. The sequence continues at coordinate 48,074,921 of NC_072804.1, read as the reverse complement.
TCACATACAGTAACCTGCTAGTCAAGAGATGAAAGTAAGGTTCACTGCAGGTGGTAGTAGGGTTCGTTGGTTGTTATAGCAGAAATGTCCTGAAACATTGTTCCAATATACTTGCTAGGAATGTAGAGGAACCTACATATAGCCAATACATATTCTGGCATCTTTTGGGTTAAAAATAGAGTTGTGGGTAGGGTGGCCAGCCTCACAGCATTGTTCCGTCTGTATTGACCAACTGAGAGCAGGACCACAAGTGACGCCTGACACAGGTTGGACACTAGTCAGCTTCCCTCAAGTTTTGATGGGAAATGTAGGCATCCTGGTCTTGCAGCTTGACTCTCTGACTGCTGTCCAATGGGCTTTTCAACTGTCACTTGTCCAACATTCCGCCAAGCTGCCTACATTTCCCATCAAAACTTGAGGGAAGCTGGCAAGTGTCCAACTTGTGTCAGGCGTCACTTGTGGTCCCGCTCTGAGTGATGAGCTAATGGGAAATTCTTGACTATCCATTAGATAATGTTGCCTGTGAGGAAATTACTATAACTACAAAACGGGTACTGGAAATGTGCTGGAACTCTTACCTTCACTGGTTGGATGTTGATAAGTATTGATTGCAAATCTGCAATGCTCATGGATTGATGAACTTTACCAGTTGGACTTGGATGCATATTGATTAACTTTACCGGTTGGTTTGGGATGTATATTAAATGTACTGATTATTGTTTGCACTATATTAGCATTTTGCACTTAAAAATATGAATATATAAAATTATTATTTTTTGTGAGCTTGTGGAACCTTGTCGTTCCCGTACGCTGGAGTTTTTTTGTAGTTCTTGGTTTATGTATTCGGTGGTGCCCATTCAAGTTTAGCCTCCAAGTGGTAGCTGGAGATCTCCTGGAATTACAGCTGGTCTCCAGGCAACAGAGATCAATTCCCCTGGAGAAAATGGCTGCTTTGAAGGGTCAGCACTATGCAATTACACCCCTCTGAGGCCCCTCCCCTCCCCAAACCCCACCCTCTACAGGCTCCACACCCAAAATCTCCAGGAATTTCCCAACTTGGACCTGGCAACCCTAGTTGGGGGTGGGGGGAGTGACTGAGTATGCAGCCAAGAATTCAATCACTCAAGCAATGGGCTTAGACTGGAGTAACACTTCTTCGGATTGTTCTGTGTTGCTGATAAGGGGATAAACTGTCCTTTATTTTATGTTTCTCCCTCCATCTCAAAAAATTTTGGGGGATGGGTGAGTGGATGTTCACATGGCTGCCTTTTACATATGGGCTCTCCCAGTTAAGCCCCCTCTTGTTCCCATTGGTTGTTGGTGACACCGCACATTCACTGGGGTCCCAAGATCTCCCATTGTCCTTTAATTTTCAGTGGTGGATGCTCTTTACCTTGTCAGCTACATGGCATCACAAAAACATAAAAACTGCCCTGCCAGATCGGACAAGTGGTCCATCGAGAGACTCTCTCTACACATTACTAAGTACCTAGGGACGATCAAGTGCAGGATTGTATGTGTAGTCCTCAATTCACGTGCAGGCTGTTCTTGCTCACTGCATGTGAAAGCTGCTTTCATTGGAGCTCCCTGCGATTACTTGCAGAGCCAATTCAGCTCTGTTTTTGCTGCAAGAACAAGTACTGTAGGCTCCTTTGAATTGCCAATTTGCATTTCTCTAAGGTGTGAGAAAGTGTCAAGATCTGCATTTGAATGAATGGATGTAGGGGAAACTGGGATTCTTTTAGCAGTTGAGGAGGAACTGATATCAAATGCATAAATGTGCTCATGGACAAGGACAGCAAATTGAAGTTTGACTGTGTGAGCGAGTGCATGGAAAGTTGGAGGGGGGGCACGTGAATTGAGGGTCACTTGAGCATCCCTAGGTACTTAGTAATGTGTAGAGAGACTCCTAGTCCAGCATCCTGTTTCACATTGATGGTACTGGAAGCCCTACAAGTAGAGCATAGAGACCAATGTCTTCCCATGATGTTGCCACCAGGCGCTGGTATTCAGAGGGTTACTGCCTCTGAACATGGAGGTTCCACTTAGTTATCAAGGCTGATAGCCACCACTGATCCTATCTACCATGAATTTGTGTCATCCCCTTTAAAAACCAACTAAACTAATAGCCAGCACTACATCCTGCAGAGTTAGCTGTGTTAGTCTGTAGTTGCAAAATAGTAAAGAGCACCTTTAAAACTAACCAACTTATTTGCATCATAAGCTTTTGAGAACCACAGTTCTTTGTCAGATGCGTCAAAATCTGTGTGACACCTTCAAAATGTTGTAGCCCTAGGAATCAGGCTTGGAGCATTCTCCCCTCACTAATCCAACAAAATAGTTCCCCTATTAGGTGGTCTGTGTTCTTCGGCACTCGACACTCTCTTCTTCTGCATTGTTCAACAATACATGCAAAGATGTTAATGCTGAGAGAGAGAAAGAGACAGAGAGAAAGGCATCAAAATCTGTGTGACACCACTGAAGATACAATTTCTATCCAAAATATGAATTAAGTTTCACCTTTGATTGCCCCCCAAATTTGTTGGACTGAAAATTGCGCTCGAATACCTAATGATTGGTTGGTTGGTAACGCAGCAATCAAGAGATGTGTCTGCAAATATGGAAACCCATTTCCAGCATTACCTCCTGCTAAACCTCCAGCGTTTGCACACACATTTTTGAAGAAGCAAAGATGTGGCTGGACCAGTTGGAAAATAATGAGTAAACTTTCCATCTACATTGCCCTCTACTTGAAGATATGGCTATTTGTATTTAGAGGTGGCAAAAGCATCTATAAGAATGTGCAGGCCTTTGGGAGGCACATAGCTGTTTTCCTGTGAGAGGAAGAGTGCTAGGAAACTTGGGACAACATCAGTCCCTTTAAAAGCTGTGCCTATATTATTTTGGATCCACGGATCTCTGCAATTCACATGGCAATAAACATACTGTACACCCAAAGATTTTCAGAAAACTTCAGAGCATCTTTCTGCCTGCATATGATTTAAAAAAAACCCTTGTTTGTTATTTGTGGCAATTTAATAGTAAATACAGCTTGCATTCTGTAAATATGTATCTGTTCCTAGCAGTCACCAGAAATGCAAGCTTATCTGTTTTTCTATTGCTCTGACCTAGATAGCCCAGGGCCGATTCCACACTACCTTAGCTCCCGCTTTTCTTGTGCAATGATTGCTCCATCTGTTATTGTGCGTTCTTCACTTGTTTGTCCACATCACCCTTTGAATAGCGCTTCTCCTGCACAATCCGTTGATCACATCCCCTTTCAAAAAGATGGGTAAAGGGGCAGGAAAAACCCGAACGGCCCCACGTTTTTTTTTTTAAAAAGGACAAATTGACGCTATATCGACAAGTAAGCATCCTGGTTCAATGGTATAACGACACCATTAATATAATATATTTTAAAAAATCACCCGAGACACGATGAGCGCTCGGAACATCACAGCCTGCATGCTGGTTGAAATCATCCAGGAATGGGTGAGCGGTCACGATCACCTACAGCAGCATCCCACAGCAGAGCTTCATTTTGTCTTTGGAAAATTGACATCTGTGCCTAACTCGTCGGCACAGTCCGTGTCGGGGCGTAACATGAGCCATGATTTCAGTATCATGTGGATGCCCCCCCCCCCAAATATATAAATTGAATTAACATATGAAATTGTTCCTCTGATATTTGAGGTCTGCCCGCCTTTTTAAAATGAGATTAATATGATGAGATGTCACCATATCGACACGGTACTCTTTTATTTTTTAAAAAAAGAGGTGGGGACAAAGGCGGAGAATTACTCCTTAATTGGGAGGCAGGTCAAGAGAGGCTCGGAATTCAACAGAGGGCAGTTATTCGTCAAAAGATAATCCGCGGCGAAAGTGCAATGGGCTGTGGTGACGCCATGCCGAATTAATGACAGCTTCAGAGATGATGCGTGTGAACAGATGAAGGAATGGCGCTGCAGAAGCGAAAAACTGCTGCAAGAACGACGGTAGTGTGGATTCGGCCCAGGACTGCCTGATCTTGTCAGATGTCAGAAGCTATGCAGGGTTGGCCTTGGTTACTAATCGCATGGGAGACCCCCATCAAAGAGCAGGGTTGCAGAGGCAGGCAATGGCAAACCACCTCTGTTTTAGTGTCCAACCTGTGTAAGGCGTCACTTGTAGCTTGCAATGAAAACCTGGCCAGGGGTTGCCATAAGTCAGTTATGACTTGAGGGTATTCTCTGCTCCACGTCTATTAGATTTTTATCCTACCCTTCCTCCAAAAGGTTCACAGTGCTATGCATTTAATCCTCACAGCAATATGGTGGTGAGATAGATTATGTGGAGAAAATGTGACTTAGTGTCAACCAGTGCACTTGATTTAAACCTGGGTCTCCCAAATCTTCATCCAGTGTGCCAACTTCTACATGGTATATCTCTCTCTCTCTCTCTCTCTCTCTCTCTCTCTCTCTCTCTCTCTCTCTCTCTCTCTCTCACACACACACACACACACCCACTCACTCACTCACTCTCAAACTATTTGTACAGTACAATTCAGTTTCCTATCTGTTGCAGTTTCAGGTGGATAGCCATGTTGGTCTGTAGCAGAAGAGTAAGAATTGGGTGCAGTAGCACCTTAAAGATCAACTAGATTTCCAGGGTACAAGCTTTTGACAGTCAAAGTCCCTTTACGAGAAGACAAAGGGAGCTTTGACCCTTGAAAGCTCATATCCTAGAAATCTAGTTGGTCTTTCAGGTGCTATTTATTGTAGAAGAACTCTTAAAAGGTAAAGGGTAATGGTGCAAACATAGAGTCATTACTGACCCATGGGGGGACGTCGTATCACGTTTTCTTGGCAGACTCTTTGTTCCAGGGTGGTTTGCCATTGCCTTCCCCAGTCATCTACACTTTACCCCCAAGAAACTGGGTACTCATTTTACCAACTTCGGAAGGATGGAAGACTGAGTCAACGTTGAGCCAGCTACTTGAACCCGGCTTCCGCCAGGATCAAACTCAGGTCATGAGCAGAGCTTGGGCTGCAGTACTGCAGCTTAGCACTCTGCGCCACGAGGCTTCTTAGACGAACTCTTAATTTGAGACTCAAAAAGAACTCTTGATACTCTCAAACGAGCCTCGTGAGCATGAGAAATAGCAGGATGTGTTCTATACAGTGCTCTGATATAAATGTGTAGGTTTTTACATGCGTATGCAATAGAGGCAATATGCATCTATTCCCTCCCACTCAGATATTTTTGGAGACCCTAGCGGAAGCTGAATACTGAAGAATGACAATTCCGGCGATTTACCTAACATGTTAACAGGGCATCCCAACAGTCAAGACCAGGCAAATTACTTAGGGACCAGGATCTGAGAATTGTGGTTGCCAGGAATATCTAGAGAATAGGTAACTCACCACCGCCAAGGAAGAAGAAGATGCAAGTCCATCCAAAGTAGAAGGACCATCCACGGGCTTCTGTAGGAACATTTCTTGTGAATTTTCCTGTGTACACAGACATCCCAATCGTAATAAAGGAAGCTAAGATAAACAAGTGGAGAAGCATTATTCATTGTGTTTCTTTATTGTGAAGATTTATAACATTTTTTAAGCAGAATAATTTTCTAATCAGAAAACATCAATGAAACTCAAATACAACAAAGCCCCCACAATACAAGTGGATCAACAGCAACAACAACAAAAACAGCTAATAAAACCTAATAAAATCAGACTGGGCCAGAGTGCTTTAGTGGTTAGAGTGTCAAATCAGGATCTGGGAGGCCCAGGTTCAAATCCCCACTCTGCTCTGGAAGGTTGCTGGGTGATCTTGGACCAGCCTTACCTACCTCACAGGGTTGTTGTGAGGATAAAATGGAGGAGAGGAGAAAGATGTAAGCCACTTTATGGTCCCCGTTGGGGAGAAAGGTGAGATATAAATGAAAATAATTAATGAATTGAAAAGCAAAAGCCTGGATGGGTCTTGAAAGCCTATCTAAAAGGGCTAAGATCCATAATTTAGGCACTCTTGGGGTTTAAGAGAAGGCAAATTCTGCATCCGAGATACCTGACATGAAAGCCAATGTGGTTGCATTCTTGATCATCCGCTTCAAGTACTTGCCCTTGAAGGCCAAATTGATGATGTAAGCAATAGTACAAACGATTCCTTGCGCTTCCCCTGAAATCAGGACTCCTTGAACAAAGATGCCGTACACTGCAGAAGAAATGTACAAGAATCAAAACTTCTGTTCAATTTTGTGGTTTTGTACTATCTCTGCATTTTATGGAATCACTCCTCTAACAGCTGAGGAGGACTTATATCCCTGTTGCTAAGGTTGCCAACATCCAGGTGGGTGCTGCAGTTCTAGAATTACTGCTGATCTCCAGACCAGAGATCAGTTCCCCTGAAGAAAATGACAGCTTTGTAGTGTGGACTCTGGCCTTCTACCCCACTACCTTTATGACATTATATCTCACTCTCCTACCCAAATTCTGTCCTCCTGAGGCTTGGCTCCCAAATCTCCAGGAATTTCTCGACCTGGAGTTGGCAACCCTATGCTGTTACCCAGCCCCTCCCCCCCAACTATGTAGTACCTGTGCAGGGGAAGAGCAAGCCAAGGGGAAGCCTTGGCTTCCTAGGGGAGAGAGAGAAAAGATCATATGCTCTTACGGTTGCCAACTGGATTAAGGGAGCAGGGAGATGCTGCTGTAGGACAGTGGTTAAGTGGTTCAGCTGTGAATCATACTCTACTGGTTTGAATCCCACTACTGCCATGAGCTTAGTAGGTGGCCTTGGGGAAGCCCCTCCTCTCAGCCCCCAGCTCCCCAGCTGTATTGTACGATAATAACAACACTAACTTGCCCACCACTCTGGATGAGGCACTAATCTATCTAGAAGAATGGTATATAAGTGCAGTTATTATTGTTATTGTTATTCGAATGAGCTGAAACACAATCAACAATAAGCAGAGGTCACATGTTATCAGGGCTCATTTCGAGGGGGAACGTGCAGGAACGCAGTTCCAGCAGTTCCCCAAAGAGGTCACATGTCAGGTAGCCCCACTCACCTGACTCTTGGCCATTTTGGGCCCGTTTCAGCCTAGATTGGGGTGGAAAGAGCCCGGATCGGGCCTCTGATGGGTGGTGGATCAGTCTCCCACTCAGCAGTGGCCTGATCCTGACCATTTTGGGCCCCTTTTCGGCCATTTTCAGCCTCTTTTTGCCATTTTGGTCCCAATTTCGGCCCTGAATGGCCAGGATTGGGTCCAAAACAGCCAGGATAGGTGATGCCAGGGGGTGTGGCATATGCAAATCAGTTATGCCAATGACACACTTCCAGTGACGGCAAGGGGTGTGGCATATGCTAATGAGTTATGCTAATCAGTTCCTCCAACTCTTTTTCTATGAAATGACCCCTGCATGTTATTATTGATTGGCCTTGCCAAGCTGATTCAAGTTTCTGCCGGAGACCTAAGTATCAACCAGATATTGCCGTATTATTATTATTTCTACTATTGCTATTGCTATTAATGATGATGAACGGAAACAGGCAGTTGACACTTTTGGTGGCGTGAAGTTAAATAACATCACCTGATAATTGCCTGCAAGTCATTAAAGGATGGCTAGAGGGACTAGTCTGGTAAGCCAGCACGCTTGGCAATGGCAACAGTGGGCCATATTTCACACTTGCAGCGTGGTAGCAGGTAGGGTTGCCAACTCTGTTTTGGGAAATTCCTGGAGAGTTGGGAGAGGTGCCTGGGGAGGGTGCAGATTGGGGAGAGGAGGGTGCTGGGGTGTGTGTGATGCCTTAAAGTCCACTCTCTGAAGTAGCCAGTTCCTCCAGGTCAATTTATCTCTGTAGTGTGATCTGTTGTAATTCTGGGAGACCCCTAAGCTGGTCTAATATAATCAAACATACAGCTACACATTAAGATACCCATGACTGTATGTCCACGTGTAAAATGTAATGTCTAATAGGCCTTTATAAAATATCTGTGGATTACACATCGGTCAGGAAGACACACACCTTGCTTGATTTTAATAGAAATGCCCACATTTGACAAGTGAAGATTTTCTAGACAAGAACCATGGTAACGCTTGATACTCTGCAGTTAAAGGGACAGGAGAAAAGGCAACTTTTTTTTTTTAAGTTGACTGCTCTATTAAGGTGTGGCATTGTACCAAGGGATTGGGAGTAGGTGTGGCAACCTCCAGGCAGGGCCTGGAGAGCTCCCAACATAATAATTGATCTCTAGACTCCAGAGGTCAATTCCCTGGAGCAAATGGTTCTTTTAGAGGATGGACTCTATAGCATTATATCCTGCAGAGGTCCCTCCCCAGGCTCAACCCCCAAATCTTCAGGAATTTCCCAGCCCAGCACTGGCAATGGTATATGGGTGCTAGCTACCAATAAGTCACTTACCCAACCCTGGTTGCCGAGATATACACCCTAGCTGTGAGCAGGAACTCCACAAGCCTTCGTTGACAGGGCCAAAAATGGTTGATGTAGAAATCCAGTAATGGGTAAGAAGAGCAACACCTAGCAATGTGGAACCAAAGAAGAAGAAGGCCAAGCTGGCTATCTTGCTAAGAAGGACAGGCTGCATCGCTAAGATGCTTGAGCAGACTCTTCAGGCGGCAGCTGAGCTGTGGTCTTGGGCTAAGAGCTTACGAAGGGACTACCATGTAGAATGCCAAAGCAGCAACGGAAAAAAGAACCAGATATTAGGCCTGGGAGTGTCCCTAGGAGAGTACAAAGTACGAGCTTCTTAACGATCGAGACTAATGCTGCATTGGGGAGCAATAAGGAAGCAACTGGGAACGCCGCAGAGTTGAGTTGCCACTTTTTTTTTTCCAACGCCAAAACTGAAGGGCACCACGGAATACTGTTGCAGTAGAAAGATACACAATTTCTGCAGAGAAAGTCGCTGATCTTTATCGTTTTATAAGTAAAGTGCACTGTGCTACAAAACTTTTACTCTACAGACATAAGGACATCACAAGTTGTTGAAAGTGTACTGTGCTTTAAGGTCAATAAATACAGCAATAAATACTAAATACAGAGATATATCTGCCTAATACTCTAACCACTGAGAAATCCAGTCATACATGGACAACAGGACATGGCCTTTTGATCCTTGGCAATGTTGTAAAAATGAATGTGAGAAAAGTATTTGGATGGGAACATGGTTTAACATTGATTGTGTATGACTTCCAGAAGTGACGCCATCACATCCGGCAGCGGTCATACCCCTGTGAAGCATGGGAGAATGTCCGCTGCCAGGTGCAGTAACATCACTTTTTACTCAAATGGGATGGCTGTATTGTAGGGAAGATGCTTCTCTAATGAGTTAGGGACCATAGACTTCATCACTATATTGCCTTACATATTATCTGCTGCTTTAAATATGTACTCCTATGTACCACCAGTGCTCCATGTTGTCTAATGTCAGTCCTAGAACTGATTATGTTCTGCTTCAGTATTTTTTTCTACTCTGTATTGGATTCTTGCTAATACTATGTCTTTTAAACTTGTATCTATTTACCCCATGGTATTGTTTATGAAATGTCCTTGATACTGATTGTACTAATCTCATACTGTGTAATCCACCTTGAGTCTCAGTGAGAAAGGTGGACTATAAATGACATAAATAATAAATAATAATACATAAGTGTTATGGCTGGCAGGTATGCACCTGCTGCATGCTGGCCCAGGTTTTTTGCCTCCTGGGCCTGTTCCCTGGGCCAGCCAAAGGTACAAAACCCATGAACTACCACTTTTCTGGCCTGAAAAATCTTCCGAAAGCACCTGTTCAGTCCACTTATAGGAACTCCAACGTTACCAGGGCTCAGTCTTTGATAGCACGACTAGATTGGATTCAACGTAGACAGATGGAACACAAAGGCACAGGGGTTTATACCCAAAAGATAAATGCTATTTATTAAACAGGGGAAACTGGAAATTTACATGGCATTGAAAAAAGGTAAGAAAGCAAAAAGAAAGATCCTAAAATGCAAAAGGCAACAGAATGGGGGAAATATATATATATTCCTCTACAGATGAGCGACTGATATAATAGGTGCAGACAAATTGAAGGACTTTCTACACCCAGCTTTTCCAGCCTGCCAGTTAAAATACACTTCAGAGGCCCTGGCTGCCCTCTGTACGCTGGCCCGCGTAGGTGAGGTGGATGGGTGGCCAGATACAGGACTTTTTCAGTGGTGGCTCCTCACCTTTACAATGCATTTCCCCTTAAGGATTGCCTTGAATCTACTTAACTTTCCTTTAGGTGCCAGACTAAAAGACAAACATTCTTTTTACCCAGGCTTTTATCTAAAGGGTTTCAGTTTTTAAGCTGTTTTTATGGTCTGCTTCAAGCATGAAGTCTCATTCATTTACATCACTTTAGACTGTTGCATCTGTTGCATGTGTTTTTATGCCCTGGCTTTTATTGATCTTTTCTGGTTTATTTTACTGGCTTAGCTTGTTTTGTTGACGTGTTTTGTGGTTGGTTTGTTTTCTTGGTTTAATTGTGAACCATCTCGAGAAGATCTGGAGTGGCAGCACAAAACCTTCCTAAATAAATGTCCTAAATAATTTCTTAAACATTACTTGCACGTCACAGACAAGTAGACTTCTTCCAAGTGGAGAAGAAGAAATCCAGCTTGTTGGCTGAACCCCCTTAAGAGCTAAGCAGATCCAACCTCAAAACCTGTCTCATTAACTTCAGAGACAGATCTAAAGTATTTTCTTTAGCTCCTCCCTTTGGGTGGGGGAACAGAGGAACTAGCCAAATATCTAATAAGATGTGGAGAGACTGACACTTGATATACTGAAATCTGATTTTGAGAGGTAAGTAAGGATGGTTTAAAAAGACAGTCGGCGGCAGCTCTGGAGCTGTATGAAGGGGCTAAGAAATGCCAGGAGGGAAACTTCAGCTCATTATAACCTCTCCAGGTCCAAGCCCGGCTCTGGAAGGCAGCTCTAGCCCATTTCCATTCTTCACTGCCCTCTGGTTGCGATCCCACAGAGCTTTAGGTTGGAGAGGTGAAATTGACAGAGCCTTCTGGGAGGTGAAGATGAAATTAACAAACCCTCTGAGGAGCAATCTCTGCCGGCTCTGTCTTTTAAAACTATGCTTCCCGGATAACATTGCATCTCCCTACACTTAACGAACACGTGCCGAGGTATCTTGTGTAGAAAGACTCTGAGTCATTACTTTGACTGAGACAGGCTATTTAATCTTTGCCACTCCTTCAGGTAACTTTAATGCTTGAGCAGTTGAATACACATGAATACGTGAAGGTGCCTTAAACTGAGTCAGATCCTTGGGCCATCAAGGTCAATATTGTCAACTCAGATTGGCAGCAGGGTCTCAAACAGAGGTCTTCCATATCACCTATCTCCTGCTCCTTTTGGTGAGAGATGCTGTGGATTGAACCTGGAACCTTTTGCATGTCAAGCAGATGTTCTACCTCAGAGCTACAGCTCCTCCCCTTAGTGAATTAATTTATCTGAAAGAAATTCTAGGTTACAGCTGGGAGTGTCAGGCACAAGGAGAACCCCCACATTCACCCCCTCGGTTGGTTAAACTAAGCAGATGCTGAAGAAAAAGAGAAGGCCCTGTAACAGATCCAAAATGGAGTCAGGAACAAGTTGACCAAACCCAGAACAGCTAAAGAAGGCTAAGTTTCAGTGACCCTAATTGGTTATCAACCCTGATATGCTTAGCCATAGCTGCAGAAGATTTTAGGGTTACATTCATATTAATAACAAAAACACTCCATGCAATCAAAACTCAGTCTACAAATACACAACTCGCCTTATAGATGCAAGATACAAAAATTTAGCCTCAGTTTCGATCACCTTTTGGTTCCGAATAGCCAATAGGAAGATGATTTTACATTTATCAGATTTCCCAATTTGCTCTCTCAGCAACGGATCAATAAGTGTGGCGCCGTATATCATGGTATAAGTACAATACAAAAAAACATGTTCCAGTGTTTCTATTTCTCGCTGAGCACAAGTACATAATCTGTTAGCATATGGCATTTTATGAAAGCTCCCATAAAGTATCGCGGAAGGGAACACATTAAACCGAGCTAATGCATAAGCTCTGCAATAATGTGGGGGCATTGAACAGGTAAGATTTTAGGGTTACTTTCAGGGGTCATTCCGTAGAAAAAGAGCGGCAGGAACTCATTAGCGTAACTCATTAGCATATGCCATGCCCCTTGACATCACTGGAAGTGTCATTAGCATAACTGATTTGTATATGCCACACTCCCTGATATCACCTATCCTGGCTGTTTTAGACCCAATCCTGGCCATTCAGGGCCGAAATTGGGCCCAAAATGGCAAAAAGGGGCTGAAAATGGCTGAAAGGGGGCCCCAAATGGTCAGAATTGGGCAGCTGCTGAGCAGGAGAGTGATCCACCACCCATCAAAGGTCCAGTCCTGGGTGTTTTGGGACCAATCCTGGCTGTTTTAGGCCCAATTCTGGCCATTTTGGGCCCAATCCAGGCCAAATGGCCAAAAATCAAGTGGGCGGGGCCACCTGACATGTGATCTCTTTGGAGAACTACCGGAACTACATTCCTGTGCGTTCCCCCTTGAAATGAGCCCTGTTTACTTTAAAGGTGACATTGGTAGCAGTTGTCAGTGAGGTTTTAAGAGAACAAATGCAATTTGCTTGACCATGAGTGTGCACTTGCTTTGTGCCAAACCAGGTTTACCTTTGGATGATATGTGACAGGGTCCTTAGGGTACAGAGTGATTGGCAATCTCCATTTCCTTTACTCTCATGGCTACTCAGTGCATATTCAATTTTTTTAAAAAAACAAAATCTGTTTATACAAGCTGCTGCAAAATGGGGAACAGGCAACACAAAAATATTGGTCGTCCGACTTGCCAAATGGAAGACTAATTGCAAAGCAAATTTAGTCAAATACAAGTGTGTTTCAAGAAAGATTTTTTTCCCAAAAGAGTTTATTTCCCAATGCACTATCCTGCCAAAGGACTCAAAGGAAGCTGTCAGTCTATAGAAGACAGGATATGTTGAAGGTGACTCCCAACCCTTGCAGCAAGAAATCCAAGCTGTCTTGAGTAAATGGGTCTTTATTGAGATATCACAGGCTTCTCGATACATATGTCCATAGGTTACACAGAAGCAATTAAAGGCGTCTGGCTGTACACAGGTCTCTTGCTGAGAATGACGCATTGAGCACAGGATACATTATATCACCCCGTTCACATGTTCCCCCACTCCTCCGGCTCTCCCAGCCGAACACAATCAGTAGTGGGATGGAAGGAGCTGTCCCAAGGCCGCTGTGGCAAGCCATCCGAGATAAGGGCTCGGCTGTCCTGGAATCCGGAAGGCAACAAGGGAAGCAGGCGCAAGAGGCTATTGCAACATATTATAAGCTGGGTAACAACATGGAGGGACAGTGGGCACAGACCTGACAGAAGCTAGAGATGGGCAGAGAAGATCCACCCATGGGTCCTAATGCAAGCACATCTCTCCAAAGAGTCTAATTCCCAAACTCATGTGTTTCCCCTTTAAATCATGCTGTACTTCTATATAAACTGTTGCGTCAGTTTCAATGTGAAAAAGTGAGGGCTCCACATTTCTGACACGGCTCTTGGAGGCCAGGCAGAAGAGCACACTCAGATTTTGCCTTTTGGAGTCATACTGGTTGACGAGTGTGACGAGTGTGAATTCTGCGGATAAGCCCATCTGTCAGGAGAGAAAAGTCACATGATTAAGGTAGACAGTGACTGGAATATCGCTGGAAGCACTTGGACCATTGACCTCAGATCTTAAGCTAACGGAATAATCGTATTTTCATCTCTAAAGCCCTGCCTTGCCATTGCCTTGACGTACATTATTCACTTCTATGGAACTTGCGTTGCTAAAGTATTAGACATGCCAGAGAGAGCTGAGTGAGGCTCCAGGTGCTATAAAGGTTGGGAATGGCCAGAGGCATGAACCAAAGCCCTCTTGGCCTTTCATAGATTGTAGCTCACAAAGGGCACCCTGAACTGGATAGCCCAGGTGAGCCTCAGCTCGTCAGATCTCAGAAGCTAAGCAGGGTTGGCCTTGGTTAGTAATTGGGAGACCTCCAACAAAGACCAGGGCTGCAGAGGCAGTCAATGGCAAACTGCTTCCGTTAGTGTCTTGCCATGAAAACCCTGCCAGGGGTCTCCATAAGTCAACTCTGACTTGAGGGCACTCTCCACCACCACAGCTCACAGATGGTACCTGTGGATGAACCAGCAATTGATTCCATTCACTCCAGTCATATTATTGCTTCCATTTCTTTGCTTTTGATTTATCTATATTGTATCCGTTGTAAGTGGCTTTGGTCCACTCAGGGAGAAAAGTGGGACATAAATACTATAATAAATAAATTTTAGACTTCTTTAAAATAGAGTAATCCTGGAATATTTGGGAATGTTACAAATTCTATTATGATGGCCAGGAGCTGGACTCAACAGAGAAATGGCAAACTCTTCTAAAAGAGATGAGAGTGAAGCTCTTCCTAGACCCACTGCATTCTGGAAAGGATATTCCAGTCTTAGGTTTAACCCTAGGAAGTTGACTTATGCTAGGCCTCCTATTGACCCCCCTGGGGAAAGGAACGATACACCCCAAGCTGTAATTTCCCGCACCCACGGAATTGAGAAGCAGGAATAAAAATAGCCTCTGCATTGTGAAACTCTCCTGAAGCCTCTATAGTATAGACCATAGAGATTAAAGGAAGCAGCCTAGAGCATCACCTGGAAGTGACTTTACATCCTACCCCAAATTAGGGTTGCCAGATCCTTATACCTTCCTGGCGGGGGGTAGACTAGGCACCATCTTTGTGTGCATGCACTGCATGCTTGCATGCTCCCAGTAAGGTGTGACGATGTCACTTCCACAAAGCGACATCATTGCTCCAGCAGTGGGCGTATTCCTGCACAATGCACGCGACAAATTCAGCCCATTTGGGGCCTCACCAGGAGCAGTTCCACTGTGTGCTTGCCTGAGTTGCCTATTGGTGGAGGGTGATTGCCAGGTGGTTTGCCGCACTCACTGATCATCAGCGATGGGCAGCAGGGCCAGCGCCACCATTGAGGTGGTGAGGTGGGGGCCGCAGGAGCTGCAGGGCTGTAGGGGGTGCTAGAGGGGGTGCTAGGGGCGGAAGCGCATGCCCCGCTGCCACCAGCCAGCACCGCATGCCGCCCAGGCCGCCCCAGCCACCCGTGCCGCTGAGTGGCACCACTGAGTGGCGTGGAAGACAATCTAAACTCTCCTCTGATTGGAGATCAGGGGGCGGAGCCACCAGCCATGTGACCATTTTCAAGAGGTTTCGGAACTCCGTTCCACCGCATTCCAGCAGAAAAAAAGCCCTGCTTCTAACCAATTCTAACTGTTTTGCAACAAAAAGAGTCAAGATGTAAATGTCCCACTCTACTGATGGGGGGTGTCCGGAAGCTCTGCAGATTTCACCACGACCATTCTGTGCATGCTCACCAATTACTAAGAAGAGAAGTCCAGGGGCCCATCCCAAGCCATAAGACCATCCAAGCTGTGTTGCCACCAGAATGCTGGACACAAAGTACCCTCCTGTGAAAGCGCCCATGGCAGCTAAGACCGCGAGCCCTAAGAATCCAAAGAAGATAGTGTTGAAATTCCTGAAGGTAACCATGCTTTTCTGCAGCAGGATACAATCCTTCACCATGGAGCTGAAGGTGCTGGAAGATGGATTGCAGGGGAAGGGGTGCTTAGCTACGGCAGAAGAGGCAAGAGATGCATGTTATCATGACAAAGCAGGCGCATGGGCAGCTGTACCCAAATCCAGATCTTGAGTGGATGTTCCCTCTAGTCCAGGTTCACTGAACTCTGCTTTTGACCTATAGCAGGTTTCATTCATTCATTCATTCATTCATTCATTCATTCATTCATTCATTCATTCATTCATTCATTCATTCATTCATTCATTCATTTATATTATGCCTTTCTCACTGAGACTCAAGGCAGATTACACAGTGTGAGCTTAGTACAATCAATATCAAGGCCGTTTCCATAAACAATGCCACAGGGTAAATAAATACAAGTTTACAAAGACATAGAGCAAAGCTACAAGTGACTTTCTTCACGTGGAGAACACTCAATTTTTCTCACAAGGTTACCTGGGAAGTGAAGTCCGAGTGGTCCTTCCCCTCTCTGTTAGAATCGCTGCCTGAAGAACCGCAAGAGGGCTTCACTTGGGGGCAGGCAGCTGCTACTTTCTCCCAGGGCGTCCTGCAGGCTGCCTGCTCCCGGGGAGCAGCTCTAGAGTAAGCGGCTGTGTTGGTGAAGCTTCAGCTGCAGCAACAGTGGAAGGATCTGCTGCAGATTCTTCTACTGTCGCTGTGGCTGAAGCTTCACTGATGCTGCTGCTTCCAGAGCAGCTCCCTGGGAGCAGGACGCCTGCAGGACGCCCTTGGAAAAAGTAGCAGCTGCTCGCCCCCAAATGAAGCCCTCTTGTGGCAGTGATTCTAACAGAGGGGAAGGACTACTTGGACTTCATTTCCCAGGAAACCTTGCGAGAAAAATCTAGTGTTCTCCACATGAAGGAAGTCACTTGTAGTCACACTCATAGCGTTAGCAAGAATCCAATACAGAGTTGAAGAAACGCTGAAACAGAGCATAAGCAATTCTAGAACGGACATTAGACAATCCAGTAGGATCATACTTGAAGCACAGGTAGCACATAGGAGCACAGACTTTAAGCAGCAGATCATACGAAAGGCAACATAGTGGTGACGTCTATGGTCCCAAACTCATTAACTAAGCATCTGAGCTCCCTCCCTACAATACAGCCCTCCTATCTGTGTAAAAAAGTATTTTTGTATCATTCTGCTTTGCATCGTTTTTGGAAAGCCGGGAGAGTGGCGGGGGGGGGGGGCTCTCCTGACCTCCTCAGGCAGATTGTTCCACAGAGAATGCTCATGTACAGCCTGCTGTTGATAAATGGCAGGGGCTGGCCTCCTACAGTTTACACTATGCCTGGCTAGTGCAGACTGGTTTCATTCGGCCTGCCAATCCTGGAAACTGATGTTGCACACCCATATCTAGGGCTGCCATATTGTTCAGTTGGCCAGGCTTTAACCAGAATGTGAATGTCACCCAGTGCATGTTTGGCCCATTAACTGGCCAGTTTCCCATTCTCATTTATATACAGGCTGAGGGGAGGGATCTCAGCAGACAATTAAGTCATAGGCTCCACCTTCCAAAGCAGCAATTCCTTCCAAGGTAACTGATCCCTGCAGTCTGGAGATCAGTTGTAATTCTGGGAGATCTCCTGGTTCCACCTGGAGGTAGGTGATGGAATAGGCAACTCAGCGTGCCTTGGACATTGGGGGGGGGGGCACTGTGTGTCTCTCCCTATGTATGCATAACTCTTGATAGTAAGCTGCTTCTCTTTGTCTGAGGAGAAAGATGTGATTCTCAGAGTTCCTGCTATGAAGGCCTCATCTACAGACCCGCATGCAGCCTCGCTGCTAGACTCAGGCCATGGTTTATTGATAGGGCAAGTGAGAGCCAAACTACAAGTGACGCCTTACACAGGTTGGACACTTGTCAGCTTCCCTCAAGTTTTGATGGGAAATGTAGGCGCCCTGGTTTTACAGCTTGGCTCTCCATTACAGCTACAAGATCAGGATGCCTACATTTCCCATCAAAACTTGAGGGAAGCCGACTAGTGTCCAACCTTTGTAAGACGTCACTTGTAGTTTGGCTCTGACTCTTTAGATTAGGACTCTTTGCCTCTACTCCAAGATACTGCCATGGATGGAATCTACCTCAACAAAACTGTAAATTTTATCTTTCTACAATTTGTCTGAGGAGTAATTAATGCACAATGGGGTAAACACTTCTGACTAAGTAACACTGCGGCTAACAACGAAACACAACTAATACCGAATAGGAGGAAACCCCAGTTTAGAACCAGTTCAAAATACCTGCAAAAAAGCTGGCTTTGGATGTGACCTTGGTCCAGGTGCTGGAGCCAAAATAGGTATGGCAAAACGAGGCGCAAAGATCAATGAAGGAGACAATACCGAAGATCAGCCCAATAATCAATAAGGCTCGGGTCGCGTGGACATAGCCTGCAAGGGGATAGAAGGCAGAGAGAGGGAAAAGAACTAAATGCACGTGTTTGTGTTTACCTTCATTTACAGTCCACGTTTGTCACCAAGACTCAAGCCAGGTGATGCTATTAAAAGCAACACAAGAAGTACAGTGTAATAAAAATGTGCATACAAAAAAGTCTGTATTATAAAATCAGAGAAAGCACCTAGGAAAACTGTAATGCATACAAGAAAGCAAATCTGAAGAATAATCAATAAAAACTATAAATGCAACCAGCAATTCAATTAACATAGCCTAAAATTGTACAGATGACAATGGTAACCCTCTATCATTTATAAAAATGCTCCCCAACACAATTCTGCCCTGTACTGGATAGCCCTGGGTGGAGTGCTGGAAGTCTTCTTGACCTCTCCAGGCAGGCCATCCCACCAGGAGAGGAGAGGTTTTCATCATTAAGGTTGCCAGCCATCAGGTGGGTCCTGGGGATCTCCCAAAATTACAATTTATGTCCAACAACAGAGATCAGTTCCCCTGGAGAAAATGGCCATTTTGGAGGGTGGACTGTATGGCATTATATCCCACGAAGGTCCCTCCCCTCCCCAAACTTTGCCCTCCCCAGGTCCTACCCCCAAATCTCCAGGAATTTTCTAACCAAAGATGGCAACCTATCCAACACTCTAACCACTACACCTCACTGGCTTCTGAAAGACTGCTGGCTCTCCCCCACTAATCTTCACCTGTGCTGTATAATTGTATGCGCTCTCCATCGGCATTTGCCAATGTACAGGAGCTTTGTGCCCGACAAACAGGATTTATACGATCTGAAGAGAAACCAGAGTATGACAAACAGGAGTTTGTTGGCTCCCTGAGGGCAGAGAGTTTGAACGCAACTGATGTATGCAACAGCTGTATGGTTACCCCTCGGATTTGGGGACCATGAACTGACTCTCAAAATTCAGGAAATGTAAGAACTGAGGGAGTTGGAGATATTTTCTGGATGGGCCTTCATGGTTTCTGCATTTCAGTGAGGAGAAGAGCACCGAGTGAAAGCTGAAAGCAGCTCCATGGAGACAATGCTGTAACTCTGCACCTCACAGATGAAGTGAAGCAGCTTGTATCTCATTGAAGACAACAACAACAACAACAACAACAACAACAACAACAACAACGACAACAACAACAACAACAACAACAACAACATTCAATTTATATACTGCCCTTCAGAACAACTTAATGTCCACTCAGAGCGGTTTACATAGTGTGTTATTATTATCCCCACAACAAAACACCCTGTGAGGTGGGTGAGGCTGAGAGAGCTCTGAGAGAGCTGTGACTGACCCAAGGTCACCCAGCTGGCTTCAGGTGGAGGAGTGGGGAATCAAACCCAGCTCTCCAGATTAGAGTCCCGCCGCTCTTAACCACTACGCCAAACTAGTGGCATGATCAGACCCTGATATCATGACCTGAGAAATCTGCCTTCCACCTTTCTTGATTGTTAAATTTTGTCGCCTCCAGCCTAATGGCTAGCACTAATGAGCTCAAAACAGTGCACCATGCTTTTGGCTGGTCCTAATAAAATTATTACACAGATTGTGTTCTTGTATTTGGATTTTGTGTGGAATGCCACAGTCCCACAACTGTTTCTGAGCACCCTCCTGTCCCAGATCAGAGATCTTACCGCGCACATCCATCCCATAAGATATGCAAATGTATCTCCTTACTTGCCACTTGCATTCCAAAAGAATAGCATACTGTATAGTTGCAACCTCTCCATAGGCCGGCATAGTCAGCGGCCTCCACCCAATTGGGAGTGGCTAGGGCGATGACAAGCAGTACAAGGCTGATGAAACAGCAAATCAGAGTGCCGATCTTCAAGCCATCCATTGCAGAGAACTGTCAGGTCTGTCAGTGCAACTATACCTGTTGCAAATTTGCAGCGAACCTGGAGAACAGAGCCACTGATGTTACCATGTTTATCCAGCAGGAAGGCTGTGGCTCCCACCTCCCACCCACCCAGGTGTGACATGAAGAAAAAGAGGCGGTCATCTTACATTTGCATACAAATTCCAAGCATGTATTGTAAGGAACTTTTCATACATAAAACAGTTTAGAGGATCGTCTTACGTTCAAGGGACAGCTAAAGGCAGTATTGCTAAGGTTGTCAGCTTCCAGGTGGGGTCTGAAGTTCTTCTGGCACAGTAACATCAAGATTAGACTACTGTAACACACTCTGCATAGGCCTCCCCTCAAAGCTGACTTGGAGACCCCAGCTGGTGCAAAATTCTGCCAGCATGTTTACGCTCAGGAGCTAGACAGAGCACGCATATCAATCCCATTCTGCAGTCATTCCATTGGCTGCCCATCAATTTCTGGGCTCAATTCAAGGTCATGATCAGGGCTCATTTTGAGGGGGGATGCGCAGGAACGCAGTTCCGGCAGTTCCCCAAACAGGTCACATGTCAGGTGGCCCTGCCCACCTGACTCTCAGCCATTTTGGGCCTCTTTCGGCCTGGATTGGGGCTGAAACGGCCTGGATCGGGCCTCTGACGAGTGGTAGATCACTCTCCCGCTCATCAGCGGCCCAATCCTGACCGTTTGGGGCCCCTTTCTGGCCATTTTCAGCCCCCTTTTGCCATTTTGGGCCCAATTTCGGCCCTGAATGACCAGGATTGGGTCCAAAACAGCCAGAATAGGTGATGTCAGGGTGTGTGGCATATGCAAATCAGTTATACTAATGACATACTTCTGGTGATGGCAAGAGGCGTGGCATATGCTAATGAGTTATGCTAATGAGTTCCTCCAGCTCTTTTTCTACAAAATGACCCCTGGTCATGATTATTACATTCAAAACCATTCATGGCCTTGGCCCCTCACATCTGTGCAACTGCATCTTCCCCTATGTTCTGCCATGGCAGCATTGCTCGTCTGGACGGGGCCTTTTGCAGATTTCACCCTGGGCAAAATCAAAAATCAACAGCTAGCCGCACATGTCCTTTCTCTGCAGTAGCCCCTGCCTTATGGAACAGCCTGCCTGGGGAGGTCAGAAAAGGCCCAACTCTCCTGGCTTTCCACAAATGACACAGAGCTGAATTATGCCCGAAGTTCCCCTGAAGAAAACGGCCGCATCAGTGACATCACACCCCAATATCCAGGAATTTCTCAGGTCAGATTGGCAACCCTAGGTAACGGTATACCTGTTGCAATCCGTTAATGTTCCAACTGCCTTAGCTTTCACAGCTCAGCAGCGACCTGGAAGGGATAGGTCAATACAACACATATGTACACACCCACACCCTCCCCATCTAAGTACAGTACATGGGGTGGCTGGTAACAGAATGCATGAACTCTCCACTGAAAAACACAATTTATGATGATCCTCATCAACTGCCAAGCTGTATACATTGGCTGTTTTTCTAGGGCAATTTTCTTCAAGTGCAGCCTACATAAAATGAGGTTTGCCAGCTGTTTTACTGGCCCCTCCTTTGTACTTTAACCTCAGAGTGGGTTTTTTTGTGAACATTAGCAGTTAATGATGCCAATCTCTGTGGTGTAAAAACCTGTTGATTTCCAAAGACCAAGTTGCTATTAAAAGCACAGTAGAAAACGGTACATTTTTTCCTGGTCAATGATCCTATCACCCTAGGCCTCATATGAGGCAGAAAGGTGAGACCAGCAACTGAGATTTGGTCTGATAAAAGGCAAGTCCTGTTCTGTGACTCTCTCCTCCACATCTCTGGATTGTGGCCAGTGGACACAAACGATCCACTATAATGAAGTGTGTAGACATTTAACGTAGGCAATTCATTTCAATAAGGTGCGGCGATGATAGTTGGCCTAGATGGCCTTTAAAAACAGAAGTAGGCACAAATATGCATGGACGGTAAATAGATCAACTGATGGGTAAGTGGAACTGGGAAGACTTGAATTATTCATGCCTGATTCTTTATAATTTTTATAGTCATCTAGCCATGTTGGATGGGACCACGGTCTGACCCAATAGGGCTTGCCTTATGTGTTTCTAATGAGTCCATCCAGTTTGTCCAGTGAAATAAACACAATCAGTTACACAAAAACTAAGACTTAAAAAAACCGGCACAGGTCCCATGCAAGCTAACTGAGTGATAAGATGCCCTAGAGATGTTCTTTTTCTTACTTCCACAATCACATCATTGCAAAAACTTACCAGCTTTGAAATTATTGAAACTGAAGCCCTTTCCCACCCAGGGCAATGGATAGATGCAATCTTCTCACCGGGCTCAGCATCACCTCGTCCTTTCTTCTGGTGAAGAGGCCATTCTGCGTCAAAGGAGTTTAAGGTGCTCCGGCCTCACTGCACATGGCATGCCATTTTATCAGCGATGGGCAGGATCGGCACCTCCCCCTTGCAAACTCCACCCAAACTTGGCAGGGATTGTGTCCCATCCCTCCGCTGAGTTCCCTTCCCCACTGATAACAATCATTTCCCCTCCGCTCCTGGACTTTGAAGTTTGCTAAAGGATTGCATTTCCGTTTGGGTGTGACTGTGTTTTGGAAACTAGCAAGGGAAAAGATCAGCCTCTCAAACATTCTACTGATGGCAATCTCTTTTCCCCTTTGCACAAATGAACAGAATGGAGTGCTTCGGATCTAGAACTGTGCGCCTTGGGCTATGGGTCTGCTCTTTGGAATCTCACTGGCTAGAAGGGTCGCCAAGAGACTCAACTCTTGTAAGAAGGGCTGCTTGCCACTTTTCTGCCTTCACTACTGTATTTTCCTCTGCTAGGCCATCTTGGTAATGAATTCCATCAATATTAGGTGGCACTAAGAGCATTTTGGGGAGTTTGATGCACCATGAGTGTTCAGACAAGGAAGTTGAAAGGGGAAATCACAAGACACTGTCCAGAACTGTGCTACAATTGTGCAAGAATTTATAACACCTGGCTGCTTTGAGATTGGTCTTTCTGCATCTGCTGTTTTAAACACTTTCTTTACAGTTCAAATAACTTCTCTATTGGCTGGAACTAGGCCGAGATGGGCACGGAACGGGAAAAAACAAAATGAGAGTTTTGTGTTTCGTCGGTTTCCACGAATCATGAAACACCAATTTCCATGAAACTGACCCATTTCATGAAACACTTTGTTAGTTTCATGATTTGTCAGAACCCAGGGCATTTCAACAGCCCCCTTCAGAGATGCCAAACTCACAGGGAGACTTCAGCATGCTCTCTTCCACCCACCCTCCCAGTTTGGCCAAGATTGCAAAACGTTGACCAGGAGGCGGTCAACAGAAAGGGTGGCAAGTCCTGCCACAGTGTTTGATTAAAACAGGGACAGGGACTTGCTGGATCATGAGGAGGATGAAGGATTACTGGCCGTGGTGTGATGCTGGGCTGGAAAGATGGAGTGAGGGGTGGACTGTAGGCATGGCATGGAGTGAAGGGTGGACTGTAGGAATGGAGTGAGGGGTGGACTGTAGGCATGGAGTGAGGGGTGGACTGTAGGCATGGAGTGAGGGGTGGACTGTAGGCATGGAGTGAGGGGTGGACTGTAGGCATGGAGTGAGGGGTGGACTGTAGGCATGGAGTGAGGGTGGACTGTAGGAATGGAGTGAGGGGTGGACTGTAGGCATGGAGTGAGGGGTGGACTGTAGGCATGGAGTGAGGGTGGACTGTAGGCATGGAGTGAGGGGTGGACTGTAGGCATGGAGTGAGGGTGGACTGTAGGCATGGAGTGAGGGGTGGACTGTAGGCATGGAGTGAGGGTGGACTGTAGGCATGGAGTGAGGGGTGGACTGTAGGCATGGAGTGAGGGGTGGACTGTAGGCATGGAGTGAGGGTGGACTGTAGGCATGGAGTGAGGGGTGGACTGTAGGCATGGAGTGAGGGGTGGACTGTAGGCATGGAGTGAGGGGTGGACTGTAGGCATGGAGTGAGGGGTGGACTGTAGGCATGGAGTGAGGGTGGACTGTAGGCATGGAGTGAGGGGTGGACTGTAGGCATGGAGTGAGGGGTGGACTGTAGGCATGGAGTGAGGGTGGACTGTAGGCATGGAGTGAGGGGTGGACTGTAGGCATGGAGTGAGGGGTGGACTGTAGGCATGGAGTGAGGGTGGACTGTAGGCATGGAGTGAGGGGTGGACTGTAGGAATGGAGTGAGGGGTGGACTGTAGGCATGGAGTGAGGGGTGGACTGTAGGCATGGAGTGAGGGGTGGACTGTAGGCATGGAGTGAGGGTGGACTGTAGGCATGGAGTGAGGGGTGGACTGTAGGCATGGAGTGAGGGGTGGACTGTAGGCATGGAGTGAGGGTGGACTGTAGGAATGGAGTGAGGGGTGGACTGTAGGCATGGAGTGAGGGGTGGACTGTAGGCATGGAGTGAGGGTGGACTGTAGGCATGGAGTGAGGGGTGGACTGTAGGCATGGAGTGAGGGTGGACTGTAGGCATGGAGTGAGGGGTGGACTGTAGGCATGGAGTGAGGGTGGACTGTAGGCATGGAGTGAGGGTGGACTGTAGGAATGGAGTGAGGGGTGGACTGTAGGCATGGAGTGAGGGGTGGACTGTAGGCATGGAGTGAGGGGTGGACTGTAGGCATGGAGTGAGGGTGGACTGTAGGCATGGAGTGAGGGGTGGACTGTAGGCATGGAGTGAGGGTGGACTGTAGGCATGGAGTGAGGGGTGGACTGTAGGCATGGACAGTCCCAAGTGTTTGGAATTTGGAGGATCTGGATGTTTTTCCAGAACCCCACCATTCATCCTGATATTTCCCCTCATCATCTTCCTCAAAAATTTTGAAGATATCCACTTCTATTCCCATCAGTGGTGAGACCTGTTCTGCCTCCTCCAAAGCCCCTGCTGGCAGATCTACAGTAGGAGTCTCTGGTGCCTCCAAGACCTCCCCCCCCCTCAGTATTGCTGGGCTCCGATGGGCAACCTGGACAAGCTTTGAACTTCCTCCCCATGTGACCACCCTTGCTCTTCATTCCATGCCTCATAGTGCTGCACACAAAAATAATTTGGAAGTGAAAGAAACAAGAACACTTTGAGGAGTTTTTGCCCTCAGGTGAGGAACCCAGAAAGCTTGGCCCCTGAGCCAGGCAGTGGCCCTGAGACTGGGCTTGGGTGGAGAGCCCCTAAACACCACAATGACACTGGAGAGTGCTTAAATTGAAATTAAAGGAAAGGAAAGGAGAGTGTGAGACCTCAGGCAAGGAACCCACACAAAGCTGGGCTCCAGAGCCAGGCAGTGGCCCCTGAGATTGGGCTTGGGTGGAGAGCCCCTAAACACCTCAGAGACACTTGCCCAGGCGGTAGGATTGCCAGGTCCCTCTGTCCTCCTGGTGGGAGGATTGAGACCTGGCACTTACCTCTTCCCTGTTCCGTGGAGACCTTCCATGCATGCACCCTGGAGCCGGCATGATGACATCACTTCTGGAAGTGATGTCATCACACTGGTCGTGCATCACCATCACTTCTGGAAGCGCCATCATCATGTCGGCTGTGTAGCGCTGTCACTTTTGGAAGTGGCAGCAGCTGCCACCACCCCATGGGTGGAAGGGTGCTCCCTGCGATCCCAAGGGGCTGAATTGCCTGCTCCAGGGCCTGATTCTTCCCAAATGGGCCCACTTTGGGGCGTGATTTGGGGCACGGGGGTGTGGTGTGTTGCCAAGGGGTGCAGCGTGCTGCCCGGGGAGCGTGCCCTGGGAAGCATGCCCCCCGCCAGCCAAGTAAGTGGGTGCGGGGGGGAAAGGGTGGGATCTAGGGATCCCCCGCCCCTGGGGCAATGGCAACCCTACCAGGTGGGAGAGGTGCTCAAAATAAAAATAAAATGCACACAGTAGGTGCACAAAGCAAGAGTGAGATGCACCAAGCAAGTACACAACAAGAGAGAAAGCAAACAGAAGAGTGAGGCCCTGAGGAACCCACACAAAGCTGGGTCCGAGAGCCAGGCAGTGGCCCTGAGACTGGGCTTGCGGGGAGAGGTCCAAAACCAAAACCAAAGGAAACAGTAAGAGTGTGAGTCCTCAAAAGAGCAGAGCAACAATTGAGAAGTAACAAAGATAAGCAAATAAAAAAAGGGGGAGGCCTAGCACCCAGAGTCTGGTAAAGGCCTGAGACTAGGGTGGGGTGGGGTGGAGAAAAAAGGCACCCTCACCCAAGACTTTCCCACAGCAAAGCCAAGAGCGGGAAATAAGAGACTTCTTTTAGTCTCTTTTAAAGCAGTAGCAGCCAAAAGCTCAATTCCATTTTCTCTCTCACTCCAATCCCAGCAACAAGTCCTCCCGCTCCCTCTGTCTACTGGGACGGAAAAGCATGAGGCAAAGAGAGGTGCCTTATATAACGAACACTGAAACAGAGCAGAAGAGGAGGTCTGTGGTTCGCAGACAGACCTCCCTAACAGGGTTTGGAGGGATGAGATTGGTGTTCCCATGCTACAGAAGACCCATCTCCTCAGTTGCCTAGGGGATTAACCCCCTGCTCCTCGCTGTATAGGGCAGAATGGAAGCTCTACAGTTGGCTAGGAGAGCTGCCTTTCAAGGTTAAGTGGGCTATGATTGGGGTTTCCAAGGGCAACCAAAGGTCTGGGCCCATTGTTGCCTAGGAAATCAATAGATCGGTGCCAGCCTGTCTGAAATTATGAATCATTCACAAATCAGATGAAATGGGCCAAAAAGTCATGAATTTCATGAAAACCCAGCCCCACAAAATGTGTTTTCGCAAAACACGAATCGACCCAATTCGTCACGAAAATTGATTCATATTTTGATTCGTGCCATGTCTAGAACTAGGGTTTCCAGATGCCCATCAGTGTGGGTAAACTTCTGGGGTTTTGCCCTCTTGCCTGCAAATCCGCCAGAGATCTGTGGGAGGCAGCAAGCCACTAGCCACCCTGGGAACATGTGCACTGTGTGCTCTCTTGGGGGAATTGGTCCAGCGCAGAGAGAAGGAGCACTCCTGTGGGCAGCAAGTGACATAGCATGCAAGCACAGTGTGTGCATGTGCAAACAGTAAGCATGCAATGGACATGAGGTAAGGGTCAGGCCCCTCCTCCCACCTGGAGGGTATAGACACCTGTCAATCCTACCTGGAACCACTGAGTATTTTATTCTGATGATGAAAGTCCACGGAAAAATATGAACTGGGAGCCACTGTACAGTGCTGTCAAGTCAAACCAACTTATTTAAAAAACCATAGATTTTTCAAGGCAAGAGATATTCAGAGGTGGTTTGCCATTGCCTGACTATGTGGCGACTCTGGACTTTGGCTGCCTCCGATCGAAACACTAACCAGGGGTGACCCTTTATCTTCTGAGACTTACTGAGATTGGGCAAACCTGATCCATCTAGGCAGGGCAGAAGAAGCATCGGGTTCTCGAATTGGAACAGGCCTATAGCCCATCTAGTCTATAAAGATCACAGAGATTGAGAGGATTCCTAGAAAGTCATTTGATGCAGTGATGTCACTTCTAGGACTTCATCCAGAATTGAATGACAATGGCGTATCATGCAATGTTGTCCCCCCACAAATTGCCCCTCTCCCTCCTACTCCACTGAGAGTGGGATGGGGTATGGAGGGCCAGCAAGAAGTTGCTTCCTTATAAGGGGCAAACCGCAACCCAACACTCCATTCAGTAGACCTGGAAGCCCTCCTCCACACTTCCTCTGATAGAAAATGTCCTTTCACCATGGAAAGAGCTTCTTGCTGTTGGAAGAAGTCTCCTCAGGATGGAGGAAAGCTCCAAAATTTGCTGATCACTGGTACTATAATCCCTCTCAGCTGTGTCCTCTTTCTCCCTCCTTCTCATAAGGGGTATCTAGCACAGTAACAATTGTTTAATAGCCCTATTTCCATGAATCTGTCTAATTCCCTTTTAAAGTATCGACCATCACTACGGGTCAAGTGAAACATGCAACTTTTTAAAAAGTTGGGTCTGGGGAACTCAGGCTTTCGCAGCCATAGAGCAGTTAAAAGGAACATGGTTGTTAAAAAATAAAGGAGGGCTCAAACGGCCTCAGAATGCCTTGGGAAGCTTTGGGAAATAGTTAAAAAATAAAGGAGAGCTCAAATGGCCTCAGAATGCCTCCGCAGGGGGAAGGAAGGGTTCCTCCCTCCTCCCTCAAGCCATTTCCCATGTCAAAATAGCACGGGAGGAGTCCCACCATTTTTACTGCTCCATGTGCACAGAATATTTGATGTGGAGCAGAAAAAACAGGGGAGAACCCCCCCCCTCATGCTATTTTGACAGGGGAAAATGGCTTGAGGGGGGAGGGAGGAGCCCCTCTCCCACCAATGGAGGCATTCTGAGGCTATTTGAGCTCTCCTTTATTTTTTAACTATTTCTCAAAGCTTCCATGAAGCTGTAGGGAACTCGAGTTGGGCAGGTCTGTAGCTTGCCCTATAAATCTAGCAAGGAATTTTAATTTTATTGCCCCACATTATAGTATTCTAAGGGAGTGAGAAAGTGTTCCGTCTGTCTATTCTCTGTGCCCTGTGAATTATTTTATAAACCTCTATCACGCTGCTCCCCTCCCAGTCGTCTCTTTTCTAAACTGAAGAAATCCCAGAATCTTCAGTGTTTCCTCATAGGAAAGGTGTTCTAATCCCTGAGTCATCTTGGTTGCCCTCTGCTCTTTAGGGTGATTTCCTTGGCTTCTCTCATGGAGGTCTTTCCAAGCCCCTACTACTTGATCCTTTTAACTGGAGGAGCTGGGGACCGAACCTGGGACTTTCTGCATGCAAAGCAGATGCTCTGCCACTGAGCCATGTCCCCTTCCATTACTAAGAACTTGTGATGCTCAATTCTATTGTGGTAAATGCAACCATCTTCCAAGGAGTCTCTCTCCAGCCTGAGACGCCTTCCTCCAACTTAAGTAGCCCTTTCTCCAATGGAAATTACAAGCTCCTTCACTTCCCCCTGTAGAAATGATTTACTGACCTCATCTCCGCTACCAAAACAGGAGAACACACGCAGTCTGTTGTTGTAAAGAAGATCACAACTCTTAAAGCAATTGGGTATTCTTTTTATTCTTCAGAGAAAAATCCTATTATATAAAAGGCTAGCCACGTTCTTTACAACTCACCTCCTACTCTGGTGTGCCTCTAGAGGGCGTTACCGCAGCAGGAAGCCCAGGAGAAGTGGCCTGTTCCTCCAGAGAGCGTGCCGCGGCAGGAAGCCCAGGACGGAATTAGGAGGGGGGCAGGTGGCAATGCCCACACCCCGCCTTCACCCAACTGGGATCAGATGCTGAGCAGGTGGCAATGCCACCCCCCGCCTCACTCAGCCGGGATCAGGAGCAGAGCAGGTGGCAATGCCAGCCCCCCCTCACCCAGCCAAGATCAGGAGCAGAGCAGGTGGCAATGCCAGCCCCCCGCCTCACCCAGCCGGGATCAGGAGCAGAGCAGGTGGCAATGCCAGCCCCCCCTCACCCAGCCAGGATCAGGAGCAGAGCAGGTGGCAATGCCAGCCCCCCCTCACCCAGCCAGGATCAGGAGCAGAGCAGGTGGCAATGCCAGCCCCCCGCCTCACCCAGCTGGGATCAGGAGCAGAGCAGGTGGCAATGCCAGCCCCCCCCCTCACCCAGCAGGGAGCAGGAGCAGAGCAGGTGGTAATGCCAGCCCCCCCTCACCCAGCAGGGAGCAGGAGCAGAGCAGGTGGCAATGCCTGCTCCCCTGACTTCATCCAGCCAGGATCAGTCACAGTGGAGGAGGCAATGCCAGTCTGCCTGCCCTCCCATTTCTAGAGCCCATTGTATTTTTTCCTACAATGGGCTTCGTTGCTAATTAGAGATAAAAAGAATAGCATTGGATTCCAAAAAACAAATTCTTCATTAAGCAGATGAAATCATTAGGCACTTAGCATGTGTGTGTGAGAGAGAGATGGGGGTGGGTGGGTGGGATTCATTCTTCTTTCCTTACACATTCAGGCCGTCTTTTTGCTTTTTTCCCCTGGATCTGAACTTTGCCCCAGATGCCATCCCAAAGACATAGCTCATGCCTCTGTAGTACTCGGGACAATGAAGAAAGCAAGCCCACCTGTCAGGAGAGAAAAGCAGTGTGATCAGGGAAGAGGATAAAGTAAGACAGACTTTTACTGGAAACATCCCGACCACAGGCAATTTTTACCAACCTAAAATGCATCATTTATAACTTACTGTATAACATTGATGATTTTGCATATTTGTAGGATTTAAAATGATAAATTCCTTAGTTTCAATATGGGGGGGGGGTGCCTTCAGATATGCCTGAGCCAAAATTAACCTGAAATTAGCTGACCCTAACTTGCTTTGTCTGACAATGACTCAATGTTTTCTATGAGACGACCTTGAAAATAATGATATACCTAGGAATTATCATCATACGACACTGTAGGTTGTTTTATGTAATAGTTTTCATGCGTTTACAAACCATTTCATTCGTCAACAATATTTCATTTGGTTCTCCCCCTTTCACTCTACCAGTTTCTCCAAAATTCCTCCTTTTTCATGAGAAAATTACAAGAAAAAATTAAAAGAAAATTAAAGAAAAAAATAATATTAAAAAATTCTCCAGATTCTTTTTTGGGTGTGTGTGTGGGGGGGGGGGGGGCGGCGAGATTCTTTCCGGGCCTTCGCTTCTGTAGAGACTATCAGCCATAATTTCCTTATGCCCAGTTTGGCATAACTGGAGCTAGCGGGTGCCAGTCTTGCTTGCCAGCAGGCATACAAGAAGTGATCCAGTTCCCTACAGGGATATATCTTCGATGCCCATGTTGTTTATTATCTATTCAGCAGGAAGCCACCTTTTATAATCTCTCCCTCTTATATACTTCCCTGTATTTTGACCTTTCTCTGCTCAGCTTCAATCTCTGGCAACATTGGTTTTTTCATACTGAATCTGGACAGCGGGACCACAAGTGACGCCTGACACAGGTTGGACACTTGTCAGCTTCCCTCAAGTTTTGATGGGAAATGTAGGCAGCTTGGCGGAATGTTGGACAAGTGACAGTTGAAAAGTCTATTGGACAGCAGTCGGAGAGTCAAGCTGCAAGACCAGCACGCCTACATTTCCCATCAAAACTTGAGGGAAGCTGACTAGTGTCCAACCTGTGTCAGGCGTCACTTGTGGTCCCGCTCTGGAAGAACCACATTCCTCCAGTTGCAGAGTAAAGGGGAAAACATTTGTTCCCTTCATTTAAAAAACTCATTTTGCATGTGGAAAACGTAGACATCGGGGGACTGGCTACACTATTTATTTATTTTTCTGTTTGTTTAGTTATTTCTTTAACTCATTTATAGTCCAATCTCCATGCCAACGGGCCCACAATGTATTCTGGGTTCCGCCTGGGGAATGATGAATATCCAACAGTTGCCTAAACTTCCAGACAAGAAAAATCATGTGATGATCAGGTTTAAATTGTTCCGAACATACTTACTAGTGATAAGAAACAAAGGGAATGAGGCCCAGCCTAAACCGAAGGACCATCCAAAACTTGCCGCGAGGTCTGAGTATCTATCATTGTACACTCCTGTGAACACGGACATGGCAATCAAGGTACAAACACCTAGGAATCACCAAAAAAAAAGAAGTATTGATATCCCTGCAGAACCACACATCCCTCCAGAGCTCCTGTCCGTGCCTCACCATACAAAGAAGCTAACAGGACTGCTCTGTATGCCAGAGCTGTCTAGTGGAATGAATGCTGGGGCAACTGTGGAGAAGACAAGCCTTGCAAAATATCTCTTTGCTAGGCAGTAAAACCCAAATCCAGACCTTGACTGAGCATCTTTTAACAGAGGATCTCAGAGCTCCACTGCTGACCAGTTTTAGGTACTGAAGGCCAAGTGTCTCCCCATGCCAGTTCAAAAGCTTCATGATCCCTGCAGGCAACCAGCATCTCCCCATGGTGAGACTCAAATCCCAAACTCTCATTTCCTCTGGCAGATTGACTCTACATGTTCACACGCTTGCTTGCTTGTTGTAACTCCCAGTCTTTCTTGTTTAAGTGCAAGATTTGTGTGCAGTAGCACTTTAAAGACCAACGAGGTTTCCAGGGTATTAACTTTTGAGAGTCAAAGCGCCCTTCGTCAGATACAAGTAGTAACCCTTATATCTCAGTCAGAAGGGGGGGAGGGGTGCAGCAAGGAAGCGAGTCAGCTTGCAAAGGTATATTATAAAACACTAGACCACTGAATTTGAGTTCATTCACAAATTCAGAACAATGGACCCTTCCATCCCCTCACCCCCCAGGGATGAACAGGGACACAGGATTCTTATCTCACTACAGATGCTTATTTCTACATTTCCTGCTCCTAGCATTTCTCCCCCCACTCTAATCAATCTGATTACGCTGTGCACCTTTGCATCCTGACTTCCTTCTTTTCAACACTCCTCCCACCTTCTGACTGGGATCTAAGGGACCAGGAACTTTGACTCTCAAAAGCTTATATCCTGGAAATTTTGTTGGTCTTTAAGGTGCTGCTAACCTTGTTCTCCTACTGCAGATCACCATGGCTACCCCCCTGAAATGTTCTTGTTTAATTGAGTCCTATAAATAAATAAATTAAAATTAAGGGCATAGTAAACCCTGACCTGGATAGCCCAGGAGAGCCTGATCTTGTCAGATCTCAGAAGCTAAGCAGGGTCAACCTTGGTTAGTAATTGGATAGGAGACCAACAACGATCAGGGCTGCAGAGCCAGGCAATGGCAAACCACCTCTGTTAGTCTTGTCACGAAAAGCCCACCAGGAGTCGCCATAAGTTAGCTATGACTTCAGGGAACTTTCATAGTAAACCCATGCAAAGAGTGTAACTATGGGAATCCAAACACTTCCAGACATCTAAAGGAAATACCTGCTATAACGGTGGCTGTAACTGCAAGACGAGTGGTGGAAATGGATTGAACGCGAGAGCGGTAAAACGAGGCACAAAGACCAGAGAAAGAGGCAGCACCAGCAAACATCCCCATCAGCAGGAAGGCTCGGGTGGCATGGAAGTAATCTGCAACGGGACAGAAGGGTTAGGGGAGGGGGTTGAAAGTGACTTAATGAAACATAGCAAAAAAGTAAACTTGATGTGATCTTATGTATGATTACATCCACATTCTTTTTGTGTGTTGTGTTTTTATATTGTACAGGAGTGGACTGTACATCTGCAATATTGAAAGCATCTGCATATAAAAAGAGCAAAGTTGCAGTGGGATTGCTTTTCTACAGTGTTTTATCAATATATACGCATCGAGAGGCATCCCTGTAGAAGTTTACCATCGAATTACCCCACCCTTACTCCACATATATAATCCCAGAAAAAGAATGCTCAGTCATCACTTTGGTGCCCCACGTCGATAGTTCTCCTGCCCCAGACAAGGAAGATCTTACCTTGTACATTCATCCCATATGATAAACAAATGCTACGTGCACATGCTCGCCACAATCCTGTGTAGCCTCCTGCACTATCCACTACCCAATAGTCTGAAGCCAGGGCAATGATGAGCAGCAAGAGGCTTACAAAGGAACAGACGGAGGCAGCGATCCTCAGGCCTTCCATGGTGGAGAATTATCCGGTTTCCGACTGCAATAGCAATAGGGATGAACCTGGAAAAGGATGATGGCAAATGTATAGCAGTTTGTTTAGGTATGAGCACAGCAGTGATCAGCTAGGGGAACATCCCATTCTTCAGGCGCGGACATTCCAAAGCTTTATGTCTGCAGAGGATTGGAGGAGGCTTAAGAGACACAAGAAGATGAATTTGCCAGCTGAGCAACCTACAGCATGTAAGTATAACATTTCAGCACATGGAGTACATTTAGATGTTGCCTCCTTGCCCCTTTCAAGGAAGAGGAGGGTTGTCAGCTCCAGCTTGGGTAATTCCTGGATTTGGGGGCAAGTATCTGCAGAGGGCAGAATTTGGGAAGGGGACAAAGTCATTCCATTTCTCCTAGATAACCTCCATATACTAGAACAATCTACCTCTGAATTCAAGAACTAGGGACAAACCCAAGGCAGGTCATGTGAAACAAACTGAGTCAAGCTAAGATGGCTGGGCTCAGTAAAAGAAGCCACATCCTCCAGTTTGCAGATCTGCGTACGTCTGTTAATGATAGGACATTTTGGACGTCTTTCATTGATAGGGTCACCATAGGTCGGAGGCAACTTGATGGCACATAACACAAACACACATTTTTGTTTGCTTTCCTGCCCTCGTCCCACATCAAACCAGAGATGCATAAAATTGCCTTTAGATGTCTCTTCCTTAATTCTAACATTTGCATACTCGCAAAATTCTGCAAGCTATTGAAAAGCAAGATCACTATCCCTTCCAGAGATGGCATCTTCTCACCAGACTCAGAAAAAAAAATCCAAGTGTAAAGGACGGAGGGAATAATTTTTAACCTACAGCCTGAGCTGACCTCTTCCCAAGAAGCAGTGGAGAAAATGGGAAAGAGGGCTGAGTGGAGAGAGAACCACCATCTTGACACGGTTTTGTGGACTGCGGTTGGGGGAGGAGCGAAGCCCTGATAAACCACTCTGCCATGGCTGAAAAAGTCAGAGGTGCCAGAGGCTTGTGCCAGCAAGAAGCATACAGGAAGTGATTCTGAGACCACTGAGAACCCCAAAAGTGTTGTTTTCTTCTCCCTGGAGCAAGTTATGACTAGACATGGGCACGAACAGAAAAAAAACCCGAACACGGTGTTCGTTGTTCATTGCCATCCACGAACAATAAACAATGAACATTGACAAACATGACCTGTTCACGAACATGTTCGTTCTTCGTGGGGGCAGAAGGCTGTCCTCCAGCCATCAACATCCCTACCAGACCACTCCCAGAAACCCTACCTGAGCAGGCTGCAGGAAATGTGCCAATAATAAATAATAGCTTGGCCCAGAGAATGGCAGCAGCCCTGGAACTTGAAGGGGTAGATCCCTATCCCATCACATACAAAGAAAATTCAAGCTCCAATGCATTCTCTCTATCAAAATGCCAACAGTACAGTCTCTCTCCCTCTCCACTGTCTGCAAAGCCAGAGCTGGGAGACCCCTCCCCCCTGGTCTTTGCTCCCTTGTAACAAATTTGGAGCTCCACACTTGAAAGGAAGACCTGTCTATCTATCAAGCTAAACTGGGCTTCGATTGGGGTTTCCAGGGCAACAGCTGGAGTTCAGACAGACAATCCCTGCCTCAGTTGCCAAGGGAATCGATTGAAGTTGCCAGACTTTCTGGCCTGATGAACAGCAATGAATGAGGCTTGCAATGAACACCTGTTTGTTTAGAATGGGGCCTCACGAACAGCATCTTCGTGAACAGCAGATTGGATTGTTTGTGGCTTTTTTAGTTCGTGTTTGCTATTCGTGCCCATCTCTACTTGGAAGATGGTTACATTTACCACAATAGAATTGAGCATCATGTGTTCTTGGTAATGGGAGGGGACATGGCTCAGTGGCAGAGCATCTGCTTTGCATGCAGAAAGTCCCAGGTTCGGTCCCCAGCTTCTCCAGTTAAAAGGATCAAGTAGTAGGGGCTTGGAAAGACCTCTTTGAGAGAGAAGCTACAAGTGACTTTTTCCACGTGTAGAACACTTGATCGTTCTCACAAGTTTTCCTGGGAATTGAAGTCCCAGTGTCCTTCCTCTCTCTGTTAGAATCGCTGCCTAAACAGCCAGAGAAAGCTCCCGGGGAGCAGCTCTGAAGAAAGCCGATGTGTCGGTGAAGCAAAGCAGGACGCCCAGGGAGAAAGTTGCAGCTGCCCGCCCCCAAAGATCGTTGAGAGCAGGCTTGTGACTGGAGGACGATTTGCAAACACTGCTGCTGCAGCCGGCTTTCTCTGGCTCTTCAGGCAGCGATTCTAACAGAGAGGGAAGGACACGGGGACTTCAGTTCCCAGGAAAACTTGCGAGAACAATCAAGTGTTCCATATGTGGAAAAAGCCACTTGTAGCTTGGCTCTGAGAGAAGCCAAGGAAATCACCCTAAAGAGCAGAGGGCAACCAAGATGACTCGGGGATTAGAAGAACATCTTTCCTATGAGGAAACACTGAAGATTCTGGGATTTTTCAGTTTAGAAAAGAGATGACTGGAAGAGGTGGTGGCATGATAGAGGTCTATAAAATGATTCACAAGTTAGAGACAGAACTTTTTCTCCCTCCCCTGGAACACTATAACGTGGGGCACTAAAATGTGGAATTCCTTGCTAGATGACGGAGGGTCAAGCTACAGACTTAGGTCTGGGTTCCCAGACCCAGCTCGAGTTCTTTGCAGCTACATGGAACCTTTGGGAAATAGCTGTTAAAAAATAAAGGCAAGCTCAAACGGTCTCAGAATGCCTCTGTAGGAGGAGGAGGGGCTCCTCCCTCCCTGCTCAAGGTGTTTCTTCCTGTCAAAATTGCATGGAGGAGGGTTCCCCCTATTTTTTCTGCTCCATGTGGAGTATTCTGTGCATGTGGAGCAGTAAAGACATGCTATTTTGACATGGGAAATGACTTCAGGGAGAAGGAGGAGCCCCTCTTCCCCTTGTGAAAGCATTCTGGGGCCTTTTGGGCTCTCCTTTATTTTTTAACAGCCATTTACTTTTTAACTGCTGTATGGCTGCGGAAGTATGAGTTGGGTCTGGGAAACCCAGCCCAAACTCGTGAAACATGTGCACATTTAACTTGATCCATAGTCATGGTCTCAACTTTAAAAGGGAATTAGATTCATGGATGATAAGTCTGTCCTAACAGGGGCATTAAACAGTTGCTTCTGTGCTGGATCCCCCAAACAGGACACAGCTAAGGGTGCGTATCCGACCACTCTGCTCAGCAAATTTTGAAGCTTTCCTCCATCCTGAGGAGATTTCCTTGAACAGACTTCCTCTCTTCTGTTTGTTTAGAGTTCATTTAGAATGGGGCCTCATGAACAGCTTGTTCGCGAACAGCTGATTGGGCTGTTCGTGGCTGTCTTTAGTTTGTATTGCTGTTCGTGCCCATCTCTAGTTACAACCTATTTGGCTTTACAGGGAGATGGAGGAGTTCAATCAATGGCCCCGCTTCCTAAACGGATCCTCCATGTACAGGAGCAGTATACCTCTGCTCACCAACTGCTGGGCAAGGAAATCATTCGGGGAGGATTCTTACCTCCACGTCCCGCTTGAGGTTTCCTGGGGGGCTCTGTTGGAGGTTGCTTAGGCTGGAGCAATCATTGTGGGGGCTGGCGCTGCTCAGAAAGCCTGCCAGACTCAACAGTCACAATCCCAGAAGGCTCTTCCAACATCCCTAGAAAGTGGCTGAGCAGGCTCCTCTGAGCAGCTGCAAAGTGCACAGTGCTTTGGTTTAGGGAGGCTGTAGCAATGCAGAAAAGGAAGAGCAGTGGAGAGTGGTATAGGCAGCCCTGAGGCCTGGAGCCGCTTTGGCCGTGTGAACCTGCTCTGCCAAGTGGCGTTGCTTCGGAAGGAGGAGAGGCTTCTGCCCAGGCAGGAGAGGGCGGCTAGTGGTGCTGAGCCTGGTCATCCCACTGCAGCAGCCTCCTCTGAAGGCCATATTGACCAGCACACTTTTTATTCTGGTGCTCCTGCACAGGCGCACCAGGAAAAAACTACATCATCGCCAATACGGGCCTAATTCTTGATTTTTTTTGTAGTCATCTAGCCAGTGCATGGTATGTCCCAATATGGTTTACCTTAAATGTTTTTAATGAGTCCAGCCAGTTTGTCCAGTGAAATAAAGTTACATAAAAAATAAGACTTAAAAATTACTAGTTCTTTGCTTTGCACAGGTCCTATGCAAACTGATTGATGAGATACCCTTGCGATATTCTCATCCTTACTTCCACAATTACACCATCTCAAAAACTCACCAGCCTTGAAGCTATTGAAAATGAAGCTTTTTTCCACCCAGAGCAATGGATAGATGCAATCTTCTCAGCAGGCTCAGTATCACTTCCTCCTTTCTTCTGGTGAAGAGGGCATTCTGCGTTGAGTGAGTGTAAGATGCTCTGGTCTCACGGCCCATGGCATGCCCTTTTATCAGAGATGGGCATGATTGGCACCTCCTCCTTGCAAATTCTACCCAAACTTGGTAGGGATTGTTCCTGGACCCTCCACCCAGTTCTCTCCCCCCACTGTAATAACAATCTTTTCCCCGTCCCTCCTGGACTTTGATATTTGCTGAAGAACCTCATTTCCGCCTCATGGAATTGCGTATGGGCAAGTTTGGGTGCGGCTGCGTTTCGGAAACTGGCAAGGGAAGACGAGAAGATCAGCCTCTCAAACGTTTTATTGATGGCAATCGCTTTTCCCCTGCGCACAAATGAACAGAATGGAATACTTCATCTTTCTTGCATGGGGGTTCTAGCAGCAGCGTAGCATGCATTTGGAGTGCCCGAGGCAATTCCCTGGCATGCACACGCACCCTGGACTGCATGATGATGTCACTGGAAGTGACATCATCACACAGGGTGTGGGAGTGCTCCCACAATTTGGGCCGCTCGCCTCTCCGCCCCCATCATGCAGCCCTCCACGGGAGCCGCTTGCGCTGCCGCCACCAGCTCAACACGCTCCTCAGCTGCAGGACAGCAACCCTGTCAGTGTGGCAGGCGGCCAGGTTTTTGCAGGTGGCCGACCGCGGAGCATAGGCTGTCCTCGAAATGGCACCCCGTGGCACCCCCACCCCAAATTATGTGCCTGGTGCAACTCCTCCTCTCGCTCCCCCATGCTGCACCACTGGGTTCTAGAACTAACCAACTTTACTGTAGCACAAGCTTTTGAGAACCGCAGTTCTCTTCATCACAGTTCTCTTCTTGTCTTTTGAGAAATGTGGTTCTCAAAAACATGTGCTACAGTAAAGTTGGTTAGTCTTAAAGGTGCTGCTGGACTCGTTACTATTTTGCTACTACAGACTAACATGGATAATTCCTCTGATTCTAGAACTGTGTGCCTTGGGCTATGGGTCTGCTCTTTGGGGTCTTACTGGCTAGAAGGGTCGCCAAGACACTCACTTGCTTGCAAGAAGGGCTGCTTGATAGCTTGACACTTTTCTCCCTTCCCTATTGTATTTTCCTCTGCCAGGCCATCTTGGTGATGAATCTGATCAGATAGCACTAAGCACATCTGGTGAGCTGGGTGCACAGAGGATATTCAGACAAGGAAGTTGAAAGGGGACATCCCAAGGCACTGTCCGGAGCTGAGCTACCATGGCGGAAGAATTTATAAGCAGGTAGAGTTTGTTTGTTGCCAAAGGCCATAAAACATATATAAGAGAGTTGTATATACAAATCAGTGATTAAACATATGTACAGATACTGATAGATTAAAATGATCTAGGCAGAAAATACCAATTGAATAAAAGTATTACTATCACGGGAAACAGCTCTAGCTTGAATTGTCTTGGATGCTAAACCAAAAAGAGAGACTCTATATGAAACAAATGCAACAGTATCAGACAGGAGAAAAAGCAGTTTCTCAGAGCCTGAAGAGAAGTTTAGATTCATTAAAAACTCTGCTAGGAATTTAATCCTTGGCTCTGCATAGAGTGAGCAGGATAATAGGTAGTGTAGAAGATCCTCTACAACATAGGCTTCACAAATACAGTAGTGAAGAGCTTGGGGTATTTTGTGTCATGACCAGTTAACAGCATTGCGGGCATAGTTTGAAATGGAATTGAGGTAAAGGCTGTGAGGTAACGGCCATTTCCACATGCTGTTAAAGAGACGGTCCACTTACTGAACTCTGGTGGGAGTTTCTTTCACTCACTTCAGACGTCTCCGATTTCAAAGCGGAAGCAGGCAGTTTGTCTTCCGTTTGTTTAGCGTCTTTTCTGAGAATGGAATTTCCCACTCTTTCCTGTGCCGGCTAAAAGAAGCTGAAAAAAATGAAAGCCAAACTGCCTGTTTCCACTTTGAAATCGGAGACATCTGGAGTGGGTGAAAAAAACCGCCAGAGTTCAGTAAGTGGGCCGTTTCTTTAACAGCGTGTGGAAACGGTCAAGGTTGTGAGGAAGGATATTAACCAAATAGGGGGCTCTAACATGATCCTTCTTGAATAGTTTAAATCATTGGTAAAATTTAGAAAAAAAGATTGCCTGTCTATCCATTACAGCATCACAGTGGAACATCCAGTCCTGAATTTTAAAGTGAGCAACCGAGACACCCTGGGAGTCATCGCAGATGGAGTAATACTGAAGGATGTTCTTATAGCTGGCTAGTTGTACAGTGTCATTTTCCAGCATAATTTCATAGTATGGGGGGGGGCATGCCAGTGACTCTGGACACATGCCAGGCCCTTCCTGCGGATCACCCCAGCTGGGGCAGGTGTTGCCTGGTCCTCCCCTAACCACGGGGATGGGGCGAGTCAGCATCCCGCCTTGGTTGACGCCTAGCAACTGACTTAGAAGCAGAGCAGACCAGGGGGATCTGACTGTTTAATTAAAAGAGGGAGGTGCGTTCCCCTGCCTTTCCCAGTCAGCCAGGCCCAGGTAAGTGGGGGTGAGGGTAGAGGGTGAGAGGAGGGACTGACAATCCTACCTGAGGTGGTAGGGAGGCCCAGCCCGGGCCTTTGCCAGTCCAATGTGCTGGGCCTTCCTCCCTCCCACAGTGGCCTGCTCAGGGTCCCCTTGGCATGCCCTGTTGCCAGTGGCTCACTTTTCATCTCCACGGAGGGGCATGTTGGTGTGCTTGTGCAAGGATAAGAGGTAAGCCCTCACCAATACAGCTTGCTTTTTATAAAGTGCGGTCATAGATGTTTTGATATCTTGCTTCTTTAAAAAAATACAGTGTATTTCAATCCCAATCCAATCCTAGCCATTTAATCGTGTCCGATCCTTGGCTACTCTGTAGATCGTATCCCTCCAGGCCTTTCTGTCTCTGACTGCTTCTTTCAATTCCTTCATGTTCAGTCCAGTGTCTTTCATGATGGTATCCAGCCAGCGGGTCTTTGGCCTTCCTCTCTTCCTCATTCCACTCACCATTCCCAGCATCATTGATGTTTCTAGTGAGTTGGCCCGCATTATGTGCCCGAAATAGCTGAGCTTCTGCTTTGTAATCTCCCCCTCCAGAGACATGTCAGGTTTTATGCGTTCCAAGACAGCTTGGTTTGTTACTTTTGCTGTCCAAGGGATCCTCAGGAGTCGTCTCCAACACCACAGTTCGAATGAGTCCATTTTTCTCCTGTCCATTTTTGTTAAGGTCCATGTCTCACATCAATAAAAAGAAATAAACTCTAGAAGCAAATTCAAAAAGAGTCCAGTAAGACTCTTTAAGACTAACCAACTGCATCTGACGAAGAGAACTGTGATTCTCGAAAGCTTATGCTACAATAAAGTTGGTTAGTCTTAAAGGTGCTACTGGACTCTTTTTGATTTTGCTACTACAGACTAACACGGCTAACTCCTCTGAAACTCTAGAAGGATTCTGTGTGTCTTGAACTGAAAAGCTTTGCAAGAAGAACCCTCTAAATTTTTGTACTGTTAAGTGGCAGTGCTAAGAAAGCAAATTCTGTTTTGCAGGGTCTTCTTAACTAATTGATGAAGACTATCCAAGAAGGGTAAAGATAAATCTTTAGTTTGAGATAAAGACTTAGTGAGACATGGAGTGATTCCGCACACGTTGGATAATGCACTTCCAATCCTCTTTATAGATCATTTGGAACAGATTTTTTTGTGTGCGGAACAAAAAATCCACCTCAAACGATTGATAAAGTGCATTGAAAGTGCATTATCCAACGTGTGTGGAATCAGCCATGGATAAGAAAGCTGTTACACTGAGATATTCTGCATACAAAGCAGATGCTTGATGGCCCGGCCCCTCCCATTAACAAGAGCAAATGAAACTGCATGATATTGGAGTAAATCCAACCAACCTCCAAGGTGTCTCTGGGCACTTTTATACATGCAGAATAATGCACTTACAATTCACTTTCAGTGCACTTTGAAACTGGATTTTACTGTGTGAAACAGCAAAATGCACTTGCAAATGATCACCAAACTGCACTGAAAGTGGACTGAAAGTGCATTATTTAGTGTTGTTAAAGTACCCTCTCTCTCCAGCTTAAGAAGCTTTCCTCCAACTTGTTGTATTCCTGTATAGTGAAGCCAGCCTATTGCTCAGATCCTGAACTCCATTTTAAGTATGGAAAGCACCAGAATATTATTTTTCAGGCACAAAGCTGTGTCTCATCTGGAAAGATTCCAAATGACATGTTCTCTGAACAGGGAAGAACAAGTGATGTTTGCTTTTGCAATGTTTGCATTAGCTTATGTGGACTAAGATGAAATCAATAATGGGGCCAAATTCGGTCAAAAATGTCACAGAACCTAATAGTAGAAGAAGGGGGGCTAACGGATAACAAACGCAGATTTCGAAAGGACAATCTTTTTCCTTTTTCTGACTTTTAAGATTCAAGACATTAAAACACAGTAACTTTCACATCTACTCTTACGTCTTGAGAAGGAAAACATTGTGCACACACTAGTAGTCATGAGAACACAATTAAAGAGAGGAAAATGAGGAAGATCCACAGCAAGAAAAATCCTTTTAAGACCCTCTGCTGTTTTCAAGAGAAACAATGACAGTCCATCTGCAGAAGCCAGTCCAGTACGTTCAGAAATGCTAGTCCAAGTCACTGAGAAACACTGTCTTGACTATAACATCTCTTTGACACTAACCACATGATTGTTTTGCTGGAAACACATATATATGCATATATATATCCATATATTCACAGCTCAATCAATCTCATTGTAGCTTTACATGAAATAACTCAGCAATTACTAGGCATATATCAATTACATAGGCCTTAATCATAAGGAACTCAGGATATACTGAACCAAACAAAATGGAGTCTAAATGAACCTTTGGATAGATACGTGGCAGTAAGCTAAAATCTAGGGGATTTTTACTGATACATGTTATTCATATGAGTAATGATAGCAAATATTGAGGGATCAGAATGACCTGACCGTTTTACAGATGTCACGATCTCAGCGCAAATTCTGCAAATGTTACAATTTTTAGGTGATTTCCAGTGCCAGGAATGACTCTGAGGAATCTCACTGGTGAATTTGAATGGGATGATATAGACCAAAATCGTATAAAAATGAGCAGTAAAAACCATGGAGTTTAAGAAGCTAGGAGGAGAGAAAGTAAGGAATATCTCCTTGCTATCTCTCCTTTCCCTTTCAGATTGGCAAAGCGCTCTCCCATTCTTTCCATCAACGGGAACCTCTGGGACATCTCCAGGATTGGTAAGATAACTCATTATGCCTTGTTCTTATTGTATTGTTAATTAAGCTATTGTACTGCTAAGACCATACTGTACCATGATTCTCAAAGTCTCTGTAACCTATGCAAAATGATTTAAATAAAACTTACTGAAATTCATGTCCAGACCTGTGTTGTACCCTTGCTCTCTCTTCATTTGGGGAAAATCTGTTCAGTTGAAGGTATGTTAAAGGTCCCCCCTTTCACATAGTAAACTGCTAGCTAAAGGTAAAGCTAACAAACTGAAGTGGCTCTTTCTCCAATGGAAGTTTCATCACTTCCCCCTGTAGAAATGAATTACAGAGACCTCTGTCTCCGCTACAAAAAGAGGAGAACATACGCATTCTGTTGTTATAGAGAAGATCACAACTCACAAAACAATTGGGTATTTTTATTTTTCAATCTGTATTTTGAACAGAGCAAAATTAGGGATAAAAAGAACAGCGCTGGATACCCAAAAAACTAAATTCTTCATTAAGCAGATGAAATCAT
The DNA here is from genome assembly GCF_028583425.1 of Eublepharis macularius. NCBI lineage: Eukaryota > Metazoa > Chordata > Lepidosauria > Squamata > Eublepharidae > Eublepharis > Eublepharis macularius. The sequence goes on along the minus strand of NC_072804.1, from coordinate 48,031,156 downwards.
TAGGCACCTTGCATGCGTGTCTGTGTGTGTGAGAGAGGGGGGATTCATTCTTCTTTCCTTATACATTCCGGCTGCTGTCTTTTTGCTTCCCCCCCCCTGGATCTGAACTTTGCCCCAGATGCCATCCCAAAGACATAGCTCATGCCTCTGAAGTACTTGGGACAATGAAGAAAGCAAGCCCACCTGTCAGGAGAAAAAAGCAGTGTGGTTAGAGAAGATGGTGAAGTAGGACAGAGTTTCACTGGAAACATCCCGACCAAAGGCAATCTTTTCAAATTTTGATTATTAATTTTTTATTATTGAGTGTGGAGGAGGAGGTATGCATCAAGTATGTGTAGCACAGAGGGATAATATACAGGAATGGGATTTAATAAAGGTCTTTATTGTTATATGGACATACATTGAAAAAGATTAAGTTTGTGTGCACTCTGTATTATAACAATTTGTGTAGCGAACAGCTGCAAAATCTTCTTGACCTCATTAATTTTCCCCTCCCCTTTTTTCTTTCTGTATCCTATTTTTACTTTGATAAAATAAAATAAGGGGGGGGGAAAACCAACCTAAAATTTATAACATTTATAACAGTAGCAGCTTTAAGACTAACCAATTTTATTGTATCAGATGCATCTGACGAAGAGAACTGTGATTCTCGAAAGCTTATGCTACAATAAAATTGGTTAATCTTAAAGGTGCTACTGGACTCTTTTTGATCATTTATAACTTATCATATAACATTGATGATTTTGCATATTTGTGGGATGTAAACTGATAAATTCCTTGGTTTCAATATGGAGGGGGGCATTTTTTCAGATATACCTGAGCCAAAATTAACCTGAAATTAGCTGTTTCAGGTCAGCTCAGGGGGGGTATACGAAATAACCCCAAACACTCCCAAAACTGCAGGAGTAATATCTCCTAGAATTTCAGGAGTGTTATTGTTTTCAGGGAAACTGAAGGCCAAGCTACACATGACGAATGACACTTGAATGGCAAGTGTATTTCTCTCTGTTCACTTGCCCTCCACTCAATCCACTTGCCGTTCAAGTGTCATTCGTCACTTGTAGCTTGGCCCTTAGGAATTGGGGGGGGGAGACATCCTGACTTTCAGTTGCTTTGTAAGATAATGTCTCAGAGTTTTCTATGAGAAGATCTTGAAAATTATAATATACACAGGAATTATCATCATAGATTGTTTTATGTAATTGTTTTCATGCTACACATATTGAGTGAGTAAAACTTCAACTTACATTTCAGGGTCAAGCTACAAGTGACAAATGACACTTGAACAGCAAGTGGATTGAGTGGAGCGCAAGTGACCAGGGAGGAATACACTTGCCATTCAAGTGTCATTCGTCACTTGTAGCTTTGCCCTCAGTCATCAACAATATTTCATCTGGTTCCCTCCCCCCCACCCCCCCTTCACTCAGTCAGGTTCTCTGAATTTTCCCTTTTTCCATGAGACAATTAAAGGGGAAAATGCTGACTAAATTTTCACCAGATTTTTTGTTTGTTTCTTTGTATCTCGGCCTTCGCTTCTGTCGAGATCATCAACCATAATTTCCTTCTGCCCAGAATGGCATAAATGGAGCTAGTGGGTGCCAGTCTTGCTTGCCAGCAGGCATATAAAAAGTTATCTGAGGGTAAAACCTCTATGGGAATTGACCTACAGGAATATATCTTAGCTGTCCGTGTTGTTTGTTATCAGTTCAGCAGGAAGCCACCTCTCATAACCTCTCCCTCTTATATATTTCCCTTGTATTTTGATGTTTCTCTGCTCAGCTTCAATCTATGGCAACATTCGCTTTAGCAAGTTTCATAAGGAATCTGGGAGAACCAGTTGCAGAGTAAAGGGGAAAACATTTGTTCCCTCCATTTAAAAAAATCAATGTGCATGTAGAAAACGAGGACATCAGGATGAATGTTTCCTATCTAGCCGGCTGCACTATTTATTTATTTATTTACTTACTTATTTATTTATTCAATTCATTTCTAGTCCGCTCTCCCTGCGAGCGGGCCCACAACGTATTCTGTGTTCACAAAGTTCCACCTGGGGAATGATGAACATCCACCTGTTGCCAAAATTCCCAGGCAGACTTCTATCCATTCAAGAAAAATCATGTGAAGATCAAGTCTAAGTGTTCCATACATACTTACTAGTAATAAGAAACAAAGGGAACGAGGCCCAGCCTAAACCGAAGGACCATCCATAATGTGTTGGGAGGAATGAGTATTTATCATTGTACACTCCTGTGAATGTAGACATGGCAATCAAGGTACAAACACCTAGGAATCACAAAAAAAAGTATTGATATCCCTCCAGAACCACACATCCCTGCAGAGCTCCTGCCCCTGCCTTAACAGACAGAGAAGCTGTAGGGTTACCAGTCCACTGCTTGGAATGGGGGATCCCCCGCTCCTACCCTTTGCCACCCACCACTGTGCCTCCTGGGATGCACTCCTGTCCTGGGCAGCCGACTCATGAACCATTGGGGCCTAAATTGGCCCACTGTGAAGCACAGAAGTCCTCTGGGGCCCTCCCAGCAGCGCTCCCATGCAGCATGCTCCAGTGGGCCAATTTGAGCCCCAAACGGGCTGAATTGGGCCCATTAGGGGTCTAAATTGGCCTGGTGTGAAGCACAGGTGCTCTCTAGAGCCCTCCCAGCAGTGCTTCCATGTTCCACAGCAGGCCAATTTTGGCCCCAAATGGGCCAGATTCAACCCGCTGTGGAGTGTGGGAGCACTGCTGGAAGGGCCCAGGAAAGCTCCTGAATTTCACAGTAGGCCAATTTAGGCCCCAAATGGTAGCGCAATGCCCGGTGCAATGACTTCACTTCCCGGAAGTGACCTTATTGCAGAGTTTGGGAACACGCGCATGCAAGCCGAAAGTGGCCTTCTGCTGGCCTGGAAGTGATGTGACATTTTCATGAACAAAATGAACTGGTTCGTGAACCGGGGCAAGTTCGTGAAAGTTCATGGTTCATGAAATGTGACGAACCACAAACTGCACGGTTCATTGTTTTTCTGGTTCGTGCCCATCTCTACAGCTTACCACTCTGCGCCATGGGGTACAAATGAAGTATAAAATAAATAATGAATAAATAAATAAAAATTAAAGGTACAGTAAACCCATGCAAACAATAGAACTATGGGAATCCCAACACTTCCAGGCATCTAAACTAAATACCTGCTATAACGCTGGCTGTAACTGCAAGACGAGTGGTGGAAATAGATTGACTGTGAAAGCGGTAAAACGAGGCACAAAGACCAAAGAAAGAGGCAGCACCAGCAAGCATCCCCATCAGCAGGAAAGCTCGGGTGGCATGTATATAATCTGCAACAGGACAGAAGGGAGTTAAAAATGTGTATTAATTAAACACAGCAAAAAAGCAAACTTGATGAGACCTTGTGTATGATTATATCCACATTCTTTTTCTGAGTGTGTTATGTTTTCATAATGTACAGGATTGTACATCTGCAATATGGAAAGAATCTGGAAGTAAAGAGAGCTTTACAGTTGCAACAGGATTGCTTTTCTACGGTGTTTTATCAATACGTACACACAAAAATAGACATCACTGGAGAAGTTTCCTGTCATATTCCCTCTTCCACATGTTTGATCCCAACAAAAGAATGATTAGTTATCACTTCGGAGTATCGTCTCTATAGTCCTCCTGGCCCAGGACAGGGAAGATCTTACCTTGTACATTCATCCCATATGATGCACAAATGCTAGGCGCACATAATTGCCACAATCCTGAGTTGCCTCCTCCACTATCCACTATCCAATACTCTGTAGCCAGGGCAATGATGAGCAGCAAGAGGCTTACAAAGGAACAGACGGAGGCAGCGATCCTCAGGCCTTCCATGGTGGAGAATTATACGGTTTCTGACCGCAATAGCAAAAGGGATGAACCTGAAAAAGGAGGATGGCAAACGTATAGCAGTTTGTTTTGGTATGAGCACGGCAGTGACCAACTAGGGGAACATCCCATTCTTCAGGTGAGGACATTCCAAAGCTTTATGTCTGCAGAGGATTGCAGAAGGCTTAAGAGACACAAGAAGATGATTTTGACAGTCGAGAAACTTACAATATGTAAGTACAACATTTCTACACATTTAGAAATGGCCTCCTTGCCCCCTTCAGTGCAAAGGAGGGTTGTCAACTCCAGCGTAGCTAATTTCTGGAGATTTGGGGGTAGTACCTGTGAAGTACAGAGTTTGAGGAGGGGGCAAAGCTCAGGAGCTGCATTTCTCCTAGAGAACCCCCATATTCTAGAGCAATCTACCTCTGAATTCAAAAACTAGGGACAAACCCAAGGCAAGTCATGGGAAACAAACTGAGTCAAGCTAAGATGGCTGGACTCGATAATGGCTGGACTCAATAGAAGAAGCCACATCCTCCCGTTTGCAGGATATGAGTAAGTATGTTAATGAGAGGACATTTTGGAGGTCTTTTATTCACAGGGTCGCCATAGGTCGGAGGCAAATTGACGGCATCTAACACACCCCTGCCCTCGTCCCATATCAAACCAGAGATGCGTAAAATTGCCTTTAGATGTCTCTTCCTTAATTCTAACATTTGTATGGTCACAAAACTCTTGCAAGCTATTGAAAAGCAAGATCACTTTCCCTTCCAGAGAAGTGCATCTTCTCACTGGACTCAGAATCACGTCCTAGATTCTTCTTGCTAGCACAGGTCTCTGGCACCTCTGACTTGATCAGCTACAGCAGAGTGGTTTATCAGGGCTTCACTCCTCCCCCAACCAAAGTCCAGAAAACCATGTCAAGAAGGTGGTTCTCTCTCCACCCAGTCCTTTCCCCATTTTCACTGCTGCTTCTTAGGAAGAGGTCAGCTCAGGCTGTAGGTTAAAAGTGATTCCACCAGCCCTTCACACTTGGGGTTTTTTTTTCCTAATCACAACTTTTTTGGGGTTCTCAATGGAGCAGAAAAAAGGAGCTGCACTGGGAAAATGGGAGAACTGTAGCTTTTCTCTTTTCCCTCCTCCACAGAAGTGAATAGACCAGAATGCCTCACCTCTCTTTGAGTGGAGGAAAAGAGTACCTGACTGCAACTCAACCTGCTTTCCAGGTCTCTCTTCAGGTGTTCCCATAGGTCCTGTCTAGGATTGCCAGCTTCATGCGATTAACCTTGGAGATATTGGGGCGGGGGGGGGGAGCACTGTGATGTCACCATGTCACTGACACTCTAGGAAAAAACCATAGGATCATTTTGGGAGATGGTCCTTCATGCTAAAATACAGGCACTGCTCCGTGATGCCCTTCTGCACATCTCTGCATTCTGGCAAGTGGACACAAATGATCCACTCCAACGAAGTGCGCAGAAGCACATTGACTTCTTGTTTCTTGACATTTAACTTAAGCAATTCACTTCAATAAGGTGTGGTGGTGATGGCTGGCCTAGATGGTCTTTGAAAAAGGCAGTAGACACAAATTGCTGGATGGGAGATAGATCAACCGATGGACAAGTGGAATTGTCACGCTTAGCGACGCTCCACCTTTGAAGGGCAGAAACAGACAAAGGAAGGCTTGTATTATTCATGCCTGATTCTCGATACTTTTTTATAGTGAGCTAGCCAGTACACGTTGAATGGGCCCATGGTCTGACCCAACAGGGCTTGCTGTCTGTGTTTTTAATAAGTCCAGCCAGTTTGTCCAGTGAAATAAACACAATCAGACAAAAAAAAGACTTAAAAAAAGGCTAGATTTTTTGCTTTGCTTTCTGGCACAGGTCCTATGCAAACTGATTGATGAGATACCTTTGAGATATTCTCCTCCTTACTTTCACAATCACACCAGCTTAAAAACTCACCAGCCTTGAAGCTATTGAAAATGAAGCTTTTCCCCACCCAGAGCGATGAATAGATGCAATCTTCTCACCGGGCTCAGCATTACGTCCGTTCTTCTGGTGAAGTGGGCATTTCGCATCCAAAAAGTGTAAGAAGCTCTGATCTCACTGCCCATGGCATGCCCTTTTATCAGAGATGGGCAGGAGTGGCACCTCCTCCTTGCAAAGTCCAACCAAACGTGGCAGGAATTGTTCCCCATCCCATTTCCCACTGATAGCAATAATTCCCCCACCCCTCCTGAACTTTGGAATTTGCTAAGGAATTTGCTAAAGGATTATATTTCCATGTATTTGTATGTATCCCAGAATTTCCACCACAATGACAACTTCCTTATTGATTCAATCATGAATCCAAACAGGCTCTAATAGGCATGCCACTAAGGTAATTCAACCATCCAACACAGATCTTCAAGACAGAGAGACTGTGACGCTGAGAGATCTCTGTCTTTTGGTGCTACACCTCTGAAGATGCCAGCCACAGCTGCTGGCGAAACGTCAGGAACTACAATGCCAAGACCACGGCAATACAGCCCAGAAAACCCACAACAACCATCGATTGTATTTCCACCTCATGGAAGTGCGTATGGGCAAGTTTGGGTGGGGCTGTGTTTTCGAAACTGGCAAAGGAAGAGGAGAAGATTAGCCTCTCAAGCATTCGATTGAGGGCAATCTCTTTCCCCCTGCACACAAATGAATGGAATGGAATGCTTCATCTTCCTTACATGGAACGGGTGCTTTGGGCAATGGGTCTGCTCTTTGGGGCCTTACTGGCTTATAGGGTCTCTGAAAGACTCACCTACTTGTAAGTAGAGCAGCTTGATACCTTGTCTGCCTTCACGGTTGTATTTTCCTCTGCCAGGCCATCGTGGTGATGAATTCTATCACCATCAGATGGCACTATGAGCAAATTCCCCCTCCTCCTCCCGCTCCACTGAGAGAGGGAAGGGGCATGAAGTGCCAGCAGCGTGTTGCTTCCTTATAATGGGCAAATTGCCATTCCATACAACAGAGCTGGAAGCCTTCCTCCGCACTTCCTGTGACAGAAGATGTCCTGCCACTATCAGAAGAGCCTCTTGCTGTTGGAGGAAGTCTCCCCAAGATGGAGGAAAGCTTCAAAATTTGCTGAGCAGAATGGTAGGATACACACACTTAGCTGTCTCCTCTCTTGCCCTCCTTCTTATAAGGGGTATCCAGCATGGAAGCAATTGTTAAATAGCTCTGCTAGGAAAGACTGAGAGCCAAGCCACAAGTGACAAATGACACTTGCCTGGCAAGTGAACAGACACACGTGTATTCCTCCCTGTTCACTTGTGCTCCACTTGTGCTCCACTTGATCGTGATCGTGATCACTTGATCGTGATCAAGTGGAGCGCAAGTGGAGCACAAGTGAACAGGGAGGAATACACATGTGTCTGTTCACTTGCCAGGCAAGTGCCATTCGTCACTTGTGGCTTGGCTCTTATTCTCCATGAATCTGTCTAATTCCCATTTAAAGTATTGACCACCATTACTGGTCAAGCTAAATGTGCAGGTTTTTAACAAGTTGGGGCTCGATTCCCCAGACCCAAATCAGGCTTCTGCAGCAATACGGCAGTTAAAAAGAACATGACTGTTAAAAAATAAAAGCGGGCCCAAATGGCCTCAGCATGCCTCCACAGGGGGGAGAGGGGCTCCTCCCTCCCTCTAAATCCATTTCCCATTTCAAAACAGCACAGGATGAGTCCACCCATGTTTTTATTGCTCCACATGGACAGAATACTCCATGTGGAGCAGAAAAACAGGGGGGAAACCATCCCCCCATGCTCTTTTGACAGGGGGAAACAGCTTGAGGGGGGAGGGAGGAGTCCCTCCTCCACTCATGGAGGCATTCTGGGGCCGTTTGGGCGCCTCTTTAATTTTTCAACATCTATTTCCCAAAGCTTCCGTGTAGCTGCAGGGAACTCAAGTTGGGTCTGGGAACCCTGACCCAAGTCTGTAGCTTGAGCCGACGTCATCTAGCAGGGAATTCCACATTTTAATCTGTGAGTAAAGAAGTATTTCTTTTCATCCATTCTGAATCAACTGCCCATCAACTTCATTGGGTGCTCCCTATTCCAGTATTTTAGGGGACGGAGAAAAAGTTCTGTCTCTCTCTACCCTGTGAATTTTATAAACCTCTGTCATGATGACACACCCACAGTAATCTCTTTTCTAAAGTGGATAATTCCAGAATCTTCAGTGTTTTCTCATAGGAAAGGTTGCTTCAATCCCTTAGTCAGCTTGGTTGCCCTCTGCTCGGCTCTGTTCTTTAGGCTCTGGTTCCCTTGGGTTCTCTCAGGGAGGTCTTTCCAAGCCATACTACCTGGCCCTGATCCTTTTAACTGGAGAATCTGGGAACCAAACCTTGGACTCTTTGAAATTACAAGAAATTTCTCCCCGTAGAAATTATTCACTGATCTTGGGCATTTTCATACGTTGAAAGCCTCCAGAAGATCGTGCGAAACTCATGGCATGAAGCGTCCTCCTAGCTCGATTTCCTGGCATGATCCTGTTTAATGGTCCAATTTCTGACGTCATCACGCCATTAAAGGGGATTGTACTGGGAAATCGTGCTAGGAAGACACCTCATGCCGTGAGTTTTGCACGATCTTCTGGAACCTTGCAGGTGCATGTTAAAACAGCCCTTATCTCTGCTACCAAAAGAGAATATATGCATTCTGTTGTTATAAAGAAGATTACAATTCTTAAAGCAATTGGGTATTCTTTTTATTTTTCAATCCACATTTTGAACAGAGAAAAATTTAAGAAAAAAGGAACAATGTTGGATACCTAAAAATAAATTCTTCATACAAAGTAGGTGAAATAATTAGGCACCTTGAATGTGTGTGTGTGTGAGAGAGGGGGGGTTCATTCTTCTTTCCTTATGAATTCAGGCTGTTGTCTTTCTTTCCAGGATGAGTTCCCTGGACCTGAACTTTGCACCAGATCCCATCACGAAGACACAACTCATTTCTCTGCAGTATTCAGGAAATTGATGAAAGCAAGCCCACCTGTCAGGAGAGAAATGCAATGTGACCAGGGAAGGTGAAGTAAGACAAAGTTTCACTGACACAATCCCGACCATTGACAATCTTTAACAACCTAAAATGCATTATTTATAAATTACCATATAACATTGATGATTTTGCATATTTATGGAATTTGAGATGATAAATTCTGTATTTTCAATCTGGCGGGGGGTGTATTCAGATATACCCGAGCCATAATGAAAATAAAATTATCTGTTTCAGCTCAGCTCAGCTCAGAGGGATATCTGAAATAACGCCAAAACTCCCAAAACTGCAGGAGTAACAATACTCTATCTCCTAGAATTTCAGGAGTGTTATCGTGTTCAGGGAAGCTCAGGAATTGGGGGTGGAGGGGAGGGAGAGCAAATATCCTCACCGTAAGCTGTTTTGTAAGACAATGTCTCAAGATTTTCTATGAGAAGACCTTGAAAATAATGATATATGTAGGAAAGATCTTCTTACAACTCTACACATTGTTTTATGTAATTGTTTCATGCTAGACATTTTGAGTGAGTAAAACTAAACTTAAAAACCATTTCAGTCATCAACAATATGTCATTTGGTTCTCTCCCCTACACTCAACCGGGCTCTCCCAATTTCCTCTTTTTTTCATGAGAAAATTAAAGAAAAAATGTGGACAAAAATTTCTCCAGATTTTTTTGAGGAGGGGGGTAGTTTTTTCTGGGCCTTCACTTCTGTAGAGACCATCAGCCATAACTTCCTTCTACTCAGAGTCAAGCTACAAGTGACTTTTTTCACGCGTAGAGCACTTGATCGTTTTCGCAAGTTTTCCTGGGAACTGAAGTCCAAGTGTCCTTCCCCTCTGTGTTAGAATCGCTGCCTGAACAGCCAGAGAAAGCCAGCGGCAGCAGCAACTTTTGCAAATCGTTCCTCCAGTCACAAGCCTGCTCTCAACGATCTTTGGGGGCGGGCAGCTGCAGCTTTCTCCCTGGGTGTCTTGCTCCCGGGGAGCTGCTCTGGATTTGCAAAAGCTGCTGCTGCAGCCAGCTTTCTCTGGCTCTTTAGGCAGCGATTCTAACAGAGAGGGGAAGGACACTGGGACTTCAGTTCCCAGGAAAACTTGCAAAATCTATCAAGTGTTCTACGTGTGAAAAAAGTCACTTGTAGCTTGGCTCTCGGATTGGCATAACAGAGCTAGTTGGTGCCAGTCTTGCTTGCCATCAGGCATACAAGAGGTGATCCAAGGGTACAACTTGTATGGGAATTGGCCCACAGGGATGTCTTAGATGCCCATGTTTATTATCTATTCAGCAGGAAGCCACCTCTCATAACCTCTCCCTCTTATATATTTCCCTTGTATTTTGATGTTTCTCTGCTCAGCTTCAATCTCTGGCCACACTGCTTTGGGCAACTTTCATACTGAATCTGGGAGAACCACATGCCCTCCAGTTGGAGAGTAAAGGGGAAAACATTTGTTTCCTCCATTTAAAAAAATTCATTTTGCATGTAGAAAACTAGGACATCAGGAGGAATGTTTCCCATCTAGCCTGCTATACAATGTATTCTGTGTTCACGGAAATCTGCCTGGGTGGTGATGAACGTTCACCAGTTGCCTAAACTTCCAGGCAGATAAGAAAAATCATGTGATGATCAAGTTTAATTCTTTCATATATACTTACTAGTGATCAGAAACAAAGGGAATGAGGCCCAGCCTAAATAGAAAGACCATCCGTAATTTGTCAGGAGGACTGAGTATCCATCATTGTACACTCCCGTGAACACGGACATGGCAATCAAGGTACAAACACCTAGGAATCACAAAAAGAAAGTACTGATAGCCCTCCAGAACCACACCTCTGCAGAGCTCCTGTCCCTGTCTCACTGTACAGAGAAGCTAACAACAGGGTTACCAGTCCTCCACTGGGGGTGGGAGATCCCCTGCTCCCACCCTCTGCCCCCACCACTGCACCTCTCAGGATGTGCTCCTGGGCAGCCGAATCATGAACCTTTTGGTCTAGGGTTGCCAATCCCCCGCTGGGGGTGGGGGATCACCCACCCCTAGCCCTGCCCCCGCCCCCACTTACCGGGCTGGCAGGGGAGGAGCGTGCCTCCTGCTCATTCTCCTGGGCAGCATGGCGCAATTCCACGCAACACGGACATCCGATTTGGGCCCATTTCAGACTGAATTGGGCTGTTGCGGTGCGCGGGAGTGCTCCTCTGCTCCGCAGGGGCCAGATCCAGGCCCACTGGGGCCCGAAGCAGGCCAGATGTAGGCTGGGTCCAGTGGGAATTGGCCTGGATTGGGCCAGATCTGGGCTGAATTAGCCCAGATCGTGCTGCTGCAGATCCCGGGAGCCCTCCTGCGCTCTGTAGAGGCCTGATCTGGGCCGATGGAGGCCCGATTCAGGCCAGAATCTAGCCCGAATCCAGCAGAATTAGGTCTGAATTAATACCCCTGTGGAGCATGGGGGTGCTCCCACGGTGGCTGCGCGATGACGTTACTCCCCAACGTGTTGAGTGCCATGCTTCTAACCACCTGCTGGGAGGTTGAGGGGGCCTGACAACTTGGAGCCTAAATTGACCTACTGTGAAGCACAGGAGCCCTCCGGGTCCCTCCCAGCAGCACTCCCATTCAGCACACTCCAGTGGGCCAATTTGAGCCCCAAACGGGCTGAATCAGGCCTATTTGGGGCCTGAATTGACCTGGTCTGAAGCAGAGGAGCTCTCTAGGGTCCTCCCAGCAGTACTCCCATTCTCAGCAGTGGGCCGATTTTGGCCCCAAATGGTGGCACAATGCCCAGTGCAATGACAGGGACACAGGATTCTTATCTCACGACAGATGCTAATTTTCTGCATTTCCAACTCATAAGCATTCCCCCCCTCCCTGCTCTTATCAATCTGATTACATGGTGCACTGTACCTTTGCATCCTTTAAAACACTCCTCCCACCTTCTGAGTGGGAAATAAAGGCTTAGTGATCTCTGTTCCTGCTTGTATCTGATGAAGGGAATTCTGTCTCTCGAAAGCTTATACCCTTGTTGGTCTTTAAGGGGCTGCTGATCTCAGATCTTGGTCTCCTAGCACAAAGCAACATGGCTACCCTCTGATACCTCAGTGTTTAAGTGACTCCCTTTCCTTGCAAAGATGGAGGGGAGAAGAGTGAGGGAAGCTGCTTTGGGTCTCCACTGGGGAGAAAGGCAACACAAAAATGACGTATAAAAGAAATAAGAAATAAATAAAAATTAAGGACATAGTAAACCCAGGCAAAGAATGGAACTATGGGAACTTCTAGACATCTAAATGAAATACCTGCTGCAACGCCGGCTTTAACTGCAAAGCGAGTGGTGGAAATGGAGTGCAAGTGAGTGCAGTAAAATGAGGCACAAAGACCAAAGGAAGAGGCAGCACCGGCAAGCATCCCCATCAGCAGGAAAGCTCGGGTGGCATGGAAGTAATCTGCAACGGGACAGAAAGGGGTTAAATGTGTATTAATGAAACAAAGCAAACTTGGTGAGAGCTTGTGTATGAATATACACGCACCAAATCCCGTTGTGGGGAAAAAAATACAATAGGCTCTAGAAAGGGGAGGGCAGGCAGGCAGGCATTCGCTCCTTCTCCCTCACTGATTCCAGCTGGTGAGGGGGGGGGCGCATTGTCATCTGCTTCATGCCTGATCTGCCTGATCTCGGCCATGAGAAAGGGTTTTGCTACCTGCTCCATGCCTGATACATGCCGAGTAAAGGTGCCTCCTGTTCTGCACCTGACTATGGCTGGGTAAAGGGGGGCAAGCATTGCTGCACGCTTGGCTCCTGACTTGCAGGGTGAAGACAGGGTGGGCATTGCTGCCTGCTCAGTGGCTTATTCCGGTAGCTTGAAGAGGGTGGGCATTGCCACCTGCTCTGCTCCTTATCCTGGCTGGGTGAAGGGAAGAAGGGCATTGCCTCCTGCTCTGCACCTGATCCCAGCCAGATGAAGGCGTGAGATGGACATTGCCACTTGCTCCACTCCTGATCCCAAATGCATGATGGCGGGGGGTAGGCATTGCCACCTGCTCTGCTCCTAATACTAGCTGGGTTAAGGCAGGGGGCAGGCATTGCCACCTGCTCTGCTCCTGACCCCAGCTGGCTGAAAGGGGGTGGGCATTGCCACTTGCTCCACTCCTAATATCAGCTGGGTTAAGACTGGGGTGGGCATTGCCACCTGCTTTGCTCTTATTACCAGCTGGGTTAAGATGGGGGGGGGTGGGCATTTCCAACTGCTTCGCTCCTGATACCAGCTGGGTTAAGGTAGAGGTTAGGCATTGCCATCTGTTCTGCTCCTAATACCAGCTGGGTTAAGGTAGGGAGAGGGTATTGCCACCTGCTCCACTCCTAACAGCAGCTGGGTTAAGGGGTGTGTGCTTTGTGTATCATGTCTATAGTTCTCCTGGCTCGACAGGGAAAATCTCACCTTGTACATCCATCCCATACGATACACAAAGGCTACGCACACATGTTTGCCACAATCCTGAGTGGCCTCCTCCACTATCCACTATCCAATACTCTGTGGCCAGGGCAATGATGAGCAGCAAGAGGCTTGCAAAGGAGCAGAGGGAGGCAGCGATCCTCAGGCCTTCCATGGTGGAGAATTATCCGGTTTCCGACCGCAATAGCAATAGGGATGAACCTGGAAAAGGACGATGGCAAACATATTGCAGTTTGTTTAGGTATGAGCACAGCAGTGACCAACTAGGGGAACATCCCGTTCTTCAGGTGAGGACATTCCAAAGCTTTATGTCTGCAGAGGATTGCAGAAGGCTTAAGACACACAAGATGATTTTGCAAGTCTAGAGACCTACAATATGCAAGTACAACATTTCTACACATTTAGAAATGGCCTCCTAGTCCCTTTCAGTGCAAAGGAGGGTTGTCGACTCCAGTGTGGGTAATATCTGGAGATTTGGGGGTAGTACCTGTGAAGTGCAGAGTTTGAGGAGGGGACAAAGCTGCATTTCACCTAGATAACCTCCATATTCTAGAGCAATCTACCTCTGAATTTAAAAACTAGGGACAAACCCAAGGCAAGCCATGGGAAACAAACTGAGTCAAGCTAAGATGGCTGGACTCAATAGATGCAGAGGAGTTAGCCGTGTTAGTCTGTGGTAGCAAAATCAAAAAGAGTCCAGTAGCACCTTTAAGACTAACCAATTTTATTGTAGCATAAGCTTTCGAGAATCAAGTTCTCTTCGTCAGATGCCTGATACAGATACTGGCCAAATACAGAAGAGCAGGAGAGAGAAGAGAGGACCACTCTACACAACAGGTACACATCCTGGACACCACTGTACAACTACATAATGGACGAATAAATACCACCTTATACCGGAAACCAACAGACCGATACTCATATCTACATGCCTCCAGCTACCACCCTAAACATACCACTCGGTCTATTGTCTACAGCCAAGCCTTACGTTACAACCGTATCTGCTCCAGTGCTCTCGACCGAGACTCACACTTAAGAGATTTACAACAAGCATTTTTGGGACTACAGTACCCACCAAATGAAGTGAAGAAACAAATCAACAGGGCCAGACTAGTACCCAGAAACAGCCTACTCCAGGACAAACCTAAAGGAACTAACAACAGAACACCACTGGTTGTCACCTATAGCTCCCAGCTCAAACCCATCCAACGTATCATCAGTGAGCTACAACCCATCCTGGAAAATGATACCTCTCTCTCAGAAGCCCTGGGTGGAAGACCTTTCCTTGCCTACAGACAGCCCCCCAATCTTAAACGACTTCTCACTTACAATCATGAATCGGCCAGCAGAATCACCAGCACAGGTACCAGGCCCTGCAACAGACCCAGATGCCAGCTCTGCCCCTATATCTACCCAGGGAATACAATTACAGGACCCAATGGCATCAACTACACTGTCTCTGGCTCTTACAGCTGCTCATCCTCCAATCTGATATATGCCCTCATGTGCCAACAATGTCCTTCTGCTCTGTACATTGGACAAACCAGCCAACCTCTACGCAAAAGAATAAATGGACACAAATCTGACATTAGAAATGGAAACGTCCAGAAACCAGTGGGAGAACACTTCAATCTACCAGGACATTCCATCAAAGACTTAAAGGTCACTGTAGTTCAACAGAAACCTTTCAAAAACAAAATCCAACGGGAGGCCGCTGAACTGGAATTCATATGCAAATTTGACTCTGTCAAGCTGGGACTGAATAGGGACTATGAATGGTTATCACATTACCACAGGTAACAGATTTCCTTTACAGAGGTGGGGTCTGGGGGAGCTCAGTGGCACCTGGTGTGGGCTTTCGGGAACCACAGATCTCTTTGTCAGATGCATCTGGCAGGGAGAGCTGTGGTTGTCGAAGGCCCATACTACATTGGAATTGGATGGTCTAGCTGTTTGGCTGCTACAAACTAACAGGGCAAACTCCTTTGAAGCCAACTGATACACACACCAAAAGGAGATGTTTACATATACTAGCAAAGGAATGTTTTGATTGCTCCGTCCCCCTCCCCCCCTAATTGCCGCCTCTCTTCTCTCTCCTGCTCTTCTGTATTTGGCCAGTATCTGTATCAGGCATCTGACGAAGAGAACTTGATTCTCGAAAGCTTATGCTACAATAAAATTGGTTAGTCTTAAAGGTGCTACTGGACTCTTTTTGATTTTGGACTCAATAGAAGAAGCCACATCCTCCCGTTTGCAGGATCTGAGTAAGTATGTTAATGAGAGGACATTTTGGAGGTCTCTTATTCATAGGGTCACCCTAGGTCGGAGGCAAATTGTTTGCTTTCCTGCCCTCGTCCCACATCAAACCAGAGATGCGTAAAATTGCCTTTAGATGTCTCTTCCTTAATTCTAACATTTGCATACTCGCAAAATTCTGCAAGCTATTGAAGAGCAAGATCACTTTCCCTTCCAGAGGAGTGCATCTTCTCACTGGACTCAGAATCACGTCCTAGATTCTTCTTGCTAGCACAGGTCTCTGGCACCTCTGACTTTATCAGCCACGGCAGAGTGGTTTATCAGGGCTTCATTCCTTCCCCAACCAAAGTCCAGAAAACCATGTCAAGAAGGTGGTTCTCTCTCCACCCAGTCCTTTCCCCATTTTCACTGCTGCTTCTTAGGAAGAGGTCAGCTCAGGCTGTAGGTTAAAAGTGATTCCACCAGCCCTTCACACTTGGGTTTTTTTTTTCCTAATCACAACTTTTTTGGGGTTCTCAATGGAGCAGAAAAAAGGAGCTGCACTGGGAAAATGGGAGAACTGTAGCTTTTCTCTTTTCCCTCCTCCACAGAAGTAAATAGAGCAGAATGCCTCACCTCTCTCTGAGTGGAGGAAAAGAGCACCTGACTCCAACTCAACCTGCTTTCCAGGTCTCTCTTTGGGTGTCCCCATAGGTCCTGTCTAGGATTGCCAGCTTCATGCCATTAACCTTGGAGAGATTGGGGGGCGGGGAGCACGGTGATGTCACCATGTCACTGACCCTCTAGGAAAAAAACATAGGTTCATTTTGGGAGATGGTCCTTCATGACAAAAGACAGGCACTGCTCCGTGATGCCCTTCTGCACATCTCTGGATTGTGGCCAGTGGGCACAAATAATCCACTTAAACAAAGTGCGCAGAAGCACATTGATTTCTTGTTTCTTGATATTTAACTTAGGCAATCCACTTCAATAAGTTGCGGTGATGGCTGGCCTTGATGGTCTTTGAAAAAGGTAGTAGAAAGAAATTGCTGGATGGGAGATAGATCAACCGATGGACAACTGGAATTGTCATGGTTAGCGACTCTCCACCTCTGAAGGGCAGAAACTGACAAGGAAAGGCTTGTATTATCCACGCCTGATTCTCGATACTTTTTTATAGTCAGCTAGCCAGGACACGTTGAATGGGCCCATGGTCTGACCCAACAGGGCTTGCCGTCTGTGTTTTTAATAAGTCCAGCCAGTTTGTCCAGTGAAATAAACACAATCAGTTAGACAAAAAATAAGACTTAAAAAAAAAGGCTACTTCTTTTCTTTGCTTCCTGGCACAGGTCCCATGCAAACTATCCAATTGGTAAGATGCTCTTGAAATGTTCTCTTCCTTTCTTCCACAATCACATCATCACAAACATTTACCAGCCTTAAATTTATAGAAAGGGAAGCTTTTTCCCACGCAGAGCAACGGGTAGATGCAATCTTCTCACCTGGCTCAGTATCACCTCGTCCTTTCTTCTGGTGAAGAGGCCATTCCGTGTCCAACAAGAATAAGATGCTCAGGTCTCACTGCCCACGTCATGCCCTTTTATCAGAGATGGAAAGGATTGGCACCTCCTCCTTGCAAAGTCCAACCAAATGAGGCAGGAATTGTTCCCCATCCCATTTCCCACTGATAGCAATTATTTCCCCACCCCTCCTGAACTTTGGAATTTGCTAAAGGATTGCCTTGCCTACCTCATGGAAGTGTGCGTGGTAAGTTTGGATGGACCTGCGTTTTCGAAACTGGCAAGGGAAGAGGAGATCAGCCTCTCAAACTTTCTGCTGAGGGCAATCTCTTTTCCCCTGCACACAAATGAATGGAATGCTTCATCTTCCTTACATGGAACTGGTGCTTTGGGCTATGGGTCTGCTCTTTGGGGCCTAGCTGGCTTGTAAGGACTCCGAGAGACTCACCTACTTGTAAGTAGAGCAACTTGATACCTTGTCTGCCTTCACAGTTGTATTTTCCTCTGCTAGGCCATCTTGGTGATGAATTCTATCACCATCAGATGGCACTATGAGCAAATTCCCCCTCCCCGTCCCTCTCTGCTGAGAAAGGGAAGGAGCATGAAGTGCCAGCAAAGTGTTGCTTCCGTATAATGGGCAAATTGCAACCCTACACTCCATACAGCAGAGCTGGAAGCCTTCCTCCACACTTCCTGTGACAGAAGATGTCCTTACACTATTGGAAGAGCCTCTTGCTGTTGAAGGAAATCTGCCCAGGATGGAGGAAAGCTTCAAAATTTGCTGAGTAGAGTGGTAGGATACACACCCTTAGCAGGGCTGGATCGAGGGGGGTAGTCTGCCCCCGGCGCCCCCAGGGAGGTCGCAGGCAGCAGTGTGTGCCTGCCCCGCAGGACAAGGGGCAGCCGGCTTGCAGCTCACCCCCTGCCCTGCAGGGCAGGCAAAAGGCAGCGTGGGGGGCTGCAGGGCCAACCACACTGCCTTTTGCCTGCCCTGCCACACTGGGTGTGGCCACACTGCCTTTTGCCTGCCCTGCAGGGCAGGGGGTGCACGACAAGCCAGCCGCCCCCTATCCTGCGGGGCAGGTGAATGTCGCAGGTGGCCTCGCAACCCCCCACGCTGCTTTTGCCTGCCCTGCAGGGCAAGGGGTGCACGGCAAACTGGCCACCCCCTGTCCTGTGGGGCAGGTGAAAGCAGTGCGGGGGGCTGGGAAGCCACCCGCAGCATTCGCTTGCGGGGAGGTGAATCGCACGGGCAGCTTCCCAGCCCCGCACACTGCCTCTGTTCCGCCCTGCATGATGACATCACCTAAGTGACGTCATCACACAGAGTGGGGAGCGCCCTGGGTGCGGCAACCCTAGATCCGGTGCTGACCCTCAGCTGTGTCCTGTTTGGAGGATCCAGCACAAAAGCAACTGTTTAATGTCCCTGCTAGGACAGACTTTTCATCCATGAATCTAATTCCATTTTAAAGTTGTCACCATGACTATGGATCAAGTTAAATGTGCACATGTTTCACGAGTTTGGGCTGGGTTTCCCAGACCCAGCTCATGCTTCCGCAGCCATACAGCAGTTAAAAAGTAAATGGCTGTTAAAAAATAAAGGAGAGCCCAAAAGGCCCCAGAATGCTTCCACAAGGGGAAGAGGGGCTCCTCCTTCTCCCTGAAGCCATTTCCCATGTCAAAATAGCATGTTTTTACTGCTCCACATGCATAGAATACTCCACATGGAGCAGAAAAAATAGGGGGAACCCTCCCCCATGCAATTTTGACAGGAAGAAACACCTTGAGCAGGGAGGGAGGAGCCCCTCCTCCTCCTACAGAGGCATTCTGAGTCCGTTTGAGCTTGCTTTTATTTTTTAACAGCTATCTCCCAAAGCTTCCACGTAGCTGCAAAGAACTCGAGCTGGGTCTGGGAACCCAGACCTAAGTCTGTAGCTTGACCCTCCGTCATCTAGCAAGGAATTCCACATTTTAGTGCCCCACGTTATAGTGTTCCAGGGGAGGGAGAAAAAGTTCTGTCTCTAACTTGTGAATCATTTTATAGACCTCTATCATGCCACCACCTCTTCCAGTCATCTCTTTTCTAAACTGAAAAATCCCAGAATCTTCAGTGTTTCCTCATAGGAAAGATGTTCTTCTAATCCCCGAGTCATCTTGGTTGCCCTCTGCTCTTTAGGGTGATTTCCTTGGCTTCTCTCAGAGCCAAGCTACAAGCGGCTTTTTCCACATATGGAACACTTGATTGTTCTCGCAAGTTTTCCTGGGAACTGAAGTCCCCGTGTCCTTCCCTCTCTGTTAGAATCGCTGCCTGAAGAGCCAGAGAAAGCCGGCGGCAGCAGCAGTGTTTGCAAATCATCCTCCAGTCACAAGCCTGCTCTCAACGATCTTTGGGGGCGGGCAGCTGCAACTTTCTCCCTGGGCGTCCTGCTCGGCTTCACCGACACATCGGCTTTCTTCAGAGCTGCTCCCCGGGAGCTTTCTCTGGCTGTTTAGGCAGCGATTCTAACAGAGAGAGGAAGGACACTGGGACTTCAGTTCCCAGGAAAACTTGTGAGAACGATCAAGTGTTTTACACGTGGAAAAAGTCACTTGTAGCTTCTCTCTCAAAGAGGTCTTTCCAAGCCCCTACTAATTGATTCTTTTAACTGGAGAAGCTGGGGACCGAACCTGGGACTTTCTGCATGCAAAGCAGATGCTCTGCCACTGAGCCAGGTCCCCTCCCATTACCAAGAACACATGATGCTCAATTCTGTTGTGGTAAATGTAACCATCTCCCAAGTAGAGATGGGCACAAGCAGCAATATGAACACACACAAAAAGCCACAAACATCCCAATCTGCTGTGCATGAACAAGCTGTTTGTGAGGCCCCATTCTAAACAAACAGGTGGTCATTGCAAGCCTCCTTTGTTGCTGTTCGTCAAGCCAGACAGTCTAGCAACTGCAATCAATTCCCTTGGCAATTTAGGCAGGGATTGTCTGTCTGAACTCCTGCTGTTGCCCTGGAAACCCCAATCGAAGCCCAATTTAGCTTGATAGGCAGGTCTTCCTTTCAAGTGTAGAGCTCCAAATTTGTTACAAAGGTGCAAAGACCAGGGGGGAGGGATCTCCCAGCTCTGGCTGGGAGAGTGGAGAGGGAGAAAGACAGCTGCTGTTGGCATTTTGATAGAGTGCATTGGAGCTTGAATTTTCTTTGTATGTGGTGGGATAGGGATCTACCCCTTCAAGTCCCAGCACTGCTGCCAGGCTCTGGGCCAAGCTTTTTTTTTTAAAAAAAAAAATATTGGTACCTTTCCTGGTGCCTGCTCAGGTCAGGTTTCTGGGAGTGGTGCAGTAGGGATCTTGACTTGGATGATGGCTGGAGGAGAGCCTGCTGGCCCCCACGAACAGCCAACCATGAACATGTTCATGGACAGGGCCATGTTCATGGTTGTTCATGAGTCCCTGTTCGTGGATGGCAATGAACAACAAACATCATGTTCAGTTTTTTTCCTGTCGGGCCCATCTCTACTTCCAAGGAGATGAGGCACCTTCCTCCAACTTAAGTGGCCCTTTCTTGAATGGAAATTACAGGCTCCTTCACTTCCCCCTGTAGAAATGATTCACTGACCTCGTCTCCACTACCAAAAGAGGAGAACTTACATATTCTGTTGTTGTAAAGAAGATCACAACCCTTAAAACAATTGAGTATTCTTTTTATTTTTCAGTCCACATTTTGACAGAGAAAAATTAGAGAGAAAAAGAACAGTGTTGGATACCTAAACATAAATTCTTCATAAAAAGCAGGTGAAATCAGTAGGAATCTTGAATGTATGTGAAACAGAGGGGATTCATTCTTCTTTCCTTACAAATTCAGGCTGGCACCTTTCCCCCCACCCAAGATGAGTTCTCTGGATTGGAAGTTTACACCAGATGCCATCCCAAAGACATAGTTCATCCCTCTGTAGTACTAATAAGCAAAAACACCTGTTAGGACAGAAAAGCAATGTGGTCAGGCTAGAAAGTGAAGTAAGACAGAGTTTCACTGACCATGGGCCATCTTTAACAACATAAAATGTATCATATATAACTTACCATATAACAATTATGATTTCGCATATTTATGGAATTTGAAATGATAAATTCCTTAGTTTTCAGTGTGTGTGTGTGTGGGGGGGGTATATTCAGATTACCTGAGCTAAAATTACCCTGAAATTAAGTGTTTCAGGGGGGTATATGAAATAACCCCAAACATGCCCCAAATTGCAGGAGTAACAATACACTGTTTCTGAGAATTTCAAGAATGTTAATGTTTTCAGGAATTGGAATAGGGGAAGATAGAGATAGAGAAAAAACATCCTAACTAGAGGTGGGCACAAACTGAACTATGAACCAAAATTCATCACGAACTATAGTTCGCAAACCGGTAGTTCGTGGCAGTTCATTTCTCATGAAATGTGAATTCTTTTACCCTGGTTCGTTTGGTTCGTATTTTGGTTCATCACTGCAGACAACTTGGTGGCAATAAATCAGTTTCCTAGGCAACAGGGGAGAGATGCAGACCTTCTGCTGACCCAGAAGTGACATTTTCATGAACTGACGAAGCAGTTCAGGAACCAGGGCAAGTTTGTGAAAGTTCATGGTTCATTTGTTCCCATCTGTTTTATAGAGCACTGCCCCATTGTTTTCTATGAGAATACCTTGAAAATGCCCTTTTCCCAACAGGTATACCTAGAAATTATCATCATATAATGTAATTTTTTCATGCTACTCATTTTGAGTGAGTAAAACCTCAACTTACAAGTCATTTCAGTCATCAAAAATATTTTATTTGGTTCTCCCCCCTCCACTCAATCAGGCTTTCCAATTTTCCCCTGGTTTCATGAGAAAATGGAAGGAAAAAATGCTGACTAAAATGTCTCCAGATTTTTTTAAAAAAAATTCTTTCTGGGCCTTCACTTCTGTAGAGACCATCAGCCATCATTTCCTTCTGCCCGGACTGGCATAACTGGAGCTAGTGGGTGCCAGTCGTGCTTGCCAGCAGGCAAACAAAAGGTTATCTGAGGGTACAACTTCTATGGGAATTGACCCACAGAGATATTGCTTAGATGAACATGTTGTTTATTATCTATTCAGCAGGAAGCCACCTCTTAAAACCTCTCCCTCTTATATATTTCTCCTGTACTTTGATGTTTCTCTGCTCCACTTCAATCTCTAGCCACACTGGTTTTGACAAGTTTCGCACTGAATCTGGGAAAACCGGATTTGCTCCAGTTCCAGAGTAAGGGGAACATTTGTTCCCTCCATTAAAAAAAACCTCACTCTGCATGTAGAAAACTAGGACATCAAGGGGAAAGTTTCCTATCTAGCCTGCTACACAATGTATTCTGTATTTACTCAGTTACGCCTGGAAACTGATGAATGTCTACAAGTTGCCTAAACTTCTAGGCAGCCTTCCACTCATTCAAAAAAAGTTGTGATAATCACATCTATTTGTTCCATACATACTTACTACTTATAAGAAACAAAGGGAATGAAGCCCAGCCTAAAATGAAGGACCATCCAAAATTTCTCTGAGGGGATGAGTATCTAATACTGTACACTGCTGTGAACACAGACATGGCAACCACTGAACAAACACCGGCAACCACTGAACAAACACCTAGAAATCACAAAAGAAAGTATAAATATCCCTCCAGAACCACACATCCCTCCAGAGCTCCTGTCCCTACCTCATCGTACAGAGAAGCTAACTAGACCGCTCTGTATGCCAGAGATATCTAGTAGAATGAATGTTGGGGCGACTGCGGTGAAGACAAGCCTTGCAAAATATCTCTTTGCTAGGCAGTAAAACCCAAATCCAGATCTTGAGTGGGTGTCCCTTAATAGAGGATCTTTGAGCTCCATTGCTGACCTATTGTAGGTATTGAAGGCCAAGGTCCTCCCCTGGCCAGTTCAGAAGTGTCATGCTTCCTGCAGGCAACCAAAGTCTCCCCATGTGTTACACTTATTCATGCTCTTGCTTGCAATTGTAACTTCCGTTCTTTCTTGTTTAAGTGCCGAATTCGAGTGTAGTAGCACTTTAAAGACCAACAAGGATTTGGGGGTATAAGCTTTTGAGAGTCAAAGGGGTTATCTGAAATGTGTAAAGTGGGGTGACTATATGAGACCTTTGTTGCTCTGGAATCCTTTAGGAACAGGACCACGTACAAAAGAGTTTAATTTTCTTGCTATCAAAACTCAAATATAAGGCACAACGAAAAGCCAAAATTAGACCCCGTTTCGCACAATGTGCTTTGTCATAAGCCGCATGTAAATCAATTATAGTCTGCTACTGCTACTTTTAGCAGTTCACTTCTGAACTGAATTTCCAAGCCGGCAAACCCGTTGCCATCTCCAGCTGGGAGTTTGGGAATTCTTCATAACTCCTCGGTTGATTTTGTCTTATTATGTGCCTTACAATTGTGTCCTGGAAGCAAGAAAATTGATTTTGGCTTTCCGTTGTGCCTTATATTTGAGTTTTGATAGCAAGAAAATTAAACTCTTTTGTACGTGGTCCTGTTCTTCGGCTTCGTTTCATTTTGTTTGGGACCACCCCCTCTTGGATTTGCTCTGGAATCCTTTAGGGGCTGGGGACACTGCAAAACTAATCACCACGAATCGCTCCGCATTTACATGTGGCATTCCATTCATGCCTTGATCTCCTCGGCGGGGCTCAACAACTGTTAGCTGGAATTCCCCTGGCTGCAATACAAATTGCCATTTTAAACCCAGGGGCCTTGTGATTTTGTACCGCAGGTAGTCATATTAAATGGCTATTAAAGATGGCAGAGGCCGGGCTGACGCTTACAATGTGATCTCTGGTGTGTCTTCCTTTTCTGAATTCACTTGAAAATCTGGCATTTCTCGTTCCATATATGGTAAGAGTCTTTGCTGTAGAATTTTGAGCATTTTGAACATCACACGATAGTCTGATAGTTACTGCACTCTTTGGCATCCCCCTTTTTTGGAATTGGAATGTAGACTGAGCATTTCCTGTCTGTGGGCCATTGTTTTGTTTTCCATATTTGTTGACAGATTCTTGTTAAGATTCTGATATCCATATCTGTAGCTTGAAGTAGCTCTATTGGTATTCTGTCTACTCCAGGTTCTTTGTTTCTCCTGATTGCTTCAAGTGCAGCTTTTACTTCACTTTCTAGAATTTCTGGTTCTTCATCAAAGAAGTAGTATTTCTCTGTAGTACTCGGGACAATGAAGAAAGCAAGCCCACCTGTCAGGAATGAAAAGCAGTGTGGTCAGGGAAGAAAGTGAAGTAAAACAGACTTTTACTGGAAACATTCCAAGCACCGACGATCTTTAGCAACATAAAATGCATCATTTGTAATTTACCATATAACATTGATGAGTTTGCATATTTATGGAATATAAAATGATAAATTTCTTAGTTTTCAGTATGGGTGGTGGGGTGTATTCAGATATACGTGAGCCAAAATTAACCTGAAAAAAGGTGTTTCAGGTCAGCTCACGAGGTTATCTGAAATGACCCAAAACTGCAGGAATAACAAGACTCTATCTCCTAGAATTTCAGGAGTGTTATCGTTTTCAGGAAAGCTCAGGAACTGGGGGTGGGGAGAGAGAAAACATCCCTGAACCTAAACTGATTTGTAAGACAATGTCTCAGTGTTTTCTATGAGAAGACCTTGAAAATAATGATATACCTAGGAATTTTCATCATATAATGCTATAGATTGTTTTATGTAATTTTTTCATGCAAAAGAATTTGAGTGAGTAAAACCTTGACTTAGAAACCATTTCAGTTGTCAACAACATTTCATTTGGTTCTCCCGCCTTCACTCAACCAGGCTCTCTAAATTTCCTCCTTTTTTCATGAGAAAATAAAAGAAAAAAATCTTTCTCCAGATTTTGGGGGGGGGGCTTTCTGGGCTTTCACTTCTGTAGATACCATCAGCATACAGGTGATTCAAAGGTACAACTTCTACAGAAATTGATCCACAGGGATATATCTTAGATGCCCCTGTTGTTTATTTATTCAGCTGGAAGCCACCTCTCATAGCTTCTCCTTATATATTTCCCCTGTATTTTATTTTTTTTAAATTCTTTTAAACAACATAGGAGCTCCACTTCAGTCTCTGGGCACGCTGGTTTGGGCAAGTTTTATACTGAATCTGGGAAAACTGGATTTCTTCCAGTTCCAGAGTAAAGGGGGAAACATTTATCCCTCCATTTAAAAAAAAAACCTTTGCATGTAGAAAACTAGGACATCAGGGGGAAAGTTTCCTATCTAGCCAGCTACACAATGTATTCTGTGCTCACAGAGTTCTACCTGGGGGATGATGAATATCCACCAGTTGCCTAAACGCTTGGGTAGATTTCTAACCATTCAAGAAAACTCATGTAATGATCAAGTCTAAGTGTTCCATACATACTTACTAGTGATAAGAAACAAAGGGAACGAAGCCCAGCCTAAAATGAAGGACCATCCAAAGCTTGTCCCATAGATCAAGTGTCTATCTATGTACACTCCTCCTGTGAACACGGACATGGCAATCAAGGTACAAAGACCTATGAACCAGGAAAAAAAAGTATTGATATTACTCCAGAACATCACATCCCTGCAGAGTTCCTGTCCCTGCCTCTTTGTAGAGAAAAGCTGGCATGACCGTTGTGTTTGCCAGAGCTGTCTAGAGGAATGGATGTTGGGGCAACTGTGGAGAAGACAAGCCTTGCAAAATGTCTCTTTGCTAGGCAGTAAAACCCAAATCCAGATCTCGAGTAGGTGTCCCTTAACAGAGGATCCCTGAGCTCCACTGCTGACCAATTTTAGGTACTGAAGGCCAAGATCCTCCCCTGGCCAGTTCAGAAGCTCCATGCTTCCTGCAGCCAACCAACGTCTCCCCATGGGAGTCCCCAAACTCCCATTTCCTATTGCAGTTTGGCTCGTCACTGTTGTATAAGATATGTTAATGCTCTTGCTTGCTGTTGTAATTTCCATTCTTTTTTTTTGCACAGGATTTGAGTTCAACAAGGTTTCCAGGATATAAAAATTCAAGAGTCAAATCGCCCTTCATCAGATGCAAGTAGGAGCTCTTATATCTCAGTCAGACGGTGGGAGGGGTGCAGCAAGGAAACGAGTCTGGTTACAAAGTTACAATATAAAACACTAGATTGCTGAACTTGAGTTCGGTCGCAAATTAAGAACAATGGACCCTCTCCCACCTCCAGAGCTGAACAGTGACACAGGATACTTATCTCACTACAGATGCTAATTTTCTACATTTCCTACCCCTAAATATTTCTCTGTCTCCACCCCCTGCTCTAATCAAGCTGATTACATGGTGCACTGTACCGTTGCATTCTGACTCCCTCCCTATATAAGGACTCAGGGATCTCTGTTCCTGCTTGTATCTGATGGAGGGAATTTCGACTCTCACAAGTTTATATACTGAAAATCTTGTTGGTCTTTAAGGTGCTGCTAACCTCAGGTGCTGTTCTCCTACCACAGACCAACATGGTTACTCCCCTGAATCTTTCTTGTTTAAGTGACTAGTCCCTTCCCTTGCAAAAATAGAGGAGAGGAGAATGAAATAAAGTGTTTTGGGTCTCCACTGGGAAGAAAGGCAGGGTATAAATGAAGTATAGAATAAATAAGAAATAAATTTAAAAAATAAGGGCATAGTAAATGCCTGCAAAGAATGGATCTACGGAAATTCCAATACTTTTAGACATCTAAACGAAATACCTGCCGCAGTGCCAGCTGTAACTGCAAGACCAGTGGTGGAAATGGAGTGAAAGTGAGCGCGGTCAAAAAGACCAATGAAAGAGGCAGCACCAGCAAGCATCCCCATCAGCATTAAGGCTCGGGTGACATAGATATAATCTGCAACAGGACAGAAAGGGGTTAAATGTGTATTAATGAAACAAAGCAAAAAAAGCAAACTTGATGTGAGCTTGTGTATGATTACATCTACATTCTTTTTCTGTGTTGTGTTTTCATAATGTACTGGATTATACATCTGCAATATGGAAAGCATCTGGATGTAAAGAGAGCACAGTTGCAGGGGGATTGCTTTTCTACAGTGTTTTATCAATATATGCACATCAAGAGGCATCATTGTAGAAGTTTATTATCATATTCCCTCCACCCCTACTCCACATATTTAATCCCAGCAAAAGAATCCTTTAGTCATCATCACTTTGGTATATCATGTCTATAGTTTGCCTGGCCCAGGACAGGGAAGATTTTACCTTGTACATCCATGTCATATGATACACAAACGTCATTCGCACATTCTTGCCATAATCCTGAGTGGGCTCCTTGAGAATCCACTACCCAATACTCTGTAGCCCGGGCAATGATAAGCAGCAAGAGGCTTACAAAGGAACAGAGGGAGGCAGCGATTCTCAGGCTTCCCATGGCGGAGAATTATCAGGTGTGCAACAGCACCAAGCAGCGAAGTTGAACCTGGGAAAGTAAGATGGCAAAGGTATTGCAGCTTGTTTAGGTATATGCATGCCAGTGACCAACTAGGGGGAAATCCCATTCTTTGCATGCGGTGTTTCCAACCAGTGCTCCACGTTGTCTAATGTTAGTCCTAGAACTGATCATGTTCTGCTTCAGTATTTTTTCTACTCTATATTGGATTCTTGCTAATACTGTGTCTTTTAAACCTGCATCTATTTATCCTATGGCATTGTTTGTGGAAATGTCCTTGATACTGTATTGAAATGTCCTTGTTACTGATTGTACTAATCTCATACTGTGTAGTCCGCCTGGAGCCTCAGTGAGAAAGGCGGACTAAAAATGTCATAAAAAGAAAAATAAAAAAAATAAAAGCTTTGTGTCTGCAGAGAATTGCAAAAGGCTTAAGACACCCAAGAAGATGTTTTTGCCAGTTGTGAGACCTACAGTACATAAATATAGCATAAAGCCACTCCATGCAGTGGAACAGAACATATAAAAATAGGAACCCACTTTTTAATAAAATCCTATTTTTGTTTTTGCTTTCCTGCCTGAGTCTCATATCAAAGCAAAGATGCATAAATTTGTCTTTTGATGTCTCTTCCTTAATGCATAGTTATGAAATTCTCCTGCCTGCAAGCTATTGAAAAATAAGGTCACGTTCCCTCCCATAGGAGTGCATCTTCTCTCCTGACTCAGAGCCAAGCTACAAGTGACGCCTGACACAGGTTGGACACTTATCAGCTTCCCTCAGGTTTTGATGGGAAATGTAGGCATCCTGGTCTTGCAGCTGTAATGGAGAGCCAAGCTGTAAAACCAGGACGCCTACATTTCCCATCAAAACTTGAGGTAAGCTGACAAGTGTCCAACCTGTGTCAGGCGTCTCTTGTAGCTTGGCTCTCAGAAGTCAGAATCACTTCCTGGACTCTTCTTACTGGCACAAATTTCTGGCACCTCTGACTCTATCACTCATGGCAGCATCGCTTATCAGGGCTTTGCTCCTCCTCACCCAACCGCAGTCCACAAAACCTTGTCAAGATGATACTTCTCTCTCCACCCTGCTCTCTTCCTCACCTTCACCACTTCTTGGGAATGAGCCAGCTCAGGCTGTAGGTTAAAAATTCCCCCCCCCCCCCCAGTCCTTTATACTTGGATATTTTTTTCTAATCACAACACTTTTTGGGTTCTCGATGGACAAGAGCAGAAAAAGGGAGCTGCACTGGGAAAATCGGAGGAGAGGAACTGTAGCTTGTCCTTCTTTTCTCTTTTCCCACCTCCAGACACGTAAATAGAGCAGAATGCCTCACCTCTCTATGAGTGGAGGAAAATGTTGGCAGAGTGCAAATAAAGCAGAGAAGTTACGCTGTGCTGATTAAAGAGGCTAAAAAGTTTATTAAAGAAATACATACTTGAGAGTGAAGAAGAGAGAGAGAGAGAGACGGGGTCCTGACCAGGGTTTTTTTTCTGGAAAAAGTGGTGGTGGAACTCTCAAGAGGGAAATGAGGAAGAAACACATAGGATTCTTTGAAATCATATTATTTTCAAGCACTATTGCTGAGTATTTTCAAGAGGTGCCAGAACTCCGTTCCCCCACGTTCCCCCTGACAAAAAGCCCTGGTCCCAACTATCTGAGTACATCTTGTAGAAGAGTGACAAGGCAGGAGAGAGAAGAAGCAGGATATTGCCCTGTTTAGCCCAATAGGAGACAAGACAAGGAAATGACCCCCAGGAAACAAGAGAGATGCTGCTCTCACTGTCTAAACTAAGCAATCCGTGCTGCCCCCTGTATAGAAGGCTCTTCTTCCCTTCTTGCTGCTGCAGTACACCAGACACTGCAATTTCCAACAGAAAAAAGCACCTGACTGCAACTCTACATGCTTCCCCGGTCTCTCCTTTAGATACCCCCATAGGTCCTGTCTAGGGTTGCCAGCTTCATGCCAGTAACCATGGGGTGATTGAGGGGAGGGAGATTGGGAAGGGGGAGAGTTGCTGACATGGCGATGTCGATTCCTAGCGATCACCTGGAAGTGATGTCACATGTCACTGACACTCTAGGAAAGGACCATACGTCCATATTGGGAGATGGTTCTTCATGATAAGAGATAGGAATGACCCTGTGATCCCCTCTTGCACATAGAATCAGAATCAAAGAGTTGGAAGGGATCTCTAGTCATCTAGTCCAACCCCAACATCTCTGGATTGTGGCCAGTGGGCACAAACAAGCCACTATAACGAAGTGTGCGTAAGTACACTGATTTCTTGTTTCTTGACATTTAAGTTAGGCAGTTCATTTCAGAAAGGTGTAGTGGCAAGGGTATAGACTTTCCAATTTCCCAGGGATGGGCTGGGGATGGGCCAAAGGTGTTGCTATGCTAGGTCCTTTTATAGCTTTTTGTCCAAACAACCACCGTGCAAAATAAGCCACAGTGCAATGATCGTATGATATGCTTGAAACCAGTTCATGTTAGCTGTAGCTGCCTAGGTGGTGAACAATTGTCAATACACATCTACTGGCTACTTTACCAACTCTTTAGAGTGTAGAATTTTAAAAAGCATGCTTAACAGGGTTTGTGGGGCCATTAATTAACTTTTTAAAGGAACTGGTTCAGCATGCATGTCAGCAAACAGAAAATCACAGGTTTGAAGAAGACACAAAATATCTGTCTACCAAAAGAACCCCCAAATCCTATAGCAATACATTTGCTGTCGTTTTGAAAGTGCCACTCGACTGTTCCCCCCCCAGTTTCTTCTCTAATCATAAGCTTTTTGGCTGTCCCCCTTCGAAACTGTACTACACCATTTTAGGTAACAGCAAAACGAACACGAACATATGAGTGCACATTCATTGCCAATGTTGCCAGGCTGCACACAGGCCAAAAGGAAATTTTTAAAAGGCTTCTGATCTGCATCTCCTCTTCCAATCTTGTTAACGCAGATGGGTTTTCTCATTGCATCGGGGAGACAGCCATTTTAGGAACTGTCCCTTTCTTCAATAGATACCACCTCACTATTTAAAAATGAAATGAAAATTGAAAGCAGAACTTGGAGTGCTTGAAGCAGCCCCCCTGCCCATCACTGGCATGAAAAAACCAACTGTTCTCAATCAAGGATATATAGACCCATCCCACAACCGGCAAAAAACAACAGCAGCAGCAAGCAAACAAAGCTATTTCGACAAGGGACCATAGGCCCTAGCCTTCCCCAGGATGCCATTCCCAAAATACCAAGTAATGATTGATAACTACAAAGTAAAATAGAGACTCACTTTTCCCCTATTAAAAGGAACAGAAAATGACAACAGAGTAGCATCGATTGCAGAGAAAACGTGATGGGGGTTGGAGCATAGAGGCTGGCGTGTGCAAGAGAAAATAACAATCTTACACTTGCCTTAGGTTTAGAAAAGAAGTTAAGAGTTCTTATAGGAATTCCATACTCTGATAGGAAAGTGGAGAGATAGATTCCTATCTACCACTCTAAAGATGACTATGGATGGCAGGACAAATCCATGCAAGTCCATGCAAGAAGAGTTGTGTGACAAAGAGAGAAAGAGAAGGATGTCATAGGAAGGAAATCCTGAGATTAGCAAGGATAGATCAGGAGTAAACAGTAATTCGGCTCACCCAGGTGGCAGCACCACAGCTTGGACGGGGGCCGCATTTGCAGCCCCAGAAGAAGGAAAGGCAGTTGGGCATTTCCTAGGCATCCGAGGGCTTTGCTGGATGGGTGGAGCCAAAGGCATATTTGCCTGCTCTGTCCTTCCCCAGCACACAGTTGTCTTTGTTGCTCGGCCAACCTACCCTCCCTATAGCAGTGCAGGATTAGACGGTTGCTGTTTATCAGGGCCAGGTAGGAATTTTTTCTCCGTTTCCAATTGGCATAAAGGGAGGTGTTTTTTGCTTACCTTGTACTGCAGGATGGAGTCCTAGTAATTGGTACGATGGAGCTGTAAATATGTTGGCCTCTGGCAGGTTAGGATGGGAAAATGAGCGGGACGATGACCCCCTTGGCACATGCCCATTGGTGGGGAATTGGGGTCTGTCAGGAGTGACTGGTGGGCTCCACGGCAGCCTGTTGTGAGGGCAGACTTCCACATAGCTCCCCTGTACAAGTAAGGCCCTTCTGCTGTATGGCAAGGTGCTGCAGGCTTGGAGGGGGAACCATTTGCCTGGCCGGTCGGGTTCCAGCCATGCGTTGTATGGCTCACCCCCGCGGCAGTGGGGGCTCGCCTAGACAGGTCAAGGCGGAGGTCATGGGTGACCCCAGGGCATGACCAGTACCGCTAGTTAGTTAGATCCCTTGCCGTATTGACAGTTTATGTTGAAATTAATAAAGTGGCCCAATATTATACCCAAGCTTTGTGCCTGCCTTTTATTTCAACTGGGTGGGGGGGCAAACGGATACTCTGACCTGTTTATCTTTCTCTCTAGTTTGTCCCCCTCTGAAACCCAAGAGAAGGGACAGCGTCAGGTCCTCCTCTTCTAACATTCCTCAAGTGTAAATTGGAGCCAAACAAGTATGTTGGGCCAAACAGAGGCACAGGTATTTTAGGACAATGTATAAATTCTTTCTTTTTATAAAAAATTATTTTCTTATCAATATAAACAGAACAGAAAAATAAAATAAAAATGATATCACAATTATAATTACATCAAAAGAAATAAAAAAGAAAGAGTAAACATATAATAAACAATGATATTATAAACGGTAAAAATTATATGATAATAGCAACCATTTTTACTGTCCTCTTATAATAAAAATGATAATTTAATCTCCATCTTTCCCTTCTGCCTCCGTTTGGTTGTCAACTACTAACTGAGTGTGATCTGCAAAAGTTTTTGGTTGTATCTTTGCAGTCTCTAGATTAATAACTAAAGTTTTTGATATCCAGCACATATCAGTCCTTGAATATGTTCTGTGTCTCTCAGAAAAGAAAATACAGTCTCTAGTATTCAGATTTTTGATCCTCCAAGCATCTTCCAATTGTAACATTTCCATATAATTAAAAACATTTCGGGGGAGTTTGTCTTCTTTAGGTTTTGTTCACCTCTCTTTTGTTAGATCCATTGCCCCCATTCAATTCTCCAAAAATCATTCTCTCTCCTTCTTGAAAAACTAAAAGGGATTGGAAAACATTTTCATAAAACTTTTCTCTTGCATTGTTTGCAGAATATATTGTTGCTAATGAGCCTGCTTGCGGGGAGGGCGGAATATAAATATGATAAATAAATAAATAAAATAAATAAATAAATAAATAAAATGTGTAAATCTTTCCTTTCGGGAGCCTGATTTTCAAAATCGTATATCTTCCTTCAGAGTCTCTTAATTCTTCTGTAACATTTATTTGTAAATTGCTTATATAAACCGAGTCTCCTTTTTTATTATAAATTCTTAATAAACACACACATACATATTAGCAAACAGGAACAAAGCCCCAAAGAATCACCGGAATTGTAATATGATACAACAGGAAGGGCTTCAGCTGCCACTGTATTACCAAGTCCCTCATGAGTCCCTGGTTGTCCGGGAAGGGCAGCTCAGCCTCCCCGGCCAAATCCAGGGGGCCTTGAGCCCCTCAGCCCCCCCCCTCGAAGTTTACGCCTTTGTGTGGTGGTGATGGCTAGCCTAGATGGTCTTTGAAAAAGGCAGGAGACACAAATTCCTGGATGGAAGGTAGATCAACTGACGGATAAGCGGAACTATCATGGTTAGCAGCACTCTACCGTTGAATGGCAGAAACAAACAAAGGACGGTTTGTATTATTCATGCCCGATTCTTGATAATTTTTTATAGTCATCTAGCGAGCACATGTTGGATGGGCCCATGGTCTGACCCAATCGGGCTTGCCTTATGTCTTTTCAAGAGTCCAGCGAGTTTGTCCAGTGAAATAAACACAATCAGTCACACAAAAAATAAATTTTTTAAAGGCTAGTTCTTTGCTTTATTTTCTGGCACAGGTCCCATGAAACTAACTAAGGGCCAAGCTACAAGTGACAAATGACACTTGAACAGCAAGTGTATTTCTCCCTGTTCACTTGCCCTCCACTCAATCCACTTGCCGTTCAAGTGTCATTCGTCACTTGTAGCTTAGCCCTAAGATGCCCTTGAGATGTTCTCTTCCTTACTTACACAATCACATTGTTTCAAAAACTCACCAGCCTTGAAGCTAATGAAACTGAAACCCTTTCCGACCCAGGGCAATGGGCAGATGCAGTCTTCTCACCAGGCTCAGCATCACTTTGTCCTTTCCTCTGGTGACAAAGCCATTCTGCATCCAACCAGTGTGAGCTGTTCCCGCTTCACTTCCCATGGCATGCCATTGTATTCGTTTTGGGCAGGATGGGCACCTCTTCCTTGCAAATGCCACCTAAAATTGGCAGGGATTGTTCCCAGACCCTCCACCCAGTTCTCTCCCCCCACTGCGATAACAATCTTTTCCCCACCCCTCCTGGACTTTGGAATTTGCTGAAGGACTGCATTTCCGCCTCATGTAACTGCGTATGGTCAAGTTTGGGTGCGGCTGCGTTTCGGAAACTGGCAAGGGAAGATGAGAAGATCAGCCTCTCAAACATTAATTCGATGGCAATCTCTTTTCCCCTGCGCACAAATGAACAGACTGGAGTGCTTCATCTTCCTTGCATGGAGGTTGTAGAACTGTGTGCCTTGGGCTATGGGTCTGCTCTTTGGGGTCTTACTGGCTACAAGGGTCGCCAAGAGATTCACCTGTTTGTAAGAAGGGCTGTTTGATAGCTTGATGCTTTTCGGCCTTCACTACTGTATTTTCCTCTGCCAGGCCGTCTTGGTGATGAATCTGATCAGATAGCACTAAGCACATCTGGTGAGTTGGGTGCATAAAGGATATTCAGACAAGGAAGTTGAAAGGGGAAATCCCACGACACTGTCCGGAGCTGTGCTACTTGAAAACTGTATGTTCCATGAAACTATTTTTTCAAGTCACAGCCAACATGGCAACCCCATAGGTTTTTTAAGGCAAGAAATATTCAGAGGTGGTTTGCCAGTGCCAACCCTAGACTTCCATGGTGGACTCCCATCCAAGTATTAACCAGGGCCAACCCTGTTTAGCTTTCGAGGTCTGTTGAGATTGGGCCATCCAGGCAGGACGGAAGAAGCATAGGGTTCTAGAACTGGACTAGGCCTATAGACCATCTAGTCTATAAAGACCACAGAGACTGAGAGGATTCCTAGGAAGTCTTTTGATGCACTGATGTCACTTCCAGGTCTTCAACCAGAAGTGACATCGGCACATCAGGCCTATGTTGTCCCCCCCATTCCCCCTCCCCCCTCCCACTCCACTGAGCACTGGAGGGGGCAGAGAGTGCCAGCAAGGTGTTGCTTTCTTATAGTGGGCAAATTGCAACCCTACGCTCCATTCAGCTGAGCTGCAAGTCTACACTTCCTCTGACAGAATATGTCCTTCCACTATGGGAATGGTCCCTTGCTATTGGAGGAAGTCTCCTCAGGTTGGAGAACAAAATTTGCTGAGCAGCATGGTAAGATACACACACCCTTTAGCTGTGTCCTCTTTCTCATAAAAGGGGCATCCAGCACGGAAGCAATTGTTTCATAGTCCTGCTAGGACAGACTTGTCCACAAATCTAATTCCCTTTTAAAGGAGTGACCACCACTACATCATCTAGCACTGAAGTCCACATTCTAATCACTTGTTCAGTATTTCCTTTTCTCCATTTTGAGTCCACTGCCCATCAATTTTAATGGGTGCCCCCATTCTAGTATTCTGCAAGAAGGAGAAGAAGTTCTGTCTCTCTGTACCCTGTGAATCATTTTATAAACCTCTGTCAGAGAGCAGAACCACAAGTGACAAAAGGCACTTTTGAAGCTGACACTTGTCAGCTTCCCTCAAGTTTTGATGGGAAATGTAGGCATCTTAGTCTTGCAGCTTGGCTCTCTGACTGCTGTCCAATGGACTTTCCAGCTGTCACTTGTCCAGCATTCCGCCAAGCGGCCTACATTTCCCATCAAAACTTGAGGGAAGCTGACAAGTGTCCAATCTGTGCCTTTTGTCACTTGTGGTTCTGCTCAGACACCAAACTGGAGAGTCCCAGAATCTTCAGTGTTTCCTCAAAGGAAAGGTGCTCCCTTAATCATCTTGGTTGCCCTCTGCTCGGCTCTGCTCTTTAGGGTGGTTCCCTTGGGTCTCTCAGGGAGGTCTTTCCAAACCTCTGCTCCCTGATCCTTTTAACTGGAGAAGCTGGGGACCGAACCTGGGATTCTGTTGCACAACCCGGCTGTAAAGAAAATCATAACTCTGAAAATGATTGGGCATTCTTTTTATTTTTCAATCCATATTTTGAACAGAGAAAAATTAGAGGAAAAAAA
Source organism: Eublepharis macularius (assembly GCF_028583425.1). Lineage (NCBI taxonomy): Eukaryota > Metazoa > Chordata > Lepidosauria > Squamata > Eublepharidae > Eublepharis > Eublepharis macularius. The sequence goes on along the minus strand of NC_072804.1, from coordinate 47,995,251 downwards.
GAACAGTGTTTGATACCTAAAAGTAAGTTCTTCATACAAAGCAGGAGAAATAATGAAGCACCTTGAATGTGTGCGTGTGAAAGAGAGGAGCTTCATTCTTCCTTTAAAAATTCAGGCTGCTGCCTTTTGGCTTCTTCTCTTGATCTGAACTCTGCACTACCGGTTCAGCACCCAATGCCATCCCAAAGATGCATTTTATCCCTCTGTAGTACCAGATGCTGCCTTGTAAGCAAGTCCACCTGTCAGGACAGAAAGGAAACCAGTCAGGATAAAGGTGAAGTAGTATGGAACGTGGCCAGAAACACTGATGGATTTCACTGCTCATCTCGTCCTCAGAGTTCCCCCATATTGATAGTCCAACACCTACAAGTCACTCCTTTTAAGAATTGCATTCCTGAAATGCTTTGAGATTTCTTTTCAAAGAAGTAGACAGTGCTGATGGTCCAAGCCCTAAGTCAGGGGTCTGCAACCTTTTGTGATGAAAGAGCCAAACTGTGCCGATGTTCATAGCAGAACAACAGAGATTCAGTATAAGAACGAGCATTTGCATAACTGAAAATATACAGCTTAACATTCTGGTTCTTCTCGCATCCCACCTACCCTGCTAATATACCTTAACGTAACGGTTTCATTTCTCTTTAAAGTGTTGTATTTATTGAGCCACATTTGGCTCTAGAGGCAGAAGTTGCAGACCTCTAACAGGCCCTGCCAAAGGACTTCTCACATCCTAGATCAGTTGGCCTGAGCACATCCCCCTTTTATGATGGCCAGGTAGCTTTATCTTCCCAGCAGGAGGGGAGACTCCGCAATCACCTTTTCTGATGTCTTCCAGGCAGTGACATCATCATGCAGGGGCTGGGTGCGCTCCCATGCTTTGCAGTGGGCTGATTTGGGCCCCAAACAGGTCTGATTTGGCCCCTTTGGGGTCCAAATTGGCCAGCTGTGACGCATGGGAGCATTTTCCAGGAGTGAGATCATCGCACTGCCCCAGGAGTGCACCTGGGAGGCCTATTTCCCTGCCTTTCCTCCCTACCGGGCAGGCAAGTAATAGCAGGGGGGCAGAAGGTGGGAGTGGGGGATCCCCCCCACCGGGTGCCTTTCCCCCCACACCAGGTGCCTCGCTCTGGCCCCATCACCCCAGCTCCTCCATGAGCAACGCCCACCACCCTTCAAGCCCAGCCAGAACCAGTGTGCGCCACTCTCGGAGGAGCCGGGGAGATGGGGCCAGAGCGACGTGTCTGCCGCCCTGTGATCCCCGCTGTCCGAGAGTGGCAAGCCCTGGCTCCAGCGGGGGTCCAAGAACAACGGTGCACCAGGATAAACAGTGGGTGGTCGAAAATGGCCTCAAGGGGGCGCCACTGGTGGGGGACGTCCTGGCAAGCCTGCCCATCCCTCTGCTGGAGCCAGGGCAACAGGGCTGGAATGACGCGCCCGCCACACTGCAAGCCCCGCTGGCTGAGAGCGGCGCCCCCCGGCTCCGAGAGCGACGGCAAGCGCCACGGTGGTTGCCTTACTCTGGCCCCGTCACCCTAGCTCTTCCAAGAGCCCACCGCCCTTCAAACCCAGTCAGAGCTGGGGTGTGCCAATCTTGGCCAGCAGGGCTTGCAGGAGCCAGGGCAGCTCCGGTGGGACTCCGAGAGCGACGGTAAGTGCCACAGCGGGTGCCTTGCTCTGGCCCCGTCACCCCAGCTCCAAGAGCGGCACCCGCTGCCCTTCAAGCCCAGTCAGAGCCGGGGTGCACTGATCTTGGCTAGCGGGGCTTGCAGGGTGGCTTGCAGGGCAACGGGGCCAGAACACGCCCGACATTGCTCCCGGAACTGGGGCAATGCCCCCACCGCCCTGCAAGCCCTGCTGGCCGAAAACGGTGTACCCCAGCTCTGGCAGAGCTCTGAGAGCAACGGCAAGCATGGCGGTGGGTGCCTCACTCTTGCCCCGTCACCCCGGCTCTTATATATTTCCCCCGTATTTAGATATTTCTCTGCTCCAGTTCAGCTCTTGCCGCATTGTTTTTTTCATACTGAATCTCGGAGAACCGGATTCCCCCCAGTTCCAGAATAAAGGGGAAAACATTTGTTCCCTTCATCTAAAAAATTCACTTTGCATGTGGAAAACTTAGACTTCAGGGGGAATGTTTCCTATCTAGCCAGCTACACAATGTATTCTGTGCTCACGGAGTTCCGCCTGGGGAATGATGAATATCCACCAGTTGCCTAAATTCCCTGGCAGACTTCTACCCATTCAAGAAAACTCATGTGATGATCAAATCTAATTGTTCCGTACATACTTACTAGTGATAAGAAACAAAGGGAATGAAGCCCAGCCTAAACAAAAGGACCATCCAAAGCTTGTCCCATGGATCAAGTATCTATCGATGTATACTCCTGTGAACGTAGACATGGCAATCAAGGTACAAACACCTAGGAACCAGAAAAGGAAGTATTGATATCCCTGCAGAACCACACGTCCCTCCAGAGCTCCTGTCCGTGCCTCACCATACGAAGAAGCTAACGGGACTGCTCTGTATGCCAGAGCTGTCTAGTGGAATGAATGCTGGGGCAACTGTGGAGAAGACAAGCCTTGCAAAATATCTCTTTGCTAGGCAGTAAAACCCAAATCCAGACCTTGACTGAGCATCCCTCAACAGAGGATCTCAGAGCTCCACTGCTGACCAGTTTTAGGTATTGAAGGCCAAGTGTCTCCCCATGCCAGTTCAAAAGCTTCATGATCCCTGCAGGCAACCAGCATCTCCCCATGGTGAGACTCAAACCCCAAACTCTCATTTCCTCTGGCAGATTGACTCTACATGTTCACACGCTTGCTTGCTGTTGTAACTTCCAGTCTTTCTTGTTTAAGTGCAAGATTTGTGTGCAGTAGCACTTTAAAGACCAACGAGGTTTCCAGGGTATAAACTTTTGAGAGTCAAAGCGCCCTTCGTCAGATACAAGTAGTAACCCTTATATCTCAGTCAGAAGGGGGGAGGGGTGCAGCAAGGAAGCGAGTCAGGTTGCAAAGGTATATTATAAAACACTAGACCACTGAATTTGAGTTCATTCACAAATTCAGAACAATGGACCCTTCCATCCCCTCACCCCCCAGGGATGAACAGGGACACAGGATTCTTATCTCACTACAGATGCTAATTGTCTACATTTCCTGCTCCTAAGCATTCTAATCAATCTGATTACACGGTGCACTGTACCTTTGCATCCTGACTCCCTTCTTTACAACACCCCTCCCACCTTCTGACTGGGATCTAAGGGACCAGGGATCTCCGTTCCTGCTTGTATCTGATGAAAGGAGTTTTGACTCTCGAAAGCTTATATTCTGGAAATGTTGTTGTTCTTTAAGGTGCTGCTAATCTCAGATCTTGTTCTCCTACCGCAGATCAACATGGCTACCCCCTGAAACGCAATTGTTTAATAGAGTCCCATAAATAAATAAATAAATAAAAATTAAGGGCATAGTAAATAAACATGGGCACGAACTAGACAAAAAAATGGACCATGGGATTTGTGGTTCGTGGGGTTTCCACAAAGCAGGAACCACGAACTGGCATGGAACTGGGCCCAGTTATGAACCAGTTCATGGTTCATGGTTTGTGAGGTTTAAATGCCCGTTTTCGGCAGGGAAAGGGGCATTTAATCATTTAAAGGGCCCGTTCCTGCCGCTTGCAAGGTGCATGACCCTTTAAACTATCAGCTGGCAGGCAGGGGAACCCTCCTCTGCAACCTGCCAGCTGATAGTTTAAAGGGACTTGCCACTTGCAAGGCAGGGCCCTTTAAACAGCCCAAACCCATGCCCATCTCTAATAGTAAACCCTGACCAGGATAGCCCAGGTGAGCTGAGCTTGCTCTTATCAGATCTCAGAAGCTAAGCAGGGTCAACCTTGGTTAGTAATTGGATGGGAGACCAACAAAGATCAGGGCTGCAGAGCCAGGCAATGGCAAACCACCTCTGTTAGTCTCGTCACGAAAAGCCCACCAGGAGTCACCATAAGTCAGCTATGACTTCAGGGAACTTTCATAGTAAACCCATGCAAAGAGTCTAACTATGGGAAGCCAAACACTTCCAAACATCTAAAGGAAATACCTGATATAACGGTGGCTGTAACTGCAAGACGAGTGGTGGAAATGGATTGAACGTGAGAGCGGTAAAATGAGGCACAAAGACCAGAGAAAGAGGCAGCACCAGCAAACATCCCCATCAGCAGGAAGGCTCGGGTGGCATGGAAATAATCTGCAACGGGACAGAAGGGTTAGGGGAGGGGGTTGAAAGTACATTAATGAAACATAGCAAAAAAGCAAACTTGATGTGATCTTATGTATGATTACATCCACATTCTTTTTGTGTGTTGTGTTTTCATATTGTACAGGACTGTACATCTGCAATATGGAAAGCATCTGGATGTAAAAAGAGCAAAGTTGCAGTGGGATTGCTTTTCTACAGTGTTTTATCAATATATATGCATCGAGAGGCATCACTGTAGAAGCTTACTATCCTATCCCCTCCACCCTTACTCCACATATTTAATCCCAGAAAAAGAATGCTCAGTCATCACTTTGGTGCCCCATGTCTATAGATCTCCTGCCTCAGACAGAGAAGATCTTACCTTGTACATTCATCCCAGATGATAAACAAATGCTACGTGCACATGCTCGCCACAATCCTGTGTAGCCTCCTGCACTATCCGCTACCCAATAGTCTGAAGCCAGGGCAATGATGAGTAGCAAGAGGCTTACAAAGGAACAGACGGAGGCAGCGATCCTCAGGACTTCCATGGTGGAGAATTATCTGGTTTCTGACCGCAATAGCAATAGGGATGAACCTGGAAAAGGATGATGGCAAAGGTATAGCAATTTGTTTAGGTATGAGCACAGCAGTGATCAGCTAGGGGAACATCCCATTCTTCAGGCGCGGTCATTCCAAAGCTTTATGTCTGCAGAGGATTGGAGGAGGCTTAAGAGACACAAGAAGATGAATTTGCCAGCTGAGCGACCTACAGCATGTAAGTATAACATTTCAGCACATGGAGTACATTTAGATGTTGCCTCCTTGTCCCTGTCAAGGCAGAGGAGGGTTGTCAGCTCCAGCTTGGGTAATTCCTGGATTTGGGGGCAAGTATCTGCAGAGGGCAGAATTTGGGAAGGGGACAAAGCTCAGTCATTCCATTTCTCCTAGATGACCTCCATATACTAGAACAATCTACCTCTGAATTCAAGAACTAGGGACAAACCCAAGGCAGGTCATGTGAAACAAACTGAGTCAAGCTAAGATGGCTGGGCTCGGTGAAAGGAGCCACATCCTCCAGTTTGCAGATCTGAGTACGTCTGTTAATGATAGGACATTTTGGATGTCTTTCATTGATAGGGTCACCATAGGTCAGAGGCAACTTGACGGCACATAACACAAACACACATTTTTGTTTGCTTTCCTGCCCTAGTCCCACATCAAACCAGAGATGCATAAAATTGCCTTTAGATGTCTCTTCCTTAATTCTAACATTTGCATACTCGCAAAATTCTGCAAGCTATTGAAAAGCAAGATCACTATCCCTTCCAGAGATGGCATCTTCTCACCAGACTCAGAAAAAAAATCCAAATGTAAAGGGAGGAGGGAATAATTTTTAACCTACAGCCTGAGCTGGCCTCTTCCCAAGAAGCAGCGGAGAAAATGGGAAAGAGGGCTGGGTGGAGAGAGAACCACCATCTTGACACGGTTTTGTGGACTGCGGTTGGGGGAGGATCGAAGCCCTGATAAACCACTCTGCCATGGCTGAAAAAGTCAGAGGTGCCAGAGGCTTGTGCCAGCAAGAAGAATCCAGGAAGTGATTCTGAGACCATTGAGAACCCCAAAAGTGTTGCATTCTTCTCCCTGGAACAAGTTACAACCTAGTTGGCTTTACAGGGAGATGGAGGAGTTCGATCAATGGCTACTAAACCCTGCTTCCTAAACAGACCCTCCATATACAGGAGCAGTATACCTCTGCACATCAACTGCTGGGCAAGGAGGATTCTTACCTCCACGTCCTTGAGGTTTCCTGGGGGGCTTTGTTGGAGGCTGCTTGGGCTGCAGCAATCATTGTGGGGGGCTGGCGCTGCTCAGAAAGCCTGCCAGACTCAATGCTCCCCATCCCAGAAGGCTCTTCTGACATCCCTAGAAAGTGGCTGAGCAGGCTCCTCTGAGCAGCTGCAAAGTGCACAGTGCTTTGGTGTGGGGAGGCTGTAGCAATGCAGAGGAAGAAGAGCAGGGGCGAGTGGCACGGTCAGCCTTCAGGCCTGGAGCTGCTTTGGCCGGCCAAGTGGCGTTGCCGTGGAGGGAGGAGCAGCTGCTGCCGAGGCGGAAGAGGGTGGCTAGCCGTACTGAGCCTGGCCATCCCACTCGAGTAGCACCCTCTGGAGGCCACATTGGCCACGATGCACTTTTTACCCTGTGTTCCTAGGCGAGCCCACCAGGAAAAAAACTACATCATTGCCAATATGGACCTGATTCTTGATTTTTTGTATAGTCATCTAGCCAGCACATGTTGGATGGGCCTGGGTTGGATGGACCCAATAGGGTTTACCTTAAGTGTTTTTAATGGGTCCAGCCAGTTTGTCCAGTGAAATAAACAAAGTTACATAAACAATAAGACTTTAATGAATTGCTAGTTCTTTGCTTTGCTTTCTGGCTCAGGTCCCATGCAAACCATCTGATTGATAAGATGCCCTTGAGATATTCTTCTCCTTACTTCCACAATCACATTATCTCAAAAACTCACCAGCCTTGAAACTAATGAAACTGAAGCCCTTTCCCACCCAGAGCAATGGATAGATGCAATCTTCTCACCGGGCTCAGCATCACCTCGTCCTTTCTTCTGGTGAAGAGGCCATTCTGCGTCCAATGAGTGTCAGGTGCTCTGGCCTCACTGCCCACAGCATGCCATTCTATTAGTTTTGGGCAGGATGGGCACCTCTTCCTTGCAAATTCCACCCAAACCTGGCAGGAATTCTTGGCAGTTCTTTTACCCCATTGATAGCAATCTTTCCCCCACCCCTCCTGGTCTTTGAAATTTGCTGAAGGACTGCATTTCCATTTCATGGAACTGCATATGGGCAAGTTTGGGTGCAACCGCGTTTCAGAAACTGGCAAGGGAAGAGGAGAAGATCAGCCTCTCAAACATTTTATCGAGGGCAATCACTTTACCCCTGTGCACAAATGAACGGAATGGAGTGCTTCATCTTTCTTGCATGGAGGATCTAGAACTGTGTGCCTCGGGCTATGGGTCTGCTCTTTGGAGGTCTCAAAAGCTTGTGCTACTGTAAAGTTGGTTAGTCTTAAAGGTGCTGCTGGACTCGTTACTATTTTGCTACTACAGACTAACATGGATAATTCCTCTGATTCTAGAACTGTGTGCCTTGGGCTATGGGTCTGCTCTTTGGGGTCTTACTGGCTAGAAGGGTCGCCAAGAGACTCAACTGCTTGTAAGAAGGGCTGCTTAATTGCTTGACACTTTTCTTCCTTCACTATTGTATTTTCCTCTGCTAGGCCATCTTGGTGCTGAATTCTATCACTGTCAGTCCCTAACAGTTGGATCCCTCAAGCCCATCTTCAGTAAACACACATTGGTTTCAGTAGAATACGCTTTGTTAGAATCCTTTCAGTTCAGGTCTCCTCTCTCTTGCAAAGAGTTTGGCAGAAGTGACAATTCAAATGAGACAGTCATTATTATAGTTGATTTTCCTACCCTGCAGAGTTGGTTAGAAATTGGTGCACAAGAGCTCTGTGAGAACTATTCTGTTTAGACTACCTGCTTGGTATACAATAAGAGTGCCCAGCATTTGGGAACTGTGGTGAGAATTGGCTTCTAGAGATATCAAGGTCATAACTAGCAGATACTTGCATATTTGGCCAAACTACAAGTGACGAATGACACAGGTTGGACACTTGTCAGCTTCCCTCAAGTTTTGATGGGAAATGTAGGCAGCTTGGCAGAATGTTGGACAAGTGACAGTTGAAAAGTCCATTGGACAGCAGTCAGAGAGCCAAGCTGCGAGACCAGGATGCCTACATTTCCCATCAAAACTTGAGGGAATCTGACAAGTGTCCAACCTGTGTCAGGCATCACTTGTAGTTTGGCTCTCAAGTCTAACGGGTCATGGAACTGTCATGAGGATAAAATGGAGGAAAGATTAATGATGTAAGCCTTTCTCTATTTGGGAGAAAAGCAGGCCACAAATGAAGTAAGTAAACAAGTAAATAAATGACCCCAAACTGTAGGAGTAACAGGACTCTATCTCCTAGAATTTCAGGAGTGTTATCTTTTTCAGGGAAGCTCAGGAATTGGGTAGGGGGAGAGAAAAAAGATACCTGATCCTAAGCTGTGTCACTGTTTTTTTTATGAGAAGACCCCAGAGCTGTATCTTGGGTACCAGCAACCAGGGCAACCCACGTCCGGTGATGCCTCAGAGCCAAGCTACAAGTGACACCTGACACTAGTTGGGCACCTGTCAGCTTCCCTCAAGTTTTGATGGGAAATGTAGGCATCCTGGTCTTGCAGCTTGGCTCTCCATTTAATTGAAGTTTACAGAGCAGCAGTCTATGGGAGGGAGAACATGCGGTTTGGAGGGGAGTGCAGGTGTCAGGCTCTCGCTGGGCGCCCCCCTTCCCCTCTGCTGTGTGTGTGTGGGGGGTGGGGTTCTGTAAACTTCAATTAAATGGAGAGCCAAGCTGCAAGACCAGGATGCCTACATTTCCCATCAAAACTTGAGGGAAGCTGACAAGTGTCCAACCTGTGTCAGGTGTCACTTGTAGCTTGGCCCTAAGATAAGAGAGGAGGCCCTTCTCTTTTTTTTTTTTTAATAATTTTTTTATTTTTCATAGCTACAAAACACTACACAAAACTATCACAAGGAAAGGGGAGAGGGAAGGGACAAAGGGGGGGTGGAAAAAGAAAAGGGGGGAATGAACTACAAACACTAAACACTACACTTCAATGTTTCCCTTCATACTGTCAATACAAAAATAGCTCCATAAAATAATGATGGAGTGGTTAATCATACAGAGAATAAACATTTCAAATTCTGGTTAAACTTTCCTCCCCCTTCTAGGTCCCGGACGCAATTCTCTCTGTGCAACTGCTGTTGCGATGCTCTCCTCCTCCCCCCCCCCCCTCCGGCTCCTCCTTTTCTTCGTTCTTGGTGCAGCAGAGTTCTGGGTTTTTATTCTCAAAATCCTTTAGTTGATCTTCTGATAATATCTTATAGGCCTGATCCTTATATCTGAACCATATTCCTTCCGGGAATAACCATTTGTACTTTATTCCATGGTCCCTCAGAAGTGCTACAAACTTTTTATATTTAAAACGCCGTTTCCGGACTAGAAATGGAACGTCCTTCAAAATCTTGACTTTCAAACCCATAAAGTCCAAATCCGCATTGTATGAGTTATATAGGATGGTGTCCCGAATCTTTTTAGATGAAAAGTCAATAATGATCTCACGAGGCAACTGTCGCTTTGTTGCATATTTTGAAGAAGCCCGACGGACCTCCAAAATGGCGCTTTTAACCTCTTCTTTAGTCGTCCTCGCGGATGTCGCCAGTAATTCCGAGACCAAATCCCACAGATCCTCATTTTCCTCCTCTTTCACGTTTTGGAGACGCAAAATTGTCTGCGTTCGTTCCACCTGTAGCCCGATCAGCTGGTTCTCCACCAACTTCAGGTCCTTTTTTGTAGCCTTCACAAGTGACGCACTTTCCAGAGCAGACTTTTCTGCCCCCCCCGCTGCTGCCTTAATGGTTTTCACCTCGCTTTCAATTAAGCCCACCCTTTGATCAGTTTCGTTCAGCTTGTCAACAAAGGGTTTTATAGCTTCCACCACCGCCCTGCGTACCAACTCTTCGAGCGACTCCCCCTTCTGCAAGGTAGCCGAGATTGACTTACCGAGAGCGGGACTTTGCCTCTTTGCTGCCATTTGGGGGGGGGGGGGCGCCAACAAAATTCTGGAACTCAACGAAGGGGAAGAGCGAGTCTTCTTCAGATCAACCTCTCCTTCACAAACGCTTGTAGAACAGAAGGGATTCGCTTGTTTACAGGCTTCCGCCTGTTTCTTTTACTTGCCGTTTCTCGTTGCCCGGCGGCACTCGAGGCGCCGCGCACATCTGCCGGCCTCCATAGGGACAAACGGGCAATTCCCCCCCCGCATTGATTTCGGGGAGTTCTTCCCGCCGCGTCCCGGACCCTGGCTCCCTCCCTGGGAGTCCTGGGGGCTAATCCTTGCGGGTCAGCCGCCCGGTCAGGGTGCCCGGTCGTTTCCTCCCAGACCAGCCGAGAGGAGCGTCCGGCATGGCTGAGAAAACGAAACCGAATCGAGAGGAGGCCCTTCTCTGGGTCTCATGGAATGAACAGTTTACAGTGTGAGTGTGAGTGCTCATACAGAACAGCACCTTGGTACATGAGCAATAACGCAGTGTGAAACCTTATAGCACTTAAGCATGACATAAACAATGAAACAATACAAAAATCATGGCATGGATGCACATACACATGACAATCACCATCAGATGGCACTAAGCCCGTTTTGGGGGATTTGGTGCACAATGGGTATTTGGACAAGGAAGTTGTGAGGGGAAATCCCAAGGCACTGTTCAGAGCTGAGCTACCATTGCGGAAGAATTTACAAGTAGGTAGAATTTATTGTTGGTAGCCATAGGCTGTTACAATCCAAACACATAAAGCAGTCTAACATATATAAGAGAGTTGTATATGCAAATCAGCGATTAAACATATGTACAGATATTGACAGATTAAAATGATCTAGGCAGAAAATTCCGGTCGAATAAAAGCATTACTATCACTGCAAACAGCTCTAGCCTGAATTTTCTTGGCTAGAGAGACTCTATATGAAACAAATGCAACAGTATCAGACAGGAGAAAAAGCAGCTTCTCGGAGTCTGAAGAGGAGTTTAGATGAATTGAAAACTCTGCTAGGAACTTAGTATTTGGCTCTGCACAGACAGGACAGGATAATAGGTAGTGTAGAAGATCCTCTACAACATAGGCTTCAAAATACAGCAGCAACAAGCTTGGAGTATTTTGTGTCATCAGCTAACAGCACTGTGGGCATAATTTGAAACTGAATTGAGGTAAAGGGTGTTCTAAGGTTGTGAAGAAGGCTATTAGCCAAATAGGGGTATCTAACATGATCCTTCTTGAATAGTTTAAACTATTGGGAAAAATTTAGAATAAGAGATCGCCTGCCTATCCATTACGGCATCACAGTGGAACACCCAGTCCCGAATTTTAAAGCGAGCAACTGAGGGCCAAGCTACACATGACGAATGACACTTGAACGGCAAGTGGATTGAGTGGAGGGCAAGTGAACAGGGAGAAATACACTTGCCATTCAAGTGTCATTCGTCATGTGTAGCTTGGCCCTCAGACACCCTGGGAGTCGTCGCAGATGGAGTAATACCGGAGGATGTGATTATAGCAAGCTAGTTGCACAGTGTTATTTTTCAGCATAATTTCATAGTATTCGGGGGGGGGGGGGCGTGCTGGTGACTCCGGACGCATGCCAGGCCCTTCCTGTGGACCACCCCAGCTGGGGCAGGTGTTGCCTGGCCCTCCCCCATCACAGGGGCAGGTCGGTGTCCCACCTTGGCCGGCGCCTAGCAGTTGACTTAGAACGGGTGCAGACCAGGAGAATCCAACTGTTTAATTAAAACAAAGCATTGCGATGGCCCGCAGCGGGCATTGACGCGATGTGATTTCTGCAAAAATTTATAACACCTGGCTGCTTTGGGGTTGGCCTTTTTGCATCTGCTGTTTTAAACACTTTCTTTACAATCCAAATAACTTCTCTATTGGCTGGAACTTGGGTTCCCACATGCCCACCGGTGGTGGACAAACTCCTGGGGGTTTGCACCTTTGCCTGCAAATTTACAAGCAGTCTGCAGGAGGTAGCAAGCCACTGGCCGTATATAATTATAATTATAATTAAGTGTATAATTAAGCAATATACCCTGGGAATATGCTCAGTGTGCGCTCTGGGGGTGGTGGTGCAATGATGACCATTCCAATAGTAGTGTCATCATGCCAGCCAGGAGAGTGCCTCTGTGCTTCATTTGGGGCCGGTTTTGGCCCCAAACAGGCCGAATCGGACCGGCGCAGAGTGCAGGAGCCCTCCTGTGGGCAGCATGATGATGTCACTTCTTGCCTCTGCCACCCTGGTCTCCGTTGGAGGTCTCCCATCCAATTACTAACCAAGGCTGACCCTGCTTAGCTTCTGAGATCTGATGAGATCAGGCTCACCTGAGCTATCCTGCTCAGGATACATAATGAGTACAGCTTAATTTTATTGGACGGATCTTGTTCTTTAAAGCTCTTGCCATCCACATAGTCCTGCTTAAATAGGTTATGTTATGCTAGTGATAAAGGATATAAACCAGAGGGTGATTGAAAGCCACTGGCATTCAAAGTTCTGCCCGGACATGTTTGTGAACAGCGAATTGTTGACTCACTATTTGTAAAAAAACTAAGCCCTCTAAGCCTTAGAGTGAAACTTAGGTGCCCAGTTATTGTCCCTGACTGTGAAGCAAACATTGTAGGATATTTCTGTGGTCTTCTGGGTCAAATGACCTAGTAAAGGAAGTGACTTGAATGACTTTTTTTAAAGCAGATTAGTGAGATTATGAAGGGTAAGGGTGACTATAGAACCACATAAATGGCTGCTTCTTAATTCAGGGTATCTTAAAAGATAATAGATAATAAAAGAGAAGACCAAACTGGACATGTGACTTTTTAATGAGTTGGGTGTGGGTTCCCCAACTTGGGTTCCTCACAGCCACACGGCAGCTGCAGGGAACAGCTGCTAAAAAAAATAAAAGAGAGCTCCTGCCTCCCCCCACCCCAAGGTGTTTTCCAATGTCAAGATGGAGGGAATTATTTCCTCACTAGAAACAAAGCCCGTTGTGCAAATAAATACAACGGGCTCTAAAAAGCTGGGTCTGAGGAGGGCTGGCATGGGGGGGGGGTCTGGGGAGGGTTGGCATGTGGACGGGCAAGGGGGGTCTGGGGAGAGCTGAGAGGCAGGAGGGGTCTGGTGAGGATTGGCATGTGGAAGGGCAAGGGGGGTCTGGGGAGGGCTGAGAGGCAGGAGGGGTCTGGGGAGGATTGGCAGGTAGAGGAGCAAGGGAGGGCTGGGGAGGGCTGAGAGGCAGGAGGGGTCTGGGGAGGATTGGCAGGTAGAGGAGCAAGGGGGGTCTGGGGAGGGCTGAGAGGCAGGAGGGGTCTGGGGAGGATTGGCAGGTAGAGGAGCAAGGGGGGTCTGGGGAGGGCTGAGAGGCAGGAGGGGTCTGGGGAGAATTGGCAGGTAGAGGGGAAAGGGGGGTCTGGGGCGGGCTGAGAGGCAATAGGGGACTGGGGAGGATTGGCAGGTAGAAGAGCAAGGGGGTGTGGGGAGGACTGAGAGGCAGGAGGGGTCTGGGGAGGATTGACAGGTAGAAGAGCAAGGGAGGGCTGGGGAGGGCTGAGAGGCAGGAGGGGTCTGGGGAGGATTGGCAGGTAGAGGGGTAAGAGGGTCTGGGGAGGGCTGAGACACAGGGGAGCAACATGCCTGTAGCCCTGTGAACCCCCCTGGAGCTGGGGCACAACGCATCCCGGCTCCACTGAGAGCGGCACTGCGTGGCTCTGGTGGGGCTGAGAGGGTGCAGGGCCCCTCGCCTCCGTTGCATCACCCCAGCCCCACTGAGAACGGCGCAGCGCGGCTCCGGTGGGGCTGAAAGGGCGCCAAGCGCTTCACCCCATCACCTGGGCTCCACTAGGGCTTGCAGGCACGGTGCTTTTCCTGCTACAGAGGGCCGGGCAGACTCACCGGACCATCCACCACCAGCGGCGCCTCCAGAGGCGGTGTTCCACGGTGCACTTTCATCTTGGTGTGCCCGCACAGGCACACCAGGATCAATGTGCGTCATCGGAAAGACGCTAAGGGAATTATATAGTAGGATTTATGCTGCTCCATGTGCATAGAATTCTCCAGTTTTGAGCTGTTACACCCCAGGGATGGCAAATTTACCCATTATTGAACTTTACATAGCAAGACAGGACAGGCTCAGTATGTTTCCAGCGATCAGGTATAGCACATTCAAAATATAAGAAGAATTAATAAATACAGTTCAAAAATTCAAGCTGAGCAAGGGTAAAAAGAAAAGTTGAAAACATGCAACCCTCCCACTCTTAGTAGTTCAAGTTCAAGTTAGCCTTTATTGGCATATCTCAACAATTCAAGTTATCCACTTACAAAAAAGAAAAAACGAAGTAAAATGATACAACATAAATACAATTATAGCTTATTTCTGTGATATCCTTTGACGCAACTTCAAAGCGGAATGGAGAAACTTAGCCACCTTCTCGGTGACATCAGGAAAGGAATTGTTCAACAGTCTTTGAGCAAATCAGAGCAATCCGTCATACTGGCTAGAACAGATTTTAAATATGTTCGACGTATGCCAGCGTACAAATGACAATGCAAAAGAACATGTGTAATTGACTCGACACATTTTTGTTCACATAAACAGCATCTAGCTGAATCCTGTTAAATCTGCCATATAGAACGGCCGAAGGCACAGCATTGCACCTGGCCAGAGAGAATACTCTACTTAGTAATTATTCTAAACAACGCTTAAATAGGACAGGCTAGAATTAATTGAAGTTTAGTTAGTTTAAAATTCAGCATTACCATAGCCCTCATAGTTGGGATTCTTCCCATTATCCCTCACCACATGTGCAAGATGGAGTTTTTTTTTAAAATCAGCAAGACTTAAGGGGTAATTTCTTATTTTCTCTCCACTGAAACTGATCAAAATCAACAGATTCAGGTTTGAATTCCAAACACCCACCTAATGTCAAATGAATGCAAAATCATATTTCCTGTCAGAGGCAGGATGCTAAGCGAATTTAACCATGGATGACATAGTTTGTAAATATATATATTTGTATGCTGCCTTTCCACCCAAATAGGGCCCCAAAGCAGCAAACATTTGAACATTAAAGTACCATTATATATATATAACATAATTCAATAAAACTATATACACACATATACACCCAACAGCAGAACCCAGACTAAACAAACACAGCTAACCTGGTAAGTATCTTTCAAGTGGCCAGTGATTCTCTAATTCTCAGTTAAGCCTTTGAATCAGTCCCTTTGGCTTCCTATGCAGCCCAAACTTTATAAATTAATGGGGACAGTTGCTAAGGCCCCTTGTGGAGATATACAAGTGCACAGTAGGTGAAATATCCCTTTTATATGTCATTAGAGGAGGGGTTAAGCTAATTAAATAAACCTTGAGGGTGAGAGTTTCCAAAAACTGCTATTAAGAAATAGAGTAATATTTCAGGTACTATCCTCTGTGATATATGCTTCCTTGTTGATTATGTTCTTTGGCTTGTATTGTCTGCAAAGACCGACAAAACCACATGGGCTTTGTTTACATATTGTTAGCAGATTAACTCCACAAAGGCTAGGTGTGAAATTGTACCAGCGATTCCCAGGGAGACACGGGATGCCTCGTTGGGGGGATCCTCCCTTATGCAAATTGCCTCATATCAGTGGGCATTTCCAAGAGGACTTCCTGATGCATGGTGCTCATTGCCAGTTGTTTACATTGGTGATCTGAGCATAGCCAGTGAATGAAGGTAAAAGAACAAAAATAAAGTGAATGAAGAGGAGAAAACTTTTAGACTAAAAAAAACCTTTAACGGAAGAGTTATGGAGATTACAAATTCCCATAACTGCATTAGAAAAGAGCAAGAGTCCAGTAGCACCTTTAAGACTAACACAATTTGTGGTCTGTTTCACCCTGCAGATACCGAAGAAGTGAGCTGTGGCTCATGAAAGCTCGTACCGAACCACAAATTTTGTTACTCTTCCAGGTACTACTGGGCTCTTGCCTCTTTTCTACTGCTGCAGACAGACATCTTGACATAATTGCATGTTAAGCCTACCATGTCAATTTCTGCGTCATGGAAGCAATTCAAACAGTTTACCGTCTGATACTTAGTTTCTCTTATAACCTAGGTCCCATGTAGCTAAGATTGCCTACCCAGCATTGGCAACCAGCAGAAGGTTGAGGAAGGAGAGAAGGGACATACAAATAGGCAGCATTCCGACAGGATGTAACTTCCAGCAGAAACCCAGAAATGACATCATTGCGTCAGCATAACAGTCTAGATTACCCTCAAACTCTACCATAGAGTTTTGGAGAAGGCCTAGATCATCACACTCACCCAATGATGTCACTTTCAGGCTTGCACTGAAAGTGGCATTATGGTATCAGAACACTACCCCCTCCCATCCACACACTGTTCTATACACCTATGATTGTAGGATTTATTTCATTTGTACTCACTTTTCTCTACACCAGACACCCAAAATCGCATACAAGAGTAAAATTTTGTGACCATATTCATTGTTGCTTCCAGTGAGATGTAGTGGTTAGAGTGACAGACTAGGATCATGACAACCCACGTTCAATTCCCCACTCTGCCATGGAAGCTGGTGGGTGACCTTGGCCAGTCACATATTCTCAGAGAATCTACCTCACAGAGTTGTTGTGAGGATAAACTGGAGAACAGAATGTTGTAAATTCCTTGGCCCCCCCATTGGGGATAAAGGAGGGGTATAAATTGTTACATAGATATACAGACAGACGGACGGACGGACAGACAGACATCGTCCTTTCCTTTTCCTTTTCCTATTCTCAGATAAAATGAGATTACACTCTACGTAAGTTCAGAGGCACTGAAGTTTGTATGGTCTTCATGGGCCACTCACACACGCTCAGCAAGTCCTATCTTACAGGGTTGTTGTAAGGATTAAGTAGAGGACAGGTGAATGATGTAAGCTGCCTTGAGTCTCCGTGAGAAAGGCAGAGTATAAATAAAGTAAATTAAAACCAACCAACAAACTATATCCAGCTGTATCTAAACTTTTCTTTGTCCCACTGTAGGCTGTGACCAGATTGATTTGGGCATGCTTTATACTGAATCCCGGAAAATGTGATTTATTCCAATTGTAAGGGAAGGAGGAAAAACATCTGTTCTCTCCTGTTGTTGTTTTTTTAATTCAGTTTGGGTGTAGAAAACTTGTACCTCCCGGAAAAGCTTGTTGTCTAGCATGCTACAAGATGCATTTTTTGTGCAGAGACTTCCACTTGGAGAGATGGGCGTATCTACCAGCACCCTAGATTTGTCACCTTCCAGGAGGGCTCCTGCTCATTCACAAAACACCATGTGATGATCAGCCCTAATCAGAGTTGCCAAACTCTAGGCCTGGGGATCTCCCAGAATTAAACTAATCTTCAGGCCACAGAGAGATTCCCTGGAGAAAATGGCTGCTTTGAAGGGTGGACTCTATGGCATTATACCCTTCGGAAGTCTCTCCCCTCCTCAAACCCGGCAGTCCCCAGGCTCCGCCTCTAAATCTCCAGGAGTTTGGGAGAGGGCTGTGGTTCTCAGAAGCGTATGCAACTATAAAGTTGGTTAGTCTTAAACGTGTTACTGGACTCTTTACTATCTCTCAGTCCAGATAGGAGCTGGTCAGTCCCTCCTTGCAAGTATTAAGGGATTTCATCACACTTAATCGAAACCATCCCCTGGACTATTCTTTCAAAAAAAGTCTTAAAATGCTCCAGCCATATATGGTCGGTAGACGTGAATAGCATCTCAGTCCATCACAATGGGAAGGTTTGAAGATCGGGCTGCAATTCCCGTTAGCAGCGGTCCATGGTCCAGGTACCACCAGAGATGCTCCATTCCGCTTCCTCTATCAGCTTGATCAAGCCCACCTGTGTCTCTCGACAGGAGGAGGAGTTTGGATCTAAAAGGAATTTTCTTCCCAGGCTGATCCTCCGTCCTGATTATCTCTTGCTTGGTTTATCCTACGAAAAAAAATCTCTTTGGGGTAACCATATTAAGCTTCCGTCTCTCCTAAACTTTCTGAAAAACAAACAACTCCCCCACCCAAGTTTGCCAACATCGCCAGGTTTTAAGAAAGTGTATTTTTCAGAGAGCAAATACTGTATTTTCTCTTAATGTTTTCTCTGTACAAAATGATTTTTTTAAGTAAAAAGAACAGCCAATGGTTTTGAAAGTTTTGCAAGGTGCTACACAACACGGCTGACTGGCAGATTTTATTTATTTATTTCCTTCATTTATACCTCACTTTTCTCCCCAACAAAGTCGCTTACAACATTCTCCCCTTCTCCATTTTATCGTCACAACAGCCCTGTGAGGGAGGTTAGGATGACAGCATATGATTCTCCATGTAAAACTATAGAGTTCCTGGTGATTCCTAGAGAGGCATGATGTCATGTCCGGGTTCTTCTCAGAAGTGATGTCATGTTGTCACCAGTAGCTGCCCCTCCATGTCACTCTCCCATCCCCCCATCTATCACTCATTGCCAGGCCAGGCAGGAAAAATCCCTGTTGCTCAGAGCAGCAAATAATTTGAAGTGGCCCCACCTGACAGACTCACTCACCAGTTATGACAAGTAATGAAGGAAGCGAATGAGGAGAAATGTTGAGCTGGAGTGACAGGTTTAATTCGGGAAGTTTTTGTATATTTTAGAAGATGCCAGTCCTGTCCACCCCACCCTAGATAAAATGCCATAAATGAGTGATGCATTCTGCGCATCCCCAGAGTGTATTCAACACACAGTACCATCTTCCCCTAAAGTGAGGACGTGTTTCTGAACCAAAGGTGAGAATATACATGTTTTGTTGTCAGAGTGTGTGTGTGTGGGGGGGATAATACCCCCCAATTTTAATACAATATCAATGCAGAACTAAGGAAGAGTCATGTAAAAGTACGTTGATGAATCAGTTATGTGTAGATCTGGACTTGCGCAAGTAGAATTGGTCTCTAATTTGTACACAGCTTATATTGTGGATATAGGGATTGTGAAAGAAATGGCATAATCCAGTTACTATGACTTGGATCCACCGAAGGATTTCCATGGAAGGAAGGGGGAGATTTTTGCTGATCTCTGAATCCCCCCAACAAGGTTTTTCCTGGAGGTCTCCTCTAGATGGCTAGATGGCCATCTGACAGCAATGCTGATTCTGTGAACCTAGACAGATCATGAGAGGTAGGGCAGGAAGGATAATGCAGATAACCACTTGGGGTTCAGGAAACAATTTTCTCCAGGCCAGTTTGGCTAGGGACCCTGGAGATTTTTTTTGCCATCTTCTGGGCATGGAGCAGGGGTCACTGGGGGTGCGGAAGGGGGTAGTTGTGAATTTCCTGCATTGTGCAGGAGGTTGGACTAGATGACCCTGGAGGTCCCTTCCAATTCTATGACTCTGTGGTTCTCCCAGGAGCTACACTATGGGGCATACTGAGCTACAGTCAGTCATATATGGTTGAAAAACATCCTTTCTGGCTGTACAATCTTCTGGATCCAGCAACCTATTTCCAACAGTGGCATGATTCAAGGAAATTTACAAGCAAGGCCTGATGGCAGCAATATTCCCGTGGGTTTTGCCCCAAGTTCTAGTATTCAGAGGTAGATTGCTCTGGAGTATGGAGGTTCCATTTATCTATCATGTCTAAGATTCTCATATCTTATATGTGAGAAATTTTGGGACCATTTAAGTAACTGTTTCAAAATCTGCTAAGAGCATTTTAATTAATAGTTTAGACCTCTTTAATATGTCGTTGATGTTGTTGTTTTATATCTGGATTTTGCATTTTATTATATCCAGTAAAAAAGCTGACAAATTCATTAAAATTATGTAAATATTAACAGGGGAATGAGCTATTTCTGTCTGCTTTGGGGGCTGCCACCAGATAAAAGGGATGTTGGGAATGGGACGGAGGGTCCGTGGGTGTCCTTGGGGGCCATGCAAGTCATGTGACGGGGTTGGGTGGTGTGAGACATGGGGAAATTGTATGGGGGCTCATAGTAGCTCATCATCTTAGGGTTGCCAACTCCAGAATAGGAAATTCCAAATATATGGGGGTTGAACCAGGGAAGGTGAAGGGGAGGGGCCTCAAAAGGGTATAATACCATCAAAAGCATCCATTTCCTCTAGGCAGGGCTCATTTTGAGGAGGAACGTGCCGGAACACGATTTCTGCAGTTCCCCCAACAGGTCACGTGTCAGGTGGCCCCGCCCACCTGACTTTTGGCCATTTGGGGCCGTTTTGGCCTGGATTGGGGCCTAAACGGCCCTGATCAGGGCTGAAACAGCCCAGACCGGGTTGGTGCCAGGCAGGAGAACCCTCCCCTGCCCAGCAGTGACTTGATCCTGGCTGTTTCGGCCTTGATCCGGGCCCAAAGTGGCCATTTTGGGCCCATTTCCGCTGAGATCAGGGCGGAACAGCCGGGATCGGGTTGGTGCTGAAAGGGTGAACCCTTCTCTGACTGGCACTGACTTGGTCCAGGCTGTTTCAGCCCTGATTCAGGCCCAAACAGGCCCCAAATGTCCATTTTTGGCCCTTTGGGGCCCATTTCGGCCAGGATCAGGGCCAAAACCGTCAGGATTGAGTCGGTGCCTGGTGGGGGACCCCTCTTCTGCCTGGCACCGACCCAATTTGGGCCATTTTGGGCCTGATCCAGGCTAAAACATGACCAAAATATCCATTTTGAGCCATTTGGGGCCCTTTTTGGCCTGGATTGGGGACAAAATGGCCCTGATCGGGCCACTGCCAGGTGGGGGAACACTCCCCCTCCGGCAGCAGCTGAATGCTGGCCATTTCAGGCCCAATCAAATCAATTATGCTAATGACACACTTCTGGTGATGGCAAGGGGCATGGCATATGCTAATGAGTCATGCTAATGAGGTATGCTAATGAGTTCCTGCAGCTCTTTTTCTATGAAATGACCCCTGCCTCTAGGGGACCTGATCTCTGCAATTTGGAGATCAGTTGTAATTCTGGGAGGTCTCCAGGCCCCACCTGGAGATTGGCAACTCCACATCACCCCTACCAGAGCAGTGCAAGCTCTCTGAAAGGCTCAGAGCACCTGCCTGTCAAAAACTAGCACTGCCTGTTCTACTCGCTGGTTTCAGTCCATTGATCCAATACTGTCAACATTCTCAACACCATGGGGCACGTCTCAGCTGCCAGCTGGGACAGGCCAAACGACTTGCTACTCACAACAGACTGTGGGATGGTTGTTGTGGGTTTTCCGGGCTGTATTGCCGTGGTCTTGGCATTGTAGTTCCTGACGTTTCACCAGCAGCTGTGGCTGGCATCTTCAGACGTGTAGCCTCTGAAGATGCCTCTGAAGATGCCAGCCACAGCTGCTGGCGAAACGTCAGGAACTACAATGCCAAGACCACGGCAATACAGCCCAGAAAACCCACAACAGTCATCGTTCTCCGGCCGTGAAAGCCTTCAACAAGACTGTGGGATGTTCTTACACATTTCTTACAGTGGAAATCACAATCCAACAGAGGGATGCCACACAACTCTAACCGTGTCCACTGACAGTCAACACCTCTTTCTGGCAGTACTTGTACAGTCCAGTCACACAGAGGATGGTTAAATGCTGAAGCACTGAACTGACTTGGGTGTGGGGGAGGGTAGGGGAGAGGAATTCTGCCATCTAAGCAGCAACTTCGAAAAAAGAGGGATGATTCTCTTATGTCAGATTTCAGAACTCCCTGAATTAGGAAGCAGTCATTTATGATATCTAGAAATGTGCTTCTCTACCACACCCTTGTCCTTAAATTCACCCCAATCCCTGGATAAACTCATTAATCTGCTTTACAAACATAGTCATTGCAGGAAGAAATCCATAGGATCATAAACTGCGGAAGCATGCTGAGATGAGCACAGAACAGTCGAAAACAAAACTTGTTGGACTATTCTAAGCAGAGTTACACCCTTCTAAGCCCATTTAAATCAATGGGCTCAGAAGGGTGTAGGTCTAGGGTTTTACTTGATTTATCCCCTTAGTTCCGTTTGCATTTTTCCCTTTAGTTTTCGCTTTGAGTTTTTTGGCTCCTTTTTGGTTTGGGGGTTAATCATTAATTTCATATTGCTTGATCAGCCTAACATTGTAATAAAAGATGCAGCAGGTTCTCTGAATTCCCAGCTTTCATTTTTTTTAAAAAAAGTAAGTCTCTAGCTCATTCCATTGCAGAGGTATTCCTTTTCTCTTATATCTCCACAAGGAAAGGGGTGAGAGACTCACATTTGCGGGGGAAAAATGAAAGCTGCGAATTCAAAGAACTTGCTGTACCCTTTATTGCAATGTTAGGTCGATCTATCAATACGAAATTGGTGTTTTTTTTAAAAAAAATTGCAAAAGCCCTGATCAGCCAGGGGAAGGAAGGTGGCCGCTTCTGGCACCAGAAAAAGCAGTGCAGTTAGAAAAGCACGTAGTTGTTGCTGCTCTGAATGCCATCCCAACAGAGGTCAGTTTGCCCCCATCAGTACCAGCCTCTACTTCCTGGCTCTGGTGAGCCCCAGCAGATCTCTCTGGTTTGGATGAGGGAATTTAGGTGTGGGTGGTGGAGCTGCTCCCCTTTGACGCTTCCCCATGCAAAGACTTCCCCATCTTTTTCTTTTCTAATGCACAATCAGGGCATGAAGGCTACAGATCTGCCTTATGGTTTGCCTCTGAACCTTGAGGTTCCACTTAAAGCTCTAAGTAGAGCCAAAATAGAAAAGAGTCCAGTAGCACCTTTAAAACTAACCAACTTTACTGTAGCATAAGCTTTCGAGAACCACAGTTCATGCATCTGACGAAGAGAGCTGTGGTTCTCGAAAGCTTATGCTACAGTAAAGTTGGTTAGTCTTAAAGGTGCTACTGGACTCTTTTCTATTTTGCCACTACAGACTAACATGGCCAACTCCTCTGGATCTAAGTAGAGCCGCATTCCATGATTTTGTATGGAATCCAGTTTAAAAAATCAGGGAGCATCTTTTCATATTATGCAAAGGATTTTTTAATATTACACATGCATTGTGTGCAGGAGCAAGAAATCAAGAGGGCTAAGAATATTTCACTTTGTGATGGATCGTATCACGGGTTGCAGTCCAGAGGAATTGCAGTGGGATAGCAATGCATTTCTCCAGTTAACTTAATTGAAGGAGCTGTTCCCACCTCTACTGTTTTCCAGCTGCTCCATATACAGAATGGCAAGTAGCATGATATTAGCCAGATAAAAGCTTCCTTTTGTGCCTTTAATAGCACAATGACCTGCAGGAATTACAAGCTTTCCACACTTGCTTGCTGTTGTCTGCTGTTCAAATGGCTGTCAAAGGTACAGACAGGGGGCCATGAAAAGTTGGTTAATCTAAGCTCCTTACAACAACCTTATGTGTTCGGCTAAGCTTGAGAGACAGTTTTTGAGCCAAGGTTGGTCAACAGGAGTTGTGGCTGCATAGGATCAACAGATCAGAAGGAAAAATGTTCTGTCCCTTTAATAGAGGCTCTGACTCTTCTAGGCGGATCCAAAATTTAGGGTGAGATTCCATCACCCCTTCCAGCCTCTTGGCAACCATTAGGCCGAATTCTTCAGTAATGCTTTCCTTCTTTTCTTTAACCAAGTATTATAAAAAATTAAAAAGTAATTTCCCCCCAGGGAGCTAAGAGCACTTTTGACTTTTATTTGTTGGTTTCATTATATTTGGTCCAATAGAAAAGTAGAAAACTCCTTAAGTACTGAGCATTAAGAGGAGAAGAACTCTGTGAGCTTTATGCCATTGATTTTATTCCCTGGGAGAGATACATTAAGAGCTGTTGAAAGGCTTTGAGGACCTCTGTCCCTTACAAGGGTGTGTGTGTGTGTGTTATGTGCCATCAAGTCACCTGCAACCTATGGCAACCCTTGAATGAAAGACCTCCAAAAAGTCCTATCATTAACAGACTTGCTCAGATCCTGCAAACTGGAGGACGTGGCTTCTTTTACTGAGTCAAGCCATCTCGTTTTAGATCTTCTTCTTTTCCTCCTGCCTTCCACTTTTCCTAGCATTATTGACTTTTCCAAAGAATCCTGTCTTCTCATGATGTGACCAAAGTACGATAGCCTCAGTTTTGTCATTTTAGCTTCTAGGGAGAATTCAGGCTTGATTTGACCCAGTACCCACTTATTTGTCTTTTTGGCCATCCACGGTATCCACAGAACTCTCCTCCAGCACCCTTACAAGTAGAACTGACAGATCTGCTTGCTGCTTTCTGAATCCTCAAGAGGTGCTCAAAAGCCCCTGTTACATCTTGCTTATCATAACAGGGGACTCCAGAGATTCCCAGTAGATGCCACCACACTACAGAGATTAGAATGATGGACTAGAACCTGGAAAATCCTCTCTCTGCTATGGGTTGAAATCCTCTCTCTGCTGTTGAGATTGCTGGATGACTGTAGGCCAGTTGGCCTAACCTACCTCAGAGGATTGTTGTTGTGAAAATGGAGGGAGGGCCACGTTAATGAGACACTCTTTGGAGGATGAGTGGGATTAAAATGTATAAATTTCCTTCATTTCTACGCCGTCTTTCTCCCCAATGGGGGCCTGAAGCGGCTTAAAACATTTTCCTCCCTTTTTCATTTTCCATCCCTGAGCAAGCTGCTTGTATATCATTTGTCTCTTCTCCTCTCTAGGTCCATCCCAGCTGTGTGGTCCAAACCAGGCAATCCCCCAGGATGAATTCACTGCAGATCGCCACAGCCATCTTCGCTACCATCAGCTTCGGGCTGCTTCTGGCCGCCGTGACCTCGGACTACTGGGTGGAGGCCAGTGACCACTCAGGCCTGTGGCAAGTTTGCCAGGGTTCTGTCTGTTATTCCTATGGGATGGAAGTGGCTGGTAAGCATTTCCATGTCCTGGAACAGGGTGCTGAGAGGCGTCGTACTGAGGACAGAAGTGTCCTCTCTTCCTAGCCAACAGGAAATTTCTGCTAGCCCATCAGTCCACATACCTATATATGTAAGGGTGGCCTTTGATAGCTTTCCTCTCCAACGAAGAGAGCTGTGGCTCTCTAAAGCTTATGCTACAATAAAGTTGGTTAGTCTTAAAGGTGATAGTGGACTCTTGGCTATTTTGCTACCGTCATCTATGGCGCCACTTTAGGACAGAAGTCACTTGATAGACTCAGGGCCAAGCTACAAGTGACGAATGACACTTGCCTGGCAAGTGAACAGACTCACGTGTATTCCTTCCTACTCACTTGCCATTCACTTGGAGCGCAGTGAACAGGGAGGAATATGTGTGAGTCTGTTCACTGGCCAGGCAAGTGTCATTCGTCACTTGTAGCTTGGCTCTCAGATTGATCTTCTGTAGACTCTGTAACCCATCACGTTACTGTTATCTCGTTTTGCTTTCTTCCTCTGCTTGTAGCAGCCCTTCAGTAACCCACACTGCTGCCACTCCTTTAGCAGACCTTCTAGACATATCCGGAACCCTGGCAGCATAAAACAGGCTCATGTACAGAGGCAGTTGAGCTAGAGGGTGCCAGACTGTGGGGCAGAAACTCACAGATCTAAATGTTAGGCCGGAGTTGTAAATGCCCGTAGCTAGGCTTTTCATTGCCTCCTGATTGTGATAGGGGAGAGAGATAACGCCAAGAATGAGGAGAACTGTTCAGGAGAAGGAAATTTGGAACTCTAAATTACAGGGAGGAGATGTTCAGAAGCACAGCTAGCAATGACAGATGTGCAACCAGATGTTTGTACAAATATTTGCAGAGATGTGAAGGAAGTCCCACAGGTTGCTCTGTCCCGTGGCAACCAACAAAATGCCCTTTGGGATGATGGATTCCTCTTTGGCTGTGACGTCCCTTATTGCTCACTCATTGGTATACACACCTTTCTTTTCTTTCTCTGTTCTGGTTCCTTGTAGGCTATATTCACGCCACCAGAGCCTTCATGCTGATGGCGACCATTGCTGGCGCTGTCTCCTTCTTCAGTCTCTGGTCCTTGTTTCGCCATCCCAACATTGGATCCTTCTCATTGGCCAAGATTGCAGCCATAGCCAGCTTGGTGGCAGGTATTCCATCCTTCTTGCATAACATTAGAGCTCGACCAACAGGCTGACAGGACACCCTGGCACAAGATGCATGTGAAGTTCCCCGCCACAAGAATGCAGTGAGGGCCACCAGCTTGGGTGGCTTTCAAGGTGGGAATAGCCAAAATCACAGATGGCGGAGCTTTCAATGGCTACTCACCATGATGGTTAAATGGATCCTCAGTCTGCAAAGGCAGTGTACCTTGGAATAGTTAACATGGAAGGGAAAACAATGCAAGAGGGCTGTTGCATTTTTGCCCAGTTTACAGACTTTAGAGGCATCTTCTTTACAGGAGCATCTTCTTAGTTACTATCACATAGGGAAGCCATGAATTTCACATCAAATCGATTTGACTGTCAAACTTAACATGTTTGATCCGAACATGAGCCAAAGAGTCAGCTTGTTCAGTTCATACAAAATGAGTTTGCATTTGTTTTGTTTTGTTTTGTTTTGTTCCAAAACTGAGCATGCACCAAAACATTGCCAGTCCAAACATATTGGCAGTCATTTACATTGCTAACAACTTGGATGAACACTGAACAGGATTTTTTTTTTAAAGGCATTTCGTTGTGATATACTTACATGAATTTCAACTTATTTAACTTTCTGTGGATGCATTCAAGACAGTGAGCCACCACTGTCACCCTTCTGTGACACTAAGGGCTATTAAAAAAATGATAATTGCTATTGCAAACATACACATTAATGATCTCCTGCCACAATATCTGAATCTGAGCCAGTTTGGTGTAGTGGCTAAGAGCAGCAGGACTGTAATCTGGAGAACCAGGTTTGATTCCTCACTTTTCCCCTTGAAGCCAGCTGAGTGACCTTGGGTGAGTCACAGCTCTCTCAGAGCTCTCTCGGCCCCACCCATCTCACAGGGTACTTGTTGTGAAGATAATAATAACACATTTGTAATCCGCTCTGAGTGGGCGTTATCCTCAAGAGCAATATATAAATAGAATTATCATCATCACCATTATTGTTGTTGTTGTTGTTATCCTCCGCTTTCATTGTTTAGAAAAATCTCTACCCCTGTTCCCTTTCTAACTCTGCAAGGAAAAGGGCTTGAGGCAATTTTTTTAACTGTGAGTGCTCAAAATTCAGAGATTGGGGGTATAGCCATTAAACATCAGTGTGCATGTTCACAATAACAATGATCTTTTTTAAAAAGTCCTCGAAAAGTCTCTCGGATGGCATGGAAGTGAAAGTGATGCCTATGGCTGTAGGAGAAGCTGGTTGCACCACACAGCACTCTTATGAATAACTACAAAGAAGCAACCTAGCAAGCAACCACAAATGGGTTAGCAAACAGTCAAACTGATCACCCAAAATTAGCTTTCAGTTCACAACCAACAAACAGGACAGGTAAAGAAACACGAGTTCAATCACCTCTGCGATCACAGACTGGAATAGGTGGACTCCTGGTGAGATCTGGCAGGGGTCTTCTTAGGTTTTTGTGTTCTCAGAACATCCAGCATATATTTCCATTAGGTCTGGTCTTTAGCAAGGGAGAGCGGGGAGCTGTGCAAGCATACGGACATCAAAAGGAATATCAATATCTCCTCTTCCACTCCTAGGTCTTTGTGCTCTGATCGCCATGTCCATATTCACAGGACGGGTGAATCATTCCCATCGTCATGGGAAATACGGATGGTCCTTTGGTGTGGGCTGGGCCTCGGTCCCTCTGTCCCTGTTAACTGGTGAGTCTGTACCAAACGAGGGTGCGTTTATTTATTCCAACATCCTATAACCTTATTGAACCTTTTGGGTATGTTTATCCCCATATCTCCCAGTTCCAGTTTGGGAAATTCCTGGTGAGGGCAGAGGGGAGGGAGCTCAGCTGATAAACGGTAGCATCGAGCCCCCCCCCCCTCCGAAACTGCAATTTCTTCCAGAAAATGCTGTAGTCTGGAGATGAGTTATAATTCCAGGAGACCTCCAAGCCTCACCCGGAGGTTGGTGACACAATGACCACATTGCTTGATAGATCCAGCCTCATACATCTCTCCTTTAACCCCTCCCTCCCATGTTTTAACCCCATAATTCCCCTCCCAATACTTGTCAATTTCTGTGCTGTTGCCCCCTGGCTAAATGGCCAGTGGGGTTCCTGCAATGGCTACAACTGCTGCCACCTAGTGGCGACTGCTAAACCTCCAGCAGTGCCGCACAGCCCTGCCTTTAATGGGAGCCAGGGACACCCGCAACCACCAACACGTCCTATGTCCAAATTGAAGACTAGCCTATAATATTCAAGAGCCAGTGGATTCTTCCATCAGTTTTTGAAGCTCTCATTGTTTCCTAGCAACATATTAGATGGTTTGAGATTCTTCTAGTTATCTCCTGGACAAGCTTGTTTCTTGGGAAAAGAAATTCCAGGATGCTCCAAAGGTCTGAAAATTCTCTAGAATTGTGAATAAGTCTTGAACAGCAAGTATGGAAAGTCTTGAAGGATCAGAGGGATGTTTTCATGGACCTGAACGCGGAGGTCCCCAAAGCCTGGTGGCCCCCCTGATACTTCCAGTGATGCTCCATTCTCCATCATCTTCTGCCCCAATCAGATTGCTTTTCTCTTCTAACAGGTGTGCTTGCTGTCCAAATACACACTGGGAGAGACATGTAAGCTTTGGAGGAAGACCGTTCATCGTTGACATGACATCCAGAGCTGTGTTGGTAGTGCGGAAGACAGAAAGAGTCTGTATGGGAGCAAGTTGTACCTGGACCAATTTTCCCCCCTCTCTAAAGCACTATTCATTATTGAAGGCGGAAGACTGGGTCTGAATGTAGACTTGGAAGCCTCTCCATTTTCTTTGCCCATTCTCATCCATAAAATACATGAGCTCATTTTTTTCCCTGAATGAATTTCTTCCCATTATTTGACTTCCAAGGGACGTGGATTTGGCTGTGTATTAGTTTCCAAATTTGCTTCACATTTTTTTGCAAATATTATGACCACTTTGTTTTGTCCCTGTCTGTTTTCCACTTTCCAAGACTCCTGCATGACTCTCGTGTTATGCTTTTATCGGGTGGTTGGGATGACAAAGGTGGTGAGGATTATAAAATAGTAGAAACAAAACCCATTGTGCAAATAAATACAACAGGCTCTAGAAAGCTGGGGCTGGGGAGGAATGGCGGGGGGGGGGGGGGGTCTGGGAAGGGCTGGATGGCAGGCAGGGGGGGGTTGGGAAGGGCTAACAGGCAGGAGGGATCTGGGGAGGAATGGCAGGTAGGGGGCAAGGGGGTCTGGGGAGGGCTGAGAGCCAGGAGGGATCTGGGGAGGGATGGAAGGTGGGAGGCAAGGGGGGTCTGATAGCCAGGAGGGGTCTGGGGGTGGCAGGTAGGGGGCAAGGGTGGGTCTGGGGACAGCTGAGAGGCAAGAGGGGTCTGTGGAGGGATGGCAGGTAGGGGGCAAGGGGGGTCTGGGGAGAGCTGAGAGGCAGGAAGGGTCTGGGGAGGATTAGTAGGTAGGGGGCAAGGGGGGTCTGTGGAGTGCAGAGCCACAGGGGGCAAGACGCCCTCTGTCCTGTGAGCCCAGGCCATGCCTCACTACTCTCAGTGAAGCTGGGGCGACGGGGCAAAGCGCCCACCACCCTGTGATCCCCGCTGGAAGGGTGCATCACAGCTCTGGCAGGGCATAGATGGCGGCGGGCACATTGCCCCCCGGTCCCGTCACCCCAGCTCCACCGAGACCAGTGCTGCCTGGCTCTGGGACTTTATTGGGATGGCCAAATTAACAGCATTAATTAGAGACAAAACACTATATTCATGGCAAATTGGAAATGCTCTATGGACCATCTGCGAGTAACAAAGAAAAATGAATTAATGATTTGTGGTTTTGATTTGTAAGAATAAGGCTCTGGGATATCAAGCAGATGAGATATAGAAAAAAAGATTAATTAGACTTCAAGTTAATTGATACTAAAGGAGGAAGTGCTGTAGGCAAAAAACTGTAATGGGTTAATAATATGCTTATTATGCTTTTTACTTTTTTATTATGCTTTTCTGTTTTTTATGTAGGCCACTGTTGGCTCTTTGTAGTTGTGTTTTTGTTATTTTTTTACTTTCCTTCTTTTGTTCTGTCTTTTAACTTTTTCACAATACAAATAAAAAATTTAAAAGGAAGTAGGGTCTCGGAAGTGTGAGGGGAGAGGGGTCAGTCTGCCGGAGTGTTAGGGATTTCAGATATTTGATTAGCTTTCCTCAGGGCTTTTTTTCATCCAGAACTCGGGGGAACGGAGTTCCAGAAGCTCTTGAAAATGGTCACATGGCTGGCGGCCCCGCCCCCTGATCTCCAGACAGAGGGGAGTTTTGATTGCCCTGCGCTGAGTGGCACGGAGGGCAATCTAAACTCCCCTCTGGCTGGAGATCGGAGGCAGGGCCACCAGCCATGTGCCATTTTCTCTGAGGGCAACCCACTGAGTTCCACCACCTCTTTTCCCAGAAAAAAAAGCCCTGGCTTTCCTTATGTGGGGAACAGAGACATGCTAGTAGGCCGGCAGGGTTTCGCAGGGCCTGGTAGAGGACTGTGTATCTGTTATAAACCTGCCTGAGGCAGTGTTGTCCTGAGGTATGTAGTGGAGAAAACCCAACATCTCACAATTCATTGTTAAGAGTTACCTATTGTGTTTTTCTGATATATACCTTGTTGTTCTTATTCACTCCAAAAAAGAAACCATTTTGTGCCTGTCAGTTTTTACCTCAGTGATCAACCCAGGCTTGGATACTGAGGCCCAATCCTGTCCCTTTAAAGCTTTCTTTTTCAGTTTGCTTCTGAGAAGTGGTGTGTGAAGGACATTGCTTTGTGATAGGCAGATAAACTCTCTGAACTGGTCGGAAATCCATCATGCTTATAATGGAAATTCAAGGATAGCGCAACTGAAGTGGATCAAAATTTAAACGTCGTTATTCTCTTGATAGCGTGGCATTTTTGTGGCCTGCTCTGATTTTGCTGTTAATATTAATACACGAAAGAATGGGTTAAGAGTTTGGGAGAGTTTGTGGACACAATTTTGCTGTTTAAAAAGCAATAGGGAGCAATGGTTGAGGGCGCTTTCAATCAGCTGCATCTCTGGTTCACCAGGTCTCCCCTTTGGGCAAGCTAACTTGGCCAGGCTAAACCACGTTTTTGTTATTTTGTGAGTTGAGTACTGCAGCGCAATCTATGTGGGGCAGCCCTAGAAGAGAACCCAGAAACTGCCACTGGCCACTGGGCCAAGAAGGAAGACCCCAAAGAGGCACGTCCTCAGATATTAGGCACTCCACTGCAGCCCTGGAGTCACCACCAGCTGTATTAGCCTAGGCAGACAATGCTGCAGAGACCGGCATGGCTCATCTGGTCACCTCCAGATTAGACTACTGTAACTCGCTCTACGCGGGGCTTCCCTTGGGCTTGATCCGGAAACTGCAGCTGGTTCAGAATGCAGCTGCCCGAGTGGTTGCCAGAGCTCCAGTCATGGCACATATAACACCCGTCCTCAGTCAACTGCACCAGTTACCAGTTGAGTACCGGATCCAGTTCAAGGTTTTGGTGTTGACCTATAAAGCCCTATGCGGACTGGGTCCAGCATACCCTTGGGACTGCCTCTCCCCATATGTTCCCTGGAGGTCACTTCGATCAGCTAATAAGCAGTTGCTGATGGTCCCTGGCCCTAGGGAGGTCCGTCTGGCCTCTACCAGAGCCAGGGCCTTTTCAGTCCTGGCTCTAACCTGGTGGAACTCTCTATCTGAGGAGACTAGGGCCTGGTGGGATTTGTTATCTTTCCGCCAGGCCTGCAAGATGGAGGTGTTCCGCCAGGCATTTGGTGGGGGCTAGGCTGTCCTCTTGCCAGCCATACCACTGAAGATCGTCCACCACCCATGCAGGAGCTCATAAAGTGTGACACATACTTATATCCGCCATCTGAGAAATTTTATTGCACATGGATAATGTTTTTAGATGTTTATTTATAATGTTTTTATTGTTTTAAACTGTATGTCATAAATTGTATGTTGTTACACCGCCCTGAGCTTGTCCGACAGGGAGGGCAGTCTAGAAATGAAATAAATAAATAAATAAATAAAAGGCACAGAGATAATGTGGCCAGGGTTTGATCTCCCATAGGGAAAGGCCAGAGGAACGCAAAAGGTTTGGAGCTGATGTTTCATCCCCACAAAGGAGGGAATAGGGCAGTCAGCTGATGGGCTGCCCTGGGGAGACATCATTTTGGCTGGGACACCCTTTCACTTCCCCTCTGTGCTGCGCCCTTATACCCCATTTACCCTGCATCCCTCAAAGGGACAACAATGTCAGCCTGCACGGCTTATCAGATGCCAGCAGTGCTGAGGGGGAGTGCAAGACCTGTCTCTGCTTTCCAGAGCAGACATCCTACTACATAAAAGGCTAAGCGTATTCAAGACAACTCACTTCCTACCCTGGTGCACCCCCAGAGGGCGCTGCTGTGGAGAGAAGCTCAGATGAGGCAGCCAGACCTCCAGAGAGCATGCCATGGCGGGAAGCCCAAGCTGGGATCCGGCGTAGAGCAGGCGGCAGTGCCCATCTCCCGCCTTCACCCAGCTGGGATCAGGAGCAGAGCAGGTGGCAATCCCCACTCCTGCTTCACCTGGCCAGGATCAGATGCAGAGTAGGCAGCAAGGTCCACCCCTTCACCCGGCTGGGATCAGGAGTGGAGTAGGTCACAATGCCCACCATCTTTTCACCTGGCTGGGATCAGGCACAGAGGAGGTGGCCATGCCTCCCCCCCCCACACACCTTCATCCGGCTGGGATCAGTGACAGGAGAAGGGAATGCCCGCCTGCCCGCTCCCCCTTTCTAGAGCCTGTTTTATTTTTTCCTGCAACGGGCTTTGTTGCTAGTTTAATAATAACAATAATCGATTTGTATACCACCCTTCAGAACAACGTAATGCCCACTCAGAACGATTTACAAATTGTGTTATTATCATTACAACAATCACCCTCTGAGGTGGGTGGGGCTGAGACAGCTCTGAGAGAGTTGTAATTGACCTGAGCTCACCCAGCTGGCTTCAAGCGGAGGAGTGGGAAATCAAACCTGGCTCTCCAGATTAGAGTCCTTCTGGTCTTAACCACTACGCCAAACTCGCTATCACACCAAACTGGCTTTCCCCTTGGTCCACTCCCAGCCCACTCTCCATGTGAATTGCACATTGCTGCCTGCAGAGTGGAGGAATAGGGGTGGCCATGTCAGCCTAGAGCAACACATGAAAGTTCGTCGTGAATTACACATCATCTGTCTTTATATGCCACTGGGCTGTCAGTCTCTCTGCACATTACTTCTTTTATGAGTTCTCCATGGAGCCAATCTGTGCTCTGCGCCGACACACATCAGATTGTGGATTGACTTCCATTAAAAAAAATGAGAGTGTAAATGGGGGGAGGAAGAGCTCCTGCCAGGGGAGGAAGAGCTCCTGCCCTTCTCCCAAGCTTTTTTCCCCATGCAAAAACACTGTGGGGTAGGAGAGTTCCCCCTTTCTGCTGCAGCCCGTGTACACAATACCTCCACATGTAGCAGCGGAAATATCCTCCATTATATAGTTTTGGCAAGTTCATATTGCCAGCATTCAGCAGAAGCATCAGAACATATGATTTTAGTTCTTCATGGCTTTAAGTACCATCTTGAAAACTTTTTGTAGCAGTTTTCCATTGGAATAGCACAAGGCAACACTTTCATTCCTGCATCCCAAATATATATTCATATATCGGCTGAATCCACATTACCTCCGCGCATCCCAGTGTTGCACTAAATGTTCGCTAAACACCCAGAAGTATAGAGTCTTTCAAGCACGATTTCTGAATCGCGCTAGAAAGACACTATACTTCCGGGTGTTTAGCGAACATTTGGTGCAATACCGGGACGCATGGAGGTAATGTGGATTCAGCCATCATCTCCTATCACTCACTAAATCTTTCCCCCCAATTTGTTTTTCAGATTTTTAAATAGAATCAAGATTTCATAAAGCTTGAACAATATACCTCTTTTCTCACTAAGTAGCAATTGTTAAAGCATGTTTTCTCAGTAGAGGACCCCTTATCTTGGATCTAGTTCCACTAGTCTTAGGAGTAAAAGACACAAAATCTATTTTTTTTGTATTTCTTTAATTCCAACATTTAATTTGGCTCCTATCAGACCTATCCCTTATTCACACAGTGTTCTAAATTGTCTCCTTGTTTGAGTAGAACCGTGTACATTTAACAGAGTAGAATTTAGTAGAGCTAAACAGAAATTATTTGTAGAGGTAGAGTATCCCAGATGTCCAGGTTTTCCCTGGACAGTATTCCTCCGTAAGCTTTTTTTTCCCTAGCCTGCAATGGACTTGGAAGTTAAAATGTCTGAGGAGCCAGCCAGGCAGAGTGGCCCTCGGAACTCGGGCACAGCTATTGGGTCTCTCAACACGTGTTGCTTTGGGTTGCCAATCCTCCAAGAGAACAGCCCACAAGAACTTTCCCTGTAAATCAAAAGTCCAGTCCTCCCCTGCCCCAGAGAGGTGCTGTTAGCATGTTCTGATGGGCTACACTACAGGGATCCATGTTTCACCTTGGACCCACGAGTGACTGTTTGACAGGACTTTGGATGAACCTAAGGACATGTCTAGGAAAAGTATATTCGGCATATTGTAAAGTTAGGCCCTGAGAAGCACTCATTTCCTGCTTAATTAACTGGAGCTGGTGCCCCTTCTTATAGAACCACCAGGAAAACAGGCGCCTGGCCTGCACCCCTAAGGAGATTTCGTCTCTAAGGATATTATTATTATTTATTACATTTATATCCTGCCCTCCCTGCAAGCGGGCTCAGGGCGGGTTACAACAGAAGATAAAATATACAAGATAAAATCACAATAAATTAACACAGCTTTCTAATAAAACACCCGCTCACCGTATAAAAAAACTCATATAATATCTGATGGAGGTGGAGGTGCGGCTTAACCATGCGTGGTCGCTCATATATGGGGGGGTAGATGGTCAATACCCGCTACAGACATAGAGCAGAACCACAAGTGACAAAAGGCACAGATTGGACACTAGTCAGCTTCCCTCAAGTTTTGATGGGAAATGTAGGCATCCTGGTCTCACAGCTTCGCTCTCTGACTGCTGTCCAATGGACTTTTCAACTGTCACTTGTCCAACATTCTGCCAAGCTGCCTACATTTCCCATCAAAACTTGAGGGAAGCAGACAAGTGTCCAATCTGTGCCTTTTGTCACTTGTGGTTCTGCTCATAGAGGAGACCGGGAGAGAGGCTCATTTGGTGGAAACCCTGATGGCCTCAACCATACACCTGGCGGAACATCTCTGTCTTACAGGCCCACCTGAAGGAGACAAGATCTTGGCGGGCCTGTTCAAGCAGCAATGGAGACAAATTCAACTCCTTGCTAACACCTTTTGGAAGCGATGGAAGCAAGAGTACCTCCCAACTCTACAATGCTGATGCAAGTAGAAGTCTGAGCCCAACCTATGAGAAGGTGATGTCGTGCTCCTGAAAGACAAGGATGCTCCATAGATCAAGTTTTGTCCAGCACACTGTGATTCTGTGATTCTGTACAGTAGTGGCAGCACGTGATACCCAAAAGTGATGGCTCTTTGGCAAGTTGCCTCAGTCTGACAACTACAAGCAAATCCAAGACATGAAAATAAGGCCCTCTTAATGTGGTAGGGCAATTTGAAGTGTGATGAGTAATATCTAAGCTGACGAAAAGAGCTGTGGTTCTCGAAAGCTTATGCTACAGTAAAGTTGGTTAGTCTTAAAGGTGCTACTGGACTCTTTTCTATCTAAGCTAAAACAGTTTGTAGAACACAATGCTTCACTTGCTCTTATGCCATGAGGAATAACTTAACATGGAAGTTAAACCTGGGTAATGTCCCCTAATCAAATGATCCAGTGGCTGAATGACATGCTGTATCTTTATTGAAATGATTACCTTCTTCTGTGGTGCCAAGTTGGCTTTATTTCTTTTGATGTGATCAATTTTTGTGGAGCCAGTGAGGGAGGCAACATTGATCACCAGAGGTTTCGATCAACATTAGTGCATGCTCCACCCTTCAACGGGTAGCAGGAAATGTCCATGGTTGTTTTCCTTGTGATGACACACCAAAGGACATTTTCACGCTCTTTGTATAGTTTCAGAGTATAGCGAGTTGGTTGAACATATGAACACACAGGGCTTTTTTTCAGCTGGAACGCAGTGGAATGGAGTTCCGGAACCTCTTGAAAATGGTCACATGGCTGGTGGCCCCGCCCCTGATCTCCAGACAGAGGGGAGATTAGATTGCAGTGGTGCGGAGGGCAATCTAAACTCCCCTCTGTCTGGAGATCAGGGGGCGGGGCCACCAGCCATATAACCATTTTCACCGAGGGTGATTTAAACTTTTAAAAATTCCCCTTTTGTTCCGGCTGAACCCAAGTGACGTCATTGGTCCTGGGAGCGTGTGCGCACTTTGCGCACTTACATGTGGTACCAGGGGCACCACCTCCCACCAAGAGTTGCCCCCTGTGCTGGCAACCCACTGAGTTCCACCTCCTCTTTTCCCAGAAAAAAAGCCCTGTGAACTCACAAAACTATCTTACACTGAGTCAGTATTAAGAGAAAGGCAACGCTTCAGGTGTGGGTAAATGCTGGATGGAGACTACATCACATGATCAAATCATGGAGCGTGAATAAGTGAAATCGTGCAACATCAATCTGCGGACGCCAAGGGTCTATTGTATATCATATCAAAGATTTATTTGGAAGCTTGATTTGGTGCAGCTTTGCGGTAAGCATATAAGTACTCAATGGTAAACCCAGGTCTGGCTCACGATAATGTGTGAAATGGTCCTTGGTGTGCAAAATATTTTGTAATCCTCACCGCCTTTGTTATCCCAACTACCTGATAAAGCATAATGCGAGAGTCATGCAGGAGTCTTGGAACGTGGAAAAGAGACAGGAAAAAACACCATGGTTATATTTGCAAAAAATGAGAAAAAAAATCAGAAACTTTGATATACAGCCAAATCCACGTCCCTTTCGAATCATGAGAAGAAACTCATTCAGGAAAAAAAAATGTTCCTTCTTCAAAAGAGCTCAAGTGCTTTACAGACAAGAACAGGCAAATAAAATGGAGGGACTTCTGAGTCCAAATTCAGGCCCAGACTTCTCCTTTCAAAAACAGATGCTGCTTTAGAGGGATAAAAGTTGGGTCCGTGTACAGCTTGCTGCGATACATACTCTCTCTGCGCTCCACACTGCCATTTCAAAGACATAACGATCTTCCTGCATGGCTCACATAGCTCTCCCAGTTTGTATCTGGAAAGCAAGCCCACCTGTCCAGAGAGAAAAGCAGCGTGATTGGGGTAGAATACAACATAGAATGGAGCCTCATTGGAAGTATCTGGGCCACCAGGCTTTGGGTACTTCCCTGTTCATGTTCTGGAAACATCTCTCTGATCCTCAGGGCTTTTTTCTGGGAAAAGAGGTGGTAGAACTCAGTGGGTTGCCCTCGGAGAAAATGGTCACATGGCTGGTGGCCCCGCCCCCTGATCTCCAGACAGAGGGGAGTTGAGATTGCCCTCCGCCTAAACGCCCCTCTGTCTGGAGATCAGGGGGTGGAGCCACCAGCCATGTGACCATTTTCAAGAGGTTCCGGAACTCCGTTCCCCTGTGTTCCTGCTGAAAAAAAGCCCTGCTGATCCTTCAAGACATTCCAATCTAAAATCTATTCACAGTTCTAGAGAATTTTCACAACTTTGGAGTATCCTGGAACTTATTTTCCCAAGAAACAAGTTTGTCTGGGAGATAAAGCCTCTAAGATGTGCCAGTAATATTGAGAGTCTTCAAATGCTGATGGAAGAATCCACTGGTTCCTGAACAGAGGTGGGCACGGACTGAGAAAAACCCACGGGCCGTGGGTCCGTGGCATTTCATAGACCTCGGACTATGAACTTTTCACGGTCCAGACCCGGTTCACGAACCGACTAGTCAGCTGGAACAAGGGGTGCTGCTTGCCAGTGGCGCCAGGAGGCTTTAACGGACCACAGACTGGCGAAAAGTCCATGGGTCTGTGGGAAATGGGCATACCACGACCTGCCAGTTCATGGACTCCAAACCGGCCCAGTCCGTGCAAAATTTTGATCTGTTTTCTGGTCTGTGCCCACCTCTACCCCTGAACATTATAGGCTAGTCTTCAATTTTTGTTAATATAAATATATTTTATTTCAATTTACAAACATACAGGCTTACAAAATACTCATAAAATATAAACTATAATCATATAGGCCAAAATTAAAATCTACGTACATTTATACGGAACTTACTTTTAGTATTTCACTTCTAAATATCTTTATTACTA
This sequence comes from Eublepharis macularius, assembly GCF_028583425.1. Classification (NCBI taxonomy): domain Eukaryota; kingdom Metazoa; phylum Chordata; class Lepidosauria; order Squamata; family Eublepharidae; genus Eublepharis; species Eublepharis macularius. The sequence continues at coordinate 47,956,919 of NC_072804.1, read as the reverse complement.
TCCTTACAATTTTTAGCCACACAAATATAACATTTTTGTTATAATCATGTATTGCCTAATTCTTTCGTTCTATCATTTTCTCTGTTAATTTAATTTTGTTCTTGATTTTCAGCTCTTCTTCAATTTGGACATACAACGTGTGGGTGGTTGTGGGTGCCCCTGGCTCCCATTAAGTGCAGGGCTCCACTGCTTCAGGACCAGCACTCTCCACTAGGTGGCAGCATTCTAGCCATGGCAGGAACCCCACTGGCCACTTAGCCAGGGGGCAACAACACCGAAATTGCCCAGCAGATTGGCAGGTGTGGGGAAGGCATTTTTGGGTTAAAACATGGGAGGAAGGGATTTAAAAGAGAGATGTATGAGGCTGGATCGATCAAGCAATGTTGTGAGCATTGTGTTGCCAACCTCCAGGAGGGCAAAGCAGCAAAAAACCCCTGTGAAAACTTATTAAGACTCCTCTTAAATAGCAACAATGAATGCTTTGAAAACCGTTCCTAAGTCAAATAGTCAGGGCTCATTTTGAGGGGGAATGTGCAGGAATGCAGTTCCAGCAGTTCCCCAAAGAGGTCACATGTCAGGTGGCTCCACCCACCTGACTCTCGGCCATTTTGGACCCTTTTTGGCCTGGATTGGGGCCAAAACAGCCCGGATTGGGCCTCTGATGGGTGGTGGATCACTCTCCCACTCAGCAGTGGCCCAGTCCTGACCATTTTGGGCCCCCTTTTGGCCATTTTCAGCCCCTTTTGGCCATTTTGGGCCCAATTTCAGCCCTGAATGGCCAGGATTGGGTCCAAAACAGCCAGGATAAGTGATGTCAGGGGGTGTGGCATAAGCAAATCAGTTATGCTAACGGGACACTTCTGGTGATGGCAAGGGGCATGGCATATGCTAATGAGTTATGCTAATGAGTTACGCTAATAAGTTCCTCCAGCTCTTTTTCTACGAAATGACCCCTGCAAATAGTAAATATTTTACTAACAGTAATACACAGTTTAATACACAGTTTATTTTAGCAACACAATTGAGTATTTGAGAACTGTATCAGAAGTGCTTAATACACAGTCTATTTTGGAAACACAAATGAGTATTTGAGAACTATATCAGAAGTGTTTAAATTATGTATTAATGTTAGTAAAATGTTTACTATTTGACTTAGGAACAGTTTTCATAGCATTCATTGGTAATACCTAAGAGCAGTCTTGGTAAGTTTTCACGGGGGTTTTTTTTGCTTTTTTTTTGTTTGCAGCGGGAACGTGGTGGAACGGAGTTCCGGAACCTCTTGAAAACGGTCACATGGCTGGTGGCCCCGCCCCCTGATCTCCAGACAGAGGGGAGTTTAGATTGTCCTCCGCACCGCTCAGCAGTGCAGGGGGCAATCTCAACTCCCCTCTGTCTGGAGATCAGGGGGCGGGGCCACCAGCCATGTGACCGTTTTCTCCGAGGACAACCCACTGAGTTCCACCACCTCTTTTCCCGGAAAAAAAGCCCTGGTTACCACGATTCTCTTGCCTTCCTTGTTGATTTGAACCTCCAGGACGGAGCTGGAGGCCTTATAACTCATCTCCAGACTACAGCATTTTCTGGAGGAAATGGCAGCTTCTGAGGGGGGCTCTATGCCACCATATCCCGTCTGAGCTCCCTCCCCTCCTCAAGCTCTGGCCTTCCCAGGAATTTCCCAAACCAGAGCTGGCATCTCTGGGTATGAAACATATCAGAAAGGTCCAATAGCCGCGTGGATGTTGGAAAAAATCAGTGCAACCTCATTTGGCAGGGACTCACCAGTCAACAGGAACAGAGGTCCAGAGGCCCAGCCCACACCAAGGGACCATCCATAGTGCCCTACTGTGAATCTACTATCATACACGCCTGTGAATATGGACATGGCAGTCAGCGCACAAAGACCTAGGAGTGGAAGAGGAGATATTAATATCCCTTTGTTGTACATATCCCTGCATGGCTTCCCGCCCACCCTTGCTAGAGACCAAACTTGATGGAAATGTATGAGTGCAAAAACCTAAGAAGACCTTTGCTAAATCTGACCAACAGCCCAGTGTGTGCTAGTAGAGCTGCTTGAACTCCTAGTGTTTTAGTATATGTCCTGTAAGCTGGTTGTGAATGGAGAGCCAAATTTTCAGTGATCATTTGTCTGTTTACTAACCCATTTGTGACTGTTCCCTATGTTGATTTATTGTAATTCTTCTGAGCACTGTAATGTGGTGCAATTGGCTTGTAGTTCCTCATAACAGTGTGGTGTGGTACAATCAGAGCCGGATCTAGAGGCATGGGCGCCCGGTGCAACCCTTGCCCAGGCCTCTGCGCGTGCGCACAGCGCACACACTCCCGGCACTGCGTGATGACGTCACTTTCATGACATCATCATGCAGGGCAGGAGGCGTGCCTGCCCGGGCAGCAAGCCGGCTGCCCCAGTACCCGGTGAACCGGGGAGCTGGTGGCAGCAGTGGCGCGGGCGTGCGCTGGGGCAGCCGGCTGGCTTGCCACGCATTCAGGACCTCCCAGCTCCGTGGCACACCATGCGCTGGGGCGGCTGGCTTGCCATGCAGCCAGCTGAGCACAGGGCTAGGAGGCCCTCCGCCTCTGCGTGGTTCACGTGCCCCGCTGCCCTGTGTCTCCCGTGCCGCAAGCCAGCCACCCCAGCACACGGTGCACCGCAGAGCTGGCAGCAGCGGCGGCGAGGGCATGCACTGGGGCAGCTGGCTTGCTGCATGGGTGGCTGAGCGCAGGGCTAGGAGGTCCTGTGTGCATGGCAAGCCAGCCGCCCCATCGGCGGGGCTGGCAAGGGCCTCCCAACCCTGCGCTCAGCCTCCCGCACGGCAAGCCATGGTGCGCTCCCGAGCGGCTGGCAGCCATGCCTGGCACCCCCTCTTTAGCGGTGCCAGGGGTAGGCTACCCCCCTGCCCCCTCTCGATCCGGCCCTGGGTGCAATTGGCTTCTCCTGTAGCTGCAGGAACCATGAGGGGGCTTCTGCTGACTTTTTAAAAAAATGTTATTATGAACATGCACACTAATGTTCTAATGTCTCTAGCCCCAATCTTGGCACTCCCAGCTTTTACTTTTTAAAAAATTAAGTCTTAAGTCCTTTTCCTTGCAGAGTTATAAGGGGGGAGGCGCAGTGCTCATCTCCACTTATAATGCTACAAAAAAAATGACTAGAGGCATTTTTTGAAAAATAGAAGCTCCATATTCAGAGACTGTGGCAAGAAATCATTTGTACTGATCTTTGCAAGAACAATTATCTTTTCTTTAAAAGCCCTCAGAGTCACAGTAGAGTGACAATGGTGGCTGACTGTCTTGAATGCAGCCATAGAAAATTAAATGTCAAAATTTATTTAATTTTTAAAAACCTGCTTCTTTTTTTTAAAAGTGTACTGTTTAGTGTTTGTTAGCAATGAAAAACGGCTGCCAATGTGTTTAGATTGGAAATGTTTTGTTGCATGCTCATAAAAACTCCAATGCAAACTTGTTTGGTCAGCATTCGGTGTGAATAAAAAAGCTGATTGATCGGCTTCTGTTTGATCATGACATTCAAACATGTTAAGCTGGACAGTCAAACAAGTTTGATGTGAAATTCTCAGCACCCCTATGTGATAGTAGCTAAGAAAGTGCTTCTAAGACGGTGTCTTTGCAGATGAAAGATCCATTTACCCATCAAGGTGAGTTGCCATTGACAGTTCGGCCTTCAATGGATTTGTCTAAACTTCCATCTAAGCCATCTAAGCTGGTGGCCCTCACTGCATACTTGTGGCAGGGGATTTCTTATGCGCCTTGTGTCAAGGTGTCCTGTCAGCCTGTTGATCAAGCTCTAATGTTATGCAAAAATAAGAAAAAGGTCTCCCTCGACTTAGCCCCTCTGATGGAATACCTGCCACCAAGCTGGCTATGGCTGCAATCTTGGCCAGTGAGACGGATCCAATGTAGGAATGACAAAACAAGGCCCAGAGACTGAAGAAGGAGACAGCACCAGCAATGGACCCCATCAGCAAGAAGGCTCTGGTGGCATGAATGTAGCCTACAAGGAACCAGAACAGAAAAAGGAAGGTGATTGTATATACCAGGGGTGGCCAAACTGTGGTTCGGGAGCCATATGCAGCTCTTCCAGACATATTGTGTGGCTCCTGGAGGTCTCTGAGTATCGCTGTGGCCATACATTTTAGTTTAGTTTAGTTTATTTCCCTCCCTTCCCTTCCTTTCCTTCTTTCTTTCCATGTCTTTCCCTCCCTCCCTTTCCTTCTTTCTTTCCATGTCTTTCTCTCCCTTTCCCTTTTTTCCTTCCTTCCTTCTTTCTTTCCATGGCTTTCATATTTTCAATAAAAATGTTGGGGTTGCCAGGTCTGACTCAGAAAATACCTGGAGACTTTGTGGGGGTGAAGCCTAGCAAGGATGTGAAATCACTTTTGTGATGTCTCTTCCAAGTCAAAGTTCAGGTGACGGCTCTTCCCAAGCTCCACCCTTTCTGATGATGTCACTTCCAGCATACTGCACCAAACCCCCACCCCTTCCTGTGACATCACTTTCAGGACACTCCCCCAAACCCACCTCTTCATCTGAAGTCACTTCAGTGCATCTTGTCTTGCGGCTCTCAAACATCTGACATTTATTCTATCTGGCTCTTACATTAAGCAAGTTTGGCCACCCCTGGAATATACTAATGGGTAAGCAATAAGGGACATCACAGCATAAGAGGAATTCATCACCTAAAAGGGCAGAGTATGTTGCTGGCTGCCATGGGACAGAGCAACCTGTGGGATTTCCTTCACATCTTTTTGCAAATATTTATACAAACATCTGGTTGCACATCTGTCATTATTAGCAGTGCTTCTGAATGTCTCCGCTCTGTAATTTTGAGTTCCAAATTTCCTTTTTTTCCCCTGAACGGATTCTCCTTGTTCTTGGTGATCTCTCTTCCCCTGCTGCAGGCTGGAGGAAATGAAAAGCCGAGCTACGGGCATTTACAACCATGGCCTAATATTTGTAGGTCTGTGAGTTTCTGCCCACAGTCTGGAACTCTGTAGCTCAACAGCCTCTGTATGTGTGTCTTTTTGCTACCAGGTTTCCGGGTATGTCTAGGAATTCTGCTAATGAAGCAGAAGCAGAGTGGTTTCCTGAAGGGGTGCTACAACCAGAGGAAGAAAGCACAAAGAGATCACAGTGACATGATGGGGTACAGAGTGTGGGGAAGATAGGCCTGAATATATCAAGTGGCTTTTGTCCTAAACTGGTACCTTAGATGAGGGTTCCAGTTTTCCAGACAAGTGCTCTGGTCTTGTCTACATCATCCCTAACACCAGATATGAGAATAGCTGAAACAGAAGACCCTGGGAAGAGACGGAAGGAATGACGGAATATACAAGTTCTGGGAGTAATACATATATATTGTTTCTTGCCCAGGTATTGACTGCAAATACTTGTTAGCAAGAGTAAGTCTCCCTGTTTCATCCAAGCCGATTCACACAATACAAAGTCTTCCCCACACCTGTCAATCAGATGGAGTCTGGGAGTCTACACTCAGAAGTTAATTTCTGGGAATAGGGTTGCCGTCCTCCAGGTGAAGCCTGGACTTCTCCTGCAATTACACCTGCTCTCTAGACTGCAGGTATCAGTCCCCCTGGAGAAAATTGCAGCTTTGGAGGGTGAACTTGCATCCCTGCTAGCTTTCTCCTCTCCCCAAATGCTGCCCTCCCCAGGCTCTGCCCCCATTCTCCGGGATCATCTCAGATTGGAGTGGGTAATCCTAGATGAGGCTCCAGGACTGCAGAGAGATGGGATTTAAGCCTTTTCTCAACAGCAAACATTTCTAGAGAGCTGCTATCCGAACTGCTGGGGAGACTGAGGGCCAAACTTGATGAGATGGTTATTCCTGAGATTGTCCTGTGGCCTTCTGCCATTTTAAAGAATGAGCTCCCACTCAGAAAATCCTTTAAACTGTGCCAGGAGTGCCTCATGCTGTCTGGGACTACCATGAGGTGTGTGTGTGGGGGGGGGGAGGAGAAGAATCCTGCCTTCTCTCCTTGCTGTTTTTCCTTACCTGAAATGGTGTCCAGGGTTTTCTTTGGCAACTCGCTCCCCAGTGCAATTTCAGGTCAGAAAAATGGCAGAGGGTACTGAGACCCTGTGGTGGTCTCAGCCAGAATCAGGCCCCGTCGGCACTGTTGAGAGGAATTCCTGGGTGGGAAGTCACTCTTTAAAATGATGGCTTGTCCCTGGACCAAAAGCAGGGACATCTGTCTAGCTTTGCCCTTACAAGTATCCCCTCAGTACATATGTAGCCAGTCTGGGCACATGATAAACTTCCCTGTTGGGGGAAATGACGACATTTCAGGACCATTTCAGATCTGGACAGGGGGAACGTGCTCATTTCAAGGGGGAACGTGCCAGAACACAGTTCTGGCAGTTCCCCAAAGAGGTCACACCCACCTGACCCCGCCCACCTGACCCTCAGCCATTTTGGGCCCGTTTCAGCCTGGATTGGGGCTGAAATGGCCTGGATTGGGCCTCTGACAGGTGGTGGATCACTCTCCCACTCAGCAGTGGCCCAATCTTGACAGTTTTGGGTCCCTTTTTGGCCATTTTCAGCCCCTTTTTGCCATTTTGGGCCCAATTTCGGCCCTGAATGACCAGGATTGGGTCCAAAACAGCCAGGATAGGTGATGTCAGGGGGTGTGGCATATGCTAATGAGTTATGCTAATGAATTCCTCCAGCTCTTTTTCTACAAAATGACCCCTGGGTCTGGAAAAAGGTGCCGCAGGGGAGAGCTTTTCCTGCCTCATCCATGAGAAACTTTGGGCCAAGCTACACATGACGAATGACACTTGAACGGCAAGTGTATTTCTCCCTGTTCACTTGCCCTCCACTCAATCCACTTGCCGTTCAAGTGTCATTCGTCATGTGTAGCTTGGCCGTTTGGGAGCTGCCTCACTTAATTACTCTTAACAAGACCTATTTGAGGGAATGAAGAGGAGATAAACAGTTATCAGGGCCCCCACAAACATATTGGTATGTGAACTGACAGGCTAGCAGAAATTTCTTGTTAGCTGGTAACTGAGGGTACTTTTATGGGCCAAGCTACAAGTGACAAATGACACTTGAACGGCAAGTGTATTCCTTCCTGTTCACTTGCCCTCCACTTGCTCTCCACTTGATCTACTTGCCGTTCAGGTGTCATTTGTCACTTGTAGCTTGGCCCTATGTATCACACCTCTCGTCACCTGTTCCGGGACAGGGAAGTTCTTACCATGTACGTCCATCCCATATGACCAACAGGTGAGACCCTTGCAAAATTGCCACAGGCCTGAGTGGTCACTGGCCTCCACCCAGTAGTCTGAGGCCAGGGCAGCGAGAAGCAGGCCGAAGCTGAGGGAAGCGAAGATGGCCGTGGCGATATTCAGCGAACTCATCCTGGGAGATTGTCTGGTCTGGACCACGCAGCTGGGATGAACCTAGAGAGGGGGAAAGGATAACGTCATCCACAGCCAGCTTGCTCAGGGATGCGCAATTCCCTCAAAATCAGCAACGTAAAATGGAGGAGGGGAGAATCTGTCAAGCTGCTTCAGGCCGCCGTTGGGGAGAAAGACGCAGTACAAATGAAAGAAATCTTTGCTTCCTCCAAAGAGTTTCACATAGTCGAAAGCCTCCCTCCATTTTATCCTCACGACAACAACTCTGTGAGGTAGGTTAGGCAGAAAGAGAATGATGGCCTACGGCCACCCAAAGAGTTTCCATGGAGCCAGTTTGGTGTAGTGGTTAAGAGCGTGGGACTCTCATCTGGAGAGCTGGGTTTGATTCCCCGCTCTTCCACTAGAAGCCAGCTGGGTGGCCTTGGGTCAGTCACAGCTCTCTCAGAGCTCTCTCAGGGCTAAGCTACAAGTGACGAATGACACTTGAACGGCAAGTGTATTTCTCCCTGTCCACTTGCGCTCCACTCAATCCACTTGCCGTTCAAGTGTCATTCGTCACTTGTACCTTGGCCCTCAGCCCCACCCTTCTCACAGGGTGATTATTGTTGTGGGGATAATAATGACATACTTTGTAAACTGCTCTGAGTGGGCATTAAGTTGTCCTGAAGGGCGGTATATAAACTGAATGTTTTTATGTTATTATTATTATGGGGATTTTAACCTCATTTTTCCAGAGACTAGTGCAACACTCTAACCACTATAAAACACTGGCATCTACTGGGAATTTCATAGACTCATTGGGGAGAAAGAGTCATCCAGTCCAACCCCTTGCACAATACAAGAAATTCACAAATACCCCCCCCACACACACACACATACACACACTCAGGGCCAAGCTACAAGTGACGAATGACACTTGAATGGCAAGTGGATTGAGTGGCGTGCAAGTGGAGGGCAAGTGAACAGGGAGAAATACACTTGCTGTTCAAGTGTCATTCGTCACTTGTAGCTTGGCTCTCAGGGCCAAGCTACACATGATGAATGACACTTGAACGGCAAGTGGATTGAGTGGAGGGCAAGTGAACAGGGAGAAATACACTTGCTGTTCAAGTGTCATTCGTCATGTGTAGCTTGGCCCTATGTGACCCCTCGCTCCATGCCCAGAAGATGGCAAAACACCATCAGGATCCCTAGCCAAACTGGCCTGGGGAAAATTGCTACCTGACCCCAGGGTGGCAATTGGCCTTACCCTGGGCATGTAAGAAGGGGCCATGATGAGAACTAAGCACTGATGTATTTCCTTAGATTTCCCTATTGTTGGGGCAAAGGGTTGGGGCATATGTAACGGGTGGGTGAGTTCTGAGTGTGGATTCAGAAACCAATAAGATTTGTCAGTTCCACTTGTAAAGGACAGCTTTAACGCATCTCCCAGGGAATAAAAGCAATAGACTGAACCTCAGTGAAATATTTATCCCCCCTTTAATTCAGTGTTTCCCAACCCTTTCCCTCTATGGAGTAATCCTTAAATTAATATTTTAAATCCCAAGGAACCCCTATCTGTGAAAACGTTCAAAAGCCATAAAGATAGTGAGGAATGTCATTCAATTACTGCTAAATTATCATCAAGAAAATGTATGTGTAAAGAGCTGCTCTGTCTCTCTAAGTCAGCTTATATAACCTTAATAGGAGCAGAGGGACCTCATATCATAACTGACTTATGGCGACCCTAACAGAGTTTTCATGGCAAGAGACTAACAGAGGCGGTTTGCCATTGCCTGCCTCTGCAACCCTGGTCTTTGTTGGAGGTCTCCCATCCAATTACTTACCAAGGCTGACCCTGCTTAGCTTCTGAGGTCTCATGAGATCAGGCTCACCAGGGCTATCCAGGTCATGGCATATAACTTTAATAACTCCAATATTTCAAGGGGGGTGGTGGAATTTTTCACAGTATTTCAAAATTTTTATTTATTCCATCATTTCTCACAGAAACTCTGATGATGTCATGTGAGAACTTGGGGTTCCATACAACCCTGGTTGGGTAACACTGTCTTAATGCTTAATCCTTAAGTGGAATCCTACTTTTCTACTGGACAGAATTAATGAAATGATCAGACAAAAGTCCGAAGTGGTTTTAGCTCTCCAAGTGGGAAACTGACTTTTGTCGTAGAAGAATTCTGCCTAACAGGGGCTGGGAGGAGTGAGAGAATCTCACCTTACAATGTTGGGATCTGGCTAGAGGTGTGGGAGCCTCTGTTAGAGGGACAGAACATTTTTCTTCTGATCACTTGGACATCTCCCAGTCCCATCCAATTACTAACCAAGACTGACCTTGCTTAACTATGCAGCAACAGACCCTATTGGCCAATCTTGGCTCAGTCACTATCTTGCACCCTTAGCTTACCTCAGATAGTTGTCGTGAGGAGCTGACATTAACCTAAAAATTATCTGTATTGTTGATGATTTCGAAATAGAGATGGGCACAAACCCAAATACAAACCAAAAAAACCCAAGGACCAGCCCGGTTCGTGGTTCACGAACCAGTGGTTTGTGGAAGCTCATTTCCACGAACTTCCATGAACTGGTCTACTGGTTCATTTGGTTTGTATTAAAGGGTCAGTTTAAATGGCGGGGGGGGGATTCCCCCCTTGCCTGCCAGCTGATAGTTTCAAGGGACCTGCCTTGCAAGGGCCCTTTAAACTATCAAATGCCCCTTTCCCTGCCACTGCTAAGTGGCCAGAAAGGGGTATTTAAACCCCACAAACCACGAACCACAAACTGGTTCGTGAACTTGCCCCAGTTTGTGCCAGTTCCTGGTTCCTGGTTCATGAAAATCCACGAACCTCATTGTTCAGTTTTTTTGTGGTTCGTGCCCATTTCTATTTTGAAAACAATAAACAGAATTTGGGAAGGAGCTGACATTAACTAACTGTTTTTATGGTTCTCCCTCCGTATTTTTGACAGCCATTTGATCAGCAGACAGTAGCAAGCAAGTGCAGGTATCTCTGTGCTGGGGAAAGCTTGTGATTTCTGCATGTCATGGTGCCATTAAAGGCACAGAAGGAAGCTTTTATGTGGCTAACGGTCATGCTACGCCCGATTCTCTATATGTAAAGTAGCCAGTGTGTCAGACCAGCTTCCATTCAATTAAGTTAACTGAAGAAAAGCATTGCTGCTAGACTTGTGCATTTATTTCATTATTCATTATAGTAATTATGAAAATGGAGTATTTTGCAATTAATATGAAAATGAAACAAATTTCCTATCTAAATAGTATATAATAGGGTTACCTGCTCTGGTTTGGGAAAATCCTGGTGATTTGGGAGGTGGAGTCTGAGGGCCAAGCTACACATGACGAATGACACTTGAATGGCAAGTGGATTTAGTGGAGGGCAAGTGAACAGGGAGAAATACACTTGCTATTCAAGTGTCATTCGTCATGTGTAGCTTGGCCCTGAAAGCCAAGCTACAAGTGACGAATTACACTCGCCTAGCAAGTGAACAGACTCACGTGTATTCCTCCCTGTTCACTTGCCAATGCACGTGAGTCTGTTCACTTGCCAGGTAAGTGTAATTCATTACTTGTAGCTTGGCTCTGAGGGCCAAGCTACACATGACGAATGACACTTGAACGGCAAGTGGATTGAGTGGAGGGCAAGTGAACAGGGAGAAGTACACTTGCCATTCAAGTGTCATTCATCATGTGTAGCTTGGCCCTGAGAAGGCTGGAGTTTGGGGGGGGTGATGGACCTCAATGGGGTCTAATACCATAAAGTCCACATTCCAAAACAGCCATTTTCTCCAGGGAAATTGATCCCCATAGCCTGGAGAGCAGTTGTAACTCTGGGAGATTTCCAGCCACTTCCTGAAAGTTGGCAATCGTACCCTATAATGGAGGAAAGTATGATTTTCTTTTGCTTTGTCTGAGTAACTTTCGTTTCTCTCTGACCTGATCTGACCTGTCTCCTCTCTGTGTTGCATTTTCCAAAGAGGGCATACAAAGCTGTGCTCCTTAGGGAGAGGGAAGAGAGAGCGTCTCTCAGGGCCAAGCTACACATGACGAATGACACTTGAACAGCAAGTGTATTTCTCCCTGATCACTTGCCCTCCACTCAATCCACTTGCCGTTCAAGTGTCATTCATCATGTGTAGCTTGGCCCTCAGTCTTCCTGATTAATTGCAGACTGTTGTGACTGAGATCACATATATAGGTGAGGTTGTCTTATTCTGAAACATATGGGGTAGGATAAGGGCACACCCCCTCCCACTGGCCACGTAAGGGGGGTCGGGGGAGGAGGTAGGAGCAGGGTATCTCCCACCCCAGGTGGGGGAATGGCAAGCCTAGCCTGTTTGTAAGGAACTAGATCAGAGAGAAAGAGCGTGCGTGAGAGAGAGAATACTTTGTAGCATTTTAAAATACATCCTTCCTTCCTTACTTGCTTAGCTTTCTTTGTTTTCTTTTGTGTCTGCTGTGTGTTTTCTTTTCTCTGAAACATTTTACTCTTCTTACTCAGGGTTTGTTTCCTCTCCTCCCTTCTTCCCTTCTTTATTATTTGCCGTGACTACTATCTTTGCTTTTTCCTGTCCCTTGTGGCTCTTGGGAGGCCAATATTTTTATTTAGTTCCCCCTCAGTCTTATTTGCTTCATTAGTCCTTTATTAGTATGTAACGTGCTATATTGCCTGATTGTGCCTGAGCTTGTTCTGAATGCTTTTGATTTTTTAATTTGTACACCCCCCCCCCCCAGGGTTCCCAGGTGCCCTTACACTCTCGGCGGCAGCACTCGCCTCTTAGAGCTCCTCGCACTCCCAGCACAGCATGATGATGTCACGTCCAGGAGTAATGTCATTGCACAGGTCCCAGAAGAGCCCAATTCTTTAAGAACTGGCCCAGTGCAAAGCCTGGTAGGTTTCCCGGGGCCTGTGTGACGTCATTATTCCCAAGAGTGATATCAGTGCACCGCACCGTCCAGGACTGCCCTCTGGGAAGTCTGTTCCCATGTCTTTTCTCCTGCTGGCTAGGTCAGTGGTGGCAGGGGTTGGAGGCTGGGAGCAGGGCATCCCCCACCCCCACCAGGCAACCCCATCCTCCCCCTCAGCCCACTGAAACTGCTGTGATTCTTTGGGAGTTAAATTAATTTGAGATTTGGTTTTTGGGGGGGGGGGGTAACTCAGTCTATGTTGTATGCTTGGGTGTCCCAAGAGTAACCCAACCGCAACACTTTTATTTATTTATTTTATCACACACAATCCCGGAATAAAATTACCTACATTTCATACACAAATTACAGTATCTTATCTGACATCTGTGCACAATCTGGCAGGGGGCCTTTGGGCTGTGGTGGGAAGAATGTGCAGCACGATGGGGGCAAATCTAGCAGAAGGAGAGGAAGGAGTAATTTTGAAAAAGCAGCAATAGCCACCTGTAGTAGCAGTCTACCTGGCACTGGAAGTCCCCCACTGCATACTCGAACTACTATTTTTCAAGATAAGTTGCTGTAGCGCCAATTCTTCAAGCTGCTTTTATGTGTTACTGTTTCCTATCAATTCTCCCATAATGCTAAAAACGGGCACATTTCGTTGCCTCAAAAAAGGGGACTTCTTCATTCTACCTGTCTGACATTTGGCAGCATATATGTGCTAGTGGAGTTCTGCTATCCCCCTGAGTTTTGTCCAGTTCAGACAAAAAAACAGGAAGGCACATACCCAAGAAAGGGGGGGGGGGGGGAGGGTTGCTTTCATTAAAACCAATGGGAAATAATAAATTAGAATTATGAAAATGAAATGTCCCATATCGAAGAGAATAGAAGGAGTAAGATAAAACACAGGTTATCAAAATGAATATTATTAGTAGTTTTAATGAAGAAGATAGATCAAGAGGTTTTTATTTATATGACAACTTATATGACAATCTATATGTGAAAGGAAGTGGAAATAGTGCTTAGAAGAATCTGAAAGTATATTATAATAAATAAATAAAATAAGTATGAAGGGAGTAGAGGGAAAGTGGATAGGGGGTTGGAAAACTGTTGGAAGTCAACAAATAGGGGGGGAAAGGGAGGGGGTTAGAATTAGAAGAAATTAAAAAATGTGATTATAATTGCTATTATATGTTTCTAATCCAATAAAAAAAATTTTTTTTTAAAAAAAGAAAATGAAATAATGACAAAAGGAACAATCATGAAACAAAATCACATCAAACAATACAATAATGAAACAATGAATTAAGAAAAGAAACAAAAGAAATCCCCATGCGTGAGTCTCATTGCTACCCCACTATAATTCTCTTAATTATAATTCTACTGCTACCCCATCCCATGGAGTTGTTGTGCAATATGAGCCCTGTAGTGGATACTGTTTTATCAAATCTGAAATACTGATGATTTTATTGTATTATATTATTGTTTGTTTTATCTATTTATGTGTATTGCTTATTGTTGTAATCCGCTCTGAGCCCGCCTGTGGGGAGAGTGGATTATAAGTTCAATAAAATAAAAATAAATAAATAAATAAATACGTTCCTGCAAGTATCTCTCTAGATTGGAGCTGTGGACATGATCACAGAATCACAGAGCTGGAAGGGGCCATATAGACCTTCTAGTCCAACCCCCTGCCCAATGCAGGATGAGCCTAAAGCATCTCTGACAAATATTCATCCAGCCTCATCTATCACAAGGCAACACAATCTTAACCCCTTTGATTTCTTGCTTCTTCACACAATGCATGCTTAAAGTATAAAACTCCCTTGCACAATATGAAGCAATGATCCCTGGCTTTTAAAAGAGAGTACAAAATCGTGGAAGGTGGGTGTAGCAAGAGCTTCAAGTAGAACTTCAGTGTTCAGAGGCAAAACACAAGGCAGGTCTGTAGCCTTTATGCTCTGCATGTATGTTTCCCAAAAATATTTGTGGGAAATAGAATGCCAGACTAAATGGACCTTGTCCCGACAAAGCAAGGATCATTTTCTAATTTCAGTGTGATATATAATCTCAGCATAATATATAAACCCACGTTAATAATAATAACAACATTCAATTTATATAGGCCCTTCAGGACAACTTAACGCCCACTCAGAGCAGTTTACAAAGTATGTTATTATTATCCTCACGACAATCACTCTGTGAGGTGGGCGGGGTGAGAAAGCTCCTGAGAAGCTGTGACTGACCCAAAGTCACCCAGCTGGCTTCAAACAGAGGAGTGGGGAATCAAACCCGGTTCTCCAGATAAGAGTTCTTCTGCTTTTAACCACTACACCAAACTGGCTCTCCAGTGAAATGGGTCACAAAAGCAAATAGGAATGAGGAGACATTTCTGCTGGCTTTAGTCCAACCCAGCGCCAAACAATTTATGCAAAATCTTGCCTTGAGCTGTCTCTTTCTTAATCTTACTTCCCTAAAGTCTCAAATATTGCCAGGTGGAAAAAAAGACCCCTTTCCCTTCCAGAGAAATAGAGAGACACGTCTTACCTGAATGAGAAGCTCTTCCTGCTTTCTTCAAAAGACACACTGTGGCATGCTCTGATGGCACCTCCCTTCACAGATGCTTTTATCTGTGGTGGAACAAGTTGTTTCTTCCTCCTACCAAAACCACAAACCCTGTTAAGGATGCCCCCCCTTCATCTTACTAATAGTACAATCCTAAGGACACTCTTCCAAGTGTAAACCTTGTTTACTTAACCACATGATATTAAAGTGATTTTAAAGTAAAGTTGTGACAGATGATCTGAGAACAAAGGGTCTGCAGTAAACATGTACCAAAATAGAAAGGGCTGACAATGAGTATCTGGTCAGCACAGGAAGGGAGTGAGACCCGAAACAGACGTGACGAGTTACCTCAATTCTACTTGGGTTTCCTTGCCTCAAGGTTTGACGGGAAGTGTAGGCGTCCTTGCAGGTGCATCGCTGCATTTCTCCCTCCCCTGCTTGCGTGGCCCGGAGCTACATAGCCGCATGCGCTCTGCCTCCTCCCCCCCCCGCCACACTGAGCATCACTTCATCTCCCCCCTCCCTTGTCTGGCCCAGTCCCCGCAGTTCTGGGCTGTGCAGCTCCTGGTGGGGGCCGGGCGAGTGAGGGGGAGATGCAGCTTGCTCCCGGAGCCTTTCCTCCCGCTCTCCCGGGAGAGGAAGTGACGCTCAGTGCGACGAGGCAACTCCACCCCCCTCGCCTGGCCCAGCCCCCACAGAGCAACACCGGGCTGCACTGGGAGAGCATCTCCCCCTCACTCCCCCGGCCCCCACCAGAAGCCACGCAGCCCAGAACTGTGGGGACTGGGCCAGACGAGGGAGGGGGGGAGATGAAGTGATGCTCAGTGCGACGGGGACAGGGAGGCAGAGCACGTGCAGCTATGTAGCTCCAGGCCACGCAAGCAGGGGAAGGAGAAATGCAGTGATACACCTGCAAGGACGCCTACACTTCCCGTCAAACCTTGAGGCAAGGAAACCCAGGTTGAACTGAGGTAACTCGTCACGTCTGTTTCGGCTGTAAGAGGGAGGTTTGAACGGACACAGACTGCACTTGGAAAACTGTTTTGCTGTTTTGCTTAAAAGATAAGCTCATGGCTCATAGTCAGACAAAAGCCAAAATGTATCTGCGCTTAAAAACCAGATGTAAACTTGTAATCAATTGTAATCAACACATAGCCAAATATTGTTGTATCCAATGAAATTCATGTTACTACTGCATGTGATTAAGATGTTGTAGCTGCCTTATGAATGGATATAAGGAAGCCTGTGCTTATGGAAAGGGGCTCAGTTCTTTGTGGCAAATAAGTCACGTTGAGTCCCAGCTGGCTAATAAAACTGCTTTCCTTCCTGAAGCCTTTTCGGTCTCAGTCCTTGACACAACTCAAGGCCGCTACAAAGTTTCTGTTGACCATGAACACAGAAAGAAAACACTTGACTATCCACAGGGGACTTTCCAGGTATGACAAAAAATATGGTTTTTTCCTAAAGGAAAACAACAGAGAGAGGCATGGTCCAATGAGGACTAATTAGGCTATAGGAGGACAGATATATTGAAAGCAGCTGAGAATTAGAGTGGAAATACATGTTACTTAGTATCTAGGGACGCTCAAGTGAACAGGGCCGGCGCGCCCATTGAGGCCAGGTCGGTGGTGGCCTCAGGGCGCGGGGTGCCGGAAGGAGCGCCAGAGAAGGCATGGGGGAGCAGGAGCGTGCGCCATGGAGCTGCAGCCTCCTAGCCCTCCCGTGCCGCTGCCTCCTCCAGCTCACAACCCCAGCCGGGCGTAGCAGCAGCGGGCAGGTGTCTGCAGCGGCATAGGGCAACTGAGCGGGAGAGCTCGGAGGCCACCCGCACACCGTCCCAGCCGCCTGCCACAGCTATCAGGCCAGCGGCACGCGCACACCCGTGATGATGTCACACGTGATGTCACTTCCATTTGCATGTGAGTACACACTTCCATTTGCATGTGAGTACATTCACACATGCAATATCAGTTCCTCCTCAGCTGCTAAAAGCACTCCAGTTTCCCCCACATCCATTCATTGAAATGCAGATCTTATTCTTGACACTTTCTCACATCATAAAGAAATACAAATTGGCAAGTCAGAGAAGACAAAAGTACGGTGCCCATCCCTGTGAGTTCTCACTATGAAAACAGAGCTGAGACTTGGTGGAGGAGGCGTTCATACTCATTTGCAGACGCAATCACACAAAGTGAAAGTGGCATTCACGTGCACCAAGCAAGAACAGCCTGCGCGTGAATGGAAGACCAGGTATAAAATCCTGCACTTGAGCGTCCCCAGGCAATTCGCAACGTGTATTTTCACTTTCAGTTAAAGAGGAGAAAAGTGTGAAGGAGAAACTAGTTTGATCACGCTGTTATAGTGCTCTAGAAGGGGGGATTATGTAGGGTAGAAAATTCTAAGCTACTCCTTCCTACAATTCCATTCCATTCATGAACCAGGAGAAGAGCAGGAGATCTCACATACCCGATGCTGAGCCCCAAGGGCTGAGCACCTGCAACTCCTTTCAGCTGTGGAAAGCCTGCAAAGTAGAGAGTTGACTCAGGCAAGTTCACAGAGGTTGGTTGAGAACCCCTTTGCTCAAGCAGTGCAAATCAGCACTCGTATTCTCCTGCCTATTCACTCCTCCTTTCCACCCAGTCAAACAAATGCAGTCTTCTCTAGCCCCTTGGCTGAATCATGCCTTCCAACTGCCAGGTTGGTTTTGTCCATTCCTCCCTGAGCAGATGAGTTACAAGTCATAACCTGTTGCCACCAGCCATCAGAAAGCCACCTATTTTCATTGAAGCAAGTACTTTTTGTTTTCTGTGTCCACTGAGTAACTAGTAACCCTACCTATTAACCAAACAAATGTCTAGGGAAAAGGCTATGTCCTTACTTGGCATAACACCGGGCTATTCTTTTTGCAATATATTCTAGAATTATAATAATAATAATAACATTTGATTTATATACCGCCCTTCAGGACAACTTAATGCCCACTCAGAGCAGTTTACCAAGTATGTCATTATTATCCCCACGACAACAAACACCCTGTGAGAGCTCAGAGAGAGCTGTGACTGAGCCAAAGTCACCCAGCTGGCTTCAAGCAGAGGAGTGGGGAATCAAACCTGGCTCTCCAGATTAGAGTCCTGCACTCTTAACCACTATACCAAACTGGTGTCGGTAAATGACGCAATTAGAGTACACACATTGGGGAAGGGAGAGATGAGCAAGGAGGACAATAATTAGGACAATATCTTGGTGGTTTCCTTGTCCATTTGCACACATTCCAGAAAGAGGAAGCTACGCTTTCCCTTTTTGGGAGCAGTACAGAAAGATCTGAGCAGACTTCTTCAGAATAAGGTCAGCCCTCAGGAGTTCGCAAAAAAGGTTGCCATTTCATTGAAACCATCTGGTTGGTACAATCCATTTTGAAAGAGTCTGTTGAAATATAGGGAACTGTATCTATGTATCTGAAGGAGGTGGTGCCCATTTGAGATGAGTGGCGCAATTTCTCAGAAGCCCAGCATTTATTTCACGGGATTGCTTCACTATTACGGAACAGGCTGTGTTGGTGTGTTTTCTTCTTTTTTTCTTTTTGTTCATTACGAGGAGGGTTGAAGTAAAAGATTTATATCTGGGGTCCTGCATTTTGCTTAGCCTGTGGGAATTTTTATAATGTTGGAAACAGGGAGTATAGGCCACACAAAATGGCTGCTGTGAAGGTCAGGGCCAAACCCAAAATGGCTGCCATGGAATACTGGAGCTAGGGATGACATCCTCCAGGTGGTGCTGGAGGTCTCCTGAAATGATAACTGATCTCCAGACTACAACATTTCCTGGAGGAAACGGCAGCTTCAGAGGGCAAACTCTATGACTTCACACCCTGCCGAGCTCTGTCCCTTCCCCAAACTCTGCTGTCCCAAGGAATCAGCACCCCAAATCACCCAAACTGGACTTGGCAACCCTAATCTGGGCCAATCACAAAATGTTGGAAGGCTCCCAGTCAAGCATCCTCTAGAACAGAGGCCACTGTTTCTAAGTGGGTACACCTTTAGAGATTCACAGCTGATGTCTCCTGGCTTTCTGAAGCAGCGTTTGCTCCAATGACATGAAGGAAAGAGATGCTTCAGGGGGGGGAAATATCAGTCCTGGGAAACCCACTAAGGTATGCCGTGGTGCCCACAAGGTTATACAATCATTAAAGACTCTTCCCTTTGTACCCTTTGCCCTTTTTCCTTTGTTTTGCCTTGGTGTGTCCCTCTCCTTCTTTTCTATTGCTCACAGGCACTAGTCACACTGGAGTATTTCAAACATGTGTCATATTCAAGTTTCCTCCTTGCTCATCCCTCCCTTCCCCAATGGGTGTACTCTAATTACGTCATTTACCAGACAATATTTCCTGGTATCTGTTCCTAGTCAATCACAGAACTTCTTGTGTGACACTTTGACCTTCCGGGAAGATTCTGAAGATGCTTTTTATTTAAAATGGTACACGTGCCCTACAATTGCAAACCCTCGGGTTGGTTGCCGTTACCTTCCCTGTTGGTCTCTGGAGGTGAAAATAGAAAGGACTCCTATGTTTCATAGAGCCCATGCTTACTTGGGAGATGTCACACCACATCTGATCCAAGCATTTCTGGAAATGGTAATGTTTCGTAACCTCACTGTTGTAAGAATCATGAATCTTTGTGATTTTGTTACTGTCATGTCAAACCTCAACAGTTTTTTGGTGGAAATTAGTGTGTTGGAAGACTGAACTGATCGAATATTTAAGATATCTAGAAATTGGGGAGCCTGTTAACCCTGAGGTACCCTAGCAGCATTCTCAAGACAATGAAGTTGTTAAACTTAGTTTTTTTCAAACCCTCCTGACCTAGGGTTGCCAACTCTGGCTTGGGAAATTCCTGGACATTTGGGGAGTGGTACCTAGGGAGGGTGAAGTTGAGGATGGAAGGAATTTGATGACACCCTAGGACTTCCGTTTCTCCTAGGCGCTATGGTATACCATAGAACCTACCCTACCCTCTCCAGGGGAATGAATCTCTGTAGTCTGGAGATCAGCAGCAAATCTAAGAGAACTCCAAGCTCTACCTGAATGTTGGCAACCTATCGCAACTAGATAAGCAGAAGTTTAATGAGAGGTATTTTGAAAATCTTCAGGATGGTCTTGACGATAGTACATCTCACTGTCATACTTCTTCCCCCTGCACCCTCAGGTCCAGCTTTTACAATAGCTTAGGGACTTACATCACATTCCTGGAAGTCCTTTAAGACTTCCCAAGCCTCTCTCAATCGTTCACTAATCAATCAATCAATCAATCAATCAATCAATCAATCAATCAATCAATCAAAGAGTCTGGATTTTGTTTTGTTTGCTGGAGGTTGAGCTGGAACTCATGACAGACACATTCCGAGCTGGTGTTCAAGTTAAGGTCAAAGGACACATGACATTACATCTATTTATCACGTTATTTTAGTCCCAGCCTTCCTCCAAAAAGCTCAGACCACTGTACAGTGCTATCTCATATTATTCTAACAGTCCATCTCATGGGGTAGGTTGGGCAGAGAGTCTGAATAGTCCAAGGCCCCCCAATGATCTTCTCCTCTGATTGCGAATTTCCATGGCATTACTTTACACATCATGTCATACCCATGCTGGGTCTGGGACCCCTACTTTGTGTCACAGTTACATCTGCATTGAGGAGTCTTCTGAATTCCCACGTGTGCAGAGCCTGTTTTAGATGGTGGCTGCAGCATATGTGCAAAAGAGCTTCAGCCTCCCCCCTCCCCCAACCCCATTTTTCTGACTTGAAACAGGCCTGGAGTCAGGCAAAATATGTGTGGAAATTGAGGAGGACCTGCATTTTTAATGTCTTTATTTAAAATATTTTAAGCTGACTTTCTACCTTGAAAAATAAAAACACATTAAAATATATTTTAAAATATAATTTTTTGTAAAAAACGTATTTTAAAAATATAATATTTAAATATATATTTAATATAAAATATATTTAAATATTTATTTTTAAAATGTATTAAACATAAAACCTCAAACATAAAAACCTCAAATTCAAAAATCATTATCTAAAACAATTAATAATTAGTAAACTAATCAAATGCAGTTCTGAATAAAACTGTCCTCAGCTGCCTCCTAAAGGCTGAGAGTGAGGGAGCTAGGGGCACCTCTCTGGGCAGGTTGTTCCATAATCATGGAGCTAGCACCGAAAAGGCCCTCTCTTGTGTACCCCATCAGACGAGCTTCTTTAATTAATAACAACAACAACCGATTTATATATCCTTCAAGACACCTTAACACCCACTCAGAGGGGTTTACAAAGTATGTTATTATGATGCTCACAACAATCACCCTGTGAGGTGGGTGAGGCTGAGGGCCAAGCTACACATGACGAATGACACTTGAACAGCAAGTGTATTTCTCCCTGTTCACTTGCCCTCCACTCAATCCACTTGCCGTTCAAGTGTCATTCGTCATGTGTAGCTTGGCCCTGAGAGAGCTCCAAGAAGCTGCGACTGACCCAAGGTCACCCAGCTGGCTTCAAGCGGAGGAGTGGGGAATCAAACCCAGTTCTCCAGATTACAGTCCCGCCACTCAACCACTACACCAAACTGATGAGACTGTTGGGAGGGCCTCTCCCTGTGATCTTAACTCCCAGGCAAGAACTTACGGAAGAGGACAGCCCTTCAGATACCCTGATCCCATACTGAGCTATCATTAGGATGTCAGATGAAGATCTTGGACACAAGTGGGAATTTGAATCTAGGTCTTCCAGGTCCTAGTTTAACATTCTAACCACTACACAAGACTGGGTCTTTGAGAAACCCATTCTTCCTACCCGCTCCCTGTTTGTGGTACCTATTATAGCATGGTATGTGGATCCATTGCACCAAGTTTTCCACCATTACTCCAATTCTGGGAAATGGACTATCAGAGGATATTAGGAGTGCTTCCATTTTACTGCTCTTCAGAAAACACTCAAGGCAGCCAGGTGACATGACACTGAATGGCTAATTTAATAAAGGTAGAGCCATGTACCGCTAGGAATTGCACTACTTGAGAATAACTGTAGACATAATCATGCAACTTGAGTGAAAATTGACTATTCACCACAAAAATGTGAATTAAAAAAAAAACCCTGCTGCCTTCAGTCTAGACGTGTAAGTAAGTTATCATCAACAGCATCTGAGTCTGTGGAGAGAAATTCCAGTTTGCTCAGGTGCCTGCATGTGGATGCCAGAGAAAATTGGAGCATGAGTTAAGGCTTCCCACACCAGGATGTATTCAACCATTTTCTCTGTGTGTGAGAAGAGGCGCAAAGGGATTATAGGAGCAAGTGACATGCAGTGTTTGCTCCCCTCACAAACTCACCTTTCTGCCCTGGTGTCTGAATGTAGCCATAATGACTGCCCCACAATCATCATACCCAGCCAAGCAAATTTTGAAATCAGGCTTCTCTGGTTCTAGTCCCAACATTCCATCCACTACAGCAGCCTGCCTCTTGAGTTAGTTTGGGAACAAGGATTACCATTTACCCCTTCCCTCAGCACCAATCCCACGCTTTTGTGAAATTGAAGAGGGGGGGGGGTTGCAGAAAATGGCCTCCATAGTGACTCTGTAGGAGTTCCCCCATATCTCTATGGTTTTTATCAAATGGGTTAGGAAAGATTCCTAGAGTGTCACCTGGAAGTAATAAAACATCCTCCCCAATCTTCACCCTCCCCAGGAACCAGTCTCCAAATCCGCTGGCATTTATTAAGGCAGTGCTGGCAACCTTGTTGGAAATGGTGCCAGAAAGAATTTAAAAAATCATCAAACAGGTTGATACCAAAAAGAGACTCTTTAATGTACAAGCAAGATCTAGAAAGATCCCTGGGCAGATGAAATTGGGAGGGGAGGGGGTTGAGGAACCCGATGGGGGCCAAACATTGCTTGAAGGATTCTGGGGCCACTAAGCAAGTGGCATTATATTCATACAGGTCCTGATTTCCCAAGTGTGGTTTCTTGCCAAAGTCATATCCACAATACATATCAGAGGCCCACATCACTCCACAAAACCCACAGTATTTATCAGAGCCTCACATCCCTCCACAAAAACCACACAGATGCACACAGCTGTAGCCAACGGCCAGGCCGGCATGCACAGCTGTCCAGTTTTCTCTCCCTGTGCTCATGACAGCTGCCCTCTTGGGGAATTTGGCCTGACTCATTCTTGATAAAGGGAATCTACAACTTTGTATTCCAAACCTTCTCGGACTTAACAGTCAGAGTCGCTCAAGTTTTTCTGTTTGCAGTAAGCAAAGAAATGAGCTGCTGCTGTTGACACAAGGGGAATAAAATGTCTCCTGAGAATAGGGAAGATGGCGTGTGCTAGTCCTCAAAGGAAACGGCTTTCTTACCCTGAGCCCCCACTATGACTCTCCACCTGCATCTACAAAATGGTGGGATGATATGCTATCGTTGCACCGTAGCAAGTGTCTCCAACTGGACTGTCTTCACCGCACAAGGAAACACCATCATAAATTATTGCTGCAGACACAACAAGATTGCCTTCTCCAACAATGGGTGACTGCAGTCCCAGAGGATAGCCATCATTAACCCTCACTAAATACAGCATTGCTTGACAGTCCATGAGATGAGAGCAACCAGACTCCTGTTGGCGGATCTGCAGGCAGCTGCGGCCGAATGGACCCGCCGTCTCATGAAAGGGACGTTCTGTGCGTGATCATTATTATTATACCTTGGAGACAAAGAGAAAAGAAAGAATATTAGGACTCCAAAGGCAAGGAGTTATAAAGGGAAAGGTGCATCTTTACCACAGAGAGGAGCTAGAGAATTCAGAGAACTTGATAGATTGCTGGTTATAACACTATTAACAATATCTGGGTAGGGAAAATGGTATTGATGTGGAGATAATGGGGGCGGGGACATGCTGGTCGGCTACCCAAGCTTGGGAAGTTTGCAGAGATTTGCAGAGGGTGCTTGGGAAGGGAGGAAGCTAGGGGGTACGTGATGCCATAGATGCCACGCTCTAAAGCTGCCATTTCCTTCACAGGAACTGATCTCTGTGGTCCGGAGATCAGTTGTAGTTCTTGAAGAACTCCAGGCTTCACCTGGAGATTGATAACCCTAATTCCTTCAGGTGTCTTGGGGCCAGCTGCAAAGCATGACTCACCTGTTGTGATGTACATAGAGATGGAGGCCCAACCCAGTCCATAGGAGGAACCAAATATGATTAAGTGCTGGATGTACTGCCTTTTACTCTTGTGCACCGCTGTGAACACCGAGATGCCAATCAAGGTGAAGAAACCTAGGCCAAAAGGAGAGATGAGAATGTGCTTCAGAAGAATGTTGTAACCCCTCCCATCCACCAGGGTTTCCATACTTATCTCCTCTTCACTGAGCATTGATGGGAAGAAGCTAGGAAGGGAGGCCAAATAGGAAGGAGCCCCGCATTGGCGGTTACCTGCAGTGAAGCTGAGGAGCCCAGCAACCACCATGAAATAGATGGGGCCCACGGACGCATGCTCGAAGGAGATGCAAATGAAGATCAACGACACCAAGCCACAGAGGACAGCCATAATGAGAAAGGCTCTGGTGACGTGGAGGAATTCTGTGAGGGAGGAGCAGAGAAGAAGCATTTGCTAGACCAAAATGGCTGCAGAGGACTTAGAATGGCTTCCAAGCAGAGATTCCATTTCCCATTAAAAACAAAACAGGGAAAGGTTTCTCCGTTACCCATCGGTAGGAAATTAGCACAACCAAGAGTGCCACCCTACTTCTACTTCTAAACCCATCATCTTCCATGGACTTAGAATGGTGTAACTCTGTTGAGGACTGAACATTTGGTTGTCTGAAGAGGCCCCGGTGTAGGACAGACTCCGTAGTCGTCCCTTGTGGGCCATGCTCATTCTCTTCTAGACTCATCACTTGGTGGTGCCAAAAGCCAATTGCTCATTTGAGGGAAGGAAATGGCTGCTTCGCTCCACCCTGAGCTGGCATGCTTACATGGACTTCGTTAGTGTAGCCAGTTTGGTGTAGTGGTTAGGAGCAGCAGGACTCTAATCTGGAGAGTCAGGTTTGATTCCCCACTCCTCCACTTGAAGCCAGCTGGGTGACCTTGGGCTAGTCACAGCTCACTGGAGCTCTCTCAGCCCCCTCACAGGGTTGTTGTGGGGATAATAATAACATACTTTGTAAACCGCTCTGAGTGGGCATTAAGTTATCCTGAAGGGTGGTATATAAATCGAATGTTATTATTAATAACATAATGTAGGAAGAGCCATGCAGGATCAGACCAGACATCTACATCTAGTGCAGCATTCTGTCTGCACAGCGACCGACCAGCCACCTCTAGGAAGCCCAAGTCCAATGTAAATAAATTGGCGTAGTGTTGCCGGTGCTGTTGAGAATTAATCAAGCAGATTCTAGAACAGAGAAATCCGTAGCAATCCAACAGGCGAGTTAGAGATCCATTAGGTTCATTTATTGGGTTCCTTTTTCGAATTTGGCATTTTCTCAAAAAGTATATGATAACAGGCCCAAGGCTAGGGTTGCCAGATCCAGTTTGGGAAATTCCTGGAGATTTTGGGGGTGGAGCCTGGAAAGGGTGGGATTTGGGTGGGACGTCAGGGGTGTGTGGTCTCAGTAGGGTATAATCCCATAGATTTCACTGCTCCAGTCAGCCATTTTCTCCAAGGGAACTGATCTCTGATGCCTGGATATCAGTTGTAATTCTGGGAGATCGCCAGCTGCTACCTGGAGGGCAGCCAAGGCGCATTTTTGAGGCTGGAATTCAGCTAGCAGTGGTCCATCCTACCTGGCACACGAAAGGGAAAGTAGCGGCAGCTGGGCTCTCGGCACATCTCCCAGAGGCCGGCGTGGATCAGACCTTGAGGGGTTCGTTCCGTCACCCAGTAGGAAGTGGTCAGGGAAGTAAGCAAGATTAGCAAACTGCAAGCGCTGCAGATGGCACTGCTGATACGGAGCGGATGGGTCAAGACGTCCATGTAATGGTTAGAAAACATTTCCGAGAGAGTGGTAAAGGATGGGTCCCTGGAGGGGAGGAGGGGGAGAGTCAAGAGAGCACCATTAATGCTGAAGGATGAGCAACCATACAAAAGAGGAAAGACCCCGTGTTGAGCTTTGATCTTCGATCTTGTGTTTCTGTCTCTGAAAGGGTACCATTGCCCATTTCCTACGAGCCAAGCTACAAGTGACAAAACAAGAGGGGGAGTTCCACTTCCAATACAAGGATACACAGAAAGAAAAGAAGTGGAAGAAGCACAATCGTAATCACAAAATACAATTATATTCCACAAAATTACAATTGCAAACTCCACAAACGTGCAGAATCACAATTCTTCCGCCACAATAGGTAAATATGATACAAAAAATTCAAGCCGTAATACATATAGGCAATAGGCTATATAGAGGTACCAGTCAAGAGTCCAATTAAAGACCAATCGTGGTCATATCAAGTAACAGTGTGAATGCGTATACAAAAGGCAGTGCTGCAAGCCTGACGCAGGTTGGGCACTTGTCAGCTTCCCTCAAGTTTTGATGGGAAATGTAGGCATCCTGGTTTTACAGCTTGGCTCTCCATTACAGCTGCAAGACCAGGATGCCTACATTTCCCATCAAAACCTGAGGGAAGCTGACAAGTGTCCAACCTGTGTCAGGCATCACTTGTAGCTTGGCTCTAAGTGAGCTGCCGATAGGGTTGCAAACTAGGTTGGGAAATCCCTGGAGATTTGGGAGGATGGATCTTTGGGGAGGGAAGGGTTTGGGTATAGGAAGGAGCTCAGCATGGTACAATGCCTTAGAATTCACCTTCCAAAGCAGCCATTTTCTCCATCAGAACGGACCTCTATCATCTGGAGATCAGTTTAATTTCAGATTTCCTGCCCTCCAGTCCAGAGACGGGGACCCTAGCTGTTTATATAAGACTTTGGGGGGCACTGCCCTCAAGAAAGAGGAGTCATATGCATTGACCATGTTATATATCACAAAATGCATCTAAAATAATAAAAGAACGCCTCTGTTTTCTCTGTCTTGCCGGCCATGGCAGGCATCCAAAAATAAAGTTAGGCATTTCAGAACCGGCTTCAGGATATTCAGGGGAATTGCATAGCCAAAAATGAGGGCAATCAGACGAGCTATCTGCAATGGAAGTGTTACGGGCTTTTTTTCAGCTGGAACACAGTGGAACGGCATTCTGGAACCTCTTGAAAATGGTCACGTGGCTGGTGGCCCCGCCCTCTTATCTCCAGACAGAGGGGAGTTTAGATTGCCCTTCGTGCCACTGAGCGGCGCGGAGGGCAATCTCAACTCCCCTCTGTCTGGAGATCAGGGGGCGGGACCACCGGCCATGTGACCGTTTTCTCCAAGGGCAACCCACCACCTCTTTTCCCAGAAGAAAAGCCCCAGAAGTGATAGTTTACTTCCTCATAGCCAAGAAGGTGGAGTCCGTGCCACCACCTCTGCCATACACACCACTTCAGACAGTGGGCCAATGAAGAAACCTTCTTGTGGCCGAGGCTTGCTGGAATAATATTCTGGAGGAAGTAGCAGAGAGGAAGCAGCTGTATGGAAAATACTTTTTCATTACTGAAGAAAAACATATCCAAAAATCACTTTGGGGGGGGGGGGGGGTAGCGTGTGGAGCAGGCAGGGAGAGACCCCAGAAAACAATCTTGCAAGTGGAACTAATGAGGAGGTGGGACTAATTTCATATAAATACTCATTTTCAAGCCTCAGTCTGAACATATCCCTGCTCCTTTCTGAATATTTCTTTGTTCCTTTCTCAGCTTCTAGACTTGTAGGGCACATTCATAAAACACTTCTGGGGCTACCAAATGTCACTTGTTCTTTCAGGGTGGGAGAGACACGTTCCCCATCAACTTAAGAATAACATTTCCTAAGTTTTTAGAAAAGAGTGCCAGCTCTGAGACAGAAGACACTTGCTCCCAAGGGCCACATTCTCTACCCAGTTTCAGGAGTAGCATTCACCTTGCCAGTCTCCAGTTGGGGGCTGGAGTTCTCCCAGTATTACAACTGATCTCCATGCTACAGAGATCAATTCCTCTGGAGAAAACGGCAGCTTTGGAGGGTGGAGTCTATGGCATTATACCCTGCTGAGGTCACTCCCCAAACTCCTCCCTCCCCAGGCTCCACCCCCAAACCTCCAGGTACTTCTGGGGACAACTGCATTTATCTCATTAAGCTTGTGGACATGCTAACTTTCACCTTTTCTGAAGAGCAAGATTTGGGTCTGCTCTTAACCTTGGCTGTTGTACTTGGTGGCCTCTGCTTTCCTTAGTTCAAACCATCTCAACCATGGCTTCTGATGGTTCCTCCCATGTCCTCCACAATCCCTGGTTTCCCCTGCCCTGTTAACAGGATGCTGCCCATAAAGCCTGGCCACACCATGTCTTATTTCCTGTTCTACCCTTCCCACTTGGCTTATCTCACAACAAAGGCCAAACCTTCCTTCAGGACTTCGTCCTGAACCCATCGCCTCTGCCTCTGCTGCCATCTTTGGGATATGGTCGTGGAAGTGACTGCTTCTTCCCTAATGCACCTGGTTGTCTAGGTTACACCTCCAGCTTGTGTTACTTTGGGCCAGAGTAAATTCTGACCAGTTGGGTTCTTGGGGCATTCTACCTACATGGGTTCTAACCAATCAGTTCCTTGGCCTTCTAGACATGGATTCTAGACCTATGGATTCTGACCAATCAGTTTCTTCGGCCTTCAGCCAATCAGATTGATGCTGCCCAGTCATGGGAGGAGCACCATCAACTCTTCTACAGGTTTTCATTCTGGCATAAAGGGGATGCTGCTAGTAACCCTAGCAGATAGCAGTTGATCACGGTTAACTCTGCTAGGGTTAAGCATTTCCTTCTTGGCTTTTCTTTTACCTATGGCTACTGATCGCTCATCTTCTTACAGGTCCCATTTAAGCTTGATATTTGCCCAACTGTAGTGGACCAACTCCTACCCATGGCTACAATCCCCCATGCACAAGAAATTGAAAAGTAGGAGCTAAAAAATGACCAGAAAAATGGTATCTATATCAACACTCTAGGAATTCTCTGTTTCACAACGGTCTTCACCACAGAGATAAGGGGAAATTCTTCTGCATTACCCAGAAGTGACATCATATCCTTCCCAGACTCTTCCCTTCCCAGGGACACCCTCAAAATGTGCCCTCATTCACAGAGGCCATGCTGGCAACCTTAGTTCCGTTGTCATTTGTGAAAGTGATGTTGTGAGACTTTTGTTTGAGGACCTCCTGAAGGCTCCACGCAAGTGGTTTATTTAGCTCCCACATAAAGGAACACTTCAAGAAATCTACTGGATTTACTCTGTCAGATATGGAGGATGGACTGCGCTATCATGTAAATACAAAACATGGGCATCCGTTCCATAATTTTCATGATATATTCAGAGATCCAGTATTGTATAGTAGCTAAAGTGTTAGGCTACAACCTGGGAGACCTGGATGTTTACTGGGTGACCCCAGGCCAGTCACACACCCTCAGCCTTACCTACCTCACAGGGCTGTTGGAGGAGCAGAGAGCAACATAAGCCAATTTGGATCTCCATTGAGGAGAAAAGTGGGATATAGGCCGTCGTCACACGGGCTTCCATTTAGCGCAAAAATGGCACAATTTATTGGCAAACACCCACCTTATTCCAACACTGATGCGATTTTCTCTCTTCTGCTTTGTGCTTGATAGTCGCGATATTTTGCGCCTCAGTGTGAATGCCTCACATCGATGTTTTTCCCCTTGCCACGCCATAGGCCCAGACTTTTTTTTCTCTCCTCAATCCCAGAATCCATTTCTCCCGCAACTCCCCTTTTTTTTTGTAATAATATCCTTATATCGCTATAACGACATCACACAATGAAAATTTTCTGCTGAAGAAAACAAGTAAAAATGACTGAATTGCCATTAGAGAAATTTTTATTTTAACCCAAAACCACACCTCGCTAAAAATGGCCATGTTCAGTCATTTTCCAGGTTTTTTTTTAACATTACGTTAATTACGATGTTATCTAATGTTATTCCGTTATAGAGGAATTAAACGCCAAAATTTTTTTTTAAAAAAGGGGGGGGGGGGAGCTGCTTCTGCGCCCATTAGAGAGAACGGAACAGAGCGCTTAGGTGTGGACAGCTGGGAGCGTGAAGAAACGCGAGGTGACCCAAAGAAACATTACTGTGCTAATATCAGCGATGACGGTATATGCTGTAAATTTAACGGAACAGATGCCCGTGTGACGACGGCCATAAATAAAGTAAAACAATAAAAATAGGAACAAGAGTTTGCCCAATAGCACCTCCTGGTGTTGGAAACGTGACATTGCTCATTTATGAACTCATTTTTTGGCTGTTTTAGTTTCCGTATCCAACTATGTTAAAGAGGAAATTGCAAAAAAGATCCCATTGTTGTATTAAATAAAAAAGTATTGAGAACTGCATACGGTAGATTTTGGAACAATTGCAAAATGACTTGGTTGGGCTGTATACATAACAAAATTATGGGACACAGTAACTGTGATGTTAACTGTTCTTTGGGAGAGGATGGATTTTCTGTGAACCAGTTTGGCCTTAGTGGTATGTTTCAGCAAAAACAACCAAGAGTCTGGTGTCACCCTAAAGAGTAACACATTTAATACGGCATAACCTTTTGTGAACCAAGAGCCCACTTCATCAGGTATGCAAAAATAAAAAACAGCTTCTTTTTGAATATCATGGTGGATTTTTTTTAAACTTTCTACAGTCAGGAAACATTTTGTACATTGACCTAACAGTGGCATGTTTGCTACACCTGTAAAAAAGTGTGTGTGTGTGTGTTATATGTTTGTTACAGAATTCCCATCATCTACAGAATGCTCTTGGGTATATGACCCTCCATGCTCGAGAAATTGAAAAGCAGGAGCTAAAAAAATGACCAGAAAATGGTTTCAGTATTTACACTCTAGGAATTCTCCATTTCTCTATGGTCTTTACCAGAGAGATAAGGGGAAATTCTTCTAGCATTACCCAGAAGTGACATCATATCCTTCCCAGACAACTCCCTTCCCAGGCACACCTTCAAAATCTGCCCACATCCCACTCCCTGGTCACTTCCTGCTGGCTATGGGCCAAGGCTACGGGACTTTACCTGAACTGGAAGTGGCACCTTAAGGTGCCTTCAAACTCTTTGGGCTTTCCCTCCTGAATTTATTCTTTCTAGGCCCCTCCTCAGTGCAACAATCTATTTCACAAGGTAAGCATGGAGAGATAGTTTTGTGCAGTTTCCAACATCTACTTGTGAGGTGCAGCGATCCCCAGTACGGCACTCAAGGGTGCCATGGTGCCCAATTGATGACACGCAGGGATCCTTGCCCACCACATCTAACTTGACCCTACATGAGAGCTGAAGGCTGGACTGAGATTTGAACTCAATACATTAAGCTCATCCTCTACACCTCCAAGCAAGAACAGAAACAGGTAGAGAGATGTGTTAATCTATAACTGTTGGGCCATTCAGCCTTTATTAAGGGAGTATTTTCACCAGAGGCTCGGCCTGCTCATCCAAAACCGGTGAGAGTGTAGGAACATCGCCCAAAGTCAGAACAGCAGCTGTCACTTCAGCGGGCCCCGGCCAGCCGCTGACATTCGTGCATCCTGTAGGCACACATGTAAAAAATACCTGCAAGAAAGGAGATAGGAAATAACAATAACATTATAATAATAACATTCAATTTATATACCGCCCTTCAGGATGACTTAACACCCACTCAGAGCGGATTACAAAGTATGTCATTATTATCCCCACAACAACAATCACCCTGTGAGGTGGATGGGGCTGAGAGAGCTCTGAGAGAGCTGTGACTGAGCCAATGTCACCCAGCTGGCTTCAAGTGGAGGACTGGGGAATCAAACCCAGCTCTCCAGATTAGAGTCCCATGCTCTTAACCACTACACCAAACTGGTGGGGATGGTTCAGTGCTATTCAGTTCTTGCAGGAGGCATCACACAAAACAATAAAGGCATAGAGAGTCAGACTGGTTACCTCAAAAAAGAAATCAACCCAGCAGGGCTGTATTGTTAAGGTCAAGTTATTTACAAAATAGTAAAGAAGAGTCCAGTAGCTCCTTTAAGACTAGCCAACTTTATTGTAGCATAAGCTTGTGAGAACCACAGCTATCTTCGTCAGATGCATGGAGGGTATGAAGAAGCGGGCCAGAGATATATAGGTGGGGAGGGGAGGGGAAAGAGGGTGCAGGGAGTGAGGGCCATGTAAATGCAAATCAGTTGCAAAAGTCATGAAAGAGGGGGAATGCGCGACCCAGGTTGGGTGTGACCCCTTCCCTCCATTGCTGAATCTGAGTGGAATGCCTGAAGGCAGTTACTTCTGGTAATGAGATAACCAGTTACAGTATTTACAGTAATTATTTACAGTAACTAAAAAGTTACAAAGAGAAAAGCCGGCTGTTGAGTGGATCAGAAATGCTTCAGCTCACTCAAGGCTTAGCCCCCAAAACGGGGGAAAGGAAAGGATTTTTGCCAGCACCCTTTGTCCCTAGTATTATTTATATGTTGGATTTATATCCCTCTTTCCCTGCAAGCGGACTCAGGGTGGGTCACAAAATCATATTAACAGCAATTGCAGCAATATATAAATACCATAAAATACTATAAAATAGAACTTAAAACCATATAAAGTAATAAAACAGTAAAACAATAAAACACAGACCAACAAGGACCTCTCTGACGTGGCAGAGCGGTAACTTCAGTATATAGCACCGTGGGTAGGCAGAACAGATCTGTTAGGCTTTGGAAGCAGAGCAGACCAGGGCTGATTCCAGACGGCCCTCCCCATCCCGAAACGTCGCGCGTCATCGCGCGAGAAAACACGATATTTCGCGTTTTCCGCACGACGACGCGCGACATTTCGGGATGGGGAGGGCCGTCTGGAATCGGCCCAGGCCAGGGAGCCAGAGGCAAGCGGGATAGTTCACCAGCTCCTCAACCATTCTCACAGGCCCAGCGGAACTGCAATAAGTCCCGCAGGGCCCGTATCTCAGCCGGGAGAGCGTTCCGCCAGGGCTGAGAAGGTAGCACGAAAAATTCTGTTTCTTCACCTATCTCAATGCTACAGAAAGAGTTTCCATTGGCTGGATGTAAATATTGAACTTGGTTGAGGGAAATATTAATCTGACCAGGGATAAGGGTGGTTGTCGCTGGGGTTCAAGCCACGGCAATGAGCGGCTGCCAACATTTTTTTTTCTTTGGGCTACCCTGAGGGAAAGGAAGGGGAAATACCTGCAAAGAAGGTCATCAGAAGGGCGACCCAGCCCAAGATGTAGGACCAGGAGAAACGCCACTCGCCAAAGCGCTTCCCCAGGAAGTTGACGGTGACCCCCGTGTAAATCCCCATGGCTAGGAGGACAAACAGGGCTGAGGAGGGGAGAAAAGAGGGAAGAAGATTTGTCAGTGTAATGCACATATGAACACCAGTCTAAACAGACATTTATTTATTTAATTAAATTTAGATTTCACTCTCCCTGCAAGCTGGCTCTGCGAATCACACCCATTGCATAAAATGCAATGGATACAACAGCATAAACAGTAATATCAGCGTAATATAATCTATTAACACAGCTGCACACACATTGTACAACCCATCATATATCAGCAAAACCATGGGTCCGGTGGCAGCTACCAGATGATCAAACGGATCGGGGGGAGCATATGCCCCCCCATGGCAAGGGGCCAGATGGGTGGCTCGCCCGCCTAACCACAGTATGCCTGAGCCACAGCTAATAACGTGTTTATTTACTTCATTTGTACCCTGCCTATCTCCCCAATGGGGATCCAAAGCAGCTTACATCATTCTCCTTTCCTCCATTTTATCCACATAACAACCCTGTAAGGTAGGTTAGGCTGAGTGCACACGATTGGCCCAAGATCACCCAGAAACCTTCCACGGCTGAGTGGGGATTCGAACCTGGATCTCCCTCTAAAATGGTGGCAGGTGCTTTCAGGAAGGGGAGCAAATGAGCCCGGAATTGGTCTCCCGCCCTCCCCAGTGGCCGCCCAATCGTAGGCATGTTTCTGTGGAGGTGGTACCCAGTGGTTCCGCTTTGAAAAGGGACTGCAAATGAGAGGAAAAGGCACCTACTGGAAGCAAAAAACAAGATGCCGGCTGCAAAAGACCTGTTGAAGCGCTGGAAGGTGGAGAACTGGGCAAAGGACAGGATGCCCGTGATGATGCCCGCGAAGCAGGAGAGGCAGGACAGGATCATGAAGGCCCGGGTAGCGTTCCAGTAGGCTACGGGAAATAAAACTGAGAGCAGCTCACATAAATGTTGGTCAAGAGGGATGGGAGGGGGGGTCGTATTGTCCCTTTCCCATTCCGTGGCATCTCTGCTGGTGGCAGCTGCACAGCTTTGTGCTCCTTATAATACTGTTCCCAAAGAAAGCAGCCCACTCTGTCAGAGGAGACTTTTACACAGTAATGTCTACAAGTTTAATCCCCATCCTTGATGACCCTCTAAGCAGCAAGTTTGTTCCTGGACTGCATACCTCAGTTCTGGGTTCTTTTTCTTGATCTCAGCAAAGTGTGGCCAAGATGGCTATTAAAAATATAAACATGAACTGACTCACGAAGCTGCCTTATTCCAAGTGAGCCTTTTGGTCCATCTAAGTCATTCCTGTCTGCTCCGACTTGGCAGCAGCTCTAGGGTTTCAGGCAAAGATCTTTCTCGTTACCTGCTACCTGATCCTTTTAATGGGAGATGCCAGGAATTGAATCTGGGACTTTCTGCGTGCCAAGTACTAAGTACCTAGGGATGTTCAAGTGCAGGAATGTATGTATAGTCCTCAAATCACGTGCAAACTGTTCTTGCTCAGTGCATGCGAATGCTGCTTTCATGGGAGCTCGCTTTGTGTCACTGCGTCTGCAAGTGATTCCGGAGAGCAAAGTACCAATTCCGCTCTGCTTTTGCTGTGAGAACAAGTACTGGAGGCTCCTTTGACTTGCCAATTTGCATTTCTTTAAGGTGTGAGAAAGAGTCAAGATCTGCGTATCAATGAATGGATGAGGGGGAAACTTGGATATTTTTAGCAGCTGAGGAGGAACGGATATAGAACATGTGAATGTATTGACATGTAGCACATTGAAGTGTGATTGTGCAAGTGAGTGCATGGAAAATAGGAGAGGGGACAGATGAAATGAGGTTCACTTGAGCATCCCTAGGTATTTCATAACACATAGACTGTTTGAGCCAGAGTTAATAACAGCAACACGTCAATACCTTGTAGCCCTGCAGGGTCCTCAAGCACCTTAATGATGTAACGAACACCTCTAACCATGTGCAGAGTTCCTTCCCTTCCTATTAAGTGACCCTACCCAAGTCCCAGCTCCTTCACTTTTGGGGTTCAAAGGCAGGACACTGCAGAGTAGATGCAACATCCAGGCAGGCGGAAAGGTCCACCCACCCGCACAAACAAGCGACAGAATTTGCACACATGCTTGCATGCCAACACATTCCCGGCCGTCCAGCTCGGAGCAGTCTCTTACCAATGCTCTCCATCTGCATGTAGCATTTCCCAGACAAACAGTATCTCCAGAGTCCCTGGTGGGAGAAGGTCCCGGCGAGCCGGTATTGCATCCAGTAGTCAGTGACCGTAGAAACCACAAGGAGGACGTTCCCCACGGAGGCGCAGAACAAACCGCCGCCCATGAAACTGTACATCCTGGTCTACTTTTGAGAAAGCAGCAGCAGGCTGAAAAGTGGGGCTTAGAAACAAAGGGGACGGTTACTCTCTAGGCACCCTGACAGATTTCAGTACATTTTGGAAGGGCGGGGGTCGCCAGGGCCAATTCTCCAGCCAATAACTGCATAGGACAACGTAATGGATAGTACACTACACAGGCTTATTTTTGCTACGCCTCTCTCCACAATCGGTACCCAAAGCTGGTTACAACATCATTCTCTCCTCCTTCATTTTTATCCTCACTTCACCCCTGTAAGGTAGGTTTGGCTGTGAGAAACTGACTGGCCCAAAGTCACCCAGAGAGCTGTCCTATCGGTGAGGATCCGAACCTGCGTCTCCCAGGTCCTCGTCTGGCATGCTAACCCCTACACCACGCTTGCGCGTAACGTATTTCTTTGTCCCGCGCTTTTGTGCCCAATGGGAACCCAACGCAGCTTACACAAATGACAATGCAAGGGAAATAAATGCAAAGAAAATGCAACATTAAGAAAAAGGCATCTTCCCCTCTCCAAACCATCCCAGGCTAGGCTGATATCCTTGGAACTGATCCAACAAGGATGCGAGTTGCGGGCACAGCGCCAAGGGCTGCACTGGCTCCCGGCCACGAGCGGCAGAGCAGACTGGTTTTGGTGGGAGAGCCAAGTGCCGTCGATGGAACTTGCAAAAGTCAGACCTCTGGCCAAAGGATTACGATGCGTGAGGTTCGAAGACTCTCGGCCCATTCTGGTCGCCCATCCCTAGCCCCACCCTGTGGCTTACCTGTGTATCCCGGAGCTTCTTTTCCTGCCGCCTCTCTTCTTAGCTGAGCTGACCTCTCCCCAACCCTTTCCCAAACACCCCCACCCCTGCAATCTGCTGACTCTGCCCAAAATGCAGCGTACCTTACTGAGAGTGAGGGGCGGGGGCGGCACAGGGGCTGATCGTTCCAGAAGGCAAAATCTGCTCTGACAGCAAACTGCCTCCGGCATTCTGAATGAAATGTGCTGACTCTCTCCAGCCAGAGAGCTTGGGCCGCTAGGCGGGCATCAAGGGTAGCGGGGATGATTCCCCCTCGCTTTCGGACTCTGCACCTGGCTGCATTTTCATCCATCCATGGGGTGAGGGCATCTCAGCAGGGTGACAGAGTGCAGCAGTGGAGGGGGCTGTGGCTCAGCGATGGAGCATCTGCTCAGCATGCAGAAAGCCCCAGGTTCAACTCCCGGCATCTCCAGTAGTGGGTGATGTGGGAGACCCTGACCTGACAGCCGCTGCCAGTCAGAGCAGGCGATACTGATCTTGATAGACTTGAAGGACTGACTCAGTAGAAGACAGCTTCTTCGTTAAAGGGCCCTGGCACATGGACGGAGCATCTACTTTGCATGCAGAAAGGCCCTGGTTCAAGCCTTAGGATCAGGCCGAAGGGGCTGGGAAAGTCCTCAAAAGCTGCTGTCAGGATTTATTTAGGTTAAACTGATTGATATAGTAGCTTAGAGGGAGAGAGGGAAGAAGAGATAAGGAGAAATGTCATGTAGCTAGGTTCAAGGAAGCTAAATACTTAATAATTACCTTTTTAGTTTAAAGAAACTTAAATGTTTTGCTTGTTTTATTCCTAAGGTTTTTATATCTGCACTGTTTATATACTTATTGGTGGTATAAGATTGTTTAATTTTCAATTTACTGTCTCAATTTTGCATAACTTTTATATTATGCACTTACTTTACTCTGTTTTTGTCTTACTTTCATTTCTTTAAATATGTTTTTTTTAAAAAAGAGCAGCTACCAGTCCGAGCAGACAATACCACATTTGATAGACCAAGGGTCCGATTCGGTATAAGGCAGCTTCATCTTGTGACATCTCCTTTGCCTACAAAAAATTCCAAATCAATCCACAACATGTCCAGTGAAAAGGATTAGAATGTTGGACCCGAGTTCAAATCCTAGCTGAAGTCCCTGGCTGAAGTCCCTTTCAGCTCAGGCCTACCTCATAGGGTTTTTGTAGTATAAAAATAAGGTAGCCCAATAGTAGAACATCTGCTTGGCATGTGTACTAGGTAGTTCTATGTTGTCTGTTAGTCCTACAATTGCTTGTGCTTTGTTTCAGCATCTCTTCAACTCTGTATTGGATTTTTGCTAATGCTATGTCTTTGTAAACTTGCATTTATTTAACCTTTGGCATTGTTTATTGAAATGTCCCTGATATTGACTGTATTAATCTCACACTATGTAATCCACTTTGAGTCTCAGTGAGAAAGATGGACTACAAATAACAAACAAACGAAGTCCCAGGTTCGATTGGCATCATCTCCAGCGCAAAGGTTCATGTGCGCCACCTGGAGGCCCTCAGAGGAACGACAGAAGACTTATTTAAGACCTTTCAGGTTAGTAGCCGAGTTGGTCTGTAGCAGAAGGGCAAGATTTGGGGTGAGTAGCACATTCAAGACCAACTAGATTCCCAGGGCATGAGCTTTCGAGAAGCAAAGCTGAATCTGAGGAAGAGAGATTTGACTCTTGAAAGCTCATATCCTGGAAATCTATTTGGGTTTTGAATGTGCTACTCACCCCAAATCTCACCGCCGGTAGTGCACCAGCAGCATACAAAGGTTTCCTCCCAGGGAATGTAAGTAAAAAGCCAGCTGCCTGCTCCGAAGAGCTTGCAAACTGATGGCAAGACCAGGCATGCCAGCAGCAGGCCCCGGTGAAATCCTAAGCATGTTCGTTCAGAACGTCTTCCCATTGAACCCAATGGGACCCACTCCCTAGAAAGTGTATTTAGGACTGCAGCTAGAATTGGGTATTAAATGAGCAGATCAGTTTTATGTTACAACCTGCACTTCTAACTACTGGTAAAGGGACAGCTAGAAGGGTCTGTCTAAAAGAGGAATTCCGTGTAATGAATATTGGGCCCTCTCCTAAGATCACCTGGGAGGAGATGCTTGGAAATGTTCCACAGCTGCCTTTACCAAAGAGAAAGCATTTCTTCAGCATTCTTGTGCTCTGTAGCTTCTTGTTCCAGCTGTTTTCCCTACCCAACCGCACAAGCACATGGCCAGTGGGTCATTGTTCCACAGCCTCTTTGGCAGTAAGAAATGCACTCAGGAGCACAGGACAAAGATGCAGAAAATCTATAAAGTTTGTCCATAGAATAACAACAACAATAATAATAGTAACATTCAATTTATATACCGCCCTTCAGGATGACTTAACACCCACTCAGAGCGGTTTACAAAGTATGTTATTATCCCCACAACAAAACACCCTTTGAGGTGGGTGGGGCTGAGAGAGCTACTAGAAGCTGTATCAAAAAGAGTCCAGTAGCACCTTTAAGACTAACCAATTTTATTATAGCATAAGCTTTCGAGAATCAAGTTCTCTTCATCAGATGCCTGATCAAAACTGGGTCAAAACTGGATCAAAACTGGATCAAAACTGATCAAAACTAGAAGCTGTGACTAACCCAAGGTCACCCAGCTGGCTTCAAGTGGAGGAGTAAGGAGTCAAACCTGGTTCTCCAGATTAGAGTCCTGTGCTCCACTACACCAAACCGGCTCTCAAAAACCACTGGATCTCAAAAACCACCTTTTTAAAAATTGGGACATCAGAGTGTGTTCTTGCATTTAGCCACAGGAGGGAGCCAGTAGATCAGATTTCATTAGCACTTTCTTTACTTCATTTATTCTCTGCCTTTCTCCCCAGCAGGGACCCAAAGCAGCTTGCCTCATTCTCCTTCATTTTATCCTTACAACAACCCTGTGAGGTAGGTTAGGCCGAGAATCAGCAAGCTTCTATGGCAGAGCAGGGATTCAAATTTGGGTCTCCCAGTTCCTAGTCTGACACTCTCTACACCAACACAAGCTCTCCTTGAGGAAGAAAACTGCTCAAACTTCTACAGCTTAGTACAACTTCATATTTTTTGCACCCGGGTACCATCCACTCACCTATGTTTTTATCCCACCTTCCTCGAAGGAGCACAGAATACATGGCTCTGTCCTCCTGCAGTTTATCTTGCAAGATCAGATATACAATCCTGCAAAATCAGATATACACAGTGACTGGGTCAAGGTCACCCTGTAAACCTCAGTTTCCCTAGCCCAATGCTCAAATTGCCACAGCACACTGGCTCTTTAATCTGACATAATTCATTCTGCAGTCCTTCCTGGACTCCATGTTAAGGCTATTACAGACACTGCAGATTTAAGGAATTTCTCATCATGCCGTAAACAACCACTGGATTGGCCCGCTGCCTTATTTCTTACCCTTTAATCCACCCTTCTTCTAAAGAACTCAGGGCATCAGGCGAGCCTCTCCCACGTTTGATCCTGACGAATCTGAGATAAGGTTGCTGTCTTTTGCTGCAGCAGCCGAGATGATTTAAGACAATTTTGTGAAACTGAACGTAATGTGTCCTTTTTTTACTGCTGATTCTTCTCCCTTAATCCCACACACATTGCTGTTTATATCTATTTCTGTATTTTGATTGTTTTAATTATGTGTATGATCCATGATTTACACCATTTTGCTTTTCGCATGGTGTGCTCGCACAGGGGCCCCTTCCATACAGGGGTTATCTACTGAAGTGAAACGGCAGTTTTCAGGATAGCAAAGGAAATACTTCACCATGCAGCAGGTGGTTTATGGAACTCACTGCCACCAGCTGAAGAGGGTGCAGAACACACTTGGCTTTTTAAAAGGGCATTCGAAAAATTCATGGAAGATAGGACTCTCAATGGCTGCTGGCCATGATGTCTAAACGGAACCTCCATGTTCAGTGGCAGTATACCCATCAATATAAGCACTGAGGTCAATAACAGGGTGGTCCTAGGCTCCATTTGCAAGCCTTCCAGCAGTATCTGGTAGGCATTAGCACAGGCAAGCCCCATCTCCTAAGATCTCAAAAGCTAAGCATGGTGGGCCTTGGACAGAAATTGGATGGGAGACCTCCAAAGATCAGGGTTGCTATGCAGGGGCAGGCAATGGCAAACCACCTCTGTGAGCCTCTTGCCTTGAAAACCCCAGTAGGGGTCACCATAAATCACCTATAACTTGATAGCACTTTCCACCTCGACCATTTGAAACAGGATTCAATGGTGGACCAAACGGTCGAATCCAACAGGGCTGCCCTTACATTCACCAACCAAAACAAACACTGGTTACTAAAAAGAGGCAAGTTCTTCTCGGTTTATCAGTATTTACTCCCAAGATTTAATCTCTGGAATCTCTTGATCTTACTATTGCATTTAAAAACCAGGAACTCGGGCCAAACATACTTGGATAAACAGAGTCATAGACATTTCTAAAGCAATGCCAACTTTATTGCAGTAAGCATTAAATATCAAGAGCATCATATATTTAGAATACAACCTTCTGTTTGACCCATATGGCTCAAAAGAAACAAAAGATTAAGCCAAAGAAAAGGGAAGGAGGGGGACTCCCAAATGCATACACATAACCTTTAGTATGCTTGAAAAGATTACATAATCTGAACTCCAAACCAACAGAAAGAGATTTCTCTTAGGTTGTCAAAATAACCCAGTCCCACTACAATACATATACAGGGATATTTTCCCACTTTCCAAAAATAAACGAAAAACAAGCACCAACATAAAACCCATCCTCATCTTTTTAAAGTTTTTAAGCCACTAGGTTAACACACCTAGAATCCAGCCAAACAGTACTGCTAACCTAACAGATTCCTCTTAAACAGCCAGTCTAGACAGATAGATAAATTATGAAGCACAGAATTCCTGGGCTGGTACAATTTAAACAGCAATCGGGGAAATCAGATCTTTGTTTCCCCTGTATAAAATAAACCTCCTTGCATGCTGCAAAATGGGCACACCAGGGAGAAAGCAAAGCTACAGTCCCCTTTTTGAGAAACTAGTTTTCCACACATGCAAGTTTTTTTTTCTTTCACAATTTCCCTACCTCGAGTTTGAAATGGTAAAACGTGATCTCTGGAGCACCTGATTTTTTATCATGTCCAAACGGTCTTTGAGATTTTTGTTTAAAAGTAATTGCAAATCCACAAGATACTAAACTCACTGCAATACCGTTCCGACCTACAACTAACTCGACTAATATATTCAAGATGTTTTTAAAAATGAAACACTTATTTTCAAAGAAAACAAAACCAAACTCTTCCCAGTTAAGGACAAATACAGTATTTGCAACCCAATTCAAGTAAACTGTTTTGGTATAATCCTACTATACAGTGTTCCACTTGCTCTGTGGCTTAAATGAGTTGCGATTTGCCTTTCTGCTGAATTCAGAGAGTGGTCCCACTTTGAGAGCAGGGGGCAATAACAACAGTTTCAAGGCATAATTTCAATACAATGCATTCACCACTTGAATGCTTTTGAAACGAAAATGGCAATGTCGCATCTATAAATTGGTATGGACATGGCCAAAAAAAAAGTGATGCTGCTTAGCAACTAGTTGGGATTTACTCTCTCGCTCGTTGGTCCGTGTGGATTTTCAGCTCCAAAGCAGGACGTCTTTCCTGCATGAATCACATCCCATGTTTTCCCTTGGGGATCCAT
Source organism: Eublepharis macularius (assembly GCF_028583425.1). Taxonomy (NCBI): domain Eukaryota; kingdom Metazoa; phylum Chordata; class Lepidosauria; order Squamata; family Eublepharidae; genus Eublepharis; species Eublepharis macularius. The sequence continues at coordinate 47,914,736 of NC_072804.1, read as the reverse complement.
TTCAGAAGCATTCCCAATGGAGATCACTGGGTCAGAAAGGGCCCTAAATCTCACAGGTAACTTTCAGCCACAACCCTTTGCAGGACTAGGAAGAGTTCTGAGATACATAAATAAAGACCGATTGAAGGACTGTAGCACATCTGCAAACAGGAACGAAACTCCAAACATTTGGGCAACTAAACCACATACTTGGAACACCATTACCTGTTCAGTCCTGAGTCCTTTATGTAGCTGGCAAGGGTTTGAAGACTCTGCACAATCAGCGATTGTGAGTGTTTCATTTAAAGCGACGAAGCACATACCACGAGATCCGGGAACTCTCGGCCACGTCTCCGAGCCGTTAACCTATGTGACTGCATGCAGCAAGGAGACTGAGGTGGTATTTTCCAGCAGCATTTCAAGCCTCTTGCACAGGGCTTATGTCCGTGAATCTGTTCTGGACAAATCTACACTAGAAATTCAAGCTAGTTCAAAGCCAGTTCCTGAGTTTCATCCAACATGAGCCTTGGCATAGCAGTTATTAGCCATTTTAACAACGAATGGCTAAATGACATTTCCCAGGGTGCTCTGAAAGGAAGTCCTGAAAATTGCCCCAGTTTAAAACATACAGTGTAGGGCCCTCCCTAAACAGCCTACAGCCTCAAGACTGCTGCTTTCACACATGCTGGATAATTCAGTTTCAACGCTCTTTAGTGACTGCTTGCAAGTGAATTTTTCTGTTTCTGGCCATTTTCACACACTCTTAAAGGGACAGCTCACTCACCGAACACTGGCGGCTTTCCCCCTTGACTCCAGATGTCTCCGTTTGCAAAACGGCTGCAGGCTGTTTGGCTTCCTTTTTTTGGTGCCTTTTCTGGGAACGCACTTTTTGTGGTCCCTGAAAAGACGCCAAAAAAAACAGAAGCCAAACAGCCTGCAACCGTTTTGCAAACAGAGAAATTACGAGCGTTTCAGGAGTGGGCCGTCCCTATAAGGACGTGCGGAAACAGCCTCTCACAGGAAAATCCAGTTGCAAAAGATCGCTAAATCACTTTGGAAGTGGACTGAAAGTGCATCATCTGACGTGTGTGAAAGCAGGTCACACTAAACTTGTGAGTACTTGCAGCTTGCTCACAATACATGAGCTGGATTGGGGCTCCATTCACAGTGAAATCCTAAGCAGAGTTACTGTAGTCGAAGTCCACTGAAATTCAATGGGCTTAGACTGAAGTAACTCTGCTTAGGATTTCACTGTCGGTCGGGCATGGCCCCTTTCCCTGCACTTCTGAACAAAGGGTGGTTGCACACCCAGTTATGTTCAATCATTGTGACTCATGCATGATGTGAGCCACCTGCAAGGCAGACCCAAAGAAGAACAGGCCAGCCAGGAGCTCAAGTTGTTCAACTGGCTTAATGTCAGTCTTCTCAGGTGGTCTTTAAAAGCCAAAGGAGACGCACTTGGAGAGGGAAACCCTGCACCCTTCTTGAACTCTTCGCTAGCTCCCTCTCCATGGACCTCGGGGCCTCCACACCCTACTCCCAAGATTCTGATTCCTGGCCAGCTTCATTCTTTGGGGATTTCTCCCCTTTGTCCGATTTGGACGATTCCATGTCTACGTCGATGACCAGATCGGAGGAATCTTCCGAGCTGGACTTCCTTGGCAGGTCAGAGTAAAGATGATTGAGGTAGTTGAGGAACCCGCTGTTCTTGCTCTGATTCGCGCAGGATGGTTTCTCTGCAGTGGCAGCAGCTGGTTTCTCTGCCGCCTGGGCTTTGGTGGCCAACTCTGGAAGGGGAGAGGTCAACAGCCTGAGTCTGGGAGGATCAGCAGTTGCAGCAGAACTATCTTCTTTGGAGGAGTCAGCTGGGACATCTGAAAGGGTAGAGCAGGGAACAGCCTCCGGAGCAGCACAGCTTGTCTGGCCTCTCTCATAATCCATTTCCCAGTCTTCTTCACTCTCCTGAATGGCTGGTTTGGCCAGATTATCATCTGCAGGCCTGCCTGGGAAGCTAATAGATTCTTTTGCTCCTTGACTCTTCTGCCATCCCGCCCTGGTGTTATCAGACATCCTTTTGGCATCGGGAGCATCCCACGGCGGCCGAAGACACCCCTCTTGGGCCCTTTTAACCTTGGTATAGTTGGACCCAAAGGCAGACCCTTCTTTTCTCCATTCCTGTGAGCTCGACATCCAGGAGGCTGAATTGGCTGCGTTGTGTCTCCGGTCACCCCAGGACCTGCCAAAATTCTGCCGTCGGCCTTGCCAGTTGTCCCCATTATCACGCCCCCTTCCTTCCCCTCGTGGTTTCTCCTGGCAGCCCATCGGGGGCCGGGGTACTTTCCAACCGCCTGCTGAGTTCGCACCGGGCCAGCTCTTCCCATCACTCCAATGACTGCTACCGTCCCTAAAGGACCTGTTATCACGGCTCTCCGGGACTCCTCCGCGGCCGCCGTAACCTCCTCTGCACTGGTGGGTCTCACTGGACTGGGAAATGCTGTAGTGGGTAGGGGGGCAGCCACAACAGTTGGGCACAGACTGAACAGCTGGGCCATGGTGGCAAATGGAGGGAGACCCTTGCCCGCCTTGAATGGACGCAGGGGGAAGGGTGTACTGTGCTCCTCTGGCAGCACTATTCAATAGGAAGAGGAGAACATCAAGTCGCACGGGCACCACGATGGAGGACTGGCTGCTCGGGGACGACACGCGACTCGGGGTGTAGGGCTGCAGCTCAGACGGCCCGGATGGCGAACGTTCCTTAGAGCACGTACCGGGTGACACTAGGATTGGCTTTCCGTCAGGAGAGTCACCGTTGGCCAGGTGCTTCTCATCCATCGGGGCGTCCTCAGTGCGGCTCTTAACACAGACTGCAAAAATCGAGAAGCTGCACAGAGAAGGATAAAGCGGAATGCGACAGGATTACTCATGCAAAGAACATTCGCTTTTTAACAGGCATCGCACTGAATTTGTTTACTTCCTTTATAACAGTAATAATAACTGTGCTTATATACTGGTCTTCTAGACAAATCAGTGCCCTACTTAGAGCAGTGAACAAAGAGCGGCCATTTTCACACGTCTCACCAGCCGCGCAAAATTGCTAAAACCTCCCCAGAATGACAGCGTCTTCCTGGCGCGACTTCCTGTCATGACTCCAGTTTGTGGTGCGATTCACACCACAAACCAGAGTCATGATGGGAAATCGCGCCAGGAAGATGCCGTCGTTCCAGGAGGTTTGTGTGGTTTTGCGCGGCCAGTGAGATGTGCAAAAACAGCCTGTGTTGTTATTATCATCACCACAATACAGCTGGGGAGCTGGGGCTGAGAGAAGTGGCTTCCTCAAGGCGATAGTGGGCGTTGAACCAGCTGAGTGCTGATTCACAGACCAACCATTTAACCACTATGCTACCCTGCCTTTCTCCCCAAGGGGGACCCAAAGTAGTTTACATCATCATTCTGAGAGGAGTTACCTGCTGAGATTCCATGATAGAGCAGGGAATTGAACCTGTACTGCCCAATCCTAGTCCAACACTCCAAACACTATACTACACTGGAATGATAGAACTCAGGTTTTTCTATCTAGTTGCGCCCTAACTTGGGTGTGGCAAGTGAGGGATTTTTTAATTATGAAAACCACCCACAAGGAGGGAAGCAAAAACTTAAATTTATTAAAAAATGCTGGGTGGGCCAGGGGCATCTCAGCCAGGACCAGGCATGTATGTAATTGCTGACTGGCTAGCCCATCTTCTGGGCTAGCCAGTCAGCGAGCACAAATGTGCGCAGTTCTAGCAGGGCCACATCCAGCCTCCATGGTCACCTCTCCAACAAACCATCTCACCAGCGGCGAGCAGCATATCTGTATGGGGTTTTTTTTCCACCACCCCTTGCCATTTTTGATGGTGTCCAACTGACCCTAGCTAACTGGACCCATCATTACTGCTGGAAAAGCTAATGAATCCTGCTGCATTTTTTAAAAAAATTTTAGTTATTTATTTAGTTTTGCAAATGGAAGCGGCAAGAATAGTGCCAAACAGTTTTATTCCCCTATCCCCTTGAAACAGGAGGCAAGGGGGGAAAAGCTTAGATCTGTGTGTGTAGTACAAAATTCCTGAGGGCATGCCATTTCAGGTTGCAGGTGTCTGAAGGCTTCCCCGGGCACAAGATGGGGGAGAAAACACTGAGCGTCTAAATTTCTCTCTTGAACCCTGTTTGTTTGACACCATGTAATCCACCTTGAGTCTCAGTGAGAAAGGTGGAAGATAACTAGAGTTAAAAATAAATATACACAAAGACCTGGTAGGCCATGCCTAAAATGCCTATTTTTATTTTATAGACTACTTGTACAGGGGCTAGCAATTCTGGCTGTAGCCATTTTAATATGCTTTTGGATTACTTTCAGACATTTTAAACTAAAATAAAACAGAAGCTCGGCAGCACTTTACAGATGAATTTATTCCAGCGTAAGTTTTTGAGAGTCCAAATTCACACAGTCAAAAATTTCTGTCTGTTAGGAGTGCCCTTGGACTCCTGCTTTATTTTGCTGCCAGAGAGGAGCACGCTGCTAACCGTCTGAAATTATCATTTTAACCTGTTAGTTCATAACTGAGAAATAAAGGGGGACCCTGGTCCCAACCAGTCCCAAAATAAAAACTAAGAGCCCAAATATTATTTGCATCGTAATTATATATATCAAGCCGACTGAATAGGACAAAATTAGCAGCTGGGTGCTAATTGGGTATCATCTAAGAACAAGGAGGGTCTTTATCAGTGCAATTTTAAGTAAAGTTACTCCAGTGTAAACCCATTGATTTCAATGGGCTTGGATTGCAGTACTGTTTACTATTACACTGCCTGCATTTTCAGCATTAGACACCACCCTCCCCAAAGAGAAAATTTATTAACACAAAATACAGACACAGAAAATAGAACTAAAATCAAATTTGTTTCCACCAGGATTTCTATTTGCTGAGGGCCACACCAAAGGCCAACAGGGCAATCCTAGGCAGAGTTGCTCCCATCTAAGCCCATGGATTCCAACGGCGTAACTCTGTTTAGGATTGCACTGAAAGAACTACAGCTGCATCGCGGGTCATTTTGACTGCGCTCTTGGCATTTTTCACCACCACATTCAGCTTCTTGCTTGGAGCTTATTAGCTTGCAGCCAAGCCTGTTCTCCGCTGGTACCCAACAGATCCAACCGACATAGTCCCAAACCTTTCTTTCCCTTTCACTTTCTAAAAGACGGGGCAAACTTGCAATTCAGAACAGGGGTTTGGAGCAAGGCGAGTCACTGAAACCCGAGCATGCATTCATCACAATGGGTTGCTCGAAGGGAAGGATCCCACAGTTAGAACCAGGCTGGGGCAGAAAAGAAGACTCGGTTGGTGAAGGTGGGGGGCCTTTCTGGGTCGGAATCTTGCCGAAGGGAGCCTGGCCGGGGTGGGGAAAAAACCGTTCCGGCAGGTTCCCTGCGCTATAACGCGCAAAGATGGAACGGCGTCGATCCGTTTTTACCTGCAAGCGCCCGGCTACGCGCTCTCAGCCTTCTGCCCTGGTTCACCGCCCCCACGTGTCTGCGGCAGCGCCTGCGGTCGGAAGGCGTGCCCATTTGGGCCGGAACCGTGGGCGGGGCTTGTGAGTGGGGGCGGGAGTAGAGGGTTCTTAAAAAGAACGCTGCGGAACTTTTGAAACTTCATTAGGAAACTTCCAGCGCGCAGGGAGCGCCCTAGAGAGCAACGGAAAGGGATAAAGACTCAAGCTTGCGATCGTCTTGGTGTACACTTATGTCCCCATATCTGCCACCACCACCCACCAAATGCACACACCCCTTTCCAATGCCTGCCCTCGCCACCTCTCCCGGCCTGTTGGCAACCCCATCCAATCAATGGAAGAGGGCAAGGCTCCTCTACGCCTAGCGCGATTGAGAAACGGGTTTACTGTACTGCAGGTGGCAGCACAAACGAGAGTGGGCTCAGGCTGGCAGGTGGGGAGATATGAATCGGGGTGGGACAGAATGGCTGTGGTTAGGGGTGTCAACCTTCAGGAAGGGGCTGCAGATATCCCAGAATGACAACTGATCTTCCGAGATTAGTCCCCCTGGAGAAAATGGTTGCTTTGGAGGATTCGATTCTATGGCAATATAACCCCTAAGGTTCCTCTCCCCAGGAATTTTCCAAATTGGAGTTGGCAACACTAACTACTACTACTACTACGGATATTGCTGTGGTTGAAAGTAAGGCGAACAAACATGATGATGATGATAAATGTTTAAACTGCCTTTCTCACTGAGACTCAAGGCGGATTACACAGTGCAAGTCAATGCAATATAATCAACAACTCATCCTAGGGTTGCCAGCTCCAAGTTGGGAAATTCCTGGAGATCTGGGGGGGGGGGGGCGAAACCCAGAGAAAGTGGGGTTTGGGGAGGGAAAGGACCTTGGCATGGCATAGTTCCATAGAATCCACCCCCCAAAGTAGCCATTTTCTGCAGGTGAACTGATCTCTGTGGCCCGGAGACCAGTTGCAATTCCGTGAGATCTCCAGCCACTACCTGGAGGCTGGCAACCCTGGCTCATCCTCTAATCACAGCGGCATCAAACTGCAATAGGTGAAAACAAATCGGGAGCCCTTTTCAGAATGCTTTCCTCCCAGAGTTTTGGATACTGGCTTATTCTGTCCTTCCAGCAAATCAGACACAGGCGCAAACTTTGTGAGGTCAGCACAGCTGGAGCCCCCTAGAGGGCTATCTGGGATGTTTGGGGATAGCAAAAGACACTGAAGGCTTTTGGTGCTTTCGCACATGTTGATAATGCGCTTTCACTGCACGTCAGTGATAGTTTGCAATAGGATTTTACAGTTTCACAATCTGTAAAGTGCATTGAAATTGCATTATCCAACGTGTGTGAAAGCAGCAGAGAAAGGGTGGGAAGGTTTTTCTCTGTTCCCAGTATGGTTACCAACCTCCAGGTGGGGCCTGGAAAATCTCCCAGAATTACAACTGATCTCCACTCCACAAAGATCAGTTCTCCTGGAAAAAAATGGCTGCTTTGGAGGGTGGACTCTATGGCATTATACCCTACTGAGGTTCCCCCCCCCCCCCAAATCTCCAGGATTTCCCCACACGGATCTGGCAACCCTTGTTTCCACCTTGCTTCAATAACATTTGCATCTGAAAGTAGTTCACACTCCTGACCCCTGGCAGATGTAAAACAATACCCGTCCTTTCGATGGGATCATAAGTTCCCCCTCCTAACTGCCCTGTTCACAAATGACAGCGAACCAACTTAACAATCCATGTGCATTGTTGACTTGTTTTTTTCTTTATATGTGAAAGGTGTTGCTCTTCATATTGGGGAAGGGGCTAAGGAGAAGCTGTCCCTAATGTAAGCTTCCCAGCAGAATACCTTTACCAACTCCTGGCTCCCAATTTCCATAGAGCCTTTTCTCTGGCCAGATTTAATGTTCTTCCTTCAGCCATTTTATCTGGTAGATTTCATGGGATTCCTTATTCTAGCAGATGTTGTCCTTGTTCGACGGACTGTGTTGAAACTGTTTCCCACGTTCTTCTCCAGTGCTCTTTTTATCTGGCGCCATGCCGGGATCTTCTGCATCCTGTATTAGCCCAACTTTCAGAGTTTTCTGATGATTTTAAGGTTCAGTTCCTGCTTGACAACCCAGATGTGGAAATAACTGAAATAGTAGCAAAGTTTCTCTACAGTGCTATGGCTATACGCCCAGACAAGTAATATTCTATACTGGTTTTGCTACACTGTTGTCCTGTTCCCATCTGTAATTTTCATCCTACTCTGTATGGACTCGTTTCTGTATTTAAAATTTTATATTATATATATGCCAATAAAGGCTTGCTTGGCTTGGCTAAGGAGAAGCATGCATTTTCCTAGCGAGTCAACGTGGCGCAGCCGTTGCCGTGTTGGACTAGTATCTGGGAGAGACCCGGGTTCAAATCTCACTGTGCCAAGGAAGCTCGCTGGGTGACCTTAGGCCAGTCAGGCCCTCTCAGCTTAACATAACAAGGTGTTTGTAAGGATAAAATGGATGAGAGAATAATGTAAGCCAATTTGAGCCCCCATTGGGAAGAAAGGTGGGTTATAAATGAAGTAAATAAATAATAAAAAATAAGTAACTGGATGGCCACCAGTTATTGGTGGCCAGCCAATTGATTTTAGGGGTGAGAGCGCCCTATACAACATAGTAATGGAATTGCATTGTGTTTAGAACTGCTTCAGGGAAAACCATATCTATATTTTCATAGCCTTTTATTTAAGAACAATATTCCAACCATGGCATCTTATACACATGAAATGCCTTTATCCTGCTGGCTCAAACTATCAATGTTTCAGAGGCAGGACTGCACACTCTGGTGGAAAGCAACTCTCCAAAGCCTCAGCTAAAAGTCTTCCATCGCTAAGAAAGCGCTTCCAGGCAGAATCCTGTTCAGGTCTATTCAACGGGACTTGATGGTAGAAAGAACCCTCATAGCTGACTTATGGCAATTCCTGCTGGGGTTTTCATGGCAAGAGACTAATAGAGGTGGTTTGCCATTGCCTGCCTCTGTAACCTTCGTCTTCTTTGGAGGTGTCCCATCCAATTACTAACCAAGGCCAACCCTGCTTAGCTTCTGAGATCTGACGAGATCAGGCTCACCTGGGCTATCCAAGTCAGGGCATTCAATGGGGCTTACCCCCAGAAAAAATGTTCAAAGGACTGGTACTGTTTCAACCTGAGCCTTTTAACTGGACATGTTGGGGACTAAATGCAGGACTCTCAGAATGCAAAGCGGATCCTGTGCCCCTGAGCCAACCCCCTCCCCACCCAGCAGATTTGGGCGTGGCTTGAAATAATGTACTGGAAGCTCATTCTTTCTGTGTTCCAAGGTAATTCTTCCTGTCATTATATGTCTTGATTGGTGGTGAAAAGTGTCCTCAAGTCATAGCTAGGGTTGCCAGATCCAAGTTGGGAAATTCCTGGAGGTCTGGGGGGTGAAACCTGGAGAAACCTGGAGAAAGTGGGGTTTGGGGAGGGAAAGGACCTTGGCATGGCATAGTTCCATAGAGTACACCCCCCAAAGTAGCCAGCGATTTTCTCCAGGTGAACTGATCTCTGTGGCCTGGAGACCAGTTGTAATTCCGGGAGATCTCCAGCCACTACCTGGAGGCGGGCAACCCTAGTCATAGCTGACTGATGGCGACCCCTGCTGGAGTTTTCAAGGCAAGAGACTAACAGAGGTGGTTTGCCATTGTCTGTCTCTGAATAGCGGCCGTGTTCTTCCTGAGAGGTCTCCCGTCCAATTATTAACTAAAGCTGATGCTACTGAGAATCTAAGATTTGACAAGATAGCTTGGGCTATCCGGGTCAGGGCTTGGATTAGTCATTGTAAACAAACAAACAAAAATCAATGGAAGAAAAACAACACCTTCCCTCCCAAATACACACACACACACTCACACACACACACACACACCAATCGCCTCAGTTCTTCTCAGCTCACAATTGCCATCTACTCTTCCAGCTTAGAGAGGAACAGAGGTGCTCCCTGTCATTTCCAGTTCCTGACACAATGGCCATATGTTCTGTTGGAAATGGGGTGGAGACCTTGGGAAATTCACTCACAGTATGGTTGAAGCACACCTCTGTCTGTGAAGGACCGAGTCCTTCATGTCTAAGTTTGGATGATAAGCTTTCGAGAGCCACAGCTCTCTTCGTCAGATGCAACAATAAAGTTGGTTAGTCTTAAAGGTGCTACTGGACTCTTTACTATTTTGCTATTACAGACTAACTCGGCTAACTCCTCTGGATCTAAGTTTGGATGGTTGCCTTCAGAAAGAGAGGTGGGGGCTGCCTCAGATGAGCTGAGATCAGCTGTCTTTTGGCTTCAGATGAAGCGGCCTTATAGCGAGTCGTTGCTCCATCAAAATCAGCGTTGTCTACTTAGATTGGCCGCAGCTCCCCAGAGACTCAGAGGGAGGTCTTTCCCATCACCTTTAACTGGAGATGCTCCAGATAGGACCTTGTGCTTGCAAACTGAGCCACTGTTCGTCCCCTCCAGGTAGATAATCCCATTAAGCCAAGCAGGCATCATGGTGTCCTCTTTTCACTCAATTCATCCTCCTTCAAGAGGGTACAGATCTGTTTCTTCAGATGCTCAGCCTTTTCCCAGGCCTCCGGGCTGGCTCCCATGTCATTTGTTTCCGGCAGAACCTCCAGTACTGAGCGCAAGGCGTCAGCATTCTTGACGGACTCCATCTGTTCCAGGTCAGCTTTGATCTCCTCCACCCAGTCCAGGTAGGCTTGGAGCAGCCCCATGTCGGTCAGGAAACTGCTTATGATCTTGAGCTCTGGCTTTTTGCGGCTCAGCTCAGAGAGGACTTGGCTTCCGGCCTTGCTCAGTCGGTTCCCCACGATGCTGAGGGGGAAAAAAATGAAAATGAGTGTTGTAAATAGCACAGGGCGGGGAAAGTCAATTCTATAAAAATGAGAGATAATGGAACACTTTTAATATCACCCACATTTTTTAAAAAAAAATTATGTCATGTATGGCCCACCTTTCTTGCTGACGCTCAAGACAGATTATACAGTATAAGCAGGGCTTTTTTTCAGCTGGAACGTGGTGGACGGAGTTCTGGAATCTCTTGAAAATGGTCACATGGCTGGTGGTCTCACCCCCTGATCTCCAGACAGAGGGGAGGTTAGATTGCCCTCCGCACTGCTCAGAGGTGTGGAGGGCAATCTAAACTCCCCTCTGTCTGGAGATCAGGGGGCGGGGCCACCAGCCATGTGACCATTTTCGCCACAGGCAACCCACTGAGTTCCACCACCTCTTTCCCCAGAAAAAAAGCCCTGAGTATAAGTCAATACAATCATCAGCAAGTCCATTCAATAAACAGTGCTATTCCACATTTGCAGAGATTGATTGATTGATTGATTGCATTTCTAGACCACCCTCTACGGTCTAGAAATACAGCACAGAGCAGAGCATCTCATCTGATGTGAAGCAGTAATTATAATCCAGGACAGAAAATGTTTCACTCGTTTTTTCTGATTTGGTGGTAAAGAGTACCATCTGACTTATGGCGACCCCTGGCAGGATTTCCTGGCAAGAGACTAACAGAGGTGGTTTGCCCAACCTGGTATTTGTTGGAGGTCTCCCATCCAATTACTAACCAAGGCTGGCCCTGCTTAGCTTCTGAGATCTGATGGGATCAGGCTATCCAGATCAAGAGCCAGTTTGGTGTAGTCAGGAGTCATTTCGTAGCTGGAGGAACTCATTAGCATAACTCATTAGCATATGCCACACCCCTTGCCATCACCAGAAGTGTGTCATTAGCATAACTGATTTGCATATGCCACACTCCCGACATCACCTATCCTGGCTGTTTTGGACCCAATCCTGGCCATTCAGGACCAAAATTGGGCCCAAAATGGCAAAAAGGGGCTGAAAATGGCCAAAAAGGGGCCCAAAATGGTCAGGATTGGGCTGCTGCTGAGTGGAAGAGTGATCCACCACCCATCAGAGGCCCGATCCTGGCCGTTTTGGCCCCAATCCAGGCCATAAAGGGTCCAAAATGGCCGAGAGTCAGGTGGGTGGGGCCACCTGACATGTGACCTCTTTGGGGAACTTCTGGAACTGCGTTCCTGCGCGTTCCCCCTCAAAATGAGCCCTGGGTGTAGTGGTTAAGAGTGCGGGACTCTAATCTGGAGAACTGGGTTTGATTCCCCACTCCTCCGCTTGAAGCCAGCTGGGTGACCTTGGGTCAGTCACAGCTCTATCAGAGCTCTCTCATCCCCACCCACTTCACAGGGTGTTTTGTTGTGGGGATAATAACGACATACTTTGTAAACTGTTCTGAGTGGATGTTAAGTCATCCTGAAGGGCGGTATATAAACGGAATGTTATTGTTGCTGCACTCAGATCTCACTGTTCCACTGCAGACCAGCACAGCTACCCACCTAAAATGATCCTCCTAGAGAAAATGGCTCCTTTGGAAGGTGGACTCTGTGGCATTATACCCCACTGAGATTCTTCCCCAAACCCTGACCTCCCCAGGCTCCACTCCCAAATCTCCAGGAATTTCTCAACCCAGAGTTGGCAACCATAGTATAGAGGCACATGGGAAGGAGTGGGTCCTACCCTGATGACATGCATGTGAACAAAACAGTCTAGAGGGAGGGTTATAAATAGCAGACCCTTCAAGACAGGTGCTCTGGCTGCTTTCCACTTCAAATCATTTTCGAGGAAGAGCATTTTCACATCGCTGCACGAATCTTCTTGCCACTGTTTCCTTTATAGGAAACTTTTCTGCGGTCTGAGTCCCGTAGAACAGAGGAATCCTCAAACCGTGACAAGCAAAGACAAAATCTGGGATTCACATGAGAGCATTCACGTTTCTGAGCCCATTCATTTCCTCCTCCCCCTCTCTATTTTGCACCCACTGAAGCACTCACTCACTCACCCACCTGCTTGCTACTGCTTATTGCGAAGTGGCACAGCTTCAGACACAAGTTGCAAACTTTGATTTCAAACCTTCTGGCCTGGGACCAGGAGCTGGCCCCAAACAGGTCGGAGAGAAGAGCCAAGGATAACTCTGGAGTCAGCAGCACAGCAAAGAGCAAACGCTTTCTGGGTGGTCCTGTCCGTGGCTGGCGCTGGGAGAAATGGTGTGCTGAGCATGGCTTGGGCAAAGGACTTGTAGTGCAAAAACTTCTGCAAGACCCATTGCAGTGTAGAGCTGCTGGAGCATACTGGCTGGGCTAGAAATCAGCACTCAGCTGGTTCGAATCCCACTCCTGCCATGAGCTCAGCAAGCGGCCTTGGGTAAGCCACTCCGGTTAGCCCAGCTTCCTAGCTATATTGTGAGGATATTAATAACACTGACTTTGGTTGTTGTGGGTTTTCCGGGCTGTATTGCCATGGTCCTGGCATTGTAGTTCCTGACGTTTCGCCAGCAGCTGTGGCTGGCATCTTCAGAGGTGTAGCACCAAAAGACAGAGATCCCTCAGTGTCACAGTGTGACACATCTTTTCCACACTGTGACACTGAGAGATCTCTGTCTTTTGGTGCTACACCTCTGAAGATGCCAGCCACAGCTGCTGGCGAAACGTCAGGAACTACAATGCCAAGACCACGGCAATACAGCCCGGAAAACCCACAACAACCATCGTTCTCCAGCCGTGAAAGCCTTCGACAATACATCGAACACTGACTTTGTTCACTTTTCTTCTTGTGGCACTAATCTGTCCAGAAGGGTGTTATATAAGCACGTTGTAGTAGTTGTTGTTGTTAGAAGGCAAGATTTAAAGTACGCAGCCAGATTCAGACCTGCCACAATTCTTACTGGGCCAGTTGCTCTTTCCGCCCAACGCATTTTTGCAGGTTGTTATCAGGAAAAAGGGGGAGAAAGAGGTCCTGCATGTCATTCTAAGCTCCTTAGAGGTGCAGTTTTTTTAAAGTAATTAGTAACTCTCACAAGACGGTCCCAAGTTCAATTCCAGGCTTCTCTGGCTAAGGGATCAGGGAACCAACCTAGGATGGTTTATTCTGAGCTCTCCAAGGTCTCGGGTGCCTTCTTCATGCCCTCTTAGCCCCTTCCCTTTGCCCTCTCCTCCCTTAATGACCCCCTATACCCCAGCTGAGTTGCTGAAACTCACGTTAGGAGCCTGAGAGTCGTGTTGTCCGTCAAGGAAACCAGGATGTTGTCTAAGCCGCTGTCGGTAATGCCCGTGATATCCAAATAGAGCTCTTGGAGGGAAGTGTTCTTCTGGAGGGCATCCCATAAGATCCTCACACCCTCCGAGCCCAGGCAGTTGCCACAAAGGCTTCCAGGGAGAGAGAAAACACAAAAATCAGGGAACTTAACCGAGGGGGTCTGTTAGGTAGCACACCAAAAAACAAAGATGAGCCATTGCGATTAAAATTCATCCATCATGCTGCAAAACTGCAAAAGTTACTACTCTAAATTCTGGTCCAAAATATCCCAAATTAACATCACCGAGGATTAAGCAAATCACCAGTAAAGACCATGGAGACATGGGGAAATTGCTAGGGCATTACTATGGAGGCCATTTCCAGCCATTTTTAATCCTGCACCTCAGTTTCTCAAGGGATTAGGGCCAAAGAAGGGGGTTTAACCTACTGCAGGCGAGCAAACAGTAAGCCTGTGACTGCCTCAGCAGTTCATAATACCATTTAAAAACAGAATATTATAAAACCAAAAATCTTAAGACCATTGCAATACCTGAAAAAGGTCACTTTCCAACCAGTGCGGCACAAATATAAATCCTCATATGAGCACCTTAGAATGGAACAAGTGGGCCTTTAAAATAGCCTAGATGGCCCCCGGTCTCTGTTCCTGCGGCAGGATATTTCATAGGTGTGTGTGTGTGTGGAGTGGGGTGGGGGGAACAACAGAAAAGGTTTCCAGACCATTAAGCTTCGGATAAAGCCGGTTCCCCAAGGAAAGTCCCTTGTGCAGATCTCAGGTCCCAGGTTGGGCAACGTGGGTCAAGACCGTCCCTTGGGTACACAGAGCTCAAGCCGTTTAAAGTTATAGACATGACTGCCAAGCAGAAGGCCCGTGGGGCCTAAATCTAGCGTGGAAAAGGCAGGTAACCCTGCAAAGAGCACAAAAGAAAACGAGGAAGGTGTGTGGAGAGGGAGGCGGACATCTCAGGTTACTTACAGCAGCCGTTTCACCTGGCACTGTGGGGACCTCAGCACTGCCGCTTCTATCGCAGCTGCCTCCCCATCCAGAGAATTATATCTCAGCCTGAAAGAGACAATGAAAATAGATACGAGCCAATAAGAGCCAAACCTCTCCTTCCTTCCCATCTTAGAGCAAAGCTACAGGTGACTTTCTTCACGTGGAGAACACTAGATTTTTCTCGCAAGGTTACCTGGGAAGTGAAGTCCAAGTGTTCCTTCCCCTCTCTGTTCGAATCGCTGCCTGAAGAGCCACAAGAGGGCTTCGTTTGGGGGTGGGCAGCTGCTATTTTCTCCCAGGGCGTCCAGCAGGCTGCCTGCTCCCGGGGAGCTGCTCTGGAGAAAGCGGCCGCATCGGTGAAGCTTCAGCCGCAGCGACAGTGGAAGGATCTGCTGCTGCTTCACCGATGCGGCCGCTTTCTCCAGAGCAGCTCCCCGGGAGCAGGCAGCCTGCAGGATGCCCTGGGAGAAAGTAGCAGCTGCCCGCCCCCAAACAAAGCCCTCTTGGAGCTCTTCAGGCAGCAATTCGAACAGAGAGAGGAAGGACCACTCGGACTTCACTTCCCAGGTAACCGTGTGAGAAAAATCTAGAGTTCTCCACGTGAAGAAAGTCACTTGTAGTCTCAGATCCACCCTCAAGAAGCCACTCTGACTCCCAAATGTCACTCTGCCTCCCACTCAACTGCTTCTAAAGCCAGAAATACCACCTGCCCTAAATAGGGTTGCCAATGTCCAAGTGTGATTTGATCTTCCAGAATGAGAAACGATCTCCAGACAACAGGTGTGAGTTCCCCAGGAGAAAATGGCGGCTTTGGACTCCCTAGGCTCTATCCCAAATCTCCAAGATTTCCCCAACCCAGAGTTGGTAACCCTAGTCGTAAATTTACTCCTCTTTCCCAACAGGGGATAGGACACCAGCATCATACGGCAACCCTTCCCAAGACCGAGAAGCTGCCCAGCGGATACGCACTGCAGAGTTTCGCACCGATGCATGAGTCCCTGCAGCCTCCGAAGCCCCCCGATGCCCATGTTGCTGTAGCTTAGGTTGAGATTCCGGAGTACCTTGGGCTCTGAGGAGCCCAGCACGTAGGCCAGGGCTGTACAGTCAGCTGGGTTCAAAGTCACCTTGAAAAGATTGACCTCGTTCAGCTTGGAAGCTGCCTTCCGGGTCACCTCATCCTGGCGCAGCTCTGCCAGGCAATGCAAGAGGGTCAGCAGCCTCCGGTCTGATTCATACTGGACCTTCTTCCCCAGCCAGTCTGCCAAAGGCAGGAGGGGATCTCCAGTCAGACCCTCGGCCAAACCCACCAGCCTGCCCTCCATCCTGGAGGTCAAGAGACCCATGAAGAATCTGCAAAACATTTGCAAGTTATCCCATTGGTAGTATCCTTTCAGGAGCTCCCTGGTGGAGCTGAGTAGTCCATTCTTGGAGAGGGATGGAGGGTTCTCCATGTGCCTTGCCTTTTGAGCTGTTCCATCCCACCAGAGATCCAAGCAGGATGTTAGCTCCTGACCCCCAGGGTCTAGGATCGCCACCGAGTACAATGCAGCTAAGAATTCTTGTATGGTCAAATGGAAGAAACAATAGACCTCATCTTTTTCCTTGGTGAAGATGCGGTTCAAGAAAGCACCCGGCAGGTTCTTCAGGTCAAAACCAAACTCATGTAGCTCATCTGTGTAGAACAGGATCTTTCCTCTCAGTAGAGCAGAATAGGCAAGTTTGCCGAGTTGCAACAACAAGCTGTGGGCCCTTCCCAGAACGCAGTTCGGTCCTCCCGCTTGCGGCTGTGCAGGCGCTTGTGACTGAAGAATAGTGCATAAGTATTGACGGTAGACCTCAGTGATGGTACTGGGTGGGGAGACCTCCCTTGCCCTGACCTGTGGGAAGAACTCCCCCAGAGCTGTACAGAGAATGAAGCAGTAGAGGGGGATGAAGCTGAGGCTGGCTAAGCCCTCGTGGGCAGAGACGTAGCTGAACACAGCCGCTGCAAGCTCGGAGTCCCGGAAGAAACGGGAGAAATAGTCCTTCACTTGCTCTTCTTGGAAGCCAAGGATGACAAAATGGCGGTCAAAACAGTCTTCCGGAAGGGTAGCAGAAGGCCGGGATGTGACCACAATGGTGGATTCCGGCAACAGAGACCTACAGAGAAGGCCATGCACCAGGTCTTTGATGGGAGCTGACTGGTCCACCCGGAAGCAGGCATTCTTGCTCTCCAGTGGGTGCCTGAATTCATCCAAACCATCTAAGATCACCAATAACTCCCCGGGCTTTTCAAGCAGCTCATGGAGAACATTGTTCAAGTGGGGATGCTTGGTGCGGATCAGACCCTCAAGGCTTTGGGGTGCCGTCATGAGGCTGAGCTCTCGGAAAGAAAAGTCCATCACGCAAAGGAATCTTTGGAAGGCTGCACCCAGTGCCCAGTCGTGGAGAATTTTCTGGGCTGCTACACTTTTGCCAATACCAGCAGCGCCACTCAGCATCACCCGTCGAGGAGGAAACTGTTCACCAGCCAGTGCAGAGAAGAGCTGACGTAAGGCCAAGCGGCGGGGAGCGTGGACGGAGTAGAGGCGAGCGCGACGAGAGGCCAGCTGCAAGTAGTCATGGCCGGTGGAGCCAGGGCTGGGACGGTCAGAGAGCAGCAGTTCGGTATAGCGGATCTCCATGTGCCCGCATGACTCTGTGTCGTCCACATTGGTGCAGAGCTTCTCGGTGCGGGTCATCAGCCATCGACGGTGGCAGTGCAAGGCAGCTGGCAGAGAGGCACACGAAAATATTGTTGAAAGCACAACAAGGGGGTTGTTTGTTGCTACAGTTTGGCAACCCAAAAAAGTAATGGCCTCTGCATGGTGACCATGGATGGTGATATGTGTGCCTAAATTCCTTCTGGTAGAGTCTCTCTACACAAGACATCTTACACAGGGACACTCAAGTGAAAAATCTTACACTCGGGCTGTTTCCACACGGCTCCCCACTGCTCGTAACAACCCAGAATATCACAAAAAAAAACATGGAAGATCGCGTTTTCTTGCGCGAGATTTGCGTGATGTCATGTGACGTCGCACAAATCTCGCGCGAGAAAACGTGATCTTCCGCGTTTTTTTCGCGATATTCCAGGTTGTTACGAGCAGCGGGGAGCCATGTGGAAACGGCCTTGTTCTCCCGTCATGGATACAACTGCACTGCTAGGGAGATCCAGCACACATTAATATAAGACTACACAGAAAGGAAGTCACTAGAGCATCCCCATGTAAGATGTCTTGTGTAGGGAGACTCGTAGTCTCTAAATATGCTCATCCTCAGCTCTTTGTTCTTTCTGGGGTGGGAAAGGGTGGATCTAGCCTAGAAGTGTTAGATTCTCACCATTAACATACATCCTTCTATGATTGGGGTCATCTTTCTGGGATTTCTGGGAATGAGCACGTGAAGCTGCCTTACACTGAATGAGACTCTTGGACTATGAAGGTCAGTATTGTCTGCTTTGATTGGCAGCAGCTCTCCAGGGTCTCAGGTCGAGGTTTTTCACATCATCCTGATCCTTTTAGTTGGAGATGCTGGGGATTGAACCTGTGATCTCCTGCATGCAAGGCAGAGGCTTTCTCCACTGAGCCACATCTTCCTCCCCATGGAAAATATGGAAAGCTTGAACATATGAAGCTGCTTTGTACTGTATCAGATTGTGGGTCCATC
Organism: Eublepharis macularius; assembly: GCF_028583425.1. NCBI lineage: Eukaryota > Metazoa > Chordata > Lepidosauria > Squamata > Eublepharidae > Eublepharis > Eublepharis macularius. The sequence goes on along the minus strand of NC_072804.1, from coordinate 47,896,359 downwards.
AACACCAGTAATGTCTACTCAGACTGGGAGCAGAGGTCTTAGGCAGAGCTCTTCCACATCTGCTCCTTTTACCTGGAGATGCTGGGGACTGAAACTGGGACCCTCTACACGCTACGCAAATGCTCTACCACAGCCCATCCACAATTTGAAGAAAGATTCTCTTTCTTAAACCAAGTCTCCCTTGGTCATCTTATTTCCCCCTGGATTGACCCTACTGTCTCTGTTCCTCCCTCATTTACCTTTACATTGTCGGCTCAGGGCTCTTCGGAAAGTCAAACTATTGTCCTTTCCCTCATCTGCCAAGAAAGGAGAGGATTTTTTTTCTGAGATGATTATTTTAAAAAGCACTTAAAATGCCAGACACTGAGCAAAAACTAAGACCAATTCGGGCCTTTCTTTCTAAAGATGGTATCTCTACCATCTTTTGTAGAGATACCTGTGGCACCTGACTGTCCCTTGTTGGAAACAAGATGCTGGAGTAGATGGACCATTAGTGTGATCCAACAGGGTTGCTCTGGTCTTCTTTTGGAAGAACTCCTTGGAGGAAATAGTTGATAAAAAATGTAATATTGAGCTAGATAATGCAAGAGGGTAAAGGGCATTTCTAGTGGTAGGGGATGCAGGATAAAAGAGACACAGACAGGGAATTCAGAGAGCAATCTTAGGTTGAACTAGAAGAAGTATAGTCCCTGAAGATTTTGAGAAGCGCCTCAAAAAGTTAGATTTAGAGAAACAAATCCATGGGGATGCTTGAAATGAAAGAACCAGAAGAGAAAGGAAACCCGGTGAAGAGAAAATCGTGTTAACACTGTGATCTACACAACAAGTGAAGAATATCAAGTGAGGATGGAAATACACATCACTAAGTACCTAGGGACCCTTCAGTGAATCTCATTTCACGTGTCCCTCCTCCAACTTTCCATGCTCTCGTTCGCACAGTCACACTTCCCTTTGCTCCACGTGAATACATTCATGTATTCGATATCAGTTCCTCCTCAGCTGCTAAAAGTATTGCAGTTTCCCCCACCTCCCACATTCATTCATTGAAATGCAGATCTTGACACTTTCTCACACCTTAAAGAAATGCAAATTGGCAAGTCAAAGGAGCCTTCAGTACTTGTCCTCACAGCAAAAACAGAGCTGAATTGGCGCTTTGCCTTCTGGAATCACTCGCAGATGTAATCACACAAAGGAAGCTCCCATGAAAGTGGCCTTCACATGTGCCAAGCAAGAACAGCTTGCATGTGAATTGAGGACTATGCATACAATCCAGCACTTGAGCGTCTACAGGTACTTAGTAACGTATATTTCCATGCTGAGTCGGCAGCATTTAAGAGGCTTGCAGGGCCTTCCTTCTAAACCCGTCAACTTCAACTGACTGAGAACTTTCCTCCCTTTCACCCTGAAGCCTCCAAGCAAACCCAGGCCTTTATTGCTTGACTTGTCTGCAATATTATGGGCTGTACCCCTCCCCTATGCTCCATCGGCAGTTTTCTTAGGACCCAACAACATGAGGCTGGGAAAGCCATGATCTGTTCTCTAGATGGTTGTTGTGGATTTTCCGGGCTGTATCACCATGGTCTTGGCATTGTAGTTCCTGACGTTTCGCTAGCAGCTGTGGCTGGCATCTTCAGAGGTGTAGCACCAAAAAGACAGAGATCTGTCAGTGTCACAGGAATCACATTGTAGTCAGGAACTACTATGCCAAGACCACGGCTATACAGCCCGGAAAATCCACAACAACCATCGTTCTCCGGCTGTGAAAGCCTTCGTCAATATATGTTCTCCAGATGTTTTAGTTAAGGCTAAAAAAGCAAGATGGGGAGAGGAAACTTGAGTCACAGCCATGGTGCTGGCCAGGGTGGTGGTTAAACCATCAGCATTTCCTGATAGAAATTCCCCCAGCGCTATTAGTCATCATAGGTGCAGGAAAGATAAGTGCATTTGTCCTAGCTGGAGGGGTAGGCAATTTTGATGGGGAAAATGGTGCGGGGAGAAAGATTTGAACCTGTCTCCAAGGCTTCAGTCCACACCCAGCACCTTTTGTGAAAGAAACAAATTTCAGGAGCTCGGATCACAGGTCTTCTATGGAACAAGCATTCATTTCATTTCTTTATTGTCATTTGACCAATCATGCAACACTGTTGGACTCAAAAGAAAGTTCAAAGTATAGAACAGAACAAATAAAACAATTTGGAATTAAGATCTAGTTACCGAGCAATATGCTTTCCAAGACCTGAATCTCACCAAACAATATCTGGCTACTTGATAGGTAATCTTGGCATTCTTATCAGACAGAAGGTAGTCAAGTGTAGCTTTTTCAGTGAGACCAGAAATGTTACCAACTATCGGTATGATCATTTCATCTTGTGCTTCCTTATAACAGGACAAGCATTTGGGTCCCTTAGAAGTTCTCAATTGGCCAGTATTGTTTGTTTATGTTTGTTCGATTCGATTTATTAAATTATCACCCAAGGTTGGCCCCTTTGTGGTTTTGGATACGCCAACATATAATTCACCCTACAGCAACTGCAAAAGAAAAATGTGCATGAGCCAGAGTCATCAAGTACTGGACTTTTTTAAAAAAAACCCTTCTCACCACACTTAACACGAGTTCGGGGTTAAATCCATCCATAATAGGTTCTGTGGAGGTGGGATATTAAGACCTTAACTCCTAGGAAGAATCATAGAATTCTTTGCAGCACCTAAGAGAATGTGCTGGTGTGGCGAGAGAATGGGAGAATGCCTTACTGACGGACTTCTCTGGGATCTTGAATTCCTTGACTTTCCAAAATTTCCATGACCGATGACTTTTTTTGGAGAGCTTGGCATCTAGAGAAAGGAAGAGAAAAACGTAGTTAGTTTCTAGGACGAGTGTTGCCAGCCTCGGTCAGGAGATCCCCTAGAATTACAACTGATCTCCTGTCTCCAGAGATCAGTTCCTCTGGAGGAAATAGATCAAGATAGGTAGCTGTGTTAGTCTGTCTGTAGCAGTAGAAAAGAGCAAGAGTCCAGTAGCACCTATAAGACGAACAAAATTTGTGGATTCTGATGAAGTTAGCTGTGACTCACGAAAGCTCATACCATACCACAAATTTCTTATAGGTACTACTAGACTCTTGCTTTTTTCTGGAGGAAATGGCTGCCTTGGAGGGTGGACTGTATGATGTTATAACCCGCTGAGGTCCCTCTTGTCTCCACACCTCTCCCTCCCCAGACTCCACCCCAAGATCTCCAGGAATTTTCCAACCTGCAATGGGCAGCCCTACCTCCGGCTACTAGAATCTCTTCCCGGAAGTTAAAGGCATAGGTCATCTTGTGATCATCCCCTGTGCCTCATTGGTGCCCCCTAGAGGCTAGTTACATCACCACCGTACCGGGCTGGGATTTAGGAGCTTCTCCCTTTTCCTCTTGCTCTGGACAGTTCTTCTGCAGCCAGTGTTGCAACTCCGGGCAGTAGGCCTCTTGCAGGCCCCTCAGCTGGTGCAAGAATTCTTCTCTCTCCCTGGGCTCCTGGCTGACCCTGTCCAGAAGTGCAATGACTTGGTTGGCCTTGGGACTGATCTCCAGCAGGGAGAAGTACTCTGATTGGCTGAGGAGCCCACAGTCATAGAGTCGACGGAGCAGAGGGGCTGGGTTGGGCTCGATCCAGCGCAGTAGCTGGATCAGTAGCGCCTGGTCCCAGGGGTCATCCATCTGCAGAAAGAAAGAACATCTGGGTGTTTTCTGAAAGGCTGACAGGCACAGAGCTGAAACGTGAAGCTAGTCGAAGGAGGAGGTTTATTGATTTAGATTTCAGCCCTGGCATCTTACAACATTGCTGTCCCCTCCTCTGTTTTATCCTCAGAACAACAACCCTGCAAAGCAGGTTGTGCAGAGAGAAAGTACCGGGCCCAAGGTCACTCATAGGGTTGCCAGCTCTGGGATAAAAAATTCTGAAGATTTGTGGGGGGTGCAGCCTGGGGAGGGACCTCAGCAGGGTATAATGCCTTAGTGTCTACCCTCCAAAGTAGCCATTTTCTCCAGAGGAACTGATTTCTCCAGTTTGGAGATAAATTGTAATTCTGGGGGGGGGGGTCCTCCAGGCGCCATCTGGAGGTTGGCAAGCCTAGTTTTGCTACCTCCCATTTAAGGAGCATCTGGTTAGCATCCCTGCTACCTATTTTGAGAGCAAACAACTGCCATGGGGGCCATCCCATAATCTCTGGTGTAAGGGCTTATGATCCATTCCACTTCTAAACAGAGTTGCCTAGTCAGCTACTAGGGTTCACATCCAAATATTAAAATATCCATCACCCAAGCTTATTCTTGTTTCTATTCCAGAGTACTTTTAATTTCACTATATTCACTGAGACCCAGTATGGTATAGTGGTTAGGTCTGGAAGCTCCAGCTAGGATCTGGGAGATCCGGGTTCGAATCCCCACTCTGCAATGGAAGTTCGCTGGGTGACCTCGGGCAGATCACATCTTCTCAGCCTAACCTGCCTCACTGCATTCTCCTGTCTCCTGGGAGTAGATCCCTAAAGATTCAGATGGCAATACTTCCCAGCTTTATTTTGGGTGCCTAATTATTTAATATTCAAATTATGTGGCCGTTGCAGATTCACATCTCCTTCTGATAATAATTAATTGAATTTGATATTATTGTGCTCCAAATTTCCATCTTCCTCCAATGGGTCACAGCCAGCAGTGTGGATAATTACAGACACAGTTGCATCACATCACCTGTCACATTTAACTGAATGTTACCAGGAGACTGGGTGGTGGGTAGTGCCCTCAAGTCATAGCTGACTTACGGCAACCCCTGGTGGGGTTTTCATGGCAAGAGACAAACAGAAGTGGTTCGCCTTTGCCTGCCTCTGTAACCCTGGTCTTTGTTGAAGGTCTCCCATCCAGGGCTTTTTTTCAGGGGGAACGTGGGGGAACGGAGTTCCGGAACCTCTTGAAAATGGCCACATGGCTGGTGGCCTCGCCCCCTGATCTCCAGACAGAGGGGAGTTGAGATTGCCTTCCGCGCCACACCATGGCGCGGAGGGCAATCTAAACTCCCCTCTGGCTGGAGATCAGGGGGCGGGGCCACCAGCCATGTGACCATTTTCTCCGAGGGCAACCCACTGAGTTCCACCACCTCTTTTCCCAGAAAAAAAGCCCTGCTCCCGTCCAATTACTAACTAAGGCCAACCCTGCTTATTGTCTGAGATCTGACGAGATCGGGCTCACCAGGAGACTTACCGTAACAAAAATCAGATTTGGGAAAATATGTTGTTTGAGTCCTGAGATCATTTGTTGCCAAGAATTTATCCCAGGACCTTCTAGATGCAACGCCACTGGCTCATAAATCCTTCCCTTCCTCTCCGAACCATTTGTGCTGACTTAGCCCAAATACGTCACTTGCTGCCAAAATTAAGTTTCACTTTTAGCTTTGTTTGGTAGGAGATGTTGAACATTTTTTTAAACTCATTTCATTTGAAAATGGCACGTGTGACTCAAGAAACGAAACTGAAATCCCTGGGGATGATCACAGGATGAACTTTTTCTTTAACTTCCTGGGAAAGTTTTTTAGAGGCTAGAAGTAAGGTTGTCATTTGCAAGTTGGGAAATTCCTGGAGATTTGGGGATGGAGCCTGGAGAGGGTGGGGTTTGGGGTGACAAGGGACTTCAGCGGGGTGTAATGCCATAGAGTCTACCTTCCAAAACAGCTATTTCTCCAAGGGAAGTGATTTTTGTTATCTGGAGATCAGTTGTAATTCTGGGAGATCTGCACAGACCCCACTTGCAGGTTGGAAAGCCTAGTCACCCAGCAGAGGTTCATGGCAAAGTGGAGATCTGAACCTGGGACTTCTTGATCCTAATCCAATACTCTAACTATTATACGACACTGCCTCTTCATGCAACTTTATGGGTTTTCCAAGTTGTTGTTGGAGAGGGAGATTTTCCTTGCAGGAGTGTCTGTTTATAAATATGCATAAATGGAGGCAAACAAAGTCAACATCAGAGAGATTGCATGTTACATGAGAAAGCTATGATTGGATCTCCTATCTTTTTTTACATGGTGAAAGTAACTATAAGGGCCCAGTTTGGATTAACAATGGCCTTTTTTGTACGGGCAATAAATCACCGGGCCCAGATGGCATACATCCAAGAGTTCTGAAAGAACTCAAGTGTGAACTTGTAGATCTCCTCACAAAAATATGTAATCTGTCATTAAACTCTGCATCTGTTCCTGAGGACTGGAAGGTAGCTAATGTTGTCCCCATCTTTAAAAAAGGTTCCAGGGGAGATCCGGGAAATTACAGGCCAGTCAGCCTGACGTCAATACCGGGTAAGTTGGTGGAAACTATTATCAAAAATAAAATTAGTGGGCACATTGATGACCAAAAGCTGATGAGGAAAACTCAGCATGGGTTCTGTAAGGGAAGATCTTGTCTCACCAATCTGTTAGAGTTCTTTGAGGGAGTGAACAAACAAGTGGACAAGGGAGACCCGATAGATATTGTTTATCTTGACTTCCAGAAAGCTTTTGACAAAGTTCCTCATCAAAGGCTCCTAAGTAAGCTCAGTAGCTATGGGATAAAGGGCCAAGTCCTCTTGTGGATCGAAAACTGGCTAATTAATAGGAAACAGAGAGTGAGTATAAACGGGCACTTCTCACAGTGGAGGGTGGTGAGCAGTGGGGTGCCACAGGGGTCGGTATTGGGTCCAATGCTTTTTAACTTGTTTATTAATGATTTGGAATTGGGATTAAGCAGTGAAGTGGCTAAATTTGCAGATGACACGAAATTGTTCAGGGTGGTGAAAGCCAGAGAGGATTGTGAGGCACTCCAAAGGGATCTGTCGAGGCTAGAAGAGTGGGCATCCATGTGGCAAATGAGGTTCAATGTAGCCAAGTGCAAAGTAATGCACATTGGAACCAAAAATCCAAAATATAAATACAAGTTGATGGGGTCTGAACTGGCGGAGACTGACCAAGAGAGAGATCTTGGAGTCATGATAGATAACTCACTAAAAACGTCAGCACAGTGTGCGACTGCCATAAAAAAAGCTAATGCTATGCTAGGGGTTATTAGGAAAGGGATTGAAAACAAATCAGCCGGTATCATAATGCCTCTGTATAAATCGATGGTGAGGCCTCATTTGGAGTACTGTGTACAGTTCTGGTCGCCACACCTTAAAAAAGATATCATAGCACTGGAAAAAGTACAGAGAAGGGCAACTAAAATGATTAAAGGGTTGGAACACTTTCCCTATGAGGAAAGATTGAGGCGCTTGGGGCTCTTTAGCCTGGAGAAAAGACGACTGAGGGGAGACATGATAGAGGTTTACAAGATAATGCACGGGTTAGAGAAGGTAGAGAAAGATGTGTTTTTCTCCCTTTCTCACAATTCAAGAACTCGTGGGCACTCTATGAAATTATTGAGCAGTCGGGTTAGAACAGATAGAAGAAAATACTACTTTACACAAAGGGTGATAAACACATGGAATTCGTTGCCACAGGAGGTGGTGGCAGCTACAAGCATTGCCAGCTTCAAGAGGGGACTGGACAAATATATGGAGCAGAGGTCCATCAGTGGCTATTAGCCACAGGAGATAGATGGTATTCTCTTTGTGGGGAGGTGGTGCTCTGTTGTCTTGGTGCTGGAAGGAAGGCAGTGGGAGGGCATCTGGTGTCCTGGCCTCACTGACAGTCCTTTAGATGGCACTGGATTTCTAGCCACTGTGTGTGACAGAATGTTGGACTGGATGGGCCACTGGCCTGATCCAACATGGCTTTGCTTATGTTCTTATGTTCTTAATTTTTGTTGCTTTTAGATTCATACTTTTTTGGATTTTGTCAAATTCTGGACTATTAACTCCCCCTTCAGATTTCAATGCGACGTTTCAATGCGACTCTTCTGAATTTTCTGCCTGAGCTTTTTCTGTGCTGGGAGAAAATTTGGAAGAGAACCCTTGAAACGCTGTGTAGAAATCTGAAGGGGGAGCTAATCATCCAGGTTTTGGAAGAAAACCTGAAGAGGTATGGGTCCAAAAGTGGCAAAAATTGCCCGTGCAAAAAAGGCCAATGTGTGGCATAGTTTCAGCAAGGAATCTCTCTCTCTTCTTCAGCTTTTGGAAACAAGAGTCTTTCCATATAAGTAAACCTGTGGGCAGGTTTACTTACATGCAGGGCTTTTTTTTCTGGGAAAAGAGGTGGTGGAACTCAGTGGGTTGCCAGCACAGGGAGCAACTCCTTTTTTTTTTTTATAAAATTTTTTATTGGATTAGACACATATAATATTTATTACAATCACATTCCCTTAGATTTTCCAATTCTAACCCCCTCCCTTTCCCTCCCCTTTTGTTGACTTCCAACAGTTTTCCAACCCCTTATCTATTCTCCCTCTACTCATTTCAAACTTATTTTGCTTATTGTAATATACTTTCAAACTCTTCTAAGCTTATCTGTAGTAACATAGTGCTATCTCTAATTCCCTTCCCAAATGGGTAAAAATAAAACACTCTTAACTTATCTTCTTCAATAATAATAATCATCATCATTTTGATAACCTGGGCCGTTTCCAGACGGCTTACCTGCAGCCGCTCCATGCCGCAACGTCGCGGATCGTGCCGGGGAAAATGCGAAATATCGCGTTTTCTCGCGCGAGTTTTGCACGATGTCACGCAAAACTCGCGCGAGAAAACGCGATATTTCGCGTTTTCCCCGGCACGATCCGCGACGTTGCGGCATGGAGCGGCTGCAGGTAAGCCGTCTGGAAACGGCCCTGTACTCTATCTTACTCTTTCTAATTACTTCAAAATGGGACAAACAATTTGTCCCTCCTTATGCATAACTTCAAATACTTCCATAAACATTGCATACATTTATTATAAATCAGTCAGTTTGACTTATACTCTATATATTGCTCTTTGCTTTCTTTTACATATCTTGTCCATTTTAATTAACTAATTTCTCCATTATAAAACTATCTAACAAAAATAAACAATTCATGTACACGTTCAGCATAAGTCTATCAATTAGACCCACATTCTGTATGCTAATGTATATTCATTCTCCATTGTACAGTTATCTACCAGCATAAAAGATTAATTAAATTCTATCCTTATAATCCTTATAATAATAACACTATTAATACCCAACTATACATACTAATCAAATAAAATAATTGCTTAGAATTTTTCACTTAACTCTCTCCGGTATAGTCACTCCCCTCTCCTTTTGTTATATTTCAGTAATTTTCGAACTGCCACAGTCCTCCCACCTCCCATTTTTTCACCAAATATCGTTTCAGCTTCTCCCAGTCCGTGTTAAACTGTCCCGGGTCAAGGTCTCTCAATTTTCTTGTCATTTTATCCATCTCCGCCATGTACAGCAATTTGTAAATCCAGTCCTCAATAGTTGGCACTTCTTGTACTTTCCATTTCTGCGCATATAAGAGTCTAGCTGCTGCTGTCATGTAAAATAACAATGTCCTGTGTTGTGCTGGAATATCTTCCATTCCCAAGTTCAGTAGCAGGAGTTCTGGGTTCTTATTAACTTGAAATTGTAAAATCTCACTCATTACTCTTATTATTTCCCCCCAGTACTGCCTAGCTACCTCACAAGTCCACCACATGTGATACAAAGATCCCTCATGCTTTTTACATTTCCAGCATTTATTAGACATATTCAAATTCCCTAGCGCAATTTTCTTTGGTGTCAAATACCAACGGTAAATCATTTTGTAGAGATTCTCTTTGATACTGGTGCATGTCGTAATCTTCAATATATTTTTCCACAAGTATTCCCACGCCTCCATTGTTATTTCTTTATTAAAATTTATAGCCCACTTCACCATTTGCACTTTAACTACTTCATCTTCCGTGTACCATTTTAACAACACTTTGTAAATCTTAGAGATTTCCTTTTTATCTTCTTGTAAAATTACTTTCTCTAAGTCTGAATTCTCCATTCTTATCCCTCCCTTCGCACAGTCCGAGTAGTAAAGATCTCTAACTTGTCTATATTGAAACCAGTCATAATTTGGAGACAACTCTTGTTGCGTCTTTATTCTTATTTTAGAAGATTCTATTCGCGTTATCTCCTTATATGTTAAGCACTGTTGTTCATTGTCAACCGTTCTCGGATCTATTACTTCATATGGAACCACCCAGGAGGGAATTCCTTCTTGTAGGTAATCTTTGTACTTCTTCCAAATTGTGAAGAGGCTTCTCCGAATGTAGTGGTGCAAAAACATAGAGTCTGCTTTTACTTTGTCGTACCATAGGTATGCATGCCATCCAAATAATTTTTTATATCCCTCTAAGGCCAGCAATTTGCGATTTTTCAGCGTCATCCAATCTTTCAACCATACCAAACAAATTGCATCATAATAAAGTCTCAGGTTGGGCAGTTGCATTCCACCTCTTTCTTTTGCATCCTGTAATACTAGCACAGGGAGCAACTCCTGGTGGGAGATGGTGCCCCTGGTACCACATGCGTGCACACAACGTGCGCGCATGCTCCCAGACCTGCACAATGACATCACTTTGGGTCAGCTGGAACAAGCGGGGAGTTTTTTAAAGTTTAAATGGCCCTCGGCCCAGCTGGGCATGGAGGGCAATCTAAAGTCCCCTCCGTCTGGAGATCAGGGGGCGGGGTCACTGGCCATGTGACCATTTTCAAGAGGTGCCAGAACTCCGTTCCACCACGTTCCAGCTGAAAAAAAGCCCTGCTTATATGCCAAATGTGGCAAAATCTTCTCAGGCCAAGTAAAACGGTGTAGGGCTTGGATCAGGCCACAGGCCAACCATTAATACTTTACTCAGAAGAAAGATATCAGTTAGTTAACAGGAGAGAAAACACTATTCTTTATCATGACGCCTCTCCAAGGAAACCGATAATGGAAGCTAAAGAAGTTGACCTTTACTTTGGGCAGCTCCGGAGATAAGGAGAATAACTTGTTGATCAAGGCCAGAAGTTAGGCTCTTTGCTCCAATTTCGGAGCAGAAGTGAAAAGGATGGCTACAAGAGACATTTTTCCTAAAGGCTGTTGTTGACTTCTGAGAACTGGGGTATTGTAGGGGCAAAAAGTCAAAAGCTGTGATCCAAAAGGTCACTGGATCAACCCTCCTCAAACTCACCTAGCAATCTTAGGGAATCCACTCTTAGTCCCAGACCGTTTGCAGGGCTAGTGTGAAGCTCAATCTAATTTTTTTCATTTGTTGTCTAATTTTCTCATCAAGATGCAAGGTGGCTTTTACAGAATTATCTTTAAAAGATAATTTTCTGGTTTCTGAAATCACACCTCCATGAAAAGCACAAGAGCAGACCAGGCTTGGTTTGTTTTGTCTAATGGCATGCCGATGTTCCCCTCCTCTTATGCTCCCTTTAGAATGACCGCATTTCTCCAAGCCAGGCTGCTGTGAAAAGCAAAAAGCACAGGCGCACAGCCAAGAAAAAAGTGCCAGCACTACTTGGAGAACCATTTCTGCCATATTCTCTGGGTTAGCACCAGAGCTGCCATCTTTTGAGGGCAGCTAGAGTTGCCAATTCTGGGTTGGGAAAGTCCTGGATATTTGGGGGTGAAGCTTGAGAACAGCAGGGTTTGGGAAGGGGAAGAACCTCAGTGGGGTATAATGCCACAGAGTCCACCCTCTGAAGATCCCATTTTCTTCAGGAACTCAGCTATTGTCTGTAGATCGTTTGTAATTCCTGGAGATCTCCATGCTTCACTGTAGGGATAACCCAAATTAGTGAGGGGCGGTGTTACCATCTGGGCTAGATTACCTGAGGCTGAAATCCCTCTTCATCCAGGCTGCTCTTTGGATAACCTTGATGGAGTCTCTGCAGCTTAACTACCTCCCACTGGTACTTGGAAGAAGAAACAAGATAGGAGTTCAGAAGCACTTTGTACGTGAAATGTGCTAAGAGAAATGATTAATAGCTATCATAAAGCAGTAAAGGTGTTCCTCAAAGAATACTACACAGTTCCTCTTTCTCCGAAGCTGAGACTTCCATGGTACATCCCCTCTCGAATAAAGAAGTGGTTCCAAACACTGGGGTGGGGGTGGGGGGTGGTAAGATGACCAGGGCTTTTTTTCTGGGAAAAGAGGTGGTGGAACTCAGTGGGTTGCCCTTGGCGAAAATGGTCACATGGCTGGTGGCCCCACCCCCTGATCTCCAGACAGAGGGGAGTTGAGATTGCCCTCCACGCCGCTCCAGCAGAGGGCAATCTCAACTCCCCTCTGTCTGGAGATCAGGGGGCGGGGCCACCAGCCATGTAACCATTTTCAAGAGATTCCGGAACTCCGTTCCACCGCGTTCCTGCTGAAAAAATGCCCTGAAGATGACTGTCAGCAAACAGGGTTGCCAACTCCCATTTCAAATCCAAAGCTGTACCCACAACTATCTGTCTGATCCATTTTTTTAAATGTGTAATTTACATTAAGTCACAGTCAGAAAGGTGGACTATAATTTATAAAGAAATCTAAATGAAATAAATAAGTTAACATGCCAGACTGGCTATTCCTGTAACGCAATGCAGCAAGGATTGCCAGCTTTTCAAGTGTCGTTAAATTTTTGTGGTTCGTGCCCATGTCTAGTCACGACTCATGAGGTATAGTTGAGAAAGTTGGCAAGTTCTCCTGAAGCTCTCAACAGTATGGGAGCTTCCTTCTTCTTTTGCCCCTGCATAGAGAAAGACAGCTGGTTCTATGAATATAAAGAGAGCGTGCATTGAGGGTCACGTGGGACCATGTCCCATCTTTTCAAAATAGAGTTGCCAACCTCCAGGTGGGGCCTGGGGATTTCCTGGAATTACATCTGATTTCCAGACTTGGATGGTCAGTTCATCTGGAGAAAATGGCTGCTTTGGAGGACGGGCTCAATGGCATTATATCCCACTCAGGTCTCTCCTCTGTCCAAACATCCTCCTCCCCAAGGCTTCACCCCCAAAATCTCCAGGAATTGCCCAACTCCAAACTGGCAACCTTGTTTCAAAGAGACCCTTCCCTTCACGAACAACTTCTCTGTCTAACCCCACTCCCCAAAAAATCAAGGCACAAAAGAGTATCATGCCTACCTTCTGTGCTGAGAATGCTGCCTTGCATCTGGATCCTTGTATGCCACGGTGGACTATGCACAAGCTCTGTCTTAAGTGGGCGTATAAATTGACAGTGGCATCAAGGTGTGGCCCAAGTCAAACATTTACTACAGGGGACATGGAACTCTACCCCTTATAGTCATGGGAAAAAAAACAGTTCTATGGCAAAGTCCTGGAAAGAGAACTTGGATATAGCAGGATTCAAGAGGACCAGCTTCCGAAAGAAGATTTTTCTATATGTATATGCAAAGCTGCTCATTTGCATGATTTAAACAATTTGCCCCATTTTGCTCTCGTGGCAACATTATGATTACATTAGGAACAAAGCCTGTTGTAGGGAAACAATACAACAGGCTCTAGAAAGGGGAGGGCAGGCAGGCCAGACATTGCCCTCTCTGCCAAGCCCTGATTGGGGGAGGGCAGGGTGGTTGGGACTGGCATTGCCGTCTCCCCAATGCTGTGATGGGGGGGACAGGCGCCCCGGAGCACTTCTGCGCCTGGCAGCCAGCCACCTGGTTCAGCCCATTCAGGGGGAGGGAAACAGGCAGCTGGGCGCTGCTGCACCTGCCGGCCACCCGGTGTGGTCGCATTCGAGGTCAGATTGGGTGGGTTGGAGGCATGCACTGCAGCCAAGAGGGAGGGAAGCAGGCAGCTGGGCACTGCTGTGCCTGCCGGCCACCCGGTGCTGCCCCATTTTGGGTTGGACTGGGCGGGCTAGAGGTGCACACCTCGGCAGAGAGGGAGGGAAGCAGGCAGCCTGGTGCTGCTGTGCCTGCCAGCCACTGGATGTGGCCCTGTTCAGGGTCAGACCAGGTGGGCTGGAGGCATGGGGAGTGCGGTGTGTGTGTGTGGGGGGGAGCTAGCAGCAGGGCACGCTCCTGCGCCCGCCTGTCGCTGGGTTCGGCCCCTACGGTACCAAACTGCGCAGCTAGAGGGGAGCTGGCAGCATGGCGCGCTGCTTCACTGGCCTCCTGGGCAAGCTGTTTCCGAGGACTCACCTCTTATCCCTACTAGGGACGTGCAAGAGTGCGCCTGCACAGTGGAATCACGGTGAGTCATCTCGAACACACTTAGGCTTTTATGTAGTAAGATTTGTAAAATTAGGTTACATACACACAGGCTCTCTAGCTGTTTCTGTACCCTTGTGCAGTTTGCAAAAGCACGCTGTCCTGAGGATGGAGCTGATTGTAGAGGGGTATGTAGGAAAAGGCAGTGAACCGTGCCTCACAGCTCATGGACTTACTCATGCGCATATTTGGACCTTGCCTGACAATCTTTTGCATTGTAGGAAGGATCAAGCTAAATTGCAGCGACTTGTTATTCCATTGAAGTGAATGGGAAAGTTTTCATGCAAAGACTAGCAAGCTCTGAAGGGAGGGGCATGTTCAACTCATAGTCATGGGGGAGATGGAAAGCGGTCCCCACATAGCTCATGCTTCTGAGTCATCATTGGACATGCCTTAACCCCGGATTCCAGACACGGTTTCTGTTCATGGTCTTCTTCTTCTTTCTGCATAAACACACAAGGAGAGAGGAAGCAGCCGGCCTCCACCCGTGTATGTGATCAAGTGGTGAGAAAGTACAGGCCCAACAGCAAACTATTTTTGTTGTACCGGCCTCCCTTTCCATTCTTGTCTCATGGCCAGAGATATTCCCCCACAAGTCGCCCACACATCGGTCTCTTCTCCCCTGCAGCCTGCAGCTGTTTCGGCTTCAGGAGTGCTGCACAACGCTCCGCCCACTGGGAATTATTAAGTCCTAACTGCATGACACACTGTTCACATTCCCTTGCCCTGGCCAGCATGCATATGCTGCGCAATTGCACATCTGAACTCAGGCAGTTTCCCGGTGGAGGAAACTGTTTCAGGATGGGAAAGCAATGGTGGTGGGGGAGAGAATGAACTGGCGCTCCACATTCTTTGAAAACGAGTTCCTTGCAGTATGTGTGAGAGTTCAGGGGTTGCAATTTCTAGGGTGGGAAATACCTGGAGATTTAGGGGTGGATCCTGGGGAGGGTCGGATTTGGGGAGGGATCTCAGCAAGGTCTAATGCCACAGAGTCCATACTTCAAAGCTGTCCTTTCCTCCAGGGGAATTGATCTCTGTCATCTGGAAATCAGTTGTTGTAATTCCAGGAGATTTCCAGACTCCACTTGGAGGTGGACAACCCTATGTGTTTGATGACTGATCCCAAGTCGGGTCGGGGAAGTCAGAAACAACACCATGAAAACTGTAACATGAAAACTGTTACATCACCCATTTGTCATTTGTAATGTTGCCCCCCAGGCAATATTAGGCCATGCTAGTATTGCCAACCTCCAGGGATGGCCTGGAGATCTCCTGGATTGCCAACTGATCTGCAGACTACAGAGCTCAGTTCCCCTGGAGAAAAATCAAGATTTGGGTCCAGAAGCGCCTTAAAGACCAACTCGATTTCCAGGACCTGAATCTTGGCCTTCTACTACAGACCAACACAGTTACCCACCTGGAAAAAATAGCTTTAGAGGGTGGACTGTATGGCATCACATCCCAACTCAGGTCCCTTGTATCCTCAAACTCCGCCCTCCCCAAGCCCCACCCCCAAATATCCAGGAATTTTCCAACCCAGAATTGGCAACTCTAGCGTCAAAAAAAGGGTACAATCACTGACTGTCAGTTCAAAGCATCACTGTAAACTCTTCACTCTATTGTCCAGGGCAACGGCACTTGAGAAAATGCAGTTCTTTCCTTTCCTTATATAGAGGCAGCTGGAGAAATTGCCGAAGCAGCAGCAATTCCCACCTTCTGCCAATTTGCACTAGGAAATACCGGAAACTGTGGGATTGCTGAAAAGTCTGTTTGCATTTGGTGCAGGGATGGACAGGGTTAGGCTGAGCTATTGGAAGGGCCAGGTAGTTTTTTGCAAAAGCAAGCAAGCAAACCAACCAACCAAATAGGCATTTAATTAGAAGGAAGGACTTTCAAGGCAATGTTTCCAAACTGATCTAAGCTCCTGTTTTTTGCTTGAAATGAAGCACCGATGAATCTCTTTTATCCTTCTTTTCTGTGCTATGGTTGTGATGTATACATGGTTATATGACATGTAGCAGAATGTGCAAAGAGTCACTCAATTAGAAGTGTTATGTCCAAGAAGGGAAATTTACAGCAATGGCTGTAGTCAGTAACTCTAATCCATAATCATTTTGTGGAGAGTACAGGGAAGAAAAAGATTAATGAAAGGTGGGGGGCTTTGATTCTCGTTTTTTATGTAGATGAACCAGATTCACATGTTGCAAAACCACCCAAATTTTGTTGATTTTGTGCTTATTGATCAGTGACACTTTAAAAAAGTGTGTGTGATTAGATTGCCTTCTCCTCTATTTAGTAACTTCTATGGTTGTTCTTGGATTTGGTATTGGGGGGGGGGAAGAGAGGCTAAATGATTATATAATGACTATTTCATTTACTATTGCTCTTTATTACTATTGTTGGGTTTTTGTTGTTTAAACTTTTGTTTTGTACTTCACTTTGATCTGTTGCTCTCAATCTGTGATTGACGCCGAAAAATGAGAGAGGAAAGGGGAAAGAGAAAGGACTGGGTCCCGTTTTGAAGGTTGGTGTTAAAGGTTATTCTGAGTAGGAGTCAAGTATAATTTATTTTTTACTTCATTTATAGTCTGCCTCTTTCCCTAGTGGGGACTCAACACAGCTTACATCATTTTCCTCTCCTCCAGTTTATCCTCACAACAACCCTGTGAGGTCAGGCTGTGACCATGAGACTGTCCCAAGGTCACCCAGT
This sequence comes from Eublepharis macularius, assembly GCF_028583425.1. NCBI lineage: Eukaryota > Metazoa > Chordata > Lepidosauria > Squamata > Eublepharidae > Eublepharis > Eublepharis macularius. Next base: position 47,879,503 of record NC_072804.1, on the reverse strand, counting down.
GCACTTCCGTGGCCGAGAGGGGATTCGAACCTGGGTCTCTCGGAATATAGTCCAACACTGTACCCGTTACTCCACACTGGCTCTCTAATTTTTCTGGGCTCCGTACAAAGTTTTAACACTGTGTGGTAGAGTGCTGGGCTAGGAGCTTGGAAGCCTTGGGTTTCCGATCCCCAAATCAAGTCAAATCCAGCAACAAAGCTCACCATGTGACCTTGGGCCAGTAGTTCTCTTTCAGCCTACCTCACAAGGTTATTGTGATGGCAAAAAGTGGTGGGAAGACTATTGCCTGCCTGAGATTCTTGGAGGGTAAAACGGAGAGAATACAGCCCCCTACCTTCAATCAGGATCCTGTCCCACACACAAAATCTCACTAATCACATAAATGCACAAAGCTGCCTTCTACTGCAACACATGGTCGGTCTGTCAAGGTTGTCTACTCAGGCAGTTCGGGACTTTCTAGGCAGAGCTCTTTCATACTCCCTCCTCCTACCTGATCTTTTGAACTGGATTTTCTGGGGATTGAATTCAACTTGCTGGGACCTTCTGCAAGCAAAGCCAAGCCCCATTCCCAAGTCCTGGACGCAAATTTTTTCAGAGGACATAACAGACCATGCCATGATACTGGGCAGATCACTGCCTGAGCTGGGTCCCTGTGCCTCCAGGCCCTGCTAAAATGTAGCTTACCCCCACCCCACACAACCCCTGGTCCTGAGCTGAGGAAATCTGGAGGGTATTGCCCCAGGGTGGTTTTCCAAATGCCAGAAGGGCATGCATCCTTTAGGCTCCATCAGCAACTCTAAGCAGGGTGGCTAGTGAAGGCCAGTTGCAGATGAAGTCTCTGGATGCAGCAGAACTGCGAAACTTCACATGAGAGAGAGAGAGAGAAAGCAAGAGAGAAGTGATTATTTATAGTTGGCAGCAAAGGGGGAGAGGACACGAGGGGGAAGGAGGGAGGGGAGAGCGAGAAAGGCAGGCAGGCAGGCAGGGGAGGGATGAAACGGTAAAGAGAATGACAGACAGGAGGAAATAGAGCGTGAGGAGGAAGCCGGCCCCGCTTGCAGGTGCTGGGGGGAGCCACAGGGATCACCCCCCCCCCAGTCTGTGACAGGTGAGCCCTGGGAGAGATGTGAGTGCATGCATTTGTGTGCAGGAAGGGACAGTGCTGGGGCGGATTGAGAACAGCTGGTGGGGGGGGGAGATGTGTTGGGTGTTGACAAGGATAGTCAATCCTGCTTTGCACAGCTGGCAAGAGAAGCGGACCCAGGCGTCCTTGCCGGCTGCTAGCACTAGCACTCTCCTTCTTCATGCTGCGGCTGAAGGCAGGATCCGAGGTTTTTGCCTCGCTTGAAGAAGCGTGCAAGGTTTTTGACCACGCACAAGAGAATCTCCCCAGTGTCACCCAAGAGAATCCCTTTCCCAAGAGGGGCATTGCTGTGCTGTGCCCCTCTTGTTCTATACCAGCTAGATCAGAAGAGCCAGACCCCAGTCTCCTCTAGTAGCCCCTTCTCCATGTCAAATCAGAGACTCCAGTCGATTCTCACAATTATAGACATAGTTCAACAAAATCTTCTAAGATGCCACTGTCCTCTGGCAGACCTTGAGATTAACAAAAACTTCAGAAGAATTCTGCACTTTTCTGTATTCTGACTGCCAGACCCTAGTTTCAGAGGACAGAGAATGTCACGTTCCAGTTTCTTTGGTTGGAATCCTGATTCCCTCCACTATCTCTTCCCCTCTTTCCTTGCCCCCATCCCAATAAAGCCAGAGCATGATAATCAGGCTAGAAAGGTTGACTGTGGCTGTTAATTAAAGACAGATTCACAGGAGCATTCAGCATGTGATAGAATTGTGCGCTTGCAAACTGACAACAGCAGCCTCTGGACAAGACCGAGAAAAGTGCTTCTTTACACAATGCAAAATTGATTTATGGAACTCACTGCCACAAGACGTAGAGATGGCAGTGAGTTCCGTTAGCTTAGATGGCTTGGGAGAGGGGGGAGTGAAAGATATTTATGAAGAAGGGGTCCGTCGACAGGGATCGGCCATGATGGCACAGTGGAACTTCCACATTTTGAACTAGTGTTGTTCTGAACTTCAGTTTCTGGGAGAACGGGACGGGTTTGGTCCCCATGTTCTGCCTGTGGGCTTCCAGGGGGCATCTGGCTGGCCACTGTGGGAAATGGGATGCATAATATTCAGAAATCCCTTTTCATGATTTATAACTCCCAGGGGGCTAGAATTTAGAGGAGTCCCTGCCCAGATTTTACTAGTGTCTCTGGGTAAGTTGGCTAGAGAATCTGCTATGAAGAACTCTGTTAGGTCTTGTGTTTATTCATTTCTCCTAAATAAAGTTCCTTTGAGTTTATTTTTAAAAGATCTCCAGCATCTTCCCGGACGATTGCAGCATCTTACAGGATGCTGGACTAGACAGCCCTTCAATTTGATCCAGCAGAATTGCTGTTCAGTTGTAGATCAAAGCATCGGCCAGGTGTTGGGAAATGTTGGAGAAATATGACATGCAGGAAATGCAAAGTTTTGTGCTGCTGCTTTCAGGACTCTCTGCCCAGTGGCTGTGTGAATTGTCTACTCCAATGTGGAAAAAAGAAGTAGGAAATTAAACCAGTCACATGTGAACTGCTAGCCCAGGCTGTGGGCCAGATGCTGAGGTCTGCAGGCTTGGGAGTGCAGCATTACATATCCCTGCAGTGACCAAGGTGCGGAAGTGCTGGGAAGAGCATTAGACGGAAGGTTTGCTCTTTTGACCTGAGAATCTCTGTTTTAATTTTCCTCCTTGCCATGAATCACACTTGTGATCCTGGATGTCGTCCATGGCTTTCTCTTTCTTTGCATGGAATTTCCCCCCACAAAATGTCCATTTTATTTGTGAGTTAAATAGCATTATAATATGACTTATGTCGTGCATGTAAATACTCCATAAACTATGCATCAAAATAGATCAAGATGGGTAGCCGTGTTAATCTGTAGCAGTAGAAAAGAGCAAGAGTCCAGTAGCAGCTATAAGCAGGGCTTTTTTCCTGCGAAAAGAGGTGGTGGAACTCAGTGGTGGAACTCAAGACCGCACAATGACGTCACTTTTGGTCAGCTGGAACAAGGGGGGAGTTTTTTAAAGTTTAAATTGCCCTTGGCGAAAACGGTCACATGGCCGGTGGCGCTGCCCCCTGGTCTCCAGACAGAGGGGAGTTTAGATTGCCCTCCGCACTGCTCCAGCAGCGCGGAGGGCAATCTAAACTCCCCTCTGTCTGGAGATCAGGGGGCGGCGCCACCGGCCATGTGACCATTTTTAAGAGGTGCCGGAACTCTGTTCGACCGAGTTCCTGCCGAAAAAAAGCCCTGCCTATCAGACTAACGAAATTTGTGGTAGGGTAGGAGCTTTCGTGAGCTACAGATACTGAAGAAGTGAGCTGTGACTCATGTTAGCTCAGACCCTACCACACATTTTGTTAGTCTTATAGGTGCTACTGGACTCATGCTCTTTTCTACTGTATACATCAAAATGTACAGCACACACACACAACGCAAGCAAATGAACAAATCTACAGAACCAACAGCAAAAAACAGAGAATTGAAACTACTGATTAAAAAAAAATACCCCAAACCAAACTTGAATAATGCAAAAGGAGAATAACTAAGGAATAATTACTCAGGGATGAGTGCGAGGAAATGGGTGGGTGGTTGCTTGCTTCTCTAGCTCGGTAGAGGGAGGAGTGCGGGTGAGGATCAGAGGGGGGGACATAGGTGGAAACAGATGGGGAGAGGCAACCCATAAGAATGGACAGATGGAATTTTATAGGGATGGACAGTAGGGTGTGTCAAGATGGATCGAGTGGAATGCAATTGCAGCTGGCCAGCTAACCACTTTTGGTTTTTAAAAATAGATCTTGTTTGTGTATCTCTTTCTTTCTTCTAAGGCTCAGCATCCACGGCTTATCTTGAGCAGTGGTTGCCAGCAACTGACATCAAAACAGGATTTCGCATTTTCAGAATTCAGTAGCCAGAGTCGGAAATGATGTTTTCCAAATACAACTTTGTAAACTGAGCAGATCAGAGCAGGAATTTCTCAAACCCTCCTCTTCTTGCTGCCTATTCATTTCAGCACTGGTTAGAATGCCGGATCCTTGAAACAAAAACTCTGTAGCTAGGACGGAGTGATTGTTCCTTAGTTGCTGTCTTTTTTGGATTTGTTTAAGTTTAGTGTTAATAACATTAATAATAATATTTGATTTATATACTGCCCTTCAGGACAACTTAATGCCCACTCAGAGTGGTTACAATGTTGTTATTATCTCCATAACAAAACACCCTGTGAGGTGGGTGGGGCTGAGAGAGCTCTGAGAGAACTGTGACTAGCCCAAGGTCACCCAGCTGACTTCAAGTGGAGGAGTGGGGAATCAAACCTGGCTCTCCAGATTAGAGTCCCACGCTTTTAACCACTACACCAAACTGGCTCTCAAACTGGTTCTCAAACCACTACACAAAACTGGCTTTTTTTTTTAATCAGTAGTTTCAGTTCTCTGTCTTTTGCTTTTGGTTCCGTTCATTGTTATGCACAGTTTATAAGGTATTTATATGTATGTATAGAATTTCCCCCATGAAATGTACATTTTTTCCAATATCATTTGTGAGTTAATCAGCATCATACATCACCATCATATGACTTACATCATACATATAATATATATAATATATTAATATAAAATATTTTATATATATTATATGTATGATGTAAGTCATATGATGGTGATGTATGATGCAGATTAACTCACAAATGATATTGGAAAAAATGTACATTTCATGGGGGAAATTCCATGCAAGGAAAGAGAAAGCCATGCCCAAAATATAGAATTACAGGTCTGATTCATACCAAGGCAGATAATCAAAATAGGGATTCTCTGGTCAAAAGAGCAGGGGCAAGAATATGAAATCATTCTTATTTCTGCATTAAGAACAGTTTAGCATTTGAAAGATACCTTTGATGTACTATATTCTTTTTAGTTTCTGGAAATATTTGGAGTGCTTCAGAGCATGAAAAAGGTGACACATGAGTTCCAAAATTACATTTATGGCTAACACAAACTTTTCAGTATTTGCTCACGCACAAGCTAAATATCTGGGAAGAATCTAAAACCCAGCTGGAAGATCCTGCAACTTTGAATCTGGTTTTCGAAAGTAATTTTCAAACTTTGCTACTAACATGCTAATTAGATCTTTACATGAATGTTCCCTCAACCAGATGATTTTAGAGATAACGCTAAAGAAGATTGTTGGTTGGCTGAATTAAGGGATAAGTGGATATGTGTCAGTAGGGATGCCAGTCTGGGATGTTTTTGCGTGAAAGAGACTAACAACTGCACGACAGGTAGTAATTCAATGAGTGAAACAAGACACACACACAGAAATTCAACGCCCATTGAATTTCAGCCTGTCATCCAGTCGTTAATAACATGGAGCCTGTCAAGAAAAAAACCAGAAGACAACTGTTTGTGATAAAGAGGATGGAGATATAATGGGGAACTGACTGGTGATGGAATCTGTGTTGGAAAGCAATGGTAATATTTAATTTGAACTTGCCCCCAAGAACTTGGTTCAGTTCCTTTGTCCATCTTGCCTAGAATAGGCCAAAACAGAGTATTGTAGAGTGGGGATTATCAACCAGTGATACCTGTACCACCAGTGGGACACAAGCTTTTCATAACATTTACTAAGAAATTGCTCACCTTCAATCCCCATCAATAAATCCCCATCAATGATAAATATAACAACAGGATGCCTGTAAAAATATGAATGCCCTTCTCAGGAAAAGTGAACATTTTCTTTCTATCATGGTGATAGAAAGATTGGAGGGATGTAAGATATGAAAGGTTAAGAACCACAGTTGGAGATGAGGTTCTGAGAATCTTTTCTTCACACCTTGCAAGCTTCCAACACTTCTTTTGATATTGCAATCTCTGTGAAGCTGCATCCATCCATCCATCCATCCATCCATCCATCCATCCATCCATCCATCCATCCATCCATCCATCCATCCATCCATCCATCCATCCATCTATCTATCTATCTATCTATCTATCTATCTATCTATCTATCTATCTATCTATCTATCTATCTATCTATCTATCTATCTATCTATCTATCTATCTGTCTATCTGTCTATCTGTCTATCCATCTATCCATCTATCCATCTATCCATCCCTCCCTTGTTCCCTCCCTCCCTCGTTCCCTCCCTCGATAAAGGACAAAGATTTGATGTACGTTTTTGCCCACTGTGGTAAGGATACCAACTTTTTTACTGGCCACTACTGCTGTGTATTCAACAATTGGAGATGCAGTTGGAGATGCAGGCAGTGGCAGCTGATCAATATGATCTCCATGCCATGAAAAGCTTCTCTTGATTTCCACAGCTCAACCTGCTGCTGCTGCAAAAAAAAAATCACAGCAGCTAACTGACCCATTTCCTCTCCCCTCTGGTCAGTTGGCAACCTTCCATGTTGCAAACACAGGGCTGTTGAGAGGTGGCATGGCACAGTGGGTAGGGTGTTGAACTAGAATCTGGGACAATTGGGTTAAAATCCCTGCTCTGCCATGGAAGCTTTCTGAATGACTCTGTGCCCGGCTTAACCTACCTCACAGGTCTCTTGTTATCAGGATAAAGCAGAGGAGAGGAGGTCGATGTTATTAGCTGTTTTAAGTCCCTCTTGTCTAATCACACCAGCGGGGCTGTACATGACCTCACAAACATGTGAGCTTTTGGACACATGCAGTTAATCAGGATGGAGGAAAAACCTGATGTGCACAGAGACCCGACTGAATCCTGGCAGGTCTCCTCCACGCATTCAGGAGGGTTCTCTGATGCAAAGCATGTCACACAGGCAGCTCAGAACTCCTCATTTAAAAACTGAGCACTATTTACCCTGGGGGGAGGTGGAGGGGTTGAGAAGTCAGCCATCAATTGGTGCAGACAGCGGCTTGAATCGCCCAGAGGTTATGGCTCTGTACATAGCTAGAACACTGTGCGCACTGCACGCTGACACAGCCATGTCTCACTGTGAGCAGGCAGCTTGGCCGAGAGAGCCATGTGTGTAGTTTGCAGATTGAGGGGGGGGGGGAGGTTGAAGCTGCTGTTGCTTACATCCCCATTTGTCAGGAGGGGGGGAAGCTACAGATTTTTTAAAAAATGGTTGGGGGCAGCTGCAGGCAACATTTGACAGAGGCCTGCTAGAGGTGACCGGCTGGTGCATGAGGCTCGGATGTTCACAGCGGAGATTGGTTGCTTGCGCCAGCCAGACTTTGGCTGCCTGCCAGCACGGGAGGGGAGTGCTCTCTCCTTCGCTCACGTGCTTCTGTATGTGCTGTCAATGAACTCCAGAAAAAGCTACACTTTCCTCTGTTTTGACTGAGAGCCAGTGTGTGCAGTGGTTAGAGCAGCAGACTAGAACTGGGTAGCTCTGGGTTCAAAGACAGTGCTACTTACAGGGTGACATTGGATCTCTTTTCTCCCCTCTCCCCTAATGGGTCAAAGGCTGAATATAGGGTTGCCAGTCTCAAGGTAGTGGCTGGAGATCTCCCAGAATTACAACTGGTCTTCAGGCCACAGAGATCAGTTCACCTGGAGAAGATGGCTATTTTGGGGGGTGGACTCTATGGAATTATGCCATGCCAAGGTCCTTTCCCTCCCCAAACCCCACTTGCTCCAGGTTTCACCCCCCCCCCCCAGATCTCCAGGAATTTCCCAATTTGGAGCTGGCAACCCTAGCTGAATAATAGATGCAATTCTAGGTTGTTCTCCATTTTAATTTTAAAATGTGATGCGACTGAGCGTAAATTTCATTCGAGGCATTGCCTTTGTGTGGCGGCTACCCAGTGATGTGCTCTGCAATGTGCTCTGCATATTCCAGGGTTGCCAATCCCTGGAAATTTGAGGCGGAGCCTGGGGAGGATGGGATTTGGAGAGATGAGGGACCTCAGCGGGATTTAATCCCATACAGCTCAGTCTCCACAAAAGCCATTTTCTTCAGGGGAACTGATCCCAGTTGCCTGTGTGGGATATGGATTTAATGAAAGAGATTTTATATACCTTTTCCGTGTCTTTCACTATTATGCACTTTTACTATTCTCAGGAGCGATTGTACTATTTGTAACGCAACTTGCAAGAAAATGAAACTTGAAACAAAAGACCAAAGAAGAATGCATGTTAAACATGTTAATCACTGCGAGAACTGAGATGTATCAGTATAAGGCTTGCTATATGGTAGAGAGGCACCTGTCACACACCTGCTGTATGAGTTAATACAGAAACCTCTTTGTAGAACTGTTTATGCAAAACGTAGCAATAGAAACCTGTAGGAGAAGATAGAAACTATGTTGCTGAAAGAAAGAAGGCTTTATCTGTAAGTTGGTTAGAGCAATGGAACTGTCCAAGGCTAACAGGACATTCCAGAGAAGGAGAGATTACTCCCCTCCCACGGGACCCGGAGAAATCATCTCTGAATCAAGCCCACAAGGTTGCCAGAAGCAACAGAGGGGCGTCTTGACTAAGATTGTCGAATGTTACATTGACCAAAGGAATGGACATGAATGAAAAGTCTATGAAAGAGATGTGTGAGAAAGGAAGGAAGACTACCCTTCTAGAGATAAGACAAGGAAATATGAGATAAGAAATGAGTATCGGGTAATATTGTAATTGTGTTATTGACTAAAGTTGCTTCTTCCAATGAGGAGACCCCTGGACATCTGTAGGTGGCTGCCCTCAAGCCAATGGTGGCCACTGTAGTTTCTGAGCCAATAAAATAACAAATATTATAATTAACCAAAAGGTATGAATTGCTTTGCACTGCTATTGTAGCTCTGATGAGCGTTGGGCACAAGGAGACCTTTTACTCTCTGTGTAACCATCGTTTCTCCATTGTTTAATAGACAATTATAGATTGCTTCATCTACAGGACTCTGCGTCTCTCTCTTATCGTGATTGGCTAGAGGGACATTCAAGGTACAAGTTTGCGTACAACACCTGGAGATCAGTTGTAATTCTTGGAGATATCCAGGCCCCACCTGGAGTATGGCAACCCTCGCATATTCTCAAAGATGATCTCTTCCTTCTGTTTCCCAACAGAGCTTCAACACTGACAATTCAAGTTTGCACTCAGTCCTTCCTCGGAGGTGCAGTGCCTTTCTCAGAAGCTTGCTTACTTCCTGGAGCTATTTTTCTAAAGAAAGAGTTCTTCTTTGCTTGGGGTCACTGTTCCTAGCTTGGAGTAAGGGCAATTGGGGCTGAGGATGGGGAGAAAGCTTTGCCTGTTGAATTTCTGTCTGCTGCAAGGCTATTTAAAAGGACTGGCTCTTCATTGACCTTTGCTGCTTCAAAACAAAAATGTTGTAAAGATCACACAGTGAAGTGGTGTCTCAGCCTTGCAAGAAGGCTTCGCTGTTGATAAAATTGGGAGAAAGGTTTTGCAGAGGAGACGGGAAGACACTAGATATGGGCACGATCCCAAAAAAAATACCGATCAAACTAATCGTGGATCTGCGCTGGTGATGACCCCAGATCTCCAATTCACTCCGATCAAGTCCCGTTTCCGATCGGGGATCGGGGAGGCCAAAGCGGAGGGGTGCCCCCCCCACACACACTTAGAGCAGAGGGGGGGAGTTTTTAACCCGGCGACGAGCCGCCTCCCCTCAGGGAGGGGACGTTTTCTCTCTCACACACACACTCACGCACTTAGAGCAGGGGGGGAGTTTTTAACCTGTCCCTGCCTCTCCAAATAGAGATAGAGAGAGACACCCCATCAACAAGTTTCAGCCAGCTTTTTAAAAAAAGCAGGGATAGAATCCATTCCTCCCCACCCGATTTTAAAAGCAAGCAGCCAGTCTTCCAAAACGCACTGAATGAACTCAGTCAGGAGGAGAGATCTCTTCTCAGTGTTGTTAACTCTTTCAACGCACTGAATGAACTCAGGAGAGGAGCGCAAAACAGCTTCTGCTGATAGCCACACTCAAAGCGGCTCTCTTGTTTTCTCTCTCTCTTAAGTCTTAACCCCTTCCTCTCCAAATCACTTTGCTTATATTTTTCTCAGGAGGCCACCTTTTCACTCACAACTGTTTGCTTTTCCTTGCTAGGGGAAATATTATCAAGTTTCAAACAGAGCTCAGGCATTCCCCTGCCTCCATTGCCAGGGGAATAGATTGTTGGCGCCTGAATGCCTAGCTTCCTGATCCTATCATGATCACCCCGTCCAGCCCCGGTCCAGCCCCCTCCCGACCGCTGGATCGTTTGCCGTGGAAGACAACAATCCACCAGGTCCCGATTGCGTGAACGCCATTATCGTGGGGTTTTTTGATCGTAATGCAGATCGTGCCCATCTCTAGAAGAGACACACACACCCAATCCAGGGGTTCGCCATTGTCTCCCGATTCGAGGAACTGATGCCCAGCCAAAAACTAATGAAATTTAAACTGGCAATCAGGATTTCCACTGCTCAGGAAAACACAGCTCAAAATTTATTTCTTCCTCAGCGGATTTCATACCTGGCTTTGCTTAAAAGGAAAGCAGGTCTCAGTCAGGCCTGGAAGGCAACATATAAACACAGGAAAAGTACTGTCCGAGGTCACCACCTGTTCACCTATACAGGCACAGGAAACAGGATTTAAGAAGAGGGTGTTAACTGGTAGGTAGGACAATACAGGAGGAGGCAGTTCTTATTTGATCATACCCTTATAACTGAATCAAACTTTTAGCCCACGTAGTTTAAGGACAAAGACAGATCTACCATCTGCTACCAGAGATCCTGGAACTAGTGATGTTTGGGGTTGATAATATTACAAGATCAATGGGGCAGGTCTCATACAATAACCAAAGCCACGTAATCCATGCTGCCGCACCCGTTGCCAACTCCCTTGGAGAATTCCTTCTATTTCTCCTGGTTGGATTTTGCCTGTGAAAAGAAAATTTATACTACTACATGGATTATGGACTTGCTTTATGAACTTCATTACTTACCTTATGATCGACTTATCGGAGAAATTATGATAATATGTGGTAACAAGCATTGGTCTGGATGATATACTGTTATTGACTCTTTTTGATATAGAGTAAATGTGGGGTATTTTGGTATGATATAATATGAAATTGTTGTTTATATTGTTCACACTTTTTGCACTTGCACTTTAAAAAAGAAAAAAAATCTAGAAAAATTTAGAATCTTGTTCTTTATGTCAGGTGTCTAAGGACATTGGGTCCTCCTGTGTTTTGGTTGATGTTTGGGGTTGAACCTGGAACTGTTGGCACGCAGAAAACGAGTTCTTTCACTGAGGCACAGACTTTCACCTCTTGAAATCTTCATATCTATCTGTGCCAGGTTGCCAGCTGACCCTAAAGACGCCTGTCCCAGCCTGCTCATACTGGCCATGTGTGGGGGAGGGAGTCAATGAATGCTTAAATCCCCCCCACCAGATGTGTTACCAACATCGTTTTAGAATTCTGCTTTATTGAGCAAAGATAAGTTAAGTTATACTGTGGTCACCGCCCTCTTGATATCTTTTAATTATTTATATGTAAATTGTGATTTTAATATGCTTTTAAGATTTGTTAATCTTTGTTATATCGTGATTATGTTTTAACTGATGTAATCTGCCCTGAGCCTGTTTGCGGGGATGACTAAATAGAAATGCAATGAAACAAACAAATAAATAAATAAATTCAACAAAAGTTTGGTTTGCAGAACTTACCAGGGGAGGGTAACTTCCCCTGCTGATTCTTGCAGAACAATCAACTGTTGAAGGCATAGAACTGTGCCTGACAATATTTCAGGAGGGGGAGCGTGCATACATAAATATGGAAATTGCAAGAGATAGACACACTTCAATCTATTTAGTTAAGTTTTTCTCCTCCTTCCAGCCAGTTTCCCTAGGTGGTTCATGACTGAGCCGAGAGGCGGAAGAGAAGAAGGAAAGAGTCTTCTCCCTTGGCCCTGACCCTTTCTCAGGGCTGAAATCCAAGAGGGACTTCGCAACATGCAACTCTACAGCAACTATATCCCGTCAGGATTTCTCCTAGGTATGTTCCTCGCTGCTTCCAGGTCTAGGACTTGCTTGATCTCTCTAGACCAGTGGCAAAAATTCTCTCTTTAGATGTTCAGAGGCAGTCAATATCCAAACCTTTCTATCCTCCAGCTACAGTGCCACCTTGTGGTGTGTAACAAAACAGTTGCGAGGGCTGAAGTTGCAAAAGGGTGCACTCTTTTTCTGTACAAAGAGAAATGAAAGATAAATCCCTCTTTGAAATCCCTCTTGAATGGAATCGATGACTGAAAATTCGGTAAAAAGCAATTCCCCATGACAACACTAGTCCCTGCAATTTTAGCTCATGTTTAAAACACGCATGCCTTTCTCCAGTTCTGTTTTACAGTCCTGTCTCTGTGGCCTGGAGTTCCACACTGCCCAGCTCAATCCAAGCTCTGAAGGGCTCCTGCGTGGTCATTCCGTGCTCATTCACCTTCCCAGGTGCCCGTGATTCCTGGGGAAGAAAATTCAGTGTGGCTTGGTACCAGTACTGGTCACGAGGTTACCCGGAAATCTACAACAGCAAGAGCTCAAGGAGCGTTCTTGCCGAGTATCGGGGGCGGACGGAGGTGGTGGGAGACCTGGAGTTGGGCAACTGCACCCTCATCCTCAAAGACGTGCGCCGTGAGGATGCCATGAGCTACTACGTGTGGATCAATCCAGACTCGGTCAGCCACCGGTTCTATGATGTCACAGTCCGCCTGGAAGTAACAGGTGAGCTGCATCCTTCTATTGCAATCTTCTGGTCCTCCTCTAAAGACGCCGGTAGCTTTTCGGAGCCAGACGAAGATCTTATATGAACAGCGGGCCTGTTCATGGTTCAAAAGCTTGATTTTTGTGTCCATTTGGTCAGGACTTCCCTGCACAACAGGCCAAAATTCAACCGGCCAGCTTACCTCTTAATGCATTTTCTACATGGCTATCCATTCCTTTGTTTCTAGATATTCTGAAACTTACCCCTCCCCCATTCTCGTGTTTCCAGATGTTCCAGAACAGCTCAAGCTGAACGATCCAGGGTTATTGACCGAGGGTGACCGGACCTCGTTGGCATGCTCAGCCTTACACACCTGTCCTCTGTTCCCACCTACTATCACCTGGAACCTTACTGGCGAGAAAGCTGTGACCATCCAGGAACGTCTAGCAGATGGTGTCTGGCGGACAGAGTCGGGGCTCAACTACGTCCCGTCCTACAAAGACCACGGCAAATATCTGCAGTGCACAGCCACTTTCCCCACCCAGCAGGTGTCTCGCAGGGGTATTACTTTGCAAGTCAAATGTGAGTACTTTGGGGGGTGAGAGGGAGGGGACAATAAGCAATTGATCTTCAATCAGCAAAACAGATTTTTTAAAGCAAGACTCAAGCCCACTAGCCCCTTAAACATCAGCAAGATGTCCAGGGTATAAGCTTTGAAGAGTCAATCTTCCTTCGTCAAAGTCAGAGCTTGACTTTTGACAGCTTATACCCTAGAAATCTGGTTGGTCTTAAAGGTGCTACTGGACTCAAATCTTGCTCTTCTACCGCATACCAACATGGATACCCACCTGCCAACATTTTTAAAGTCTCTTTTCTAGGCACCATGAGGACTAGATGCTTGCTGTTCTTTGATGCAATGAAATTGGGCTCCATTTTGTCAAGTGCATGAAGTGGATGTCAAAAAAAAGCTACGCTCTAACAGATTGGATTTCAGAGTTTAATTATAGGTTATCTCTCTGGGAATAATACTGGCCTTGTGTTTGGGAAGAAGTTAGTGGATTACTATAGCTCCAACTACGGTGCTGTAGTAACCTTCTATTTAACATCCTGTGGCAATTTTCAGATTCAAACTGAAAGATGTTCTGATTGATTTTAAAAGTCCACATTTCCTTATCTGCCTCCTTGGATTCCAGTGGTTTGACTAAAAGAAGTACCTGGGTAGAGTGGGGGATAGTGGAGTGAAGCCACTCAAGGAAACAAATTCTTCTTAATATTATTATACCCATTATACAGATCTGTTTGTGTAGGGTTACCACTTTTTTTCTGCTGTCATGGGCAAAAGTTCAGCAAGGGTCACTTCCTTATCCTAATAGACTGTACCTGTTGACTCTCTGCCTATCGTGCAGTGGTTGCAAATATAAATTCACTGTCAACAAATGTGTTGCCAGTCCTATATCAGTGTACTCTTCTGCTTAACCTCACAGAAGGCTCTTAGTTGCCACTTTTCAAACATCAAGTGATGCCGCTGTTCGAGAGAAGACCATCTTCACGTTCTTCAGCATGAAGATCCATCTATTTGAGCATACTATTTCCCAGTATTAGACTAGACTATTGATTCTGGGAAGGAGAATATGAAGGCAAAAGCCCTCCATTGTTAACTGCTCCTTACTCTCAGGTACTCAGATGTACTGGCTTGGATCAGATATACTGGCTTGGATCCCATGACATCATTTCCCTCACGTTCAGGGTCGTATTATTCATAAGGCTGACTAGGCTGAAGCCTAGGGACCTCACAAGGATTAGGGGCCCATCAGTTTTTTTTGCTGAGCCCCCCCACCATAAACTACAATTAATTGATTCTCTGTTAATAGTCTCTATTAATAAGATAATTAACTGCTTCCTTATTGAAGTGAAACAAATTGTCTCTTATATTAAAACAATTATCAATAAATTACATATTTTATATCCATAAATTATATCCATACATTTTTATCGATTTTAACTGTTCACCGCCCAGAGCCCCTGGGGATGGGCGGTATATAAATTGAAAAAATAATAAATAAATAGATAAATAAATACATTATATATATTTTTATAAGTAATAAAAAAATTATTCACTTCAAAATATTACGGTATTGAACAATTATACCCCCAAAATGTGCTTTTCTGAAGAGTTCTACTCACGCAATAAAAATATTTTTAAAATTGTCAATAGAATTCTTCAGGAGAACCTCAAAATGGATATAGGGCTATGTACTGCGGCCTAGTACCTACTGTACCAGGGTCAGGCTGTCAGCTGTGGTGGGGTGAAAGATTGAAGTGCCGGAGGGGGCCCAAAATACCTGAAAGCCTAGGGGCCTGGCCATGGGTTAATATGGCCCTGCTCACGTTACTCTCCCCACAGAGGTTTTTGTCCATTGTGGTGTTCATGTCCTCTGCTGCTAGCACTTTCAGGTGTGCAAGAAGAATGGTTTTCAAGGAAGCTTTGGGTGCCCAAGATTCTGGTCCAGTAGCACCTTAAAGACCAACTAGTTTTCCATGGTATGAGCTTTCAAGAGTCAAGGTTCCCTTCATCAGATACAAGAAGTGGGGAAAGTGTTTTTATTTATTATGCTACCTTGTTTTTATACTCTGATGCGATCTGCTCTGAGCCTGCTCTACAGAGAGAGTGAAATATAAATATAATTACAACATTTTAAAGGAAGGAGTCCTTAAAATTTAGGTAGAGGTTGGGAGGGTTATTGTAAATTAAAGCATCAGGAAGCTAGCTTTAATGCATGTTGTAATTAGCTTGATAGAGTATTGGTGTGATGTGCAAAAAATTAGCATCTGTAATGCAAGAAAAATCCTATGTGCTAATTCAACCCTGGGGAATTTTGCCATTCTCAATAATTAAAAGAACAAGCTGGGTGGAGAGGGAAGTATGATAAGTAAAGCACAGAATGATTGAGGTGAATGCAAGAACAACCCATGTGGCGGACCCCAACCAGATTGTCTCTTCCAGATTCCCCAAAGGATGCAGTCGTCTCTGTGGTGGGGAACCCGACCTTGAAGGAAGGAGACAGCGTCACCCTGCGATGTAGCAGCCACAGTAACCCCCCCACCCTCAGTTACCGCTGGTTTTTTGGGCCACGCAAGGCACCGCTGAAGGGAGCAGGCACTGGGCCTGCAGTGAAGCTGACAAACGTAACGAGGGACTCTGGGCCATATTACTGTGTCGCGGAGAATGACGTTGGGATGGGAGAAGACTCACTCCCCACCTACCTCGATGTAGAGTGTAAGGCGGTGATAGGGTTGCCAGGTCCCCCTACCCACCAGGAGGGAGGTTAAAGGCCCAGCACCTATCTTTTTGATATCCTTTTTGACGTTTGTTCTGCGTGCATGCTGCCGGACTGCATGGTGATGTCACTTCCAGGAAGTGATGTCATTGCACAGGCCACATGCTGCCTGGGGAGGGCTCTGATATTCCACACGGGGCTGAATTTGCCATAATTGGGCTGCTGTGGAGCACAGGAGCACTGCTGCGCTCCGCAGCATCCCGGGAGGGATGTTCTCCCCCCACCGGACAGGTAAGCAGGGGCGGGGTGGTGGTGGGGGTGGGAGCAGGGGATCCTCCACCCCCAATGGGGGACTGGCAACCCTAGGCAGTGACCCTATTTCCTTCTTTCGTTGTTAGTTTTAGGACAACATTTAAACATTCTCATAGAGGGCAGTTAACATTTAAACATATTTTTACCAGCTTACATAAGCAAATGAGAAAGGGCGGGCTGAAAATGTGGAAGTCAAGGTGACGTCTCTCTGAATCCACAGGCTTCAAGCCAGACTCTTTTGGGAGCAAAGTAGGGTTGCCAAACCTTCAGGTGGGGCCTGGAGATCTCCCAGAATTCCAACATCTCCAGACTACCAAGATAAGTTCCCCTGGATAAAATGTCTGCTTTGGAGGGTGGGTTCTAGGGCTCTAAGGCGGAGTTAAGGCCTGCTGAGGCCCCACCCTTCTCCATACCCTGCCCTCCCCAGTCTTTGCCCTCCAAGTCTCCAGGAACTTCTCAACCCAGCATTTTCAGTCCCCCCCCATCCCTTTAACGATGACTCTAATTTTTATCCAAATTCAAATTCAAACATTTTTACATACAAATAAGTACAATTGCTTTTAATACATTGGAAGTAAAGCTGAACCCAAACGATATACAAAAATCTGATCTATTAACAGTGTGTGATATATCTTGCATAGAACTGACCTTTTTTAGATAGCAAATTTAGCATTGTGAATTAAGATTGGAAAATAAGGGCCGATTCCAAACGGCCCTCCCCATCCTGAAACGTCGCGCGTCGTTGTGTGGAAAACGCGAAATACCGCGTTTTCTCGCGTGAGTTTTGCGTGACGTCGCGCAAAACTCGCGTGAGAAAACGCGATATTTCGCGTTTTCCGCGCGACGACGCGCGACGTTTCGGGATGGGGAGGGCCGTCTGGAATCGGCCAAGGTTGGAGGAGGTTTTCCTATATTTTTTATAATGGTATGTTTTATTGTTTGCTGCTAGATTTCAGTATCTATGAGTGACTGATATGGTGACTTAAATATTTGTGAGTCATCATTTAAAAGGTCATTTAAGAATGGATACCACTTTTCTAAAAAGGATGACTTTTGAAACAGTGGATTGGTGGGTTGTTTGGTCTGGGATCACGGCAGCAAATGCCCTCTTTGCAGACAAGCCAGTGATCCTGCCAGAAGGCAACTGCACCATATCCAGGACCGGAGAGATAGTCACGTGTTACTGCTTGGCAGAAGGAAACCCAGTACCGGGCCTCGAGTGGCACCTGCCGAACCAAACCATTCCTGAGGACTTCAACAGCTCTGTGCTTCAGGCAGCCTCGGTTTCACTGGGGCACATGATCGTTGGGGAACTGAGGGGCCCCGCATCCATCTTGGCCAATGTGTCCTGCTCAGCCACCAATCGGCATGGGCCCAGCCAAGTCGCCTTGCCCACCTTCCAAGCAGGTAAGACCAAAGGGAGACGGGACAGAGAATAGTGATGTAGATAGTCAGACAGCAACCTCTGCACTGGAATCCTTGCCACCTGATCCCAGGTGTTCATGGAGGGCTGGAATAACGATAACGACAATGACGACAACAATAACAATTCAAATTATCTGAAACAATCAACAATAAGCAGAGGTCCCATGTTATTATTGATTGGCCTTGCTAAGCTGATACAAGTTTCCCCCAGAGACCCAAGTATCAACCAGATATCATCATCATCATCATCATTACTATTTCACCTTTCTCACTGAGACCCAAGGCAGATTACACAGTGCAAATGAAATGAAGTGATAGTTCTTTGCACGTGTTCAAAGGGACTCTCTTTTTACATCCAGGCTCTGGAATGGAAAATAAGTCCCTGGCATGCATGCAGCTAAAAAATTGTACCATAGATGGACACAGCGAGTATGGTAAGTGGTTAAATTGTTGGTCTAGGATCTGGAAGACCCAGACTCAAATCTCCACAGAAGCTTGTTGGGTGTTCTTGGGGAGAACAATATTGTAACCTGCTTTGGGTCCCCATTGGGGAGAGCCATAGGGCATAAATATCTAAATAAGTGATAGGATCCAGTGTTTCCAAACAAGACACACAAGAAAACAAATCAAGCACCAACTGTGCCTATCTAAAGAATATCAAATGTTGCAACATCAAAAAGAACACCACAGAATACCAAAACCCACATTCTAAATAAAAATGCACCATCTTTGAGTATCGATGGTTGTTGTGGGTTTTCCAGGCTGTATTGCCGTGGTCTTGGCATTGTAGTCCCTGACGTTTCGCCAGCAGCTGTGGCTGGTTTTGGTGCTACACCTCTGAAGATGCCAGCCACAGCTGCTGGCGAAACGTCAGGAACTACAATGCCAAGACCACGGCAATACAGCCCGGAAAACCCACAACAACCATCGTTCTCCGGCCGTGAAAGCCTTCGACAATACATCTTTGAGTATCGTTGCCAGCTTTTCCACCAGCCTTGGCTCTTGTGCCCTTTAGCAGCTGGTTGAGCTCAGGAACCAACACATGAAGCAACTTTTCATACCACAGAGATATGCTTCTTTAACTGCTGATTTATGAAGGCCAAACTACTCTTACAGACGGAACATGCCAGGTCTTTTCCTGGTCAGTTGGCAACACAGCTTTTTCTTTTAAAGCATATGTGACACCTGTCACTCTTATTCCCTCTCTCTCTTGCAGGGAACTCTACCTTGCTGTTCATGGCGTGTGGGGTTGCAGCTGGGGGCTTCCTTCTCTTTACCCTGCTGGGTGTTGTGATCTTTAAAGTGACAAAGACCAGGTGAGAAAGTCTCAGGAGCAACTGAGCAAGTTCACATCAAGGCCGGATGTTGCTTTTTTAAACCGACAAGTAGGGTTGCCAAATCTGGGTTGGAAAATTCTTGGAGATTTTGGAGTGGACCCTGGGGAGGGCCAGGTTTGGAGAGAGGAGGGACCACACTCAGCTAAGTATGATGCCATAGAGTCTGCTCTCCAAAGCAGCCATTTTCTCGAGGGGAACTGATCTTTGTGGAGTTGTTACAATTCTGGGAAATCTCCAAGCTTCCCCTGGAGTTTGGCAACTGCGCATATAAGGCAGGTTAGCGCAGGCCAAGCCGAGCAGCAGGAAGCTTTGGGTCAAGTCATATTTCTGCCATGAATTCACCACTTTGATTCCGCACATGTTGGATAATGCACTTCCAATCCTCTTTAGAGATTATTTGGAACTGACTTTTTTGAGTGCGAAACAAAAAATCCACTTCCAAACGATAGCTAAAGTGCATTGAAAGTGCATTATCCAACGTGTGCGGAATCAGCCATTGTGTTGGGCAATTCACTTTTTATCAGCCTTGCCTCCTCCCAACATAATATGGGAATAAAGACATAGGGTTGTTGCAGCCTTTAAATGATCCCTAGCAGGAGTGCCCCGTGGGTACCGTGGTGCCTGCTGATGTACTTCCTGGCAACCACTTCCTTTCCCCAAAAATCTTTTCCTAAAAATCAATGTAGCTTTCTTCTACCTCGCTGAAGCAGGCAATGGTTTTGTCTTCAGGGACCACCCATTTGGAAACAGCCACCTCAGTCATAAGGGGATGTTTTGCTTTTGGAACCTTCCACTACTCAGCTGCAACCATTTTGTTATCAGGCTGAGCCCCCATGTCAGTCATTTTGTGGTTGTTTGCATCCTCGTGGCAGCCACTTTTTGTGGTGTGTGCTACCTTTCAAAATTCCAAGAGTGCCCATAGGCTCAACAAGGTTGGGGATCCCGATATGAAACAATATTTTGTTTCCATGCCCTGGAAATCTTCAGCCACAGATTCCTGCAGATCAAATCCCTGTTAATAGACACCTGAGAAGGCCAGACTGGGTTTTTTTCTTGATCGTTTGGTGTCCATACACCTGATCCCTCTTCCATTTTTTTCCTGCTAGGAAACAGAAGGGGAAAGAGGGGAAAGAGGAGGAGGAAGAAGAGGAAGACCAAACAATTTATGTCAATGATGGAAATGGGGAACGAAAGGTATCTCTTAAAGGAGAAAAGCCATCCGACTCCAAGGAGGAAGAGAAAGTCAACATGTACAGCAAGCCAAAGGCCAGAGGGAGCCCAACAACTTACAATGTAGGCAGCCTCAGCACAGTGCCGTGTAATGGTTAGAGTACTGGACTTTTACTGGAGAGATCTGGGTTTCAAGACTACACTGGACTGACTGTGAAGTTCACTGGATGAGCTTATTTGTTTAATTAGACTTATATTCTGCTTGTCCTGCAAGTGGGCTCTGAGCGGATTACAACCAAAAAATGTAAAATCAAACAGGGGGGGGCGTAAGAAATATAAAAACACCAATATACAATCTTGGGCTGGCTGCCCTCTCCAT
Organism: Eublepharis macularius; assembly: GCF_028583425.1. Classification (NCBI taxonomy): domain Eukaryota; kingdom Metazoa; phylum Chordata; class Lepidosauria; order Squamata; family Eublepharidae; genus Eublepharis; species Eublepharis macularius. The sequence continues at coordinate 47,858,836 of NC_072804.1, read as the reverse complement.
AGTGGGAGACTGTTATAAAATTATACATGGGGCACAGAAAAGCATATAAAGAATGTTTTCTCCCTCTTCAATGACGCTAAACTGGGGGGCACCCAGTGAAGTTGATGAGCCACAGACTCAGGATGGAGAAAAAGAAGTACTTAACTCAATGACGAACGAAATTGTGGGATTCCCTACCAGCGGACGTAGGGATCGCCATGGAAGTTAGAGGACTTTAAAAAGGGTATTAGAGGAGAAGTCCCTAAATCATAACATGGAGAATAAAAGGGAGCCTCCACTTTCAGAGGCAGTAAATTGAATACCAATGCTGGGAAGGTAGCCGCAGGGAAGGGCCTCGGGCCCGCAGTGCTGTGTTGTTGGCCTTCCTGAGTAAATGGTTGGCTGCTCTGTGCCAGTGGTGAACTAGATGGACTACTGTTCCGATCCATCAAGGCTGCTCTTGCTTTCTTATCAAGCCATCTATCAAAAATGTAGCCATTCCTCATGAGAGCAATTGAGCAGCTTTGCAACAGACCACACACTTTGCAAAAGGAAGTCCCAGATTCAGTCCTTAGCATTGCCACGTAAAAGATCTCTGCTTAGGAAAGACTGTTGTGTGTCTGAAAGCTAAGCGACAAGTGACTCCAGACATATGTTTTTTAATGGCTGATTCCGCACACGTTGGATAATGCACTTTCAATGCACTTTATCAATCGTTTGAGGTGGATTTTTTGTTCCGCACACACAAAAATCCATTCCAAATGATCTATAAAGAGGATTGGCAGTGCATTATCCAACGTGTGCGGAATCACTCAGTGTGTCGGAGATGCTATTTTACCTGGGGACTGTAGTTGAAAACAGCGTTATCTCCCTAGCACGGGGAGGCAGGGCAGAAAAAGAGCTTTTCAAAGACAGCTGCGCGGGATCATTGGAGGAGAGGAACTTTAAAATTGTTTTATTGCAAATACAGGACTCTGTCCCTACCACAGGGAGGCAGAGGAGGGGAAGAGTTGGTAGTTCATCTTTCTGTTGAGATTGCAAGAAAATAATTTCAACGGTCCCCTCCCTCAGTGATCTTGTGCGACTGTCTTGGAAAAGTTCTTCCCCTCCCCTGCCTCCCCATGCTAGGGACATAATGCTGTTTTCAACTACAGTTCCCAGGTAAAATTGTGTCCCCAACACATTAAAAAAACACGTCTGGCATCACTTGAAGCTTAGCCGTGAGACTCCAAAGATTCACTGAGGGTCAGAGCAGACCATAAGCTGGAGCAGGGGTCCCCGACCTTTTTGAACCTGAGGGCACCTTTGGAATTCTGACACAGAGTGGTGGGTGCAACCACAAAAATGGCTGCCGCTGGAGGTGAAGACAACCACAACATTTCAGGAAGCCAAGTTATGTATAACTCACATAGTAACTTCAACACTGAAGGCAGAAGCTCAGAGCCAAGCTAGAAGTGACGCCTGACACAGGTTGGACACTTGTCAGCTTCCCCCAAGTTTTGATGGGAAATGTAGGCATCCTGGTCTTGCAGCTGCAATGGAGAGTTAAGCTGTAAAACCAGAATGCCTACATTTCCCATCAAAACTTGGGGGAAGCTGACAAGTGTCCAACCTGTGTCAGGCGTCACTTGTAGCTTAGCTCTCAATTTAACGAGATGGTTTTTAATCTGCACAACCAGTCAGAGGCCCTGCTGGGCAAAAGCCCCATCTGGCACTCTGTAAAAAAAAAAAAAGTTAGACCCAGAGGAGTTGGCCATGTTAGTCTGTAGTTGCAAAATAGTAAAGAGTCCAGTAGCACCTTTAAGACTAACCAACTTTATTGTAGCATAAGCTTTCGGGAGCCACAGTTCTCTTCATCAGAGTATCTGAGGGCCAAGCTACACATGACGAATGACACTTGAACGGCAAGTGGATTGAGTGGAGGGCAAGTGAACAGGGAGAAATACACTTGCTGTTCAAGTGTCATTCATCATGTGTAGCTTGGCCCTGAGCATCTGGCAAAGAGAACTGTGGTTCTCGAAAGCTTATGCTACAATAAAGTTGGTTAGTCTTAAAGGTGCTACTGGACTCTTTACTAAAAATAAAAAAAATAATTGGCACCAAAAAAGGTGTTGGTGGGCTAAAGGTATGAGTGGTCTGATTTGGAATAAGGCTTCAAATGCATTTTGTTCATTTATTCTTTTACAGCTTTTCTAGTCCGACTTCTTCAAGAACATTTCTCAAACATGTATAACCCCAAGCTTGTTCTTTCCTTAGGACCTGTGCGCTGAAGCCTATGAGACGATGGAAAGGACAGATGAAGATTATGAGAATGTACCATCGTTGGGGCCTCTGGGGAATTTTGGAAATCTGAGCAACTGGCAGCCCACGTCTGGGACTGACCAGATCTACTCCAATGTCTGATCCGAGAAGAGAGAGGAAAGAAGCCGCTCGTCCCAAACTTTTCTATTTAACAAGCGCTTACGTAACTAGAAATAGTAGCAGCTAGAGCAACTGGTGGGAACAACAGGAAGGCAGAAAGGCTTGAGCTGGTATCCATTTAGGACACCTATAGGAACAACCTTGCACAATTCCCACCTGGTGATGCTTTCATGAGTTAAAGCTCACGTTTTCAGATACCTGACAAAGCATCTGAGGAAATGAGCTTTGGCACATGACAGCTTATGGAAAACGCTGTCGGTCTTTAAGGTGCTACTGGACTCGAATTTTGTTCTACTGCAGACTAACTCGGCTATCCGCCTGAAATTATCCACATGGTAAAGGTTACCTTCCAGAATTCTCTGGGAAGTATGATTAGTGTAATCTCCTGGGACTTCTTGCTACAGAAAATATAAGCATTCCTTCCTGCTGTATTGGGGGGTATATTATGGAGACAGAATCCTAGATTCTAAAATGTGGGGGGAATATTTACGGCACTATCTTCCTTCTGGAGGAAATATCCTTGATCCTGGCCCTGAGGCTTTCTTAGTGTAAGGGAATAATTTAATCTGGATAACTCCCTGGACTGTCTGCTGAAAGGAGGTGAGCTGTTTAGCCCCGTTCCCCCCACCCCGCCCCCAGATGTGCTGAGCCTCATTGTATCAGTGGATTTTACTGTCAGACTTGCAAAGTACATGTCTCTATTTTTGTACTATCAGGATGTCCCGTTGTTTTTATTACTGTGATTAATTGGGAGTCGGAGGAGAGGGAGGATTCCATCGAAGCCTCTCTGTGGGTGATCGCCTTATACAAAAGACTTGAGCGCCCTGGGGAGAAGGTTACCAGCCATGAGCTCTTCCATGCCTGTACACTTATCCTGTCTGTACTTGTTAGGGACTTGGATAGCCCAGGCAAGCCTGTTCTTGTCAGATCTTGGCTGCTAAGCTGAGTCAATCTTGGTTAGTAATTAGATGGCAAACATCCACTGAAAAGTAAGGTTGCTATGTGGAGGCCTTTGACCATCTCTTGCCTTGAAAACTGTAAGGATTGCCCTAAGCTGGCTATGACTGCATGGCATTTCTATTAACACCATTTGTTAGGCATAATCTCAATTTATGACACATTTTTAGTTATTTATAACTTGCTTTTCTCCCCTACGGGGAAGCATCGCAGCTTAGAATATGATTCCACTTCCTCCATTTTTTTTAACATCAACCCTGTGAGGGAGATTCAGCTGAGAGAATGTGACTGACCCAAAGTCGCCGGACAAGATTCCAGATAGAATGGAGATTTGAACTCTGGTCCTTCCAGGATCCTAGCCTGAAACTCTAACCACTATGCAACCCAAGCTATTTGGAAGCAGGTGACATCTGGGATAATGGGTCTCAAGAGGGAAGACCCCTGAGGGGAATTTCAACTGATTGATTTATTGAACTTGCATTCTGCCCTCCTTATGAATGGGCTCAAGGCAGATAACAACAATATTTAGAACCAGCAATAAAATCATAAATAACAGATCATTCAGTTCAATAAAACATCACCCTAAATGGCAGCTATACTTTCTTAATCCCAGCCAATACACCCCACGGTGTAGAGGAAAGTAAGCAGATAAACAAGATGAACCAACCAGTGGGAACTGAAGTGTGTGTGTGTGGGGTGATGGTGGTTACATCACCCACACACACACAGAGGACACCATCCAGAAGGCTCGTCCCTGCCCCAGCTTCAGCCATATGCCTGGTGGAACATCTCTTGTGATGCAGGCCTGGTGAAACAGATCACACTGGGCCTGGGTCTCAGCAGACTGGTGCCAGGACAGAGAAGGCCCTGGCTCTAGTCAATGACAGGTGAGTCCCCCTGGGGCCAGGGACCACCATCAACTGTTTATTTAAAATAGAGGCAAAAAGGGAGGGGCAGCAAGGATTTCAAAACCAGTGATGCCCAAACTCATATCTATAAGCTTCATGGCATTAACCAGTGTGTTTCTTGATGCCCACTTACTCACTCCCGCCACCCCCAGCATCTCTTCCCTGAAGCAAATACCCAACCCTGGCTTCCTCCACTCATTGGAGCAGGAGGTATCAGAAATCTCCAAGAGAAATCACCTTTGCCTATATAAGTGAGCACCCATTTGGACACAGGTACCTCCACCTTAGGCGGCTTTGGTCCTTCTAACATTTAGTGGAAACCTTCCCAACATCGTGTGATTGAATCAAATCCCCATGGCAACCATTTCATTATGGCACTTACTACCACTTCTCAAGATAGGGACTCCTTTAAAACTCTGAATAGCCAGTATGCCACAAAGATGAGGGCCCTTTTAAAATGAATTCTGGGCTAGGAGACCCAGGTTCGAATCCCCCGTGCCATGGAAGCTTACTAGGTGACCTTGGGCCCGTCTCATACTCTCAGTCTAATCTACCTCACAGGACTGTTTTGAGAATGAAATGGAGGAGAGGAGAATGACATAAACTACACTGGGGAAAAAGGCAGAGTATAAATGAAGCAAATATTTTTTTTAAAAAGAAAGATTACAAGGATCCCACTTAGAAGCGCTGCTAATTGGAAACTCACAGTGACGTTCATGAGGTAAAAATGTTTTTTTTTATTCCAAGTTTAAAAAAAAAAGGAAAATACAAAGTAAAACACTGCTGAAGAAATAAATAAAGGCACGGAAGGAAGAGGGGAGCAGCTTGGGGGCTGTGTGGGGAGCCCGGCGTGTCTGTGGTGGTGGAAGAGCAAGCTGTCACAGGTTGCTGTGGCTATCCGTTGAAGGCGTCACGTTCTCTATGTTCGGCAGCAAAAAGCACATTTCTTGTTGTTACAGCAGTTACAGCAGTAGGTGCAGATCGGGAAGTGACTGTTGAAGCGCTTGGTCCTTCGTAGCAGCTCCTGTGGCAGGAAGAGGAAAGCTTTGAATTAATTGGATCCTGCTTGGCCCAGATAAAGGCCTTGCAACCATGTCACAACATACAGAATAGCAAACACTCAGGAACTGGTGGGATGTACAATGTGACGAAATCATGAATAGTCATGGATTTTTCCTCAGCAAGGCAACTAGCATTTTAGAGCAGAACCACAAGTGACAAAAGGCACAGGTTGGACCCTTGTCAGCTTCTCTCAAGTTTTGATGGGAAATGTAGGCATCCTGGTCTTGCAGCTTGGCTCCCCGACTGCTGTCCAATGGACTTTTCAATTGTCACTTGTCCAACATTCCGCCAAGCTGCCTACATTTCCCATCAAAACCTGAGGGAAGCTGACAAGTGTCCAACCTGTGCCTTTTGTCACTTGTGGTTCCGCTCTTACAGGCCCAAAGTGGCAGACGGGGCCTAGCCTGAACTTAGGCGACGCACAACTAGGGCTTGCCAACTCCAGCTTGGAAAATTCCTGGAAATTTAGCAGTGGAAATTGGAGACAGTAAGTAATGTAACTTAGTAATGAATTTATTTGTGGTCAGAGACCATAACAATGGCAATACATCCCTAGCAATCAATAGAATAGTTAAATCCAGCATAAAAATGTAAAGGACACAGAAAAATACATTTAGCATTTAAAATCTTCTCTTAAAATGTATATAGTTCTCTGGGAACCGCAGTAATTCTAGTATTTAAAACATTGACATTAAAATAGTTAAAATCGTAAAAAGAGCAGGACAGACTATGTATGGCTATTCTTTTTATTATGAATTTAACCAGATAGAGACAGAATTTGGCTATTTGCCTGGAGATAGTTGGATTTTCATCAATTAGGAGTTTCTCCAGGCAGGCCTTATTTGCCTCTGCAATTAGTCTGTCTAAGAGCGGGGCAATAAACTTGTCCCTATAGACTTGATGGAAAGGACAGCGAAAGAACATATGAGACAGTAAGGTTTAGGGGCTCTGACCTGGATAGCCCAAGTAAGTCTGATCTCATCAGATCTCAGAAGCTAAGCAGGGTCAGCCTTGGTTAGTCATTGGATGGGAAACCTCCATCAAAGATCAGGGTTACAGAGGCAGGTAATGGCAAATCACCTGTGTTAGTCTCTTGCCTTGAAAACCCCACCAGGGCTCGCCATAAGTCAGTTACAACAATGCCATTTATCTTTGCTGTCTCTGCCGGCTAGGTGGGGCAAGCCCTGTTTTCAGCTGGCCAAAAAGGGGGGCACTTTATGGTGAGTGGGGCCAGCCATAATAATTCCCACAACACTGTAAACCTGGCAGTGCAAGGATCCTGTGAAGAACTACGTCTACAGGTATCTGGTTGCTCCATATCAGGCTAGGAAAAACTGTACTTGCAAGTGTCTTATTGGATCATTCTCTAGATTGATTTACCTCCTTTTGTTTCCAAAACCTGTTGGTGCCTCTAAACATGAACAGAGGGCCTGTCCTAACAAAGGCGTTTCTTTGAAGAACATGCAGTCTTAAGTGTCATAAACCACCCCATAAAAAAAAACAGTTCCTTTCCAGAGACTGCAAACTGAATGAAGCAGCACACATTCTTCTGATATCTATTTCTTTCAATATCACATCGCCCCCTGATGACCACAGTGGACTATTTCAAGCAGTACCAGAATCCATCATACCTGCAAGCCAGAAGTCTGAGCTATGCCGTCTTCTGCATTGTGTGTTTCCAGACTGGCAAGTTCTTTCTTGACTTCTGTCTGTAAAGAGAAAGAAATACAGAGATCTGTTTTTGCTCCTTTATTTTGGAAGGGGGAAATCTTGCGAAGTTTTCCTGAGATGAGGAATAAGTTTCATTAAACCGGACAATGCAATACGCAGTTTTTTTCAAATCAGGTTTCCCTCTGGAATGACTCTTCTTTGCCTTTGGACTCGGGAGCCCTGCGTTCAAATCCCATCTTTTGCCATGCATATATTGCATTGCATTTGTGTATGTAACAGATCTATAAGCCTGTTTCAAATGGTTTCTGAGGACTGATTCTCACATTACAGGACAAGGTAGAGTGATTGTTCTCATGTCATTCTGGCCACACAGAAGTATTGAAAACTCACGAGAGGGTAGGAATTGTTTGCAAAGAACCAGAGCCTTGGCTGTGACCAGAGTGGAGGGGAATGGGTTACATTATTGTGAGAGGTCTTCCCATGGGATTCCACTTCTTCCACATGTCTTCTGCTTTCCTATATTACAGGGGTTATGAGACACTGGTATCTCTTGGACCTTGAAGGAAGATGCTTTAGCTGTAGGCTAAATCATTGACAAGGATTTTCAATTAGGGCCATTTCGCAAGTAGAAATCAACGAATAAATAGATGGCCAGTGACATAAGATCACATCCTGGTACTATTTATTAATTAATCAGGAATGGTTACCAGTTTGTTGTTCTACATTCAGAATAATGAATGCAGATTACAATCCATACTTCATCTATAGGTCATTTTAAAAAAGACTCCGCTGTTTATCCACCCAGATAAAATGAATAGTGCTCATATCAATATTAATGTGAATAGTACTAATATTAATACATTACGCCTTGTGCTGTTGGCCACCATGCCATCATGGTAATTAATCTTTGTGAAGGACGGTGAACACAACAGAGAATAGAGGGGGGAAGAGGGCAAAATCTGCATATGCTAATTTATATATAATCACTATAAAAGTACAGCTCTCCATTGTGAAAACCCTGTGTGATATCCAGGTAGTAATTGCAGGTGGGGAACTTTGCAAGGTCTACGTTCTCTCTTTTGTGGAATCATCATCTTTAATGCCCTCCCAAACAACCTGGTTAGTTTGAACAGCCCTTCTTCCAACAGCAGGGAATTCCAGCACCCCTTGGCAGTTCAGAAATCGTGTCTCCATAGCCACTTTGGCCAATTTTACTGGACAGAAGCAAAAAAAGAGGCTTTTCTCCTGGAGACCCTAGCTTTTTTAGCTTGACTATGATTCTTAAGAAGTGTATGTAATTTCATCATTTCTTCTCACCTGAATTGTGAAGGCACAAAGGTTTCGGGTGGTCACACTGAGAAGCACGAAGACGAGGCAGAGAAGTTGCAGCTTCATGGTTCGTTCTTGCGGCTGGCGTCGGCTTTGGTTTGGAGTCCTTTCTTTGGCCCACCTTGTTCTCGGTTTTGTTCTGGGAGGTCCTGTGATGCTCAAGAGAGCAAGAGGTCTGCCTTTATAGGCCAAAGAGCCCCTCCCTGAGGGGAATCAGCCAATTCGTTGTGATCCAAGAAAGAACACGTTTAGAAAAGATAACCCTTAAACAAACAGGTCGATGCACTGATGGCGTTTGTAAAACTCGTATTCTTCAAACTTACACAGGAAATGGGCCAGGTTCCCCAAATGGTGTAGATTCAGGTTCCTCTGTCAGGTTTTATATTCCCCTTACATCACATTCCTGAACACCCCATTACGAGAATTGAATGGATGAAGTCTGATATCTGGCAGCAGGGGTAATACACTTCAGTACGTTCTTCTGTGGCTTTTAATCTTTAATCCTTTCTGGGGCTTCCCCAGCCATATCAGCATATTTACTGTAATACCCACTGTAATTTTCTGACTTAAGACATTAAAAAATACTTGAAGGGGGAAAAAAAGGAAATAAAAGCTTAGGGAGTAGAAATTCTCCCACATTTTGCAACTGTTCTTCCATGCTGTTAGCAAAGCAGGTTTGACAAATTTAAGGGGTAAATTTGGAAATACTATTACAGGAAAGGGGAAACCCCACAGTTTCTGGGGAATGCTCAGAAATAAGGACATGGTTTCCTTTACTAAATGCCAAACATATATTGCTCGGCTACAGAGCCCATTCAGATTTCACATTTTAAGCATGCACTTTGACAGTTTTTAATCCAAGTTCATTTCAGCTCTACAATGAATGGGCTAGGACTGGTGTATGAGTCAGTTGTGCTAGCAACACAGTCATTTAGTGAATAAACATTACAACTTGATCTAAAAGGGTAGCCTCATTGAGTGTTCTGCAACTTTGTAGTGATCAAGAGAGTAATCCTACTCAGGTAAAATATAAAGATAGTCCCCTATGCAAGCATTGAGTCATTACTGACCTATGGGGGGACGTCACATCACAATGTTTTCTTGGCAGACTTTGTTACGGGCTGGTTTGCCATTGCCTTCCCCAGTCATCTACACTTTACCCCCAGGAAACTGGGTATTCATTTCACCGACCTCAAAAGGATGGAAGGCTGAGTCAACCTCAGAAGGATGGAAGGCTGAGTCAACCTTGAGCCAGTTACCTGAACCCAGCTTCCGCCAGGATCGAACTCAGATCATGATGAGCAGAGTTTGGGCTGCAGTACTGCCGCTTACCTCTCTGTGCCACGGGGCTCTTACAATCCTAATTAAGTCTACTAAAAAAACAATTGTATTCTCATCCAGGGGTTACTCCCAGAAAAGGGTTCACAGGATTGTACCGCAAATTGCTAACAACTGCATCCTTTAACTATCAAGACTTTCTTTTCATCCAGGAAGTTTTGCTTGTTTCTCTTCAGTGTTGAAGATCATGGACAAATTTCAGCAGATTTATTTTTAAATGACTTTTAGAAGATGAAGTCATGACTGCAAAAGCAAATTAATACAAGGAACCAAGCCCTGATGCATTTTTAGCAGATAACCCCTTCACCGGGAAAACCTTAAAAACCAATAATTGCATAAATAACTAACATCAAATAAAGATAAAAGGATGTGCATTAAAAAATAAACCCTGATGGATCAGACCAAAAGTGCCTCTAGCCCAACTTTTAATTTCCCATAATGGCCAACCAGATGCCCCTGGGAAGGTCACATTCATAGCATGAAAGCAAACCTTTCACAGGTACACTGCCTCTATACCTGGAGGCTCTGTTTGGCCAACAGACATTCTATTAACTTATTAACATTTCTATTCTGCCTCTGACATTAGAGAAGTCATGGGGGCATTATATATTCAAGTTATAGTTTGTTCAAGTGCTTTAAAAATCATTTCCATATGTTTCAGCACAACGGGTTCTAAAGGTTGCAAAGGCTTTCTAACATACTGAAATAAGATATTCTTTTGTATCCCGTATTCTGAAAGTGTAAGGAATTACATATGAGATAAAATAGATTTGATGTTGTTTATCCTGGAGTTTGCTTAAAGCTACAACCCATTTGAAAGGAAAGTTTGAATCCTTTGAGTTTGAATTTGTTTGTAAAAGTTCAAATGTGTCTGTTTCTTGTCTTTGGTATTCCTGCAAAACATTCATAGCTTTGGATTTATTTTAAGAAAAGCAATTTAAGCAAACAATGGTAAAATTTGGCAAGTTCATATGTTGGAGCATGTAAGAATATATGAACAAATAAAGGGGGGGGGGTATTTTTGAAAAGAGGATTTAACATGTTAAGAGTTCATAAATAAAAAAGTTTTTTAACAACTTAATTGTCCCAGTTCAAAAAGCAAACTTTTAATCCTGGAATGTTGCAGTTTTCAAATGGGAGCAAATATTTTCCTGCAGCTTTTATTTTGTTATTCAGATAGCCTCTGTGTACAAGGAGCGAGCACAGCTCAGTGGCAGACGATTCATATCTGATATTCAAACGACAACTGCCTTACATCCACTCGGACTAATTTTCCATCTAGCTCAAAGATGTTATTGTGGGCTTAACTCTTCAGGGTCTGAAGCAGAGAAAGGATTGGTTTAATGTCTGCTCCGAGTCCTGAGTCCTTTTAAGGGAAGATACTACCTAAATGGATGTAGGATAATAAGGATTTTGGTTTTGTGACTTGTTAAAGACTCTGCACCTGGAGTATTGTGTGCAGTTCTGGAGGCCTCACTTCAAAAACGATGTGGGCAAAATCAAGAGGGTGCAGAAGAGAGCGACGAGGATGATCAGGGGTCTGGAGACTGAGCCCTACGAGGAAAGGCTGATGGCCTTGGGAATGTTTAGTTTGGAGGAGACTGTGGTGGGGGGAGACATGATCGGTCTCTTTAAATATTTGAAAGGCTGTCATTTGGAGGAGGGCAAGGAGCTGTTCCAATTGGCAGCAGAGGATAGGACCCGAAACAACGGGCTTAAATTACATGCAGAAAGGTACTGGCTGGATATTAGGAAAAACTTTTTCATGGCCAGAGTAGTTCAAAGGTAGAATCAGCTGCCTAGGGAGGTGGTGAGCTCCCCTTCACTGGCAGTTTTCAAGAAGAGGCTGGACGAATACTTGTCAGAGATGCTTTAGGCTCATCCTGCATTGGGCAGGGGGTTGGACTAGAAGGTCTCTATGGCCCCTTCCAGCTCTGTGATTCTGTGATTCATTATTACATTTTCTTATCAAGCAAAATTGATGCATAAACAGCTAATACATATGAAATAGAGTATGTGAAACAGCATTATAATTCTATCACATGGCTGGGATTTGAGGGATGATATGTGATCTAGCATTCATGCATGCATTTCAGAGCAGCAAACCAAGAAAACCTTGTACGGAGCTCAACAAAATAGGTTTGTTTATTGACTGAAATGCACCAAACAATTGACATAGTTTGGAGAATTCATCAATCATTCTGATGAAGGCTGTGCGTTGCTCAAAACCCGTCAGAGAAAAAATTATTCTTCAGGGCATTTCAGTAACTAAATAAAAAACTTTGGTTAGCATTAGCATTTTATCTGGTTTGAAGACTGATGCTCTCTTCCAGATTTTCAAATCCTGTTCTCTCCTAACATGGCATCTGGGAAACATATGAGCAATATGGCCACCAAACAAATAACCATGGAGGTCAACCTCAAGGAGTCTTGCGTTCTCTCAACTAGCAGTCAGTCCCCGTATGGCAATCTATTTTTGAAAATGAAACACTTTTTAAAAAGGAATTTCTGCTGCGGCATGTCAAGCGTGGGGTTATTACTCGGGGAAACAATGAGGGGGAAATCCTCAAAACAGGTTAATCTAACATCACATTTTGGAGCATAGCCAAGATGCTTAGAAACGGTATTGTTTGCCTTTTAGGAATATTTACCTTTTCCCCCCAAATGTGTTTGGTTTTAAGGACACAGCGGAGGTTAAGACTTGAGATAAACGGCTTGCTATTTAGTGTTTGTAGTAAGTGAAGTTTTTATTTTAAAAATTTCCAAATGAACAAAAAGCCCTCAATACCGTTTCTCTCATTTTGAATTCTTCAGCCCAAAAGGAGACTCTAAACGTTGATATTTTAAAAGAGTAATATATATTCATTAGATGACAAATGATCACAAAATTCTCTCTAGTACAAAACATCACATATTTCTGCATATTTCTGTTAGGAAATACATATTGTTATCATTCATTCTTAATTGAAATCATTTAAATGAAATCAATGGGCTTAGGCTGGGGAAACTTTTTGTTTAGGTTTAAGAAGTACTTTTTAAGCCAACATTCCTGATGGCGACTTAATATTTTGGTTTTCTTTTGTCTATTCAGTACACTTCTATTAATCCATAACGAACGGGATCTGGAACAAACGTGAAAGATTTTGTTGACTTTCCTTCGGCGCCAGAGTGTGTTACCTTGCTTCAGCTACTGAAAAATAAGCAAGGTTGTTTTGGAGAATTCACTCACGGGCAAAAGAGTTGGTAATAGTTGCAGGATTTGTGCTATATTTTTGGAGAAAATAAGATCCTGTTCTTTGGCAGGAATTTTTTCATTCTTAAACTCCTGTAAGAAAGTGGGAAAGTTCTGTTTGTAACCTTATCAGAGATATGCAACAAAATAACAGGAAAGGGGTTTTCCCCTCAAAGTGAACACATTCGTTTTACTCTATTAGTTTAATATTTTTCAGTTGTTAGTTGACTATAGTCTTGAAAAATTCTTTACAGATTTGGCTCTGAATTTTTTAAAAGTCTTAAAAATCCTTAACATTCTTACAGTTTTTAGAATATCTGGAGTAAAAATTCCAACTGGAATTGCAAATGGAAATTATTTTTGACTCTAAGAAATTGTTATTTTAATGGACGGTCACCAGGTTATATATTAGAAAATAGTGAAATCCTAAGCAGAGTTACTCCCGTATAAGCCCATTGAAATCAATAGGCTTAGACTAGAGTAACTCCGCTTAGGATTTCATTGTAAGTTCTCAAGTTAAAACTGGTTGATTCATAGGATCCAAGCACCAATTACCTTGCCTATCTTAGATCAATTCTCAAAATGGGTCATTAAGATAACTTGATGAACTAAAGTGCACATATGCTTATTTTCAAATGCATGATATATAGCAGTCTGCCTTAAAAAAATGTTTCAATTCAAGCTTTTGGGGCATGAGGGAAGGCAGGATGTATGCAAAAGTTTAAAAACTGGATGTATTCCTCCAGTTCTGGAAGGAAAATGTGTCTTGGGTCATACCAGATCTTGAGTTTTGGTCCAGATCCCCAATAAGGGTGCTTGATCAAATGCTTAGATCAGCTGTGTCAAATTCTGGAATGGTAGGTTTCTCTCTCCGTGCATTAGAAAATAAAATCCCCAAACAATACTTTTAAATATGACCAAGCAAATGCCGTGAACAAGTGGGCAACTTTTTTGCGTTCCACTGAATCTTCATTATGTTGGATGTTCAATATACCCATAAAAAGAGGTGGGGGGCACTTTGAGGGCACTGTAGAACAAGAGACGCTAGGCATTCATCTTAAAAGGAGGCACTGCGAAGTCTTAGATTAGACAGCACTAGGTAGAACAACCATTGAAGGCTGTTGAAGTAAAAATTACCAACTTTCCTTTAAAGCCAGGCGTGAATTTCTGCCAAGAGATGCAAATTATGCCTGGCTTTTTATACTTTGATGCAATCTGTTTAAATCCACAATGTTGCCCTTTTTCCAAAGACTTTGACTGAGGAAAAAGGGAGCTTGTTCCTTCATTTGTTGTATTTTTGCTTGGTTCTAATAAAAGGAATTGGACGGCTGTGGTGTCTCTCCATTACTGGGATTAGCGTTTCTGACACATCTCTGCACCGTCATGATTGGATCCTTCAATCACTCCTGCTGCAGAGATTCAGTAGAGTGAGCAGTTCTCAGAGAAGGCACTCCCAGAACAGTAACTCACACAGAGACATAGGGAGAAGGGTTTTCTGAAGGAGGGATTGTTTTTCCTCTTACGCTGCCAATGGAAACTTTATTATTATTATTATTATTATTATTAGGTTGTTATGAGTGAATCCAGTTGTGATTCAGAAAAAGAGGCGTACCTCAGTTACGAGAGATTTACAGCTAAGCCATAGCTCTTGAGGAGGGGAGGGTCTGGCAATTTGAGGTCAAATCGTAAATGAAATTAGGCACGAAGTTTATTATGCAAACCATGGTTCATTAAGATGCGTCTTGCTTCACATTTTTTATGCCTAATTAATACAGTGTGGGGGGGAATTTGGCATCCTCTCTGCTACAGACTCTTGCTGGCAACCTTGGAGGGGTGTTTAATAGCCCCTCGTGCTAAATTGTGAATTGCCCACCTTTCAGCCTTTGCGCAGCATCACTTAAGCTCATGTTTTGTAACCATGAACATCCACAATGTGATGTCATTGGGTGTTACGGGAAAAGAAAGTCTCCCTTTGGCCTCAGTGCTCCGAGTTCAGTGACAGATACTCCCCTTCCAGGCAGCAGGTGGGGCTCGCTTGAGTTAACGTATGGTCACTGCCGCTATACTCTCGGTGAAAGTATTTACTTAGAGTCCAGAGCAGACGGTTTGTTTGGTGTTCACATCCCTGATGGGATTTGGCTGGGTTCCAGCCGACCTGGCTCCTCTCGGTCGCCTAAGTGCAGACCCAAAGGCGCCAGGCAAAGCACCTTCCCTTCCATGCACTCTGGCCACGGCTGGTGACCTTGGCAGCATTGGTCCCAGCTGGTCCTCTGAGCAAAGGAGGGGGAAAGAGCCACTACCAGAACACAGGAAATGCACACTATGAAGGGATGCCAATGGGATGCAGACGATGCTGTTCCAATTTCAGCAAATGAGGATATTTTAAAATATATATATATATATATATATATATATATGCCATAAAATATTGCATCATTACACATTTTTAAAAATCTATGTTCATCACACATTGGAAGGGGCATTTTGATCAGTCGAGCACCCGCATGCTCATCTCATTCCCTGCACACCCTTTGTAAGCAGGGAGTCAATTGGTCAGTGCGCAGCTCAAGTTGCAGGTGAGCATCTTGAACTTGTTTGACAGGCTATTTTCCATGCGTGTAGGCAGTCATGCACAATGCACATCAACTCTCCACCCATTGCCATGGCTTCAACCTGCCAGTCTTTTCAGTGAAGGAAATCAGTCATCTAATACAAGCACCGTGTAATTTTTTTTTAAGTTTTAGAGCTTGATGTTCATTTTCATCTTGCACACATCAGTGTTCACACGTGCATGTTGTCACGCAGCCTCATAGAAGCCACAGCTTTCCAGCCTCATTTAATTCCCTGACCCAGCCATGACACTGAAGGAAAAATAAGACTTCGCCTACTGCACAGGTGTAGAGGGGTCCACAAAGCAGGGAATGAAACTCCACCAACACCACTATTGTGCAGAAGCAAAGCTGCTCAGTTTTGTGCCAAAATGGGGGCGGGGAGAGATAGTGAAGGTGAAAGGAGCTAATGGTGAAAGGAGCTAATGTGAAGCTCTGTTCACAAGTGATCACAGTTGATGAAATTAGTATTTTTACCTGTTGAACATCTTTGCTGCAAACTTCTTAGCATGCCTAACTTCAATTAAGAGTAGAGATGGGCATGAACTGGGAAAATGGTGGTTCGTTGCATTTCACGAATCACAAACTTTCACAAACTTGCCTTAGTTCACGAACCAGTCTGGTTCGTGAAAACATCACTTCTGGGTCAGCAGAAGGTCTGCAGAGAGCTCATCCCTCCCATTGCCTAGGAAACTGATTGATCAGCACCAGTGACAAACTGATCAGTGTCATGCAGTGACAAACCGAAATATGAACCAAATGAACTGCACTAAAAATCATAGCGGTTCATCAAAAACAAGCTCCCATGAACTGCTGGTTCATGAACCACGAACTGGCCTGGTTCGTGACAAACTCTGGTTTGTATTTTGGTTCGTGCCCATCTGTAATTAAGAGTTAATTGCTGCTGCCCACTGGCCATGATGCAATCCAACAACTCCCAAGAGTACTTTTTAAGGACAAAAACACATTACGAGATCTGTTCATGGATCTTCACTCCAATGGATAGTTTAACCATAATATAGCACTACATGTGTGTTATAAGTACCTCCTGCTTGGCTAACCTCCTGCTTAAATTGTGATGCACCATTCCTGCAAACTGTGCCACTTTGAAGAAATGGAAAATGCAAATGTACCTGATGTAGACTATTTACTGCATTTAGACAGAGATCCTAAAATGATGCACAATCCATGAATCACAAATGGGCAGGAACCCTAATTTTCCTCCCAAAAAATATTTGCAAAGGCAGTTGGATGGCAAAATATTATCTGAAGGAAGTGAAGGAAGCCTGCTGGCTATTAGGTATTGTCTCTTCCTGCATTTTTCAACAGTGTGGCAGCTTTAAAGCATGTTTATTGTGCAGTGAGTCACCAAAGCTGATTATGTTTTCAGGTATAGCCAGTTGGTGTTTTTAAATTTAAAGGATACAGGAGGAGCCATGTCCCAAAGAGAAGCAGCAGTTAGCTAGGTGCTTTGATGTACCAGTCTTTGCCCCAAATTCCAGACGCTTTCAAACAGTTCACATGCTAAGCAAGCGTCACAAGCTGCTGTTCCCGCAATGATTGAGAGCCTCCACCTGGAGTCTGGCGTTCTCCCAGAATTACAAAGCGATCTCCAGATTACATGGGGCAAATGGCAGCTCCAGAGAATAGGCTCTAGGGCATCCCATCCCTCCTGAGCTACCACCCTCCCCAGAAATTTTACAAGCTGGAGTTGGCAACCAATAGGCACGGCAGTAGTCAGGCAGAAAAGAAAAATGGGGGGGGGGTAGAGAAAGAAATGACGAGGAGGGTGAAAAAGAGACAAATGACAAAGGCAGAGCTTGACGGTATCTAAGATTTCTGTTTCGGTCACCCACATCTTGTCACCATACACTCAGTATCAAATTCTTCTATTCTGCAGATTTATGGCGGAAGCCAGTAAACGAACAAAAAAAAAAGCACCTTGATGTGGGAGGGACTGCCAGTGTCTGTAAGAAGATTTATTGGATTAGTGGTATCTAGAGACTTTCTTTTGCTATAAACCAATCGCCCTGGGGATTCAGCCTGATTATGTGCATCTTTTGGGAGCCGAGTAAATTATACTGTGTGCCAAATTTATAATGCAATCCCTGTAACAGAGCTACTCATGTGTAAACCCATTGACTTCACCAGGATGAGACTGGAGTAATTCTGCATAGGACGTTAGAATGTAAAAAACACCACTCCGTTCAGTGGAAGCTGCATCGGTTTAGTCACAAAAAGCACAAAGCAAATATTCAAACTGGAATTCTGAATTCCAATTAAAATTTGCTTCTTGTAACTTTTTTAAAATCTCCCCCTCTAAGGGCCATAGACGAGCTGGCTCTCTGGCATACTAAATAATACCACGGCGTAACAATGATTAAAGAGCGAGACGGCAACTATGGGAATATTCAAGTATTAGGCAAACGTTGGGCTGCAGAGGTCACAAAAATTAAGAGGGGCTTTGCAGGTTGTCTAACACTGTTGCTAACCTCAACTGCATCTCTCAAAAACGCAGCCTTAAAATATTTTATTTATCGTTTATAGTCCACCTTTTTCACTGAGACTCAAGGTGGATTACATAGTATAAGTAATTAGTGTAATCCTAGTGTAAAGGGAGGAATGAGACATTGGCAGGAACCAACCTCACCCTTTCTTGACTTGCTACCTTTCCACATGTGGGGAATTTGGCATTTGCTGCTTTTCGAGGGTTACCAACTGATCGGGAAAAACCCAGCCTGGCTCACTCTTTTGTGCCTTTAACGGAATCCCAATTCGGGACCATCAGCAGATAAAATCTGTCTTGCTGCGTAGACGAATGTGACCACTTGTTCAGGGTCCTTATGGACTCGACCTTTGCAGTCATTTCTCTTATTTCTACATACCATTTGTCCAGTATTCAGGGCTTTTAAAACTTTCCCCCCTATGAGCAACAACTTCATCTATTACCTGCTAGAACACTCAAAAAGAGTCCAGTAGCACCTTTAAGACTAACCAATTTTATTATAGCATAAGCTTTCGAGAATCAAGTTCTCTTCATCAGATGAGAACTTGATTCTCGAAAGCTTATGCTATAATAAAATTGGTTAGTCTTAAAGGTGCTACTGGACTCTTTTTGATTTTGCTACTACAGACTAACACGGCTAACTCCTCTGCTAGAACACTGTGGGTGCAGAATGGAAATTATAACCACTTCAAGACCACCCACCACACCTGACTCACACAAGACATTAAGACAGGCTTGTCCCTAAACCGAACCATAAACATCAATTGCCAGTAGGTCTTCAAATGGCCTACCCTGCTTTCGGGACACAACCGCGAAGCGTTCCACAGAAAAATAAAACATACGGCTGAGTCCCAAATTCCCTAAAATGTGAAATCCTCAGAGAATCTCACTCAACCCAGCACTGTTTCTCGCACAGCGAGTAGCGGACTCCGTCTGCAAACAAACCAGAGATGGTTGCAACACAAACCTTGTTTGCCCCTTTTAGTGTCCCCCTCCCTTCTCATCCGAGTTACAGACAATGACAGCAAAGATCACAGGTTGCAGGTGGCGCCGGGCACAGAAACGGACAGGCGACACACAGGCTGGCCAAACCGCTTGCAATAGGCACCCATCCTCTGGGCAGCCTGTCCTGCAGCGCCCTTCTCAGGGTGTGTTTGTGTGGGGTGCCACCTTGCATGTTGTCAGAGCAGCCCAAGGACACTGTTACTACAGGCTGAGAGTCCAGGAAGGGGGTGGGATGCTGGACGGGGGAGCAGAAGTGAAAGGATTGGAGGAAAATTAAAAGGTCACATCCACCCGATTGAGGGGGTCTCTTCAAGGGAGACCATTGCATGGTCTTTTTGTTTTGAAAACGCTTTAAGGAAGCACTAACCTAACTGGGCAAAATTTCCTCTACTGGTCACAGAAGAGAGATTGGGATTGCGTTCACATCTTGTTCGATACCGTAATATTGTTTTGACCTTTAAAGCTCAAAGCAGACTGGGAGCAGCATAACTGCGGGACCGTCTCTCACCCTGTACTCCCTGGAAGGTGCTCCGTTCGGCAAACAAACATCTACTGGTGGTCCCTGGCCCCAAGGAGGTCCGTCTTGCCTTGATCAGGGCCTGGGCCTTTTCGGTCCTGGCCCCAGCCTGGTGGAACACTCGAGTCCAGCGGGATTTACTACCATTCTGCCGGGCCTGTAAGTCGGAGATGTTCCACCAGGCCTTTGGTGGTTGAGGGAAGAGGGCCTCAAATTCAGCCTTCTGCTAGGGGGCAGTGACCCCTCCCTGTTTTTTTTCTTTTACCTAACCATCAGCAGTCCTCACAGGCCCAAAATGACTGTACACAGAACTGGGCAATGTGCGCTACTGAGGGTAGATTTTGAATTTTATCTGCTTTTTTATGCTACTCGTTTTGTGTGTTTTATTTTATGCCTTTTAGATTGATGTGATCAGCTCGGAGCCTGCTTGCAGGGAAAGAGCGGACTATAAATTAAACAAATAGTTCTGCTTCAACAATAATCCACGACAACTTGTCCCTGTAGGAAAATCCAGCTATGAACGGTTTCTGTGCTGCAATATTCAACAATCGAGCAATAAAGCAAAGACGACAATAAATCCTTCCGTGGAAAATATTCTAATAGAGAAATGTAGAGTATTTATGAGACTCTTCACACTCTCCACAGCCACTTAATGAAGAAACTTCGTGTCAAGTCTTATTTCCTTTAATACCATTGTGATACAAGTGCTTTTTGGACTTTCTTCACTGTTGGACTGATGTTTGTGTTGCATATGCTTTGTAGACAAATTCTGTTATATGCTGCTGTTCATGCACTTTAATATTTCCATGTGCAATACGATTACTCTTTGAGGACTAGCTCCTTAACTATTTGCATCCTTCTGTTTCCAGTGTGTATATCCTTCACCGATTTGCAATAGCACTTTAAGAATTTACTCACTTTGGGTACAGAGACCTTATATGAAAGACATAGAACTATACATTTCTGTATTAGAATATTTTCCACAGGATTTATTGTCTTCTTTCCTTTATTGCTCTATTGACTGTATCTTATTACATCTTAGTATATCGCACACTATCTTGTTTTTGTTTCTGCCAGTTCTCACCACGATTCTCTCCTTGTGCAATACTCAACAAGGCATAGATGCAGCCTGAAATGGCCAGCCATCATTCTCAGTATCGTGGTGTGCCGTGAATCTCAATTTGGAGGAGACATGTTGGAATGGTTGCCCAGCAATACCCTCTTAGTTTTAAAATACAGCAATAAAGGCTTAATCCGGTTACCAATCTACAACCCGATTTGCTGCTGGACAGTCTGTTGAATCTCCCCGCAATTGGCAACTACAACTAACAGGGGATTGAGCAGACCAGATCTTTTGGATGTCTGGACGCAGTGTGGACAGTTTGAGCACACAGACATTGCAGAAAGTGGATATGCCAATGTATCTCTTCAAGGATCCCCCCCTCCATGCTGCAAACAGTATACTTCCCCGTATGCTTTGCAAGGAGGGAACAGGATTCACGTTTCTGCAGCTGCCGATTTCAGCATCACTGGAATGTACACTTTTGACAGCGAGGATAAGGAGGAAAACGTGAAGCTGTGAGGACTGCCCTGTGTGGTTGTTGAGGCTGAGAGGGGTCCATTACTGGAACCAGCTCCCAAACTGGAAGTTCAATGGGAAAGTAGTGGGGAGAGGGGCCCCATGGACTTCTCTCGTTTTCTGGCTCACTCTCAGTCACACAAGCTCTGCCGATCGCCAGAACCCCCTTAGCCATATTCAGGCATCATGAACCACCTGGTGCTTGGTGGTGGGGCGAATCTTGTTACACTGGGCTCACACCCACCACTGTCCCCCTCCTTCTCCCTCCAAAAGTCAGAAATCTTCAAGGTTTGAGTTGCAGAAGCTGAAAAAGACCCTCGACCTCCTTCTAAAATGTTGCTGGGATCTTACATATGACTGGTCAGCTAAACTCTTCGGATGTTTTTGTCACTTATTGCATCTCCAATGTTAGTTTCTTCTAGCACACTGTTATGTGCAATTATTATATTGCATTGATATTCTTCTAAATTGAATTATCTATTGCAATCTCTGTATTATGAACTTTTTAATAAACTCTCGCCATGGGCCCTTCTAGGATACACAAAACTTTCCTTTGTCAGAAAACCTTTGGAATCAGATTGGGGCAGCATTTGTCGAGGTTAGCTCTCTTGGGTTGTTCTGTATTGATTTTATCATGCGACTGCAAACCGCCTTGAGGACTTCTGAGAAGGTGATAAAAATGCAAAAGTAACTCCGATGAGGTGTGACCTCACCAAGGGTAGTCCCCCCCTCTTCCCTGGGATTCTTACCCAGGATTAATCCACAGTTAAGAATGTCACTTACTGGCAAATCAACAAGCTTCAGTGAGGGAAGCTCATTCTCCATTCAGACGTCATGGATAACTGAGTTGGAAGGGACCTCCAGGGTCATCTAGTCCAACCCCCTGCACAATGCAGGAAATTTACAACTACCTTCCCCCTCCACACCCTCAGTGACCCCTGCTCCATGCCCAGAAGATGGCAAAACACCGTCAGGATCCCTAGCTGAACTGGCCTGGGGAAAATTGCTACCTGACCCCAAGGTGCCGATTGGCATTACCCTGGGTATGTAAGAAGGGCCATGAGAACTAAGCACTGATGTAACCCTTCCTGCCCTCCCTCTCATGATCTGCCTAGGTTCTCAGAATCAGCATTGCTGTCAGATGGCCATCTAGCCTCTGCTTAAAAACCTCCAAGGAAGGAAAAATAACCACCTCCTGAGGAAGCCTGTTCCACTGAGGGACAGCTCTAACTGAAGTCAGTTTGAGGATGTATGGACTCCCATCTTTGTGTGCAGTGTGTGGGAGACAGCAAGAAGGCCAATAACTGACAGTTTGTACCCGTCACGAACAAACTCTGGTTTAATTGTGACGCCCTGTAGATTGCTACACTGTGGCTCACCTTGCACCACGTCAGCAAGGGCACAGGACAATTCTATCCTTTCCAATCCCCATCTCTGGCCAAACACTGTCAAATCTCTCTCTCTCTCTCTCTCACATACACACACACACACAAAAGGTCACAGATACAATATTATTTCTGTGCAGGTTTTTTTTCTCTTTTATATATAAACAGAATTATTTCCTACTTCCAACAATCAAAACTCTTCAAGCCAACTCAATCCGCATTTTTGACAAAACCATTTTGCTTTGCTTTCCCTTGATCTGAAGTCTCTTCCTTCCTCCCCACTATTCACTGGGGTTGGAGCGGGACTGAACGATACAAATATTTTCACAATTCCAGCTGCAGGACTGGATTTTTTTTCTGGGGGGGGGTCTGATATATAGATTTATGCATATATATATAAAAAAACAAACCTAAGAAACTCGCTATTTTACAATATTTGTCTAGGAGCCATTCATTCCTTTTTTTTCCTTTAAAAAAAAACTGCTTGGAAGGGGAAGGGGAACCACCTCACCCTCAAATATAGGCAATTACTTCTTTTAAAAATTTGTCTCTGGATTTTTTTTTTAAACCTGAAGTCCTAAAACACTGCTGAAGTTTAATTAAAAAAATTATATAATATCAAAAACACAACAACGAAAAAAAGCAACCCGGTTGTCAATTCAGTCCACCACTAAAAAATTCTCTAATTTGCCTGGGTTTCAGCTATCATACAAACAAACGTACCTCTATACAAAACGTGCCCCGAAACTAAACAAAACAGAGAGAGGAGACAGAAACAGACTTTGGGTTGCTTTCCACTGTGCTAAACAAAATTACAAAGGTATGATATAACAGAGTGGTTTGCATTCAGGAAAAAGACACAATTAAGGACTCACTTAGACTGTTCAGTTTTTCTTTTGCAAATGCAGAGTCCAGGGTTGCTTTATTAAGCAGGAGGGGAAAGGGTGACATTTTAACCCTTTCTCTCCCTTCTTTCTCCCTAGAAAAGGTGCCCTTGAGCTGTATTTACCCCCACTGGGGAGAAAAACTTTCCCCCCAGATGGAGCAAGAGCAAATGTATAGGTACCTGTTTTTTTTCCCCCCACTAGCAGGGGAGAAAGTAGCTCAGCAGTTTATTCTAGTGAAAAATAAAAGGAGAGGGAAGGGTTAACCTCCCTCCCAGCCATTTTTCATTTCAATAAAGCATCTCTGGCCCCTACTTTTGCAAAAGTCAACAAACAAAAGGACGTTTAACATGGAAGAAACTCAATCCAGCGAAATCTATTTGTGAATGGAATCTTGCTGAAAAGCGACAGAACGAGACATTCACACAGGCAGGAGAATAAGGTGGAAATGAGGCAGCAGAATGGAGGGTGCCACTTTAGACAGCAGGGGAGAATTCCAGCTCTGAATCTGGCATTTGCTTAAAACATTCCCCGCAAGCAGAAAACAAGCACAGCAGGGACCCTCTTTGTTTACTGTGCTTCTTTTCTCCTTGCAGGGAGCAGTTTTCCAAAAAAGGGATCCTTCATAGGCAGTCCCAAGTCTGGCAAGCCTAGTGTACTGCAGTATTCTTTGGCTTTCGGCCTAGTTCATACATGCCCTAGTTTTCATATGCAAAAGAATGAGGTGGGCATGATACAAAAGGAATGGGCGACATCATCAAGTGGACAATCACCTGTTGCAGTCTTACCCTGTGTCAACAAGTCTCTGCAATTTGAAAGCCAGCACAACAAGCAAAGAGGAGGAAGTTTTCACACTGTGCTGTTAGCTTTCTACTTGCAGAGTTTTTATGAGAAGACTGGAATCCGCCACCTGCTGCGCTGTCTTGCTGCACTGCTGTCCAGTCGGCCATCTCAGCATTCTACTGCTTTGTTCTCCTGCTGGCATGAATAAGGTCTTGGTTCCAACTAACTGGTCTTGATAACTTGAGCAATCTGTCTGCAATTAACAGTAGCTGGATTTTGCAAAGAGGTCACACCGAAGGCTGCTTGCGTGTTAGCACACAGGACGGACAGAAAAGCGCCCCCGTGTTCTTCGTACAAGCAGTGCTCATTTTACTCATGTGCGCCTCGAACAAGGGGAGTGAGCCACAGATTGTGTCTAAGCCATTTTCTTGCAAATTCGTCCACAGGCGCGGGCCAAACAGCTGCCAAAGCCCCTGTCTGCTTGGTTCGGCAGCCGAACCTGAGAGGGCGAAATTCATGCCTTATCTGGCAACAGGCAAGACGTTCCGCCCAATTTCCCGCCTGGTGGAGAGAATCCAAAAAGTCCAGGGAGGAAGAGAAGATGCAACTGGAGAGCTTGAATGGCCGAATTTAACCACGGCACGTCATTGCCCCAGAGATCCGGCAGAGTAGGAAAGGAAGTTGGCTAACCTGTGTTAAAAATCTACTATTAAAAAATGCAGCTTTTTTTCCTGTTTAATCTTAACATATCCTAAGTGAAGGGAAGAGAGTGGGGAGAGATTAAGAAGGGGAAAAGGACAAAGATATTTGGAGGACCCTTTCAGAATAAGAGGAAGGGCTGGCTGGCCTGGCGAAGAAGTCACATGGTCAGACTTTTTCTTCCCCTCTCCCCCAATTCCCCCCTCCCCTCTAACATCCCCACAGCGAGAGGGCCGAGGCAAGGTTCACACAGAGGAGGCGGAAAAGGGTCTCTCTCTTTGCACTATACAAAAGGACAGTCGAAGTGGAGGTTGAGATCTTGCTTGGAGAGGCAGTATGTGGGCGGGCAGGGAGGGCTACTGCCCCGGGGCATCTCCCACGATCTCGATCCCATGCTGTTGCAGCTGGGCTCTCAGAAGTGCATTTTCGTTCTTCAGTTCTTCAATCTTGGGGTGGGGAGAGAAAAGACATTAGGAGAGAAGCTAGCTATCGCTGTGGACTCAAAGACCTCATTTCCCGTAAACCCCTGGCGGGGCTTTACTACCAGTTTGGTGCCGTGGTTAAGAGCGCGGGACTCTAATCTGGAGAGTTGGGTTTGATTCCCCACTCCTCTGCTTGAAGCCAGCTGGGTGACCTTGGATCAGTCACAGCTCTCTCAGAGCTCTCTCAGCCCCACCTACCTCACAGGGTGTTTGTTGTGGGGATAATAATGGCATACTTTGTAAACTGCTCTGAGTGGGCATTAAGTTGTCCTGAAGGGCGGTATATAAATCGAACGTTAATGTTACTTCGCAGGCCGCAAAAGGGGGGTGGGTGGCGGGTGGCTGCATGTCAGCAAAGCTTAGCTGGATGAGGTTAACAGTCCACCTAGTCTGGCATCTCCTTTCCCCATAATTGCCAGCCAGATACCCCCGGAAGACCTACGAGTGGGATACAGAGGCAAACGTCTTTCCTGCATTGCAGTTCTCCAGTAGCGATCATGCAGCAGCACACTGCTCCTGAACGTGGAGGTTCCACTGAGTCACCAGGGTTATGGATGGGCCTCTTTCCTCTACCCACTCGGTCCGTTCTTCCCCCAGCAAAAAGAGGCCGTGGCACAGGAACGCTCAGCCTACCTGCTGCCGTAACAAGTCGTTATCCATCTGCAGCCTTTCGGCTTCTTTGAAGGTCTCTTGCATGCGCTGGTTCGTCTGGCGCAGCTCCCGGATGTAGTCGCAGGCTTTGGAGAGGATGCCTCCTTTACTCTGTGGGACGTGCAAAGTTGTCCTAAATCCTACACTGTTCGACCGCTGAGCCAAAGCCCCCTCCCCAGGGAAGAAGCTAGAGCTGGGCTTTCCCCTTCCCCAAGAGGAGATCGAGGAGGCACAAATGTAAACACCCCCCCCCCCCCCCGGGTCCCTAGATCAAGATAGGCAGCCGTGTTAGTCTGTCTGTAGAAATAGAAAAGAGCACGAGTCCGGTAGCACCTATAAGACTAACAAAATTTGTGGTAGGGTAGGAGATATCGTAAGTCACAGCTCACTTCTACAGATAGAAGAAGTGAGCTGTGACTCACGAAAGCTCCTACCCTACCACAAATTTTGTTAGTCTTGTAAGCGCTAATGGACTCTTGCTCTTTTCTACTGTCCCAGGGTCCCTGCCAGTCTACACGTCACGCAGCTACAGGGTTGTCCCCTACTGCTCCCTGCTAAGTGGCCCACCGGACTCCCAAGGCCCTCCAATCTGGTTTTTCCTTCTGCCTCAAAATTTTTCTTTTTCGCACTACGTAGAGGTTATAACAAAGTTTGGCATCCAGGAATGCAGCCAGGGCACAGACATGGGGAAAAGCAGTGGCCAGAAACTCATTGGAGAGGTGGAAGGGGATAAGAGCCTGGCCCACCCCACAGCTGAATTTAAGAACTTCCCTACAATGAAGCCATCAAAAGGAGCAACGTAATTCTCCGCCTTCCTTTGGGTTCCAGAAGAAAAGTCCCATGGGACTGCAATCTCCAACGCTTCCTCCCGAGCAACCGGCCCGCCCCTCACAACGACCCTCACCGCCCCAGTCTTGCTGTTGTCTGTATTGCAGTCTGGAATGATTTTCGACAGCTGGACGATCCAATTGTTGATCTTGTCCCGCCTCCTCCGTTCCACTAGGGCAAAGAGATGAGAAGGCACTGATGAGGCAGAGCCCACCCCCTTGCAGTCACTCCGCCCACCCTCATGGAAGAGACCAGTGTAACATGGCAATTAGGAACATCAGGCTTGGACCCAGGTTCGAATCCCAGCTCTGCCATGCACTCCCCGGGTGACCGTGGACCGGTCGCTCGCTCTCAGCCCAATCCACCTCACAGGGATGTTGCGAGGATAAAAGGGAAGGAGCAAAGGAAAGAACCCTGTACATCTGAGCTCTATGGAGGAAGGGAGGGGCAACAAAATAATAAAGATCACCTGTAGCCATGGGTAGCGGCAAATAGCATCTGTAATCTATTATTTGGAAGGGTGCTTACATCACCTTTCAAAATTGAGAGCCAGTTTGCAGTAGTGGTTAAGAGCGGCAGGACTCTAATCTGGAGAGCCGGGTTTGATTCCCCACTCCTCCACTTGAAGCCAGCTGGGTGTCCTTGGGTCAGTCACAGCTCTTTCAGAGCTCTCTCAGCACCCCCACCTCATAGGGTGATTGCCATGAGAACAATAACACACTTTGTAAACTGCTCTGAGTGTGGCATTAAGTTGTCCTGAAGGGCATTATATAAACTGAATGTTGTTGTTGTTATCATTATTATAAAATTATCTCCATAAGCATCAGAAGCAGCAATATAAAATATATACCAGACGGCACTGAACATCGGACAGAATCCACTCTTGTTGGAGAAAACGCAGGTGAAACAAGCTCTTACCGACAACTTTGGTATTCTTGTCCCAAAACGCAAAAGTTCTGGGACAGGATCATTACAGTGCAATCCTAAGCAGAGTTATAACCCTTCCAAGTCCACTGAAGGCAATGGACTTTGAACGGTGAAACTCTGCTTAGGACAGCACTATCAGTTTTGCAGCAAACATGCAAACGGCTGAACGTCGGAATATCAGACTGACACCTGCCATTGATACTGGCTGTATGATCCGATAGTTTCACAATTGACAAAATAACTGTGCACCTTAAAGCCACACAACCTTTCGTGGATATACATAACCATATCGAAAAATAGAGTCCTGGGACTGCTTGCATACCTTCATTGTGCTGGGCTCTTCTCCTCTCGTCTCGCGGCGTCCGCGTCCCGTCCATTTTCCTAGGTTTTTGAGGAAAAGGGTCACCAAACGAACAAACAAACAAAAAATCAACCACCCCATTCACCTCCAGAAGCAGAAACTTTAGATGCTTTTAATTTTTTTGAAAAGTGAAAGACAAAATGTGAAGATCTCAATTCTATTTTACTGCCATTCTGGAATAGAGCAATAGAGACAGCATGTCTTTTTTTCTGCCATAAAATGTGAGGATGAAAAGGGGTATTAATAGTGTTGCCAGATGCTTGTGGAAGGTGAGGGAACTCCTGCCCCCACCCTCCATTGTTCACCCTTGCTCCAGGGAGCAGCTGGAGGAAAATATTTTCGTGTGAGAACAACGTCTCTGATGTTTTGACATCATTTCCCCCCACCCGGTGACATTCCAGGAACTCATCAAATCTCTATGATATTTACCATGAAGTATTCAGAATTCCTAGAGTGTGTGTCTGTGTGTGTGGTGGGGAGGGGAGCGACCTCCAAGTGAAGACCTGGAAGTGACATCAATGTGTCCATGAGGCTCCAGCCCTCCTGTTCCCTCTACTCTGGCAGCTATACGTACGGAGAATAAGGGTGAGTACGGGGGGCGATGGTACGCTGTGTTCCCGTCTGCAATACGTCTTGTGGGGTCATCATTACGTAGAACTGGCCTAACGGGAACAAGACGGAGGAAGGATTAGTCTTAAACCAGAGAACAGAAACAGCAAGGGTGTTCTATGGAACACAGAGAAATCCATGTCCATGGTAACTAGAAATTTTATCTGGAGTACTGCCAGGTTCCTTCAAGGTACAGATCTGTACACATGTCATAGGACAACAGCAAAAGCACACAACACAGGTTTATACTTCCTGAGAAACTCTCTGCTTTAGCTTTTAAGCCAAACCCCAAGCGAGTTTCTAGTCCTTAGAGCCACTGAGAACTTCTTGAGAAGCAGCTTATGAGACTCAGCAGGCAAAGAATAATATTTATTGGTGATGGGTAACAGGGCACAGACTGTCCCTTGACTGTGGCCAACAACCAGAGTAAGGCAAAGTTGCCAAATTACACAAAGTAAGATAAAAAAATATAAATACATTGTAGAATTCAGCGATCGTGACTCAAGCCCTGGGACACCTCTCCAGAGGAAATGACGGAAGATACGCTTGATGAGTCGGTTCCTACCTCCGGCTTGGGCCAGCGACTGATCCGTCGTCTGCACCGACACTGCTGTGGCATCCCCCACTGTGGAGGCTGGGAAATACGCAAAGCGAGCCTCTCCGCTGACGGCGTCTGTTGCTGGGCTTCCGCCATTGCTGAAAGGGTTCTGGATCACGGCCTATAAAACAGCACAAGCAGACTTGAGCATTCTGTGTTGAGGTTCTGTAGCCGAGGCTGGGAGAGGAATGGAAGCTGCCGTGGTGACAAACAGAGGCTGCCGGGAGACAGGAGTCTGGATTCTAATCTTGTGCCCTTTACATGGTGGCTGAACGTGGCCACCCTTCAAAATGTGCAAGCCGCCTGTTTGTGGAACACAGGGCCATTTTGCGGTGTTTCGAAATACGATGCAAATTTCATGCATTCCCTGTACTGTTTTATGGATTATGTACCGGCAATGGTGTGTGTGGCGAAAAAACATTTCTTGCTTGGGTAGGAGGCACCTGATCTCATAAGCTCGCCTCCCTTCCTTCAGTCACACCCATTTAACATCCTACCTCTAAGTAAGCTTTTAAAGCAACTGATATTTTAACACTGATGCAAACTCGGAGAGAGAAAACAGTGTGCAAATGAAACTGCTGGAGAGAGAATGCCTTGACCTAGCCTCAGTTCTAGAATCAACTAGATCTGAGCCCTGACCAGTATTAAGCCAAGTACCTCTGAGCACATGCAGAATGCCTCGATATTATCTGTAGGCAATTATTCCATGTATCCCCACCCCCTCAGGTCTAGGTCATAACAGGGCCTTTGCACAGGTGGCACCAAGGTAACAGAACTATGAAATATGAGAGGGTTTTTTTCCTCCCCAGAAGATATTTAAGTGGCTGGGGGGGGGGGTGTAGATCGGTGTTGATGGTTGTGTTAAGATTATAAACATATGAAACTACCCTCTTCTGAGTCTGATAACTAGTATTTATTCAGTTAGTACATTTTTGTCCTGCCCTTCTACCAAGGAGCTCAGCGTAGCATATGTTGCTTCTCTACTTTATCCTATCCTTTGAAGTAGGATAGACCGAGTGTGTACAACTGACCTAAGATCACCAGCAAGCTTCCAACGCAAAACGGTAAAGAGTCTAGTAGCACCTTTAAGACTAACCAACTTTACTGTAGCATAAGCTTTCGAGAACCATCTAACGAAGAGAACTGTGGTTACTACTACAGACTAACACAGCTGACTCCTCTGGATCTAAGGCAAAATGGGGATTTGAGCCTGGCTCCCCAGACTGAAAGACTAGTCTAGACTAGGTTCTAATCACTACACCAAACCAGCTCTCTAAACAGAAAACAATAACATTGTTTCTTTTGACCGGCTGCAACTTTCCAAGGACTGAGATGGAGAAGAGTCTTTGCCAAAATCTGCTGCCCAGATTGAACCGTAAATGCTGGAGACTGAACCTGGCACCTTCTGTGTGCAAAATGGCTGCTGTACTACAATCTCATACATAGTCAGTTGTGCTTTCGCTTGCTCTGTGGACACTTGTGAATATTTTGCTTGTACTGCACACTGCTTGCTTGCACGATCGATGTTATAAACTGTTTGCAACAACCATTTAGCAACTGCTCAGGACATTCGAGTGTTCAAAAAACTTCACATATAACCTCCACTGGAATCCATACAACTCTGCCAGGTAGGTTAGTATTACTATTCCTATATTTAAGAGGACGAACTGAGACAGAGCGAGCACCTTGCTCAAGGACCCCAAAGTAAGTTCATGGGGCAAAATTCAGACCGAATTTCCCAATTCGAAGTTCTCAATCTTAGCTACTCCATTATCCCTTTTAGGGCTTTTAAAAAATTAAAACAGTGGGATTAACAATTTAATTGTAAAAAGTAAAACAAAACACTGTATGATTTAAACCCTATAGAGGGGGTCCCCAAGCTTTTCTGGGCCCGTGGCCACCTTGGGAATTCTGGCATAGGGTGGTGGGTGCAAACACAAAATGGCTGCCATGGAAGGCAGAGCCAATTCCAAAATGGCTGCCAGGGGAGGTGGAGTCACACACATGCAGTTAGGAAATCCAAGTGCAGAGAAGAGGGGTATTTTTTTTTAAAGGGAGCAAGAATAAAAGCCAGCACTTTGTTAGCAGCTGCCACTGAAACAATGCTTTTTTAACAATCTGTACAATCAGAAGATTTGTTGGGCAAAAGCCCCACCTACTCCTCCGTACTTTTTAAAAACACTCAACAGGCACCAGGAAAGATGCTGGTGGGCACCATGTCGGGGACCCCTGCTCTACAAATTATGACAGCATTCCCACATTGCTGTACTATTTTAACTGATCTCCTTTTAAAAAGCCATGAACAGTGGCCGATTTACATTTTTCAGATCTACAAGGGTTCCCACATACTCCGAAACCACTGCCAATGCTGTCTGTAAATGACAAGCAGGGATGACGTATTGAAACCGGCTGATCTTTAAAACTGCATGGAATACAAACACGGTTTGAATCCCCGAGACTGGGACGAATGTTTCTGTTTTTAGCATTTTTTGGAAAATCCTGGGGCAGATACGTTAAGCCCACCACTGCAATTACCCTCTTGCTGTACTGAGTTTGAAGGGGACGCTGCAAATAACAGATTCTGGAACAGATTTTCCAAAAGTGCTGATGGGAAGAAGCTAATTCAACGGCACACTGCTCCCTTGTGGTGAAAAGTGGGAATACAAGGTGAGCACCTGCAGGAAACACAATCATTCATCTGTTATTTTCTTCCCTTCACTGATTCCCCGCTTTCTCTCTCCAATGGGGACCTGAAGCAACTTATATCCGTCTCCTCTCCTCAATTTTATCCTCACAACCCACCCTGAGTCCGCTCGCAGGGCGGGCGGGCTATAAACCGAATCAATCAATCAACAATAGCCCTGCGAGGTAGGTTAAACTGAGAGCATGTGGCTGGCCCCAGGCCACACAGAAAGCTTCCATGATAGAGCGGCGACTTGAACATGGGTATCCTAGATCCTAATCAAACTTTCTAAGGTTCCATTAATGCTGTTAACTAATTAAATAGGTGATTAATCCACAGCCGTTTAATCAACAGCTAACTGAATACATCAGCTTGTTACCAAAACCTCAGAGAGGTCTTTGGAGGTACAGAGAGAAGTGCGAAATATTTTCTCCCTCTCACCGAATAAGGATTTAAAACAATTCCAGTATTAAAAAGGGAATGACTGTTAATATATTTTGTTTTCCTGGCACAGCACAGCTGAACCAAAGAAGACTTACCAGCAAGCATGCAGGCACCCATTACAGCCTTGCTGATTAAAACTGGTTCCCCACCAATCAATTGACCGGATTGACGAGTTTTTCAGACACCCTGTTTTTGGGAACTATTTTGCACACGTCACCCCTGTGCACGTGCTGCAGAGAATTCTGGGAAGTGTACACTCAGTTCACACAGGGCGTCAGCCGTGTCTGTACGGCCTCAAGCATTGCTCAGCACCAACTGAGGAGAGAATCTACAGCACAAACTGCTCTGGTGCGTTTTGGAGGATGATTTGTTGAGATAGGAAAGGAGACACGGTCTCCTGTGTCTGCCGTTTGGAAAATTATGGGGGTAGGGCTCCCTTCCGAGGCTCAGAGTTTGCAAACTGCTGCCTCACAGCATATTGATCTAATTCCAGCTTGCAAGCCACAACATTTATGCAGTCCTTTTCTTAAAGGGCTCCTATGCTCTTCAAACGCACTATGAATCTGAACAACAACCTTGTAAGGGAGACTGGTATTACTGATGTATTCCCCATAACAGAACTTCTTGGAAAGCTCTCTCCTACCAGTCCACACTGCGCACAAAGAACTGAGCAACAGGGACCCCAAATGTGGCATGACCCATGGGACCGGAAATCAGAACCATTCAGAGTTTTCAAAAAAAAAAAAAGCAGCAAGAGAGGGAAGATGCAAGATTGCAGCCACATTGCTAGAGCAGGAATTTTTACACTCAGCCACCACTGCTGCTAAATTGCTGTTTGCCTCAAGGAGGAGATATTAGCAACCATGGGAGGCAGGGAGAAGAGGGGAAGGCATTTGCAACATGAAATTGGCCAATAACAATAACAACAACAACATTCAATTTATATACCGCCCTTCAGGACAACTTAATGCCCACTCAGAGTGGTTTACAAAGTATGTTATTATCATCCTCATGACAATCACCCTGTGAGGTGGGTGGGGCTGAGAGAGCTCTGAGAGAGCTGTGACTAGCCCAAGGTCACCCAGCTGGCTTCAAGCGGAGGAGTGGGGAATCAAACCTGGCTCTTCAGATTAGAGTCCAGCACTCTTAACCACTACACCAAACTGGCCAAGCAATCTGCCTTTTCCAAGCTGCCTCCCTCTGCCCACAGCTGCTTTTGACTTTTAAAAGATAGGAGATTCTAATCTGGCCTAATTTCCCATCTATAATGGCTGTCACAACTCCAGTTGTGTCTGCTACAGATCCCTTCAAAACAATCAACCAAACTTCTCCCTCGATGGCTACTCTTTAAGCAAGTCATCCATTGCTCCAGAAGGTTGGACCAGAACCAACAGGCTGAAATAAAATTAAAAGAGTTTTGAGCTAAACATTAGGAAGAATTTCCTGACAGTCAGAGCGGTCCCTCAGTGGAACAGGCTTCCTCGGGAGGTGGGGGGCTCTCCTTCTTTGGAGGTTTTTAAGCAGAGGCTAGATGGCCATCTGACAGCAGTGCTGATTCTGAGAACCTAAGCAGTTCATGAGAGGGAGGGCAGGAAGGATTACATCAGTGCTTAGTTCTCGTGGCCCCTTCTTATATGACCAGGGTAATGCCAAACACCACCTTGGGGTCTGGTAGCAATTTTCCCCAGGCTAGTTTGGCTAGTGATCCTGATGGTGTTTTGCCATCTTCTGAGCACAGAGCAGGGGTCACTGGGGGTGTGGGGGAAGGCAGTTGTGGATTTCCTGCATTGTGCAGGGGGTTGGACTAGATGACCCTTGAGGTCCCTTCCAAACCTATGATTCTATGATTCTTATCTTTTGCTACAAGTCTGTACATTTGTAAGGGAGACTGGTATTAGAACAAGACAGAGTGACTCTCAAACCAACAGATTGGGTGCAACCTGGAATCTGGTGCTACAGAGGTTACACTTCAGAAAATGGTTGCCAGTTGAAAAGCAGCAGCTAGTCTTCATGGCTGCAGGGAAAAGGTTTTAAAAGTATAGGCACTATAACAACAGAAGGTCCAGGAACTCTGTAACATCTGGGGATCATCTTCTATCTTCTAGTACTAGCCCAGTTCTGTCTCCTCTCAATGGCTCTCCACTGTCGCATGCAGAGAAAAGCCTAACCCAGCTCCAGCTTTACTTTAACTGGAGATTTCAGGATTTGAACTCACCACCTGCCAAATGCAAGTCACATGCTGTACCTCTAAGCTATGTTCCTTCCAGGGACATCAAAACCCCTGTGTGTTTCAGAGCATGGTTAGAGTACCCTGATGTATTTTGCAGAAGTGGGAGGAGAGAAAGAAGAGAAGGCAAGGAGTGCTTCTTGATGGGAGCATGAGCCGATAGCCGGAAATCTGACACACACAGCCACGCAAGCAGAACCCAGTAACCACATCCTAGTTGTGCTGCTCTCCGAAGGACGTTACCGATTCACAACATGGTCACTAAAAATAAAACACCCTCCAGGCAGCTGAACAGACACTGGGGGCTGTGTGTGTGTGAGTCAGGAGAAAACTCTTACTGTGCTAAACTAGCCATACCATAATCTCCATCGCAGGACAGCAAGGGAAGTGTAGTGGGAACAACTAAGGGAGGCCCAAGTTCAAACCCCTACTCTGCCACAAAATTCTCAAGGTGACCTTGGACCAGGCACCCCTCTCTATCATAGGATGTCCCTTTCCAATAATTGGAAGTTAAAAAAAAAAAAGAATGGAAACACTATTTGCATTATGAATCTGAATTAGTAAAAACACAAGGGCCAGCAATGTTAGCTAACATTTGGATCTCTCCTCTTGCTCTGTCCAGGACAGAGTTTGTGGCGGTCAGAAAGCGGCAGAGAAGATAATTAAAGGCAAGATTTCTTCCCCTCAGCTTGGGTGAGGACGGGCCAGCGAGCAGAAAATCTCCAACCGCACCTTTGTGGAGCCAGCCATGGCCGCCGCCACCGACCTAAACAGTGGGCTCATGCAGGCGAGAGAAGCTGTCCTTCCGGCCTACCCCGGTGCCTCAGATACACTTTCTCATGCTTTTGAGGCACAGCACCCTTGGGAAAAGCAGTACCATGACTACATTTCCCAGGGTGCTCCGAGGCTCAATGCTTTGGGTGCCAGTGGGAGAGAGGTATTTTCAGCCTATGCCAGGCCCCTGCGCAGCCCACTCCAGCTCCTATTCCTGAAGTTCTGCACAAGCCATTGTTCGGGGCACGCGCTACCCTGATCGAACCGTGCAGACGGTTGCTCAACGATGGGTTCCCAATCTCCCCCCCATCTCAGAGTTCTGCTGACTTAAAATTTCGGCCCACTGTCTGGATCACAGAGGAATACCCACATTCACAAGCATTGCCAAAATAATGAAAACCGCAAGATTTAAGTAGATAACTAGAAGAGAAAGCAAATCCAGAATTCAAAGCCAACCTGATCCTCCCTCCCCACGAAGAAATTCAGAAAAAAGCAGCTTCTTCCCGTCTCTAAAGGGAGAGGAGGGGCGGGGCCAGCCGAGCCTCCGTTGAAAGGGAATTCCTTAAGGGAAAGGGGCCATCACAGAAAGACCATGCTATAGGTGACGGATAGCCTGGCTTCCACCAGAGGTGGAAAAGGAAGGATGAATTGAATAACTGGGCAGATCTATATAGGAGCACATGGTCCATCAAATACTCCAGCCCCAGACCAATTAAGGGTCTCTAGGTCAAACCTGGCCATTTCTGAGCTGTGCTTGGGAACAAATGGGAAGCCAGTGTTGCACAGGATGAATCAGATTTCTCACTAACTGGGATAACAACAACAACATTCAATTTATATACTGCCCTTCAAGACAACTTAATACCCACTTAGAGTGGTTTACAAAGTATCCTCACAACAATCACTCTGTGAGGTGGGTGGGGCTGAGAGGGCACTGAGAGAGCTTGTACTGACCCAAGGTCACCCAGCAGACTTCAAGCAGAGGAGTGGGGAATCAAACCTGGCTCTCCAAATTAGAGTCCTGCCGTTCTTAACCACTACACCAAACTGGCTGACAACAACAACAACAACAACATTCGATTTATATACCGCCCTTAAGGACACACCCACTCAGAGTGGTTTACAAAGTATGTTATTATTATCCCCACAACAAACACCCAGTGAGGTGGGTGGGGCTGAGAGAGCTCCGAGACAGCTGTGACTGACCCACAGTCACTCAGCTGGCTTCAAGTGGAGGAGTGGGGAATCAAAACCTGGCTCTCCAGATTAGAGTCCTGCTGCTCTCAACCACTATACCAAACGGGCGAAGAGGACAAACTCCGCCCCAAACTCTGACCCAAATGTTGGTGAGCTTCCTCACCAACATCATCCACATAAGACCCCTCTTTAAAAGTAGATGGTGACCTCTGAACCCTTTGGGGGATGGTGGTGGAGAGGAGTACTGCACTGGCGACCCCATCACAAGCCCTACGCCCTTTGCCTCCACCTCTGCGCACGATGATGGGCATGAAGCTAGTCCTCAAGAACAGTTACGACAAGGCTGAATTTGAGTGCAGGCTCTTGCTTTGACGAGGAAAACCCACAAGGCGATTGTCTGAACTCTCGTTCTGGCAGAGGAAGATGCACCCTGCTAGTCTGCCTTGCTCAAAGGCAGACTGCCTTGCTGAGGGGTCTTTAAGTAGGATGATTAAAAGAGGAAAAAGGTTACACCCTGATATGATGCTAATATGTTTATCTCAGAGGTTAATGGTGGTATGAAATTGACTGGTTAAAATATTGTGAGTATACTACCTGTATTTGTTTTTTTATTGATTTATATGAAATGGTAACGTATAATGCTGACCTATAGTTTTTGTATTATAGATTAAATTGCCTATGAAGAAGCTATGTATGCGAAACGGGATGGACTTTTGACATGCTGGCGAAACCCGTAGGCATGGTTGTTTGGACTGAACATCTGTGCCCTGCACCTACTGCATCTTTGCAGGCTTCTATAGTTCTATGAACTGTTTGTTAACAGCTGGATATGTACAAAGCCACTATGGAATTATAAACACTGGATAGTTCTCATGTGCCAATTGTATTCTCACCATAGAATACTGTCAACGTTTATGTACATATATTCTTGAATGGGTTTAGACATATACTGGATATTTTCTATGTACTTACTGTGTTCCCACCATTGAATATTGTAAAAGTGTGTGTATATATATATGGTTGAATTATTTCAGATGGAGTTTGACTCTTGAGGCCCTTTGGGAAGTTTCCATATACATTAGATATTACTTTTGATAATTTTGGCTATTATTGTTGACTGTATGCCTCGGGGGGGCTGTTTGCCCTCTCCTGTCTGAACTCTCGGTCTGGCAGAGGAAGATGCACCCTGCTAGTCTGCCTTGCTCAAAGTGTGTGGCTCTACCAGGGGTATAAAAGCAAATCTCCCTCCCTGTAGCACATGGCCATACTCTGGCTACAAAGCTGCGTGGAACTCTAGGCCCAGGAAGCCAGTCCCTACCTGGGCAACAGCCTGCTGGCTGCTGGCAAACGCTGCCGTCGAGACCACACTGACAGCTCCCGTTGCGTCTGTCTGTCCGTCCAGCTGACTGTCTGTCACCTGGACTACTCTGTATGTCACCTGGGGACAAGAGGCAAAGAACAGTCAATCTGGGAGGGAAGTGGGATCTACTGGGGGTGGCTGGGTGCTCAGAAGCACTCTGTGAGCCGTAGATTTTCCCAGTTTAAAATATCCGGCCTGAAGAAATGTGTGGGGTAGCAACGGGACCCTTTTTTATCTTCTTGCTGCAGAGCGATTTGAGATGTGTTGTTTGTTCTTAAGCTTTGTAAGCTGCTTTGAGTCCTGCTTTGCAGGGGGGAAAAGCAGAATACAAATATTTAGAAGCGCAAAAGCAGAATGCAAATATTTAAAACACAGGAATAAATAAGAAGAGTCCTACTGAATGAGACCAATGGGCAATGTTTTGTTTCACACTGTGGTTGACCAGATGCCCTGGAAAACAAGGCCTACGTTTCTGCCAGCTATTCCCACCCCTATTCCCCTCCTTGTGGCAGGGAGTTCCAAATGTTAAGCACGCACCAAATTCCAATGCATCGTTTTCGAAGGAAAGCAAGCTGGCAAAACCCACTCAGGGTAGTACCCGCAACGAATGCTCAACTGGTCTAATGTGACCCTGCCAGGGTCCACCTCTCTATTCATCCCATAACCAGAAAGATGCTTTTGCAGTGCACATCAAAATTGCCACAGAGACCTGGTGCCTTGCACTGAACACCAAACCCCCGAGGAATCCTTTTTTAATACACCTGCAAAACTTTTAAACTTTGTTTTAAATTGTGGGTCATTCTGGATGAAGTCTCAGTTATGCGTGCAGAGCCACATGTTTGAGAGAATTGGCTGGTATCTCTCTTGTGCCCTGACCTGGATAGCCCAGGTGAGCTTGATCTCATCAGATCGCAGAAGCTAAGCAGGGTCAGCCTTGGTTAGTCATTGGATGGGCGACCTCCAACGAAGATCAGGGCTGCAGAGGAAGGCAATGGCAAACCACCTCTGTTAGTCTCTTGCCATGAACAACAAACGAACAACTGTTGGTGGTCCCTGGCCCAAGGCCCAAGTAGCCAGAGACTGTCAGTCCCAGGCCCGCTTGGCCTCGATCAGAGCCAGGGCCTTTTCGGTCCTGGCACCGACCTGGTGGAACTCTCTGTCTGAGGAAACCAGGGCCCGGCGGGATTTGTTATCTTTCCGCCGGACCTGTAAGACAGAGATGTTCCGCCAGGCATATGGTGGAGGCTAGGTTGGGCCCTCACTGGCCATACTAAAGATCCATCCACCACCCTACATATGAGCCAGGGCTTGAAAAGCAGTATTT
This sequence comes from Eublepharis macularius, assembly GCF_028583425.1. Lineage (NCBI taxonomy): Eukaryota > Metazoa > Chordata > Lepidosauria > Squamata > Eublepharidae > Eublepharis > Eublepharis macularius. The sequence goes on along the minus strand of NC_072804.1, from coordinate 47,819,507 downwards.
TATCATCACCATCTGTAGAGAAACTGTATTGTATAAAGTTGTTTTAATGTTATTTGTATACTGTTTAATCTGTTTTTAACTGTTATTTATGTAAATTGAAATGTTGTACTTCGCCCTGAGCCCGCCTGGCGGGGAGGGTGGACTAAAAATCTCATCTAATAAATAAATAATGAAAACTCCACCAGGGGTCGCCATAAGTCAGCTATGACTTGAGGGCAACACACACACGCACACACATTTCTCTTATAGGAAAGTCTTCTACTACAAAATGCTGATGTGGACAGAAGGCTATGCCCAGTCTGATAAATTCTTTGATAAATGCGCTCTATTCTTCCTCTGTCTTAATGAAAACCCTGATATTATGAGACCTACCTCAAAAGAATTTTATTAGGTATTTTCTGTGGCTAACTGGAACTCTCAAGTGCTTTACGGTTTCTCGTTTTTAGATTATGGGACTTGCTTACCGTTACCTTTTGTACGATTTACTTAATAATACTTTAAATGCTCGTTTATTGGTTGAGATACACAACTCGTGTTCAGAAAATACTCTTGTCTTAAGTATTCATTTTTTATTTCTGGAAAACTCATAATAAAAACATTTTTATAAGAATGACTGAAGATCAAATGAAGGGAAAATCGGCTGCTCCTACAAACTTTACACAAAAACACATAACCCTGCAAACGAGGTCATCGCAGGCTAAGCCAAATTAGACCCCCGCACCCCCCACCGGCTAACTTTCTACAGGCAGGAAGTTTCTGACGTGCATCCGATCGTGAGACTTGCCACGGTCAACTTTTAAAATGGAACAGTCGCAGGAACTGCATCACGACGAACATACATCTAAGTCAATGTTCACTTAGACGGAAACTGACCAGAGGCCAGAGAGAGGGTCTCTGCATTTCACACCTTTATCCCTCCATTGTTCTCAACGAGGGGGGGGGGAAGCCTCCGAAACCCACCTGTCCTCCATTGTTCTCTGTGCGGAACTGGTATTGGATATTATGGTCTGTGAAGGCCGCTTGCTGGACGCTGGCAATAGCCACTGCGGTCTGCTCATCTGCGTTCGTGCCGTCTCCTGAGAAACAAATGGAAATCGATTACCAATAATGGGCATCAGGGGGGCGGGCACTCTGCTGGATCACAGAGATGCCCGAGCTAATGGGGGCAAGGGGTGAAAACAGGAGAAGCAAGGTGGGCTAGAACCGAGATCCCTTAAGCCCATCACCGTGAACCTCTGCACACAACCGATCTATCAGGGATTTAAGTGGGGGAAATTATACAATTCCGAACTTGCAAACCACCTCGTGTATAGCTGCCCTGTGCGCCATCCGTGATGCCAAGTAGCCGGAGACTGTCAGTCCCAGAGAGAATCAGGAAGGACAAACTCTAGTGCAAGGATTAATGCCTCCCTCCCAAATCCAGCCTACTTTTCCCACAATGCACTGCTGCCTCTTCCCCAGTGTAGCTGGTTCAGAACCATGCTAGTGCACACATGGGTTACTGCTCCTGGCTGGTTTGTCTGCATGAAAAGTGCAGTTTCTCTTCTATCCCCCTCAAACTGGTGTCTCAAAGGAGTGGAGGCAGAATCCTCGGATGTTCACCAGAACTGGTCCTCAGAGGTGCATGCCACCCTTAAAGAAGAGTTCCGCTCTTGGCGTGTGTTAAAACACCTCAGTGCAAGAACGGCTGAAAGCAAACTCAGGAACGGATGTTTAGCATACTCTTTCAACAACTGGCATGTGCAAAGCACGAGAACCTGTGTGGGGCAACGGTTAGAAATATAAAATCTGAACCTGGGTTTTCCTCATTCATGACTCTCGCTGGTCAACTGTAGCCGGTTGCTATTTTCCAACTAAGAACAGAACGTGATAGTAACAATAAAGAACAGTCACACAAAAATGGGGTGAGAAGATCTCTGGGGCAGGAAATTCTTAAGCGTCGTTCTACATTGACGGTGCTGTAGGAACAAAACTGTTCAAACGTATGTATTAATTTGGAGTAGGGTGCAACAATTAATTAATTTGTTAGACAAGTGGAGCTTGAAAGCTTTCAATTCGCTGAAAAGGTGAACTCAACAATTTCTTTTTAAGCAAATTCATTTCCAAGTTATTTGCCATCCAAGGGCTTATTAAGAAAAGGCGTCAAGGATCATTTCAGAAGAGGCATTCTGCCTTCTCTCACACACAGCAGGGAATTCCTCTTCCAAGCTGGGGCCTGCTATACCACACAGGCAACATATACAAAAAAACCATGAAAGGCACTTCAGATTTTTTCCCGAAAAAATGCTCCTATGCAACTCTGATAGATTAATTGACTAAAATACATGCAATCAATCTACTATGATTTCGTTTTTTGTAATATATATATATATAGAAACGAGAACCATAGAAACATGCACTGGTAATAAGGGGAAAAAATTCCACCGTGATTATCCGACTACAAGCAAATAATAAACTTGATTACACAATAATCTATTCACCAATCACAATTCAAAGACAAAAGTATACAATTATTGATATTTATCTAATAGCTCGTTACAATTTTGATTATTTATGGACTCACCTACGATGTCTTCAATGAACTAACTATCAATAGTCATACTTTATGGTGGTTTGAACGTGCTATACCAGGTCCAAGTGAATAATATCTTTTATATGTGTTTAACCTCTTATTGACTATATATTTATTCACTGAGCTCTTTCAACCAGTACTTTTATTATTGTTATTATTATTACAACAATAAATAAAATATAGAGATAAAATCACAAACATTTAACACAGCCTTCTAATAAAACAGCTGCTCACCGTATAACCATATAGCATCTGATGGAGGTGGAGGTGTGGCTTAACCACACGTGGCCGCTCATATATGGGGGGCAGATGGTCAATACCCCCCTTACAGACATAGGGGAGACCGGGAGAGAAGCTCATTTGATGGAATCCCTGCTTTAAGATGTTTATGGAGGTTAACTACTATGGTAAACATTTGAGCTATTAGATAAAATATGAATGATTGTATCCTTTTGTCTTTGAATTGTGATTTGCGAATAGCATATTGTGTAATTAAGTTTCTTATTGTTTCTAGTTAGATAATCACAGTGGAATTTTCCCCCCTTTTTACTAGCGCTCGTTTTCGGTATGACATACAATGTCTCATTGGGGACATGAACGTCATGCCAGAAAGGGTCGCGAGATTTAGGACTCTCGTTGCAGACTGGGCGAACATGGGCCCAGAAGGGTCCTGACAGGAGAAGGCTAAAAAGCTCACCTTTGCTCACATACAGACATTTCTCACGTCTTACATAACTGGGTGGTTTCTGGGCCAGCCCAAGACCCCTCCTCACCTTCCTGAAGTTCGACTCCCTCTTCTCCTTCTTGACCTTTCTCGTGGCTGTAAACAAAAGAAGGAGGGGGGAAGAGATACGGTCACCTAAAAACCTGGGAAATAACCTCCCCATTTGCTGAGCCCCGGCTCAGCTCACTCTCTTTTCAAAAAGCCGGATATCTGAGCCTGCCGCAACTGCACAATCCATGAACTAACCCCCCCCCACCAGTTTGCACGACAATTTTCTCTTTGAGGAATTGTGGAGGTCCGCATAAGTGGCGCAATCTGCACCGGTTTTCCCACGTGGACCTGCTTGACAATCGGCTTCTCACAGACAATAAAACTACTGTTGGAGTGTCTGACATCTTACCTACACACGTGGCTGTCGTCCATGCAGGACAAAACACTCTACAGTTATAGGACTCCACGGGGTCGGTACAAGATCTCCCCCCACCCCACCCAGCATTTGGGCGCTGCCACTCTGCTTCACATTCCTAGATACCACGGAACCACTGAATGTGAAAACCAAGTCAATATTCCAACCCAGTGGTTTTCAGGGCTGCAAATTCCAGGGAGAACTCTGGAGTTCACCGCAACCACGCCAAAGCTTCTGCAATGTGAACAGCCAGTGTGGTGTAGTGGCTGGACTAGGATGGGGGAAGCCTGGGTTGAAATCCCTCCACACTCCTGTGAAGTTACTCTACCCAGCGTTCCTTGGAGAAAGGAGTTCGACACTTGTTTCGCACCCTTTTCCTCTGCCTCTGGGAGAGTGCGCACACACACACATTCCACGTGCAGAGGATTTTGAGAGGGCGGTGGTGACTACAAATTATGGCTGGCTAGCAGAGTGGTAAGCTGCAGTACTGCAGTCCAAGCTCTGCTCACAACCTGAGTTCGATCCCGGCGGAAGCTGGGTTCAGGTAGCCAGCTCAAGGTTGACTCAGCCTTCCATCCTTCCGAAGTCAGTAAAATGAGGACCCAGTTTCCTGGGGGTAAAGTGTAGATGACTGGGGAAGGCAATGGCAATCCACCCCATAACAAAGTCTGCCAAGAAAATGTCGTGATGCGACATCCCCCCATGGGTCAGTAATGACCCGGTGCTTGCACAGGGGGCTACCTTTACCTTTTTAATATGCCAGAACAAAGTTTGCAGCCCCCCGTATCAAAGTGTGGCTTGGTTCAGTGTCACTCTCTCCAACAGCAGCTTGGTTCAAATGTCAGTCTCTCCAACAGCAGCTTGCAAACATTGCATGTGCAGCGAATCCATTTCACGTTGACTGGTCTGACACACGAACTGAGTGCATGCTGCTTCACACCCCCAACACTGAAGAACAGTGGTGCAAACTACCTTCCCCAGAAGCTTGTGTGTGGTCACTTATCTTCTCCTTCTCTAAGTTTCTAAGAACCGTGCGGATTTCTCCAGCCTGAAAACCACAACTCTATCATCAGCAGAGACAAGCACACCCTGAGCCACAGCAACCAGCTTCCGCACCAAGCAAAGTTGTGCTCTATGAACCGGTGTGTGTGTGTGCGTCTTCTGTATAAATCTTAAGTCTGCACATCTTGGAGGGAAGCTAGACTTTTAGTTGAAAATAAGCACAATCATTCATAGACTAATGACTCCAGTCCACAAGGATGATTTCTGGGCTTGCTCAGCGCAGCTATGGAATACTCAACAACACACCTCTGCTGTTCGTTGCCGGAATTAAGAGTTTTTCCAAAACACACCAGGCGAATTACAAGCCAGCATCTCTACTTCGTGATCCTACACCAAGGAGAGTGTTACGGCTCCTCACATTCACAACGACACTGTATGGTAGATCAGACTACGAGACAGGGGAGGGCCCTGAGTTACCTGGAAAATTTTATTCTCACAACCACCTTGTGATGTAGGTTAGGCTGAAGCACACAAAAGCACAATAGGCCCAAGGTCACTCAGGTCTACAGACAGCAAACATATCTGCTGTGCATTTAGTTCATTAGATCTACTCTGATAAGTTTCTAAGTTTCTCTAAGTTTCTGTACAGTGCCATGGCTATACGCCATGACAAGTAATATTCCGTACTGGTTTTGCTGCCCTGTTGCCCTGCTCCTATCTGTATTTTAATCTCCTTTTGTATGGAGTCTCTGTATTTAAAATTTTAAATTTTATACATGCCAATAAAGGCTAAAAAAAGAAAAGAAAAAAAGATCTACTCTGAATTTGCCCTGTGTAGCAAACCCACAAATGCACGAAACACAAACCCTGAGAAAATATGGTAATGGACACAAGTCTGGCAGAGTGTTTAGCGTCAGACGAGGACCGGAAAAACCTTGTGTTCAAATTAAGAGTTGTGCATTTGGAGATTTACAAACTGAAACAGCGTCCAAAATGCCTGATCCAAAACTAAGCAGGAAATTCGTGGCGCTGTCTTGATCTGGAAATATCTGAACGCGCAGCCCTAATTCAAAGCTTCTCTCAGCAATGCAGATCTCTGACTTTAGGACAGTCGCACTTTCTTGCAGCCGAACCTACCCCCTTAGGGATATTACAGGGGAAGTGGAAAAACATGTACACCACCTTGAAGGGCAGGATAAAAAAGCAACAGGTAAGAGGAATCTCAGATTATTTGGAAACTGAATTCTCTTTAAAAAGCCAAGTTTCTAGCCCTTGGGAATGCAAAGAGATACAGGAAAGCAAGCGGGCAACAACTTCTACTATTTCAGAAGGGAAAGGTGACTACCACGCAGTGCCCTGGCAGTGCCCTAGATGGATATACTCTAGTGCTCGCTAAGGAGAGGGTGTTAATGCCTTGCTTATTGGCTGCGAGGATTTTGCTACTCCACGGGAACGTTCCTGGAAGCAGATCTCTCCGCTGATGTCTGCACCAAGGGGTCAAATTAATATCCGTTGCTTTCACAGAGACAGGATGAAGGCGAGCACGTAGCCGCCTGCAGAAAGCGGCCTGCAGAGCAGGAAAGCATTAAACCACGTTAATCCGCTGCGCTGGCAGAGAGAGATAAGGCTCCTATCTCGACAGGATGCCGATGCAGAGCAAAACAGCAGAGGCTGCCAGACGATAGGAGGAAAAGCACCTGACATATAGAAGGGTTGAAGAGCTCCTGAGCGGCCAGTCGTTTGCACAAAGCTATCTCCCAGGTCCCTGGGACAGGATCCAGTTCCGGCAGCTCCTTCCCAAACTTCTTGATATTTGTTTTTCCTGCCTCAGTATCACGAGTCGGCTTTTGCTCCACCCCAAGAAAACAGCAATGCCCGTATTTTCTCAGTTGGCTCCCAGAACAAAAATGCAGACCCTCCTGGAAGCCCTGTTGATACCACAACCTGTCTCCCCTTTAGCAAGCCGCTCAGGGACGGGGCACTTCTGAGATCCCCCCCATGCCGCTCAAGTGTTGCTTAGGCTGCAACAGGGAATCGCAGAGTCTCCTGCCCTAAGGATAATGCCCTTAACGCGCGGCACGGGATCAATGCGCTTTCCCTGTTCCAAACGGAACAAACGAGAGGATACCACTCGCACAGATGAGCTCTTCCAAGCACATTTCAGTTCCCTCTCCCAGAGTGCTCCTGCACCCTACGACAGTCTAAGACTCTCTGTCCTAGGCTGACACAAGAATCTTACAGTAGCCCAGCAGAAGGCATTTCATTTCCCCCCCCCCGATTCTCCTGTCCTATCACAAGCTGGCACAGAGGGGCAATTCAGAAGGGTGGAGATGAGAAAGGATACTATCAGAAATTAGTGTCAGGTGGGTAGCCGTGTTGGCCTGCAGTAGAACAGCAAGATTCGAGTCCAGCAGCACCTCAAAGAGCAACTAGATTTCCAGGGTAAACGCTTGCGAGAGTCAAGCTCTCTTTGTCAGATACTTGTAGGAAACTGCGGTCTAAACCCGCTTTGTGTCTACTTTTAAGCATGGGCTCCAACGGAAAAGGACATTTAGAATCATGTTAGTAGTCCTCAAGGTTTCCAAAAAAGAGGGGGATTGGGCCACAGAGAGGCCTGAAAACTTCTAGAGGTGTTTGGTGGGGGTGCAGTTCAGCACAAAAAGGGGCTGCGGCTCTGTGATGCAGCATGTGCTTTGCATGAAGAGGTTGCGGGTTCAATTCTTGGCCTCTCCAGTAACAGGATCAGGCACTAGTTGATGGTAAAAATCCTCCACCCGAGACCCCGGAGAGCTGTTTCCAGTCACAGCAGACAAGACTGACCTTGCTAGACTAACGGTCTGAGTCATGAGAAGGCAGCTTCATAAATATATGTATGTATTTAACTGTTTAAAATGAATGGGAGAGAATGCTGGCAGAAGGAACCTTCCGCGGAAGCCAGACGACCTCGTCTGCTAGCACAACACAAGGCCAGGATTACTCAGCAGAGCAGCGCAAAAGTTTCTATCACTAGGCCGGTCGACGCTTTCTTATCATTGTCCTGCAGTAAGAACTGTGTCACCTGCTGGAGGCACCAACAACAACACAAGGCAAGTCATGCACATGCGTGTGGTTGGAAGGGCTGACTCACCTGTCCAGCCCAGCTCCCAAAAACGAGGACACAAGGCTCTTACTCTGCCAGCACCCTTGCCAGAACTTAAAAGACTACTCTTGCTTCATAATCTCGAGCTCTGTGGCTTTGGACAGGCTATTAGGGCCACAGGATTGCTGCAAAGGTGGGCAGGGCCACAGAAAGCTCCGCCTTCCCATGCCACGATGGTGTCACAGCAGCCAATTGGGCAGATCCTGGCAGCAAAACGGAATGCAAGATCCCTGCTGCATGAGACTCACCTAGTCTAGCATCCAGAGGTCCCAGACAAAAGGGAAGTGGTTGAAACCCATTTCCTGTTATCTCCAATGTATGGCATGTAAAGATACACTGCACCTGAACAAGGAAGTTCCACTTAGCTATGGCAGCAAACAGACATCGCTAGACCACTCCTCCACGACACTGTCTGACCTCACACTCAAAATGAGTGTCACGACATCGAATGCCACAAGAAAATTTGCTTGTTCGGAAAACTGCACCTTTAAAAAGGAAGGAGTTTGCTGATTAGCTCCAAACGATGTGCAAATTTCAACCCCACCGCAAATCCCGCTGCTGGTTCCCTGCTTCCAAAGCTCCATTGCTCTAACCCTAATGGAACCCTAAAACCTCGCCTGTCATGTTTCTCCACGAATATATTCCTTCCTTGGCTTTCCCATGCCAAGCATCAACTCCGTACCGCAATTCTCACAGGAAACTATTGCAAACCCACTTTGATTTTACGGCCCATCCACCGTAAGTGATGGTGAGCGTGCCTTTGTTTGTGCCGATCCCTGGATTTCTCCTCAGATAACTCTCTGTCCCACATTTTTCCCTCCAAGGAATTAAGGGAGGTGTGCCTAGCTCTTCCCTCTTTCATTTTATCCACACAATGACCTTGTGAGACAGGCTGGATGAGATTGGCCCAAGATGCCCAGCCAGCTTCATGGCTGAGTGAGGATTCGAACCCAGGTCTCCCCAGTACACCACAGCGGCTTCCAGTCTTCCTGAGCTTTCCTGCTTGCCCCACACTGTATTTCATCTCCCCGCCCCTGCATACAGCAAACACAATAGGCTGCAGGCACGCAAAAGGGGGAAAAACTGATTCTGAAAGAAGTAGAACGAATGTGCCACTAAGGGAAATCTCCCTCTACCCCCCAAACCCTTTACTTTTATTAGCACTTGAAATACAGCAAGATTCTAATTATTCCTATACCCTGTGGGGTTAAGGAAATATGAAAATTCTCTCACATAAAAAACCCACATAATTAGAATGATATTGTAGTGAAGTTTCTGGGAACATCACCGTGGCAGACAGCAAGGTTATCTAGTCCATTCCACAGCAATGCATGGTATTTGCCATTACTGTATAGTGGAACCTCCAAGTCCAGGGCAGTATATATGATTGACAATCACTGGGGGTAAAGAGGACTGTTGCCTCTCTGCATGGGCAGCTTCCATCAACTGAGGAGTTAACTGAGATTACTTAAACTGGGAAACAGCCTTACGCCCAAGGCAAAAATTTGCTTTCAAGAATTCCATTACACACAGACTTGAGACGAATTTTGTGTCACTAGCAAAATGCCTGTCGTGATGTGGGTTTGCCTGTGTGTGGTTTGTCACCTAGGGAGACAATACCCATGGGTGAACGATGCACCCAGACACGCCTCCGTGCAAGCCCTGTTAATGTGTGACATGACAGACACAAAAGTATTTGCTCTTTACTTTTTCCCTTATGGAACAGTTCCCATTTATGCATATGGGAAAAAGCAAAGAGCAAACTGAGGATCAAACTGGTTGCGATCAATATCTTGGGTTCCATGGCTTGGACACTCGAGTTTGGCAGAACGTCGGGAGAACAGAAAGAGAGATGCACACACAGGACAAATCAGACCCCTCTCCTTCAAACATCAGTGGTGTACATTTTTATCCCACCCTTTCTCTAAGTCAATGAACACAGTTCTCCCCCCATTTCATCCTCAAACCAATCCTGTGAGGTAGGCTAGGTGGAGCCTAAGTTCACTCAGTGAGTTTTAGGGCAGGGTGGGAATCTGAACCCTGGGCTCTTAGATCATAGACCACAACTGGTACACCACTGTCCCATTCTACAGGGACCTGCTCCAACTTCTGACTTGAAATCTGCCAAAATTAATAATAAGCCTTTTCTTTGCAGGGGTATAAAGATAAATGTAGTCCCCTGTGCAAGCACCGAGTCATTACTGACCCATGGGGGGGGGACGTCGCATCACGACGTTTTCTTGGCCGACTTTTTGTTACGGGGGTGGTTTGCCATTGCCTTCCCCAGTCATCTGCACTTTACACCCAGGAAACTGGGTACTCATTTTACCGACCTCAGAAAGATGGAAGGCTGAGTCAACCTTGAGCCGGTTAGTTGAACCCAGCTTCTGCCAGGATCGAACTCAGGTTGTGAGCAGGCTGCAGTACTGCAGCTTACCTCTCTGTGCCATGGGACTCCTCTTTGCAGGGGTGTATATCGTTATTCATTCCCCCTCCCCAAAATGGCTCCAGTGCAGGCCAGGAGTGTTCCCTACTTTATGGACACCTCCCCTCCCCAGATCTGCAAGTGCATCGGACCCCTCTTGAGTTCCTTTTCTCCTTATACAATCCATCACTCATACATGAAGCAATTTTACGGATGTGTTGAGCCAGCCTTTCTCGACCTCCACTATCTCATAACAGCTACCTCCCACCCATCTCCACTCCCTAAGCATGCACCCATTCCCCAACCGGCAGGCACCGGCTGCAATCCCATAAAATACCCTGCTCCGTCTTGGTTTTTTCCTATCCCTAACCTACATTCATAAATACTGGGGTTATAAATGGCTCCTTCTAAGCTAAGAATATTTTTATAGTTCCCCCACTCCAAAACACACTGTGAACTGATCCCAGAAATCAAAGGAAAGAAAGGCGGTTGCAGGCAGATCCCAGATAGATCCCAGAACTGATCCCAGAAATCAAAGGAAAGAAAGGCGGATGCAGGCAGATCCCAGAATTGATCCCAGAAATCAAAGGAAAGAAAGGCGGATGCAGGCAGGCGAGCTATTCCCTTCTCTGCTATACACACAGCCAGCGGGGTATAACAGTTAAGTGTTGTTGGACTAGGATGCAGGAGACCTGGGTTCGAATCCCCACTCGGCCACAGAAGCTTGCAGGGTGATCGAGTCACTTGCCCTACCCTACCTCACAGGGTTGTTGCCGTGAGGATAAAGTGAACAAGGGAAGAAAGTGATGTAAACTGCTTTGCGTCCCCCTTGGGGAGAAAAACAGAGCATGATTATATATTCGCACATACACACACGTCCATTCAACAAAACTAAAAAATAATCATGGCTCGGTTATATTCAGTACCTGGGATTATGCAAAATGGGGGGAAGCCACGGGATCTACAAACTTGAAGCTCCAGGTTCAAATTTCAACTCAGCTACAAAACTCAACACCTGGCCAGTATTCCTCCAGTCACAATCGTCTGTCGGCTCCATCTTGCCCTCAAAATGTGGACTAATAAGGATAATAATAGACTTATTTTGAAGTTGTCAGGATTACTGAGATAATGGACATGAAAGTCCTTTGAAGACTTGCATTATGCCATGCAAAAATATTATTATGGTGCTATGTAAAAAGAATTTATTATTGTCATCGCCCACCTTTCGAACAACGAGCCAGCTCTTATCCCCAAGAGGTTATCAGAATGAATCCCGAGTCATCTGATTTCCAGATGTCTGCAGCTGTTTGGCACCTCTGGCCCAAAGATCCTATTCTGCATGCCCTTCACTCAAACATTTTGCCCATTCCCGTACTTGCCTGCCACGGGGGCAGCTCCCTTGTTTGGGGAGGGGGGAGTCAAAAGGGCAACAATGGCTCAACGTTCCCAGAAGAAAACTCCGATTTGCAAACAAGCTCACCCATATTACCAGCCCATTAATCACACACTAGTCTATGTTTTTTTATTTAGGGTATATTGCCACCTGAATAAAAAACAACTCCTTTTTTCCAATTTACTAAACCTTCCACCTAATTTTACTCACCAACAAGCAGGGGGGCAGTGTGGTGCAATGGTTAGACTCGTAATAGAGAGTCTGGGCTCACATTCCTCCTCCCTCAACATGAAACCCATAGGGTGACTTTAGTAACCCATGTTCTCTCAGTCTGATCTACCTTACAGGGTCGTTGTGAGGATAAAAAGAGGGAAGGGAAACTATGTTCATTACTCTTGAGTCGCTTGAAGTAAGAGGCGGAATGAAAAATATCCAAGATAAGATGTTTCCTAGCCTGGAGTAAATGAATAGAGTGTTCGCACAACATTCACGATACACGTTTTCCACAACTAGCCTGTCAACTTGCCACAATGCTATACTGGAAGCAGGGCTCTCTCGCTAGCCAGGGTGCAAGGGAAAACCTGGGGTCCTTGCCCCTCTGTTGTTCCGCATGTTACATGTCTGCACAGCCAGGTTTGACACCCCTAGGGTGCAATCTGCAGAGAGCCAGGGCCAGCCCGAGTTTCCCCGACTCTTGGGGAGAACATGTATGTGTACGTTTAATTTTTGAATTCCTGTTTCTTAAAGTATGCTTCAAATATCTACACCTCCCCCCCCCCTTTTTAAAAAAGGCCCTAGTAAAGTTAGTGGGCTTCTCGCTAAGGTTGCCAGCTCCAGGGTGGTAAATTCCTGGCGATCTGGGGGGTGGAGACTGGAGATGGCAGGATTTAGGGAAGGGAGTGACCTCAGTGCAGTATAATGTCATACAGTCCACCCTCCAAAGCAGCCACTTTCTCTAGGGGAACTGATCTCTCTGGCCTGGAGATCGGTTGGCATTCCAGGACATCTCCAGCCACTGCCTGGAGGTTAGCAACCCTATGTTCCTCAAACGAGCAGCCTGCCAACTTCTCCCAGACTTTGCTTCTCACCCCCCTCCCAATATTTTCTGGCCCCCAGATTCTCTGCCTATCCATCCCAGGCCAGCACCATCACTTCCCTCCTCTGAGACTCTCTCTCTCCCCTTTCCCGATCAGCCAGCCCTTTCCTTTCCTGGCATCATTTTCCCACGACCTCCTCTCCCACTCGCCCCCCCCCCCAGGCAATCCAGGGTCATTCACACCCAACCCCAGTTGGTCCCCCCCTCCTCCTGGGGAACCAACATGCAGAAATCCATTTCACTCTTCCTTCCCCACCTCCCTATGCAAAGTTCCCCCAGCCTTGCCCTGCCCCTTCCAAAAATACACTGAAGAAGAAAGAAAGAAAGAAAGAAAGAAAGAAAGAAAGAAAGAAAGAAAGAAAGAAAGAAAGAAAGAAAGAAAGAAAGAAAGAAAGAAAGAAAGAAAGCTGTCCCTTGTTCCCCATCTTGGGCAGAACTGACCAGAGTCCAGTCTTCCTCCCTACTCTGAGCCCTCAAATCCCCAGCCCACCCTAGAATCTCTCCCCAATGTGCACCCCGAGTTCCTAAGTAAGGTTGCCAACCTCCAAGTGGGGCCTGGAGACCTCCAAAAATGGCTACTGATCCCCAGACAAAACACACCAGTTCCCTGGGAGAAAATAGATGCCATGAAGGGGGGGGCTGTATGACCTTATGCTCCGCTGAGACCCCCGGGGTGCTTAAGTGGGGTTGCCAACCTCCAGGTGGGATCTGGAGGGCCCCCCAAATTAAAACTGACCTTCAGACAACTAAGCCCACTTCCCCTGGAGAAAACAGCTGCTTTGGAGGATGGACTGTATTACATTATATCTCATGCAGAGACCCTTCCCTCCGGGGGGGGTCCCTAAGGGCGGTTGCCAACCTCCAGGCGGGACCTGGAACTCTCCTGGGATTACAACTGATCTCCAGACAACGACGATCCCCTAGAGAAAAAATAGCTGCTTTGTTGGGCTGACTCTACGGCATTCCACCCGGCCGGGATCCCCTCCCAAACCTCCAGGAGTCCCCCAAGCCCGAGCTGGCCGGCCACCCTCCCCAGAGCTGCTCTCCCTTGCCGTGCCTCGTCCTCCATTTTGTCCTCCCCCTTCTCCGAGCTGCCGCAGGAGAAGGGAGGGAGGATCATGGCTGGCTGGCTTCCTCTCCTCTCCCCTCCCCCACCCTGCCCAGGCCTGCCCAGGATCGAGCCCCTCCAAAGCCGGGCCAGGGGTCCGGGGGGGGGGGTCGGGCTCCTCTTACCTGGCGGCAGCAGAGGCGGTGGCTGTGTCCAGGCCGGGATCGAGCATGTCCATGGGGGGAGAGGGGAGGGGGGGAGAGGGAGGGAAGGGAAGGGGGGGAAGGGAGAGGGGGGGAGAGCGCCCGCGGGGCCGCCGCCGCCACCCGGGGGGGAGGAAGGGAGGGAGGGGCGGGGGGAGAGGGGCGAGAGCGCGGCAATCTCACGCCGGATGGAGGCAGAGGGGACGCGGCGGAGACACGGGAGCCCAGGCGCTGATCACGGGGACAAACACTCGGGTCATGTGAGGAGGAGAGCGCGAGCGAACGGGCGAGCCACAGATCCGCGCTCCCTCCCCGCCTTCCCCAGCTGGGAGCCCGGCACACGTGAGGGGGGCAGCGCCCGGCCGAGGGGACGCTCGGGGCGCGCGCGGCCTGCCTTGGAACGCTCGGGCGGCGGATGGAACGTTGCAACAGCCCCGGCCGGGAGGGGGAGGGGAAATGGAACGTTGCGGCGAGGCGGGGCGGGAGGGGGAGGGGAAATGGAACGCGGCGGCCCGGGCCGGGGGGGAGCGCGGCAGGCGGGGGGGGGGCAGCCCGGGAAGGTCGAGCGCGGCGACACGAGCGGGAGGGCGGCTGGGGGGGCAGCGGTCGGGGCTGGGCGAGTCTCCTTTTTTCTCTCGCTTCTCTCCTCCCCCCCCCTTTTTTCTGGTCCCCAGGGCGCATGCGCGCAGGCTCCAGGGTGCAGGCTGCTCGCTGCTGCCGGGCCGCGGTGCAAGGAGGGGGGAGCGGTGTTGACAGCTTGGGGAGAAGCGGGAGCCCCCTTCGCCCCCCCCTCCGGTTTGGCTGTTGCTGCAGAGGGGTGGCTGGGTCAGCCCAGTGCGGCCGCTATCATCATCATTATTTCCATCATCATTATCATTAATTATATTCATTATCATCACTATTGACCTATATTATATACCATGTCCTAACCTGGATAGCCCTATAGGATTTTCCCATGGAAGGCTTTCATCCCAGTTGAGTTCTTCACCATTCTCTGTGCTATTGTCAACTATTACCAGAGGACCACGAATATTGATTAGGCTTGCTTACCAGCCATTATTTTGGGTTACCATTAGCTCCCTCTCCTTAGTTCTCTACCACACGTTGGGTGCTTGGGAGAGACACTGGGCATCTTCTCTCGTTTCATTATAGCATGGGGAAAATGCCCTGACCTAGATAGCCCAGCTCTCGTCAGATCTTAGAAGCTAAGCAGGGTCGTCCATGGTTACTAAATGGATGGGAGACCTCCAGAGAAGACCAAGGTTGCAGAGGCAGGCAATGGTAAGAGACCTCTGGTGGTCTCTTGCCATGAAAACCTCGCCAGGGGTCGTCATAAGTCAGCTATGACTTGACGGCACTCTCCACCATTATATGTCATATAATATGTACTGCAATGCTGTATAATATTTATATTTATTATTTATTTAAATAATTTATTGTGTGCCTTTCTTACAGACTCAAGGCAGATTAAACAGTGTGAGTTTGTACAGTCAGTTTCAAGGACGTTTTGATAAACAGCAATAAAGTCTATAGATGCAAATAGATGTTTATATACTATATTGTTATATTCATACATTTATTGTCCTGACTTGGATACCAGAGGCAAGCTCTATCCCATCAGATCTCAAAAGCTAAGCAGGGTCATCCTTGGTTAATAACCTCTGAGGAGAACTAAGCACTGATGTAACCCTTCCTGCCCTCCCCTCATGATCTGCCCAGGTTCACAGAATCAGCATTGCTGTCAGATGGCCATCTAGCCTCTGCTTAAAAACCTGCAAAGAAGAAGAGCCCACCACCTCCCGAGGAAGCCTGTTCCACGGAGGGACCACTCTATCAGGAAGCTCTTCCTAATGTTTAGCCGAAAACTCTTTTGATATAATTTCAACCCATTGGCTCTGGTCCGACCTTCTGGGGCAGTGGAAAACAACTCCACGCCATCCTCTATTTGACAGCCCTTTAAGTACTTGAAGATGGTTATCATATCACCTCTCAGTCATCTCCTCTTCAGGCTAAGCATACCGAGCTCCTTCAACCTTTCCTCATAGGACTTGGTCTCCAGACCCCTCACCGTCTTCGTTGCCCTCCTCTGGACACATTCCAGCTTGTCTATACCTTCTGAAATTGTCCCCCCAAAACGCTGGTGTGTTTTTGCTGCCGCCAGATTCACACAGCTACTCCCTTGGAATTATTACTAGAAAGTGAATGCACTGGGCGCTGAAGTATGTGTAAGGTTGCACAGTTACTGCCAAGTAAACGCACAGAAGATCAGACTCATTCTTGAGGGCGCTTCAGAACTTGCTCGTTCAACCCAGCAAAGTCATCTTCTTCTAACAGCGCAGCCTAGGGTACTCTCGGAAGTAAATCTTGTTGTGTTCAATGGGGTTTATCCCTGATGCTTGGGATTGCAGCCTTCTCCTCTCCAAGCAGAGCCCCTTCGTAGTGATTCAGTTCCAGCATTTGGTAATTGGATGCTTATTTTCTCTGAACAAGGAACTATCAAACCTACAGAGAGAGAGAGAGAGCTGTTTTGCACACATTACACTCACCTGGATGTGAATCTTTTGGCCATCAAAGGATCCCCTCCCCCACCAAACACCTATTTTATGTGTATGTTTAAAGACAGTGATTCTGTTCATTTCCTTCCAACGGTTCATAATTTTATAGACAACCATTCTCTGCTTTGTGTTCCACACATGCTCAGTAGCATCAATAGAAGCATCTTCCCCCCCTCTTTCTTCCTTTCTTCCTTCCCTTCTTCCTTCCTTCCTTCCTTCCTTCCTTCCTTCCTTCCTTCCTTCCTTCATTCTTTCTTTCCAAAAAAGGAGCAGAGGTTGTCTAGACACTTTTTAGAATCAGAGAAGGCTTAAAGCATGTAGAGAACACAGCAGCATTTTAAAAGTGTTCAGAAAGTAGGCGCTGTAGCGCTGTCAAAAAGAGGGCATGCTCTGTAGCCACCTTTACTTTGCTCTTAGTTTCTCCGAAAGCTTACTTCCTCTAGCCAGGCAATTAAGCCGGTGATCCAATAAGAAAATGTTTGTATTTGTGTCATAGGAAGGGTTTTTTACTCTAACTCACATATGTTTACTCAGCAGTAAGACCCAATCAGCCTTACTCCCACGTCAGTGTGCATAGAGCTGTATAATAGATTTTAGCAGCTCAACTCAGTTCTCCCCTGCTCCACCCTCTGCTGGTTGACATATAACAAACATGGCATTTTTTTTTCTTCTGGAATGACAAACCTTTCTTGACTAGTGATAGGACAGAGTTGGTCATGTGGTCAGTCTTGTCCTCCTATAAAGGCTTCTAGTTCAGGCACAGGGAATTCATTTGGCTTTGGATTTGCTTGGTCTCTGACCTAGCAAAAGCTATGGCTATCTAGGAACAGGGAAGGAAACTCCATTTGTTCCAAACTTAGCTTTTGACCGACATTTGGGAAATCCCCGTCATACTGCATCCTGACATACATACTCTCACCATAGTATTTTGTATCTCACACACATCTGTGATGCTAGGGAAAATAACTTTGCCTGGTCTTTGCTGCAGATGAAACTGATATTAAAAGCTGGCTGGACAAGTTGAAAAGTTGACAACTTTATGCCAAAGAATGAGGGGGAAAAAGGGAACTCACAATATTTCTTTTCCCAGTCAGACAAAGTTGAGGCCCTGCATATTGCAAAGGCACAGAAGTGACTTAATTGTCTACAGAATCGGGGCACTGAATGTTTTGAGTTTGAAGTAGCACCAATGTAGCACGGCTCGGAGCTATGGAGGAAACAACAGAAAGAGGAAAAGGTGTTCCAAGGAGAGGATTCTGACAGGTAGCAAATGCAGTTTTCTGGACAGGCTGTATACAGGATGCTGAATTTCACTATCCCGGGATTGGAAACTAGATCAAGGTTCAGGTGTGTGATCCTAGAAGCAAGCCATTTCTGAAGACAGGATGACGGTAGTAAAGAGAACAAGTATTCTTCTCTGTTTCTCTTGCACCAGCTATTGCTCATCCCATTGAGCTATTTAAAATTGCACAAAGTTACAGAATCCTGGGTCAGACTTCCTAGAAAATCAAAAAAAGTCCAGTAGCACCTTTAAGACTAACCAATTTTATTGTAGCATAAGCTTTCGAGAATCACAGTTCTCTTGCATCTGACGAAGAGAACTGTGATTCTCGAAAGCTTATGCTACAATAAAATTGGTTAGTCTTAAAGGTGCTACTGGACTTTTTTTGATTTTGCTACTACGGACTAACACGGCTAACTCCTCTGGACCTAGAAAATCAGATCCCGTTTGCTCAGCCATCACAATTTTCAAGACTCATTGCTGGTAGAATATCTTCCAGCCTGACTTCGCACTCCCTGGCAAAAGTGAGCAGGTTTCTGGGTGTTGTAAAGGCGTGTAAGCTTAATCCTTGCCCCTCGTGTTTAATTAAACACTGTTGCAAGAAAGGTGATGGCTCCTTGGCCAGGATAATTAATGCCACTCCGATACAAGGCTGTTTACCCAAAGTATTGGAGGTGGCAGTTTTTCTAGACTCTGCACGAGAGAAATATAAAACCTTTCTTGCCTAAAGAGGATCTAGCAAATTATAGGTCAGTATCAAACCATCTTTTGGGCTAGATAATTGAGAAAGTGGTAGTAGAACAACTCCAGGTTCGTCCAAATGAGGTGTTTGCTCTTTTATTGTTTCCAATCTGGCTTTCCACTTGAGTGTGGGACAAAGACAGCGTTGGTAGCGCTGCTGGAAGATTGGCAAGAGCAACGTTCCCTTGCTAATGTTATTAGATCTTGCGGCAACTTAGGATCTACTCAAACCACGCCATCTTGTTGGACTGGCTGTAGCAAGATTGTGGTACACGTCTGTAATGATTTTTGATCTTTCCAGTCGAATAGATAGTGGAGAGTTTCCATTACAGTGTAAATAATCTGTGTAGGATGTATTTTGAGGAGTGCCATGGGAGCTGTGTAGTCCTCCCACCCCCCTTCGTGTTCTTTAGCATCTGCTGACACAAACTGAATTTTCTGGAGCTTTGGAGTTGGGCATCATCAGCCGTCTGATGACAACTCAGCTATGGTTGTCATTTTCTACACCTCCAGTGGCAGTTGTCCCAGCCTAAAGTCCATTTTTGTAAACTGTGGTTGAAAGCAAGCAAGCAAGCAGAAATTGAACCCAGCGAGGCAGGTGTTGATTAAAATAGCCAGTCTTAATTTATAAAAGCGAAGTCTTGTGGCAAACTGGGCAACTTCAAGATCGCCTGTAATTTGCCTAACAGCATATGGCCATGTGGATTCTGCTGTCTCGTGAAAGTTTAGGCTGTAATACATGTGATCATCTTAAAAGGTACCCCGCAAGTCTTTCGTGGTTTTGATGTAGCAAAAATCCCACTGAATTTTTTCTTTAAAGTCATAGTGATCTTATACACACACATACATTTTGAAACAATCTTAACTATCAAATCTGTGGATGAGATGCCATTCCAATCAAATGAAGCCTTTAAAATTACTCAAGCACCCTTCAACTAGTCAGTTGACCAAAGTTATTTTGACCAGTCGGAGGACCGACCCTAGTTTAGATCCCTCAGAAGCCATAGGAGGAGAAAACGGAGGCCCCAGACCGTTGCCGTTCTCTATCTACGGGGCTGACATTTTACAGCATGCCTCTTTCTGAAGAAGGGAGCTCTGACTCTCAAAAGCTAACACCCTGAAAATCTTGTTGGTCTCTAAGGCACCACTGGACTCAAATCCTGCTGTTAAGAGCATGTGTTCAGGATTTCCTGTTTACAGCCAAGCAATTTCTCCTAAATTGTGGATAATCTAATAATGATAACAACATTCAATTTATATACCGCCCTTCAGGACAACTTAACACCCACTCAGAGTGGTTTACAAAAGTGTTGTTATCTTCATGACAATCACCCTGTGATTGGGTGGGGCTGAGAGAGCTCTGAGAGAGCTGTGACTGACTCAAGGTCACCCAGCTGGCTTCAAGCGGAGGAGTGGGAAATCAAACCTGACTCTCCAGATTAGAGTTCTGCCGCTCTTAACCACTACACCAAACTGCCTCTCCGGGGTACTAATTATGTGCAACAGGCAAGCAGTTTTTTTAAAAAATTGCTTTGTATCAATTGCATGATACACTGTAAGAGTAAGAGAGATTCCCCCCCTCCCCTCCCAACACCAACCTTTTCCAAAGCTCTGAGCATTTTGAACAAGAGCGAGCTCTGGCAGAACTTCCAAGTATGGTCTGATAAGCTACAAACCTGCCAAAATAACATGATTACTGGAGGCTATTGGGGGGAGATAAGAGACCTGGACAGGTGAGAAGCCATCTTTAGCAGCTGAGTTAGGTAAAATCCAGAATAACCAGGGCTTTTTTTCAGATGGAACGTGGTGGAACAGAGTTCCAGCACCTCTTGAAAATGGTCACATGGCCAGTGGCCCCACCCCCTAATCTCCAGACAGAGGGGAGGGCAATCTAAACTCCCCTCTGTCTGGAGATCAGGGGGTGGGGCCACCAGCCATGTGACCATTTTCACCAAGGGCGATTTAAACTTTAAAAAACTCCCCCCCCTTTTCCAGCTGACCCAAAGTGACGTCATTGTGCGGTCCTGAGATCCACCACCTCTTTTCCCAGAAAAAAAGCCCTGACTCCCATCATTTTGTGGAATATTGTTTTCTTTTAGCTAACAGCTCTTTTTGGTTTTGTGAGCATAGGGCGATTACTTACATTGGTGATGTATCAGAATAATTTTTGTTGTATTGAGTTTCGAACACAAAAAGTTAGTTCCTTAGGATAAGGCAACAATGTCTACCATTAAAAGCTGTTGCCACCATTGAAAGAAATTGGGGCAGGGTTTGGATTTCGATTGTGGGAACATATATAGAAATAAGTTCAATAACACACAACTTTTGGTTTCCAATTTGATTTGGGAAACCCATCGGCCTTTGCCGGCTGGGTGAGGCCAGTTCTGCTTCCAGCAACTATAACAACAACAACAACAACAGGAAAACCACATTATAATATGGTTAGTTGGATCAGCCATAGTTGGTGATGCGCAACAGATGCGTGCTGTAATTCGTGATGGAGCTAGACAGCTTTTTCCTACCCCTTTCCCTTCCTGATTTCATCAATATATCACATGGCTTTTGTCCATGAAGGTCTTCTGATTCCCAGCATGATATTTTTTGGAAGTCCGAAGGGGACTCCCTACTCCCTTTTTCACCAGTGGGAAAACTGGTTGGATCCAACTCGGTACCATTCATTGATGCTACTACGCCTATTCTCTTTTGATTGTGTGTGGTTAAGTGTTAATGATAGTTTTCCTGTCTCTCCAAACTGACGGATCCATGGAATAAAATATATCTTTCAGGATTTTGCCACAGTTGTGTCGGAACAGCCTCTTACAGGACAACGGTCCCCGTTACCTTTTTGGATTGCTCCAGAAAGGGTGCAGCATAGCTGGAGGGAAAAGCTGTCTAAGACAGTTGGGCACACTTCTTCAAATCTCTGCTGTGGCAGTAGTAACAGCCAAGGAACAGTGACTTTACTATCGGTGACTTCTTGGGGCCCTTTTTCATCATCAGAGGGTTGTTACATCTGCCTATTCCTTGCAGGATTGCTGTGACTCATTTGCTGTGCATGTTGTAGATCAAATTCCTCACATCTGCTCCAACTTGGATTCCACCATTGGTGCACACGTAGCTGGAATATTTGAAGCAAATCTTTATCTAGGATAAATGTCAAAAAGCTGCTACCTAAAGGACATATATGAGATTTTTAGAGCATTGAGGCTAGTTTCTTATTTCTGTGATCCCTACCTGTTGTGGCTTGTGAAACCGGCTTGGTCTTGGGTTGAGCACGCTTGCAACAGCTGCGGCGAACAGAGCTTTAGAAGGTTCCTCACACTTTAAAGGAAGCTTTGATCTTTCCACTCTTACTGGTTTTGTCCCTCTGACCTAACTAGCTCATGGGTGTGTTTCGAATGTGCATTTCACAGGCTAACACACTTGAGCAGGCTGTGGCTGAAACATATCCAGGGATTCTTGGATTTTCTGGACGCGTAAGAGTCACAGCATGAGACTCAAACAGCTTTGGTCATCCTGATTCTACTTTTACCCAAACAGGTTGGTGCTTGCAGAATGCTTTGTGGCACGGGAGTTAGCCCATCAGATACCTTTCCTCGATGTTTTTAAAAATCTCAGCCTGTTCTCTCCCTGGACAACCAGAAGAGGCACAGGGTCCGGTCTGATTGGAGCAAGTTGTAGGGAGCCGCCCAGGAATAGCATAAGCTAAGTTAGAGAACTGTTGAATCAGTGAGGACAAAGTGTTAACTGAAGGCTTATATAGAGTCTCTCTAAATGAGAAAAAGTTCATGCAGAGACTCAAGTGAAGAGAGGCGCAGTGCTAGCCTGGAAACGTAGGAGTTTAAAAGATGGAGCCAAAGTCTTTGTCAATTTCCCTATCTACAGAACGGGCAAAGAAGATGGTTGCTCATGGGGGTTGTTTATTTCCTCTCCACTTCCCGGAAGGCTCTGTCTGTTTCACCTCCCCTTCTGGGAGCCTGGGAGGAAATAACTCCCCCCCCCGCCCCGAGCAGCTATCTTCTTTGCAGACTATGTAGAGAAGGAAATTGCCAAAGTCTTCCAATCTGTCTTTTTAGAACTCAGCTGCTTGGCTAGCATTGCACCTCTCTTCACTTGAGTCTCCCCGTGTACTTCGTCTCGTTTAGAGAGCCTCATAGACTGCCCATAACCCCACTCCCAGAGTTGGATCCTTGATCCTGCAGATATCTAGAGAATCATGTTCTCCTCCGGCATGAGACTGGAGTGCAGGATACTGCAAACTTCCTGGTGTTTGCTCTTTCCGCTGGTCTAGTCTTCTGTCTCTCTCCTGTCCTGGGGGTGCTAGAGGTAAACAGGCCCATTCCGAGGGCTCTTCATCTCCTTGTTGTTCTCCTTTGGAACAGAAGCCTGCTGTGTTTAGAGAAGTTGGGTGGGTTTTTCCTGGGAGGTTCAGAGAGCCCCAGTATATTGGAGACCATGGAGGAGCCTTCCTCCCAATTCAAAGTAGAGCCATGGCAGATTCTGGCACATCTGTGAACAACTGCTGGGAATGATTTGGAGTTCTGTCCCGTTGTTATGCTGATTTTCTCCCCCCCCCCCCTCAAAACCACTGTTCCATCTGAACGAATGCCCGAACCATGATGGTGGAGGGATTACTAATTGCAGTTTGATTGTGTTGTGGCAAAGGTGATGATGGGGGAGCCAACATAGAGCTGGTGGACTGCCAGTTTTATCCAATGCCGGGTGCCGAGTGGTGGTGTTGACCCAGGAAAGCTTTGAAGACCAATTGGCTGTCATTGGTTTTCCCAGGCAACTGGAGATCCATGTCTTTGTAACTGAGTTCTGCAGCATGCTTTTCGTGGGGCCCCGTTTGAGGACGGCATGAAAGATTTCAGGCTGTGTGGAATGCTGAACTCTCAGGATCGCTCTTCTAACTTGCTAGCTTCTTGTGATTTACCCACTATATTTTTATACCCCTTTTCATCATTGTTCAAAGCAGTTTGTGGTAAAACGAGCAGATCAAAGGCCACCAGAAACCAGGCGTATTAAAACATTAACACAGCTAAACATGAAAACCAAGTCAGGAGGGGGAAAAAACCTCAGCAATATAGCCTTACAATGCCTCCTTAATTGGCTCAGAACTTTTACTGCAACCCATTCTGTAAGCATGTGGCCACCATAGAAAACATTCTTGCACTGATGGTCAGAAACCTCACCTCCTTTAAGGGAGAGGGGGAAGAGAAGAGCTTTCGTTGTGAGGATCTTATGGTCTGTCCAGCCTTATTTTAGCTTTTGGTCCCAGTCAAAGAGCTAGTGATGATGTTAAACCCCGGTCCTGGTACATGGTCTAGGATCAGCATTCTCCTACCTGTACCTCTTCGGATCTGCGAGGTGGGTTCTGTGCTGATGATATAGTGATGTTAATTCATAAGGAAACTAGAATTGCAAGGGCATTGAGTGAGATCATTTGTTTGCATGGGAACAATGTGTGCTGCAACAATAGCAAATCTCTACATGAATCTACATGGAGCCTGCTGTCTTCCTGTACCAGGTTGTGACCCACCAAACTGAAATGCTGTCAAAGCGTTGTAAGGAAGTATCAAGGTGTGGCCTGTTTATGTGCTACTCTGGCCAGCTTTGACTGCTCTGCATACAGCTGGATAAAGATGGTTAAAGATACTGCATACTATTTGCATTTCTTTATTTATACCCCACTTTTCTGCCCAGCTGAGATTCAAAGCAGCTTAGAACATCGTCCTCCCCTCCTCCAGTCTGTCACAACAACAACCCTGCGAGGTAGGCCAGGCTAAGCATTTGCCCCAAGGTCACCCAGTGAGCTTCCATGGTAGAAGCAGGGATTCAAACTCAGGTATCCCAGGATTCTATTCCAACACTGTATCCACTGGGCCATCCTGGGTTGCCGCCCTCCAGTTCCCTGAATCTGCCTTATTGTCTGCGCCATCATTTTGTGTCTACTTTTGGAAAGCACACCTGAAAATTGGAGATGCATCAGAAAAAACTTAATTTTTTTTGACTATTCAGTCATGCTAGGATTTAATTGTGTTTTCTTCTCAGCAAAACTGGTTGGGCAGAGATGTACCACATTTGTCAGTTATAGTCAGGGGTCATTTTTTAGAAAAAGAGCTGGAGGAACTCATTAGCATAACTCATTAGCATATGCCATGCCTCTTGCCATCACCGGAAGTGTGTCATTAGTATGACTGATTTGCATATGCCACACCCCCTGACATCACTTATTCTGGCTGTTTTGGACCCAATACTGGCCCTTCAGGGCCAAAATTGGACCCAAAATGGCAAAAAGGGGATGAAAAGGGGCCCCAAATGGTCAAGATCGGGCCACTGATAAGCAGGAGATTGATCCACCACCCGTCAGAGGCCCCAATCTAGGCCGAAACTGGCCCCAAATGGCCAAGAGTCAGGTGAGCGGGGCCACCTGACATGTGACCTCTTTGGGGAACTGCTGGAACTGCGTTCCTGTGCGTTCCCCCTCGAAATGAGCCCAGGTTATAGTTATGTCTTCCATAGAAGAATGGAAGGTGAGTGCCAGTTTGTTTCTTGTTAAAACAATTATGCAGAATTGTATCTTTGGATCTACAACGGTTAGAGACTAAACTTTTAAAAAGAAAGTTGGGCCAGCCAGTATGCAGACAAAATCTAGAAAACTGGCTGCGCCGTATGGCTACCTTGCCCTTCTGGCAATGTGCAGGCAGGGGGACACGAGAAGAAATAACCATGCTGTTATCCTGGCGAGACATTTTTGAATACAAAGAAGGGAAAATGGCTATTCTCTTTCCACTGAACTTGTTCACCCAGCCAAGATCTATGCAGCCACTTCTCCGAATGACTTTGGAACTCAGCCCTAAGAGAGAAGAGGATCCACTGCCCTGTACCTCTGGAACATTTATTTATTTTATTCAAAACAGTTGCTTGTATTTTTTCTACAAAACTTGCATGGGAACACACAGAAGTGTAAAATCACAGTCAATGTATATAGAAGGCCGTTTACATAATTAAAGGAAACATGATCAACAATAAACCAATTGTTAAAAAGCCAAAACAAATACAAGTTGAAACTAAACTTCACCTGCTGGTGACATACAAGCAGCAAAGCGCCCAGGCAATTGTCTCTAGGAAGAATCTTACATAATGCGGGTGCCACAACGCGTAAGTTCCCGCTGCATACATTGATGGAAGGTTCTGCTCTAAAGAAGGGCACATGGACTGGAGTCATTACTGGACGTGAGCATGGTGTGGAAGGAATTTCCACTTCTAATATGTAAGCCCCAAAGGTTTAGAATTTACAGGTAGAAACTACGTCTTCAGCCTTTGACCCAGTGGTTCTCCAACCGGGTCAGAACTCCCAAGTAGGTTGCAAACTCTTGAGTCACAAGACCAGAAAGGACGGGGAGGAAAAGGATAAATGGGATGAACGGAGATATCTCAGGGCGGGGGGGGGGCTCAATGGTAACAAATTGGGTTTGTCTCATTAAAATGTCTGAAGTGGCTGAGAAATACAGCCAATTGCTATAAATACAAAACATGAAAAATTAAATACCAACTTGCCCCGTGCTAGCTGATGAGAGATTCCTGATTTTTATGCTGGGGAGGGGAAGAAGTTATTTTGACAAGGAGTCCCTAAAAGCATAGTAAGTTTAGAAGTGGTTTCCAGTTCAAAAAGTTTGAGAACCTCTGCTTTAATCAATCTGTTGGATTAGTTGGTATTTAAAAAAAAACCTGTTTTAGTTCAATTTAAAAACTTTCCCAGTTAATCAGGCAATATATGTGGTATGCTGTATAGAAGAGGCATTCTTCTTTTGTTCTTGTATGAGAGGGAATGCTTCTTCTGTGATGCTGTTAAGATTCAGCGGGTTTTGAGTGCAGTGGCATCTCAGAGACCCACAAGATTTTCAGGGTGTAAGCTTTCAAGAGTCAGCAATCCCATCCTGGGAGAATCTTGTTTGTCTCTCTCTCTTTTTTTTTAATAAAATTTTTATTGGATTAGAATCATTTAATTTCACATTACAGTCAATTCCCCCATTTCCCAATTTCTAACCCCCTCCCTTTCCCCCCCTTTTTGTAGACTTCCAACAGTTTTCCAACCCTTTGTCCCTTTTCCCTTACTCATTTTAAATTCATCTATCTAACAAACCTATACTTTCCCTTTATTCTAAGCAATAATTCTTTAACTATTTTTAATACTCTGTACCCTATCTTTAAGTCCCTTCTTCCAAATTAGACAAACAATTTGTCCAATTTTTCATAATTTCAAATATTTCTATAAACCACGAGAATCTTGTTCGTCTCTTAAGGCGCCACTGGACTCGAATCCTGTTGTTCTACTGCAGACCAACACGGCTACTCGCATAAAACTATGCTAAGACACAGGCATTCTCCATCTAGAAACAAATCTATGCTGATTTAATTTATTAATTGTTTAATCAATTAAAGCATCTTTAAGTGATATTGTTTCTCTGGGTCTGGAAACTCGCTGGCTGCCTGAGCAGCTGTCTCAAGACCAGAGTCTGTTGTCTTCTGTGGCCCTTCCTGGTCAACAACCAGGCTGCAGAATTCCCTACCAGCTGCAGGTTCCAAGCCACCCATTGCCAGAAAAAGAGTATTTGCAGTAGTCCCATCTGCAAGTTTTTTGCTGATAAATAAAATTAAAGTGACAACCAAACATCTTCCTCTTAATTATGTTGACCGCAAAACTCCAAGGGATAGACTTAATTTTTATTCATCTCGTTCCTGCCTTTGGGTCCCAGACTCGAACTGTGAGATGGACCTCTGTAACTGGATGAGCAGTTTAGTGGGGCAATCTGTGGCCTTAAATGCTTCCAAGCATCAGGCAGTGTTTGAAAGAACTGGAGTGAAGATGAAGACATTGGCAGCTTAATGGAAAAGCTGTACAGGGCATCGTTCATGTCATAAAAATATATCCCACTCGGGGAGAGTTAGTGATATCGGGAATGTTCAAGAGAGCTAAAATGGGCCATGGTGGGCGGGGCTCGTAAACTGAAGGCTGATTGGCTGCATTGGTGCTGAGTTTGCAATTGCCATAGGGGCAGGTTGGATATTCCGGTGGCTTTTGCCATCCTGCAAGAGAAAAGATGGCTCCCCGGGAACGGTGGTGGTAGTTACACATGGCATGCTGGTGATGACCATTATATCTGGTCTCAAGGAAGGGCTGGTTTCTTGCGAGGGTAGCCCTGGGGTACCGACGAGGGTTGCTTTGCTGGCATAACTGAGAGCCAGTTGCTCCAAGCGCCTCTTCTTGAAGAAAGCCTGGGTGGTGGCATGCAGCGGTTGGAGAAGACGAGGGACGGGTTGCCCTGGGTGCAGGAAGAAATCAAAGCCGGAGCAGTCGGCAGGATCGAAGGCCGGTAGCTTGGACTCTTCACCTTCACTGGGCCAGGCAAAAGGGAATGGGAGCGTGAAGTCCTCAGTGAGGACCCGGATAGCAAAGTCGTCTTCCTTGCCAAATTCTTTGTAGGCCCTCTGGATGCTGTGGAAATGCTCCTCCCACTTTTTCATGTCCCCATCATAGATGTCTGGAAAAGAGCCCGGGAGGGTCTGGACCAGCCTTGGGGGAGAAGAGGTAGCAGTGGAACCCAACAGGCTGTAGACAACCCCCGTCGGGGTGTTTGGTGGAGCTGCTTGGTTGAAGAGGGGAGGCGGCAGCAGAGGCAGCGGCGGCGGAAGCAGGAAGTCGTGTGAGTTGGTTCCTACCCCTTCCCCAGACTTGGAGCCGCTTCCTGTAACAGGGAAGGGCTTACCTGGTTGCAATGGAGATGGGAGAGCAGGAGTCCCTCCATCACCTGTAACAACACAACCCAAAGAAAGCGGGTAGAATTAGCATCCAAAAATTCACTTGCCAAAGAGAATTGTCCTTGGTGGATAGGATACCCCAACGCAAATGGAGTCCCTCCCTCCATTTGTACCAAGCAGTAAGAGAGACTTCTTTTTTTTGCTTTTCCCATGGTGGTAAAAAGTGCCATCAAGTCATAGTTGACTTATGGCTATTCCTTCTGGGGTTTTCAAAGCAAGAGACTAGCAGAGGTGGTTTGTCATTGCCTGCCTCTGCAACCCTGGTCTTCATTGGAGGTCTCCTGTTCAACCACTGACCAAGGCTGACCCTGCTTAGCTTTTGAGATCTGGTTAGATTGGGCTTGCCTGGGCTATCTAAGTCAGGGCATTTCCCCCATCCTATAATGCAAATGAGAGAAGACCCCCCCCCCATCTCTCCCAAGCACCCAACATGTGCTAGAGGACTAAGGAGAGGAAGCTAATGGTAACCCAAAATAATGGCTGGTAAATAAGCCTAACCAATATTCATGGTCCTCTGATAAGGGTTGACAATAGCAACAGAAGATGGTGAAGAAATCAACTGGCCTGGCCTACCTCACAGGGTTGTTGTTGTGACAGAATGGAGGGGCGGACAATGTTTTAAGCTGCTTTGAGTCCCAGCTGGGCAGAAAAGTGGGGTATAAATAAAGAAATTCCGGAACTGTGTTCCACTGCGTTCCAGCTGAAAAAAAAGCCCTGGGTGGTGGAGAGTGTCCTCAAGTCGTAGAAGAGTTATGGTGACCCCTGGTGGGGGTTCCATGGCAGAAGACTAACAGAGGTGGTTTGCCATTGCATGCTCCTCCAACCCTGGTCTTCACTGGAGGTCTCCCATCCAATTACTAACCAAGGCCAACCAATCTTAGTTTCTGAGATCTGATGAGATCAGGCTCACCTGGGCTATCCAGGTCAGGGCGCCAACTTCATACAGGACCTCCAAAAACCACAAGAAAAAAAGTGTGACAGGGAGGAAGATGGCAGAGGGATGGGGTGGATTGGATAGAGTTGTGAAATTGATAAAAGAATGTTCCAAGGGCTTAATGGGAGGAGATTAAGTTGGTGGGATGGAGCAGGTAGGTGGAGAAGTAGGACAGAATATGGCATGAGTCCACCTTACTCAAAAATGGCATCGATTTGGTGCCTCTAAATAAGAGCTGTATACTTCTGGTCAGTAACTCATTTGTCATATCAACCACTTTGAGGAAGGGCTGTTCCCAAAGTGAACTGACCAACCACGAGTTCACACTGGCATACTCACCCCCTTCTTCATACCTCTCTTGCCTCTAGGTGGGCACCAAGCACCCCCTCAGTGGGTTGGATTTAGCCCTGGGGCTTTCAGAGTCTGGTCTCTCTTCAATGCCCCCCACCTTTTGTCCCACCTGGGACTAGAGAGGCCCCCTTTCCCCACACCTTGCACTTTCCTACCCATTCCTTTCACCTGGAGGTTGTGGTAAGTTATCCAAAGTCTCTGAAGATAAGGAGGCCATTGTTTGAGGTTGCCATGGCAGAGAAGGAAGGTAATTGTTGACTACTGTTACCTGGGAAACTGTAATGGATCACTGATGACATCACAACAGATAACTGGTGAGAAAAGTGCTCAGCGATAACATTCTTGAACGTGGAATATGACTTCATTTCCCCTACAATCATCTCCACCGTTGAGTAAAACCATCCAAGGTAGGTTCTATCAAAAGCTGTCTTAGATAATCAGTCTGCATAGCCCAGTTTTGTGTAATGGTTAAGAGCGGCAGGACTCTAATCTGTAGAGCCAGGTTTGATTCCCCACTCCTCCGTGTGAAGCCAGCTGGGTGCCCTTGGGTCAGTCACAGCTCTCTTGGAGCTCTCTCAGCTCTGTCCACTTCACAGGGTGATTGTCATGAGAATAATAATAACACACTTTGTAAACTGCTCTGAGTGGACATTAAGTTGTCCTGAAGGGCAATGTATGAATCTGTCATTGTTGTTGTTGTTGTTATTACAGACTGTAACATCTTTTAACTGAGAGACACCCAGAATTGAGCTGAAGGCCTTCTGTATGCCAAGTGGGACTCTACTACTAAGCAGTGTGGTTTTTCTCATTACCCTTTGGAGCTTTTGTACATCTTCCTTGCCAGGTTACCTAAAGATTGGGGTTGGATCCAATCAGCTTTTTCACTCAGTCTTGGCCAATTCCCCTTCTTTAGTATACCCCTTCTGTCATGGGGCCCAGTGAGGCTGAGGTCTCCTCAGAGGAAGAAGAGCCTTGGGTAACTAGCCAAGCTAGGTCTGGTGCAGCAGCCGCCGGTAATCAAGAGGAACAGCTGTCGACAGATCAGGGTTTACAGCCGGCAGCTGAGCCAGAAGCCCTGACTCCCTCCAGCAACAGCACCACGGGTGAAGCCTAGCTGGCAGCTGAGCCAGAGACACCATTGCACTCCAGCACCAGCACCACGGGTGAAGCACAGCCCAGGATGCCCCAAACCCCCGCTTCCCCCAGGGAGAAGCGCAGACAGAAGCAACGCATGGAGCTGCAGGAGAGGTGGCAAAGTGCATTCCTGGTCAGATGCCAGCTACTTTTGGAGAGAGACCAGGGCTGCTTCCACACACGTTGGATAATCCACATTCAGTACACCTTAGTGAACATTTATAACTGATTTTCCATGTGTGGAACAAAAAATCCACTTCTAAAGGATAACTAAAGTGCATTGAAAGAGTTTTATTAAACGTGTGTGGAAACGGCCCAGGAGTGAGCGCAGGATAGCTCCCAAGCAGCTGGCTGCAAGCCCAGCCTCTCTATAAAACCCAGCCACAGAAGACCGGGAGGCGTGGAAGCAACATGTCGGAATCCTGTTCCTGCTGCGACCGTGCTGCTGAACCTTGCCCTGCCCTTGCCTTGCCGTGGGACCACTGGACCGTGCCTTGACCCTGCTTCTGGATCGCCCTTGCTCTGACTGGTAACTGACCTACAGACCTCTTGATTTGGCTTTTGGATTCTGGACTTTGGACTTGGAACTCTCACCTGGCTTGACGCCCGTGCACTGACCTTGGACCGGACTCAGACTATCCTACATGTGCTGACCTGGCCCGCGACACCTTCCCCCATCCCACATGGCATTTCTTTATGCAGGTCCCATGATACCCCCTTTCAAAGGGGACCCCCTCCTCCTCCATTTTTCACTGGTGGAAAACCTGTGGCTGGATCTGACCCATTGTCCTCTCTACTTGAGACCAGGTGAATACCTTGTGTATCGGCCTCGATGTGCAAGAATAATCTACTTTGGTTGGCCTCTTTCCTCAAACTCTTATTTCCTCTGTTTATCCTTTTTTCATATTGTCAACTGGAGGATATGAGATTTTGTCTCTTCATTTCATCTACATCTGGTGATTCCATATGCTTAATAAATAATAATAATTCTGCATTTTGAGTCTTAGCCAGATTGCCATATGAAATCCTCCATTAATGTAAACTGCCAAGCGATTTTCTCACCCAAAAGAACTGAAATCATATTAACACTTTGCTTGGTTCAAGGATTAACTTTGCAAGCCATTGAAAGTCCTGTGGAATGGCAACAAGAAAAAATTTTTCCTGTTAAATTGAGAAGAAGGTTTCTGATATTGTGAAGAGTGTTTCTTTGTAACCGTTGAACTGTTCCACCCAGTCCCAGATAAGCTTTGAAAGCAAGGGCACAATTATCCAAAAGGTTTGGGGGACAGACCAACTCTTCTTGCATCACTAAATGTGTATTAATAGAACTACACTGCTGTTTTAATGATGTTTTAATGTAGTTGAATTTTTATTTTATTTTAATATGTTGTTATCCGCCCTGAGCCCGCCTGCAGGGAGGGAGGAATAGAAATTTGAAATAAATAAATAAATAAGCTAAAGCCCTGCAGTCTTCCGGTCATGATGAGAGGCCTCATGAAATGTGAAGACGGACATATTCTAAGGCAAGGGGAGTTTTGACACAGTTGTGGACACAACTTTGAAATTCTGACACAGTTTGGTGGACACAATTTCAAAATGGCTACTGCAGGAGGCGGAGCCAACCACAAAATGTCAGGAAGTGAGGTCATGTCTAATTCTAATAGTTTTCAACATTTCAGGCAACAGCAGGGGTTGAGTCCAGTGGCACCATAGAGACCAACAAGATTATCTCGTCAGTCTCCAAGGCTTTGAAATCAGGGCACAGCTATCTTGGTCTCTACGATGCCACTGGAGTCAAATCTTGCTGCTTTTCTGAAGACCAACATGGCTGCTTACCTGAAATGTTTCAGGCTGAAGCTCTGCTTAGCAGGATACCTTTTAAAATGTGCACGGCCAGTAGCACAGTGAAAAGCCTAGCGCTGTGGTAGCCGCTGTAGCTGAAGCAACTTTTGCAAAATTGGCACACTGAGAGTGATTCCGCACACGTTGGATAATGCACTTCCAATCCTCTTTATAGATCCTTTGGAATGGGTTTTTTCATATGCGGAACAAAAAATCCGCCTCAAACGATGGATAAAATGCATTGAAAGTGCATTTTCCAATGTGTGCGGAATCAGACTGAGTCAGATTTCTAATGGCAAGTCAGAAGCCCCATTGGACAAAAGACCTACATGACCTTTCCCGCTTTCCAGAAACACTTGGTGGGTGCCAGGGTGTGATGGTGCCCATGGGCACCACACTGGAGACCAGGGGTTTTTTTCTGGGAAAAGAGGTGGTGGAACTCTCAAGAGGGAAATGAGGAAGAAACACACGGGATTCTTTGAAATATTATTTTCATGCACTATTGCTGAGTATTTTCAAGAGGTGCTGGAACTCCGTTCCACCACATTCCCACTTAAAAAAAGCCCTGCTGGAGACACCTAAGTCTAACCCTGTTCTAAGGTACGATAGAAGCAGTTAGAACACGTTGACTATATTTTGATGCATTCACTTTCAGGGCAAAGAAGACTACTGCTACCCTTCAAAGGTCTCTCTGTCTTCAGCCAACCTGAACAGTTCTCAGGAGTGGAGGAATTTGGTTGCCGTTTTTCTTACATAACGAAGTGCAAAAGAGCACAATGCTAGTTTTGTGTCTGGGTGATATTCAGTCAGCTGCATGACTTGACTTCCTCTTCCAGGACCTATCCAGATCAAAGAAGCCATTCACCTGGTATTTAGAAAGGGATAGTCTCTAAGGCCCTTATTCTCTTTGATTGACGGGACAGAAACCCCTGGCAGAGATCAGCATTGGGAGTGGAGAACTGGGCATCTGATTATCAAAAAGTTTTGCAGATCAGTTGGCACAGGGCATAGGATGAAACAGCAATGCAATCTGTTCTGTGATTTCTCCTCCAGCAGCCCCAATACCTTAGTCGAATCCTGCATCCAACCTAAGAGGATACCATTGGGTGGAAGCTGTTTACGCTGCAGCCCTTGCCAGTGTGGCCTGAAAAATTAAAATTGTTTTGATAAAGGGACAAAAGCTGTAGCTTTGATAAAGAGCTGTAGCCCTTTGATAAAGGGCTGTAGTTTTGATAAAGGGACAAGGGCTGTTTATGCATCTCTTATTTCTACTGCATTGCCGTCTTATTTCTGTGATTCGGTTTTGGCATTACTTCCGTCCTTTTCTATACTATTGCTGTTGAATTTTGCTTAGAGTCTCAGTTAGCAAGGCAGACTATAAATAAGGCAACTAAATTTTCTCTTGCTCCTTAACTGCTTGTAAGTTTGCAACTTCAAAGAAACTGTATTTTGAGCATGCGTAGCTATTTCTGGCACTGGTACAGTCCGGAGTGTTACCATTTGCAGCAGTTCACTGGTTGCTGGTGGTGGTGCATGCTCAAGAGTTATGGACTAAGTATGCAGACTTATGACATGCACAGAGTGTTGCAAGGATGTTTTTAAAGGACATGCAATGCCTTCTCTGCATGTGAACCACTTAATTAGAACACATCATAAAAGTATTTTTTAAGGAATTTATGGGTACTGTTTGCAATCTACAGTCAAGTGGTGCTTTGATATTTGTACCCTGCTTCCTTCCCCAACAGGGGCCTGAAGTGGCCTACATCATCATTCTGTCTTCCTTCATTGTAAGTACAAAACAACAGCCCTGTGAGGTAGACTAGGACGAGGGGCAGTGACTGTCCAACATCATCCTCTGAACTTTCATGAAAAAAGGGAATTTGAACCTGGATCTCTGAAATCCTAGCCCAACACTCTACTCACTATATCATCTATGAGTCTCTCTACATGAGACATCTGATACGTGAAGCATATGTGTTGGGAGAAGCAATGGTAGCTGGGAAGGGTAGTTTAAAAAGACAGAGCTGGTGGCAGGGCAAAGGCTTTGATATACGCTGGAGCTGTGTGAAGGGGCTGTGAAATACCAGAAGGGAAATTTCAGCCCATTATAACCTCTCCAGGTCCAAGCCCAGCTCTGGAAGGCAGCTCCAGCCCATTTCCATTCCTTGCTGCCCTCTGGTTGCCATCCCACACAGCTTTAGACTGGAAAGGTGAAATTGACAGAGTCTTTGGGGACACAAAGAAGAAATTGACAGACCCTCTGAGGAGTGATCTCCACCACCTGTTTTTTTAAACTATGCTTCCTGGCTAACGTTGCATCTCCCTGTACTTGATGAACACGTGCCAAGGTGTCTCGTATAGAGAGTCTCTATAAGGAGGGACTATTGGTTTCAGTAGTAATTTAACCACCTACAATCTCCATTGAGTTTGAGCCTAATAGTATCAAATCTGCATACGGATCCTCCAGACTCAATAGGTTCTCCTGGATTCGCCATGTGACGCTCTTTTCCTGAAGTGCGCCAACATTTAAGTCTTTTTATTGAATGTCCAGGGAGGTTGAAAAGCCCCCCGCCCCCCGTCATTTCTGAATGTTTCCATTTTTTTAATGTCTGATTTGCATCCACCTATTCTCTTGCCAACTCTGTCCTTTTTTTTTTAAGATTTTTTTTTATTAACTACATTGACTAACAATACAAAGGGAAAGAAGGGGGGCAGGGGAAGGAAAGAAAAAAAAACAGCAACATATAACAACACTACACTGCACATAATGCTTTCCCTTCATACTGCCATTATTAAAGAATTAAAACTTTGTATGATATTGATGGAGTGGTTGACCTTGCAAAATACAAATTACAATTCAAATTAAGTCTTCCTCCCCTCCCTGGGCCTCGGACGCAATTCTGCCAACTCTGTCCTCATCTCTTTTTAGGTGTTGCTATCACAGGATCCAAAAGTATCAGTCACACCTACAAAAGTTTGTAGCAAGGTGTATGCTATCTTGTGAGCTGATTCCCTCAGCCAGTCAGGTTAACTGAACCAGATTGTCTCTTGTAATTATTTGTTTTATTTTTTGTACATTTCTCTTCCACTTCTTCAGGTATCTGCTGAAGGCAGTTAAGAGTAGGAAACAAAGAAACAACTGTAAATACATTTAAAACAAATCAATAAAACGATTTTAAAAATTCATTAAACATTATCTCCCGGCAGTAAAACAATGTATGTGCTTAAAACTCACAGACTCCATAAAATAGTCTGGGATATAAAAGCAGTTTGCCTCTCAAGAAATCTCACTGACTGACAGAAGGACCAGTAAATCATCATTTGATGAGCTGGTCTTCCCCTAAAATCCAGTCCTCAAAAGAAATCTGGTGCCTGGCAGGGATGGATTTCCCATAGCAGGTTTAAAGCAAAAAAAGATCATTTTGCAATTTCTCAGAATGGTCACTAGGTGGCAGTCACTGGCCTATCTTTTCTAGGAAGGATAGTTCGAAGAAAACTCATAGGTCCGTTTATTGCTACCTTTATATACCCTTCTGCTAGTTACCTATCACATATACTGTTAGGAGTTAAAACAAGTTCTTGTCTGCTAAAAAGCTTGCTGTTTCAGGAATTGCCATAAAAAAACGATTTAGCAGGGAGTTTATCGGAAACCAGGCCACAGTCAAAACATTCCATCTTGGGCTTGGTATAATGAATGGTATAAGTTGGAGATAAAACAGTCTATGTTCCAGGAACACGTCTACAGCAGCCACTCTCTCCAACCAGAAGTCCTGCTAGTTACCAGGTGCTGACTGGCTTCCTTCCTTCCTCTCTCCTGAGAGCTTCACAGATTTTTAGGATCTGGGATTTTATGAAAACTAAATAGTGGAGTGTTGAAATGACACTGGAATTGAAACGCCAATGTTTGAAAGTCACAATTGCACCTCAAAGTGTACACTACACATGCCACATTTTTTAAAAGAAAAATCAACTTCATTCCTGTGTGAAGATCTGGAAACCTTTCATGGACTTTCTGTATGCAAAAGAGAAGTCAGAGCTAATGATCTGTGGATTTGAAAATTAGAGTTATAAGGCTGGCAACAAATGATAGGCTGAAGTACGGGGGATAAAAATGCAGATATCTTCTCAGTAAAGTCGAAGTTATTTGTTTAGTTAAGATATGGGTAATATGGAAGAGTTATTGATTAAGTAACGAGCTTAAAGAAATTCTGTAAAATGTCTAAATGGTATGTCTCCCTCTATGTTTTTGTGTATTAGTTTGTTTTTTGTTTCTATGTTTTTTGTTTTTCTATGTGAACTTTTGTTTGTCATGTGTTGCAATAAAATTAAAGAAAAGAAAAGAAATGACAGCATCGTCTTTTGATAGAGGAAGCCCTTCTCAGTGAAAGGTAGCTATCTTATGAAGGGAAGAAGAACAGCATCTTGTGTGGAAAATGGCTGACTCAGACAGGGGATACGATGTTCTGTGTCCACTCTTAGGACCAGGGACTCTAGCGGTAGGCTTAGGGCTAAGCTACACGTGATGCCAGACGCGTGTTTTTTAACCTGTCAGGGATGCAATTTTACCTGGGAAGTGTAGTTGAAAACAGTGTTATGTCCCTATCATGAGGAAGCAGGGCAGGGAAAGGGCTTTTTAAAGACAGAGCCGTGTGGGATTGCTGGGGGAGAGGAACATTGCAATTGTTTTCTTGCAATCTCAACAGAGAGATGAACTATCAGCTCTTCCCCTCCCCTGCATCCCCATGTGTTGGCGGGTGTGAATTAAAAAGAGATAAGTAAGGTTGCAGAGTTTGATATTAGCGCATTGGAAATAAGTAGATAGACTTCTGTGGTTTTGTGTGTGTGTTATGTGCCGTCAAGTCGTTTCCGACCTATGGCGACCCTATGAATGAAAGACCTCCAAAACGTTCTCTCTCTAACAGACCTACTCAGATCCTGCAAACTGGAGGATCTGGCTTCTTTTATTGAGTCGAGCCACCTCGTTTTAGGTCTTCCTCTTTTCCTGCTGCCTTCCACTTTTCCTAGCGTTATTGACTTTTCCAGAGAATCTTGTCTTCTCATGATGTGACCAAAGTACGATAGCTTGAGTGTTGTCATTTTAGCTTCTAGGTAGAATTCAAGCTTGATTTGATCCAGTACCCATTTACTTGTCTTTTTGGCTGTCCATGGTATCTGCAAAACTCTCCTCCAGCACCACATTTCAAATGAATCAATTTTTTTCCTGTCAGCTTTCTTTACCGTCCAACTTTAGCTCTATAAAAATACCTTACTACGTAACAGGGAAAAGGGGTACATTCGGTAAGAAAATAAAGAATAGCTAACTAACTACATCTTAATGGCAAGACCAGGAGCTTAGAGATAGAAACTTAGATACTAAACACTGAACACACAAACAGCAAGCACAGAGAGTGGATAAAGAGCAATAAAACCTTCGTATATGTTGCTAGCTAATTGCCCCCCAATAAACTGGCTCATCCAATAGACAATCCTCGATTCCTTCATTTAGACTAAAGACTCCTCTTTCTATGGCTGGAACTTTTACTCGAAGCCTAGGTGGTCCTATGCTAACTAGCTTTCTGACTAAACAGACAGAATAACAATTTAACTCTTTCATGACTGAACGCAGGACACTTGTAAAAATCCTAACACCACGCTAGGGACAGGGTCCTGTATTCCTCTTTCAGTTGAGATTGCAAGAAAACAATTTTAAAGTTCCTCTCCCACAGTGATCCAACAGGGCTCTCTTCAAAAACTGTCTTTGAAAAGCTCTTCCCTTCCCCTGCCTTCCCATGCTAGGGACATAATGCTGTTTTCGGCTAAAGTTCCCGAATTTGGGGGGCAAGATGGTGTCCTGAGTAGACACACCAGCGCATCACTCCTGCTTTTATTCAGCTTTAAGATAAGTGTCTGTGCTGAACTTTGTATTTTGATAAAAGCTAAAGTTCCCAGGCAAAATTGCATCCCTGACATGTTAAAAATCACACGTCTGGCGTTATTTATAGCTTAGCCCTTAGACAGTGAGGAAACTGTTCTTCTAGAGGCCTAGAATAGAACAACCTTGGAGTGGGGCACAAAACAATAGAGTTACACAGTTGTATTGCCATGTGTAGATTAGCTATCTAACGCATATCAATATATACAATGTACCAAGGTCCAGGAACGGAGTATCAGAGAATGGCAGGGATGTCTGACTTCATAGAGCCTGGCAACATTATTCAAGAATAGATGTATTGGTAGAGGGCCAAAAGATATTCAGATGTAGTTTGGTGTAGTGGTTAAGAGCACGGGACTCTAATCTGGAGAGCCGGGTTTGATTCTTCACTCCTCCACTTGAAGCCAGCTGGGTGACCTTGAGCTAGTCACAGGGCCCTCAGCCTCACCTACCTCACAGGGTGTTTCGTTGTGGGGATAATAATAGCATACTTTGTAAACAGCTCTGAGTGGGCATTAAGTTGTCCTGAAGGGCGATATATAAATCGAATGTTATTATGTTATTATGTATGAGAAACTTATAATTGGTAAATTTATATAGACTTACAGTGAAATCCTAAGAAGAATTACTGCAGTCTAAGCCAATTGATTTCAATGGGCTTAGGCTAGAATAACTCTGTTTAGGATTCCACTGTTTATTAAAATAAGAAGTAGCAAAAATGAACTATTGTTATACGTTTTAAGAAGATGATTCAAATATGGATAATCTTGTTTGGTGTGTGAAGTCATAAGATAATAAGTTAGCCAAGAGTTCGAGTCTTTGAAGCGAGACAGACAGCTTTTGTTAAGAGAAGATTTTGAAACCCTAAAAATCAATTTAGGACAAGTTAAATTGACCGAGAGCTTTTTCTTACAAGGGGCTCCCTGCCTGTGCTTGGGTAAGATACTTTTTTGGGTTCATGTAATTGCTCTCCTTTAATGATCCACGTAGTTAAACTGGATGGCATGATTGAGTTGATATTAAGAATAATGAATGATATTAAGAATAACTAACCTTGCATGCAAATCACCACTAGGTGGCAGCAATGACATGCATAAACCAGGAGACAGAAAACTATGGGAAAACAAAAGCCACAGTAGAACAGAAACTTATAGACTTTAGTGAATTAGCTATCCCAGTTTTACTTTTGGGGGCAGAATGCAGACAGAAGTGGCTCTAGAACCCTTTTGTCTTAGGCCATTGTCACCTGGAAAAGTTGGTTGATCTCTAAGGTGCTACGGGACTCAGATTTTGTTCATAGATCCAGAGGAGTTAGCCGTGTTAGTCTGTAGTAAAGATAAAGGTAGTCCCCTGTGCAAGAACTGAGTCATTACTTATGGGGGGACGTCGCATCACAATGTTAACTTGGCAGACTTTTTATGGGGTGGTTTGCCATTGCCTTCCCCAGTCATCTACACTTTACCCCCAGGAAACTGGGTACTCATTTAACCGACCTCGGAAGGATGGAAGCCTGAGTCAACCTCAGAAGGATGGAAGGCTGAGTCAACCTTGAGCTGGCTACCTGAACCCGTCTTCTGCTAGGATCGAACTCAGGTCGTGAAGTAGCAAAATAGTAAAGAGTCCAGTAGCACCTTTAAGACTAAACAAATTTATTGTAGCATAAGCTTTCGAGAGCCACAGTTTCATGACTTCTTGTAACTTATTAACATTTACATGACCCTTCCTCCCTGCACCCTCTCCCCCATCCCCTCACCACCGATATATCTCTGGCCAGTTTCTTCATACCCTCTATGCATCTGATGAAGAGAGCTGTGGCTCTCAAAAGCTTATGCTACAATAAAGTTGGTTAGATTTTGTTCAGTTTTCTTTCTTTAAACAGTCCCAGAAATCTATGCAAATTGCCATTCGGTGTTATTTTTTTTAAAAAAAATCTTACCCATTTAACATAATGAGATAGGAAAAATACATTTTATGCATCCCACAGCTTTGAAACACTGCTAGAAACTAGAGAATGACCCTCTGCTATGTAAGAGAGCAGCAGTCCCTAATCTCTTCTGAGCTGCCTAAACTGGGCCAGATGACATGAGGCATTTGTTAATGAGATGGGTTTTAGTTCCCCTGACCCAACATGCTTTCACCTCAGCTGCACAGCATCTGGGGGGAATGCCACTTTTAAAGCCTGCAGGAGCCAATTTGATTCAGGAGAGTCACGTGGGGGGGGGGTATGAGGGGACTCCTGCCTCCTCCACTCCTTTTTATCTGAGCCCAAATGACATCAGTGGGGTGTGATATGCTTAACTTTTGAGCTGTATGTGGAATATTCTCAGCATGTACAGCTCCAAAGTTATGCAAATCACTCCCTACTGGGGCATTTCATCTCAGGGAAAAGGTATGTGTGTGGGAAGGGAGGGTTGATAGCCCTTGGCTAGGAACCACTGGGAGACTTTGCGGGTTGGGGAGTCATGGAATGGCATCCTGTGATGTCATGATGACATTTCATAACATCATAACTGGAAGTAACATCACCATGTTGTCAGATGCTCTAGGATTCAATCAAAGCTCAATGCAAAAACCATAGAGTTTCAGATTAATGCTAGAATGTCCAGTGACACCTTGACATAACTTCTGGTTATGTGGCTGGAAAATGACATTCTGTGATGTCATGATGTCATTACATAACATCATAACCATGAGTGGCATCGCCAGATGCTTCAATCAAAACTCTATAGTAAAGCCATAGAGTTTCAGGTGAATGCTAGAGTGTCCAGTGACACATTAACATAACTTCTGGGTTTGGAGTTGGAAATTATGTCATGACATCATGGGATGCTGTTCTGGCCCTCATTTCTCCCCCTGCTGCTCATAGGTAACTGGGGGTGGAGGCAGGAGTACCCCAGCCTCCACTTTGGAAATAGCAACCCTAGTCATGGGGAAGAAGGAGCTCCCTCCTCCCCTCGCACTGCTATCCCAATTCAAATCGGCTCCTGCCGGCTTTAAAAAAAGACATTCTCCGCAGCTGCTGTGGGACTAAGATGAAATCAAATTTGATCAGGATACCCCACCCAACGAGTTAAAGAAAGCATCTGGTAGTTTGGACCACAGTGTAGGGTCCACAGTGCAAAAAGCGTCACCTGGCCCACCTGGCCTAGACAACACGCGGATGCATATCCCTATCCTTGCCGCAACGGTGATCGTGCCCAGCTTCATCTCCCCTTTGAAAGCATCAATGAACAGCCAGGGCAGCTTCACAGCCTGAGAAGTCACCAGGCTTCTTTCAGCTCAGCTTTAGACTTTTGGATTCTGTTAACATCCAAGAAACCACTGGCTTATGCGTACTCATGAGCTGCACGTGTACGGATGGTCTACGCATAAGTTTCCCCCATGGGGGGAAAAATAGTGCTGTGCCAAGTTTGGGAAATGGCATTGGAGTGGGGAGAGCTTCAAGTCCGTCTCCCTGTGTGCCATATTGCCAATCTATATTGGACCCCCCCACACTTGCGAATTAGGCTTCGAGCTCCCAGCAAAGGCCTGGCTGACATGCAGCGGACAATGGAGCGGACAAAGGATAAACCAACAAACAATTTGTTTAGGCACCCTGTCTCCTACTTGCACTGCTCATCCGTTCATTTGTTTGTATACAGTCAACAACTATTGCTGTATTGCTTGTTGTGTGTGTCCTTTTAAATATTTAAGATGTTTTATTGGTTTTAAATGTATTTGTATTTTATATTATTGTATTAATTGGAATTGGTGATGCGGGGAGGGTGGAATACAAATTGAATAAAATTAATAAATATTAAGAACCTTTAACATATATTTACAACAGTCCCAAATAAAACGCGCATCACGTAAAATTCCAGCATATAAAATGTGAGGTATAGTACATACATCCTACAGTTTAAAATACATGTTAACAGGGCTTTTTTTCAGGGGGAACGCGGGGGAACGGAGTTCCGGCACCTCTTGAAAATACTCGGCAATAGTGCTTGAAAATAATATGATTTCAAAGAATCCCGTGTCTTTCTTCCTCTTTTCCCTCTTGAGAGTTCTGTCACCTCTTTTCCCAGAAACCCCCCCCCTGCATGTTAAAATCATTGAGATCATGCCAAAAGAAAGGAAAAAGTAGATCTCTGTGTATGACCTTGTCGTTTGCTGCAGAATTTTATCACATGGACGCAAAACTTGGCTATTAGCCTGAAGATAGTTGAGTTTTCATCTATTAAGAGTTTCTCCAAGCAGGCCTTATCTGTAAGAACTGTTGGTCTATCAAGGAAGGGAGAAATAGTCTTATCTCATAGTTCTTTGTAGAAATAGAAATGGAAAAAAACACATGTTGCATTGATTCCACTTCACCTAAAGTGTATCTGCACTGTGAATATGGTGATTTCACTAATGCAAGCCATTGGTTATAGAGGATCAGCCTACACTTTTCATGCAACCTTCTTGTCTAATCTTTCAAAGCATTGTATGTTTAGGGAAATGTTATGAGAAAACAGGGAAGAATGATTTTACTTTGAGAAGAGGGACCGGTCTGGTTTTACAAGTTTCTCAAGTTAAGAGGGGTTTTCATTCCAACTTCTATGCAGAGACTCTGTCCCCCACACAATTCATTATCTCCCCCCACCACAAGAAGCATATACCACCTGAGTATAAAATTACTCCACCAAGACCTTTGCTTTCTACTTGAAGGAACACAAAGGGAGGAGGGAAAATGGCGGCTTGTGGTTTGCTTTTCACAGAACTCTGAGACATTAACATTCTTATTCTTTTAGATTTGTTTTGTCTCTCTGGGCGACTCCCAAACTAATATAGTATAATAGTGTAACCTTGTAGGCTAATTAGACTATTTAATTTTACAGATAAGATTTTAAAGATCTGCTACAAACCTCTACAGCTGTAAATCTCTCTGGAGCCCCTAATTACAGGGAAATTAGTTGCTACACCTACCTGGTTCTGTGTGCTGTCTCTAGCCGCTAAAATGACCAAAGGCAAAAAAAAAAAGAAACAGAAACAACTCAGACGCTGACTCCCCAGTAATCTCTAACTATAAATCTTCAAAGCAGCTCCGTATAGATGACTCTCTACAAGACGAGGCTCTGTGGGAGGCCATTCTTCCATCATACAACAGGTTTAACCTGTTGGAGTCTTTGGGAGGCTTGAACCCCTTCAGTTCAATGCAAATTCGATCCTCAGTCAATAACTCTCTGCTGTAAGTGCGAGGGAGATTTATACGGAATCCATTCCGAACCTAAGTCCCTCAAATTCTGCAGCTTT
The DNA here is from genome assembly GCF_028583425.1 of Eublepharis macularius. NCBI lineage: Eukaryota > Metazoa > Chordata > Lepidosauria > Squamata > Eublepharidae > Eublepharis > Eublepharis macularius. The sequence continues at coordinate 47,775,629 of NC_072804.1, read as the reverse complement.
ACAAGAAAATGAAGAAATCACAAAAGCAGGTCTAATTAAATTGACAGGGGATCAGTGTCTCTTAACGGCAGGATAGTCATAGCCATTTCCCAGCAATTCAATTTAATTTCAACCAGCCTGGTCAGTTTGGAAAATCTGCTAAAGAATAATCTAGATGGAGGTTTGCAGCAAATGAAAGCAATAAATCATCAACCCAAAAGAGAGGCTGGCTGCTTGCTATGGCAGAAGAGAGATTCTAGTGCTGTGGCATGCCATCCTTCTGTCTCAAAGGATAAAGCAGCAGATGAACTTTCCTTTAAGGACTGCTTGATATGGGAAAGTTCCCAGGTTGCCTTGGAAATTGCGCAGATTTCAGGGAACGCAGGCCGCTGGGGCAACGGACAAGGGCCATTTTCACCCTGCTTACTGGCCACGGAACATCACATCAAGTTCCCGGAATGACAGCATCCTCCTGGTGTGATTTTGCACGAGGTTCTCGAGTGAAATCACGCCAGGAAGACGCTGTCATTCCGGGAGCTTGGCACATTGTTCTGTGACTGGTAAGCAGTGTGAAAATGGCCAAGAAGTGGTTTACTCTTTGAGCCAGCTGCTGAGGCTGGAGGCAGAGGAGGTAGATCTTGAATCAATTGAAAGACTTCCTAACCATCTCTCAAACAGAAGGATGGTTCTTTCCTTTCGGCAATCTACCATCCCACTGATGCTGCTAAAAATGAGAGGCCTTTTAGGCACCTTTGGCATTTGTCCAGTTAGAGTTTTCTGGATTTCAATAAGAGACCTCTTAATCTAAGAGGAGGTGGCCATGTTCCAGCTACTGGGGTTCTCAGGAAATTCAGAAACAACAGAGCAAGGATAAAGTGTTAATATCTCCTATTGATGGTAGTGGAAAACTAATGCTTGGAATTTCATCATCTACTAATTTGGTCAGTGCACTGAAACAAATTATGCAACCAACATTAAAGCAGGCCGAACCTTTGAAGGACTTAATTGGCTTTGGTTTGCCAAAGGATACTTCTTCGATGAACATCTTACCCTCTCAGCATTGTAGTCATGTCCAAGATATTCTACAGCCTGAGATTTCCAACTCTCTGGTCAATCCATCTACTATTTTGGACTTTTCCCAGTCATCTGAAGTTATACAGCAAGCACGCAATATGCGGTCGCCTCAGAAGTCCTGCAAGATTCTGGAAGGAGAGGGTGTTGTTGATCCAATCCCTACCAGTCAGGAAGATATGATTCTGGGCCCAACAGAGCAGGAAACCTAAGAAATTCAAGGAATCTCTTTGAGAACAACCCCCCAGTTAATTTGCTGGATTCGAGAACAATTTAAGGAGATCTGGGCTGGATCTCCAACCCAGCACATGGGCACAGATCAATAGTTGTACAAACAAGGAAGGCAAGGTAACCCATATCTCATGGCTATCTGTTAATGTTTCCATTGCTTTTAAGGTCTCATCTTTACTAAACTTTCACGCACTTTTCTGTCTACACTGTTACATTGCTTATTGTTATTCTATTGTTGCTGGAAATTGGCCTGTTTGAAAACTTAATGATCTATTCTGGCTCCAATATAGTAGTTGAAATAGTGAAGATAATATGACTCTACAGTCACAAGCAATTACTGATTTTAAGACAGAAAAATATTAATGGCCGTAAAGGGAAGTTACTTAAATTAGATTGTTTCTGGGTGCTAAAACTCAAAGTGACCCATGCCAGGTGTTGGGAATTTGTGTTGGTGAAAACATCCAAGCATGTCAGGAACATGCCTCAATGAAAATGTCCGATAAAGAAGGTCCACGTAGATATCGGTGCCCTGGTAACACCCCAAATAAAGTCTCAGAAATAGAAGAGAAAAGGGTATAAAAAGGTGGCCCAAAAGGGCAGGAATCTCCTGGTTAGATTTCTCCTGACTGGTTGGTGAAGCTCCATCAACTCGGCCAAGGCTCATTTGGGTAAATATAATGCAAGCTTGCCGAAATTCTGCCTTGTCTTATGTATTCAATGAAACTATGAAGCTATTGTAAAAAAAAAAAAAGAACACAAAGTAATAGATGACAACCCACTTGCAAAAAAACATAAACCCAAAATATTAACATGTGATCCTTCCAATTTCCTAATTATTATTTGTAGGCCGATGTCTCTCTGGGAACCAAGACCAAGATAATCCAAACAATGGTATTCCCCATTGCTATGTATGGATGTGGAAGCTGGACGGTGAAGAAAGCTGGCAGGAAGAAAATGGATTCGTTTGAAACGTGGTGCTGGAGGACAGCCAAAAAGACAAATAAGTGGGTACTAGATCAAATCAAGCCTGAATTCTCCCTAGAAGTTAAAATGATGAGACTAAAGCTATTGTACTTTGGTCATATCATGAAACGACAAGATTATCTCGAAAAGTCAATAATGCTAGGAAAAATGGTAGGCAGTAGGAAAAGAAGACTTAAAACGAGATGGCTTGACTCAATAAAAGAAGCCCCGTCCTTCAGTTTGCAGGATCTGAGCAAGTCTGTTAATGATAGGATGTTTTGGAGGTCTTTCATTCAAGGATTGCCATAGGTCGGAGGCAACTTGACAGCACACAACACACACAATGGTAGAGCCCTTCTAATGAATTGAAACATTGTGTTTCCGTCATTCAGTTTGTGTGTGTCATTTTTTTACATCAATTTTTCTTTTAAAATCATATTCTGAATGTTTGCACATGTAGTTAAGCGCACTGTTGAGATAATATTTTTTTAATGAAAGTGGCAATGTAGAGTTATAGAATAATACAAGCAGGGGGACCTGTGAGACTCATGGAGAGGGAGGATTCTACCCCCCCCCCCACACACACACTTTTTGAGCCTGTCACTTGCCAAACAACTCGTCTGCTGGAAATACCACCACGGAAAAGGCTCTCTCTTTTATGGCTGCCTACACATCTTAGTGATATACTACTGTATCAAGCCTCTGATTTCTCAGAATTGGACACCAGAATATTACAGCAATCATGAGGGAGGAGATTTCCTAATCTTTTATGCAAAGAGGTATTTAAAAGAAGAAAAAGGAAGTGAAACACAGGATAAGTAGCATCAGTGTTTAGAAATAAACTAGGCCTGACTAATTCCTCTCCGGGCATCCTGTCTGAGAGCCAAGCTACAAGTGACGCCTGACACAGGTTGGACACTTGTCAGCTTCCCTCAAGTTTTGATGGGAAATGTAGGTGTCCTGGTCTTGCAGCTGTAATGGAGAGCCAAACTGTAAAACCAGGATGCCTACATTTCCCATCAAAACTTGAGGGAAGCTGACAAGTGTCCAACCTGTGTAAGGCGTCACTTGTAGCTTGGCTCTCACTTGACAGAGATGATTTCAGGGTTAGTGCTAGAGATACCCAAACTGATTGTTCTGGGGGATTCACAGTGCAATCCTAAGTCCATTGAAATCAATGGGTTTAGACTGGAGTAACTCTGCTTAGGATTGCACTGTTGATCAGCATTCATGCCAATGACATCTGGGCACAAAGTTTTATACCCTCACTTGCTGCTATGGGCCTATCTCAAGTAGTGATTGGCCCTACGTGTAACAAAGGATATACTTTAGATCTATTTTTTTTCTCTGAATCCATGGGGGAAGAGGTATTCTGGGGGCTGGAGATTTGCCCTGTGTCATGGTCTGAGTGTTGTTTTCTCAAGTTGTGGCACCAACACTGCTGGAGCAAGGGGATATTTAAAATAGTCTGCCCACAGAGATGAATGATCTAGCAGGTTTTTAGAATGCCTTCAGTGACTTTAAGTTCTCGGCTGATGGCCCTCTCAAGACTACTGTAGAAGGCTGGAACAAGAATCTCCTAGACGCTCTGGACATAGTGACCCCTTGTTGACCTCTCTAGCACTCAAAACGGAATCTTTTGTAATTGGCTTACTGATGGACTGAACAGTTCTATCATCCTTGTAATTCACCTTGAGTCCCAGTGAGAAAGGCAGACTATACACAAAAATAAACAAATAAAATATATAATATTTAGCCACTACTAAGGCAACAGCTAACTTTTGTGCGATGGTGATCAAATTATGCAACAAACACTAGCCAGGCATATCCGGGCTTTAATTCAGATCACTTTAGGAGGTTACCATATGGTGGCTGTTTAAGATCTCTGCTTCCTAATTTTAAAGTGTTTATGCGGGGCTATATTTATATTTATGATAACTGTTATAAGATATGTGATGTATGCCAATTAGATTTTATAATATTTATATTTGTGCTATTTTAACTGAAGTTTTAACTTGTATAATTCTTACCAAATAAGGGAATGTCTTATTTTACTAGTTTAAAGCTGGTCGTGAACCAAAATAAATAAATTCATTCAAATATATACTGTCAGCCATTTTAAATCTATTAAAGACGAGCTACCAAAATTTAAAAATCTCATTCTCTGCAGAACCTTGCTGGATTGGGAAATGGTCCATTTAATCCATTACCCTACATAGTGGCCAACCACCGAGGCCAGAGAACACCATCTTTCCTTGTTGACTCACAGCACATGGCGTTCAGAAGTATACTACCTTTGAACATGGAGGCTCCATTTAGTCCTCATGGCTAATAGCCATTCTTGCACCGAGTCATTACTGACCCATGGGGGGATGTCGCATCACGACACTTTCTTGGCAGACTTTTTACGGGGTGGTTTGCCATTGCTTTCCCAAGTCATCTACACTTTCCCCTCAGGAAACCGGGTCCTCATTTTACCGACCTCAGAAGAATGGAAGGCTGAGTCAACCTTGAGCCGGCTGCTTGAAACCAGCTTCCGCCAGGATCGAACTCTGGTCATGAGCAGAGGTTGGGCTGCAGTACTGCCACTTACCACTTTGCACCATGGGGCTATTCCGCATTAAAAACATCTAAATTAACTATACATTGTGTGAAGAAACATTTCCCCATTGTATTAGGTCATGAGATGCCTGGTTGGGTTTCCTGTGCTAGGAAGGCAATGAGGTCATTGAAGCAAAATGGAACTTGCCTTTGGTGGGTGCTTGTACTATGTAAGCAAGACAACTGGCATCTTATGTTCTGGATACTGCATGAGACAGCTGGTTTTGTTCTAGATCTACTCAAAAGTTATGATCAGGGCCAGATGTCGCAATTTCTTGATTTTACAAAACAATACTTGCTTGGATGGGTGTTCTTTGACACCCATCCAAAAACCACTTCCTTGAAGTCCTCAATCTGGTCTTTTGACAGCTGTTCACGTGTACTGCATGGAAAACAATCTTCAGGAAAAAAGGGCAGGCAAACACACCTGCCTCCATTATCAATTTCCTGGAGCATTTCTGGCTCTCTGCTATTCTCTGTGATGGAGCAATCCTTCCAGGAACTTACCATTGTAATCCTAAGAAGAGTTACGTCCAGACTAAGCTTATTGAAATCAATGGGTTTAGATTGGAGTAACTCTTCTTAGGATTGCACTTTAAATCTCACTGAAGGCCTTTTTTTGGTTCTGTCAGTCTGAAATAACAAGACTTTGGTTCTACTTCCTGTTCCTGACAAATGTGTGGTCTCTTTTCGGCAAGCGAAAACAAATCACCTGTCCAGGTGATAATGAACATTGTGAGCCATATAACACTCTTGAATAACATACATGACATGTTGACAGGGTTCTCCTAAAATATACAACCTGTTTGTCAGTATTAAAAAAAAGTGTGCCAAAGATACCCTATTTTAATTGTTTATTTGGCAATTCCTGTACAGATGAGGTATTACCCACACAGGAGAACTCTCCAGAAGGCCTCTATCTTAAAGACCTCTTCATAAAAACTATACTGTGGCCATTTCCCCACATCTTAGAAATAGCACCTCACTCACTGAATGCTGGTGACTTTTCCTGTGTGATTTCTGACATTACCATTTCCAAAACAGATGTAGGCAGTTCATGAATAGAGATGGGCACGAACAGGAAAAAAACTGAACATGATGTTTGTTGTTCATTGCCATCCACGAACAGGGACTCATGAACAACCATGAACATGGCCCTGTTCACGAACATGTTCATGGTTGGCTGTTCGTGGGGGCCAGCAGGCTCTCTTCCAGCCATCATCCAAGTCAAGATCCCTACTGCACCACTCCCAGAAACCTGACCTGAGCACGCACCAGGGCCAATTCCAGATGGGCACAAATAGAGCGAGTGCTTTCGCTTTTTCAGCGACCTCACTCGTAAAAACCCGCAATTTCCCATCCTGGCTTACCTGCAGACCATGGTGCTCGGTTGTGCTCTATAAGCGGACGGTGTGAACGCGGTATTGCGGGTTTGCACGCTTCTGGACGCTTCGTCGCCACGGAGAGGCCCTCCCCTTTCCCTCCTTCCTTTGCCGGCCGGCCGGCAACAATATTCCCTTAATTTTATTTTTAAAACAAGGTGCCATTTGCGCAGTCGCATGTTTGCGCACATTGAACTGCGCAAATGCGCACAAACACACAAATGTACAAAAGCACACAAACGTCGATGCTGCGTATTCGCATGCCTGCGTGTTTGCGCATTTGCGCAAAACACGTAAAAATTTTTTTTAAAAAAACTGAAATGCGAACCAATGAAGGCCCCCGACGTCAACTGTGACGGGGAGGAAACAACCAATCCCGGGTACCTCAGTTGGCCATGCGAACATCCGGAAGCGGGACGGCACGGCACGCTGTGAGACAAAGCGGATGGAGACGAAAGTGAACGCGTGGCCAGTAAGCGATTATTTCTGCAGAAAATCCGCAATTTCTGGCCATCTGGAATTGGCCCAGGGAAGGTACCAATAAATAATAGCTTGGCCCCAGAGCCTGGCAGTAGCCCTGGAACTTGAAGAGGTAGATCCCTATTGCACCACTCCCAGAAACCTGACCTGAGCAGGCAGCAGGAAAGGTACCGATAAAAAATAATAGCTTGGCCCAGAGCCTGGTAGCAGCCCTGGAACTTGAAAGGATGGATCCCTCTCCCACCACACACGAAGAAAATTCAAGCTCCAATGCACTCTATCAAAATGCCAACGGCAACTGTCTCTCCCTCTCCACTGTCTGCAAAACCAGAACTGGGAGCCCCCCTCCCCTCTGATCTTTGCTCCCTGGTAACAAATTTGGAGCTCCACACTTGAAAGGAAGACCTGCCTATCAAGCTAAATTGGGTTTAGTTTGGGCAACAGCAGGAGCAGACAGACAATTCCTGCCTAAGTTGCCAAGGGAACTGATTGCAGGTGCCAGACTGTCTGGCTTGACGAACAGCAATGAACAAGGCTTGCAACGACCACCTGTTCGTTTAGAATGAGGCCTCACGAACAGCTTGTTGGTGAACAGCAGATTGGGCTGTTTGTGGCTTTTTTTTGTTTGTATTGCTGTTCGTGCCCATATCTATTCATGAATCCATTTTTGTGGCTGCACAAAACGGTGATGTCAGAAAGCGCGCAGAAAAGCTGCCAGCATTCAGTGAGCGGGGTGCTATTTTTAAGATGTGGGGAAATGGCCTGTCTCTTGTTTCTCATGCCTCATCTTCTGAAAACAACAAGAAGGTTTATGGTGCTTGAGGCAGTAGTGTTGGAAGCCCTGATGCTACCTCTAAAAATTTCCTGAGGAAGCTCAGTAGCAAATCTGGAAACCAGATCAATTGTATCATATCTACGAGCTCGTTTGTTTGAACAATTGAGATGGTTGTGAACTAGCTGATGCAATGATTGCAGAGAAATAATGTTTCTTTGCTGCTCTGATCCCGTTTCATTGGTCTTCCAATGGGATCTGTAGTTTCAATACATGTTTTCTGCAAGCATCTTTCTAGATGTCTTCCACTCCTTTTTAGGCCACCCAACTCTATGGTAAAGCATGGGGCTGGCTTCTGTGCCAAGGCTCGGAGAAGTTGGTGAGGGGCAATGTTGTTGAAAGCTTCAAGGAGATCTTTATTCACACCAATGCAACATTTTATCACACATGCTAGACATGCAAGAAAGCAAGTAAATATTGAATAGAAGTACATGAAGAAATGCAAAAGTTATTAAAATTTAAATTTGTGATGAATTCCAAAAATATATTCAATATTTTATCAAGTAATATTATAAAAAACATATAGGGAACTATTTAAGTACATGGTGACGGCACCAAGAGTAGTATTTCCAGCAAAATGGGAGGCAAAAAGATGCTCAGATCTGTTGGAATGAAAAAATAAGCTATATGAATATGTGTCAATGACAAAATTAACATCCGCAACAGGCCATTTGTAGAATTTCAAGAAAAACGGAAAGTATCTTTTGATTACGTAGTTGAAAATTGAGAATAATTAAGAATAATTATTATTAGATATGAAATCAGAAGGAAAGATATCTAAAAAGAAGTGAAAAATTAAGAACATATATAAATAAGATCTATATGGCTATATGATTTAATTGATGACAATATAATTTATATAAGAGTAGTTTTTTCATTATGTTCTTTTAAAAAGGATCTAGATGATGTGTTTAAGTTCTATGAAATATGATGATTGTAGTAGGAGATGATTGTAGAGGTATGATTTAGATGATTGTATGATTGTAATTTATGTTTTCTGTGTTGGAGTTTATGAATAAATAATAAAAAGGATATTTGCTTTCCAAGGTTCTGCTGCAGCCTCAATAGAGCATAGATGAGGATCCCCTTAAGGGATCTTGGGAGTGATGCATAGCAGGGACAAGCCCAGCTTGGGGGATGTCGGGGAATGCTCACTCCCAGGTGGCAGGGGAACCATGCAGAGGCTTATGCCTATGTGAGTCCTGTTTACTCTTATCCCATGCTTCCTTTCTTGGCACATGGTCCGAGGGGATGTGGTGGTCATCGGCTGGCAGGTGGATCAGCCAATGTGGGGATCCGTCCCTATGCAGCGCAAATCCTACTATATAATTCCCTAAGCATATTGCCAACATAACCCAGAGTGCAGGGGTGTTAGTGCGCCCCTAGGGGATAAGGGGGAGTCATTCCCAGCAGCGCTCACCACCTTCTGGCCCAATCTGTGCCCACAAGGCCAGAATGGGCCACTGCCGGGTGCACGCACCTGCTCAGCGCTCCCTCCGTATGCCCCACTCACCCATTCGTGCGCGACCCCAGCCAGGAGCTGGGCACCCCCTCAGCAGCTCCTGGAGGAATGAGGGAGGAAGCCACCTGCTCAAGGGCTCAAAGGTGCACTGAGGTGCTGTGAGGTGGCCTGGGGAGAAGCTGCGCCACTGTGTCTCAGCGCCTGGGCGGGTGGGCAAGCAGGTGCCCAGCACACTTCGCTGCCTCCTGGCCACTGAAGGCAGCCAGGCACCGATGACCTGCTTGCGCATATGTGCGCATGCCCGGCCGCTGGGAGTTCTCATGGCCATGACTTAGAGCTTGCCCGGAGCCTGGCCTGTGCACCAAAGCACAGCATGGGCATGTGGTGCTCCACCTTTAACCCTTCTGGCACCGCGGCTCCTCCTCCCAGCCACAGGAGTTCCCATGGCAGCAACTTGGAGCTTGCCTGGAGGCTGGCCTGCACGCCGAAGGACAGCATGGGTGTGGGGCGCTTTACCTTTAACCCTCTTGGCTCTGGGGCTCCTCCTGTGCCAGAGAGCCAGCCAACTGAACTGTGGCAAAGAAGAGCCCGGCTGGGTCCTGTGAGGCTGTCCCTTCGCCCCCCCCCCATGCACCTGGCTGGGGATTGAAAGGTGGTAGGAGGCAAACTTTAGGGTTGCCAGCTCCAGGTGGGGAAATTCCAGGGGATGGGGGGTGGAGCCTGGAGTGGGTGGCCATAGAGTCCACACTCCACTGGGAGTTATCTCTGTCAGCTGAACTTCAGGTTGGGAAATTCCTGGAGAAGGTGGAGTTCAGAGAGGGAAGGGACCTCAACTGGATATAATGCCACCGAGTCCCCTCTCCTAAGCAGCCATTTCCTTTAGGGGAACTGATCTCGGTGGCCTGGAGATCTGTTGTCATTCCAGACCTCCATCACCACCCGGAGGTTGACAGCCTGCCTTCGATGACAGAGCAAGTCAGGTGGAGAAGAGACTTTGAGATTGCAAGCCTCTTTTGCTTGCTTAGGGGCAGAAGGAATCGCTGCCTCATGCAGAGAAATCCACTCAAGCCAGCAAGCCGAGTCTGTTTACATTTGCAAATCAGGCGCCCTCCTTGCCTGCACACACCCTTCTTTTTCTGAGATAAATGTATTCACAAAGTGCCTGGATAGAAGTGGTGCCGTCACCGCTATTGGTCTTTAGGGCTCAGCTAGATTCCCAAGTTCACTGGGGTCTCGAGTGTGCACATGGGAATGCGCTTAGGAGTAAGCCCCACTGCGCACCGCAGCCTTTATTTCTGCATGAAGGTGCAGTGCCCTAAAGGGTCTCGCAGTTGCAGGGTGGTGCTTGCAGAAGGCTTTGCTCAGATGAGTGGAACGGTTGCAGCAAAGCATATTGGGAGAAGTAGGAATGAGTCCCAGGCTATGAAGGACTTCTTACCTGTAAAGAACTTGAATTGAACCTGAATATGAATGGAGCAGCTGATCAATTGGTGCAATGGGCCTACTCAGCTTAGCAAAACTATACTACCATCCTAAAGAGTCATACCTTTCTAATCGCATAGACTTCAGTGGACTTAGAAGGGTGTTTTTCGGAGTGCACTGCTGATCTCTTTCCTCTTGGGAAAAGTGCTCCAATCTCTTGATAATTTGGGATGGTTTTTTGCACCCTTTCCAGAACTACAACAACTTTTCTGAGATAGAGCAACTAGAATTGTGCACAGTATTACAAATGAAGCTGCACCATAATGCTATAGAAAAACATGACAATATTGCCATGGAGGTGGCAGGGAGGTCCGGCACAGCGCATCCCTCCCAACTGTTTGCTAGAGCCCGTTGCATTTTTTCACGCAACGGGCTTTGTTGCTAGTTCTCCATAAGATGTAATCAATAAAGTTGTGGCCCTTTTAACTTCAAATGGGTATCCTATGTCTTCTATTGCTTTACACTTGTTCTCCTCGCACTAGAGCTGGTCATGCAATTACTGGTTTGAAAAATTGCTGCTTTGGTATATTTTAATTTATATTTTTTCCCTCCCCTACTTATGTACTTTATTTTAAATTACAATTGTTTTTATAGAGTTTGTCTTGCTGTGTCATTAGCTTACCCTGGGGAATGATTTTCTGGTTGAAGGGCAGAATATAAATGCTTAAATAAAGGGAAAGAGGAGTTCTCCCATGCAGGAAACACCTGCCCATAAACTGCCCAATAAGCTGTAACACGAGAGTCTGTCCTTGGCATGTTACCTTCCAATAGTGACAAAAAAATAGTGTTTTCACGTCATTCCTTGCCAAACATGCCCCGACATTCCTAATCTAATCTGTTTTTTATGGTGTATTAGCTGTAAGGGAGATTTTTGTGTTTGTTTATAGAAAAAACCTTTCTTGGAAAGTAGGATTAAAAGCCCATTATCAGATTATATAAATGGAAAATGAATGAAGGACAGGGCTGAAGAAGGCAAACTGTTTAAGCACTTAATTCCTGCAAAGATTATTCCATCATAGTAATTAGCAGGAAGAATAGGCAGCTTCCAGGATGCTATCCTTGCTTGCCTTTTGCAGGGCTAGAAGCTCTGTTCTGATTGGTACACGTGAGCCTATGGGATGCTGAGATTGGGTGGAATCTTCTTGACTCAGTTATACCTCGATAGATACATTTCATTTTCTTCTGTATCTCAGTTTGTACACATTTTTGCACTTGTGAAGTTGGTGAACTTGGCATTCTTGGTCACTGGAGAACATGGCACATATCCCCCAGGGTTACAGTCAGGTCATTAAAAGGATCTTCATTTCAATTGGGGCAGAAAGGCAGGTAAAAATTCTTGTTAATAAATAATTAATAAAATTATAAATCATCACCGCAAATAAGAATCACAAATCCCTCATAATTTCCCCTCTCTGTACCAGTGCAGTAGGATGAATTGTTTAAATAGCCTAAATGGGGAGCATTGCCTACTTTTTGCATCCGCTCAGTTGGTGGCAAATGGCAAGAAGTGATAAAAAAACTGACCACCAGGAACAATGGGTAAGCTGCGTACCCCTGTGGGAAAGAGTTTCCTGAACAGCCAACCAAAAACCATCAAGGGCAAAGCCATCAAGGAGTAAATCTCAACATAAAATATTAAAACTTGTTTCTCGGAGGTGGGGCATCATGTGATAATGACAGACATCTAGTATCTGAGCTCCAGACCCTGATTCCCTCTCCGAGGTCAAAAACAAGCCAAGCACCAGAGGAAGCCTCAAATAGCAAAGATGCTGAATAGCCAGTGAAACCAAAAATGGCTGCTGCAAAAGCAACAGATGACACAGAAGAATTGCAAGCCTTTGAGAATGAGCTAAAAGAAGCTTTAGAGAAGATAGAAGAGAAAATAGTATCCAGAATTAAAATCTTGCTTAAACCAGTGACTGAGCAACTTGAAGAGATCAAGGATTCCCTCCAACAAGTGGCACAGACCACAGATACTGCCTTGAAGCTGGGAGTTGGACTTCAGGAAGAGGTACATGCTTTACAATCCAGCGAGGAAGTAATAAAAAATAAACTAATTGTTTTGGAAAATAAAACCAGATATAATAATATTAAACTGAGAGGGTTTGACGAGGCCGAGGAGGGCACCATGTATCTGATAGCCTTTCTGATAGGGTGGCTGGCCCAGGAGCTAAAATTGGAAGGAGTAGCTCCCTTAATCAAAAGAGCCTAAAGACACTAAGCTAAAGATACCAGCAAAAACCTGAGATACCAAGCTGCAGAGAGACATGATGGCGAGATTTCAAGACTCCAGAACCAAAGAGAAAATAACAAAGGAGGCTTTGTTAAGAGGCTACCTCTTATACAAAAGCAAAACAATTCTAGTGTTTCAAGACCTCTCCAGTGGAACCTTAGCTAAAAGAGGAGAACTGAGACCAATCACATCTAAACTAAATGAAGCTAATATAAGATACTGATGGATTGCATCCCCAAGGCTCTTAATTTACCACCAGGGCAAGACTTTCCAGATTTCAGATGTAGATTCAGGAACTCAGATGCTACAAGAACTTCAACTGGATCTTCAAAGGCAACCTCATGAAAAGCACCATGCCAGAAGATCAACCAGCTACAAAGAAATGGAGCAGATTTCCTAGGAAAAAGGACTCCTGAAATTCTATTCCTGCATATATTTAAGAGTCTAAGTTCAAAAACTAGGGTCTGGTTATAAAAAATTCAGTATTGTAAAGATATTATGCGTTAATTTGAATAAGCACTTTGGCCGCAAGGAGGGGCGGGAAATGGGGTGATCTTTATGCCTCTAACTGCTATAGGACACCAAGGGAAAAAGGCTCACTTCTTTTTAGTAGCCCTCTGTTACACAGTATAGTACTGGGTAACCCAAGTGGGTCCAAATTTGATGATGATGACTTTTTTAAGTCTAGTATTTCTTTATTTTTCACTCTTGCTCTTCTCTTCTATCTCTTTTAACTCTATTGTAAATCAAACCCTAGCAAATAAGAGGAGACAAAAGGAACATGAAAAGAGGCAAAATATAACTCAAGTATTATAAGTGTTGGATAAAATCCCAATTTTTCTTTCTTTCTTTGAGAGTAGAAAATGGCACAAACTAACGGTGTTAGTAAGCATCACAGTCACAGTGACAGAAGAGTTCAGGTTTGGAAAAAAAAGTGTTTATGCATCTAAAGGGTTCAACTCATAAAACAATTTATTAATGTTAATTTATATCATTTAAGGCTTTATCCTTGAACTTCCTGGGCCTTAACAACAAACTCAAAAGCAAAAGGATTGCAACAACGGTAATAAAACAACATCCAGACATATTAATCCTCCAAGAAACACACCTATCAGCCTCTTCAAAACAGGGCTGTTTCCAGATGGCTTACCTGAAGCCGCTCCATGCCGCAATGTTGTGGATCGTGCCGGGGAAAACACGAAATATCGCGTTTTCTCGTGCGAGTTTTACTCGAAGTCGCGCAAAACTCACACGAGAAAACGCGATATTTTGTGTTTTCCCTGCCACGATCCACAACATTGCGGCATGGAGCGGCTTCAGGTAAGCCATCTGGAAACGGCCCAGGTATTTAACTCAAAATAGTGGGCGTCCCAATCTCAGGCAAGTGGTTCATCAAAATCAAGAAGGGTGGCCATACTATTATCCAAAAATCTAAGATTTGAGTTTATAGAAATAGAAATATATCTACCCAAGGGGAACATTGAATTAAAAAAATGACATTAGCCTCTTAATGTACCCTCAACAATAACCAACAATAATTTATAGAAGAAACTCTAACAAAATTAAAATTATTTCAAGAAGGAGAGCTATTAATTGATGGTGATTTGAATTTAATTGTAAATCCAAGCCTGGACCAAACAATTTACTTTAAAACTACCCACCATAAAAGAACAAAACAATCTAAATTGGGGGGAAATTTTGAGGATGTTGCCCTTGTGGATGTGTGGAGGCACCACCACCCGGAGGAGAGGGACTACACGTACTTCTCTCCTTGGTATGAGGTATATACTAGAATTGATTACTTATTGACATCCAAAAGTCTAGTGAAACAAATGTCCTCCCCTGGGATAGGGATAAAAATGTGGACAGACCTCTTATGGGTCGAGTGCCAATTATATTTATTAGACCAAAAAAAGAGAAGACCAAATTGGACCTTAAACAAAACATTTTTATGGGATTACCAATCATAGAAAGAAGTTGAAAGAGAAATTCAGAACTATCAAAAATGAAATTAGATCCAGCTGTCTGTGGCTTGATGTGATTCCCATTATAGGATAGCTGTACTGTATTTATTTCTCTAATGCCTTCCTCCAAGGAGCTCAGGTTTGCAGACATGATTCTTCCCTCCTCCATTTTGCTCTCACAACAACCTTGCAAGGTTGAGTCAGCAGAGAAAGAGACAGGCCTAGGGCCACCTACTGAGCTTGACTGGCTGGATGGGGATTTAAATTTGGCTCTCCCAGATTTAATTTGATTTAATCTGATACTCTTCCATGTTGGGCTACTTCCTCTGTGTTCATTCTTTCACCTTTCCTTTCTTGGGTGTTTCAGAAAGAATAAGTGTTGGGTTAGATTCTTCCAGCTTTTCCACAGGTGCCCGAGGTCTCAAAACGAATAGTATGGGATGTGTTGAAGGCAGTATTACAATAGTAGCAGCCTATAAAAAAAGAAAAAATCAGACTAGAATTATTAAGCAATATCTCTAATCTAGAATGAGAACATAAGAAATCATGCAGCAATATATATATATATACAACTTCAAGCAGAAAGAAAGAAATTAGAGTCCCTTGAATTATCTAATATTCAAAAAATATTATTTTCCTCAAACAGATATATTGACATTTGGGTCCCAAATCGTTAAAGATCCTGTCCTGGAGAGTGAGGCAAAAGTCTTCAAATAGATTAATAAATTTTATTATTCCCAAGGCCAAATTCAATAAAATTCAAAAAGATATTAGAAACCTTTTCCAAATTCTATTAACATTTGTATTCATCAGATAACCCAAAACAAGAAAAAATTCATGAATATATAAAATGTGTAGGTATTAAAAATAAACTAACCAAAGTACATAAGGAATTTATAGAACAACCAATTAGAGGTTATAATTATTAAAACCTTTAGAAACAACAAAACTCCAGGAATAGATGGATTCTCGGCAGAATATTACAAAAAATATGCACATCTATTAGCTCCGGTGGACTTCATTAACAAGCGGCCTTTTTGTGCAGAGCCAGGACAAGTTTTGCATTCTCTTTCACATGCCCCAGCAGCTACCAATCAAGGTAATCAAATTCTTTGTTACTCCCAGGAACTGACTGTTGGAGTCTTTTGTTCCACGGCTAGATGGGCTACCCCACTTCAGGGCACGTTTTAACCTATAAGAGTAGTGCCCTGGCCCCATTCAAATCATACACATTTATTGGATCCAAAGTGCTGCTCCCTTGAGGTTGCTCCAAGTCTCTTGCTCTCCTGGCCGAGAACGCTGGCGTTTGAAGCTGCCCTGTTCCCTGTGGACTGGACTACTCTTCAGCATAGGTAGATATACTTTGCCCTCCCTCCCTCTATTCCAACTTCTCTGACTATCTTCCTAGGACTCTGTGTGCGTGTAACCATTTTATTAATTACTCCTGTATGTGCGTGTGTTTTTCCTCTTCAATAAAAGTTTGCTCTTTGAATTTAAAGCACCAGTCTTGTCTGCTGTATTGGAAGGGATCCCGTAGACATTGATAAAAAAGATCCTGTAGTTACCACCTCTCGTACAGCAGTCTGCCTTGCTTGCTAATTCCCCCATAATTCTCTTATTTCAGGGAGACCAATTCAGGTAACAGGCCTTGGTTAGTAATTGGACAGGAAACCTGCAAAGAAGACCAAGGTTGCAGAGGCAAGCAATGGCAAACCACCTCTGTTAGTCTCTTGCTATGAAAATCCCACCAGGGGTTGTCATAAGTCAGCCATTACTTGATGGCACTCCCTTCCATCACCTGGCAACTCTATGATGGGGCTAGAATCCTACAGAGGGCTAAGTCAGATGGGGAAATAGTGTGAATCACCAGCTGGAGGATGGGCTGCTGACCTGCTAACCTCTCTGCTGCATCTATGTACGCCAGCTGCCTCGGCTGTTCCCAATGAATGGGGGAGAATACTGGAGGACTAGTGATCTGATATAGCATGGCTGACATGTAGCTGTCCCAGCATCTGGGAGGATAGCAGGAGGTTCTGGTGGTAAAGACTAAACAGCAGGCTCCACAAGATCAGCCCCTGGAACTGATGGGTGATGCTCTGCAGAGGGCACTACAGTGTGGGGATTTCACTCACTCCCCCGCTCTTCTTCAGGTGAGGTTTCTGGTTCCTCTGGCTCCTCTACTGATAATCATGATGTATTTATAGTTTGCCTTTCTCACTGAGACTCAAGGCGGATTACTTAGTGCAAGTGAAATTCAGTATCACCAACAGATAGGACATTCACTGAGCAAAATACAATCATGAACCACAGTTGCGACATTCAGAGAGCAGATATGATAGAGAATGGTAGTGGAAAACTTGACACAAGCATGAAGTTGAGGACAGAGATGAAATTTTTCTAAAACAAATCGTAACTAGTTAGCATGGCATGTTTAGCAACATGAAAACTCCCCAGCAGGGGTATATCTACATCAGCAGACAGTATCCAGCAGTATACTGTATAGTCCTTGTTCCTACTGAGGCATTCCTCTGAGCTGTTTCTTATGACATAGCCCTGTAATCTGGGTAGAAAGCCCTCCTGAACAATTCGGTCTTGAACAGTAGGGGTTTTCCTGACCTCCGCAGGCAGGTTTTTCGATAAGGTGGGAGCTATCACAGATTCTGCACCTCACCCCATAGACAGCCCAGCAGGGGTCATAACAATATGCTTGCTAATACGTGAGTCATAGAAGCATATCCCTATCCAAAGTGCAATGATTGGTTGTGTCTCCTTGTCCAGTGAACAGACAGGAACTACCCCATGTTCACTGCTTCACAATGTCTGAATTAGCATGTTGGGGACAATGCAGAATGATTAAGTAATTGAAATTGAGTCACTTTTGGAATTCCTCTTGTTTTGGAAATGAGAATGGACAATACATGTTCTTTTAAAAAATTGACTTCTTAATTTGCTGTAAGATTCTGTCAAAGAGTTTGCATTTGAGAATTTTCTACTGAAAAATTCACTTCCAGCTCTGTATGATACCCTTCAACACTACTGTAAAGAAGAATGTTTGCTTTCCCTACCTGTTCCTGTGGAAGATGCCTTAGGGCCAAGCTACAAATGATGAATGACACTTGAACGGCAAGTGTATTTCTCCCTGTTCACTTGCCCTCCACTCAATCCACTTGCTGTTCAAGTGCCATTCGTCACTTGTAGCTTGGCCCACAGTGCGCACTGCGAACCAGTGTACCTGGGAACAATACCATCCACTTTAATTCCCCTTTTGAGAAACATTCATTCAAGCTTACTCTTCACAAGCTGGCCTCGAGGCATTGGTCTCAACAATTACATTCCATAAAACAATGGCTATCAGAAGTTGACCTCAGGCATTAGCCTCAGCAATTACATTCCACAACACAATGGTTATCAGAAGTTGACCTCAGATATAGGACTCAATGATTACATTATACAAGATGAAGGTTATGAGAAGTTAACCTTCCCTTATTTGCAAAAGTGATTGACAATGGAATTATTACACACAGTTGACCATGAAATTTATGGACAGGTGCATAGTATAAATACCGAAGCTGAAGATACTCGGTCTTGCCATCGGCGATTTCACCCTTGAGAACCACCACCGAGAAGCCAAGATGAAGCTTCAGGTTCTTGCTACCGTTCTTCTTGTCTTTCTCCTTTGCCCAAATGCCAACGGGCAAGTGCTGGTAGGCTGCCTTTTTCTCTTATAAGTGCCATATGATCTTTCATTGATGTTTAGCAAGATCTTCAGTGAGCTTTGAAGGTGGGACTGAAAGATTTCTAGGGACTCAAAAGCTTTCTTCAGGCAAGATCGAACCCAATAATATGAGAACTCTCTTGTGCTTCTGTTTTCATTATTTTTATCCAGGGCATCAAGGATCAAGATATTAAGGGGATAACTTTAATTGTCAATGCTTTACACTTGGACAAAACGAGGGGCCTTCACTTCCTACTTGTTCTGCTCATTATCACAAAATTCAGAGAGGGGACTAACAGTGCAATCTTAAGTAGAATTACTCCAGTCTAAGCTCATTGATTTCAATGGGCTTAGACCGGAGTAACTCTGCTTAAGATTGCACTGTAAGTGGTGGAAGCTGCTAAACCCATGACAGTCCAAAACTGTGAATGTTTAGTGTAAAGTGCATTCAACTAAATTTAGTGGTACTAACTCCTGGATAAACGTGATGCATGTGATTCACTCCCAGATATGCCTGACAGCAATACATCCTAACATGCAATCTGCCCTTTTCACTACAATGTTAAGAGTCTTCTCTGTTGTAATGTACAACTGGCTAAAGATCCAACCTACAGTTCAGTCCTACTGTTTGCACTGTTTACATTTTAAAAGCAAAAGTGTCTGATGGGGAGAGAGCAAGAGAAAGCAAGAGATGTTCAGGGGAGGGAAACAAAGGGAAAGCTAATGTGAAAGGAATATGGTAGGAATTTAACAGTGTGTCCTACGTTGTGGGTTAAGCTTAAAAATGAAGGTAGGTTGTATGTCTTGGAATGCTGAAAATAATTGCCCTTTACTTATTTGTGTTATCAACAATGGAAGAGTCTACTTCTTGCTGCTAGCGCATAAGCACCTCAGTTAAGAATACTTCACCAGCCTTTGACATTGGGGTGGGGTTCCATTATTCTGTCAGAAGCAGCTAAATGAACCAGTGCCTAATAGGTGATTCTGTGCAGAGATTTATATGACTGAAGTAACTGTTCATTTGAGACATACTAAACTGGAACAACATTATTTCCTTTGTGAGAGGGAAACAAACTCTATTGATTAAAAAATAATAGTAAAGCTCAGGGATTTTTGTGAAATGAAGATCAGGGAGAGTTTTTATCTTTCTGATAAGAGGAAACAAATGGGCTTAAAGTGTTATGAGGATTACAAATTGTCTGCAGGATCTCAGATATCACTATGTATGTGTGTGTAGCAGGGGAAGAGAAATCAAGATTTTAAAGGTGTCCAAAAGACTGAAGAAATAACTGTTTTTTTCTTTTAAATTTTAGGGACGTTTCAGTATTATTGGCGTAAGTATTGCACATTTTATTAGAAATTCCACCTGTCTCAATTCCCCAATGTGATTTGCAAATTTAAAAACAGACCTTGCTTTCCACTACAAAAGTGAAAATTGCCTATTTGTTGTTATAGAAATGCACCCTAACTAATGGCCGCAAAAAAGATCTTCCACCATTTTCAAAGGACAATCCATTTTTTATGCTTTATCAAGGACCTAAGTGTTTTCTTCAGTAACATAAGATTGGACAGATGGCTAATAAAAATTAGTATGCTTATACAATTGGATTTGAGATCTTATGTATCCTCTGCATTCCTTATTGAACCAAGTATTTTTCCATTCAGGTTTGGAGGGCACTGAAAATTTTGCACTAACTGGCCTAGAAAGATCTAGAATGCTAGTGAAGAGTTCAATCATTTTCACAGTATCACTCTGATCCTATAGTTCAGCAAGCATAAGATTAATCATTGAAGTACATGATGTTCGTTGCTGCAGTAATCAACTCTTGTGCCTGTTTAATTAGTCTTAAACTTTCACCTTCCTGTATAAAATCAGTTGAAGATCTGGGTGGTAATAAACGGTCTTCAGAAATCTACATAATGAGCCGTAGAGGAAGATGATCACCTCCATGGCGATCGTACAATACAAAATGTTTTAAATTGTTCTAAATGTTTTAAGATGTTTTTAAATGTTTTAAATTGCTTTAAAATGTTGTTAGCCGCCCTGAGCCCGCTTGTGGGGAGGGCGGGATAATGATGATGATGATGATGATGATGATGATACATGGTAATCACCTACCTTGAACTACCTGGCGAAACCATCATATAATGAACCCCACTAGCGCTTCTAGATGTCAGAAATGTATAGTCAGCTACAGGGTCCCCTCTATTATATCCATTTAAAATGTCCAACCCATGATTTAATACACAGTGGAATAGCTGTGATCCTTAGATGTTCTGTCATACAAAAGAGGGTATGAAAGCTCATCCAAACGGCCCATTTCCCCCAGATTTTATAAGGGCATCATCATTCGGCTCTATAAGGGCATTAAAATCACCTGCTAACAATAGTGGAGCTTTGGGATATTGTTCCATAATCATATCATAAAGAAGCCACCAAATCTTTCCTAAGTGTTACAGTAGCCTTCCTTTGTGTTAATGGGGGCAGATAGGTTGTAACAATTATGAGAATGCTGGGAATTGTAAAAACCCTGCAATTGCAAAGTGAGAAGATGCAATTAAGGATATGCTAGAGCAGTTTAGTGTTGAAGACACTCTTGTCCTGATTTTGGTCAGCCCTTTGAGGAGCTGAGGGCCAAGCTACAAGTGACAAATGACACTTGAATGGCAAGTGTATTTCTCCCTGTTCACTTGCCCTCTACTCAATCCACTTGCCAGGCAAGTGTCTTTCGTCATGTGTAGCTTGGCCCTCAGATGGGCATCTACAATATACACAATAAAGCCAGGCAAATTAATGGTTTCCCTAGCCCAAGTTTTCTGCACCAAAAGAATGTGAAAATCTGATAAGTAGGATCTGGCTTCAGAGCCCCTTAACCTGTGATGTTCCAAGATAGGATTTTAATATGAGGCCTTGAGCACAGTCATTTAGGCAAAGCTTCTGCATCTGTGGCCTTTGAACAAAAATCTATATTGGGTTTTACTTTCTCTCTGTTGATTAGAACTACGGGTTCTAAAGGGATCTGTTTTTGGTTTTGAGTGGGTCCACAAATAGGAGGGCCTCCTCATTTAATTCTGGGGAAGGTATACAAGTTTGGGATGGTTCCATAGCTGGTTCCATTTTAGATGGTGAGCTTTAACTAATATTACCAAGAGTAGACAACAAGGTTTGAACATGATTTATCAGGACATCCTGTTCTACCAGAGGAAGGGCACAAAAGGAAGACAATAGACCATCCTCTATCTCATCTTCTGTTCCCATAGTTTCCACATTTACCAAAGCCACCATAGGTTTAAATCTGATGGGAGACAGATTTTCAGAGACTATAGGAATCTTCGTATTCTTAACCTTCCCAGGGGAAGGTAGATGGGGTGGGGGGGGGGAGATCAATTAACACAGGGGATTTCGGTAACACAGGGAGTTCTGGTAATCTTGAAGCTCTCCATTTTCTCTGTTTAGTGTTAGCATTAGCGTTACCTAAATTCAGTTTCAGCGGTTGAGAATTTGGATGTACTAATTGTTGAAGAATTTCTAAAATACCTTTGAAACTTGACCCCAAACTCTGTAAAATCAGAACCATGAGCAAGCACACAAGTTGAAATTTCTCTAGAATGGAACAGCAAAAGAAAACAGTCATAACACAAAGGTCCTGGAATTTGTTTGACCTTAATAAGATCAATAGAAGATGGTCTGCATTTTTAAAAAAAGCCCAGGTGCTTACTGGCCCAACAATACTTGATGGACCAGTTGATATACCTCCCTTGGTAAGGAAAGACATTTACAACCTCACTGTTAGGCCCATAAATTAAAGAAGCAGTCTTTTTTGGCTGAGTGCTTAGAATAAAACCAGATTTCCTGTTAGGCCTTAAGCCTATGTCCACAGACCTCTCTCAATTATTATCCCCTTGATTCATCACATTCTCTTGGGAGGAAGTTTAGCCTTTTAATAAGGGACTGTTCGTTCTGTTTCCTGAAAAACAAGCTGTTATCATGTTGAGCTTTTCATAAATTTTCTGCAGCATCTCTGCAATTAAATGCATCTTGAGTTGCTAGGCTCAGTTTGTCAGCTTTGCCAAACTGGCATACAGGAGACAGTGAGCATAGCTCGTGAATGATTGTGCTATGCTGTGACGTCTTAGAATGTTGCAATGACTGTTCCAGGGAGCAAATATCTTGAGCTAGGCAGTGAAATCTATTTGAATGTTTAAACAGAGGAAAAAAGTACTTCAGCCTAGTTGGTTTGCCTACAGGTGTTTTACATTCCTCCTCAAATGGGTAGACCCTTTTCAACTCAATAATGAACCCAAACACTTTCCTTCTATATTTCTTGTTGTACGTATTCTCCTCAAGATAATTTCTAGGGTTGGAATAAATGCACACAGGAGTGCCAAGAGGCTATTTCTTACATTCGTTCAGCTGTTACAGCTAGTTGCTTGTTCCTTTCTGTTTTCTCTAGACACTTAGGGCCAAGCTACAAGTGACAAATGACACTTGCCTGGCAAGTGAACAGACTCGCGTGTATTCGTCCCTGTTCACTTGCCGTTCACTTGCGCTCCACTTGATCAAGTGTCATTCGTCACTTGTAGCTTGGCCCTTAGAGCATTGGAGTGAACTGAACATAAATACAAGTTCTTAGGCAGCAATTCAGTTCATTCACGCACCAAGATAAGCTTCCCTCAGCTCACCAAGGCACATTTAAGGTATTAAATTGCCCAGCTACCCAGTCTATCAATTATACTTGATACATAATAGGGTCAAGAAAACCTTCAGAAAAAACCTTAGAATCCTCCAAGTTATGGTTACGCTCACCTCAGTGTAAAGATTCAAGCATGCCCTTTTATGCCGGGCTTTGGAGAAGTTTTGGGGACTGGCAACCCTCATTACTCCAATTGGTTAGGCTCACTCTGCATAGGATTGCACTGTAACTGTGATGAAATTGTGAAGATAATGCATAAAGATAACAAAAATACTGAAGAAATCATTGTTTCCTTTTAAATTTAGACACTGACTGGAGATCTAAAAGTAAGTATTACGAATCATTTGTGCATTTCCCGAACAGCCTGCAATGTCCTTTAGACTAGATCTAAACATTGCCACCCAACTTATTACTATTGATTTATAGAAGCGTCCCTCTGAAGGGCTTGAGATAGTCCTAGAGCTTCTTGTCCAAACCCTGTCATCTCCCTTTATTAAAATAATATAGCCATTCAGGTGATTCACAGGCCACTTAAAATGAAATAAAAATGTGCAGTTAAGAAGGCTATGGGTCCAATCACCTTACAGCGGAGATTCAACCATGGCCTCTTTGGCTGAGCTTCTGAAAAAGTTTTTAGCCTGTAGGCTTCCTGTTAGATATGTAGTTTGAGGACAGCATCTGCCTATTTTTAGTATTATAAAAATAGTTGAATAGTTTAACAAACTAAACTTAATAATAAATTGCCTCAGATGACAGAAATTTTAAACAAAACATATATATTGTCCATTTTCTCATGCACGGAAAAGATGTTGTTCCTTTTCTCCAGGATTCATAGAAAGCGATCTTTGGCAAGATTTTTCAGTACAGTAAACCCAGGGCTCATTTTGAGGGGGAACGCACAGGAACGCAGTTCCAGCAGTTCCCCAAAGAGGTCACATAACAGGAGGCCCCGCTCACCTGACTCTCTGCCATTTTGGGCCCGTTTCAGCCTGGATTGGAGCTGAAATGGCCCAGATCGAGCCTCTGATAAGTGGTCAATCACTCTCCCGCTCAGCAGCAGCCCAGTCCTGACCATTTTGGGCACCTTTTTGGCCATTTTCAGCCCCTTTTTGCCATTTTGGGCCCAATTTCAGCCCTGAATGGCCAGGATTGGGTCCAAAACAGCTAGGATAGGTGATGTCAGAGAGTGTGGCCTATGCAAATCAGTTATGCTAATGACACACTTCTGGCGATGGCAAGGGGCATGGCATATGCTAATGAGTTGTGCTAATGAGTTCCTCCAGCTCTTTTTCTACGAAATGACCCCTGAGTAAACCCTTGCCATTTGCACAGCTGTGCCTCACAGTTTTGTTTATCTGTGGTCTGCAGTCTGACCATGTGATGCATTGTGGACCCCCCCCCCCATTATGCAAAAAGAAATGCAAGTGATGGAAAAGAGAGGGGAAGCAGGGGGAGGGGGTGATGAGCAGTAATAAAATGCTATTTAGCTCTTTATTGGTATTCTTGTACTGGGGTAGGTTGTTGAGACTATGGGCCAAGCTACAAGTGACGAATGACACTTGAACGGCAAGTGGATCGAGTGGAGGGCAAGTGAACAGGGAGAAATACACTTGCCGTTCAAGTGTCATTTGTCACTTGTAGCTTGGCCCTGAGTAACTGGGCCAAGGACACTCAGCAAGTGTTCGTGGTAGAATGGGGATTCCAACCTAGAACTCTCCAATCCTAGTCTGACATTCCAACCATTACGCCACGCTGGCTTTGAGATGCAGCCGAACCCTTGTCTTCCACTATCCGAAGACACTGTTTGTAACAATTGCAGAAACGGGTCCCAGTAAATGATCTATAGTACTGCATTCCATTTACAAGCAACTGATAATATTGCTTTGCAGAATCTAGATGTATAGAGATAAAGCAGGAGGACACTTTACAGGACTTTTTAAAAGATAAATGTCACGAACCAGACTTTTTATGGTCTTCGTTGTTACAGGTACAGGAAGAGAGTTGTCCAATGCAATTCTCATGAAACCATTTTAGATAGAGAGATAGCAAGATATACATGTATATAGATAAAAGTTTCATATATGGCCGTAAGACTGAATTGGATTGTCTTAACAGACCAACACTGATCAATTAGTTAACTAGTCAAAGCATTATCATTTCCCTCCCTTGCCCATATTAACCAAGGATCAACCACGGATTGCCCTGAGACAATCACTTTTTCTAATCAAGATGACAGGAGGACCTATCTTCCATGCTAAAAAAATAAAAATAAACAAATGGACTTAGCAACATCAGGGAACTAAATTTCTGCCCAGAAAGCCCTGTGGTTCTGTGAGAATTCACAGCACTCTTCATGAACTACATTTCCCAAAGTTCTTCGTAGAAAGCCACAACAATTCAATTGGTATAACCCCCAAAAGTCTCAGTTGTAGATACTATTTACCAAGGAGCATGCAAGATTAACCTTTCTTTTTTCTTTTTTCTTTTAAATTAAGGGAGCCTTAAACAAACTGGAGGTGAGTAATTCAACTATTCTTTGCTCAGTGATGTGCCCAGTCCTTCCCACCAGATTTTGCCTGGGAGAAGGGTGCAAGAAATAAACATTCCTTGTTGCGTAAGGCCGAAAGCTGGTTGTGTACCTCAAGGATCATCTTACATTTCTTCAGTAAAAAGGAGTGATCACCATTCCCACTTATGTGGGGAAAATAGTGCACTATTTATTTATTTACTTCATTTATATTCTGTCTTTCTCCCCAAGGGAGACCCAAAGCTGCTTACATCTATCTCCATTTAATCCTCACAACAACCCTGTGAGGTAGATGAAGCTGAGAAGAGTGTGTGACTGGCCCAAGGTTACCCAACAAACTTAGGTGGCAGAGTGGAGATTCGAACCTGGGACTCCCAGATCTTTGTCCGATGCTCTAACCATTACACCACATTGGCACTATATTTGGAGGGTGATTTAGATCTCCACAAAACACACGTGCACCTCACACCCAAGTTTTGGTCTTACAATGTAGAGGCAATCTAAGTGAAAACTATGGCTTAATCAGGCAATAGAACTTTTGGTAACAGATTTAATTGGCCCACCATTTTACATCACAGATCAAAATGGCTGCCAGTCCCTTATCTGTTATCTAGATCAGGGAACTTTCTTTCATTTAGCATCCAACCTAGGAGCCTAAGGGTAGACTGCAGGATCCTGAACGTTGGGTCAGAGTGGCAAGAACAAGATGAAGAAAGTGTACCTCACAGGGGACAGTTACAATGAGGCAGTGAGGTACCAAGCAGACAAGGTTCTCCTCAGAGTGATCTTCAGGGGGTCCTTCATCCAAGAATCATTCTGTTATGGGACTTTGGAGTCTTTCGGTCTCTCCCACTTAAGAGCCCTATCAGGTGTCCTCCAGACAGTAATTTTTTTTCAAAAAATTAGGGTTGCCAAATTCAGGCTGAGAAATACCTGGTGATTATGGTGTGTGTGTGTGTGGGGGGGTGAGACTGGGGATGGCGGGGCTTGGGGAGGGAGCTCACTGAGAGTGCCATAGAGTCATTGCTTCCAAGCAGCCATTTTCTCTAGGGGGACTGATGTCTGGAAGTCAATTATAATTTTGGGAGCTCGCCTGACCCCACCTGGAGGCTGGCAGCCCTTTTAATATAGATATATTTAATATAGAATCACCCAGGTTTAAATTTAAAGCACTGGGAATGAACTCTCCTAGGGAGGAAGCTACAGATCTATTTATACGTTGTGAAATAAAAAAGGATTGTGAGGTGATATCAAACCTGAAGAATAACTTCTTCTTTTCATTTTTATTTAGGGTGTTGTCGATGGTGTGAGTATTACAGATCCTCTTTGTATTGTGAATAATTAGTAACGTCCTTTTAATTGGGGCCTAGTCTTTCATTGCCTAATTTTACTTATTGGTTCATAGAAGAGCCTGTCAATAGAGATCTACAGAGTATAATTTTATTGTAGTGTGAACAGATTGCCTGTGGCTTTAACATATCTAGCTACTCTGGAATAGGTTTTCCTTTTCTTTGTAGAGTAGCAGTAAGTTATAACTTCTCATCTCCTGCCCTATTTGAATGTATCAATTGGGTATTCCATTGGATTCACATTGATTGCGAGATAGTCCGATGTCAATTCCAAAAATGGGTGAGGGAGTCCCTCAAAGAATTCAATGAAAGCTTGTCCAGTCAAGGTACGCCCTTTTAATGGCTATGAAATTTTGACTTTGGTCACTTAAACATTACTTGTCTAGCTTGGCTTGGATGCTATTAGGAAGCATTCTTTCCCCTCTGCTTCCCCATAGCATCATAGTGCTTCCATGCCCCTCCCAAATTTTCCTGCCTTTCCAAATATCTTTTCCAAACCAGCTTTGTAGTGATGTTTTGAGAAAGATCACGGCATGGCCAGTCTGGCGTTCATATGAACAGGAAACTTCCAGTCTTCCTGATACCCGCCAGGTTGATGCCATTTGCTCTGTCCTGGTCCCAAAGGCAGCCTTTCCCCCTTGCCATGGGATGGCTTTTTAAAAAGAAAAATTAGAAAACGGAATATCATTACAGCGTTATAAGAACAATGACAATGCAATCCTAAGCAGAGTTATTGCAGTCTAAACTCATTGATTTCAATGGGGTTAAACAAGTAACTCTGCTTTAGGATTGCTCTGTCAGTCTATCAAGTTTTCTATATTCCCAGCATTCATTTTTTTTAAAAACCCATAAATCTCTAAGCTTCCATGCCCTATTAATGGAAGCTGGAAATTCAGGGCACCTGATAGGCACATTGTCATAATGTTGTAAGGTTGTAATGATTTTTAAAAGCCCCCCAGATTTTTAAAAGCCCCCCACCAGTAGCAGGGGAGCAAATGGCTGCCATGGAAGACTAGGACAGAAAATCCTGCCATGTGGAAGCCCAATTGATGCAGTGCTCTGTTGGCAGTTGCCATAGTTATGGGGCAATCATCACGCAAGCCTGTCCCCATGTGGAAGATACCTTTAATATGTTCACTGAACAGCTACATTTCTCCTACATTCCAGTGTTCATCTGTGAAATCAGCAGCAGGAAGTATTTCATGTCTGTTCCCCTTCTCGAAACACCAATGAACTGTGGGCAGGGACTATTAGACTATTGATTCTGGGGCAAGAATTAATTTCATATACCTGATATTTTCGAATGCTTCTATAGTACAAGATAAACAACTGAGAACAGCCCCATTGGATCAGATCAAGAGTCTTACAATGTCTCTAGCGTAGCCAGGTAGCTCTTGAATGCTGATGGCGCAGACAACCACCGTTACTGCATATTTATTGGGTTTGGTGGGCCTCCCATTTTTACATTCAAGTTGAGACATTCAATCTATGATGTCTTCAAATGGAGAAACAGTGCAAATCTAGGCATCTCTACTCAGACGTAAGTCCCACTATATCCAGTCAGGGTTATAAGAGTACATAGGGGCCATTTCCACACAGCTTACCTTGTTGCGGAAAATAGCGAAATTTCACGCAAAATCACGCGAGAAGACACTGTTATCGCGTCTTCTTGTGCAATAACAGCGTCTTCTCGCGAGATTTCGCTATTTTCCACAACAAGGTAAGCTGTGTGGAAACGGCCAGGGTTACATCCTAAAAGATCCTCTGTCACAGTAGAAGGGCTTATTGTATAGTGCTGGATTTCTGAATAACCCTGTGGGGAAGTAAAACAAGATTTTCATGTGGCAAAGTATTTCATGTGGCAAAGTATGCATAAAAGAGTAACACCTTCCTTTTAAATTTAGCTTGGAGGCAAACTGAAAGAAGCTCTCACCGTGAGTATTTGGAACCCTGTGGGTATGGGCTGAGGCAACTGCATTATCTTTCTTCCCGTCCAATTTCTGCAAGGGCCTCTACAAAAAGAAGTTTTTCAGCAATGCATCCTTTTTGAATGTAGCGAATGAAATACACGTACAATTATGTAGATTTAATAGCACCCAACCGATCACTTTCTTTTCCTTTTTTGGGAAAGCACCAGCTAAATTTCTTTTCCCAGGCTGCTCTAAATGGCACAGGATGATGGATGAAGAATTGTACCAAGCGTTCTAGCTGTGCGTTTGGAGATCCCAGGAAAGAATTGCCTGGATTATCTTTTTCTTCATTAAGAAATGTTCCATATATGACTGCACATTTTAACTGAATAAATGGTACAATTGCAAAATGGGTAGATTAATCAAAGCACCCTTATCAATCATAACCAAAGAACAATGCTTTTGCAGCCCTTGGTGATTCATATCAGTGAAATCAAGGTTGAGGGAGCATGCCTATCTTTGATTTGATTTTTTAAAAGTCAGATGGATTGCATTAGCGCACAGCACAGAAATGCATTGGTTTAAGTAATTTCCTGTCCTGAACAAAAACTCGGGACATATCATTCTCAGCATTCTCTGTGAACTATAGCTCTCAAATTCTTTGGGGCTATTCATAAGAGACGTATTGCTTTAAACCCAATAGAGTCTGTGTGTAATTAATTCTGTGGTGTAGATACTCCTTTGGTACAAGGTGCTGGGAGTCCGGCTATCAGTGCTTGCTTACCCTATGGTAAAAACAAGGTTATTTTTTCACAATGTCTTAAGAAGCATGAAAGATTAACCAACTGTCTTTTTTTCAACTTTAGGACGTGATAACCAAAATGAAGGTGAGTATTGCAAATCTGTGTGTGTATTCTGAGAGATGAGTAATGTTTTTCAGGGGGCTGATTCCTCCTTGCTAGATTTTTCCTGTTTAGTTTCTAGAAGCTTTACCCTGGCAGTAACCGCTGGGAGCCAAGCTACAAGTGACGAATTACACTTGCCTGGCAAGTGAACAGACTCATGTGTATTCCTCCCTGTTCACTTGCCATTCACTTGCTCTCCACTTGCTCTCCACTTGGAGCGCAAGTGAATGGAAAGTGAACAGGGAGGAATACAAGTGAGTCTGTTCACTTGCCAGGCAAGTGTCATTCATCACTTGTCGCTTGGCTCTGAGACACCCAGATCATTTTGGTTGTTGAGAACTTCACAGCAAAATGCTCCTGAGCCAAAAAAGGTCTTTCAAATTCTCTCCATTGCTTGCTGGGCAAACTCAAAAGTAGCACCGTGGCAAGCAGTTTTGCCCCTGGATGTCAACCTCTTGGTCATTGCAGAGTATGGCTTCTTTTGCCCTGCCCAAGAATTAAATTATCTCATATACGAAAGAAGAGGCAGTGTATCACCCAAAGACAGCTCTCAGTCTACTTGTCCTCTTCTTCAAAGAGGTTTTCAGGGAGTCTCTCATCTGAGAATTAATCTGAAATGAGAATTTGGGGTCTTTGTGTCCAACTTAAGGTCACCATCAATAGTGCCTCAATGTAGAAGTGATTATTTATTTTTGATTTTTTTCCTCTCCAACAAGGCTGGTTCCAGGTCTTAGAGGACCCTTGAGAGAGAGTGCTTAGGAGCAGCTCTATATCCACTGCCAGGTTCTTGTTCTCCCACCCATGTACCTGTGCATCCTTCCTTTGTCCACCTGCAAATTGCCCCCTGGCTGCAGTCACTCACAACTGCCCGCACTGCCTGCATGCCCTTTCGCCATGGTGCTGGGTGGTGGGTGTAGCTAGGAGTGCCATCACCATGGCCACTAGGAATGATGATGCGTTGTGCACAATCTGCATGCCTTTCTACAGCAGTGCTCGTCTCGTCTCATCTTCCCGACCCTGAGCTCAAATCCCACGAGCATAGCTTTATCAGCCAGCTAATGGCTATTCAGGCTGAAGCCTAATCAATACACCAACATCTAAAAATAAAACATGACTTCCATGTGCTTCTAACAAAAACAACAGATGATAGATAGAATAAACTAAATGAAATAAAGAAAATAAAAATGGAAAGTTAAAAACGAAAATAAAACAGAGCACAGCTGTCACACTTCCCAACCTCTGCAGCTCTCACAAGCAGGTAGTGGAAGGGATAGGGTTAGGGATAAGGATAAAGATACAGTTAGGGTTAGGGTTAGGGTTAGAGGAGATGAGCCCTGTGGCGCAGAGTGGTAAGCTGCAGTACTGCAGCCCAAGCTCTGCTCACGACCTGAGTTCGATCCTGGTGGAAGCCATGTACAGATAACTGGCTCAAGGTTGACTCAGCCTTCCATCTTTCTGAGGATGGTAAAATGAGTACCCAGTTTCCTGGGGGTAAAGTATAGATGACTGGGGAAGGCAATGGTAAACCACCCCATAAAGTTTGTCAAGAAAATGTCATGATGTGATGTCCCCCCGTGGGTCAGTATGACGCGGTGCTTTACCTTTACCTTAAAATAGCACCTTTACCTTAAAATAACTAAAATAATCTCTTTAAAGTGTTAGGAGATATGGCTCTTTGTTGAGGGGACTTTACTAAAAGCTTTTTGGAAGCAGAAATGTAGAAGTATGTAACTGAAACAATGACTCAGGAAAACTTTTAGAAATGTTGGTAATTTATCTACCTGGTATGAGTTAATGTGAACTAAATAATCTTATATCAAAGTACTTAGTTCTTCACATGAGCTTTCAGCTCCCCATCATATCACTGGGGGGGGGATCCAGTGGGTAAGGTGTGAAAAGTATGAAGGAATAACCGCCTTTCTTTTTGATTTAGAATCTTGCCGCTTTAACAATACCTGAACTGGAGGTGAGTATTTCACATCTTCTGTGCATTGTCTTATTGATCTGGAGTGTCTTTCCTTTAGATTATCTTCTCCTGCCAAATTTTGACTTCTGATTTTGAAAAATGCCCCTCCAAGGAATTTGAAACAGTAAAAATGGAGGACTGACCTGCCAGCTGGGTTCCTTCCTCCTTCTCATCCTAGCTTTGCCTTCCTCCAGATTCACAGCTACTTTAAACCAGAAGATACGAAGTTCCCAGAGACCCACCCATGGTCTTCCTTTTCTGAAAGCAAACTAGCCTGCATATTTTCATGTACTTTTCACGGC
This sequence comes from Eublepharis macularius, assembly GCF_028583425.1. Lineage (NCBI taxonomy): Eukaryota > Metazoa > Chordata > Lepidosauria > Squamata > Eublepharidae > Eublepharis > Eublepharis macularius. Next base: position 47,743,581 of record NC_072804.1, on the reverse strand, counting down.
TAAAGACTCTTGAAACTGACTGCTGATCTGAGCAGCTCCAGTAATTTCATGGATTTGACTTGCTAGTTTTAGTTTGGCTGTTTTTCATGTTTGTGACTGTCACAGTCGCAGGTTACCAATGTGTGTGTTAACTGCTTTTTAATATGGTAATTTGCAAGTCACTTTGATAGTTCTTTTGACTGAAAGGCAGAGTCCAAACAACTAAAAGGCAGCATCCAAACAACTAATCAGTTTGGTTTTTAGATTTATAGTTTGCTGTCACAATTAGATTATGAGTACTGCATTATTAAAGTGTGAATAGATTTTTCAAGTTCCTCAAACAGAAAGGGAAAGAAATCTCTTTCCTTCAAGTTTCTCCACCCTGAGAAAGAAAATTAAGCAGGCAAAGACTTTCCCCTTACTTTATTTCTACCATCCTTTTCTGAAATTAAGATAGCTTATATATTTTCATGTGCTTTTGACAGCACATGTAGTTTCATGTTAAGACTAGAGTTAGTTAAGAGTTTTATGAAGTTTCTCAAACAGAAAGCGGGGGGGGGGGACCCTTTCCTCCAAGTTTCTTCACCCTGAGGGCCAAGCTACACATGACGAATGACACTTGAACGGCAAGTGTATTTCTCCCTGTTCACTTGCCCTCCACTCAATCCACTTGCCATTCAAGTGTCATTCGTCATGTGTAGCTTGGCCCTGAGAAAGAAAAATAACCAGGCAGAGTTTCCCCTTCATCTGTTTCTACACTGAGGGAAACTAGCCATTGTTAAACTTCGATATGATTGGCAGAGAAAGCTAGTCAGTCAAATCACATTTCCATCTGCTTTTTCATTAAGACTTTACATGAACGATGAGGCTGGAAGCTTTAATTGATTAATAATACAGTAATACAATCAATTTATCAAGTAAAGGATATTTCTATCAATAATCATCATAACTTGAACAGACCCCACCCCACCCACATTTGTCAGCTCAAGTGCAGCTCTGTGTGGGGAGCTTGAGATCCATAGCAGAGGATTCTCAGCACCTTTAACCCAGATTTCTTGTCGAAAGGGAGTGGAAGACAGTGAAACTGGTGTAGAAATAACAAATTTTAGTGCAGCCACATCTTCTTTAGTGCAAATAAGTTGTGGGTCCTGCTGTACCAAAGTGAAAAAAGTTCTTAACCAGCTTCAAAAAACATAAAGAAATAATGACTTTCTCTCTTTTTTTTCTATTTTAGAAATTAAAAGAGAAATTGCACGTGAGTATGGCAACTCCTCTGTGCGCTGGCTGATTAATGTGTAATTGTCTTCTAAATGGGATATTAGTTTTTCTTTGTTCCTTTTCTCTCTGAGATTTTTCTGTGGTTTGTTGTGGGAAAGCAGGGAAAAAAAACACTTCACAAAAGCACTGAAAGGGCCTATGCTCCACGTGGAAGGCACCTGCTTCTGTCAAAATGGAAATATTTTTCCAGCTCCACCCATGATGTTTTTGGATTGGTAGTTTTCATGTGATTTTATTTGTCTTAATGTCAGGGCTTTTTTTCAGCAGGAATGCAGTGGAACGGAGTTCCGGAACCTCTTGAAAATGGTCACATGGCTGGTGGCCCCGCCCCCTGATCTCCAGACAGAAGGGAGTTTAGATTGCCCCACGTGCCACTGAGCGGCGCGGAGGGCAATCTAACCTCCCCTCTGTCTGGAGATCAGGGGGCGGGGCCACCAGCCATGTGACCATTTTCTCCTAGGGCAATCCACTGAGTTCCACCACCTCTTTTCCCAGAAAAAAGGCCCTGCTTAATGTTAATTAAGACAAATGTTCATGTTAATTAAGCATTGATGATGTCCTTCCTCATTTTCTCCTGCCACTTATTTAAGCACCAGTGGGGAATGAGAGGATGTTTTGGTGAGGGGGTTTGCCACGTAAAATAGGCAAATAGCACATCTGTCCTTGACTGCACCAATAAAAGACTCCATTTGATTCAAATCGGTTGTGAGAGAATTTGGTAGCTTCTGAAAAGCTTCTCTTTTCATTCTGCTGCTGCAAAAAGATTTCATTGTGAGACAGCTACCTTTGATTAATCATTTTCATTATATGGCATACAGTTTTATTGTACCTTCTAGTCTTCTTATCTATCTCGGATCCTGAGTTGATGTGGAAAAAAGATGAGCATAAAAATAAATGAATAAATAATTAAATGCGTCTTTTTTTTGTTTTACTTTAGAGCCTGATTCAGGATACTGTGAGTATTTCAAATCCTCTGTGTATTAACTGAGTAATCCGCAATATATTCTTTTCTATTATCTTTTTAAACAATCCGATTTTGACTATCAGTTTTTAGAACAGTATGTCTGCAACAGCCATTCTCATCCCCAGAGCAATTCTGCACCAAAGTTAACAGGGTTTAAATAGAGCATGAGCAGAACCTTGCCTAGTCCTTGTTGTAATGCTATCAGTGATTCATAAATGCCGCAGAAGACCTTTCTCTTAATTCTGGAAAGGCTTAGATACAGTAGCAAAGCAATATGAAGAATGCTGAGATCACCTTTTCCAAGGTTTCTGGGTGCGTGCTTTGAACCCCTGGGAGACTTGGTAGAAGTGACAAGGGAAAAAAGACATTTTCAATGTATCAGTATCATTTCTGGTTAAATCTGGACATGGTATCACAGACGGCCTCGGATTTTGCTGTTTTTTATGGTAAAAACCATAGAGATCAGGAAAACCCGAGAGCATCAATGATGCCCCTGCCCTATTTTCTCCTGCCAATCGAGTACCACTGGTGACTGAGGGGGTGTTTTGATGAGGGAGTTTGACACCTAAAATAGACAAATAGCACCAATAAAAGACTGCATTTGATTCAAATTGGTTGTTAGAGAATTTGGTAGCTTCTGAGAAGCTCTCTTCATTCCATAGAAAGTGATAAGAATAGTTTTTAAAAATTAGAAAGTCCTTCCGTTTGCAAAAGTTGCCCCCTATCTGTGATTCAGAAGGGCACAAGCAGGTCATGAAGGCTGTAAACAGCCCTCCCTACCATCTGCTCCCTGAAATTGGAGGTCCCGTTTCACTCTCATGGCTATCAGCTGTTGATGGACCTGCCCTTAATAAATTTTTCTAACCTTTTCCCAACCGCTTCTGAAAATCCATCCACCTCTGTGATTAATTATCCCTTTTTTTCCTCCAATATAAACACGTGGTTGGAGCTACTTAAATATTATAAGGAAAATTTCAGAGATATGCCACACAGGTAGCTCCTGTTCCAGATACTGGGTTGACATTTTGAACATTTTCTGAAGCAGGCCCCAGGAAACTGCTCTTACCGCCTAACTCGTGTTTACTGCCCCTTGAATTAACAGAGGACAATAACTGTGTATCACTGTGAATTCCCCCACCCCCCCAAGATTTTCTGCAAGTCAAATATTTAAAAAGTATAAAACAATAACAATTTGCTTTTATATTTAGGAGGGAGAGACGAAAAAATTATTGGAAGTGAGTATTTTGAGATGTCTATGTATTGATTGAATGATATTTAGAGTTCTCCATATAGGTGTCTAGTTGTTTTCTTGTCAGTTTTGCTTGCTGATTTCTAGAGTGTTCCTACAAGAACTAGTTATTTAGAATTTGTCCCCATCCTTCAGGCCATCTTGGTACTGCTGCCTTAGGGTTACCAGCCCAGCTCCAGCCAAAATATTTGGGTGGGTGGGTGGGGGGGGGAGACTTCTAAACAGCATTGCATTCTGCTGCAATGTGTCTTCCAGCTAGGAACGTTAAAGTGGCATCGCCACATTGTGGTGATACTCTAGGATGTTTTCTGTTCTCTATGGCGCACTGCACCAACATCACTTCCAAGACTGTGGCAGTGTGCTATTCTGTTTCCTCCCCACATTCCTCTTACCAGTCCATTGAGTAACAGTGGGGAATGGGGAGTGATAGGAGGGGTTTGCCAATATAAATGGGAAAATTGCAACCCTATGTAGAGTTAAAGGGCTTGGCTTCTGAAAAAAGTGTACACCATTTTTCCACAGGCTTTGAGTAGCTGCACTGGGTGGTTTCAGGCACAGGGCCATGTATCTGTGTTGAGAGAAGTATTTATGTATTTGACGGCTGGGGTGCTTTGCTATTGTGACTTATGGTTTTATTTTGAACTGCTTTTAATATTGTAAGCCATTTAGAAAGTCCTTTTTACTGAACTTGAGGTACACATATTTTACTACATAAAAATAAAGCAATCCAACAGTGGTCCATTCCGCTGCTGGAACTAAATTCAGTTGCAAGTTTAAAAAATTCCAGTTTAAAACCTACAGCTTGCTGCAAAGATTCTATTATTGTTAGTATTCCATTTTAATGTAATCACCAGATTGATAAACTTTAGCAGTGATTATTCCTCAATACATCATATTGTATTTTAATAGATTCAGTTTGAAGACAATCAAATATTTTTACAGCCACTCACAATCTAGAAAATGTGACCAAGTCTTTTCTATCACTTTCTTTCACTCCCAAAGAAAGCTAATATCTGCTATATTCTGATCGCACACTTCTTTTAAGAAGATGGCCAGTGACAAGAGAGCAATTCTCTGTGTCCATGCAGAAATTTACTTAATACATTCTTTATCTACTCACAATGGTACCCGGCCCCAGGGAGATACGTCTAGCCTCTACCAGAGCCAGGGCCTTTTCAGCCCAGGCTCTGACCTGGTGGAACTCTCTGTCTGAGGAGACTTGGGCCCGGCAGGATTTGTTATCTTTCCGCCGGGCCTGCAAGACGGAGATGTTCTGCCAGGCATTTGGTGGGGGCTAGGCTGTCCTCTTGTCAACCATACCATTGAAGAACGTCCACCACCCATGCAGGAACTCACAAAGTCTGATGCAGAGCATTTTGTAAGACCTAGGCCCTGAATTTTAATATTTATATACGCCACTGAGAAATCTGATTGTATATGGAAAAATGTTTTAAATGTTTTAATTGTTTATTCATGATGTTTTTATGGTTTTAAATTGTATGTTGTAAATTGTTGGTTGTTACACCGCCCTGAGCCCGTCTGACAGGGAGGGAGGTCTAGAAATGTAATAAATAAATAAATAAATAAATAAATAAATAAATAAATAAATAAATAAATAAATAAATAAATAAATAAATAAATAAATAAGCATTTTGCATATTTCTGGCCGCTTTTGGTGATTAGCAGGTGCAACTGGCCAATTCATTAATCGCAGTGCCATCACTTTCTCCTGTGAATTTTAATCATAGATCAAAGTTGTCTCGATCACTTGTGTCAGATCGAAATGGGATAAACTGTGTTTGAGTCATCGAACAGCATTAAATTGACTCAAGAGGACTTGACTGCATCAATGCAGTCATTCCGTCTCTCCATGAAGCTCTGGAAATACATTTCTGTGGGAGCGTTAGGGACGTCTGTCAGTGAATTTTCATCCACAGTGCCATATATTCTTTGTAGGTTAGCCCATTAAAAGATGACATAGATATTTATTTATTTATTTATTTTTATTTATTTATTCAATTTATATACCGCCCATCCCCAGGGGCTCTGGGCGGTGAACAGTTAAAATTGATAAAAACAAAAACTAAAATCAATATACAAATAATAAAACAAATTAACAAGGTGCAGTGGTGGGGAGAACCTTCCCCACCCCAAAGGTGGGAGGCCGACATGGCACCGCTCCCTTCAATCACCAAACGCCTGGCGGAACAGCTCTGTCTTACAGGCCCGGCGGAACGATAATATGTCCCGCTGGGCCCGGGTTTCCAAATAGCTTAAATGCATTTTAAGAGCCACTGTGTTGAGAATTCCTGCTTGTCTTGGTGGAGGTACCAACTGGAATCTCAAACGATGTATTTATTTATTTTTCATTCAGGGCCTTCAAGAAAAAGTGGAAAACGTGAGTTTTATACATTGTTTGTACACTGGCTGAATGATCAAAATGTCCCACACAATGGGGCCTAGTCTTCGCTTGCAAGTTTTAGTATCATTTTCAAAACGAGCCCTGACCACAAAACAATGGAATAATTTGCCAATGGAAATTCATCGGAAGGCTTTGAAATTCATACCAGAGTCACATTGGTAATGAGAACCTTTTCAGTCTAATTACCATCAGGAAACACAGATGAGAATTGTGTAGCAATAATTTCTTTAAAATCCTTTTTGAAATGAGTTGAGTCGCTTTCCCCACAGCCACACAGCTGGCGACATCGTTTTAAAAGTCTGCTGGGGCCCATTTTTACGTGATATTATGGTGTGAAGGAGAAGGGACTCTTACCTCCCTGCCCGCTCCATTCTCCCGAGCCAAAATGGCCCCTCTGGAGCCTCCCCTCCAAGGCACTGAGCCAAATAGGGCCCCTGCAGGCTTTAAAAACGACCTTCCCTCCTTCTGCTGTGCCACTGCAGGAAAACGGGTTAGATCCAATTCCCTTGATCTAATTTGTTAAAAAACAACTCGTGTAGTTTGGCCCTGATTCTGTTTGAAAATAGTGGTTATGAATTCTCTGGGAATGCAGGAGCCAGCTGGCATGTTGTTGTTGCCAAGGCAGGCTTGTAGGTCTTACAGCAGCCCACTGAATAAGTGTGGGGTAGAGTTCACGGGTGTCAGGCCCTACGAGGGAGCCCATGGGCTGCATAAAATATATTGGCAGGCCGTAGGTACCCTGCAGGCCATAAGCTGTGCATCCCATTTGGAGCTCTTTCGAGGAGGAGGGGGGAGGGTACCACATTGTGGTCTCCATCTTCAAGACAGTCATCATGATTCCCAGTCTGAGAACCTTTTCTGTGAAAGTATATCCTGTGGTTTTATTTTTTTACTGAATGACCTGGCTCTTCTAGACTTTCAATTTGAAACCTTTCTGTTGATTCTCCATGCATGGCATAGAAAATGACTTTAATATGTTAGGTGCAAGAATGGCTAATTAAAGCGTTAAAATGAGTTGAGATGGATATACTCGTAGGAAAGGTTTACAAATAGCACAATAGATTTGATGTAGGTATGCCTTTATGGAAACTCAGTAGTTTGGACAACCTACACTGAATACAGTCAGATTAACTGTTCGTTAATCAACCCTGTTTTTTGCGCATGTTATCATTCTGGGGATGTGTGAGCAATTCTATCAAAAAGCCCTTTTAAGGTGTGGAAAATGGCAGCTGTGAGTGCTTGATGGAAAGAAAATGTCACCCATGTGGGCGGGACTTTGAACATATAATGCATACAGATACCAAAAATACTGAAGAAATCACTGTTTCCTTTTAAATTTAGAAACTGAAGGAAAAAATACAGGTGAGTATTTATGAATCATTTGTGCATTGCCTGAACAGCCTGCAGGGTCCTTTAGACAAGACCTAACCATTGCGACCCAATTTATTCATTCTGATTTATAGAAGCATCCCTCTTAAGAGCTTGAGATAGTCAGAGAGTTTCTTGTGAGTTTCTTGAGATAGTCAGAGAGTTTCTTGTCCCAACTGTATTGTCCCTCTGTTATTAAATTTTCAGTACTGCCATTCAGGTGATTCACAGGACACTTGAAATGAAAGAAAGAGGTGCAATTGAGAGGGTTGTGGTTGTAATGACCGACCTCACACTGGGGATTCAACACTGCCCTTATTTGCTGCTTGTTTGTAAAAGATTTTAACCCTTAGATATTTCATGACTTACTGGGCATGGAGGTTGTCCTATTCTTTTGACCAGTGGAGGGTGTTATTGGTTGGAGAGAGTTAACTCTAAGCATATCATTCTGGTATGCTGGCCAGGAAAAGAGAGATGCAGAGTAAAAGCCAGCCTGGGTTTGGATCCTTGGGTTTCCCCTTGATGTAGATATGCCTTTATGGAAACCCAGGAGATAGGATAACCTACATTCTGTGCAAGGCAGATCAGCTACTCATTAACCAATCCAGTTTTGAGGGTGTGGCATCTGCATTCATGGATGTGTGAGCAATGCTCAGAAAAAGCCCTTTAGTGGTGTGGAAAATGGCAATGGTGAAGTGTTGGTGGAAGAAAAATGGCCCCCATCTGAGCAAAACCTTCCAAAATGCACCCCTTTCGCATCCAGACTAAATACAAAACACACCTGATCTGCATTTTTTCAAATAAAGATGATACCCATGCAAGTTTGGGAAAGGTCAGAGGAAAGCAGGGGGAAGGCTGGGAAAAGGATTGTTAAAGGATGTTTTGTGGATGCTTAAGAAAAGCAGAAGAGCTCCAAGCGAAATGTCCACGAGGGTGCAGACAGGGAAAGCGCTCCATCTCTTCATTGATTTTCAGTGTCATTCTATGCAGAGTTACTCCAATGGGCTAACCCCACTCTGCATAGGATTACACTGCAACTGTGAAAAGACCCATGCTTTCAGCAGATAATGCATAAAGATGTCAAAAGTATTGAAGAAATATCTGTTTCCTTTAAATTTAGACACTGACCAACGAAGTAGATGTAAGTATTATGAATCATTTGTGTATTGGCTGAACACTCTACAATGTCCTTCAGACTAGATCGAACCGTAGTTTATTCCTTTGCTGGACTTCTGAGAAGGTTTTTAGCCCTTGTGGTTTTAGCAGCAAAAATGGGATGTTGAGGTTGTGATTCATAGAAAAATATGCTGAAGATTCATCCCTTGGTTCTTGTTAGACAGGTAGTTTTATGATAGCATCTGTTTGGTGTAATGGTTAAGAGCAGCAGGACTCTAATCTGGAGAACTGGGTTTGATTCCCCACTCCTCCACTTGAAGCCAGCTGGGTGACCTTGAGTCAGTCACAGCTTCTTGGAGCTCTCTCAGCCCCACTCACCTCAGAGGGATATTGTCGTGAGGATAATAATAACACACTTTCTAAACTGCTCCGAGTGTGCGTTGAGTTGTCCTAAAGGGTGATATAAAAATCAAATGTCGTTGTTAGAATTATAAAAATAGTATTAATAGTTTAATAAATTAGACTTAATAGTTAATAAGCTGCCTCAGATGACAGGACATCTTAAACTTCCTATCTTATGGTCCATTTTATCATGCGCAGAAAATACTTTGTTCCTTTCCTCTAGGATTCATAAGTAGACATGGGCACAATCCCCCCAAAAAATTCCAATTAAGCCGTTCGTGGATCTGGGCTGCCGCCGACCAATTCTAACCGATCAAGTCTCGTTTCCAGTCCGGAATCGGGAATCGGGGAGGCCAGTGCCCAGGGCAACTGTAGTCAGGCTGAGTCACGATGGCGCAAACGCCAAAATCGGGGGAGGGGGGGTTGAAATCGTAATTCAGATCAGGCCCATCTCTATTCATAAGACGCCAACTTTGGCAAGATTTTTCAGTAAAATAAACTCCATTCACACAATTGTGCCTCACATTTTCACTTATTTGTGGTTTACAGCCTGATCATGTGATGTACCAAGCAAGCTGCAGGGCATAAATTATCATGTTAAAATTACCAACATAAAATACACAATGTACCAATTTAGATTAGATTACTGCAAGAAGCTCTACATGGGGCTGCCCTTGACAACTGTCTAGAAGCTACAATTGAGACAGAATGCTGCTGCCAAAATGTTGATGGGACTCAGTCGTAGGGAACATATCACCCCAGTCTATTTTCCTGTTTGGGTAAATAGAAATATTTTAAATTTTAAGAAAACCCTAAAATTATCTCTTTAAACTATTGCACCATATGGACTTTTTGCTGAGGGGACTTTACTAAATGGTTTTTGGAACTGCTCATTTATAAATAAGTAACTGAAACAATGTCTCAGGAAAGCTTTTGAGAATTTTTGTAAAGGATTCTACCAGGAGTAAATTAACATGAACTAAACAATCTTACGTCAAAGTATTTCGTTCACATAAGCTTCCAACCCCTAGATATCATTGTGAAAAATAAAATCAGTGAGTAAGGTTTGAAAATGTATGAAGGAATAACCACTTTTCTTCTCTATTTAGAATGCAGAACAATTGACAATTTCTGAAATGGAGGTGAGTATTTCCTATGTTCTGTGCTTTGTCTTATTGATCTGGAGTGTCCTTCCTACCTTCTCCTGCCAAATTTTTGACTTCTGATTTTGGAAAGGCCCCTCCAAGGAATCAGAAACTGTAAAGGCGAAGAAATGTCCCATCTACTGGGCTCCTTCCTCTTTCTCATCCTAGCTCTGCCTTCCTCCTGATTCACAGCCACTTCGAACATGATGATGAAGTTCCTAGATATGCAGCCATGGCCTTCTTTTTCTGAAATTAAGCTAGCTTATGTATTTTCATGTGCTTTTGACAGCTAAAATATTCTCTTGATTGCTGATGTGAGCAGCTCCAGTAAATTCATGGATTTGACTTGATGGTTTCTATTGTGCTGCTTTTCATATTTGCGACCGTCATAGTCACAGGTTACCAATGTATGTGTAAACTCCTTTTTAATATTGCAAGTGACTTTGATACTTCTTTAGATTAAAAGACAGGAGCGAAACATCTAATGGGTTTTGCTTTTAGACCGGTAGCTTGCTGTCATGATTAGATTACATTATTAAACTGTTAATAGATTGATGTTCCTCAAACAGAGAGAAGAAAAAACCCTTTCCTTCATTTCTCCACTCTGAGGGACAAGCTACAAGTGACGAATGACACTTGAACGGCAAGTGTATTTCTCCCTGTTCACTTGCCCTCCACTCAATCCACTTGCCATTCAAGTGTCATTTGTCACTTGTAGCTTGGCCCTGAGAAAGAGAAATGAGGCAAAGAATTTCCCTTTAATTTGTTTCTACACTGGGGGAAGCTAGCCATTGTTGAACTTCACTATGATTGATAAAGGAAACTAGTCACTCAAACCACGTTTCCACCTGCTTTTCCATTAAGTCTTTACATGAACTATGAGGCCAGAAGCTTTAATTGATTAATAATGCACTAATACAATCAATTTGTTGATTATGTAAAGGGGATTTCTATCAATATCCATCATAGCTTGATCAGACCCCACCCCACCTGCTCTTAATCACAATCGTCAACTCAAGTGAAGCTCTCTTTGGGGATCTTGAGATCAATAGCACAGAATTCTCTGCATCTTTAACCCAGAATCCTTTTGGAATGGAAGTGGAAGGCAGTGAAACTGGTATAGAACTAACAAATTATAGGCCGTTTTCACATAACCTTAAAGGGATGGGTGACTCACAGAACACTGTCAATGTCTCTGTTTGCAAAATGTTTGCAGGCATTTTGGCTTCTGTTTTTTGGCACCTTTTTTGTGACTATGGAAAGTGCGTTCCCAGAAAAGGCTCCGAAAAAGAGAAGCCAAACACCCTGCAAATGTTTTGCAAACGGAGAAGTCTGGTATTCCTGGGGGAAAGCCGCCAGCATTCAATACATAGACCCTCCATTTAAGGGCTTGTAGCCAGATCTTTAGTGCAAATGTGTTGCAGGTCCAACTGTCAGTCTTTAGCAAAGTGAAAAGAAGTCCTCCTTAACTAGCTTCAAAAAGCATGAAGAAATAACTACTTTCTCTCTCTCTTTTTCTTTTAGAAATTAAACAATGAATTGATTGTGAGTATGGCAACTCTGTGCATTGGCTGATTAATCTGTAATTGTTTTCTAAATGCAGCATTAGTCATTCTTTGCACCATTTCTCTGAGATTTTTCTATGAATTGAGTCTCAAACTACAGCAGTTTTACTCCAAGTTTTCACGTTTGTCATTTGTTTTTCCTGTTTCCCTAATATTTTCCATGCTTTTCTCCAACTGCCTTTGAGAAACTGCAGAAAAATGATGTTGAAAATATATGACAAGAATCAGTGGGGAAAAGGACACAAGGAAACTTGGAGGAAAACCATTGCAAGCCATTAGGAAAACCTCCTTGGTGATATTTTGCATCACTACCTAAAGGATACGAAATCCTGAAATAGTATTTTTTAAAAATAATAGCTTTTCTTCTGCTCTGAAATTGGTCTTTAATTTTTAGCTCTGTTTTCTAAGAAATTTTGCAAAAAACATTTCAGGAATTAGATCAGAATAAGCCATCGGCTCTCTAGAATAAGGGATTTGGAAAAATATTTTTGCTGTGTCTTTTCAATTTTAAGACCAATCAGACCCTTGGTCCATTGAGGTCAATAATTTCTGCTCATATTTGCAGCAGCTCTCTGTGGGTTTCAGACAGAGGTCTTCCATATCACTTGCTACCTGACCCATTTGAACTGGAGATGCTGAGGATTGAATCTGGGACCTCCTGCATGGCAAGCAGATGCTTACCACTGAAACATTTTCTTCCCCAAACTCAACCACAGAACAAGGTTGGGGTTCATGTAAACAGTCAGAAAACATCAAAAAGCATGAAAGAATAACTACGTGAATGACTGCTGCTTCGAGTTTCCGTGCAGCTGCTTAACCTTTTCCAGCAAAGACTGTTTTTGTGCCCCCCCTTGAGAATATTCTGCAGTGGCCCAGGTTTGGATTTTGTCAAGGTCTGCCCCCTGCTTGTGAGTCTTTCAGAAGAGATGAATGAGGCTTTTACACTCCTGGAAGGGTGTAAATCAGAATTATTGCACAGAGCTTTAGGGGCAGTCTGAAGTGCCTTCCACACTGGGATGGGACTTTGTGGTTTCCCCATTGCTGGTGTAGTTTTAAATGAAGCTCAGCAGCAATGGGGCTTCAACATGTCAGTTAGTGGTATACCACTATATATAATGGTATACCAGTGCTGATTTTTAAAAAACAAAACAAAACAATGAGCCCTCTAGTGGCAGGAGGAGGAAATGATTGTTATGGGGACAGGGTCCTGGAAAATGGCTGCTATGTGAGTTGGAAAGTCCCAATTTTCCCAAATGCACACTGCACAGTAGCCATCCTGGTTTACAACGATCTTTCCTGAAACTTCAGAGCAAATCAGGTTTTAGAAAAGCTGAGGAAATCACAGAAGGTGCATGAATGCACTATAATGTTATGGGGAAGCAGGAACCGCCCCCCCTTCCCAAAAGCTTTGAACATGAGGCATATAACCCATGTGGAAGACCTCTGTGTTTGCACAAATGGACATAATTTTTCAGCAGAGCCCAAAGGGTTTTTGGATTGGTGATTTTCATGTGATTTTCTTTCTGTTAATGTTAATGTTTTTAATTCTATGGCTGCATACAGTTTTATTGTAGCTTCTGCTCTTCTTATCTGTCTCAGATCCTGAGTTGATGTGGAAAAAAGATGAGCATAAAAATAAATGAACAAATAATTAAATGCTTCTTTTTTGTTTTACTATAGACCCTGATCCAGGATACTGTGAGTATTTCAAATCCTCTGTGTATTAACTGAATAATCTGCAATACATTCCCATTTTTTTAAAAAATCAAGTTTTGACTATCAGTTTTTAGAACAGTATGTCTGCAACAGCCATTCTGATCCCCAGAGCAAGTCTGCACCAAAGTTAACAGGGTTTAGCTATAGCATGAGCAGACCCGTGGCCAGTTCTTGTTGTAATGCATTCAGTGATTTATAAATGCTGCAATGGACCCTTTCTCTTCATTCTGGAAAGGCTTAGATACACTAACAATATGGAGTATGTCGAGATGGCCTGCTCCTAGATTATGGTTTCTGGGTGGATCCCTTGAACCCTTGGGAGACTTGATAAACCACAAGGTCTGCTCCGGAGACAAAGGAGTACCAACTATAAGCTACGGTTCCTGGATTGTAAAGTTAATACTAACCAAATTAAGAGTTTCAAAGTGTTTTAAATTGACAAAGTGCAAAGAGTGTACAACAATGAATAAGACAATCAATCAAATAGCTACACACACAATAAATTCATCAATGAATAGTTCAATAAATATTCCAATAAATACCACAATAAATGTTACAAAACAATCCAACTGGTGGAGAGAGAGAACAATCACTTTAGAACATACAAGATGTAAAAATCACATGAATAATATATCGGTATTGAGTCTCTTGTCAATTTCTTTGGGAAATGTTCAAAAGCCCCTATGAGCTAGAATACTTCAATATAAAGCTTCAAAATTGCCTGTGAAGCTGCAAGAACAGCCTTTAAGATGGAAAGACTCCAGGGCAAGGCTGCAGACTGGCCTATGAAGCTGCAGAAAATGCCACAGGCTTTGCGGGCATAAGTTCATACAATCCTTTTTCATAAAGTTACATCTTCATAGGCTTCTATTTTCAATATAAACTGCAAATCTGTCAATACTTCACCACCATGTTGGTTTCAAAGATGGTCCGATGCCCTCGAAGACTTGGCAGAAGTGACATGGGAGAAAAGACAACTTCAATGTATTAATATCACTTCTGGTTAAAATCTAGACATGATATCACAGATGCTGTAGGATTCTGCTGGTCTCTATGGTAAAAACTATAGAGATCAGCAAAACTCTAGGACATTGAACCCAGCCCCATTTTCTCCTGCCACTCATTTGAGCACGGAGTGTGTGTGTTTTGGTAAGGGTTAGGGTTAGGGTTTTGCCCACCAATAGCAAGCAAATACTACCATGTCCTTTATTACAGCACCAATGACATAGTCTATTTGGTTCAAACTGGTAGTTAGAAAATTTGATAGCTTCTGAGAAGCTTCTCTCTTCATTCTGCTGCTGCAGCAACATTTCGTTGCGGGACAGATACCTTTGAATCCTCATATCCAGGCTTTCTTCCATCACTAACCAAAAATGCTCCCTCCCACTAGATTCATTCTATTGTATAGGTCTGAAATGGAGAAGAAATGGCAGCATAAAAGAGAAAGAACACTCATTCATTTGAGCTTTAGTAAACATCAGATATTTCCATCTGAAAGAGTTTATGATGGGTCAGTTGTTCTTTCTCGCCTTTCTTCCTGAGGACAGAAGAAATATTACCTGGCCTGGTCAGTGAATTCTTGAAGCTTCACTGACCAATCAAGGATTTTAACGGGACTAAGGACAGCAACTCTGCCCAGAGAATTAGTAAAAATATATGAGTGGGCCTATGGTTTAAGGGTTTTTTTTTCATAGAGAGGGACTTGATATGCTAGGTTTGTTTGAATGATTTCATTGAAAGTGGAAAGAATATTTTTTTAAAAAATCAGAGAGAGTCCGAAGTACCCAACCAGGTCATGATGGCTATAGCCATCCCTATGATCTGCTCCCTAAACTTGGAGGTCTCTGTGCTTTCATGGCTCTGTGCTGTTGATGGAACTGCCTGTGGATAATTTTTCTAGCATCTTCTGAAAATTCATCCACTTCTGTGATTAACTACCCTTTTTCTCTCCAATATAAACACAAGAAGTTACTTAAATATTACCATGAAAATTTTAAGATATGACACACAAGATACCCTCTGTTCCAGATAATGGGTTCACATTTTGAGGTTTTCTAGAGCAATATGGTGCTCCTAGATTCTGAGGCTCCTAGAAAACTTCCCTACTTGTGTTTACTGTCCCTTGGTTTAAAAGAGGACAGCAGTTCCCATATGTCAGTGTGAACACTTCCCTCACAAGTTTTCTTACAAGTAAGCTATCTGAAAGAATAAAAGAATAACAATTTGTTTTATCTTTAGGCGGGGACGACAAAAGCTTTATTGCAAGTGAGTATTTTGAAATGTCTCTGTGTTGACGGAATGCTCTTTAGAGTCCTTCATACAGGTGTCTTGTTTCTTGCCAATTTTATTAGCTGATTTCTAGAAGTGTTCCTACAAGGAACCTGATCTAGTCATTCAGAAGTTGCAGCGGGAACACTGGGGGGGGGCGGAGACTTCAAAACAGCAATGATACTTCCAGAAAAGAACCTGGAATCTGGAAGAGAGACACATTGTGATGACGCTCTAGGATTTTCAGTGGTCTCTATGGTACATTGCGCCAATATCAGTTCTAAGACTATGGCAGCACGCTATACCGTTTTCGCCCCTTATTCCCCCTGCCACTCCAGTGAGTACCGGCGTGGTATGGGGAGTGAGAGGAGGGGTGTGCTAGCTATAAATGGGCAAATTGCATCCTTTTATAGAATTAACAGGCTTGGCTTCTGGAAAAGTGTAGAACCCACCTTTTTTCATAGGCTTTGGGTACGTGCACTAGGTAGTTTCAGGGCCTTACTTGTACAGGGGAGCCACGCGGCAATCTGCCCATGCCACTGGCTACCATACAGCCCACCAGATTCTGTTATTATTAGTAGTTCATTTTAATGGAATCCATAGATTGATAAACTGTCCCTGGCAGAAGAAGATAAATATGTTAAAGAAACAAATTGTACATATTTCCAAGTGTATGGACTTTAAACCCTTTAGCAGTGGCTTTTCCATATTATGTCATGTTGTATTTCAATAAAGAGACTCAAACATTTTTACAGCCCCTCGCAATGCAGAAAGTAAGGTGGCGATGTCTTTCCTATCACTTTCTTTCCCTGCTAAGGAAAGCAACTATCTGCTAAGTTCCCTTTTGCGCTCTTCTTGTAAAGACACAAGAAGACGGGCAGTGACAGGAGAGCAATCCTCTGCGTCCATGCAGATGTTTACTTAATGCCATCTCTGTCTTCCCAGAAGAAACAGTTTGCATATTTCTGTGAATCTCATAAATGTTATGGCCTGTTGTAACCTCTTCCCCATATATTATGAAAACACAATAAAATTTTATATATATATTATGAAAACACAATAAAATTTTTAATATATATATATATATATATAAACAGCATATTTCTGACAGCTTTCAGTGATTAGCAGGTGCAACTGCCCAATTCATTAATTGCAGTGTCATTATCTGCTCTTATGAATTTTAATCATAGATCAATTTTCTCTTTCATTTGTGTCAGATCAAAATGGGATAAACTATGTTTGAGGCATTGAACAGCATTAGATTGACACAGGGCTTGACTGCATCAATGCAGTCCTTCCGTCTCTCCATGGAGCTCTGGAAATACATTTCTGTGGGAGCGTTAGGGACGTCTGTCAGTGAATTTTCACCCATCCCCCCACCTCCGCAAATCACAATGCCATTTATTCTTTGTAGGAGATGCTAACAGTTAGCTGGTTAGACAATGGCATAAATATGTAGCTTAAATGCATTTTAAGGGCCACTGTTTTGAAACTTTCTGCTTTATCATGGTGGCGGTACCAAATGGAATCACAAACTATGTATTTATCTTTTCATTTAGGCCCTTCACAAAAGAATGGAAAAAGTGAGTACTGTAAACCTTTTGTGTATTGGCTGAATGACAAGAATGTTTTTCACAGTGGGGCCTGGTCTTCGCTTACAAGTTTTACTATCATTTCAAAACTAGACCTGACCATAAAATAATGGAATAAAAGTTTGTCTACTGAAATTCATTGGAAGGCTTTGACTTTCTTCCCAATGTCACATTGATAATGAGAATATTTACAGACTAATTGATATGAGGCAACACAGATGGGAATTGCATAGTTCTATTTTTCTAAAAAATATTTTTTGAAATGGCTTTCCCCACAGCCAGAAAACAGGTAACGTCATTTTAAATGTCTGCTGGAGCCCATTTTTACTTGATATTATGGTGTAGAGGAGGAGGATCTCTTGTCCTCCACCAGATCCATTCTCCTGAGCCAAAATGGCCCTACTGGAGCCCCCCTCTACAGCACTCAGCCAAATAGGGCCTTTGTAGGCCTTAAAAATGACATTCCTCTCTGCAGCTGTGCAGCTGCAGGAAAACAACTTAGATCCAGTTCCTGTGATCTAATTTATTAAAAAACAACTCATGCAGTTTGGCCCCGAGACTATCTGGAAATAGTGGTTATGAAGGCTCTGAGAATACAACACTAACAAAACCTACATCTGTGTGATGGAGAAATTTACACACAATACATAGAATAAGTGTCACCATGTGAATGCCAGTATATTGTATTCACTCTGAATTATATATGACCGGTTGCAGGCATTCATTTAGTGACTGCTTACTCTATGTATTGTGTGTAAATTTCTCCATTACACGGTTGTAGGTTTTGTTAGTGTTGCATTCATCACCATGGTTCTTTGTGTTATAGAATGCCCAGGGAATACAGCAGCTGGCTGAATGCCTCCATTGCCAAGGAAGGCAGGAATGTCTTACAAGAGCCCACTGGATAGATGTGGGGTAGAGTTGAGCCCTACAAGGGAACCCATGGGATGCATAAAATGTATAGGCAGGCAACTGGCGCCACAGGAGGGCATGAGTTGTGAATCCCATGTGGAGCTCTTTGGAAGAGTAGGAGGGCGGGTGCCACAAAGTGGGCTCGATCTTCAAGAGAGTCATGATTCCCAGTCTGACAACCTCTTCTGTGAATACATATGCTGTGGTTTTAATTTTTTTACTGAATTATCTGGCTCTTCTAGACTTTTAGATTGACTCCTTTAGTTGACTCCCCTTGCAAGGCACTAGAAAATGACTTTAATACATTAATTGGAAGAATGGCTGATTAAACTGTAAAATGTAAATCCAGTTGACACAGATTAACTCATAGCAAAGATATGACAATAGCACAATAGTTTTGATTAGCATATGACGAGACATATACCAAAAATACTGAAAAAATCCTTGTTTCCTTTTAGTGCATGACTGACAAATTACACGTGAGTATTACAAATCATTTGTGTATTGCCTGAACAGGCTGCAGTGTCCTTTAGACAAGACCTGCCCTTTGCCACCCATCTTATTTCTTCTGATTTATAGAAGTGTCCCCCTGAAGAGGTTGTGAGATAGTCAAAGCGCTTCTTGTCCCAATCATATTATCGCTGTTGTTAAAATATCAGGACTGCCGCTCAGGGGATCCACAGTACAATTGAAATGAAAGAACGATGTGCAGTTAAGTGGGTTCTGGTTATAGTCACCTCCCAGTGGAGATTCAACCCTGACTTAATTTGCTGAGCATTTGAAAGATTTTAGCTCTGAGACATTTCACACCTTACCCAGTTTTTGGTGTATGTTATCTTCATTCTGGGGATGTGTGAACCATTGGAAAATGGCAGCTGTGAATGGTTGATAGAAAGAAAATGTCACCCATGTGGGCGGGACTTTGAGCAGATAATGTATACAGATACCAAAAATACTGAAGATATCATTGTTTCCTTTTAAATTTAGCTTGTGAAAGAAGTTATACCGGTGAGTATTATGAATCATTTGTGCATTGTCTGAACAGCCTGCAGTGTCCTTTAGAGAAGATCTGCCCTTTGCCACCCATCTTATTCCTTCTGATTTATAGACATGTCCCTCTGACAGTGTCGGATCTACGGTTGCCGGTACCGAGGGCATCCGAAGTCCAACTACTTGCGCGTGTGCGTGTGCCACACGTGCATACTCCTGGTCCTGTGTGATGATGTCACTCCGTGATGTCATCACGCAGGGCGGCGCATGCTGCCCCGCGGCAAGCTGACTTTCCCGGCATGCTGCAGAGCTGGCAGCGGCAGCGTGAGTGGCTGGGTGGCCACCCGTACCATTCGCCTGCACCACAAGACAAAGGGCAGCCAGCTTGCTACACGCCCCTTTTCCTGCATGACAGGCAAATGGCAAGGGCAGCCTCCCAGCCACCTGCACTGCCTTTTGCCTGCCCCGCAGGACAAGGGGCATGAGGCAAGCCAGCTACCCCTTGTCTTGCAGGGCAGGCGAATGGTGAGGGTGGCCTCCCAACCGCCCCTGTCTTGCAGCCTGCATACTCTCGGGGCTGGCAACTGCATCTGGTGCCCCCTCTTTGGCAGTGCCGGGGGCAGACTCCCCCACTGCCCTCCCCATCGATCTGGCCCTGCCCTCTGAAGAGCTTGAGATAGTTATAGATATTCTTGTCCCAAATGTATTGTCCCCCTGTAATTATATTATCAGTATTGCCATTCAGGTGGTTCAGAGGCCACTTGAAATGTAAAAAAGATGTACAGTCAAGAGGATTGTGGTGACAATCACCTCACAGCAGCAATTCAACCATGGAGTCTTTTGCTGGGCGTTTGAAAAAGTTTTTCGACCTTAGACATTTCATGGCTTCCTAGGCAGGGAGGTTACGGAGGAGACTGGGTCCTCATCCTTTTGAACTCTACTGTTATCCAGCTGCAGGTATTATTGATAAGAGAGTTAACTCTTAGCATATCATTGAGGTATGCAGGTCAGGAAAAGTGAGATGTAGAGTAAAAGCTGAGCTGGGCATGGATCCCTGGGTTTGTCCATGTTGTAGGTATGCCTTTATGGAAATCCAGGAGATAGGATAACCTACATTCTATGGAGGGAGATCAGCCATTCATTAACCAATCCAGTTAAATCCAGTTTTTGGTGGGTGGAATCTGCATTCATTGATGTGTGAGCAGTGCTCAGAAAAAGCCCTTTAGTGGTGAGGAAAATGGTAAAAGTGAAGGGTTGGTGGAAGGAAAATGGCACCCATGTGGGCGGAACCTTCCAGAACGCACCCCTTCCCATCCAGACTGAGTGCAAACACACCTGAGCTGCAATTTTTTCCCAACAAAAGTGATACACAATCAAGTTTGGAAATGCTCAGAGGGAAGCCAGAGGAAGGCTGGGAAGTGGATTATTAAAAGATGTTTAGTGGATGTTTTAAAAAAGAAACAGAAATGCTCCAAGCGAAACGTCCAAGTGAGTGCAGACAGGGAAAGCGCTCCACCGCTTCATCAGTTTACAGTGTCATCCTATGCAGAGTTATTCCAACTGGCTACCCCCCCCCCCCCCGCTCTGCATTGAATTGCAGTGTAACTGTGAAGAAAGCCATGCTTTCAGCAGATGATGTGTAAAGATAACAAAAATACTGAATAAATCCCTGTTTCCTTTTAAATTTAGAAACTGACAGAAGAAGTGACTGTAAGTATTATGAATCTTTTGTGCATTGCCTGAACACCCTGCAGTGTCCTATAGACTAGATCCATCCTTAGCCACTTGCCTTATTCCTCCTGACTGATAGAGGCATCCCTCTGAAGAGCTTGAGAGAGGCACAGAGCTTCTTGTCCCAATCATATTGTTCCCCTTTATTAAAACATCAGTACCGCCATTCAGGTGATTCACAGGCCTTTTAAAATGAAACAAAGAAGATCCGCAGTGAAGAGGCTTCGGGTTTCAATCACTTCACAGTGGAGATCCAACCAGGCCCTTCTTTGCTGGACTTCTGAGAAGGTTTTTAGCCCTTGAGGTTTTGGCAGCTAAAAGGGGATGTTGAGGTTGCTGTTCATAGAAAAATATGCTGAAGATTCATCCCTGGATTCTTGTTAGACAGGTAGTTTTATGGTAGCATCTGTTGGTGTAATGGTTAAGAGCAGCAGGATGCTAATCTGGAGAACCAGGTTTGATTCCCAACTCCTCCTTGGGTCAACCACAGCTTCTCAGAGCTCTCTCAGCTCCACCCACCTCACAGGGTGATTGTTGTGAGGAAAATAATAACATACTTTGTAAATCACTCTGAGGGAGCGTTAAGTTGTCCTAAAGGGTGGTATATAAATCGTATGTTATTATTGCTGTTGTCCTTACTATTATAAGAATAGTAATAATAATTTAATAAAGGCGCCTTCATTGTTAATAGCTGCCTCAGATGATGAGAATTTTAAACAAAACATATTTATGGTCCATTTTCTCATGAGCAGAAAAAAAATTGTTCCTTTCCTCCAGGACTGATAAAAAGCCAACTTTTCAAGAATTTTTACTACAGTAAACTTTTTCCATCTGGACATTTGTGCCTCACAATTTCACTTATTTGTGGTCTGCAGCTTGACCATGAGATGTAGCAAGCAACTTTTCAGGGCAGAAATTACTAAATTAAAATTACCAACATGTACATATACAATGCACCAATTTAAAATCTTGGAAACTGTCTAGAAGCTACAGTAGGGACAGAAAGCTGTGGCCAGAATGTTGACCGGAGTGGGTCTTAGCGAATGTATCACCCCAGTCTGGTTCCATCTGTGTTATCTCCCGGTTTGCTCTCAGGCCAAATCATATAGCGCTTTAAAGGTCAATATCAGCACCAGTATCATAACACTTTGGAACTCCCTCCCTAGGCATGTTTGTCTGTCTCCCTCTATTGTTGTCTTCTGCCAGCGGATGAAGACAGATTTGTATTGTATGGCATATCCCCAAGAACTGTTACTGGCCTTCTTCCCTGTTTTTGGTGTTATGTGCGCTTATATATTTTTTATCGAATTACTGTACATAAACTTTATTTAAAGTGGTTGAAATGTAAAGTAGTGAAATGTTTTAAGCGTTTGATTTTTATTGCATTGGGGGTCCTATTTGGGTAAAGAAAATAGAATTAAAAAAAATCTCTTCAAGTCATTGGGAAATATGTACTCTTTGTTGAGGGGATTTTACTAAAAGCTTTTTGAAAGCTGACTTTTATAAATAAGTAACTGAAACAATGTCTCAGGAAAGCTTTTGGGAATTTCTGTAAGATATCTTTCTACTAGGAGTGAATTAAAGTGAACTAAATAATTTTGTATCAAAGTACTTAGCTTCCAGCCACTCCATATCATTGGGGGGGGGGGGATCAGTGAAAAAGGTTTGAAAACGTATCAAGGAATGACCAATTTTCTTTTTCATTTAGAATGCAGATCAATTCACACTTTCTGAGCTGGATGTGAGTATTTCATATGTTCTGTGCTTTGTCTTATTGATCTGGAGTGTCCTTCCGACCTTCTCCTTGCAAATGTTGACTTCTGATTTTGAAAAGGCCCCTCCAAGGAATCAGAATCTGTAAAAGCAAAGAAATATCCCATCTACAGGGCTCCTCCCTCCTTCTCATCCTAGCTCTGCCATCCTCCCAATTCACAGCCACTTCGAACACGATGATGAAGTTCACAGAGCCATGGCCTTCTTTTTCTGAAATTAAGCTAGCTTATGTATTTTCATGTGCTTTTGACAGCTAAAATATACTCTTGATTGCTGATGTGAGCAGTAAATTCATGGATTTGACTTGCTGGTTTCTATTTTGCTGCTTTTCATATGTGCGATCGTCATAGTCACGTGTTACCAATGTGTGTGTTAACTTCTTTTTAATATTGCAAGTGACTTTGGTAGTTCTTTTGACTTGAAGTCCGGTCCAAACATCTAATCCCTTTTGCTCTTAGACCTGTAGCTTGCTGTCAAGATTGGATTATGAGTATTACTTTATTAAAGTGTTAATAGATTTATGATGTGCCTCAGACAGAAAGGGAAAAAAACTCCCCTTCCTTCAAGTTTCTCCACTCTGAGAAAGAGAAATAAGGAGGCAAAGGCTTTCCCCTTCCTTTGTTTTTACGCTGGGGGAAGCTAGCCATAGTTAAATTTTGTTATGATTGAGAAAGGAAACTACTCAAATCATATTTCCATCTGCTTTTCTATTAAGACATGTACTATGAGCCTGGGAGCTTCAATTGATTAATAATGCACTGATCACATTTTTTTTAAGCACCCAGAATTTTCAGCACCTTTAACCCAGAATCCTTTTGGAATGGAAGTGGAAGATAGTGAAACTGGTGTAGAACTAACAAATTATAGGCCGTTTCCATTCATCCTTGAAGGGTTGACCCACTCACAGAACATGGTCAGCGTCAGAACACTGTCAATGCCATCTGTTTGTGGGCAGTTTGGCTTCTGTTTTTCAGCACCTTTTTTGTGTTTCTACAGACAGCGCTTTCCCAGAAAAAGGCACTGAAAAAACAGAAGCTGAATATCCCGCAAATGTTTTGCAAACAGAGGTCTGGATTACTAGAGAAAAGCCCTACTAGAGATGGGCATGAACCGAAATACGAACCAAAGTTGGTCCTGAACCAGGCCAACTCATGGTTCGCAAGTCAGCAGTTCGTCAGAGCCTATTTCTGATGAACCTCCATGAACTTTAGGCTGGTTCATTTGGTTCGTTTTTCAGTTCGTCGCTGCAGACAGCCTGGCACTAACCAATCAGTTTCCTAGGCAACTGTGGATGGGCTTTCTGCAGACCTTCTGCTGACCAGGAAGTGACCTCCTGCTGACCCAGAAGTGATGTTTTCACAAACCAAATGAACTGGTTCATGAACTGGGGCAGGTTTGTGAAAGTTCATTGTTCATGAAATGTGACAAACCACAAAACATCTAGTTCTTTTTCCCCCTGTTTGTGCCCATCTCCAGTCACCAGCATTCGGTACGTGGGCCGTCCCTTCAAAGGCATGTGGAAATGGCCATAGTATAGCCACATCTTTAGTGCAAATGTGTTGCGGGTCCAACTGTCAGTCCTTAGCAAAGTGAAAAGAAGTCCTTAACTAGCTGCAAAAACCATGAAGAAATAACTACTTTTTCTCTTTTTTTCTATTTTAGAAATTAAACAATGAATTGAAAGTGAGTATGGCAACTCCTTTGTGCATTGGCTGATTAATCTGTAATCATTTTCTAAATGGAGGATCAGTTCTTCTTTGCTCATTTTCTCTCTGGGATTTTTCTGTGATTTGAGTGGCACACTCCAGTTTTACTCCAATTTTTCTCATTTTGCCATCTGTTTTTCCTGTGTTTTCCTCATATTATTCCATGTTTTCTCAAATTGCCTTTGAGAAACTGCAGAACAATGATGCTGAAAATGTATGAAGTGAATCATTGGGGAAAAGGACACAAGAAAACTTGGAGAAAAACCATTGCAAGTTGACAAAGAAGCCATTGGGAAATCCCCATTATTTATATTTTACATGACTACCTAAAGGATCCAAAATCCTGAAATAGTATTTTTTAGAATAATAACTTTTCTTCTGCTTTGAAATCAGTCTTTAATTTTTAGCTCTGTTTTCTAAGCTTTTGCAAAAACATTTCAGGAATTTCTGGAGATCAGAATAAGGCAGCGACTCTCTAGAATCCGGGATTTGGAAAAATCTTTTTGCTGTGTCTTTTCAATTTTAAGACCGATCAGACCTTTGGTCTATTGAGGTCAATAATGTCTGCTCAGATTTGCAGCAGCTCTCCGTGGGTTTCAGACAGAGGTCTTCCGTATCACTTGCTACCTGGCCCACTTGAACTGGAGATGCTGAGGATGGAATCTGGGACCTTCTGACTGCCAAGAAGATGGGTCTAAATCAGAATTAGAACTTTAGAGGCAGTCTGAAGTGCCTTCCCCATTGGGATGGGACTTTGTGGTTTCCCCATTCCTAGTGTAGCTTTAATTAAAGCTTAGCAGTAAAGGGGCTTCAACATGGCAGTTATCTACATAATGGTATACCAGTGCTGTTTTTTAATAAAACAACTATGAGCCCTCTACTGCCAGGAGGAGGAAATGATTGCTTTGGGGACTGGGTCCAGGAAAATGGCTGCCATGTTAGTTGGAAAATTTCAATTTTCTCAACCACACAACAGCCATCCTGGCTTTACAATGATCTTTTGTGAAAGTTCAGACCAAAATTGGTGAAATCTCATAAGGTGCATGAATGCACTATAATGTTATGGGGAAGCAGGGAAAAAACCCACTTCCCAAAACATGGGGCATATAAACCATGTGGAAGATACCTGTGTCTGCACAAACGGGCATACATTTCCACTAGTGCCCAAGGTATTCTTGGACTGGTAATTTTGATGTGGTTTAATTTCTGTTAATGTTAATGTTTTTAATTGCATGGCTGCATATAGTTTTATTATACCTTCTACTCTTGTTATCTGTCTGAGCTCCAGAGTTGATATGGAAAAAAATGGGCAAACAAATAAATGAATAAATAAATAATTAGATGTTTCTTCTTTTTTTTACTATAGAGCCTGATCCAGAAGACTGTAAGTATTTAAAACCCTTTGTTTATTACCAGAATAATCTGCAATGCATTATTTTCACATTACCTTTTTTTGCCTTTCTGTTTTTACAACAGTATGTCTGTTATACCCACAGACCAATTCTGCACCAAAGTTAACAGGGCTTAGCTTTAGCATGAGCACAGCCTTGGCCAGTCCCAGTTATATAATGCTTTCAGTGATTCATAAATGCTGCAATGGACCTTTCCTCTATATTCTGGAAAGGTGTAGATAAACTAGCAATATGGAGTATGCTGAGATTGCCTGCTTCTAGATTATGGTTTCTGGGTGCATGCTTTGAACCCTTGGGAGACTTGGCAGAAGTGTCATGGGAAAAAAGACATCTTCAATGTATCAGTATCCCTTCTGATTAAAATATGGACATGATATCACAGATGATCTAGGATTCTGCTGGTCTCTATGGTAAAAATCATAGAGATCAGCAAAACCCTAGAGCATTGATGATGCCCACCCTCATTTTCTCCTACCACTCATTTGAGTACCAGTGGGAAATGAGGCGGTGGTTTGGTGAGGGAGTTGCTGATCAAAAGCAAGCAAATACCACAGTATCATTTATTACAGCACCAATAAAATAGTCTATTTGGTTCAAATTGGTTGTTAGCAAATTTGGTAGCTTCTGAGAAGCTCTCTTCACTCTTTATCTTCTTCCTAACTAAAATACCCCCTCCCACTGGATTAATTCTCTTGTATTCTATTGAATTGGAGGGGAAAGGGCAGAGTAAAAGAGAAAGAACACTCATTCTTTTGTGCTTTAGTAACCATCAGATCTTTCCATCTGAAAGAGTCTCTGATGGGTCAGTTATTCGTTCTTGCCTTTCTTCCTGAGGATGGAAGAAAGATTGCCTGGCCTGGTCAATGGATTTTTGAAGCTTCACTGACCAATGAAGGATTTTAATGGGCCAAAGAACAGCAACTCTGCCCAGTGTATTAGCAAGAAGATGAGAATGGGCCTACGGTTTAAGGTTTTATGTCTTCATAGTGAGGGACTTGATATGCCAGCTTTGTTTTAACGATTTCATGGAAAGTGGGAAGAATAGTTTTTAAAAATCAGAGAGAGAGTCCCTCTGTTTGCAACAGTCGCCACCTAGATGTTATTTGGAAATCTTGAAACAGGTCATGATGGCTGCATCCTTCCCTACGATCTGCTCCCTAAACTTGGAGGTGTCTTGGCTATCAGTTGTTGATGGAACTGCCTGTGGTGAATTTTTCTAGCCTCTTCTGAAAATTCATCCAATTCTGTGATTAACTACCCTTTTTTCTCTCCAGTATAAAGACATGGAGCTACTTAAATATTACCAGGGAAATTTTGAGATATGACACACAGATACCTGCTGTTGCATATACTAGGTTCACAATTTTTAGTTTTCTAGAGCAATATGGTGCTCCTAGATTCTGGGGTCCCCGAAAAACTTCCCAATCCCTACTCATGTTTAGTGCCCCTTGGTTTAAGAGAAGACAACAGTTCCCACATGTCAGTGTGAACACTCCCCTCACAACATTTCCTACAAGTAAGCTATCTAAAAGAATAACAATCTGCTTTATCTTTAGGCGGGAGCGACGAAAGCAGTATTGCAAGTGAGTATTTTGAAATGTCTGTGTATATTGGCAATGCTCTTTAGTCACCTTCATATAGGTGACTAGTTGTTTCTTGCCAATTTTATTTGCTGATTTCTAGGAGTGTCCCTACAAGGAACCTGAACTAGTCATTCAGAATTTGCAGCGAGAACATTGGGGTGGGGGGTGGGGCAGAGACTTCAAAACAGCTATGACACTTCCAGCAAGGAACTTGGAATCTGAAAGAGAGAGGCACTGCCACATTGTGACGATGCTCTAGGATTCTCCCTGGGCTCTATGGTACATTGCACCAATATCACTTCTAAGACTGTGGCAGCACACTATATTGGTTTTACCCCTTATTCCCCCTGCCACTCCAGCGTGGGATGGGGAGTGAGAGGAGGGGTTTGCCAGCTATATATGAGCAAATTGCAACCTTTTATAGAATTAACAGGCTTGGATTCTAGAATAAGTGTAGAACCCACCTTTTCCCACAGGCTTTGGGTAGCTGCACTGGGTAGTTGCAGTCACAGGGCCATGTATCTGTGCTGAGAGTAGTATTTATGCCTTTGATGGCTGGAGTGGTTTGTTATCATAACTTGTGATTATATTTTTTGTTGCTTTGAATATTGTAAGCCACTTAGAAAGTCCTTGTTACTGAAAAGGAGGTACAAATATTTTATTATGTGAAAATAAAGCAATCCAATGGCTCTTCATTCTGCCACTGGAAATGAATTCAGTTGTAGGTTTAGAAATTTCTGGTTTAAAACCTACAGCTTGTTGTCAAGATTCTGTTATTGTTAGTACTCCATTTTAATGGAATCCATAGATTGATAAACTCTCCCTGGCAGAAGAAGATAAATATGTCAGGAAAACAAATGGTACAGCTTTCCAAATGCATGGACCCTTTCGCAGTGGGTTTTCCATAATACGTCATGTATTTCAATAGAATAAAGAGAATCAAATATGTGTACAGCCACTCACAATGCAGAAAGTAAGGTGGTGGTGATGTCTTTCCTATCACTTTCTTTCCCTGCTAAGGAAAGCAACTATCGGCTAAGTTCCCTTTGTCCTCTTCTTGTAAAGACACAAGGAGATGGGCAGTGACAGGAGAGCAATCCTCTGCATCCATGCAGATGTTTACTTAGTGCCATCTCTGTCTTCCCAGAAGAAACAGTTTGCATATTTCTGGCAACTTTCAGTGATTAACAGGTGCAACTGGCCAATTCATTAATTGCAGTGTCTTCATTTGCTCTTGTGAAGTTAAACCATGAATCAAAATTTTCTCTATCATTTGTGTCGGATTGAAATGGGATAAACTATGTTTGAAGCATTGAACAGCATTAAATTGACACAGGACTACAACACACACACACACACACACACACCGCAAATCACAATGCCATATATTCTTCCTAGGAGGTGCTAACGGTGAGCTGGTTAGACAGTGACATAAATATGTAGCTTAAATACATTTTAAGCGCCACTCTGTTGAAACTTTCTGCTTATCATGGTGACGGTAACAATCGGAATCACAAACTATGTATTTATCTATTTTTCATTTAGGCCCTTCAAGAGAAACTGGAACACGTGAGTATTGTAAATAATTTGGGTAATGGCTGAATTATAAAAATGTTCTTCACAATGGGGCCTGTTCTTCACTTGCAAGCCTTAGTAAAATTTGCAAATCTAGCCGTGACCACAAAATAATGGAATAAAAGTTTGCCTACTGAAATGCATTGGAAGGCTTTGATTTTCTTCCTAGAGTCATATTGATAATGAGAATGTTTTCAGTCTAATTGAAATGAGGAAACACAGATGGAAATTGTGTAGCTCTATTTTTCTAAAAAATCTTTTTTTGAAATGAGTTGACTTGCTTTCCCCACAGCCACACAGCAGGTGTCATCATTTTTAATACCTGCTGGGGCCCATTTTTACTTGATATTATGGTGTAGAGGAGGAGGATCTCTTGCCCTCTGCCAGATCCATTCTCTTGAGCCAGAATGGTCCTACTGGAGGCCTCTTCCACAGCAGTGAGCCAAATAGGGCCTTTGTAGGCTTTTAAAATGACATTCCTCTCTAGATGTAAGGAACTCGTTAGGAATTGTTATATTTTTGGTTTTGTATGGTTATGTTTTACGTTAATGTGTAATAAATTTATTTTAAAAAATGACATTCCTTTCTGATGCTGGGCAGCTGCAGGAAAATGGGTTCGATCTGGTTCCTTTGATCCAATTCATTAAAAACAACTTGTGTATTTTGGCTCTGAGTCTATCTGAAAACAGTGTTTATGAATGCTCTGTGAATACAACACTAACAAAACCTACAATTGTGTGATGGAGAAATTTACACACAATACATAGAATAAGTGTCACTATGTGAACGCCGGTATATTGTACTCACTTTGAATTATGCATGACCAGTTGCATTGATGGTATGAACTGTGGATTATACATGCTTCTATAAGATACTGACAGGATTGCTACCAGGCATTCACATAGTGGCCATTTCCACACACGTTAAATAATCCACTTTCAATACGCTTTAGTGCACATTTGTAACTGATTTTCCATGTGTGGAACAAAAAATCCACTTCTAAAGGATAACTAAAGTGCATTGAAAGTGCATTATTCAATGTGTGTGGAAATGGCCAGTGACTATGTATTGTGTGTAAATTTCTCCATTACACGGTTGTAGGTTTTGTTAGCGTTGCATTCATCACCACGGTCCTTTGTGTTATAGAATGCCCAGAGAATATGGCAGCTGGCTGAATGCCTTCATTGCCAAGGCAGGCCGGACGGTCTTACAGGAGCCCACTGGATAGGTGTGGGGTAGAGTTTGGCCCTACGAGGGAACCCATGGGATGCATCAAATGTATTGGCAGGCCATTGATACTCCAGGAGGGCATGAGTTGTGAATCCCATTTGGAGCTCTTTGGAAGAGTAGGAGGGCGAGTGCCACAGAGTGGGCTCGATCTTCAAGAGAGTCATGATTCCCAGTCTGAGAACCTCTTCTGTGAATTCATATGCTGTGGTTTTAAATTTTTACTGAATTATCTGGCTCTTCTAGACTTTTAGATTGACACCTTTAGTTGACTCTCCTTGCAAGGCACTAGAAACTGACTTTAATATGTTATTTGGAAGAATGGCTGATTAAACTGTTGATGGGTAAAATGTAAATCCAGTTGGCACGGATTAACTCATAGCAAAGATATGACAATAGCACAATAGTTTTGATCAGCATATAGTGCATACAGATACCAAGAATTCTGAAGTAATTGTTTCCTTTTAAATTTCTGTTTCCTTTTAAATTTAGTTCATCACTCACAGAATGCAAGTGAGTATTATGAATCATTTGTTGTTGCCTGAACAGCCTGCAGTGTCCTTTAGACAAGACCTGTCCTTTGCCACCCATCTTATTCCTTCTGATTTATAGAAGTGTCCCTCTGAAGAGCTTGAGATAGTCAAAGTGCTTCTTGTCCCAATCATATTATCTCCCTGTTGTTAAAATATCAGGACTGCCGCTCAGGGGATCCACAGTACAATTGAAATGAAAGAAAGATGTACAGTTAAGTGGGTTCTGGTTATAGTCACCTCCCAGCCTCCCATACCTTAATTTGCTGAGCCTTTGAAAGATTTTAGCCCTGAGACATTTCACACCTTACCCAGTTTTTGATGTAAGTTATCTTCATTCGGGGGATGTGTGAACCATGCTATCAAAAAGCCCTTTAGTAATTTAGAAAATGGCAGCTGTGAATGGTTGATGGAAACAAAATGTCACCCATCTGGGCGGGACTTTGAGCAGATAATGCATACAGATACCAAAAATACTGAAGATATCATTGTTTCCTTTTAAATTTAGGTAATGAAAGGAATTATAGGGGTGAGTATTACGAATCATTTGTGTATTGCCTGAACATCCCACAATGTTCTTTTGACAAGACCTATCCTCTGGCACCCATCTTATTCTTTCTGATTTATAGACGTGCCCCTCTGAAGAGCCTAAGATAGTTATAGATGTTCTTGTCCCAACTATATTATTGCCCTGTTATTAAATTATCAGTACTGCCATTCAGGCGGTTCAGAGGCCTCTTGAAATGTAAGAAAGATGTACAATTAAGAGGGTTCTGGTTACAATCATCTCGCAGTGGCAATTCAACCATGGACTGTTTTACTGGGTGTTTGAAAAAGTCTTTAGACCTTAGAAATGTCATGGCTTACTCGGCAGGGAGTTTATGGGAGGAACCTGGGTCTGCATCCCTTTGAACCCTGCTGTTATCCCTCTGGAAGGATTATTGATATGTGAGAGTTAACTCTTAGCATATCATTGAGGTATTCAGGCAAGGAAATTGCAGAGTAAAAGCTGAGCTGGGTTTGGATCCCTGGGTTTGCCCATGTTGTAGGTATGCCTTTACGGAAACCCAGGAGATGGGATAACCTACACTCTGTGGAGGCGGATCAGCTATTCATTAACCAATCCAGTTCAATCCAGTTTTTGGTGGGTGGAATCTGCATTCATTGATGTGTGAGCAATGCTCAGAAAAAGCCCTTCAGTGGTGTGGAAAATGGTAATAGTGAAGTGTTGATGGAATTAAAATGGCACCCCCTGTGGGCGGAACCTTCCAAAATGCACCCCTTCCCATCCAGACTGAGTGCAAAGTGCAAACACACCTCATCTGCAATTTTATCACAACAAAAGTGATACACAATCAAGTTTGGAAATGCTCAGAGGGAAGCCAAAGGAAGGCTGGGAAGTGGATTATTAAAGGATGTTTAGTGGATGTTTTAAAAAAGAAACAGAAGAGCTCCAAGCGAAATGTCCAAGTGGGTGCAGACAGGGAAAGCGCTCCATCGCTTCATCACTTTACACTGTCATCCTATGCTGAGTTATTCCAACTGGCTACCCCTGCTCTGCCTTGGATTGCAGTGTAACTGTGAAGAAAGCCATGCTTTCAGCAGATGATATGTAAAGATAACAAAAATACTGAATAAATCCCTGTTTCCTTTTAAATTTAGAAACTGACAGAAGAAGTGAATGTAAGTATTATTATGAATCATTTCTGCATTGCCTGAACTCCCTGCAGTGTCCTTTAGACTAGATCCAACCTTTGCCACTTGTCTTATTCCTCCTGACTGATAGAGGCATCCCTCTGAAGAGCTTGAGAGAGGCACAGAGCTTCTTGTCCCAATCATATTGTCCACCTTTATCAAAATATTAGTACTGCCATTCAGGTCATTCACAGGCCATTTAAAAAGCAATAAAGATATACAGTTAATAGCTGCCTCAGATGATGAGAATTTTAAACAAAATATTTTTATGGTCCAATTTCTCATGAGCAGAAAAAAATTGTTCTTTTCCTTCAGGACTGATAAGAAGCCAACTTTGGCAAGATTTTTTTACTACAGTAAACTCTTTCCATCTGGATATTTGTGCCTCACTTGACCATGTGATATAGCAAGCAACTTTTCAAGGCATGAATTACCAAATTAAAATTACCAACATAAAATACACAATGTTCCAATTTAAAAGCTTCTGGATTAGATTACTGCAAGAAGTTCTACATGGGGCTGCTCTTGAAAACTGTCTAGAAGCTACAGTGGGGACAGAAGGCTGCGGCCTGAATGTTGACCGGAGTGAGTTGTAGGGAATGTGTCACCACAGTCTCCTTCCGTTTGTGTTATCTCCCAATTTGCTCTCAGGCCAAATCATATAGCGCTTTAAAGGTCAATATCAGCACCAGTATCATAACACTTTGGAACTCCCTCCCTAGGCATGTTTGTCTGTCTCCCTCTATTGTTGTCTTCTACCAGCGGATGAAGACAGATTTGTATTGTTTGGCAGATCCCCAAGAACTGTTACTGGCCTTCTTCCCTGGTTTTGGTGTTATGTTCGCTTATATATATATATATTTATTACTGTACATAAACTTTATTATTTTTTTAAATAGTGAAATTAATTATTTTTACATTCATTGCTTTTGGGACCCTATTTGGGTAAATAGAAATGTTTTAAATACAATTTTTAAAAATCTCTTTAAACTATTGGGAGATATGAACTCTTTGTTGAGAGGACTTTGCTAAAAGCTTGTATGAAAGTACTTAGTTTGTTATGTAAGCTTCCAGCCTCTCCATATCATTGTGGGGGGGGGATCTGTGAATAAGTTTTGAAAATGTATTTAGGAATAACCACTTTTCTTTTCTATTTAGAATGCAGCTCAATTAACAATTGCTGGACTGGATGTGAGTATTTCATAGGTTCTGTGCTTTGTCTTATTGATCTGGAGTGTCCTTCCTACCTTCTCCTGCCAAATGTTGACTTCTGATTTTGAAAAGGCCCCTCCAAGGAATTAGAAAATGTAAAAGTGAAGAAATGTCCCATCTACTGGGCTCCTTCCTCCTTCTCATCCTAGCTCTGCCTTCCGATTCACAGCCACTTCGAACACGATGATGAAGTTCCTAGATATGCAGCCATGGCCTTCTTTTTCTGAAATTAAGCTAGCTTATGTATTTTCATGTCCTTTTGACAGCTAAAATATTCTCTTGATCACTGATGTGAGCTGCTCCAGTAAAATTCATGGATTTGACTTGCTGGTTTCTATTTTGCTGCTTTTCAAATTTGCGACCGTCATAGTCATGGGTTACCATTGTATGTGTTAACTTCTTTTTAATATTGCAAGTGACTTTGGTAGTTCTTTTGACTTAAAATCCCAGTCCGAGTATCTAATCCCTTTGGCTTTTAGACCTATAGCTTGCTGTTATGATTGGATTACGAGTATTACTTTATTAAAGTGTTAATAGATTTATGATGTACCTCAAACAGAAATGGGAAAAACTCCATTTCTGTCAAGTTTCTCCAATCTGAAAAAGATAAATAAACAGGCAAAGGCTTTCCCCTTCTTTTCTTTCTATGCTGGGGGAAGCTAGCCTTTGTTAAATTTTGTTTTGATTGACAAAGGAAAGTAGTCAAATCATATTTCCATCTGCTTTTACATTTAGACTTTACATGTACTATGAGGCTGGGAGATTTAATCGATTAATAATGCTGTAATTACATTTGTCAATTCCAGTGAAGTTTTGTGTGGGAAGCTGGAAATCCCTAGCAGAGAATTCTCAACATGTTTAACCCAGAATTCTTGTGAAATGGGAGTGGAAGATAGTGAAACTGGTGTAGAACTAACACACTATAGGCCATTTCCACACACCGTTAAAGGGATGGCCCCCACACACAACACTGTCAATTTCAGAACACTGTCACTGTCATCTGTTTGCTGGCATTTTGGCTTCTGTTTTTTGTCAACTTTTTTGCGACTATAGAACACGCATTTCCAGAAAAGGAACAGAAAAAACAGAACCCAAACACCCCGCAAATGGTATTTCAAATGGATACGTCTGGGTTCCTGGGGAAAAGCCGCCAGTAAAGATGGGCATGTACTGAAATACGAACCAAAGTTTGTCATGAACCAGGCCAGTTCATGGTTTGTGAACCAGTGTTCATCAGAGCCCATTTTTGATGAACTGCAATGAACTTTAGGTGGGTTCATTTGGTTCGTTTTTCAGTTCGTCACTGCAGATAGCCTGGCACCAACCAATCAGTTCCCAAGACAACTGAGGATGGGCTTTCTGCAGACCTTCTGCTGACCAGGAAGTGACTTCCTGCTGATCCAGACAAACCAAACGAAATGTTTCGTGAACTGGGGCAGATTCGTGAACATTCGTTGTGCATGGTTCATGAAATGTGATGAACCATGAACCATCTGGTTAGCTTTTTTCCCCATTTCGTGCCCATCTCTAGTCACCTCCATTCAATATGTGGGCCCTTCCTTTAAGGGTGAGTGGAAATGGCCATAGTGTAGCCACATCTTTAGTGCAAATGTGTTGCAGGTCAAACTGTCAGTCTTTAGCAAAGTGAAAAGAAGTCCTTAACCAGCTTCAAAAACCATGAAGAAATAACTACTTTTCCTCTTTTTCTCTCTCTTAGAAATTAGACAATGAATTGAAGGTGAGTATGGCATTGGTATCTCCTCTGGCTGATTAATTTGTAATCATTTTCTAAATGGAGCATCAGTTGTTCTTTGTGCCTTTTCTCTCTGGGATTTGAGTGGCACACTCCAGTTTTATTCCAAGTTTTCTCATGTTTATCCTGTGTTTTCCTCATATTTTTCCATGTTTTCTCAAACTGCCTTTGAGAAACTGCAGAAAAATGATGTTGAAAATATATGAAGAGAATCAATGGGAAAAAGAACACAAGGAAACTTGGAGGAAAAAAAAAAACATCGCAAAGCGAGAAAGAAGCCATTGGGAAAACCTCCTTACTTATATTTTACATCACTTCCTAAAGGATCCGAAATCCTGAAATAGTATTTTTTATGATAATAACTTTTCTTCTGCTCTTAGCTCTGTTTTCTAAGAAATTATGCAAAAACATTTCAGGAGTGTCTGGACATCAGAATAAGCCAGCGACTCTCTAGAATAAGGGATTTGGAAACATCTTTTTGCTGTGTCTTTTCAATTTTAAGACCAATCAGACCCTTGGTCCATTGAGGTCAATAATTTCTGCTCAGATTTGCAGCAGCTCTCCGTGGGTTTCAGACAGAGGTCTTCCATATCACTTGCTACCTGGCCCATTTGAACTGGAGAGGCTGAGGATGGAATCTGGGACCTCCTGCATGGCAAGCAGATGTTTACCACTGAGCCATTTTCTTCCCCAAACTCAACCACAGAACAAGCTTGGGGTTCATGTAAATGAAACCATCAAAAAGCCTGAAAGAATAACTACGCGAATGACTGCTGCTTCGAGTTTCCGTGCAGCTGCTTTACTTTTTCCAGCAAAGACTGTTTTTCTGCCCCCTCCCCCTTGAGAATATTCTGCAGTGGCCCAGGTTTGGACTTTTTCAAGGTCTGCCCCCTATTTGTGAGTCTTTCAGAAGAGATCAGTTTGGCTTTTACATTCCTGGAATCAGAATTATTGCACAGAGCTTTAGGGTCTGTGAAGTGCTTTCCACACTGGAATGCGACTTTGTGGTTTCCCCATTCCTTGTGTGGCTTTAATTAAAGCTCAGCAGTAAAGGGGCTTCCAGATTGCAGTTATATATATATAATGATATACCGGTGCTGTTTAAAAAATAAATAAAATGAGCCCTCTAGTGGCAGGAGGAGGAAATGATTGCTATGGGGACAGGGTCCTGCAAAATGGCTGCCATGCGAGTTGGAAAATCCCAATTTTCCCAACGGCACAGCAGCCATCCCGGCTTTACAATGATCTTTCGTGAAAGTTCAGAGCAAAGCAGTTTTTAGAAAAGCTGGAGAAATCTCAGAAGGTGCATGAATGCACTATAATGTTATGGGGAAGCAGGAAAAAAACCCCACTTCCCAAAAGCATTGAACATGATACATACAACCCACGTGGAAGACCGCTGTGTTTGCACAAATGGGCAAATTTTTCCAGTACTGCCCAAGGGGTTTTTGGATTGGTGATTTTCATGTGATTTTATTTTTGTTAATCTTTTTAATTCTATGGCTGCATACAGTTTTATTGCAGCTTCTACTCTTATCTGTCTCGGATCCTGAGTTGATGTGGAAAAAGATGGACATAAAAATAAATGAATAAATAAATAATTAAATTCTTCTTTTTTTAAACTATAGACCCTGATCCAGGATACTGTGAGTATTTCAAATCCTCTGTGTATTAACTGAATAATCTGCATTGCATTCTTTTCCATTACCTTTTTAAAAAATCAAGTTTTGCCTCTCAGTTTTTAGAACAGTATGTCTGCAAGCGCCCTTGAGATCCACAGACCAATTCTGCCCCAAAGTTAACAGGGCTTAGCTATAGCGTGAGCAGAGCCTTGGCCAGTCCCAGTTGTACTGCATTCTGTCATTCATAAATGCTAGAATAGACCTTTTCTCTTAATTCTGTAAAGGGATACACTATCAATACGGAGTATGCTGAGATGGCCTGCTCCTAGATTATGGTTTCTGAGAGCATGCCTTGAACCCCTGGGAGACTTGGCAGAAGTGTCATTAGAAAAAAAAGACATCTTCAATGTATCAATATCCCTTCTGTTTAAAATATGGACATGATATCACAGATGCTCTAGGATTCTGCTGGTCTGTATGGTAGAAATCATAGAGATCAGCAAAACCCTAGAGCACTGATGATGCCCACCCTCATTTTCTCCTACCACTCATTTGAGCACCAGTGGGAAATGAGGCGGTGGTTTGGTGAGGGAGTTGCCAATCAAAAGCAAGCAAATACCACCCGATCATTTATTACAGCACCAATAAAATAGTCTATTTGGTTCAAATTGGTTGTTAGAGAGTTTGGTAGCTTCTGAGAAGCTTCTCTCTTCACTCTGCTGCTGCAGCAAGATTTTGTTGTGAGACAGATAACCGTGAATCCCCCTCTCCTGGCTTTACCTGCTTCCTAACCAAAAATGCCCCCTCCCACTGGATTCATTCTCTTGTATTCTATTGAATTGGAGGGGAAAGGGCAGAGTAAAAGAGGAAGAACACCCATTCATTTGTGCTTTAGTAGCCATCACATCCTTCCGTCTGAAAGAGTCTCTGATGGGTCAGTTTTTCTTTCTCACCTTTCTTCCTGAGGATGGAAGAAAGATTGCCTGGCATGGTCAGTGGATTTTTGAAGCTTCACTGACCAATGAAGGATTTTAATGGGCCATAGAACAGCAACTCTGCCCAATGTATTAGCAAGAAGATGTGAATGGGCCTACAGTTTTATTTCTTCATAGAGACGGACTTGATATGCCAGCTTTGTTTTAATGATTCCATGGAAAGTGGGAAGAATATTTTTTAAAAATCAGAGAGAGAGAGAGTCCCTCTGTTTGCAACAGTCACCACCTAGATATTATTTGGAAGTATTGAACCAGGTCATGATGGCCATATCCTTCCCTACGATCTGCTCCGTAAACCTGGAGGTCTCTGTGCTTTCATAACCATCAGTTGTTGATGGAACTGCCTGTGTTGAATTTTTCTAGCCTTTCCCCAACCTCTTCTGAAAATTCATCCACCTCTGTAATTAACTACCATTTTTTCTCTCCAATATAAAGACATGGAGCTACTTAAATATTACCAGGGAAATTTTGAGATATGACACATAGATACCCCCTGTTCCAGATAATGGGTTTACATTTTGAGGTTTTCTAAAGCAATATTCTTCTCC
Organism: Eublepharis macularius; assembly: GCF_028583425.1. Lineage (NCBI taxonomy): Eukaryota > Metazoa > Chordata > Lepidosauria > Squamata > Eublepharidae > Eublepharis > Eublepharis macularius. The sequence continues at coordinate 47,705,253 of NC_072804.1, read as the reverse complement.
TAGATTCTGAGGCCCCTAGAAAACTTCCCTACTTGTGTTTACTGTCCCTTGGTTTAAAAGAGGACAGCAGTTCCCACATAGCAGTGTGAAAACTCCCCTCACAATATTTTCTACAAGTAAGCTATCTAAAAGAATAAAATAATAACACTTTTCTTTATCTTTAGATGGGAAAGATGCAAGAAGTATTGGAAGTGAGTATTTTGAAATGTCTATGTGTTGACTGAATGCTCTTCCTTCATACAGGTGTCTAGTTGTTTCTTGCCAATTTTATTTGCTGATTTCTAGAAGTGTCCCTACAAGGAACCTGATCTAGTCATTCAGAAGTTGTAGCGGGAACATTTGGAGGGAGGCAGAGACTTCAGAACAGCATTGCATACTGCTGCAATCTCGTTTGCAGCTAAGAACCGGGAAGTGACATCGCCACATTGTAGCAATGCTCTAGGACTTTTCCTGGGCTCTATGGTGCATTGCATCAATATCACTTCTTAGACTGTGGTTGCATGCTATCCTGTTTCTTACCCATGTTCCGCCTGCCACTCCAGTGAGTACCAGTGGAGGATCGGGAGCGACAGGAGGGGTGTGCCAACTATAAATGGGCAAATTGCCAGCTTATATAGAATTAGCAGGCTTGGCTTCTGGAAAAAGTGTACAATCCACCTTTTTTCACAGGCTTTGGGTAGCTGTACTGGGTGGTTTCAGTCACAGGGCCATGTATCTGTGTTGAGAATAGTATTTATGCCTTTGATGACTGGAGTCCTTTGCTATCATGACTTATGATTATATTTTAAACTGCTTTTAATATTGCAAGACATTTAGAAAGTCCTTGTTACTGAATGGGAGGTACAAATATTTGAGTTCATAAAAAGAAAGCAATCCAATATCATTGCGGTCTGCCGCTGGAAATGACTTCAATTGTTAGATTTAGAAGATTCTGGTTCAGAAACTACAGCTTGTTGTCAAGATTCTGTTTTTGTTATTGTTCCATTTTAGTGAAATCAACAGATTGATAAACTACCTCTGGCAGAAGAAGATAAATATGTCAAAGAAACAAACTATATAGATTTCCAAGTGTATGGACTTTAAAACCTTTTAGCAGTGGGTTTTCCATAATACGTCATGTATTTCAATTGATTAAAGAGAATCAAACATTTTTACAGCCACTCGCAATGCAGAAAGTAAGGAGGCAATGTCTTTCCTATCACTTTCTTTCCCTGCTAAGGAAAGCAACTATTGGCTAAGTTCCTTTGCCCTCTTCTTTTAAAGACGCAAGAAGATGGGCAGTGACAGGAGAGCAATCCTCTGTGCCCATGCAGATATTTACTTAATGCCATCTAAGAGCCAAGCTACAAGTGATGCCTGACACAGGTTGGACACTTGTCAGCTTCCCTCAAGTTTTGATGGGAAATGTAGGCATCCTGGTCTTGCAGCTGTAATGGAGAGCCAAGCTGTAAAACCAGGACGCCTACATTTCCCATCAAAACTTGAGGGAAGCTGACAAGTGTCCAACCTGTGTCAGGCGTCACTTGTAGCTTGGCTCTCTGTCTTCCCAGAAGAAACAGTTTGCATATTTCTGGCAGCTTTCAGTGATTAGTAGGTGCAACTGGTCAGTTCCTTAATCACAGTGTCATCATTTGCTCTTGTGAATCTAAATCATAGACCAAAGTTTTCTCTATCATTTGTGTCAGATCAAAATGGGATAAGCTATGTTTGATTCATTGAACAGCATTAAATTAATACAGGACTACATCAATGCAGTCATTACGTCTCTCCATGGAGCTCTAGAAATATATTTCTGTGGGAGCGTTAGAGACTTCTATCAGTGAATTTTCACCACCACCCCAAATTACAATGCTGTGATGGGAGGAGATGCTAAGGGTTAGCTGGTTAGACAATGACATAAATATGCAGTTTAAATGCATTTTAAGAGCCACTGTATTCAAACTTTCTGTTTATCATGGTAGTGGTATCAACCAGAATCACAAACTATGTATTTATCTATTTTTCATTTAGGCTCTTAAAGAGAAAGTGGAAGAAGTAAGTATTGTAAACCTTTTGTGTACTGGCTGAATGATGAGAATGTTCTTCACAATGGGGCCTGGTCTTTGCTTTTAAGTTTTAGTATCATTTGCAAAACTAGCCCTGGCCACAAAATAATGGAATAAAAGTTTGTCTACTGAAATTCATTGGAAGGTTTTGATTTTCTTCCCAAAGTCACATTGATTATGAGAATATTTTCAGCCTAATTGAAAAGAGGCAACACAGATGGAAATGTCGTAGCTCTATTTTTCCAAAATATCTTTTTTGAAATGAGTTGACTTGCTTTCCCCACAGCCACACAGCAGGTGACATCATTTTTTATGTCTGCTGGGGCCAATTTTTACTTGATATTATGGTGAAGAGCCAGCTCCATTCTCCTGAGCCAAAATGGCCCTACTGGAGCCCCCCTCTACAGCACTCAGCCAAATAGGGCCTTTGTAGGCCTTAAAAATGGCATTCCTCTCTGCTGCTGTCCAGCTGCAGGAAAACAACTTAGATCCAGTTCCTGTGATCTAATTCATGAAAAAACAACTTGTGTATTTGGGCCTGAGACTATCTGAAAATGGTGTTTATGAATTCTCTGGGAACATAACACTAACAAAATCTACCATTGTGTGATGGACAAATTTACACACTATACATAGAATAACAGTGCAATCCTATGGAGAATTGCTCCAGTCTAAGCCCATTGACTGGAGTAACTCTTCATAGGATTGCATTGTAAGTGTCACTTTGTGAATGCCAGTTCACTTTGAATTATATATGATCCGTTACAGGCATTCACATAGTGACTGCTTACTCTATGTATTGTGTGTAAATTTCTCCATTACACAGTTGTAGGATTTTTTAGTGATGCATTCATCACCATGGTCCTTTGTGTTATAGAATGCTCAGAGAATATGGCAGCTAGCTGGAATGCCTTCGTTCCCAAGGCAGGCAGGCTGGTCTTACAGGAGCCCACTGGATAGGTGTGGGGTAGAGTTCGGCCCTAAGAGGGAACCTATGGGATGCATCTAATGTATTGGCAGGATATTGGTTCCCCAGGTGGTTTGTGAATCTCATTTGAAGCTCTTTGGAAGAGTAGGAGGGCGGGTGCCACAGAGTGGGCTCCATCTTCAAGAAAGTCATGATTCCCAGTCTGAGAACCTCTTTTGTGAATTCATATGCTGTGGTTTTAAATTTTTACTTAATTATCTGGCTCATTGACTCCTTTAGTTGACTCTCCTTGCAAGGCACTGGAAACTGACTTTAATACGTTAATTGGAAGAATGGCTGATTAAACTGTTAAAGGGTAAAATGTAAATCCAGTTGACATGGATTTACTTATAGGAAAAACATGAAATAGCACAATAGTTTTGATGTAGCAATGCATTTAGGAAAACTCAGTAGGTAGGATAACCTACACTTTATAAAGGTAGATCTGCTGTTCATTAATCAACCCAGTTTTTGGTGTGTGTTATTCTAGGGATGTCTTATTCTGGGTCTGTGTTATACTGTGTGTTATTCTGGGGATGTGTGAGCAATGCTATCAAAAAGCTCTTTAGAGGTGTGGAAAATGGCAGCTGTGAATGGTTAATGGGAGGGACTCGTGTGGGAGGGACTTTGAGCATATAATGCATACAGATATCAAAAATACTAAAGAAATCACTGTTTCCTTTTAAATTTAGCTCATAACTGCAAGATTACAGGTTAGTATTACGAATCATTTGTGAATTGCCTGAATAGCCTGCAGTCTCCTTTAGACAAAACCTATCTTTTGCCACCCATCTTATTCCTTCTGATTTATAGAAGCGTCACTCTGAAGATCTTCAGATAGTTATAGATCTTCTTGTCCCAAATGTATTATCTCCCTGTTATTAAATTATCAGTACTGCCATTCAGGTTGTTCAGAGGCCACATGAAATGAAAGAAACGTACAGTTAAGAGGGTTCTGGTTACAATCACCTCATAGTCGCGATTCAACCATGGACTCTTTTGCTGGGTGTTTGAAAACGTTTTTAGACAGACATTTCATGGCTTCCTAGGCAGGGAGGTTAGGGAGGAAACTGGGTACCCATCCTTCTGAACCCTACCATTATTCAGCGGCAGGTATTATTGGTAGGGGAGGGTTAACTCTTAGCATATCATTGAGGTATGCAGGCAAGGAAAAGTGAGATGCAGAGTAAAAGCTGAGCTGAGTTTGGATCCCTGGGTTTGCCCATGTTGTAGACATGTAACCCTTTATTTAAACCCTTTATGTAAACCCAGGAGATAGGATAACCTACACTCTATGGAGGCAGATCAGCCATTCATTAACCAATTCAGTTCAATCCAGTTTTTGGTGGGTGGAATCTGCATTCATTCTGTGCTCAGAAAAATAACAACAACATTCGATTTATATACCACCCTTCAGGACAACTTAATGCCCACTCAGAGCAGTTTTCAAAGTATGTCATTATTATCCCCACAACAGTAATCAACCTGTGAGGTGGGTGGGGCTGAGTGAGCTCCAGAGAACTGTGACTCGCCCAAGGTCAGCCAGCTGGCTTCAAGTGGAGGAGTGAAGAATCAAACTCGGCTCTCCAGATTAGAGTCCCGTGCTCTTAGCCACTACACCAAACTGGCCCTTTAGTGTTATGGAAAATGGTAATTGTGAAGAGATGATGGAAGGAAAATGGCACCCATGTGGGTGGAATCTTCCAGAATGCACCCCTTCCCATCCAGACTGAGTGCAAACACACCTCATCTGCAATTTTTTTGAAATAAAAGTGAAACACAAGCATGTTTGGAAATGCTCAGAGGGAAGCCAAGGGAAGGCTGGGAAGTGGATTTTTAATGGATGTTTTATGGATGTTTTAAAAAAGAAAGAGAAGAGCTCCAAGTGAAATGTCCATGTGGGTGCAGACAGGGAAAGCGCTCCATTGCTTCATCACTTTACAGTGTCATCCTATGCTGAGTTATTCCAACTGGCTACCCCCCCACTCTGCCTTGGATTGCAGTGTAACTGTGAAGAAAGCCATGCTTTCAGCAGATGATATGTAAAGATAACAATAATACTGAATAAATCCCTATTTCTTTCTAAATTTAGAAACTGACAGACGAAGTTAATGTAAGTATTATTATGAATCATTTCTGCATTGCCTGAACTCCCTGCAGTGTCCTTTAGACTAGATCCAACCTTAGCCACTTGTCTTATTCCTCCTGACTGATAGAGGCATCCCTCTGAAGAGCTTGAGAGAGGCTCAGAGCTTCTTGTCCCAATCATATTGTCCGCCTTTATTAAAATATCAGTACTGCCATTTAGGTGATTCACAGGCCATTTAAAATGAAACAAAGATGTGCAGTTAATAGCTGCCTCAGATGATGAGAATTTTAAACAAAACATATTTATGGTCCCTTTTCTCACGAGCAGAAAAAAATTGTTGTTTTCCTCCATGACTGATAAGAAGCCAACTTTGGCAAGATTTTTTCCCACAGCAAACTCTTTCCCTCTGGATATTTGTGCCTCACAATTTCACTTATTTGTGACCTGCACTTGACCGTGTGACTTAGCAAGCAACGTTTTAGGGCATGAATTACAAAATTCCAATTCCTAGAATAAAATATACAATGTACCAATTTAAAAGCTTCTGGATTAGATTACTGCAAGAAGCTCTACTTGGGGCTGCTCTTGAAAACTGTCTGAAAGCTAAAGTTGGGAAAGAAAGCTGCGGCCAGAATGTTGACCAGAGTGGGTCATAGGGAATGTGTCACCACGTCTCGTTCCCGTCTGTGTTATCTCCCAATTTGCTCTCAGTCCAAATCTTATAGGGCTTTAAAGGTCAATACCAGTACCAGTATCATAACACTTTGGAACTCCCTCCCTCCCTAGGCAGATTTGTCTGTCTCCCTCTATTGTTGTCTTCTGCCGGGGGATGTTGTTTGGCATATCCCCCAAAACTGTTACTGGCCTTCTTCCCTGGTTTTGGTATTATGTGTGCTTCTATATTTTTTATTGAATTACTGTACATAAACTTTATTTAAAGTGTATTTTAAATAGTGAAATGTTTTAACCTTTTGACAGTCATTGGCTTGGGGACCTTATTTGGGTAAATAGAATGGTTTTTAATACAATTTTTAAAAAAATCTCTTTAAACTATTGGGAGATATGAACTCTTTGTTGAGGGGACTTTACTAAAAGCTTTTTGGAAGCGGATGTTTATAAATAAGTAACTGAAACAATGTATCAGGAACATTTTTGGGAATTTCTGTAAGGTGTCTTTCTACCAGGAGTGAATTAAATTGAACTAAATAATCATTAATGTGAACTAAATTAAAGTGAACTATATAAATAAAATGAACTGAATAAGTATCAAAGTACTGAGTTTAATATGTGAGCTTCCAGCCACTCCATATCATTGTGTGTGTGTGGGCGGGGGGAGATATCAGTGAATAAGGTTTGAAAATGTTTTTAGGAATAACCACATTTCTTTTCTACTTAGAATGCAAAACAATTAACACTTTCTGAAATGGAGGTGAGTATTTCCTATGTTCTGTGCTTTGTCTTATTGATCTGGAGTGTCCTTCCTACCTTCTCCTGCCAAATGTTGACTTCTGATTTTGAAAAGGCCCCTCCAAGGAATTAGAAACTGTAAAAGCGAAGAAATATCCCATCTACAGGGCTCCTCCCTCCTTCTCATCCTAGCTCTGCCTTCCTCCCAATTCACCGCCACTTCGAACACGATGATGAAGTTCACAGAGCCATGGCCTTCTTTTTCTGAAATTAAGCTAGCTTATGTATCTTCATGTGCTTTTGACAGCTATAATATACTCTTGATTGCTGATTTGAGCTGCTACAGTATATTCATGGATTTGACTTGCTGGTTTCTATTTTGCTGCTTTTCATATTTGCGACTATCATAGTCACGGGTTACCAATGTATGTGTTAACTTCTTTTTAGTATTGCAAGTGACTTTGGTAGTTCTTTTGACTTGAACTCACGGTCCAAACATCTAATCCCTTTTGCTCTTAGACCTGTAGCTTGCTGTCATAATTGGATTATTTTGAGTATTACTTTATTAAAGTGTTAATAGATTTATGATGTGCCAGAGACAGAAAGGGAAAAAACTCTGAGAAAGAGAAATAAGCAGGCACAGGCTTTCCCCTTCTTTTCTTTCTATGCTGGGGGAAGCTAGCCATTGTTAAATTTTGTTTTGATTGTCAAAGGAAACTAGTCAAATCATATTTCCATCTGCTTTTACATTTAGACTTTACATGTACTATGAGACTGGGGGCTTTAATCGAATAATAATGTTGTAATCACATTTGTCAACTCCAGTGAAGTTGTGTGTGGGGAGCTGGAGATCCCTAGAAGAGAATTCTCAAAATGTTTAACCCAGAATTCTTGCGAAATGGGAGTGGAAGATAGTGAAACTGGTGTAGAACGTACAAATTATAGACCATTTCCACACATCCTTAAAGGGATGGCCCACTCACAGAACACTGTCACCATGAGAACACTGTCACAGTCATCGGTTTGCGAGTACTTTGGCTTCTGTTTTTCAGCACCTTTTTTGTGCCTACGGAAATAACTTTTCCAGAAAAGGCGCCAAAAAAACAGAAGCTGAATATCCCACAAATGTTTTGCAAACAGAGGTCTGGATTACTAGGGAAAAGCCCTAGTAGAGATGGGCATGAACCAAAATACGATCCAAAGTTTGTCACGAACAAGGTTGGTTCATCGTTTGCAAACCAGCAGTTCCTCAGAGCCTATTTCTGATGAACCTCCATGAACTTTAGGCTTGTTTATTTGATTCGTTTTTTCAGTTCGTCACTGCAGACAGCCTGGCACAAATCAATCAGTTTCCTAGGCAACTGAGGATGGGCTTTCTGCAGACCTTCTGCTAACCCGGAAGTGACCTCCTGCTGACCTAGCAGTGACATTTTCATGAACCAAATGAACTTCTTCGTGAAGCTGGTTCGTTTTTTCCTGTTTCGTGCCCATCTCTAGTCACCAGCATTCAGTATGTGGGCTGTCCCTTCAAGGGCATGTGGAAATGGCCATAGTGTAGCCACATCTTTAGTGCAAATGTGTTGCGGGTCTGGCTGTCAGTCCTTGGCAAAGCGAAAAGAAGTCATTAACCAGCTTTAAAAATCATGAAGAAATAACTACTTTTTCTCTTTTTTTCTATTTTAGAAATTAGACAATGAATTGAAAGTGAGTATGGCAACTCCTCTGTGCATTGGCTGATTAATTTGTAAACATTTTCTAAATGGAGCATCAGTTGTTCTTTGCGTATTTTCTCTCTGGGATTTGAGTGGTACACTCCAATTTTATTCCAAGTTTTCTCATGTTTGCTATCTGTTCTTCCTGTGTTTTCCTCATATTTTCCCATGTTTTCTCAAACTGCCTTTGAGAAACTGCAGAAAAATTATGTTGAAAATACATGAAGAGAATCAGAGGGGGAAAAGGACACAAGGAAACTTGGAGAAAAACCATTGCAAGCCATAGGGAAAATCTCCTTGGTGATATTTTACATCACTACCTAAAGGATCCAAAATCCTGAAATAGTATTTTTTAAAATAATAACTTTTCTTCTGCTCTGAAATAGGTCTTTAATTTTTAGTTCTGTTTCTAAGAACTTTTGAAAAAACATTTCAGGAATTTCTGGAGATCAAAATGAGGCAGCGACTCTCTAGAATAAGGGATTTGGAAAAATCTTTTTGCTGTGTCTTTTCAATTTTAAGACCAATCAGACCCTTGATCTATTGAGGTCAACAATGTCTGCTCAGATTTGCAGCAGTTCTTGGTGGGTTTCAGACAGAGGTCTTCCATATCACTTGCTACCTGACCCATTTGAACTGGAGATGCTGCGGATCGAATCTGGGACCTTCTGAATGCCAAGCAGATATTTACCACTGAGCCATTTTCTTCCCCAAACTCAACCACAGAACAAGCTTGGGGTTCATGTAAATGAAACCATCAAAAAGCATGGAAGAATAACTACATGAATGATTGCTTAGTATACAATGGTATACCAGTACAGTTTTTTTTTTAAAACCACCAATGGTTTTTTTTAGTGGCAGGAGGAGGAAATGATTGCTATGGGGACAGGGCAGGAGGAGGAAATGATTGCTATGGGGACAGGGCAGGAGGAGGAAATGATTGCTATGGGGACAGGAGGAGGAAATGATTGCTATGGGGACAGGATCCAGGAAAATGGCTGCCATGTGATTTGGAAAATCCCAATTTTCCCACCCACACACCAGCCATTCTGGCTTTATAATGATCTTTTGTGAAAGTTCAGAGCAAAGCAGGTTTTAGAAAAGCTGGGGAAATCTCAGAAGGTTCATGAATGCACTACAATGTTATGGGGAAGCAGGGAAAAAACCCACTTCCCAAAAGCATTGAACATGGTGGAAGACATGGTGGAACCCATGTGGAAGACACCTGTGTCTGCACAAATGGGCATAATTTTCCAACAGTTTCTAAGGGATTTTTGGATTGGTGATTTTCATGTGATTTTAGTTCTGTTAATGTTAATGTTTTTAATTGCATGGCTGCATACAGTTTTATTGTACCTTCTACTCTTGTTATCTGTCTCAGCTCCTGACTTGATATGGAAAAAGGTGGGCATAAAAATAAATGAATAAATAAATAATTAAATGTTTCTTCTTTTTCGACTATAGACCCTGATTCTGAATACTGTAAGTATTAAAAACCCTTCATTTATTAACTGAAAAATCTGCAATGCATTCTTTCCCATTAGCTTTTTTTAAAAAATCAAAATTTGAGATATGACACACAGATACCCCCTGTTCCAGATACTGGGTTCACATTTTGTGGTTTTCTAGAGCACTGTTGTGCTTCTGGATTCTCGGGGCCCAGGAATGTTTCCCTACTTGTGTTTACTGTCCCTTGGTTTAAAAGATGACAACAGTTTCCGCATATCAGTGTGAACACTCCTCTCACAAGATTTCCTACAAGTAAGCTATCTAAAATAATAAAATAATAACACTTTGTTTTATCTTTAGGCTGGAGCGACAAAAGCTTTCTTGCAAGTGAGTATTTTGAAATGTCTGTGTATTGACTGCTCTTTAGAGTCCTTCATACAGGTGTCTAGTTATTGCCAATTTTATTTGCTGATTACTAGAAGTGTTCCTACAAGGAACCTGATCTAGTCATTCAGAAGTAGCAGTGGGAACATTTGGGCGGGGGGGAGGCGGAGACTTCAAAACAGCAATGTCACTTCCAGCAAGGAACCTGGAGTCTGGAAGAGAGGGACATTGCAACATTGTGACAATGCTCTAGGATTCTCCCTGGTCTCTATGGTGCATTGCACCAATATCCATTCAAAGACTATGGCAGCACGCTATACTGGTTTTTCCCCTTATTCCCCCTACCATTCCAGTGAGTACCAGTGTGGGATGGGGAGTGAGAGGAGGGGTGTGCCAGCTATAAATGAGCAAATTGCAATCTTTTTAGAATTAACAAGCTTGGCTTCTGGAAAAAGTGTACTACCCACATTTTATCACAGGCTTTGGGTAGCTGCACTAGGTGGTTTCACTCACAGGACCAGGGCTTTTTTTCAGCTGGAACGCGGTGGAACGGCGTTCCGGAACCTCTTGAAAATGGTCACATGGCTGGTGGCCTCGCCCCCTGATCTCCAGGCAGAGGGGAGTTGAGATTGCCTTCCGTGCCGCCAAGTGGCGCGAAGGGCAATCTAAACTCCCCTCTGTCTGGAGATCAGGGGGCGGGGCCACCAGCCATGTGACCATTTTCTCCGAGGGCAACCCACTGAGTTCCACCACCTGTTTTCCCACAAAAAAGCCCTGCACAGGACCATGTATCTGTGTCGAGAGTAGTATTTATGTCTTTGATGGCAGAAGTGCTTTGCTATCATGACTTTATGATTATATTTTTAACTGCTTTTAATATTGTACGCCATTTAGAAAGTCCTTGTTACTGAACTGGAGGTACAAATATTTTATTACTGTCCCTGGCAGAAGATAAATATGTTAAAGAAACAAATGGTATAGGTTTCCAAGTGCATGGACTTTAAAACCCTTTAGCAGTGGGTTTTCCATAATACGTCATGTTGCATTTCTATAGATTAAAGAGAATAAGCTGTTTGAGGCATTGAACAGCATTAAATTGATACAAGACTATATCAATGCAGTCATTCCCTGTCTCCATGGAGCTCTGGAAATATATTTCTGTGGGAGTGTTAGGGACGTCTATCAGTGAATTTTCATCCTCTCCCTGAAATCACAGTGCCATATACTCTTTGTAGGAGATGCTAACAGTTAGCTGGTTAAACAATGACATAAATTTATAGCTTAAATGCATTTTAAGAGCCTCTGTGTTGAAACTTTCTGCTTATCATGGTGGCGGTACCAACCGGAATCAAAAACTATGTATTTATCTATTTTTTATTTAGGCCCTTCACAAAAGAATGGAAAAAGTGAGTATTATAAACCTTTTGTGTATTGACTGAATGATAAGAATGTTCCTCACAGTGGGGCCAGGTCTTCGCTTGCAAGTTTTAGAATCATTTTCAAAACTAGTCCTGACCACAATATAATGGAATAAAAGTTTGCCTGCTGAAATTCATTGGTAGGCTTTGATTTTCATCCCGGAGTCATATTGATAATGAGAATATTTTCTCATAGAATAAGTGGAACCCATGGGATGCATAAAATGTATTGGCAGGCCATTGATAGCCCAGGAGGGCATGAATTGTGAATCCCTTTTGGAGCTCTTTGGAAAAGTAGGAGGGCGGGTGCCATAGAGTGGGCTCCCTCTTCAAGAAAGTCATGATTCCCAGTCTGAGAACCTCTTCAGTGAATGTATATCCTGTGGTTTTAAATTTTTACTGAATTATCTGGCTCTTCTAGACTTTTAGATTGACATCTTTTGTTGACTCTCCTTGCAAGGCACTAGAAAATGACTTTAATATGTTAATTGGAAGAATGGCTGATTAAACTGTTGAAGGGTAAAATGTAAATCCAGTTGACATGGATTAACTTATAGCAAAGATATGACAATAGCACAATAGTTTTGATTAGCATATAATGGATATATATACCAAAAATACTGAAAAAATCCTTGTTTCCTTTTAGTGCATGACTGACAAATTACACGTGAGTATTAAAAATCATTTGTGTATTGCCTGAACAGGCTGCAGTGTCCTTTAGACAAGACCTGCCCTTTGCCACCCATCTTATTTCTTCTGATTTATAGAAGTGTCCCTCTGAAGTGCTTGAGATAGTCAAAGCGCTTCTTGTCCCAATCATATTATCTCCCTGTTGTTAAAATATCAGGACTGCTGCTCAGGGGATCCACAGTACAATTGAAATGAAAGAACTATATCCCATTCAACCATGCCTCTCTTTTTTGAGCATTTGAAAGATTTTAGCCCTTAAACACTTCACAGCTTACCCAGTTTTTGGTTTATGTTATCTTCATTCTGGGAGTGTGTTAACCATGCTATCTAAAAGCCCATTAGTTATTTGGAAAATAGCAGCTGTGAATGGTTGATGGAAAGAAAATGTCACCCATGTGGGTGGGACTTTAAACAGTTAATGTGTACAGATACCAAAAATACTGAAGAAATCATTGTTTCCTTTTAAATTTAGCTTGTGAAAGAAGTTATACCGGTGAGTATTATGAATCATTTGTGCACTGCCTGAACAGCCTGCAATGTCCTTTAGACAACACCTATCCTCCATCTTATTCTTTCTGATTTATAGACATGTCCCTCTGAAGAGCTTGAGATAGTTGTAGATATTCTTGTCCCAAATGTATTGTCCCCCTGGAATTATATTATCAGTACTGCCATTCAGGCGGTTCAGAGGCCACTTGAAATGTAAGAAAGATGTACAATTAAGAGGGTTCTGGTTACAATCACCTCGCAGCAGCAATTCAACCATGGGCTCTTTTGCTGGGTGTTTGAAAAAGTCTTTAGACCTTAGAAATTTCATGGCTTACTCGGCAGGGAGTTTATGGGAAGAACTTGGGTCTGCATCCCTTTGAACCCTACTGTTATCCAGCTGGCAGTATTATTGGTAGGAGAGGGTTAACTCTTAGCATATCATTGAGGTATGCAGGCCAGGAAAAGTGAGATGCAGAGTAAAAGCTGATCTGGGTTTGGATCCCTGGGTTTGCCCATGTTGTAGGTATGCCTTTATGGAAACCCAGGAGATAGAATAACCTACACTCTGTGGAGGCAGATCAGCCATTCATTAACCAATCCAGTTCAACCCAGTTTTTGGTGGGTGGAATCTGCATTCATTGATGTGTGAGCAGTGCTCAGAAAAATCCCTTTAGTGGTATGGAAAATGGTAATTGTGAAGAGATGATGGAAGGAAAATGGCACCCATGTGGGCGGAACCTTCTAGAATGCACCCCTTCCCATCCAGACTGAGTGCAAACACACTTCATCTGCAATTTTTTCCCAATAAAAGTGGTACACAAGCATGTTTGGAAATACTCAGAGGGAAGCCAAAGGAAGTCTTGGAAGTGGATTTTTAAAGGATGTTTTGTGGATGTTTTAAAAAAGAAACAGAAGAGCTCCAAGTGAAATGTCCATGTGGGTGCAGACAGGGAAAGCGCTCCATCGCTTCATCACTTTACAGTGTCATCCTATGCAGAGTTATTCCAACTGGCTACCCCCCCCGCTCTGCATTGGATTGCAGTGTAACTGTGAAGAAAGCCATGCTTTCAGCAGATGATGTGTAAAGATAACAAAAATACTGAATAAATCCCTGTTTCCTTTTAAATTTAGAAACTGACGGAAGAAGTGAATGTAAGTATTATGAATCTTTTGTGCATTGTCTGAACTCCCTGCAGTGTCCTTTAGACTAGATCCAACCTTAGCCACTTGTCTTATTCCTCCTGACTGATAGAGGCATCCCTCTGAAGAGCTTGAGAGAGGCTCAGAGCTTCTTGTCCCAATCATATTGTCCCCCTTTATTAAAATATCAGTACTGCCATTCAGGTGATTCACAGGCCATTTAAAATGAAACAAAGATGTGCAGTTAGTAGTTGCCTCAGATGATGAGAATTTTAAACAAAACATATTTATGGTCCATTTTCTTATGAGGAAAAAAAACTTGTTCCTTTCCTCCTGGACTGATAAGAAGCCAACTTTGGCAAGATTTTTTACTACAGTAAGCTCTTTCCATCTAGACATTTGTGCCTCACAATTTCACTTTTTTGTGGCCTGCTGCTTGAAAAGCAACTTTTCAGGGCATGAATTACAAAATTAAAATTACTAACATAAAATACACAATGTACCAATTTAAAAGCTTCTAGATTAGATTACTGCAAGTAGCTCTACATGGGGCTGCCCTTGAAAACTGGCTAGAAGCTACAGTAGGGACAGAAAGCTGCGGCCAGAACGTTGACCGGAGTGGGTCATAGGGAACATTTCACCCCAGTCTGGTTCCATCTGTGTTATCTCCCGATTTGCTCTCCAGCCAAATCATACAGGGCTTTAAAGGTCAATACTAGTAACAATATTGTAACACTTTGTAACTTCCTCCCTCCCTAGGCAGATTTGTCTGTCTCCCTCTATTGTTGTCTTCTGCCAGGGGATTTGTGTTGTTTGACATATCCCCAAGAACTGTTACTGGCCTTCTTCCCTGGTTTTGGTGTTGTGTGTGCTTATATATTTTTTATCGAATTACTGTACATAAACTTTATTTAAAATGGTTTTTTAAACGTTGAAATGTTTTAACCTTTTGACATTCATTGCCTTTGGGAACCTGTTTGGGTAAACAGAAATGTTTTAAATATAATTTTAAAAACATCTTTAAATTATTGGGAAATATGAACTCTTTGTTGAGTGGACTTTACTAAAATATTTTGGAAGTGGATGTTTATAAATAAGTAACTGAAACTGTGGGCCAAGCTACACATGACGAATGACACTTGAACGGCAAGTGGATTGAGTGGAGGGCAAGTGAACAGGGAGAAATACACTTGCCGTTCAAGTGTCATTCGTCACGTGTAGCTTGGCCCAATGTCTCAGGAAAGCGTTTGGGAATTTCTGTAAGATATCTTTCTACCAGGAGTGTATTAAAGTGAACTAAATAATCTTGTATCAAAATACTTAGCTTCCAGCCACTCCATATCATTGGGGGGGGGGGGGGGCGGGAATCAGTGAATAAAATTTGAAAATGTATTTAGAAATAACCACTTTTCTTTTCTATTTAGAATGCAGAACAATTGACAATTTCTGAAATGGATGTGAGTATTTCATCTGTTCTGAGCTTTGTCTTATTGATCTGGAGTGTCCTTCCTACCTTCTCCTGCCAAATGTTGACTTCTGATTTTGGAAAGGCCCCTCCAAGGAATCAGAAACTGTAAAAGCGAACAAATGTCCCATCTACTGGGCTCCTCCCTCCTTCTCATCCCAGCTCTGCCTTCCTCCCAATTCACAGCCACTTCGAACACGGTGATGAAGTTCACAGAGCCATGGCCTTCTTTTTCTGAAATTAAGCTAGCTTATGTATTTTCGTGTCCTTTTGACAGCTAAAATATATTCTTGATTGCTGATGTGAGCTGCTACAGTATAGTCATGGATTTGACTTGCTGGTTTCTATTTTGCTGCTTTTCATATTTGCGACTATCATAGTCACGGGTTACCAATGTGTGTGTTAACTTCTTTTTGATATTGCAAGTGACTTTCGTAGTTCTTTTGACTTGAAGTCACGGTCCAAACATCTAATCCCTTTTGCTCTTAGACTTGTAGCTTGCTGTCATGATTGGATTATGAGTATCACTTTATTAAAGTGTTAATAGATTTATGATGAGCCTCGGACAGAAAGGGAAAAAAACTCCCTTTCCTTCAAGTTTCTGCACTCTGAGAAAGAGAAATAAGCAGGCACAGGTTTTCCCCTTCCTTTGTTTCTATGCTGGGGGAAGCTAGCCATTGTTAAATTTTATTATGATTGTCAAACAAAGCTAGTCAAATCATATTTCCATCTGCTTTTACATTTAGACTTTACATGTACTATGAGGCTTGGAGCTTTAATTGATTAATAAATCTGTAATCACATTTTTCAGCTCCAGTGAAGTTTCGTATGGGTAGCTGGAAAACACTTGAGGTGTTTTTCAGCACCTTTTTTGTGCCTACAGAAAGCGTGTTCCCAGAAAAGGCACCGAAAAAACAGGAGCCGAATACCCTTTAAATATTTTGCAAATGGAGACTGGATTCCTGGGGAAAAGCTGCCAGTAGAGATGGACATGAACCGAAATACGAACCAAAGTTCGTCATGAACTAGGCCAGCTCATGGAGCCAGCGGTTCGTCAGAGCCTATTTCTGGTGAACCTCCATGAACTTTAGGCTGGTTCATTTGGTTCGTTTTTCAGTTTGTCGCTGCAGACAGCCTGGCACTAACCAATCAGTTTCCTAGGCAACTGTGGATGGGCTTTCTGCAGATCTTCTGCTGACCAGGAAGTGACCTCCTGCTGACCCAGAAGTGATCTTTTCACAAACCAAATGAACTGGTTCGTGAACTGGGGCAGGTTTATGAAAGTTCATTGTTCATGAAATGTGACAAACCATGAAACATCTGGTTCCTTTTCTCCCTGTTTGTGCCCATCTCTAGTCACCAGCATTCGGTATGTGGGTCGTCCCTTCAAGGGCGTGTGGAAAAGGCTGTAGTGCAGCCACATCTTTATTGCAAATGTGTTTGGGGTTCAACTGTCAGTCCTTCGCAAAGTGAAAAGAAATCCTTAACCAGCTTCAAAAACCATTGAAGAAATAACTACTTTTTCTCTTTTTTTCTATTTTAGAAATTAAACAATGAATTGAAAGTGAGTATGGCAACTCCTTTGTGCATTGGCTGATTAATTTGCAATCATTTTCTAAATGGAGGATCAGTTGTTCTTTGCGCCTTTTCTCTCTGTTATTTTTCTGTGATTTGAGTGGCACACTCCAGTTTTACTCCAAGTTTTCTCATTTTACCGTCTGTTTTTCCTGTATTTTCCTCATATTATTCCATGTTTTCTCAAACTGCCTTTGAGAAACTGCAGAAAAATGATGTTGAAAATATATGAAGAGAATCAATAGGAAAAAGGACAGAAGGAAACTTGGAGAAAAACCATTGCAAATCAACAAAGAAGCCATTGGGAAAACCTCCTTAGTGATATTTTGCATCACTAACTAAAGGATCTGAAATCCTAAAATAGTATTTTTTAAATAATAACTTTTCTTCTGCTCTGAAATAGGTCTTTAATTTTTAGCTTTAGAGAGCGACTCTCTAGAATCTTGGATTTGGGAAAATCTTTTTGCTGTGTCTTTTCAATTTTAAGACCAATCAGACCATTGGTCCATTGAGGTCAATAATGTCTGCTCAGATTTGCAGCAGCTCTCTGTGGGTTTCAGACAGAGGTCTTTCATATCACTTGCTACCTGACCCATTTGAACTGGAGATGCTGAGGATCGAATCTGGGATCTTCTGAATACCAAGCAGATGTTTTCCACAGCCATTTTTCTTCCCCAAACTCAACCACAGAACAAGTTTGGGGTTCATGTAAACATCCAGAAACCATCAAAAAGCATGAAAGAATAACTACGTGAATGACTGGTGCTTCGTGTTTCCATGCAGGTGCTTTACTTTTTCCTTCAAAGACTGTTGATACATGGCAGTTAATGGTATACCACTGGTATATATAATGGTATACCAGTGCAGTTTAAGAGAGAGAAAAAGAGCTCTCTAGTGGCAAGAGGAGGAAATGATTGCTATGGGGACAGGTTTCTGGAAAATGACTGCCATGTGAGTTGGAAAATCCCAATTTTCCCAACTGCACATCAGCCATCCTTGCTTTACAATAATGTTTCGTGAAAGTTCAGAGCAAAGCAGGTTTTAGAAAACCTGGGGAAATCTCAGAAGGTGCATGAATGCACTATAATGTTATGGGGAAGCTGGAAAAAAACGCACTTCCCAAAAGCATAGAACATGGTGCATATAACCCATGTGGAAGATACCTGTGTCTGCACCAATGGCAAATTTTTCCAGTACTGCCCAAGGGGTTTTTGGATTGGTGATTTTCATGTGGTTTCATTTTCTGTTAATGTTAATGTTTTAATTGCATGGCTGCATACAGTTTTATTGTAGCTTCTACTCTTCTTATCTGTCTTGGATCCTGAGTTGATAGGGAAAAGATGGACATAAAAATAAATGAATAAATAAATAATTACATTCTTTTTTTAACTATAGACCCTGATCCAGGATGCTGTGAGTATTTCAAATCCTTTGTGTATTAATCTGCAATGCATTCTTTCCCATTACCTTTTTAAAAAGTTTTGCCTCTCAGTTTTTAGAGTAGTTTGTCTACAAGCACCCTTGTGATCCACGGACCAATTCTGCACCAAAGTTAACAGGGCTTAGCTATAGCATGAGCAGAGCCTTGGCCAGTCCTAGTTGTATAATGCATTCAGTGACTCATAAATGCTGCAATGGACCATTTCTCTGAATTCTGGAAAGACTTAGATAAACTAGCAATATGGAGTATGCTGAGATGACCTGCTCCTAGATCATGGTTTCTGAGAAAATGCCTTGAACCCCTGGGAGACTTGGCAGAAGTGTCATGAGAAAAAAGACATCTTCAATGTATCAATATCCCGTCTGATTAAAATCTGTAAATGATTTCACAGATGCTCTAGGATTCTGCTGGTCTCTATGGTAAAAATCATAGAGACCAGCAAAACCCTAGAGCATTGATGATGCCCACCCTCATTTTCTCCTACCACTCATTTGAGCACCAGTGGGAAATGGGGCGGTGGTTTGGTGAGGGAGTTGCTGATCAAAAGCAAGCAAATGCCACCCTATTGTTTATTACAGCACCAATAAAATAGTCTATTTGGTTCAAATTGGTTGTTAGCGAATTTGGTAGCTTCTGAGAAGCTCTCTTCACTCTGCTGCTGCCACAAGATTTTTTTGTGAGACAGGTAACCGTGAATCCTCCTCTCCTGGCTTTACCTTCTTCCTAACCAAAAATGCCCCCTCCCACTGGATTCTTCTCTTGTATTCTATTGAATTGGAGGGGAAAGGGCAGAGTAAAAGAGGAAGAACACCCATTCATTTGTGCTTTAGTAGCCATCACATCCTTCCGTCTGAAAGAGTCTCTGATGGGTCAGTTTTTCTTTCTCACCTTTCTTCCTGAGGATGGAAGAAAGATTGCCTGGCATGGTCAGTGGATTTTTGAAGCTTCACTGACCAATGAAGGATTTTAATGGGCCATAGAACAGCAACTCTGCCCAATGTATTAGCAAGAAGATGTGAATGGGCCTACAGTTTAAGGTTTTATTTCTTCATAGAGACGGACTTGATATGCCAGCTTTGTTTTAATGATTCCATGGAAAGTGGGAAGAATGTTTTTTAAAAATCAGAGAGAGAGAGAGAGAGAGTCCCTCTGTTTGCAACAGTCAACACCTAGATATTATTTGGAAGTATTGAACCAGGTCATGATGGCCGTATCCTTCCCTACGATCTGCTCCCTAAATCTGGAGGTCTCTGTGCTTTCATGGCCATCAGTTGTTGATGGAACTGCCTGTGGTGAATTTTTCTAGCCTTTCCCCAACCTCTTCTGAAAATTCATCCACCTCTGTAATTAACTACCCTTTTTTCTCTCCAGTATAAAGACATGGAGCTACTTAAATATTACCAGGGAAATTTTGAGATATGATACACAGATACCCCCTGTTCCAGATAGTTGGTTCACATTTTGAGGTTTTCTAGAGAAAAATGCTGCTCTTAGATCCTGCCCCCCTCCCCGAAAACGTCCCTACTCATGTTTATAATCCGTTGGTTTAAGAGAGGACAGCAGATCCTGCATATCAGTGTGAACATTCTCTTCACATGATTTCCCACAAGTAAGATATCTAAAAGATTAACAAAGAATAACAATTTGCTTTATCTTTAGGCGGGAAAGACGCAAGAAGTATTGAAAGTGAGTATTTTGATATATCTTTGTATTGACTGAATGTTCTTTACTCACCTTCATACAGGTGTCTAGTTCTTTCTTGCCAATATTACATGCTGATTTCTAGAAGTGTTCCTCCAAGGAACTTGAACTAGTCATTCAGAAGAAGCAGCAGGAACACTGGGGGTGGGGGGCGGAGACTTCAAAATAGCAATGACACTTCCAGCAAGGAACCTGGAATCTGGAAGAGAGAGACACTGCCACATTGTGACGTCGCTCTAGGATTTTCCCTGGTCTCTATGGTACATTGCACAAATATCCGTTCTAAGACTATGGCAGCACACTATACTGGTTTCACCCCTTATTCCCCCTGCCACTCCAGTGAGTACCAGTGTGGGATGGGGAGTGAGGGGAGGGGTTTGCCAGCTATAAATGAGCAAATTGCAACCTTTTATAGAATTAACAGGCTTGGATTCTAGAATAAGTGTAGAACCCACCTTTTTTCACAGACTTTGGGTAGCTGCACTGGGTGGTTGCAATCACAGGGCCATGTATCTGTGTTGAGAGTAGTATTTATGCCTTTGATGGCTGGAGTGGTTTTTTATCATGACTTCTGATTTATTTTGCTTTTAATATTGTAAGCCACTTAGAAAGTCCTTGTTACTGAAAAGGAGGTACAAATATTTTAGTACATAAAAATTAAGAAATCCAATAGCAATGAGTTCTGCCACTGGAAATGAATTCAGTTGTAGGTTTAGAAATTTCTGGTTTGAAACCTACAGCTTGTTGTCAAGATGCTGTTATTGTTAGTAGTCCATTTTAATGGAATCCATAGCCTGATAAACTCTCCCTGGCAGAAGAAGATAAATATGTTAAAGAAACAAACGGTATAGGTTTCCAAGTGCATGGACTTTAAATCCCTTTCGCAGTGGGTTTTCCATAATACGTCATGTTGTATTTCAATAGATTAAAGAGAATCAAACATTTTTACAGCCACTCGCAATGCAGAAAGTAAGGTGGCGATGTCTTTCCTATCACTTTCTTTCCCTGCTAAGGAAAGCAACTATCTGCTAAGTTCCCTTTGCCCTCTTCTTGTAAAGACACAAGGAGATGGGCAGTGACAGGAGAGCAATCCTCTGCGTCCATGCAGATGTTTACTTAATGCCATCTCTGTCTTCCCAGAAGAAACAGTTTGCATATTTCTGGCAGCTTTCAGTGATTAGCAGGTGCAACTGGTCAATTCATTAATTGCAGTGTCTTCATTTGCTCTTTTGAAGTTAAATCATGGATCAAAGTTTTCTCTATCATTTTTGACAGATTGAAATGGGATAAACTATGTTTGAGGCATTGAACAGCATTAAATTGATACACGACTACATCAATGCAGCCATTCCCTGTCTCCCTGGAGCTCTGGAAATATATTTCTGTGGGAGGATTAGGGACTTCTATTGGCGAATTCCACCCCCCCCCCCGAGATTCACAGTGCCAAATATTCTTTGTAGAAGATGCTAACGGTTGGCTGGTTAAACAATGACATAAATTTATAGCTTAAATGCATTTTAAGAACCACTGTGTCAAAACTTTCTGTTTATCATGGTGGCGGTACCAAATGGAATCACAAACTATGTATTTATCTATTTTTCATTTAGGCCCTTCAAGAGAAACTGGAACACGTGAGTATTGTAAATAATTTGTGTAATGGCTGAATTATAAAAATGTCCTTCACAATGGGGCCTGTTCTTCACTTGCAAGCCTTAGTAAAATTTGCAAATCTAGCTGTGACCACAAAATAATGGAATAAAAGTTTGCCTACTGAAATGCATTGGAAGGCTTTGATTTTCTTCCTAGAGTCATATTGATAATGAGAATATTTTCAGTCTAATTGAAATGAGGAAACACAGATGGAAATTGCGTAGCTCTATTTTTCTAAAAAATTTGAAATGAGTTGACTTGCTTTCCCCACAGCTACACAGCGGGTGACATCATTTATAATACCTACTGGGGCCCATTTTCACTTGATATTATGGTGTAGAGGAGGAGGATCTCTTGCCCTCCGCCAGCTCCATTCTCCTGAGCCAAAATGGCCCTACTGGAATCCCCCTCTACAGCACTCAGGAAAATTGGGCCTTTGTAGGCCTTAAAAATGACATTCCTCTCTGCTTCTGTGCAGCTGCAGGAAAACGAGTTAGATCCAGTTCCTGTGGTCTAATTCATTAAAAAATAACTCACGTAGTTTGGCCCCAAAGCTATCTGAAAATAATGGTTATGAAAGCTCTGGGAATACAACACTAACAAAATGTACAATTGAGTGATGGAGAAATCTATACACAGTACCCAGAGTGAATGTCAGTATGTGAATGTCAGTATATTGTATTCACTTTGAATTATATATGACCAGTTGCACTGATGGTGTGAACTGTGGATTATATATGCTTCTATAAGATACTGACAGGATTGGCACCAGACATTCACATAGTGACTACTTACTCTATGTATTGTGTGTAAATTTCTCCATTACATTGTTGTAGGTTTTGTTAGTGTTGCATTCATCACCATGGTCCTTTGTGTTATAGAATGCTCAGGGAATATGGCAGCTACCTGGAATGCCTCCGTTCCCAAGGCAGGCAGGCAGGCTGGTCTTACAGGAGCCCACTGGATAGATGTGGGGTTGAGTTCGGCCCTAAAAGGGAACCCATGGGATGCATAAAATATATTTGCAGCCCATTGTTACCCCAGGGGGGCATGAGTTTTGAATCCCATGTGGAGCTCTTTGGAAGAGTAGGAGGGTGGGTGCCACATAGTGGGCTCGATCTTCAAGAAAGTTATGATTCCCAATCTGAGAACCTCTTCTGTGAATGTATATCCTATTGTTTTAATTTTTTACTGAATTATCTGGATTTTCTAGACTTTTAGATTGACACCTTTTGTTGACTCTCCTTGCAAGGCACTAGAAAATGACTTTAATAAGTAAATTGGAAGAATGGCTGATTAAACTGTTAAAGGGCAAAATGTAAATCCGCTTGACACGGATTAACTCATAGCAAAGATATGACAATAGCACAATAATTTTGATCAGCATATAGTGCATACAGATACCAAGAATTCTGAAGTAATCTCTGTTTCCTTTTACATTTAGTTCATCACTCACAGAATGCAAGTGAGTATTATGAATCATTTGTTGTTGCCTGAACAGCCTGCAGTGTCCTTTAGACCTGCCCTTTGCCACCCATCTTATTCCTTCTGATTTATAGAAGTGTCCCTCTGAAGAGCTCGAGATAGTCACAGAGCTTCTTGTCCCAATCATATTATCTCCCTGTTGTTAAAATATCAGGACTGCTGCTTAGGGTATTCACAGCACACTTGAAATGAAAGAAAGATGTGCAGTTAAGAGGGTTCTGGTTATAGTCACCACCCAGTGGGGTGCCTTAATTTGCTGAGCATTTGAAAGATTTTAGCCCTTAGACATTTCACGCCTTACCCAGTTTTTGGTGTAAGTTATCTTCATTCTGGGGATGTGTGAACCATGCTATCAAAAAGCCCTTTAGTAATTTAGAAAATGGCAGCTGTGAATGGTTGATGGAAAGAATATGTCACCCATCTGGGCGGGACTTTGAGCAGATAATGCATACAGATACCAAAAATACTGAAGATATCATTGTTTCCTTTTAAATTTAGGTAATGAAAGGAATTATAGGGGTGAGTATTATTAATCATTTGTGTATTGCCTGAACATCCCACAATGTTCTTTTGACAAGACCTAATCTTTCCCACCCATCTGATTTATAGACGTGTCCCTCTGAAGAGCTTGAGATAGTTATAGATCTTCTTGTCCCAAATGTATTGTCCCCCTGGAATTATATTATCAGTACTGCCATTCAGGCGGTTCAGAGGCCTCTTGAAATGTAAGAAAGATGTACAGTTAAGAGGATTGTGGTTACAATTGCCTCGCGGAGGCAATTCAACCATGGGCTCTTTTGCTGGGTGTTTGAAAAAGTTTTTAGGCTTTAAAAATTTCATGGCTTACTAGGCGGGGAGGTTATGGGAGGAACTTGGGTCTGCATCCCTTTGAACCCTACTGTTATCCAGCTGGAGGTATTATTGGTAGGAGAGGGGTTAACTCTTAGCATATCATTGAGGTATGCAGGACAGGAAAAGTGAGATGCAGAGTTAAAGCTGAGCTGGGTTTGGATCCCTGGGTTTGCCCATGTTGTAGGTATGCCTTTCTGGAAACCCAGGAGATAGGATAACCTACACTCTATGGAGGCAGATCAGCCATTCATTAACCAATCTAGTTCAATCCAGTTTTTGTTGGGTGGAATTTGTATTCATTGATGTGTGAGCAGTGCTCAGGAAAATCCCTTTAGTGGTGTGGAAAATGGTAATAGTGAAGTGTTGATGGAATTAAAATGGCACCCATGTGGGCGGAACCTTCCAAAATGCACCTCTTCCCATCCAGACTGAGTGCAAAGTGCAAACACACCTCATCTGCAATTTTTTTTCAATAAAAGTGATACACAATCAAGTTTGGAAATGCTCAGAGGGAAGCCAAGGGAAGTCTTGGAAGTGGATTTTTAAAGGATGTTTTGTGGATGTTTTAAAAAAGAAACAGAAGAGCTCCAAGCGAAATGTCCAAGTGGGTGCAGACAGGGAAAGCGCTCTATCGCTTCATCACTTTACAGTGTCATCCTATGCTGAGTTATTCCAACTGGCTACCCCCCCCCCCCGCTCTGCATTGGATTGCAGTGTAACTGTGAAGAAAGCCATGCTTTCAGCAGATGATGTGTAAAGATAACAAAAATACTGAATAAATCCCTGTTTCCTTTTAAATTTAGACACTGACGGAAGAAGTGACTGTAAGTATTATGAATCTTTTGTGCATTGCCTGAACACCCTGCAGTGTCCTATAGACTAGATCCATCCTTTGCCACTTGTCTTATTCCTCCTGACTGATAGAGGCATCCCTCTGAAGAGCTTGAGAGAGGCTCAGAGCTTCTTGTCCCAATCATATTGTCCATCTTTATTAAAACATCAGTACCGCCATTCAGGTGATTCACAGGCCTTTTAAAATGAAATAAAGAAGATCCGCAGTGAAGAGGCTTCGGGTTTCAATCACTTCACAGTGGAGATCCAACCAGGCCCTTCTTTGCTGGACTTCTGAGAAGGTTTTTAGCCCTTGAGGTTTTGGCAGCTAAAAGGGGATGTTGAGGTTGCTGTTCATAGAAAAATATGCTGAAGATTTATCCCTGGGTTCTTGTTAGACAGGTAGTTTTATGGTAGCATCTGTTGGTGTAATGGTTAAGAGCAGCAGGACTCTAATCTGGAGAACCGGGTTTGATTCCCAGCTCCCCGTTGAATCAGCCACAGCTTCTCAGAGCTCTCTCAGCTCCACCCACCTCACAGGGTGATTGTGGTCTGCAGCTTGACCATGTGATGTAGCAAGCAACTTTTCAGGGCAGGAATTACCAAATTAAAATTACCAACATAAAATACACAATGTACCAATTTAAAAGCTTATAGATTAGATTGCTGCAAGAAGCTCTACAGGGGGCTGCTCTTGAAAACTCTCTAGAAGCTACAGTTGGGACCAGGGATTTTTTTCAGCAGGAACGCAGTGGAATGGAGTTCAGAACCTCTTGAAAATGGTCACATGGCTGGTGGCCTCGCCCCCTGATCTCCCCTCTGTCTGGAGATCAGGGGGCGGGACCACCAGCCATGTGACCATTTTCTCTGAGGCCAACCCACTGAGATTCACCACCTCTGTTCCCAGAAAAAAAGCCCTGGTTGGGACAGAAGGCTGTGACCAGAATGTTGACCGGAGTGGGTCTTAGCGAATGTATCTCCCCAGTCTGGTTTCATCTGTGTTATCTCCCAATTTGCTCTCAGGCCAAATCTTATAGGGCTTTAAAGGTCAATACCTGTACCAGTATCATAACACTTTGGAACTCCCTCCCTCCCTAGGCAGATTTGTCTGTCTCCCTCTATTGTTGTCTTCTGCCAGGGGATTTGTGTTGTTTGGCATATCCCCAAGAACTGTTACTGGCCTTCTTCCCTGGTTTTGTTGTTACGTGTACTTATATATTTTTATTGAATTTCTGTACATCAACTTTATTTAAAGTGTTTTTTTTAAATAGTGAACCTTTTAACTTTTTGCCATTCATTGCCTTGAGGACCCTATTTGTGTAAATAGAAATGTTTAAATACAATTTTTAAAAACCTCTTTAAACTATTTAGAGATATGAATTCTTTGTTGAGGGGACTTTACTAAAAGCTTTTTATCAAAGTACTTAGTTTGTCATGTAAGTTTCCAGCCACTCCATATCATTGTGTGTGGGGGGGAAATCAGTGAATAAGGTTTGAAAATGTATTTAGGAATAACAACTTTTCTTTTCTATTAAGAATGTAGCACAATTAACAACTTCTGGACTGGAGGTGAGTATTTCCTATGTTCTGTGCATTGTCTTATTGGTCTGGAGTGCCCTTCCTATCTTCTCCTTCCAAATTGGACTTGTGAATTTTAAAAAAGTTCCTCCAAGGAATTTGAAATAGTAAAAGCGGAGAACTGTCCTACCTGCTGGGCTGCTTCCTCCTTCTCATCCGAGCTCTGCCTTCCTCCTGATTCACAGCCACTTTAGACAAGAAGACATGAAGTTCACAGAGATGCAACCATGACCTTCCTTTTCTGAAATCAAGCTAGCTTATGTATTTTCATGTGCTTTTGACAGCCCATGAAACTACATGGGCTTTCAAAAGCACAGGAAAATATACACGCAGTTAGTTTATGAAAATAAACTAGATTCTTGAAGCTGATTGCTGATGTGAGCAGCTCCAGTAATTTGACTTGCTGGTTTCTGTTTTGCTGGATTTTATATTTATGATTGTCACAGTTATCAGTTACCAATGAGTGCGTTCAGGGATTTTTTTCAGCAGGAACGCGGGGGAACGGAGTTCCAGAACCTCTTGAAAATGGCCACATGGCTGGTGGCCCCGTCCCCTGATCTCCAGGCAGAGGGGAGGTTAGATTGCCCTCTGTGCCACTGGCAGCGCAGAGGGCAATCTAAACTCCCCTACGTCTGGAGATCAGGGGGCGGGGCCACCAGCCATGTGGCCATTTTCACAGAAGGCAACCCACTGAGTTCCACCACCTCTTTTCCCAGAAAAAAAGCCCTGAGTGTGTTAAGATCTTTTAAATATTGCAAGTGACTTTGATAGCTCTTTTGTCTTAAAGGCAAGGTCCAAACATCTAATCACTTTTCCTTTTAGAACTATAGCTTTCTGTCATAATTAGAATATTAATATTACATTATTAAAGTGTTAATAAATTTATGAAGTTCCTCAAACAGAAAGGGAAAAAACTCCCTTTCCATCAAGTTTCTGCATTCTGAAATAAGCAGGCAAAGGTCTTCCCCTTCCTTTGTTTCTACACGGGGGGAAGCTAGCCATCATTAAACTTCCGTTATGATTGACAATGAAAGCTAGTCAGTCAAATCATGAACTATGAGGCTGGAAAATTTAATTGATTAATAATGCAGTAATATAATCGAGTTATTGATCAAGGAAAGGATTATTTCTATCAACATTAATCATAGCTTGGTCTGGCCCCACCCCATGTATAGTTAATGATATTTGTCAATTCAAGTGAAGCTCTCTGTGTTAGGGAGCTTGAGATACCTAGTAGAGAATTCTCAGCATCTTCAACCCAAAATTCTGGAAGTGAAAGATAGTGAGACTGGTGTAGAACTGACAAAATATAATGTAGCCTCATATTTAGTGCAAATGTGTTGTGGGTCCAGCTGTCTGTCCTTACCAAAGTAAAAAAGAAGTCCTTAACCAGCTTCAAAACCCATGAAGAAATAACTACTTTTCCTCTTTCTTTTCTAATTTAGGAATTAAACAAGAAATTGGAAGTGAGTATGGCTTCTCTGTTGTGCAATGACTGATTAACCTGTAATAGTACTTTAAATATGGCATTAGTCTTTCTTTGCACCTTTTTTCTCTGAGATTGAGTGCCAAACTACAGTGGTTTTGCTCTGTTTCTTCACCTTTCCCACTTATTTTTCCTGTTTTCCTCATCATTTTTCCATGCTTTCTCTAACTGCCTTTGAAAAAGTGCAGAAAAATGATGCTGAAAATATGGGTAGATGATCAGTGGGGCAAGAACACAAGGAACCTTGGAGAAAAACAATTGCAGGTCAACAAACAACCCATAGATTGGTCAGACCCCACCCCACCTGTAGTTAATGACATTTCTCAACTCAAGCAAAGTTGTGCATAGAGAGCCTGAGATCACTAGCACAGAATTCTCAGCAGCATCTTCAACCCAAAATTCTTGTGAAATGGGAGTGAAAAATCGTGAGACTGGTGAAAAGCTGACAAAACATAGTGTAGCCACATATTTAGTGCATATGTGTTATGGGTTCAGCTGTCAGTCATTACCAAAGTGAAAAAGAAATCCTAAACCAGCTTCAAAGACTATGAAGAAATAACTGCTTTTCCTCTTTCTTTTCTAATTTAGGAATTAAACACTAAATTGCAAGTGAGTATGGCTACTCCATTGTGCAATGACTGATTAATGTGGAATTGTACTTTAAATATGGCATTAGTTTTTCTTTGTGCCTTTTCTTTCTGAGATTTTTCTGTGATTTGAATAACAAATTACAGCACTTTTACTCCAAGATTCATGTTTCCCACTTGCTTTTCTTGTGTTTTCTTCAGATTTTTCCATGTTTTCTCAAACTGCCTTTGAGAAACTACGGAAAAATGATACTGAGAATACAGGTAGACAATCAATAGGGCAAGGGCACAAGGAAGCTTGGAGAAACACCATTGCAGGTCAATAAATAACCCATTGGGAAGACCTCCTCGGTGATTTTTTGCATCACTAACTAAAGTATCAGATTCAGAAATGATCAGAAATGAAGATTTTCCAGCTGAAGTTTATATTTTTTTAAATCATAAATTTTGTTCTGCTCCATATTCTTGGTCTCAAATAGGTCTTTAATTTTTAGTTCTGTTTGTAAGAAATTACACAAAAACTTTTCAAGAATTTCCTGAGAGCAGAATAAGCCAGTGACTTGCTAGAATCCGGGATTTGGAAAAATCTTTTTGCTGTGTCTTTTCAATTTTAAGGCCAATCAGACCCTTGGTCCACTGAGGTCAATAATATCTGCTCAGATTTGCAGCAGCTCTCTGTGGGTTTCAGACAGAGGTCTTCCATATCACTTGTTATCTGACCCATTTGAACTGGAGAGGCTGAGGATCGAATCTGGGACCTCCTGCATGGCAAGCAGATGTTTACCACTGAGTCATTTTTCTTCCCCAAACTCAACCACAGAACAAGCTTGGGGTTCTTTTAAACATCCAGAAACCATCAAAAAGCATGAAAGAATAACTACGTGAATGACTACTGCTTCGTGTTTCCATGCAGCTGCTTTACTTTTTCCAGCAAAGACTGTTTTTGTGCCCCACCCACCCTGCCCCTTGAGAATATTCTGCAGTGGCCCAGGTTTGGATTTTTTCAAGGTCTGCCCCCTGCTTGTGAGTCTTTCAGAAGAGATGAGTGGGGCTTTTACACTCCTGGAAGGGTGTAAATCAGAATTATTCCACAGATCTTTAGGGGTGGTCTGAAGTGCCTTCAACACTGGGATGGGACTTTGTGGTTTCTCCATTGCTGGTGTTGCTTTAACTGAAGCTCAGCAGCAATGGGGCTTCAACATGGCAGTTAGTGGTATACCAGTGCTGTTTAAAAACAAAACAAAACAATGAGCCATCTAGTGCCAGGAGGAGGAAATGATTGCTATGGGGACAGGCTCCAGGAAAATGGCTGCCATGTGAGCTGGAAAAGCCAAATTTTCCCACCTGCATTGCAGCCATCCTGGCTTTACAATAATCTTTCGTGAAAGTTCAGAGTGAAACAGGTTTTAGAAAAGCCAGGGACACCTCAGAAGTGCAAGAATGCACTATAATGTTATGGGGAAGCAAGAAAAAAGACCCAATTCCCAAAAGCATTGAACTTGGGGCATATAACCCATATGGAAGACACCTGTGTCTGCACAAACGGGCATAATTTTCCAGCAGTGCCCAAGGGGTTTTTGGATTGGTGATTTTACTGTGATTTTCTTTGTTAATGTTAATGTTTTTAATTGTATGGCTGCATACAGTTTTATTATACTTTCTGTTCTTGTTACTTGATTCGGATCCTGAGTTGATGTGGGGAAAAGATGGGCATAAAAATAAATGAACAAATGATTGAATGAATAAATAAATAAATAAATGCTTCTTCTTTTTTTTTTACTTTAGGCCCAGATTGAGAATACTGTGAGTATTACTGTATGTATTAACTGAAAAAATCTGCAATGCATTCTTTTCCATATTCTCCAACTTTTTGCAAAAGTTGCCACCTAGATGTGATTGGAAGTACTAAACTAGATCATGAAGGCTGTAGCCCTCCCTATCACCTGCTCTCTTAACTTGGATGTCTCTTTGCTTCCATGGCTATTAGCTGTTGATCGAACTGCCTGTGATGAATTTTTCTAACATTTCCTCTTCTGAACATTCATGTATCTCTGTGATTAACTACCCTTTTTTTCTTTCCAATATAAACACATGGTTGGGCACTACTTAAATATTACCAAGAACATTTTGAGATATGACACACAGATACCCCTGTTCCAGATACTGGGTTCACATTTTGAGGTTTTCTAGAGCAATATGGTGCTCCTGGATTCTGAGGCCCCCAGAAAACTTCCCTACTCGTGTGTTTACTGTCCCTTGGTTTAAGAGAGGACAGCAGTTCCCGCATATCAGTGTGAACATTTTCTTCACATGATTTCCTACAAGTAAGATATCTAAAAGATTAACAAAGAATAACAATTTGTTTTATCTTTAGACGGGAAAGACGCAGGAGGAATTGAAAGTGAGTATTTTCATATATCTGTGTATTGACTGAATGCTCTTTAGAGTCCTTCATTCAGGTGTCTAGTTGTTTCTTGCCAATTTTACCTGCTGATTTCTAGAAGCGTTCCTATGAGGAATCAGAACTAGTCATTCAGAAGTTGCAGCAGGAACATTTGGAGGGGGGCAGAGACTTCAAAACAGCAATGCATACTGCTACAATGTCATTTCCAGCTAGGAACCTGGAAGTGACATCGCCACATTGTGGCAATGCTCTAGGACTCTTCCTGGTCTCTATGGTGCATTGCACTAATATGACTTCTAAGACTGTGGCAGCATGCTATGCTGTTTACTCCCCATGTTTCCCCTGCTGCTCCAGTGAGTACCAGCGGGAGATGGAGAGCAACAGGAAGGGTGTGCCAACCATATATGGACAAATTGCACCCCATGTAGAATTAACATGCTTGGCTTGGCTTCTGGAAAAAGTGTAGAACCTACCTCCCCCCCCCCCAGTTTTGGGTAGTTGCAATGGGTAGTTTCAGGCACAGGGCCATATATCTGTGCTCAGAGTAGTATTTATGCCTTTGATGGCTGGAGTGCTTTGATATCATGACTTATGATTTAATTTGATCTGTTTTTATTATTGTAAGCCCCTTAAAAATTTACTGAACAGGAGGTATATATTTTAGTACATGAAAAAAAAAGGAATCCAATGGCAGTCCATTCCGCCGCTGGAAATTAATTCAGTTTTAGGTTTAGAAAATGCTGGTTTAAAACCTATAGCTTCTTGTCAAGATTCCGTTATGGTTATTATTCCATTTTAATGGAATGAACAGATTGATGAACTATCTCTGGCAGAAGATATGTTAAAGAAACAAATGGGATAGGTTTTGAAATTTATCGAGCTTTGAAAACATTTAGCAGCGGCTTTTCCATAATACATCATATTGTATTTTAATAGATTCAATTGGAAGAGAGTCAAATATTTTTACAGCCATTTGCAATACAGAAATTAAGGTGGTGATGTCTTTCCTATCACTTTATTTCCCTCCCTAGTAAAGAAAAATTTGCTAAATTCCAATTGCGCTCTTCTTTTAAAGACACAAGAAGATGGCCATTGACTGAAGAGCAACCCTCTTTGTCCATGCAGATATTTACCAAATTAATTCTCTCTCTTACCACAAGAAGCATTTTGCTTATTTCTGCAAGTTTTTGGTGATTAGCAGGTGCAACTGGTCAACTGGTTAATTAATCAAAGTGTCATTCTTTTGAATTTTAATCATAGATCAAAGTTGTCTCTGTCACTTGTGTTAGATTGAAATGGGATTTGATGCATTGAATAGAATTTAATTGACTCAGGACTTGACTGCATCAATACTGTCATTTCCCATGGAGCTTTGGAACTATATTTCTGCGGCAGTGAGAGGAAACCTGTATCAGATAATTTTCAGGCCCCCCTCCAAAAAAACCCCACAGTGCCTAATCTTCTTTGTAGGAGATGCTAAAAATTAGTTAGTTAAAAGATGACATAAATTTGTAGTTTAAATGCATTGTAAGAGCCACTGAGTTGGAAATTCATCATGGGGAAGATACCAACAG
Source organism: Eublepharis macularius (assembly GCF_028583425.1). Lineage (NCBI taxonomy): Eukaryota > Metazoa > Chordata > Lepidosauria > Squamata > Eublepharidae > Eublepharis > Eublepharis macularius. Next base: position 47,672,834 of record NC_072804.1, on the reverse strand, counting down.
GGATTACAAAATATATATTTATTTTTTATTCAGGGCCTTCAAGCAGAAGTGCAAAACGTAAGTATTATAAATCATTTGTGTATTGGCTGAATGATCAAAATGTCCTTCACAATGGGGCCTAGTCTTTGCTTGCAAGTTTTAGTATTATTTTCAAAACTAACCCCAACCACAAAATAATGGAATAAAAGTTTGCCTACCGAAATTCATTGGAAGGCTTTGATTTTCATCCCCAAGTCACAGTGGTAATGAGAATCGTTTTAGTCTAATTGAGATGAACAAACACAGATGAGAGTTGTGTAGCTCTATTTTTTTTAAAATCTATTTTTAAAAGTTTCTTCTTTTCTGTTGTAGGACATCAAGACATTACACGGGGTAGGTATTCTATATAACATCTCTGTGGTCAGTTTTTTAAAACTTTAGTCTTGTTGAAGGGAAAGAGAGAGTGAGGTGTTGCAGATCGTATTTTGGATTTGAGACAACGAGAACTGGTTTCAGACAACAGCTTGGACCCAGACATGCTCATTGGTTCAACTTAGGCCATTATCTTTTTGTCCGCTTGAATGACTTGCCCATATAGCTGTTGCCATGTCCATTTGCGCCTCATCCATTGGCACACCTTTCGATCCTTGAAGGAAGGGAGGAATATGAATGAGTACGAGGAATAAAGGAAACACTCCTTTGAACTTTCTGGTTTTGGAGTGTGCTCTCAAATTTTTTTAAGGTAGCTTTGAGGTGGAGTGGGGATTTGCGCACAAGTCTTTCATATTGTAGACTGGCATTTGCCTGTGAATCAGCATTCCGCCGGTTTGAATCCCACTACTGCCATGAGCTCAGCGAGTGGCCTTGGGTATGCCACTCCTCTCATCCCAGCTCTCCAGCTGTATTATGGGGATAATAGTAACACTGACTTTGTTCAGCGCTCTGGGTAGGGCACTAATCTATCTAGAAGAGCGGCGTATTAGCGCAGTTATAATTATCATTATCATTATTACACTCATCCTCAGTGCTAATTGGTCGTGCCAATTGGTTGCTAGAAAGCAATATCTCAGCTCTAGAAACTCTAACCAGTTGAGTGGCAACAAAGAGGTAGAGTCTAACACAGTCATCATAGTTCCTAACTCAGCTGGTTTCCAGTCTGTTTTGGTGATGGTGTTGCATAACGCTGATAATTGTCTATTTTTCTGAGTTGCTCTGAATTTTTTTCCATGCCCCTTTCTAGACGTTATTAACCAATGAGAATGTTTCTTGCTGTCTCAGGTGCAAAGTCCCTTCAGCTCAAGAAATAAAATTGATTAGTACTTCGGTCATTTTTTTCGGTTGTTGTTCTGTAGAATCACGTAGCTCATATACTAAAACCTATATTGGATTAGATCCAGAGGTGTTAGCCATGTTAGTCAGTAGTAGCAAAATAGTAGAGCGCAGTAACACCTTTAAGACTAACCAACTTTACTGTAGCATAAGCTTTCAAGAACCACAGTTCTCTTCATCAGATGCATGGAGGGTATGAAGAAACTGGCCATAGGTGGTGAGGGGAGGGGGGAGTAGATGCAAATCTGTTGCAAAAGTCATAAAAGAGGTGGAGTGTGCAAAACAGGCTGAGTGTGACCCCTCCCCTCCATAAGTGAATATGAATAAAATGTCTGAAAGGCAGTTATTTCTGATAATGAGATAACCATTCAAAGTCTCTATTCAATCCAAGTCTGACTGAGTCAAATTTACATATGAATTCCAATACAGCAGCTTCCCGATGGATTTTGTTTTTGAAACAAAAATAACTGCCTTTCAGCCATTCTATTCAGATATTAAATTTAAATACTAAATACCCGTTGAGTGATTATGTTTTCAGCCGTAGTTCTTTGGAGATGTTTGTGCTAATAGCTGTCATTTGCTATCTAGAGCCACTAAGTGAGAAGACTTACGGAAGATGGTGGACCCTGTTGATGATGACTTCCTGCTCATATGCTTTCTGCGCTGCCACCTCAAGGCAATAAAATGAAAAGAGAAATTTTAAAAAAAATCATAGTAGTCAAATGTATAGAAAACCTGTGATACTTATCGATTCCCTTGCCTTTGTAACTAAGGGCTGAGAGCAATAAGAACTGTCCCATTACTGCCCTGGAAGGTGTCCAAAGCTTTGCAAAAAAAATAAAAAAAATTGCAACCATACTGAAATGATTCATTTGTTTTTTATTAATGATCTGAGTAAGAAATTTCATTTTTGTCACTGCCAGTGCAGTCCTGTCTTTCTGATTTTCAGATCCATGGTTTTAGGGATTTTCAGATCCATGGTTTTAGCTGGCAATTCTATGGTGGTAGTTGGTGTCATACAGCATATATATCAAACTGAAGGCTGATTCAGACAATCTGCCTAGCGAATGCTACAGCTTGAGGTTTTGTATCTGCATGAGGATGCCTTCTCAGGGTGGACGACAGTGGGCAATGGGTTCACCACACTGGGAAAATTTCTATGCTGGATTGAATGATGACCGTATACGGCCCAATCCAATTGATCCATATACTATCCTACTTGCGCAGTGGATTTGGACTTCTCTGATGATAATAAAAACAATAGCAACAACAACAACATTTGATTTATATATCACCCTTGAGGACAACTTACCGCCCACTCGAAGAGGTTTACAAAGTGTGCAATTGTGTTTGAGTCATGAAAAACATAATAACTAAATGCAGTCAAATCGCAACAGACTTATAAATTTCCAGCTAATGGGGTTTTCAAGGCAAGAGAGGAGAAGAGGTGGTTTGCCAGTACCTCCTTCTGCATAGTAACCCCAATCTTCCTGGGTAGTCTCCCATCCGAGTACTGAGTGACCGTGGCCAAGTCTGACATGCTCTATTTAGGCTACTACAAAAAAAAGAAGGATAATTTTAGGCTGCCTTTCCATAATTGAGGGAGAAAGTGAGAAACAAAACACCCTCCCACAATCTGTTTGTTAGAAGCAAAGTACCCAGAGAAGAGAAAACAATCAAATGGAGACACTCTTGTGCAAAAGTCCACACTCCTCACTTTTTGCAAGTTGGGGGAGTTAGCATGCAAGGAGAGGCAGCAACGGGGGGAACTGTGTTTTATCTTCCAGTTCTTCATTCCCAGCCCCCACTGCATTATGTTGTTTTACTAGAAATCTTTGCTGTTAGATTCCAATGTTATCATTGAAGTGTTATCTTTTGTAATTGGCTTATTGATGGACTGAACAGTTCTATCATACTTGTAATCCACCTTGAGTCCCAGTGAGAAAGGCACACTATACATGGAAATAAACAAATAAAATATATAATATCAGCCATTTTGAATCTATTAAAGATGAGCTACAAAAATTTTAAAATCTCCTTCTCTGAAGAACCTTGCTGGACCAGACAACAGTCCACCTAGTCCATTACCCTACATAGTGGCCAACCACTGAGACCAGAGACCACAGTCTCTCCTTATCGACCCACAACACATGATGTTCAGAAGTATACTGCCTTTGAACATGGAGGTTCCATTTAGTCCTGATGGCTAATAGCCATTCCTGGGTGTATGTTTCATGAATTCTTCTATTCCACATTAAAAACATCTAAATTAACTGTCTGGGGATGGGCACCCTGCCCCACCAGACTTGCACACACTCCCCCAGACTTGCCACAGCTGCCCCAAGACTCGCCACAGCTGGAGAGGGTGGCGCCCAGAGATGCCGGCTGAGGCCCCGCCAGAGAGGCAACTGGGGATGATGGCAGGGACCCTGGTGGAGTTGGGAAGGAAGCAGAGGAGGCCACACAGCCACTGTAACCACACAGAAGGGGAGCTGACCCAATGGGGGCTGCTGTGGCAGCCAGGGGAGGGGGTTCAGTGGTGGACAACGGGGACCAGAGCTGAACGCACCCTGCGGAGCCCACCAGAGCCCAGACCACAGGGTGCTGCTCTACGCAGCCAGATGCTCTCTGGGAGGGGTGGGCTCCTTCTGCCCACCATGACAAGCAGGGAACAATGGCCCAGGCACCTGATAAGCTGCACACTCCAGGCCAGAGCCCCGAAGGTGTGACACACCTTCACAAAGCCAGGACAGCTGCTCCAGGGGAACAGAGGGCAGGCTGAGATAGCTGGAGCAGCCCAGCCAGCCCTGCTCTGAGGGCTGGGCAGGAGACAGAGGAGAGGAATGCCTCAGAGTTGTCCTGACAGGCCAACCACATGGGCAATCACCCCAGAGATGGAAGGGAGCCCCCTCATAGGGCTAAGGACTGAAGAAGGGGAAGGACCACCCCTTAGGACAGCCCTATAAAGGTGGGCTTCTCGGGGAAGAGGGCGTGGAGTGTTTAGAAGCAGAAAATGAGTGAGGGAGAGGAGGCAGGAGGAGACTGGGAGAGGAGTGGAATGAAGAGTGGAGAGAGAACAAAAGAGGCAGCCAGGTCAGCCCCACTAAAGGGTGAGAGGGTGCAAGGGTGATGTATACCACCTCCTCCCACCATGCAGGAGCCTACACCAACCCTGGTCACGTCCAAAGGGTGTCAAGAAGGCACACATGGCCTGGGGCTCAACGACGTCTTGGAAGAACATGATAAACTATATATTGTATGAAGAAACATTCAAGAGGTATAGTCAGGGCCAGATGTTGCAACTTCTTGATTTTACAAAACAACACCTGCTTGTTCTTTGACATCCATCCAAAAACCACTTCCTTGAAGTCCTCAATCTGGTCTTTTGACAGCTATTCACGTGTACCGCATGGGAAACAATATTCAAAAAAAAGGGCAGGCAAACACACCTGCCTCTTTTATCAATTTCCTGGAGCATTTCTGACTCTCTGCTATTCTCTGTGATGGAGCAATCCTTCCAGGAGCTTATCACTGTAATCCTGTCTAAGCCCATTGAAATTAATGGGTTTAGACTGAAGTAACTCTTTTTAGGATTGCACTGTAAATCTCACCGGAGGCTTTTTTTTTGGTTCTGTCATTCTGAAATAATAAGAATTTGGTTCCGCTTCCTGTTCCTTAGAAACCTGTGATCTCTTATGGGCAAGCGAAAACAAATCACCTGTCCGTTGTGAGCCAGATAACACTGTTGAATAATATGACATGTTGACAGGGCCTGCCTAAAATACACAACCGATTTGTCAGTATCAAAAAAGATGATGTGCCAAAGATACCCTATGTTAATTGCAATTCATGTACAGATGAGATATTACCCGCACAGGAGAACTCCCTAGAAGGCCTCCATCTTAAAGACCTCTTCATAAAACTATACTGTGGCCATTTCCCCACATCTTAAAAATAGCACCTCACTCACTGAATGCTGGTGACTTTTCCTGTGCGATTTCTGACATTACTGTTTCCAAAACAGATGTAGGCAGTTCATGAATAGAGATGGGCATGAACAGAAAAACAAACAGACATGATGTTTGTTGTTCATTGCCATCCACGAACAGGGACTCACGAACAACCACGAACATGGCCCTGTTCACGAACATGTTCGTGGTTGGCTGTTCGTGGGGTCCAGCAGGCTCTCCTCCAGCCATCATGCAAAAGACCTCAGGGCAGAGTGGCTGAGTTGGCAGTTGGTGATGATATTATGAACCCCCTTCATACTATTATAATATTATCCTGTGGCCATTTCCCCACATCTTGAAAATAGCGTCCCACTCACTGAACACTGGCAGTTTTTCCACGTGATTTCTGGTGCAAACGGATGCAGGCAGTTATGGTTCTGTTGTGGCTCTCTTAACTCCAAATGGGTATCCTATGTCTTCTATTGTTTTACGCTTGTTCCTCTCGCACCTAGAACTGGCCATGCAATTACTGGTTTGAAAAATGGCTGCTTTGGTATAGTTTAATTTATATTTTTTCCTCCGCTCTTTATATACTTTATTTTAAACTACAGTTGTTTCTACAGAGTTTGTCTTGCAGTATCATTAGCTTACCCTGGGAAATGATTTTTCTGGTTGAAGGGCAGGATATAAATACTTAAATAAAGGAAAAGAGAAGTTCTCCCATGCAGGAAACGCCTGTTCATAAACTGCCAAATAAGATGTAACGTAGAGTTTGTCCATGGCATGTTACCTTCCAATAGTGACACAAAAAAATTGTGTTTTCATGTCGTTCCTTGCCAAATGTGTTGGGAGATTTTTGTTTGTTTGTTTATAGAAAAAACTTTCCTTAGAAAGTAGGATCAAAAGCCCATTATCAGATTATATAAATGGAGAATGAATGAAGGATAGGGCTGAAGAAGGTAAACTGTTTAAGCTCTTAATTCCTGCAAAGATTATTCCATCACAGTAGTTAGCAGGAAGAATAAGCAGCTTCCAGGATGCTATCCTTGCTTGCCTTTTGCAGGGCTAGAAGCTCTGTTCTGATTGGTACCTGTGAGCCTATGGGATGCTGAGATTGGGTGGAATCTTCTTGACTCAGTTATGCCTCAATAGATACATTTCATTTTCTTCTGTATCTCAGTTTGTGCACATTTTTGCAATTGTGAAGTTGGTGAACTTGGCATTCTTGGTCACTGGAAAACATGGCACATATCCTCTAGGGTTACAGCCAGGTTATTAAAAGGATCTCCATTTCAACTGGGGCAGAAAGATGGGTAAAAATTCTTATTAATAAATAATTAATAATCACCACAAATAAGAATCACAAATCACTCACAATTTCCCATTTCTGTACCAGTGCAGTAGTATGAATCGTTTAAATAGCCTAAACGGGGAGCATTGCCTACGTCTGTTCCTACCGTTAGTATACTGTGAATTTTGCAGCTAGCACTTTCAGTAAGTACTTATAAATTATGTAGCATTATTATTTGATGTCAGTCTTATTGTGGTGGGATTTCCCTTTGTAAGAGCCCCATGGCGCAGAGTGGTAAGCTGCAGTATTGCAGACCAAGTTCTGCTGACCTGAATTTGATCCTGGCGGAAGCTGGGTTCAAGTAGCTAGCTCAAGGTTGACTCAGCCTTCCATCCTTCCGAGGTCGGTAAAATGAGTACCCAGGTTCCTGGGAGTAAGGTGTAGATGATGACTGGGGAAGGCAATGGCAAACCACCCTGTAAAAAGTCTGACAAAAGGACGTCTCGTGATGTGACATCCTCCCATGGGTCAGAAATGACTTGGTGCTTGCACAGGGGACTACCTTTACCTACCTACCTTCCCTTTGTATTGTCGATTACTGCAATACTCCTCTATTTTTTGTCTGATTCAGTCTAAGGAAGCCTCATATGTTCATGGGTGAAAATATTTCTGGAGCTGCAGCATGCTCAGTTTACCACTGCTTTCACTGTGGATGACCAGCTGGAGGATAGGCTGCTAACCTGGCAACTTATCTTCTCTCTGGTGCATGTATGTACGCCAGCTGCCTCTGCTGATCCCACTGAATGGGGGAGAATCCTGGAGGGTTTGTGATCAGATCTAGCATGGCTGTCATGTAACTGTTGTCTAGGCATTCAGTTCCCTGACTGCTGTCCCAAGTGCTACTCACAGCCTCTCAGACTCTTAGCAGCTTTCCCTAAGGAGATTAAAAGACCTAGGGCGAAGCTACAAGTGACAAATGACACTTGAACAGCAAGAGGATTGAGTGGAGGGCAAGCGAACAGGGAGAAATACACTTGCCATTCAAGTGTCATTTGTCACTTGTAGCTTGGCCCCTAGTCTGTATAATTCCTTCCTATTTCTGGGCTCTTTTCTTCTCTGGGTGAATTTTTTCACAGCTTGCAGAAGCTTAAAGCACAGGCTTACATATTTGTTGGTGTTTATTAACATAGATAAATTTGTGCTAAGTCACAGAAACTCTCATAGGCAACAAAATAACAAGCATTTAAATATTACTTGACAGACGAGCTAACTAACCTTTGAGAGCCAGTTCGGTGTAGTGGTTAAGTTCTCTAATCTGGAGAACCGGGTTTGATTCCTCACCCCTCCACTTGAAGTCAACTGGGTGACCTTGGGTCAGTCACAGCTTCTAGCTTTCTCAGCCCCACTCACCTGGGGATAATAATAGCATATGTTTGTAAACCGCTCTGAGTGGGTGTTAAGTCATCCTGAAGGGCGGTATATAAATCAAATGTTATTATTATTATGAACAAGTTAAACTGCCTTTCCTCAGAACTGGCTTGAGTCCCCTTCCCATCCCCTCTAACTGCCGTTAGGAGGCAATCTCCCCACATGCTGTCTACCAGTCCATGGCCACCTCTTTCTCTCTGTTGCTAGGCTATGGCAAGACTCCCTTCCCCTAAAGAGCACCAAGCAGCAATAGGCCTGAACAATGCACTCAAATATGTGGCTGGCCTAGACACCCCCCTCCCAGTCCTCCAACATGGTCCTTGAACATGGTGGAGGAATCAACTAAGGTAAAGTACCATCTGAGCATGTATCAACTAGCAAACAGAATAATAATATCTTCTACTCAACTGACAGTGCTGGGTGTCAATTACAGAGGTAGCACTGTTAACATCAAACAGCAAAAATACTGAGTAAAAATGCAACAGAAATCACAGGTTACAGAATGCAGAAGATAAGTATCTAGATTGATCAGGATGAAGATGTATAATTACAATACAGCTCTGCTTATTTTCTTCATAACATCTTGACAAGGCATCAGCTAAGACATTGTCCTTCCCCTTGATGTGTGTTCTATCAAAGGAGAAGTCCTGTAGGCTCAGGGCCCATCTCAGAAATCTAGAGTTTGTCTCTTTCATCCTACAAATGAACGTAAGAAGGATTGTGTTCTGTTTCTCCTCCGACAGCATCTGAGAGGACAGCAGAAGGTTCCGGTGGTAAAGACTAAACAGCAGGCTCCTCAAGATCAGCCCCTGAAACTGATGGGTGATGTTCTGTGGAGGGTACTACAGTGTGGGGATTTCACTCACTCCCCTGCTCTTATTCAGCTGAGGTTTCTGGTTCCTCTGGCTCCTCTACTGATGATCATGATGTATTTATAGTTTGCCTTTCTCACTGAGACTCAAGGCGGATTACTTAGTGCAAGTGAAATTCAGTATCACCAACAGCTAGGACATTCACTGAGCAAAATACAATCATGAACCACAGTTACAACATTCAGAGAGCAGATATGATAGAGAATGGTAGCGGAAAAACTTGACACAAGCATGAAGTTGAGGACAGAGATGAATCTTTCTAAAGCAAATCTTAACTAGTTAGCATGGCATCTTTAGCAATGTGGAAACTCCCCAGTAGGGGTATATCTACATCAGCAGACATTATCCAGCGGTATGCTCTATAGTCTGTGTTCCTATCAAGGCATTTCTCTGAACTATTTCTTATGACATAGCCCTGTAATCTGGGTAGAAAGCCCTCCTGCATAATTCAGCCTTGGACAGTAGGGGCTTTCCTGACCTCTGCAGGCAGGCTTTTCGATAAGGTGGGAGCTATCACAGATTCTGAGCCTTACCCCAGCAAGGGTCATAACTAGAGATGGGCACGAACAGCAATATGAACCAAAAAAAGCCACAAACAGCCCAATCTGCTGTTCGCAAACAAGCTGTTTGTGAGGCCCCATTCTAAACGAACAGGTGGCCATTGCAAGTGTCCTTTGTTGCTGTTCGTGAAGCCAGACAGTCTGGCACCTGCAATCAATTCCCATGGCAACTCAGGCAGGGATTGTCTGAACTCCCTCTGAACTCCTGCTGTTGCCCTGGAAACCCCAATCAAAGCCCAATTTAGCTTGATAGGCAGGTCTGCAAAGACCAGGGAGGGAGGGGGGCTCCCAGCTCTGACTTTGCAGACAGTGGAGAGACACTTGCTGTTGGCATTTTGATAAAGAGAGTGCATTGGAGCTTGAATTTTCTTTGTGTGTGGTGGGATAAATATTTACCCTTTCAAGTTTCAGGGCTGCTGCCAGGATCTGGACCAAGCTATTATTTATTATTGGTACCTTTCTTGATGCCTGCTCAGGTAAGGTTTCTGGGAGTGGTGCGGTAGGGATCTACCCCTTCAAATTCCAGGGCTGCTGCCAGGCTCTGGGGCCAAGCTATTATTTATTATTGGTACCTTTCCTTGTGCCTGCTCAGTTCAGGTTTCTGGGAGCGGTGCAGTAGGGATCTTGACTTGGATGATGGCTGAAGGAGAGCCTGCTGGTCCCCATGAACAGCCAACCATGAACATGTTTGTGAACCGGGCTATGTTCGTGGTTGTTCGTGAGTCCCTGTTTGTGGATGGCAACGAACAACAAACATCATGTTCATTTTTTTCTGTTCATGCCCATCCCCATAACAATATGCTTGCTAATACGTGAGTCATAGAAGCATATACCCATCCAAAGTGCAACAATTGGTTGTGTCTCCTTGTCCGGTGAATGGACAGGAACTACCCCAGGTTCGCTGCTTCATAATGTCTGAATTAGCATGTTGGGAACAATGCAGAATGCTTAAGAAATTGAAATCAATTTTTGGAATTCCTCTTGTTTTGGAAATAGGAACAAACAATGCATGTTTTTTTAAAAAAAATTTAACTTCTTAATTTGCTGTAAGATTCTGTCGATGAGTTTGCATTTGAGAATTTTCTACTCAAAAATTCATTTACAGCTCTGCACCATACCCTTCAACACTACTGTAAAGAAGGTTTGCTTTCCCTACCTGTTCCTGTGGAAGATGCCACAGTGTGCACTGGGAACCAGTGTACCTGGGAACAATGCCATCTACTTTAATACCTATTTGTGGAAGATTCATTTAGCTTACTCTTCAGCCTCAAGTTGGCCTCAAGGCATTTGCCTCAGCAATTACATTCCACAACACAATGGTTATCAAAAGTTGGCCTCAGGCATTGGACTCGGTGATTACATTACACAAGATGAAGGTTATGAGAAGTTAACCTTTCCTTATTTGCAAAAGTGATTGACAACGGAAGTATTACATACTGTCAGTTGAGCATGAAATTTATGGACAGGTGCATAGTATAAATACAGAAGCTGAAGATTCTCGGTCTTCACATCGGTGATTTCATCCTTGAAAAGCACCAACAAGAAGCCAAGATGAAACTCCAGGTTCTTGCTGCCGTTCTTCTTGTCTTTCTCCTTTGCCCAAATGCCAATGGGGATTTGGGGGTAAGTCTGTTTTTTTTCCTCATAAAAGTGCCATATGATGTTTCATCAACGTTTAGCAAGATCTTCAGTGAACTTTGAAGGTGGTACAGAAAGATTTCTAGGGACTCAAAATCTTTCTTCAGGCATGACTGAACCCAATAATATGAGAACTCTCTTGTTTCTGTTTTCATTATTTTTATCCAGGGCATCAAGGATCAAGATATTAGGGGGATAAGTTGAATTGTCAATGCTTTACACTTGGACAAAAATGAGGGTCCTCCGCTTCCTACTTGTTCTGCCCATTATTACAAAATACAGAGAGGGGTCTAACAGTGCAATATTAAGTAGAATTATTCCAGTCTAAGCTCATTGATTTCAATGGGCTTAGACTGGCGTAACTCTGCTTAAGATTGCACTGTAAGTGGTGGAAGCTGCTAAACTCATGACAGTCCAAAACGGTGAATGTTTAGTGGAAAGTGCATTCAACGAAATTTAGTGGTATTAACTCCAGGATACACGTAATGCATGTGATTCACTCCCAGATACATGAGACAGCAGCTATTCTAACATGCAATCTGCCCTTTTCACTACAATGTTAAGAGTCTTCTCTGTTGTAATGTACAACTGGCTGAAGAGCCAACTTACAGTTCAGTCCCACTATTTGCACCACCTTCCTTTTCATTTTTTTTCTATCACATTTTTAAAGCAGAAGTGTATGATGATGAGAGGGAGAAAGCAAGAGGGAGATGTGAAGGGAGGAAAACAAAGGGAAAGCTAATATGAAAGGAATATGATAGGAAGTTAACAGCATGTCCTATGTTTGTTTATTTATTTATTTAATCACATTTCTAGACCGCCCTCCCCGTCAGACGGGCTCAGGGCGGTTTAACAACAGCTTAAAACAATAAAAACATTATAAAAACATTAAAACATCATATCAAACAATTAAAATTGGTGGGTATAAAATATTAAAATACAGCATTGTCCTGCATGGGTGGTGGGTCAAGCATATAAGGTAGGTTGTGTGTCCTGAAATGCTGAAAATAATTGTCCTCTAATTATGTGTGTTATCCACAATATAAGAGTCTACTTCTTGCTGCAGGGTAATAAACACCTCAGCTAAGAAATACTTCACCAGCCTTGGACATTGGGGTGGGGTTCCATTATTCTGCCAGAAGCAGCTAAATGAACCAGTGCCTAATAGATGATCCTATGCAGAGATGTATGACTGAAGTAACTGTTCATCTGAGACATACTAAACTGGAAGAATGTTCTTTCCTTTGTGAGAGGGAAATAAACTCTAGTGATTAAAAATAATAATAAAACTGAGGGATTTTTATGGAATGAAGATCAGGGAGAGTTTTTATCATTCTGGTAAGAGAAAACAAATGGGTTTAAAGTGTTATGAGAGTTACAAATTGTCTGCAAGATCTCACATCACTGTGTATGTGTGTGTAGCCGGGGAGGGGAAATCAAGATTTTAAAGGTGTCCAAAAGATTGAAGAAATAACTACTTTTTTTTCTTTCAAATTTTAGGGACTTCTCAGTGTTGTTGATGTAAGTATTACAAATATTATGAAAATCCCGTGTCTCAATTCCCCAGTGTGATTTGGAATGTTAAGAACAGACTTTGTTTTCTACTACAGAAGTGAAAATTGCCTATTTGTTATTGTGGATAAGCACCTTAAATAGTATGGAGGGAAGGTGGGAGTCTGACCCCCCCCCCACACAGATACCCTGGGGCAATACATGCAAGGATACTAGTGGTCATAGCAAGGCCTTCATTAACCTTTAACCATATTCCAGAAGACATGCGACTCATTATTATTAATGGTCACGATAAATGTCTTGCACCCTTTGCAAAGGACAAGCCACTTTTTATGTTTTAGCAAGGACCTAAATATTTTCTTCAGTAACATAACATTCGATACATGGCGATAAAAATGAGTACTCTTATACAATTGGATTTGAGATTTAATTCTTCTACTGTATCCTCTGCATTCCTTATTGAACCAAGTATTTTTTTTCCCTTCAGGTTTGGAGGGCACTGAAAATTTTATACAAACTGGCCCAAAAAGATCTAGAATGCTAGTGAAGAGTTCAATCATTTTCACAGTATCACTCTGATTCTGTAATTTAGCAAGAATAAGATTGCAACCATTGGAGTACATAATGTTTGTTGCTGCAGGAATCAACTCTAGTGCCCATCTAATTGGTCTTAAACTTTTAACTCTCTGTATCAAATCAATTGAAGATCTGGGTGGTAATAAACAGTCTTCAAAAATTTACATAGTAAGCTGTAGAGAGAGATGATCACTTCCATGGTAAACACTAGAGGTTGACACAAACTCAGAAAATACCGACCTTTGTGATTCGTCACATTTCATGAACCACAAACGTTCTCAAACTGGCCCTGGTTCACAAAGTGGTTTGTTTGGTTCATGAAAACGTCACTTCTGGGGCAGCAGAAGGTCTGCAGAAAGCTCCTCCCCTATTGCCTAGGAAGCTGATAGATCAGCGCCAGGCTGTCTGTGGTGACGAACGAAAAACGAACCAAATGAACCAGCCTAAAGTTCGTGGCTATTCATTAGAAATGGGATCTGATGAACTGCTGGTTTGCAAACCACAAACTGGCCTGGTTTGTGATGAATTTTGGTTAGTATTTTGGTTTGTGCCAGCCTCTAGTAATCACCTAACTTGAATTCATAAATAAGGGAGAGTCAATGCTCTCCATCATATAATCAACCACACTAGCGCCTCTAGATGTCAGACATGTATAGTCAGCTACAGGTCCACTCTATTATATCCATTTAAAATGACCAACTCATGATTTAATACACAGTGGAATAGCTGTTTCCTTTTATCTTTCTTGCTATACTTATTCTCCTCAAGGTCGTTTCTGGGGTTGGAATAAATCCACACAGGATTGACAACGGGCTATTTCTTAGATTAGTTCAGCTGTTACAGCTACTTGCTTGTTCTGTTCTGTTTTCTCTAGATACTAAGATACTTAGAGCGAAGGCGTGAACTGAGCTTAAATAAAAGTTCTTAGGTAGCAATTCAGTTCATTCATTCACCAAGATAAACTTCCCTTGGCTCACCAAGGCATACTTAAGATGGTTGTTGTGGGTTTTCCGGGCTGTATTGCCGTGGTCTTGGCATTGTAGTTCCTGACGTTTCGCCAGCAGCTGTGGCTGGCATCTTCAGAGGTGTAGCACCAAAAGACAGAGATCTCTCAGTGTCACACTGTCTCTCAGTCTCACACTGTGACTGAGAGCTGGGAAGCTACCCAGCGGCCCAGCTGCTCAGTCTATCAATTATACTTGATACTTAATAGGGTCTTCAAAGCATATAACTAGGGGTGTGCAAGCCAAAAATTTTCGGCTATAGCCGAAAGTAGAAAGCCGAAAGAAGATTCTCTATCGTTAAAGCCGAAAGCCGAAACAAGAATCTCTTTCGGCTTTCGACTTTCGGGATTCTTTCGGCATTATTTCGGCATTCTTTCGGCTTTTTTCTATGGGAAAATGCCTCCGTCTTCCCGGACGTCTGGGGGAGGCATTTTCCCACCGAATAAGCCCAAAATTGGTGGGGACCTTCCTCTAACCCTTCTCTAACAACCACCCAAGTTTCAGACAGATTGGACTTTGGGGGGCCATGTTATGGCCCCCCAAAGCAGGTCCCCCCATCCTCCCATAAGAAAGCGAAGGAGCAGCATATTGTTAGCATGCTGCTGCTCATCTTTCTTCATTATTTCCTATGGGGAAAAAATGAAGAGGCAGGCTTCCTTTGCCAGGGGTGGCATTTTGCATGCAAAATGCCCCCTCACCCTCAGGGGCCCTTCTCCCACCCCTCCTCCCACCCCCCACCAAGGCTCAGCCTGCTCCCACTTGGGGGGGCCATTTCATGGCCTCCCCAAGTAGGTGCTCTAATCTCTACCACTGACAGCTGGGGCTTGCTTGTGTTGCCAGGGGTGGCATTTTGCATGCAAAATGCCCCCCAACCCTCTGGGGCCCTTCTCCCACCCCTCCTCCCACCCCCCACCAAGGCTCAGACTGCTCCCACTTGGGGGGGGCATTTCATGGCCTCCCCAAGTAGGTGCTCTGCTCTCATCTCTACCACTGACAGCTGGGGAAGGCTTGTCTTGCCAGGGGTGGCATTTTGCATGCAAAATGCCCCCCAGCCCTCTGGGGCCCTTCTCCCACCCTTCCTCCCACCCCCCACCAAGGCTCAGACTGCTCCCACTTGGGGGGGCCATTTCATGGCCTCCCCAAGTAGGTCCTCTCAGCCCCTAAAGTCCACCCCTTACAGCCCCACACAAACCCAATTCCCCCCCAGCTGCCACACACAGACCCAAATCCCCACATTAGCCCCTCACAGACCCAAATCCACCCCCACCTGCCCCACACCCATAACCTCAGGAACAGGCTGGCAAAGGCCAGCCCTCTCCCTTTGTTCCCTATGCTGGGAACTTCTAAACTCTCTTTCCCTGGGCAATTCTGCACAGCCCAGGGGTGCCACAATGGTGGGCACACTTCTGAGTGCCAGCTGGTCCCTGTGAAAGAGCACCTGAACCACAGACACCCTCCCTCAAATTCCCCCACCACCTACAGAGATGGCTGGCCAGCCAGCCCCATTGTTCCCTATGATGGGAACCAACTGCACAACAAAGAATAAAACAAGAACAACACAAAATAAAGTTTTAAAAAAAATATTTTCTCCCTTCCAAAGTACAAGTAGGCAAAGCATTATGACACATTACACCAGCAGTCCCCCACACAGAAAAATTAAAACAAAACTCACTTAACATCAGAGAATCACAAAACACGATTCCTGTCAAAAACACTTTATTTCTTGAACAGCTTTAGGTTACACAGCAGGGGGGAACACCAAAGGGTATGGCAGCACTATCTTACACAAAAATAACACAACTCACTTAACATCAGAGAATCACAAAAGCACAATTCCTGTCAAAAACACTTTATTTCTTGAACAGCTTTAGGCTACACAGCAGGGGGGGAACACCAAAGGGCATGGAAGCAGTATCTTACACAAAAATAACACAACTCACTTCACATTAAAGAATCACCCCAAAAAATTGCTGTCAAAAGCACTTTATTTCTGTAACTGCTTTAGGATACACAGTAGGAAGGCACCACAGAGAAGGAAAGCAGTGTACTACACAAAAATAACACAACTCACTTCACATCAGAGAATCACACAAACACAATTGCTGTCAAAAACGGTGAAGTGGGTTGTATTATTTTTTGTAGTACATTGCTATCATGTCCTGTTGTGCCCTCCTACTGTGTAACCTAAAGCTGTTCAAGAAATAAAGTGTTTTTGCCAGGAATTGTGTTTTTGTGATTCTCTGATGTTAAGTGAGTTGTGTTATTTTTGTGTAAGATAGTGCTGCCATGCCCTTTGGTGTTCCCCCCTGCTGTGTAACCTAAAGCTGTTCAAGAAATAAAGTGTTTTTGACAGGAATCGTGCTTTGTGATTCTCTGATGTTAAGTGAGTTTTGTTTTAATTTTTCTGTGTGGGGGACTGCTGGTGTAATGTGTCATAATGCTTTGCCTACTTGTACTTTGGAAGGGAGAAAATGATTTTTTTAAAACTTTATTTTGTGTTGTTCTTGTTTTATTCTTTGTTGCGCAGTTGGTTCCCATCATAGGGAACAATGGGGCTGGCTGGCCAGCCATCTCTGTAGGTGGTGGGGGAATTTGAGGGAGGGTGTCTGTGGTTCAGGTGCTCTTTCACAGGGACCAGCTGGCACTCAGAAGTGTGCCCACCATTGTGGCACCCCTGGGCTGTGCAGAATTGCCCAGGGAAAGAGAGTTTAGAAGTTCCCAGCATAGGGAACAAAGGGAGAGGGCTGGCCTTTGCCAGCCTGTTCCTGGGGTTATGGGTGTGGGGCAGGTGGGGGTGGATTTGGGTCTGTGAGGGGCTAATGTGGGGATTTGGGTCTGTGTGTGGCAGCTGGGGGGGAATTGGGTTTGTGTGGGGCTGTAAGGGGTGGACTTTAGGGGCTGAGAGGACCTACTTGGGGAGGCCATGAAATGCCCCCCCTAAGTGGGAGCAGTCTGAGCCTTGGTGGGGGGTGGGAGGAAGGGTGGGAGAAGGGCCCCAGAGGGCTGGGGGGCATTTTGCATGCAAAATGCCACCCCTGGCAAGACAAGCCTTCCCCAGCTGTCAGTGGTAGAGAAAAGAGCACGTACTTGGGGAGGCCATGAAATGCCCCCCCCAAGTGGGAGCAGTCTGAGCCTGGGTGGGGGGTGGGGGGAAGGGTGGGAGAAGGGCCCCTGAGGGCTTGGGGGCATTTTGCATGCAAAATGCCACCCCTGGCAACACAAGCCTCCCCCAGCTGTCAGTGGTAGAGATTAGAGCACCTACTTGGGGAGGCCATGAAATGCCCCCCCCCAAGTGGGATCAGGCTGAGCCTTGGTGGGGGGTGGGAGGAGGGGTGGGAGAAGGGCCCCTGAGGGTGAGGGGGCATTTTGCATGCAAAATGCCACCCCTGGCAAAGGAAGCCTGCCTCTTCATTTTTTCCCCATAGGAAATAATGAAGAAAGATGAGCAGCAGCATGCTAACAATATGCTGCTCCTTCGCTTTCTTATGGGAGGATGGGGGGACCTGCTTTGGGGGGCCATAACATGGCCCCCCAAAGTCCAATCTGTCTGAAACTTGGGTGGTTGTTAGAGAAGGGTTAGTGGAAGTTCTCCACCAATTTTGGGCTTATTCGGTGGGAAAATGCCTCCCCCAGACGTCCGGGAAGACGGAGGCATTTTCCCATTGAAAAGCCGAAAGAAAGCCGAAAGAATCCCGAAACGTTTCGGCTTTTTTCTTTCGGCTACCCGAAACGTTTCGGCATTCCCCGAAACGTTTCGGCATTCCCCTAAAGAAGCCGAAACACTTTTGTTTCGGCATTCTTTTGGCATTCTGAATGCCGAAACGCACATCCCTACATATAACCTCACTTATCAAGCAAAGCCTTTAGAAAGAAACTTACATTGCAATCCTATGGAGAGTTACTCCAGTCTAAGGCCATTAACTTCAATAGGCTTAGACTGGTGTAACTCTGCATAGGATTGCACTGTTAAAATCCCCCAGGTTCTGGTTGCACTCACCTCACTGTGGAGATTCAACCATGCCCTTTTTTGCTGGGCATTTGGAAAGGTTTTTAGCCCTTAGACATTTCATGGTTTACCAGGCAGAAAGGTTAGTGAGGAGACTGGGTCCCCATCCTTTTGAACTCTACTGTTGTCCAGCAGTGGGTGTTATTGGTTGGGGAGGGTTAATTCTTTGCATACCATTCAGGTATACAGGCCAGGAAAAGTGAGGTGCAGAATAAAAGCTGACCTGGGTATGGATCGCTGGGTTTGCCCATGTTGTAGGTAGGCCTTTATGGAAACCTAGTTGACAGGATAACCTCCACTCTATGCAGGCAGATCAGCCTTTCTTTAATCAAGCCACTTTCAGGTCTGTGACCTCTTCATTCTGGGGATGTGTGAGTAAAGCTCTCAAAAAGCCCATTATTGATGTGAAAAATGGTAGCTGTGAGTGGTTGATGGAAAGAAAATGGCACCCACGAGGCTGGGACCTTCCAAAATGCACACCTTCCCATTGAGACTGCATGCAAACACACCTGATCTGCATTTTTTTTCTCAAGAAGAGCAAGCAGGTTTGGGAAAGTTCAGAGGAAAGTGGCGGGGGCAGGGGGATGAGAACAGGAAAGTGGATGATTAGAGGGTGTTTTGTCAATGCTAAAAAGAAGAAAAGTGGTCAAGTTTGGACTAAAGGAAGACAGGTCTCCATCCCTTCATCATTTTACAGTGCCATCCTCGGCAGAGTTCCTCCAATTTGGCTAACCCTGCTCTGCATAGGACTGCACTGTAATTGTGAAGAAACTGTGAAGATAATGCATAAAGGTATCAAAAATACTAAAGAAATATTTTTTCCTTTTAAATTTAGAAACTGAAGGAAGAAGTAAATGTAAGTATTATGAATCATTTGTGCGTTGCCTGAACAGCCTGTAATGTCCTTTGTGTGTGTGTATGTTATGTGCCGTCAAGTCACTTGCCTCCAACCTATGGTGACCTTATCATCCTCCTTTATTAAAATATCAGTATAGCCATTCAGATGATTCACAGGCCTCCTAAAATGAAATAAAGGTGTGTAGTTAAGAAGGTTCTGGTTGCACTCACCTCACTGTGGAGATTCGACCATGCCCTTTTTTGCTGGGCATTTGGAAGTTTTTAGCCCTTAGACATTTCATGGCTTACCAGGCAGTGAGGTTAGGGAGAAGACTGGGCCCTTATCCTTTTGAATTAGAGATGGGCACGAACCAGACAAAAAATTAACCATACATTTCGTGGTTCATCACGTTTCATGAACCACGAACCATGAACCGAGCCAGCAAATCACTACTTCCAGGTCAGCAGAAGGTCACTTCTGGGTCAGCAGAAGGTCTGCAGGAAGTCCATCCCCTGATGCCTAGGAAACTGATTGATTGGTGCCAGGCTGTCTGCAGTGATGAACTGAAAATTGAACAAAATGAACCAGCCTAAAGTTCATGGCGATTTGTCAGAAATGGGCTCTGATGAACCTCTGGTTCACAAACCATGAACCTGCCTGGTTCGTCATGAATTTTGGTTCGTATTTTGGTTCATGCCCATCTCTATTTTGAATCCTACTGTTGTCCAGTGGTGGGTATTATTGGTTGGACAGGGTTGATTCTTAGCATACTATTCAGGTATGCAGGCCAGGAAAAGTGAGATGCAGAATAAAGGCTGACCTGGGTATAGATCCCTGGTTTTCCCCATGATGTAGGTAGGTCTTTATGGAAATCCAATAGATAGGATAACCTCCACCCTATGCAGGCAGGCTAAGCTTTCATTAATCAACCTACTTTCTGGTCTGTGGCCTCTTCACTCTGGGGTTATGTGAACAATGCTCTCAAAAAGCCCTTTAGTGATGTGAAAAATGGCAGCTCTGAGGGGTTGATGGAAAGAAAATGACACTCATGCTGTCAGAATCTTCCAAAAAGCACACCATCCTATTGAGTTTCCTTCAAGAACTCCTGATCTGCATTCCCTCCCCCCCCCCCCGCCCCCCAAGAAGAGCAGGTTTGGGAAAGTTCAAAGGAAAGATAGGGGGGCAGGAAAGTGGATTATTAGAGGGTGTTTTGTGGATGATAAAAAGAAGAAAAGTGGTCAGGTTTAGACTAAAGGTAGACAGGAAAGGTGTTCCATTCCTTCATTGTTTTACAGTGCCATCCTATGCAGAGTTGCCCCAGAGTTGCTAACTCCACTCTACATAGATCCAGAGGAGTTAGCCGTGTTAGTCTGTAGTAGCAAAATCAAAAAGAGTCCAGTAGCACCTTTAAGACTAACCAATTTTATTATAGCATAAGCTTTCGAGAATCAAGTCAGATGCCTGATCAGGCATCTGACGAAGAGAACTTGATTCTCGAAAGCTTATGCTATAATAAAATTGGTTAGTCTTAAAGGTGCTACTGGACTCTTTTTGATTTTTCCACTCTACATAGAATTGCACTGTAGCTGAGAAGAGACCCATGCTTTCAGCAGATAATGCATAAAGATATCAAAAATACTAAAGAAATCTTTTTTCCTTTTAAATTTAGACACTGACTGGAGATCTAGAAGTAAGTATTATGAATCATTTGGGCATTGCCTGAACAGCCTGCAATGTCCTTTAGACTAGATCTAACCTTTGCCACCCAACTTATTACTATTGATTTATAGAAGCGTCCCTCTGAAGGGCTTGAGATAATCCTAGAGCTTCTTGTCCAAACCCTGTCATCTCCCTTTATTAAAATAATATAGCCATTCAGGTGATTCACAGGCCACTTAAAATGAAATAAAGATGTGCAGTTAAGAAGGCTATGGGTCCAATCACCTTACAGCGGAGATTCAACCATGGCCTCTTTGGCTGAGCTTCTGAAAAAGTTTTTAGCCTGTAGGCTTCCTGTTAGACATGTAGTTTCTTGATAGCATCTGCCTATTTTTAGTACAGGGCAGGTAAAGTTGTTCAATGCTGTACTTGAGAAAATCTCATGAAAGAATTTTAGATAGAAAGATAAAACATATGGCTATATTCATATATGGCTACAAGATTGAATTGGATTGTCTTAACTGACCAATACTGATCAATTGGTTAACTAGTCAAAGCATTATCATTTCCCACCCTTGCCCATGTTAAAAAAGAATCAACCACAGATTGCCCTGAGACAATCACTTTTTCAAATCAAGATGACCCATCTTCTATGTAAAAATGAGAAAAACAAATAGACATGGCAACATCAGAGAACAAACTAGTTTAATAGTAATTTTCCCTGCCCAGAAAGCCCCGTGGTTCTGTGAAAAGAGGAAAACTTTTTTTAGGTGAGAATTCTTAGCACCCTTCATGAACTACATTTCCCATAGTTCTTTGTAGAAAGCCATGACAATTAAACCGGTATAAACCCCCAAAAGTCTCAGTTATAGATACTATTTCAAAACAAGTCTCTGCTTGTCGCAGTCATATAATACATTTTCAAGTACTAAGGAGCATGCAAGATTAACCTTCTTTCTTTCTTCTTTCTTTTTAAAATTGAGGGAGAGTTAAAGAAACTGGAGGTGAGTAATTCAAATATTCTCTGATGAGTAATGTACCCTATCCTTCCCACCAGATTTTCCCTGGGTGAAGGCCGCAATAAATAAATATTCCTTGCTGAGTCAGACAGAAAGCTGATTGTATACTTCAAGGATATTCTTACATTTCACCTGTAAAAGGGAATTCTCACTATTCACACTTATGTGGGAAATACAGCGCACTTCATTTATACTTCATTTATACTCTGCCTTTCCCCCCAATGGAGACCCGAAGCAGCATACATTGATCTGCATTTAATCCTCATAACATCCCTGTGAGATAGGTGAGGTTGAGATTGTGTGACTGGCCCAAAGTCACTCAGAAAACTTAGGTGGCAGAGTGGAGATTTGAACCTGGGACTCCCAAATCTTTATCTGACACTCTACCCAAAATACCACATTGTCACTATAGTTGGAGGGTGTGTTAGATCTCCACAACACACACATGCTGTTCATACCTATAATAGTTTTACTGGTCTTACAATGTAGATGCAATCTAAGTGAAAACTCTGGTGTGATCAGGCAATGGAGACTTTGGAAACAGATTTAATTGGCCCACCATTTTACATCACAGATCAAAATGGCTGCCAGTCCCTTATCTGTTATCTAGATCAGGGAACTTTCTTTCATTTAGCATCCAACCTAGGAGCCTAAAGGTAGATTGCAGGATTCTGAATGTTGGGTCAGAGTGGCAGGAATAAGATGAAGAAAGTGTACCTCATGGGGAACAGTTACAAGAATGCAGTAGGGCACCAAAGAGATGAGCTTCTCCTCAGAGTGATCTTCAGGGGGTCCTTCATCCAAGAATCATTCTGTTATGGGATTTCATAGTTTTGGGGGCTCTCCCACTTAAGAGCACTATCAGGAGTGTCCGAGGGTCCTCCAGACAATAATTTTTCTAAAAAAATTAGGTTTGCCAAATTCAGTCTGGGAAATACCTGGTGATTAGGGGGTGTAGCCTGGGGAGGGCGGGGCTTGGGGAGGGAAGGGAGCTCAACAAGGTATACTGCCATAGAGTCATTGTCCCAGCAGCCATTTTCTCCAGAGGGACTGATCTGTGTTGTCTGGAAATCATTTGTAATTCTGAGAGATTGCCAGCCGCCGCCCCCCCCCCGG
Organism: Eublepharis macularius; assembly: GCF_028583425.1. NCBI lineage: Eukaryota > Metazoa > Chordata > Lepidosauria > Squamata > Eublepharidae > Eublepharis > Eublepharis macularius. The sequence continues at coordinate 47,650,057 of NC_072804.1, read as the reverse complement.
CAAGGCTGGCAACGTTTATAGACATATTTAATACAAAATTACAGGTTTAAATCTAAAGCACTGGGGGTGAACTCTGATAGACAAGAAGATACAGATACATTGTGAAATAAAAAATCTTCTGAGGAGATATCAAACGTGAAGAATAACTTCTTGTTTTCATTTATATTCAGGGTCTTGTTGATGACGTGAGTATTACAAACTCCCTTTGTTCTGAATAATTAGTAATGTCCTTTTAATTGGGGCCTAGTCTTTCATTACCAGATTTTAATTTTTGGTTCATACAAAAGTCTGTCACGTATCTAGCTATTCTGGAATTGGTTTTTCTTTCTTGCCTATTTTGCAGAGTAGCCGTAAGTCATAACTTCTCATCTCCTGTTCTATTTGAACGTATCAATTGGGTATTCCATTGGATTCACATTGATTGCCAGATAGTCTGATGTCAATTCCAAAAATGGGTGAGGGAGTCCCTCAAAGAATTCAATGAAAGCTTGCCCAGTCAAAGTATGCTCATTTAATGGCTATAAAAGTTTGACTTTGGTCACTTAAACATTAGTTGCCCAGCCTGGCTTGGATGCTATCTGGAAGCATTCTCTCCTCTCTGATTCCCCATAGCCTCATGCTCCTCCCAGATTTCCCCACTTTTCCAGACATCTTTTCCAAACCAGCTTTGTAGTGATGTTTTGAGAAAGAACACGGCATGGCCAGTCTGGCATTCATATGAACAGGAAACTTCCGATCTTCCTGATACCAGCCAGGTCAATGCCATTTGCCCAGTCCCAGACTCAAAGGCAACCATTCCCCTTTGCCATGGAATGCCTTATAAAAAAGAAAATCAGAAAACAGAATATCATTACAATGTTATAAGAACAATGAGTCTATCAACTTTTCTGTATTCTCAGCATTCATTTTTTAAAAAAACAAACCATAAATCTCTAGGCTCCCATCTCCTGTTATTGGAAGCTGGAAATTCTGAGAACCTGATATGCACAGGTCCTTCTCTCCCTGCCCCCCACCCTTGCCCAGAAGCAGGGAAGCAAATAGCAGCCATGGGAGACAAGGACAGGGAATCCTGCCATGTGGAAGCCCAGTTGCTGCACTGCTCTGTTGGGAGTTGCCATAGTCATGGGGCAATCATCATGCAAGCCTGTCCCCATGTGGAAGATACCTTTAATACGGTCTTTGAACTGCTATGTTTCTCCTACATTCTAGTGTTCATCTGTGAAATCAACAGCAGGAAGTATTTCATGTCCTCATCTGTCCCCCTTCTTGAAACACCAATGAGTGGTGGGCAGGGAATACCAGACTATTGATTCTGTGGCAAGCATTTAGATTCAAATATCAGATATTTTCTAATGCTTCTGTAGTATGGGATAAAGAATTAAGAACAACCTCATTGGATCTGATGGAGAGTCTTGCAATGTCTCTAGCATAGCCAGGTGGCTCTTGAATACTGATGGCACAGACAACCACATTTACTGCATGTTTATTGGGTTTGATGGGTCTCATATTTTTATGTTCAAGTTGAGACACTATTCAATCTGTGATGTCTTCACGTGGAGAAACAGGGCAATTCTAGGCATCTCTACTCAGATGCAAGTCACACTATATCTGGTGAGGCTTATAAGTATGTAGAGGCTCACATCCTAAACAATCCTCTGTCACAGTAGAAGGGCTTATTATAGAATGATGGTTCTTAAATATCCCTGTGGGGAACTAAAACAAGATTTTCATATGGCAAAGCAGGGGTCATTTCGTAGAAAAAGAGCTGGAGGAACTCATTAGCATAACTCATTAGCATATGCCACACCCCTTGACAGCACCAGAAGTGTGTCATTAGCATAACTAATTTGCATACGCCACACACCCCTGACATCACCTATCCTGGCTGTTTTGGACCCAATCCTGGCCATTCAGGGCCGAAATGGGCCCAAAACAGCTGAGAGGTGGGCAGGGCCACCTGTCATGTGACCTTTTGGGGGAACTGCCAGAACTGCATTCCTGCGCATTCCCCCTCGAAATGAGCCCTGTGGCAAAGTATTTCATGTGGCAAAATATGCATGAAAGAGTAGCACCTTCCTTTTAAATTTAGCTTGAAAGCAAACTGAAAAAACTCTCATAGTGAATATTTGGAACCCTGTGGGTATGGGTGAAGAAATCTGCATGATCTTTCTTCCTGTTAAATTTCTACAAGGGCTTTTACAAAAACAGTTTTTTCCAGCAATGCATCCTTTTTGAATGTAGTTAGTAAATGCACATACATTTATGTAGATTTAATAGTACCCATCACTTTCTTTTCCTTTTGGGGGAAGCACCAGCAAAATTTCTATTCCCAGGCTGCTGTTAATGGCACAGGACGATGGACAAAAAATTGTACCAAGTATTCTAGCTGTGCTCAAGGAGATCCCAGGAAAGAATTGCCTGGGTTTTTTTCTCCATTAGGAAACATTCCATACAGGACTGCACATTTTAACTGAATAAATGGTACAATTGCAAAACGAACCAATAGGTTGATTAATCAAAACATTATTTTCCACTCCTGTCAATCCTAATCAAAGAACAATGCTTTTGCAGCCCTTGGTGATTCATATCAATGAAATCAAGGTTGAGAGAGCATGCCTATCTTTGATGCGAGTTTTAAAAAGGTCAAATTGCATTAGGGCTAAACTGCAGCACCGAAATACATTGGTTTAAGTAATTTCCTGTCCTGAAGAAAGACTCGGAAAGTGTCGGAAAGTGTCATTCTCAGCATGCTCTATGAACTATAGCTCCCAAATTCTTTGGGCCTATTCATAATAGCTTTGTTGCTTTAAACCCAATAGAGTCTGTGTACAATTAATTCTGTAGAGTAGATACTCCTTTGGTACAAGGCATTGGGGGGTGGGGCAGGGCGGGTCCAGCTATCATCAGCTTGCTTCCCCTGTGGTAAAAGCAAGGAGTTTCCCCCCCAAAATGTCCTAAGCATGAAAGATTAATCAATGGTCTTTTTTAACTTTAGAAACTGCTAGCTACAGTGAAGGTGAGTATTACAAATCTGTGTATATTCTTGAGAGATTATAATGTTTTTCAGAAGGTTGATTGCTTGCCAGACTTTTCCTGTTTAGTTTCTAGAAGCTTTACCCTGGTAGTAACAGCTGAGACACTCAGGCCATTTTGGTCATGTTCTGAGCGCTGAGAACTTCACAGCAAAATGCTCATGAGCTAAACAAAGCTTTTTCAAATTCTCTCCATTGCATGCTGGGCAAACTCATGATGTTCATCTCAAAAATAGCACCACAGCAAGCAGTTTCACCCCTGGATGTCAACCTCTTGGTCATTGCAGAATATGGCTTCTTTTGCCCTGCCCAAGAATTAAATTATCTCATTTACCTAAGAAGGGGCAGCATATCACTCGAAGCCAGCTCTCAGTCTACTTGTCTTCTTCTTCAGAGAGGTCTCCAGGGAGTCTCTCATCAGACATTTAATCTGAAATGACACTTTAGGGTCTTTGTCTCTCTCCAACTCAAGGTCACCATCAATAGTGCCCCAATGTAGAAGTGATTATTTATTTATTTTAAACTTTTTCACTCCACTAAAGCTGGTTCCAAGTCTTGGAGAACCCTTGACAGAGAGGGCTCAGAAGCATTTCTATACCCACTATCAGGTTCTTGTTCTCCCACCCATGTGCCTGTGCATCCTTCCTTTGTCCACCTGCAAATTGTCCCACCATCTGCAGTCACAGCTGCCCACACTGCCTGCATGCCCTTTCTCCATGGTGCTGGGTGGTGGGTGCAGCTAGGAGTCACTAGGAATGATGATGCTTTGTGCACTACCCGCAAGCCCTTCTACAACAGTGCCCATCTCATCTCATCTTCCTGACCCTGAGCTCATATTCAATGAGCATAGCTTTATCAACCACCTAATGTCTAATCAGGCTAATCAACAAACCAAAATTGTATTATATAAAAGAGTAAGCGTGTTCCAGATGACTCACCTCCTACCCTGGTGCACCTCCAGAGGGCGCTGCCATGGAGGGAAGCCCAGGCGAGGCAGCCTGTCCCTCAAGAGAGCGTGCCACAGTAGAAAGCCCAGGCTGGGATTTGGACGGGAGCAGGTGGCAATGCCCACCCCTGCCTTCACCCAGCTGGGATCCAGAGGGGAGCAGGTGGTAATGGCCATCCCCCCTTCACTGGCCAGGATCAGGAGCAGAGCTTGATGCAATGCCCATCCCCCCTTCACCCAGCCAGGATCAGTCACAAAGGAGGAGGCAATGTGCACCTGCCCACGCTCCCCTTTCGAGAGCAAGTTGTATTCTTCCCCCACAACAGGCTTTGTTGCTAGTCTAAAAACAAAACATTGAATTCCATGTGCTTCTAACAAAAACAACAGATGATAGAATAAATTAAATGAAATAAAGTAAAGTAAATATGATTGGAAAGTTAAAAATGTTGAAAATAAAATGGAGCACAGCCACACTTCCCTTTGCCTATAGTCCTGAACTGGAGCCTCTGCAGTTCTCACAAGCAGGTAGGGGAAGGGTTAGGGTTGGGTTCAGGGTTACGGATTGGGTTAGGGTTGGGTTTAGGGTTAGAGGTTAGGGTTAGAGAGGCAGATGTAGTGAGTCAGCATCAGTGGGCTCTACCAGAATCCACAGGCCCCAGCTCCTGCCACTGGTTGCCATCAACTGATGCTAGTCTTGCACCTCAGTTTATCTCCTTGGATTCCTGGCAGGCAAACAATGTAGGAAGCAAGCTGCTAGAGCATAAATTCCCAAATTAAGATTAGCATATTAGAACACACTAAATCCCTATTTTAAAGCATTTGAATCTAAACAACACTCTTCTTTTCTAACATCTCAATTAGATTACAGCAATATGCTCTACTTGGTGCTGCCCTTGAAATGTTTCTTGAAACTACAGTTGGTTCAGAATGATGTGGTGTGAATGTTGAGGGGAGTGTATTTTAGAGACCATATCCGTCCAGTCTTCTTACATTTATATTGGCTCCCAATTTGTTTCAGGAACCAATTCAAGATCCCAGTATTGACCTTTAAAGCCCTTTATGGCTTTGGGCCACATACCTTAATAAAATAAACAAACAAACAAAAATTATGGACTCCCTTCTCCCATATGAACCTATGTGTCCACTCTGGTCATGCTTAGATGCACTACTTTGGATACCTCTGCCACCTGAAGCTAGGTGGGTTGGAGAAGAAAGTGCCTTCTTAGTCATAGTGTCAAAACTTTGGAACCTCCTACCCAGACAGATTTGTCTGTCTCCCTCTATTGTTGTCTTCTGCCAGTGCGTGAACAGTGATGTGTTTTGTTTGGCATTTCCCCAATAACTGTTGTTGGCCTTCCTCCCTGGTTTTGGTGTTATATGTGTATTTATAATTTTATTGAATTACTGTATATATACTTTATTTTAAATGTTTTTATATGGTGAAATGTTTTAACCTTTTGATGGTCATTGCATTGGGTATCCTATTTGGGTGAATAGAAATGTTTTAAATGAAATAACAAACAATCTCTTTAAAGTGTTGGGAGATATGGACTCTTTGTTGAGGGGACTTTACTAAAAGCTTTTTGGAAGCGGACATTCATAAATATGTAACTGACACAATGACTCAAGAAAGCTTTTGGGAATTTCTATAACGATCTTTCTAAGTGGCGTGAGTTAATGTGAACTAAATAATCTTATATCAAAGTACTTAATTCTTAATGTGTGAGGAAAAAAATCAGTGGGTAAGGTATGAAAAAATATGAAGGAATAACCACATTTCTTTTCAATTTAGATTATTAAAGGATGTTTTGTGGATGCTTTAAAAAAAAAGAAAGGCTCCAATTTGGACCAAAGGCAGAAAAAAATGTCCATGTGGGTGCAGACAGGGAAAGCGCTCCATCGCTTCATTGATTCTCAGTGCCATTCTATGCAGAGTTACTCCAACTGGCTAACCACAGCCTGCATAGGATTGCACTGTAAATGTGAAGAGACCCATGCTTTCAGTAGATAATGTATAAAGATATTAAAAATACTGAATAATCACTGTTTTCTTTTAAATTTAGCAACTGTCTGAAGACGTAAAGGTAAGTATTTTGAATCATTTGTGCATTGCTTGAACAGCCTGTTTAGACTAGATCCAACTGTAGCCACCCATGTTATTCCTACTGGCTGATAGAGCCATCCCTCTGAAGACCTTGAGATAGTCACAGAGCCTCTTGTCCCCCTTTATTAAAATATCAGTACTGCCATTCAGGTGATTCACAGGCCACTTAAAATGAAACGAAATGAAGATGTGCATCGAAGAAGGTTATAGTTTCAATCACTTCACAGCGGAGATCCCACCAGGCCCTTCTTTGCTGGACTTCTGAGAAGGTTTTTAGCCCTTGAGGTTTTGGCAGCTGAAATGGGATGTTGAGGTTGCTGTACATAGAAAAATATGTTGTAGTTTCATCCTTTGCTTCTTCTCAGGTATGTAGTTTTGTGATAGCATGGTTTTGGTGAAGTGGTTAAGAGCAGCAGGACTCTAATCTGGAGAACTGGGTTTGATTCCCCACTCCTCCACTTGAAGCCATCTGGATGACCTTGGGTCAGCCACAGCTCTTCTAGAGCTCTCTCAGCCCTACCCACCTCACAGGGTGATCGTCATGAGGATAATAATAACACACTTTGTAAACTGCTCTGAGTGAGCATTAAGTTGTCCTGAAGAGGGGTATATAAATTGAATGTTGTTGTTATTAACATTATAATAATTATTAAAATTATTAGAATTATAAAAATAGTATTAGTAGCCTTAGTATTAGTAATAGTATTAGTAGCCTTAATAGTTAATAAGCTGGCTTGGATGACAGGAATCTTAAACAAAACATATATATTGTCCATCTTCTCATGTACAGAAAATATTTTGTTACTTTCCACCAGGATTCATAAGAAGCCAATTTTGGCAAGTCCCCCCCCCCCCCAGTACATTTGATGTAGCAAGTAATCTGTAAGGGCATAAATTGCCAAATTAAAATTACCATCATAAAATATACAATGTACAAATTTAGATTAGATTACTGCAACAAGCTCTACTTGGGGCTGCCCTTGAAACCTGCCTAGAAGCTACAGTTGGTACAGAATGTTGTGACCAGAACATTTCAGGGAGTGGGTCGAAAGGAACATATCACCTCAGCCTGGTTCCATCTATACAGGTTCCCAATTTCCTCCCATGCCAAATCATATAGAGCTTTAAATGTCAATACCAGCACTTCTGTTATAAGACTTTGGAACTTGCTCTCCAACCAGATTTGTCTCTCTATAGATATTGTTGTCTTCCATGAAATGTTTTAACCTTTTGTTGTTCATTGCCTTGGGTGCCCTATTTGGGTAAATAAAAATGTTTTAAATGAAATAAGTAAAATAATCTATTTAAAGCATTGGAAGATATGGACTCTTTGTTGAGAGAACTTTACTAAAAGCTTTTTGGAAGTGGACATTTATAAATATGTAACTGAAACAATGTCTCAGGAAAGCTTTGAGGAATTTCTGGAAAGTATCTTTTTACCAGGAGTGAGTTAATATGAACTAAATGATCTTATATCAAATTACTTAGCTCATCATGTAAGCTTTCAGCCCCTACATATCATTGTGAAAAAAGTATGAATGAATAACCACTTTTCTTTTCCATTTAGAATGTAGAAAACTTAACAGATGAGGAACTGCAGGTGGGTGTTTCACATCTTTTGTGTATTGTCTTATTGATCTGGAGTGTCCTTCCTATTTTCTGCCAAACTGGACTTGTGATTTTGAAAAGGTCCCTCCAAAGAATTTGAAAAAGTAAAAATGGAGAAATGTCCCACCTTCTGGGTTCCTACCTCCTCCTCCTAGCTCTGCCTTCCTCCCTATTCACAGCCATTTCAAACAAGAAGACCTGAAGTTCACAGAGATGCAGCCATGCTTTTGTGAAAGCAAGCTAGCTTATGTATTTTCATGTGCTTTTGACAGCACTAGTTTATGAAAATAAACGAGACTCTTGAAGCTGATTGCTGATGTGAGCAGCTCCAGTAATTTCATGGCTTTGACTTGTTGGTTTCTGTTTTGCTGTTTTTCATGTTTGTGACTGAGTTAGTCATGGGTTACCAATGTGTGTGTTAACTGCTTTTAAATATTGCAAGTGACTTTGCTAATTCTTTTGACTGAAAGGCAGGGTCCAAAGGCCTGTAGCTTGCATTCATGATTAAATTATTAGGATTACATTATTAAAGTGTTAATAGATTTATGAAATTCTTCAAACAGAGAAAGCAAAGACTTTCCCCTTACTTTGTTTCCACACTGTGGGAAGCTAGCCTTTGTTAAACTTCATTATGATCGACAAAGGATACTAGTCAGAAATATCACATTATTGTCTGCTTTTCCATTAAGATTTTACTTCAACTATAAGGCTGGAAACTTTAATTAATTAATAATACAGGGATACAATCAATTTATTGATGAAGCGAAGGGTATTTCTATCAATAGTCATCTTAACTTCATCACACTCCTGCAGTTAATCACATTTATCAACTCAAGTGAAGTTCTCTGTGTTGGGGAGCTTGAGCAGCTTCAACCCAGAATTCTTGTGGAATGGGAGTGGAAGAGAGTGAAATTGGTACAGAACTAACAAATTATAGTGTAGCCACCAGACATGGGCATGGACAGAAAAAACCCCGAACATGCTGTTTGTCGTTTGTTGCTATCCACGAACAATGAACAATGAGCATGGACGAACATGACCTGTTCCTGAACATGTTCATTGTTCGTGGGGGCCTGAACCCCCCAGCCCTAACTCCCCCACTTAGCCCCCCTCCCCTCAAACCCACTTACCTGGCTGTTTAAAGATCCCTTTAAACTATCAGCTGGCGGGTGGCGGGGGGACAGCTGTTAGTTTAAAGGGCCCAGTCTTGGCAAAAACAGCAGTGTCTGCTGGCAGCTAGTTTGAGGGGTTACCAACTGACCTTCCCAATGTCCAATACCCACCACATTTGCAGGGGACATAGCCTTCATCGCCCTCTGAACCCCCCCCCCCAAGTTTCAGAGAGATTGCACCCAGGAAATGCATGATCCATGGGTCTCCCCCTTTCATGTCATTTTCTGTTTACAGTGGCAAAAACTGGACTGTCTGCTGCCTGGAAGCTACTTTGAGGGGTAACTTACAAGCCAGAAGGAAAGCCAGAAGGAGTTCAGACAGAGTTCAGACAGTCCATGCCTTCATTGCCAGGGGAATTGATTGCAGGTGCCAGACTGTCTGGCTTGACGAGTGGAGGACAAACACAACGAATGAGGCTTGCAACGACCTCCTGTTCATTTAGAATGGGGCTTCATGAACAGCTTGTTCACGAACAGCTGATCGGGGTGTTCAAGGCTTTTTTTGCTTCGTATTGCTGTTCGTGCCCATCTCTAGTAGCCGCATCTTTAGTGAAAATATGTTGTGGGTCCGGCTGTCAGTCCTTAACAAAGTGAAGAAAAGTCCTTAACCAGCTTCAAAATGCATGAAGAAGTAATTACTTTCTGTCTTTCTTTCTATTTTAGAAATTAAAAGAGAAATTGTCCGTGAGTATAACAAGTCCTGTTTGCACTTGCTGATATCTGTAATAGTCTTCTAAGTGGAGCATTCATCTTCCTTCGCACCTTTTCTTTCTGAGATTTTTCTGTGATTTGAGTGCCAAACTACAGGGGTTTTACTCCAAGTTTCCTCACATTTCCTACTTGTTTTTCCTGTGTTTTCCTCATCATTTTCCCATGCTTTCCCAAACTGCCTTTGAGAAACTTCAGAAAAATGATGCTGAAATACAGGAAGACAATCAATGGGGAAAAGGACACAAACAAGCTTGGAGCAAAACGATCGCAGTCAACAAACAACCCATTGAGTAAACCTCTTTGGTGATATTTTGTATCATTGCGTATAGTACCAGAAATCCTGGAATCCTGAAATGAAGATTTTCCAACTGAAGCTTATTTTTTTTAAGTAATAAATTTTGTTCTGCACGATATTCTTGTTCTGAAATATCTTCAATTTTTAGTTCCGTTTGCTACTAAATTAGGGAAAACATTTCAGGAATTTCTGGAGAGCAGAATAAACGAGTGATTCTCTAGAATCAGGGGTTTTGAAAAAAATAAAAATAAATAAAATTTCCTGTGCCTTTTGGCTTTTACTCTAGATAAAGGATGGAAACAAAAAAAGAAACATGTTTAGTGCAAATGTGTTGCAAGTCCAGCTGTCAGTCCTTTCTAAAGTGAAAAAAAGTTGGTTGTTGTGGGTTTTCCGGGCTGTATTGCCGTGGTCTTGGCATTGTAGTTCCTGACGTTTCGCCAGCAGCTGTGGCTGGCATCTTCAGAGGTGTAGCACCAAAAGACTTTTGGTGCTACACCTCTGAAGATGCCAGCCACAGCTGCTGGCGAAACGTCAGGAACTACAATGCCAAGACCACGGCAATACAGCCCGGAAAACCCACAACAACCATCGTTCTCCGGCCGTGAAAGCCTTCGACAATACATTGAAAAAAAGTTCTTATCCAGCTTCAAAAAGCATGAAGAAATAACTACTTCTCTTTTTTCTGTTTTAGACATTAGTCAAAGAAGTGCAAGTGAGTATGGCAACTCCTCTGTGTGCTGTTTGCTTAATCTCTAGTTATCTTTTAAAATTGACTGTAGTCATTCTTAGCACGTTTTCTTTCTGAGATTTTTCTGTGATTTGAGTGCCAAACTACAGGGGGTTTACTCCAAGTTTCCTCATGTTTCCTACTTGTTTTTCCTGTGTTTTCCTCATCATTTTCCCATGCATTCTCAAACTGCCTTTGAGGACACACACAAGCTTGGAGAAAAAAAACATTGCAGGTCAACAAAGCACACATTGGCTAAACCTCCTTGGTGATATCTTGCATCGCTGCCTAAAGTAGCAGAAATCCTGAAATAGCAAAATGAAGATTTTCAAACTGAAGTTTATATTTTTTAAAATAATTTTTGTTCTATTCCATATTTAAAGAAGCTTGCAATTGCACACTTTAGTTTAATGGAATGTTTCCAGTTGTGACTGTTTCTTTCCCAGCTGAGGACTGCAAGAGGAAGAAACGGTCTTAGCTGTTTTGTTGGGTGCTGTAGTAGAATTTCAAGAATCCCTCTGAAAATGCTCCGCTCTTGAACCAGAATTCAGCAGCTAAAAGGATGTTCTCCTCCAGCTTAGAGAATTCTTCAGGGTATCACTGCTCAGTCTAGGGTGGAATGAGTGCTGTGTAACATCTGGGGTGGGTATCTCCAGTCTTAGGTCCCCATAGGAAGTGTCCAACGCTTGATCATGATGCCACCCGACATTGACATAGGAAATATTGACTTATGGAATGTCAATTAAACTGCACACACATGAACACACACATGAAGCTGCCTTATACCTAATCAGACTGTTGACCAATCGAAGTCAGTAATGTCTACATCGACAGGCAGCAGCTCTCTGTGGGTTTCAGGTGGAGGTCTTTCTTATCTGCCAGTTTGGTGTAGCGGTTAAGTGTGCAGGACTCTAATCTGGAGAACCAGGTTTGATTCCCCACTCCTCCACTTGAAGCCAGCTGGGTGACCTTGGGTCAGTCATAGCTTGTAGCTCTCTCAGCCCTATCCACTTCACAGGGTGTTTTGTTGTGGGGATAATAATGACATATGGTTGTTGTGGATTTTCCGGGCTGTATTGCCGTGGTCTTTGAGAATACTTTGGTCTTTGACATACTTTGTAAACTGCTCTGAGTGGATGTTAAGTCATCCTGAAGGGCAGTATATAAATCAAATGTTATTATTATTATCACTTGCTCCCTGACCCATTTGAACTAGAGATGCTGAGGATTGAATTTGGGACCTTCTGCATACCAAGCAAATATTTACCACTGAGCCATGTCTCCTCCACAACCACAGAACAAGCCTGCAGATCATGTGAACATTCAGAAATCATCAGAAATCATGAATGACTACTGCTTCGTGTATCCATGCAGCTGCTTAACCTTTTCCAGCAAAGACTGTTTTTGTGCCCCCCACCCCCGCTTGAGAATATTCTGCAGTGGCCCAGGTTTGGATTTTTTCAAGGTCTGCCCCCTGCTTGTGAGTCTTTCAGAAGAGATGAGTGGGGCTTTTACACTCCTGGAAGGGTGTAAATCAGAATTATTGCACAGAGCTTTAGGGGCAGTCTGAAGAGTTTCCACACTGAAACGGGACTTTGTGGTTTCCCCATTGCTGATGTGGCTGCAAATAAAGCTCAGCAGCAATGGGGCTTCCACATGGCAGTTATAATGGTATTCCAGTGCCTTTTTTAAAAAAAACAATAAGCCCTCTGGTGGCAGGGGGACAAAATGATTACTATGGGAAAATGGCTCTCATGTGAGTGGAAATTTTTTTTTCCACCGGCCCAGCCACCATCGTGCCTTTACAAGGATCTTTCGTGAAACTTCAGAGCAAAGCAGGTTTTAGAAAAGTTGGGGGAAACAGGAGGTGCATGAATGCACTATAATGTTGTGAGGAAGCAGGGGGGAAACCCACTTTGCCAAAGCATTGAACTTGGGGCATACAGCCCATGTGGCAGATGTCTGAACAAATAAAAATACTTTTCCAGTTGTGCCCAAGGCATTTCTGGATTGATGATTTTCATGTGATTGTATTTGTCTTAATGTTAATGATTTTCAGTGTATGACAGCATACAGATTTATTGTACCTTCTATTCCTATCTGTCTTGGATCCTGAGCTGATATGAAAAAAAGATGGGCATAAAAATAAATGAATAAATAAATAAATGTTTCTTTTTTTTAACTTTAGACCAAGATTGAGAATACTGTAAGTATTTAAAATCCTTTGTGTATTAACTGAACAATCTGCAGTGCATTCTTTTCCATTATCTTTTATAACAAATCAAGTTTTGCCTAACAGTTTTTAGAACAGCATATCTGCACCAAAGTTAACAGGGATTAAATACAGCATGAGCAGAGCCCTGGCCAGTCCCAGTTGTAATGCATTCAGCGATTCATAAATGCTGCAATGGAACCTTTCTCTTAATTCTGGAAAGACTTAGATAAACTAGCAATACGGAGTATGCTGAGATTGCCTGCTCCTAGATTATGGTTTCTGAGAGCATGCCTTGAACCCCTGGGAGACTTGGCAGAAGTGTCATGAGAAAAAAGACATCTTCAATGTATCAATATCACTGCTGTTAAAAATCTGGACATGATATCACAGGATTTTGCTGGACTCTGTGGTAGAAAGCATAAAAATCAGCAAAACCCAAGAGCTTTTTCACCTGCCACTCATTTGAACACCAGTGGGGAATGAGGGGGCTTTTTGGTGAGGCACTTTGCCACCTAAAGCAGGCAAATAGTACCTCTATCCTTGACAGCACCAATAAAAGACTCCATTTGATTCACATTGGATATTCAAGGATTTGGTAGCATCTAAGAAGCTTCTCTCTTCATTCTGCTGCTACAACAAGATTTTGTTGTGCGACAGATGCCTGTGAATCCTCCTCTCCTGGCTTTTCCCCCTTACTAACCAAAAATGCCCTCTCCCACTGGATTCATTCTATTGTAGAGGTCTGAATAGGAGGGGAATCCTCTTATAACATAATTCAGTAAGCGTGTTTCTGACAACTCACTGGCGCATGCATAGTCCAGGCATGCCTCTGGGCCTTCAGAAGGCCCACAGGTCAGCTACGCCCTCCTTAGCTCTGATTGGACCAGCCAGCATGGGGCATGCCTGGCTAGCCTACGCTCCTCTCCCAAGCCTTCCACCCAAGCCTCCATCTACCTGGGATGGAGCACAGCTTTCCTGCCCTTTCCCCATGCCAAGCCTTCCCCTTCCAGGCCCAGAAACGTGGGGGCGTTGTGGCTTTCTTGTAGACCTGCAGAGGCCAGATCTACTCACCATAGCTTTGCAAGGTGGGGAGACCTGGCCGCCAGACCTGTGGAGGCCAGGTTTGTTTACCAGGGCTTTGCAAGATAAATAGACTTGGCCTCTGGAGCCACAGAGCCCAGATCTACCTGCTATAGACTTGCAGGACAGGTACACCTGGCCTCCATCCTCTCAGAGACGAGGCTGATGGCAGGGAGGCGGGGGAAAGCACCTCCCTGATGGTGCAGTGCACTCCTGCACGCTACAATAGGATGATTTTGGTCCAAAGTGGGCCCAATTCCACCCACTGCAGAGCACAGGAATCCTCCAGGGCCCTTCCCCCCCCCAGCAGTGCTCTTGGGCTCCGCACCCACCCGAATTGGGCTGGATTTGGTCTGGTGCAGAGCGCAGGAGAGTTGCAGGGTGCTTTCTGCCATCCCAGGCTCAGCAGCCACCATATTCACCCTGAATGGGAGCCAAATCAAGTAGATGCAGAGTGCAGGAGTGCTTCAGGGCCTTTTCTGTTTCCTCAACAGCGTTCCTGGGCTCCAGAGCCACCTGATTTGGCTGGAAGAGGCAGCAGGACGAATGGGCCTGCCTTCCAGCCCTTCTTTGCTGCAATCAGCTGGCACTGCTGCCCTTCTTTGGCCCAGATCTGGGTGCTGAGGAGGGGGCAATGCCAGACCCGGCCACCCTGCCCTCCCCCTGCCCTGATCAGAGCGTTGGCTAAGGGCCAATGCCAGGCCCAGTTGCCCTGGCCTCCCCCCTGCTCCAACTGGGGCACAGGGGAGGCAATAATGTTAGGCCCAGCCACCCTGTCTTTCCATCGAAGAGATCAGGGCGTGGGGGAGGCGGCATTGCCTGGCCTGCCTGCCCTGCCCTTTCTTGAGCCTGTTGTATTTTTTCTCCACAATGGGCTTTGTTACTAATGGCAGAATAAAAGAGACACTCCACTCATTCATTTGGGCTTTTGTAGCCATCACATCTTTCCATCTGAAAGAGTTTGTGATGGGTCAGTTTTACTTTCTCATCTTTCTTCATGAGGATGGAAGAAAGATTGACTGATCTGGTTAGCGGACTGTTGGGGATTCAATGGCCAATCAACAATTTCAACAGAGCCCTAAGGACAGCAACTCTAACCAATGAATTACCAATTTAAAGTTTTGTGTCTTTATAGAGAGAGACTTGATATGCCAGATTTGTTTTAATGATTCCATAGAAAGCGGTAAGAATGTTTTTTAAATAATCAGACAGAGGCTCTTTGTTTGCAAAAGTTGCCACGCAGATGTAATTCAGAGTTGCACAAGCAGGTCATGAAGGCACAGCCCTTCTCACCATCTGTTCCCTGAACTTGAAGGTCTCATAGTTATCAGCTGTTGATGGACATGCCCTTGATAAATTTTTCTAACCTTTCCCCAATCTCTTCTGAAAATCCTTCCACCTCTGTGATTATCCTTTTTTCTCTGCAGTATAAACACATGGTTGGAGCAACTTAAATATTATTAGGAAAATTTCAGAGATTTGTCACACAGATACCCCCTGTTCCAGATACTGGGTTGACATTTTGAGCATTTTCTAAAGCAATATGGTTCTCCTGAGGCTCCAGGAAACTGCCCTTACCACCTACTCATGTTTACGGCCCCTTGGATTAACAGAGGACCAGCGTTCCCATGTATCATTGTGAATGCTCCCCTCACAAGGTTTTCTGTAATTCAGATATTGAAAAGTATAAAACAATAATAATTTGTTTTTATGTTTAGGAGGGACAGGCAAAAGAAGATTTGGAAGTGAGTATTTTGAAATGTCTGTGTATATTGACTGATTGATCTTTAGAGTCCCTCATTCAGGTGACTAGTTGATTCTTGCCAATTTGACTTCCTAATTTCTATAAGTATTCCTGCAAGGAACTTGAACTAATTATTCAGTTCAGGCTGTAAAAATATTTTACTAATTACTACTAATTTACTACTAATTTACTAATTACCACTAATTTACTGATTAGTAAATTTTTACTAATTTAGTAATTATTTAAATCAAAAAGAGTTCAGTAGCACCTTTAAGACTAACCAACTTTATTGTAGCATAAGCTTTCGAGAATCACAGTTCTCTTCATCAGATGCATCTGACGAAGAGAACTGTGATTCTTGAAAGCTTATGCTACAATAAAGTTGGTTAGTCTTAAAGGTGCTACTGGACTCTTTTTGATTTTGCTACTACAAACTAACACGGCTAACTCCTCTGAACCAGTAATTATTTAGAAGTTGTCCCCATCCTTTGGGCCATCTTGGAACTGCTGCATTAGGTTTACCAGTCCAGCTCCAATTACTTGAAATTTTGGTGTGGGGGAAGAAGTGTCTCTTGCCTCCCTGCCCACTCCATTCTCCTGAGCCACACAGCTGGTGACATCATTTTAAAAGTCTGCTGGGGTCCATTTTTACTTGAAATGATGGTGTGTGGGGAGGAGGGTCTCTTGCTTCTCTGGCTGCTCCATTATCCTGATCCTGAACCAAAATGGCCCCACTGGAGGTCTCCTCCAAGGCATTGAGCCAATTAGAACCTCTCTAGGATTGAGAAATGACTTTCCCCTCTGCTGCTGTGCAGCCACAGGAAAACGAGTTAGATCCAGTTCCCTTGATCCAACTCATTAAAAAACAGCTTGTGTAGTTTGGCCCTGAGTCTATCTGAAAATAGTGGTTATGAAGGCTCTGGGAATATAGCAGCTGGCTGGTATGCTGCCATTGCCATGGCAGGCGTGGCGGTCTTACAGGAGCCCAATGGATAGGTGTGGGGTTAGGGTTAGGGTTAAGCTTAGGGTTAGGGTCAGGCTCTACGAGGGAGCCCTTAAGGATTGCATAGAATGTATTTTCAGGCCATAGGTAACCTTGCAGGGCATGAGTTGTGCACCCCATTAAGAGCTCTATGGAAGATTAGAAGGATTGGGTGCCACATAGCGGGCTCCATCTTCAAGAGAGTCATGATTCCCAGTCTGAGAACCTCTTCTGTGAATGTATATCCTGTGGTTCTAAATTTTTAATGAGTTACCTGGCTCTTCTAGACTTTAGTTGGAAATCTTTGGCTGATTCTCCTTGCATGGCACTAGAAAGTGACTATAAGGTGTTACATGCAAGAATGGCTGATTAAAGTGTTAAAATTAGTTGAGATGAAAAGTTTGACAATAGCACAACAGATTTGATATAGGTATGCTTTTACAGAAACTCAGTAGATAAGATAACTTACACTCTACACGGGCAGATTAGCTGTTTGTTTTGGTGTGTGTTATTTTCATTCTGGGGATGTGTGAGCAATGCTATGAAAAAGCCCTTTAGTGGTGTGGAAAATGGTGGCTATAAGTGGTCGATGGAAAGAAAATGTCACCTGTGCGGGCAGGACTTTGAGCCTATAATGCACAAAGATACCAAAAATACTGAAGAAATCACTGTTTCTTTTTAAATTTAGAAAGTGAAAGAAATTGTGCTGGTGAGTATTATGAATCATTTGTGCATTGCCTGAACAGCCTGCAGTGTCCTTTAGACAAGACTTAACCTTTGCCACCCAGCATATTCCTTCTGATTTATAGAAGCGTCCCTCTGAAGAGCGTCAGATAGTCACTGAATTTCCTGTCCCAGTTGTATTGTTCCCCTGTTATTAAAATATCAATACTACCATTCAGGTGATTTACAATATAAATGGACAAACCACAACCCTATATAGAATTAACAGGCTTGGCTCAAGTTCTGGAAAAAATGTACAACCCACTTTTCCCCCCAGGCGTTGGGTAGCTACAATGGGTAGTTTCAGTCACTGGGCCATGCATCTGTGTTGAGAGTAGTATTTATTCCTTTGAAGGCTGGAGTGCTTAGCTATCATGGTTTCTGATCGTATTTTAAACTGCTTTTAATATTTTAAGCCACTTAGAAAGTCCATGTTACTGAACAGGAGGTACAAATATTTTACTACATAAAAATAAAGGAATCCAGTGGTGGTCCATTCTGCTGCTAGAAATGAATTCAGTTGTAGGTTTAGAAAATGCTGATTTAAAGCCTACATCTTGTTGTCAAGATTTTGTTATTGTTAGTATTTCAGTTTAATGGAATCAATAGATTAATAAACTATCCCTGGCAGAACAAGATAAATATGTTAAAGAAATAAACAGTATAGCTTTCCAAGCATACGGAGCACTGAAAACATTTAGCAGTGTTTTTTTCCATAATACATCATATGGTATTTCAATAGAATAAATTTGAAGAGAGTCAAATATTTTTGCAGCCATTTGTGATGGAGAAAGTTAGGGGGCAATGTCTTTCCTACAACGTTTTTTCCTGCTAAGGAAAGCAACCAGAGCTTTTTTTCAGCAGGAATGTGGTGGAACGGAGTTCCGGAACCTCCTGAAAATGGTCACATGGCTGGTGGCCCCGCCCCCTGATCTCCAGACAGAGGGGAGTTTAGATTGCCCTCCGTGCCACTGGAGTGGTGCAGAGGGCAATCTAAACTCCCCTCTGTCTGGAGATCAGGGGGCGGGGCCACCAGCCATGTGATCATTTTCGCCAAGGGCAACCCACTGAGTTCCACCACCTCTTTTCCCAGAAAAAAAGCCCTGAAAGCAACTATCTGCTAAATTCCCTTTGCACTCTTCTTTTAAAGACACAAGAAGATGGGCAGTGACAGGAGACCAATCCTCTGTGTCTATGCAGATATTTACTAAATTCATTCTCTGTCTTCCCGCAAGAAGCATTTCACACATTTCTGCAAGTTTCCCATAACCAGAAGGTGCAAATGGTCAACTGATTAATTAACCAAAGTTGCTCCTATGAAATTTAATCATAGATCAAAAATGTCTCTGTTGCTTGTGTCAGATCAAAATGAGATAAACTATATTTGATGCACTGAATACAATTAAATTGCCTTGACAGCGACAGTGCAGTCATTCCCTCTCTCCATGGAGCTATGGAACTATATTTCTGTGAAAATGTTAGGGATCTCTGTCAGAGAATTTTCAGCACCCCCCACCCCAAATCACAATATCAGATGTTTTCTGCGGACCCTAAAAATTAGCTGTTTAAAAGATGATGTAAATATGTAGTTAAAATGCATTGTAAAAGCCACTGTGTTGAGAATTCCTGCTTATCACGATGGAGATACTAACAGGAATCACAAACTATATATTTATTTATTTTTTATTCAGAGCCTTGAAGAGAAAGTGCAAAACGTGAGTATTGTAAATCATTTGTGTATTGGCTGATTGATCAAAACGTTCTTCAAAATTAGGCCTAGTCTTCGCTTGCAACTTTTAGTCTCATTTTCAAAACTAGCCCCAGACCACAAAATAATGGAATAAAAGTTTGCCTATTGAAATTCATTGGAAAGCTTTGATTTTCATCCCAGAGTCACTTTGGTATTGCAAATCTTTTCAGTCTAAAACATCAGGAAATACAGATGAGAATTGGGTAGCTCTAATTTTTTAAAAATCCTTGAGTTGACTTGCTTTTCCAACAGGCACACAGCATGCCACCTCATTTTCAATGTCTGCTGGTGCCCATTTTTACTTGATATCATGGTGTGGAGAGGGGGGGGGGTGTCCTACCTTCCTGCCTGTTCCATTATCCTGAGCCAAAATGGCCCCTCTGGAGGCCCCCTCCGCAGCACTGAGGCAAATAGGGCCCCATGCAGGCTTTAAAAATAACATTCTTCTCTGTTCGTGTGCAGCTGCAGGAAAATGGGTTCGATCCTGTTCCCTTGACCCAATTCACTAAAAAACACCTTGTGTATTTGGGCCCTTAGACTATAAGAAAATCATGGTTATGAAGGCTCTGGGAATACAGCCCCTGACTGGTATGCTTCCATTACCAACACTTGGAGGTCTAACAGGAGCTCAGTGGATAAGTATGGCCTAGAGTTGGGGGGTGTCGGGCCCTACAAGGGAGCCCATGGGCTGCATAAAATGTATTGCCAGGCCACAGGTCCTGGAGGCCATTATTTGTGCACCCCATTAGGAGCTCTTTGTAGGAGTGCGGTTACCAAATAATAGGCTCCATCTTCAAGACAGTCACAATTCCCAGTCTGAGAACCTTTTCTGTGAATACGTATCCTGTGTTTTTTTACTAAATTACCTGGCTCTTCTAGTCTTTTAGTTTGACATCTTTTTTGATTCTCCTTGCATGGCACTAGAAAATAGCTATACTACATTACATACAAGAATGACTGATTAAAGTGTTAAAATGAGTTGAGTTGGATATACTCATAGGAAAGGTTTCATAATAGCACAATAGATTTGATTTAGGTATGCCTTTATGGAAACTCAGTAGATAGGATAACCTACACTCTATACAGGCAGATCAACTGTTCATTAATCAACCCAGTTTTTGGTGTGTGTTATGTATGAATAATGCTGTCAAAAAGACCTTTAAAGGTGTGGAAAATGGCAGCTGTGAGTGATTGATAGAAAGATACCAAAATACTGAAGAAATCACTGTTTCCTTTTAAATTTAGAAACTGAATGAAGATTTACAGGTGAGTATTATATCTCATTTGTGTATTGCCTGAACAGCTTGTAGTGTCCTTTAGGCAAGATTCCAAGTTATTCCTTCTGATTTATAGAAGTGTCCCTCTGAAGAGCTTGAGATAGTCATAGAGCTTCTTGTCCCAGTTGTATTGTCCCCCCGTTATTAAAATATCAATACTGCAATTCAGGTGAGTCTCAGGCCACTTGAAATGAAAGAAAGATGTGCAATTAAGAGGATTGTGGTTACAATGATCTCACAGTGGAGATTCAACCATGCCAGTTTTTGCTGAGCATTTAAATTTTTTTTAGCCCTTGGACATTTCATGGCTTATCAGGCATGGAGGTTG
Organism: Eublepharis macularius; assembly: GCF_028583425.1. NCBI lineage: Eukaryota > Metazoa > Chordata > Lepidosauria > Squamata > Eublepharidae > Eublepharis > Eublepharis macularius. Next base: position 47,629,363 of record NC_072804.1, on the reverse strand, counting down.
TCCTGTTCTTTTGTCCAGCGGTAGGTGTTTTTACTTGTGCAGGGCTAACTCCAATCATATCATTGAGATATGCTGGCCAGGAAAAGTGTGAGTAAAAGCTGACCTGGGCATGCATCCTAGCGTTTGCCCTTGATGTAGGTATGCCTTTATGGAACCCCAGTAGATAGGAAAACTTACAGTCTATGCAGGCAGATCAGCTATTCATTAACCAATCCAGTTCAACTCAGTTTTTGGTGGGTGGTATCTGCATTCATTGATGTGTGAGCCATGCTCAGAAAAAGCCCTTTAGTGGTGTGGAAAATGGTAATAGTGAAGGGTTGATGGAATTAAAATGGAACCCATCCACGCAAGTTCTTCCAAAACGCACCCCTTCCCATCCAGATTGAATGCAAACAAAACTAATCTGCATTTTTTCAAATAAAGATGACACTCATGCAAGTTTAAGAAAGATCAGAGGAAAGCAGGGGGAAGCCTGAGAAGTGGATTATTAAAGGATGTTTCGTGAATGCTTAAAAAACAGAAGAGCGCCAAGCGAAATGTCCATGTGGGTGTAGACAGGGAAAGCGCTCCATTGCTTCATCAGTTTAAAGTGTCATCCTATGTAGAGATTCAAACTGGCTACCCCTGCTCTGCATTGGATTGCAGTGTAACTGTGAAGAAAGCCATGCTTTCAGCAGATGATGCGTAAAGATAATAAAAATACTGAATAAATCCCTGTTTCTTTTTAAATTTAGAAACTGACAGAAGAAGTAAATGTAAGTATATGACTCATTTGTGCATTGCCTGAACATCTTGCAATGTCCTTTAGACAAGAACTAAATTTTGTCACCCAACGTATCCTTTCTGAGAGCCAAGCTACAAGTGACGCCTTACACAGGTTGGACACTTGTCAGCTTCCCTCAAGTTTTGATGGGAAATGTAGGCATCCTGGTTTTACAGCTTGGCTCTCTGTTACAGCTGCAAGACCAGGATGCCTACATTTCCCATCAAAACTTGAGGGAAGCTGACAAGTGTCCAACCTGTGTAAGGCGTCACTTGTAGCTTGGCTCTGAGTGACAGATGAGTCCTTCTGAAGAGATAGTCATAGAGCTTGTCCTAATTGTATTGTCCTCCAGTTATTAAATTATCAGTAGTAACATTCAGGTGGTTCAGAGGTCTCTTGAAATGTAAGAAATATGTACAATTAAGAGGGTTCTGGTTACAATCACCTCACAGCAGTGATTCAACCATGGAGTCTTTTGCTGGGCATTTGAAAAAGTTTTTCGACCTTAGACATTTCATGGCTTCCTAGGCAGGGAGGTTAGGGAGGAGAATGGGTCCCCATCCTCTACTGTTATCCAGCTGGAGGTAATATTGGTAGGAGAGGGTTAACTCTTAGCATTTCATTGAGGTATGTAAGCCAGGAAAAGAGAGATGCAGAGTAAAAGCTGACCTGGGCATGGATCCCGAGGATTGCCCATGTAGTAGGTATGCCTTTATGGAAACCCAGTAGATAGGATAACCTACACTCTATGTAGTGTAGCCATTTGTGTAGGAATTAGCCATTTGTTAACCAATCCAGTTCAATCCCGTTTTGGATGTGTGGTTCTGCATTCATTAATGTGTGAGCAATCCTCAGAAAAAGCCCTTTAGTGGGTGTGGAAAATGGCAATGGTGAAGGGTTGATGGAAGGAAAATGGCACCCACCAGTTTAGGACCTTGCAAAATGAGTTGCTTCCCATCCATACTGAATGCAAACACACCTGCTCCACAATTTTTCAAATGAAGATAATACCGGTGCAAGTTTGGGAAAGGTCAGCGGAAAGCAGGGGGTCAGCTGGGAAATGGATTATTAAAGGGTGTTTTGTGCATGCTTAAAAAACCAGAAATGCTCCAATTTGGACCAAAGGCAGAGCAAAATGTCCATGTGGGTACAGACAGGGAATGTGCTTCTTCGCTTCATCGTTTTATAGTGCCATCCTATGCAGAGTTATTCCAACTGGCTAAACCCACTCTGCGTAGGATTGCACTGTAACTGTGAAGAGACCCATGCTTTTAGCAGATAATGCATAAAGTTATTTAAAATACTGATGAAATCCCTGTTTCCTTTTAAATTTAGGGATTGAAGGAAAAAATAAGTGTAAGTATCATTAATCATTTGTGCATTTCCGGAAGAACCCGCGTGTCCTTTAGACTAGATCCAACCTTAGCCACCTGTCTTATTCTTTCTGATTTATAGAAGCGTCCCTCTAAAGAGCTTGAGATAGTCACAGAGCTTCTTGTCCCAACCATATTATCCCCCTTTATTAAAATATCAGTACTTCCATTCAGGTGATTCACAGGCCACTTAAAATGAAATAAAGAAGTGCATCAAGCTTGTCTATATCCTTCTTAAATTGTGGTGCCCAAAACTGAACACAATACTCTAGGTGAGGTCTAACCAGAGCAGAGTAGAGTGATACCATCACTTCATATGACCTGGACACAATGGTTCTGTTGATACTGCCCAGAATTGCATTTGCCTTTTTAGCTACCACATCATACTGCTGACTTATGTTCAGTGTATGATCTATTAAGACCACTAGATCCTTTTTGCACATACTACTGCCAAGACAAGTGTTCCCCAACCTATAATTATGCATTTGGTTTTTTCTACCTAAACGCAGAAGTTTGCATTTATCTCTGTTGAAAATCATTTTATTTGATTTAGCGCAGTTTTCCAGCCTGTCAAGATCATCCTGCATCCTCCTGACTCTGTCTTCTACCATATTTGCTACCCCTCCCACTTTAGTATCATCTGAAAATGTAATAATTATTCCCTCTATTCCTTCATCCAAATCATAAAAATATTGAACAGAATAGGTCCAGGACCGATCCCTGAGGCACTCCACTTCTCACTCTTCTCCAAGAGGATGAGGAACCATTAACAAGCACTCTTTGGGTGTGATCTGTCAACCAATTATAGATCCACCTAACAGTAGTAGGCTCCAAACCGCATTTTACCAACTTGCCAACAAGGATATTATGTGGAACCATATCAAATGCCTTACTGAAATCAAGATTAACTATGTCTACAGCATTCCCCTGATCCAGCAAGGTAGTAACTTTCTCAAAAAAAGAGATAAGTTTAGTCTGACATGATTTGTTCAGCTGATGGGTCGGTAGTTACCCAGATCCTCCTTTTCCCCCTTCTTGGAGATGGGGACAACATTTACCCGACTCCAATCTTCTGGCACCTCACCTGTTCTTGAACAGGACAGAGGCTTCAGCAATTACAGCTGGGAGTCCTTTTAGTACTCTTGGGTGCAATTCATCTAGCCCCGAGGGTTTCATTTAAAGAAACTAGGTGTTTATGTAGTACCCCTAGGCCGATCCTAGGCTGTAATTCCCTTCCTCCTTTATATGTACTGTTATTGCCATATTGAGGATCATTTCTTTCACAGGAGAAGACTGTGGAAAAGTAGGAATTGAGCAGTTCTGCCCTCTCTTCATTGCCTGTTACAATCAAACTGGGTTTGATTCCCCACTCCTCCACTTGAAGCCAACTGAGTGACCTTGGGTCAGTCACAGCTCTTCTAGAGCTCTCTTAGCCCCACCCACCTTACAGGATGATTGTCGTGAAAATAATAACATCACACTTTGTGAACTGCTCTGAGTGGGCATTAAGTTGTGCTGAAGGGCAGTATATAAATCGAATGTTGTTTTTATTATCATTATCATTATCATTATCATTATCATTATCATTATCATTATCATTATCATTATCATTATCATTATCATTATCATTATCATTATCATTACAAAAATAGTATTAATTGTATAATAAACTAGCCTTAATTGTTAATAAGCTGCCTCAGATGACAGGAATCGTAAATGAAATCTATCTATGGTCCATTTTCTCATGTGCCAAAAACATTTTGTTCCTTTCCACTAGGATTCATAAGAGTTCAAATTGGACAGGATTTTTCAGTACACAAAAATATTCGCACCTTTGGGTCTCACAATTTCAATTATTTGTGGTCTGCCACCTGACCATTTGATGTAGCAAGCAATCCGTCAGCATAAATTACCAAATTACAACTACCAACATAAAATACACAATGTACCAATTTAGATTAGGGCCGTTTCCACACACGTTGAATAATTCACTTTCAATACGCTTTAGTGCACATTTGTAACTGATTTTCCATGTGTGGAACAAAAAATCCACTTCTAAAGGATAACTAAAGTGCATTGAAAGTGCATTATTCAACGTGTGTGGAAACGGCCTAGATTACTGCAACAAGCTCTACGTGGGGCTGCCCTTGAAATCTGTCTAGAAGTCACAGTTGGTAGAGAATGCTGCAGCAATAATGTTGATGGGACTGAGTTGTAGGGCACATATCACCCCAGTCTGGTTCCATCTACACAGGCTTTGAATTTCCTTCCAGGCCACATTATATAGAGCTTTAAATGTCAATACCAGCACTTCTGTCACAAGACTTTGGAACTTGCTCCCCAGCCAGATTTGTCTCTCTCTATTGTTGCCTTTTGTGAAATGTTTTAACTTTTTGATGTTCATTGCCTTGGGTACCCTATTTGGGTGAATAGAAATGTTTTAAGTGAAATAACTAAAATAATCTCTTTAAAGTATTGAGCAATACGGACTCTTTGTTGAGGGGACTTTACTAAAAGATTTTTGGAAGTGGACATTTATAAATATGTAACTGAAACAATGTCTCAGGAAAGCTTTAGGGAATTTCTGGAAAGTATCTTTTTACCAGGAGTGAGTTAATATGAACTAAATAATCTTATTCGAAATTGCTTAGCTCGTCATGTAAGCTTTCAGCCCCTACATATCATTGTGAAAAAAGTATGAATGAATAACCACTTTTCTTTTCCATTTAGAATGTAGAAAACTTAACAGAAGAGGAATTGCAGGTGGGTGTTTCACATCTTTTGTGTATTGTCTTATTGATCTGGAGTGTCCTTCCTATCTTCTCCTGCCAAACTGGACTTGTGATTTTGAAAAGGTCCCTCCAAAGAATTTGAAAAAGTAAAAATGGAGAAATGTCCCACCTGCTGGGTTCCTGCTTCTCCTCCTAGCTCTGCTTTTCTCCCAATTCACAGCCACTTTGAACAAGAAGAAGACCTGAAGTTCACAGAGATGCAGCCATGCTTTTGCGCTTTTGTGAAAGCAAGCTAGCTTATGTATTTTCTTGTGCTTTTGACAGCACATGAAAACGCATGTGCCGTTAATTTATGAAAATAAATAAGATTCTTGAAGCTGGCTGCTTATATGAGCAGCTCCAGTAATTTCATGGCTTTGACTTGCTGGTTTCTGTGTTTCTGGTTTTCATGTTTGCAACTGTCATAGTCATGGGTTACCAATATGTGTGTTAACTGCTTTTAAATATTGCAAGTGACTTTGCTAATTCTTTTGACTGAATGGCAGGCTCCAAAGGCCTGTAGCTTGCAGTCATGATTAAATTATTAGGATTACATTACTAAAGTGTTAATAGATCTATGAAGTTCCTCAAACAGAAAGAGAAAGAAATCTCTTTCCTTCAAGTTTCTCCACTCTGAGAAAGTCAAATAAGCAGGCAAAGACTTTCCCCTTATTTTGTTTTTAGATTGAGGGAAGCTAGCCTCTGTTAAACTTCATTATGATCGACAAAGGATGCTAGTCAGAAATTTCACATTACACTCTGCTTTTCCATTAAGATTTTACTTAAACTATGAGACTGGAAACTTTAATTAATTAATAATACAGGAATACAATCAATTTATTGATGAAGCTAAGGGGTATTTCTATCAATATTCATCTTAGCTTTGTCACACCCCTGCAGTCAATCACTTTTATCAACTCAAATGAAGCTCTCTGTGTTGGGGACCTTGAGATCCCTAGTAGAGAATTCTTAGCAGCTACATCCCAGAATTCTTGTGATATGGGAGTAGAGGAGAATGAAAATGGTATAGAACTAACAAATTGTAGTGTAGCCACATCTTTAGTGAAAACACGTTGTGGATCTGGCTGTCAGTCCTTAACAGTGAAAAAAGTCATTAACCAACTTCAAAAAGCATGAAGAACTATTTTCTGTCTTTCTATTTTAGAAATTAAAAGAGAAATTGTCCGTGAGTATAACAAGTCCTGTTTGCACTTGCTGATATCTGTAATAGTCTTCTAAGTGGAGCATTCGTCTTCCTTCGCGCCTTTCTGAGATTTTCCTGTGATTTGTGTGCCAAACTATAGGGGTTTTACTCCAAGTTTCCTCACATTTCCTACTTGTTTTTCCTGTGTTCTCCTCATCATTTTTTCATGCTTTCCCAAACTGCCTTTGAGAAACTTCAGAAAAATGATGCTGAAATACAGGAAGACAATCAATGGGAAAAAGGACACAAGCAAGCTTGGAGCAAAATGATTGCAGGTCAACAAACAACTCTTTGGTGATATTTTGCATCATTGCCTAAAGTACCAGAAATTCTGAAATAATGAAATGAAGATTCTCCAACTGAAGTTTATATTTTTTGTCACATTTCCTACTTGTTTTCCCTGTGTTCTCCTCATATTTTTCCATACTTTCTCAAACTGCCTTTGAGAAACTGCAGAAAAATTATGGTGAAAATACAGGAAGACCATCAATGTGAAAAAGGATACAAGGAAATTTGGAGAACAACCATTGAAAGTTGACAAAGAAACCATTGGGAAAATCTCCTTGGTGATATTTTGGACCACTACCTATTGTATCAGAAATCCTGAAATAGTGAAATGATGTTTTCCTAACTGAAGTTAATATTTTTTAAAATGATAAATTTTGTTCTGCTCCATATTCATATTCTGAAATAGGTCTTTAATTATTAGCTTTGTTTACTAAGATATTAGGCAAAAAAAATCAGGAATTTTTTACTGTCTCTCTTTGATATTAAGTTAGATAAAGGAGGGAGACAATTTAGCTTCCAGTTTAATTGCTAATAACAAATGTGAAAAATGTTGTGCCAAAAAATGGTAGATCACAGAATAAAGCAATACCAGAAAGAGTGACAAGGTGGACCAGTTCCTGGTACATAAGCAGCATCAGTGTAGAATTTGACCAAATTAAAGATGACAAATGAACCTGAAAACTGATTATGAAGATCTGATGATGGCCAGGTATCACCTCCTAAGGTGACAGTTGGAAATATTTGAAGAAGCTTGCAATTGCTCACTTTAGTTGCATGGAATGTTTCCAGTTGTGACTAGAGATGGGTATGAACTGAAATATGAACCAAAGTTCATCACGAACCAAGCCAGTTCGTGGTTTGCAAACTGGTGGTTCATCAGAGCCCGTTTCTGATAAACCGTGATGAACTTTAGGCCGGTTTGTTTTTCGGTTTGTGAAGCTTAAAGCAGCACTTTTCTTGCCTTCAAACACCGTCTGCTTTTCTGCTGATGGGTGAGGGATCCCCCATCAACTGGAAAAAAAAAACAGTAGCCATTTGAAAGTAGCAACACTTTTCTTGCTTTCAAACACCTGCCACTTTTATCAGCTGAGACAACTAATGAGTTTCGTTTTTAGATCTAAAGCTTGCTGTTGTAATTAGATGAGTACCATATTATTAAAGTGTTAATAGATTTATGAAGTTCCTCAAACAGAAAGGGGAAAAAAATCCCTTTCCTTCAAGTTTCTCCACCTTGAGAAAGAGAAATAAACAGGCAAAGACTTTCCTCTTGCTTTGTTTCTACACTGGGGGAAGCCAGCTATTGTTAAACTTTGTTATGATTGACAAAGGAAACTACTCAGTTATCACATTAATGATTGCTTTATTGATTTATTGATTAAGTAAAGGATAATTTCTAGCAACATTAACCTTAGCTTGCTCTGACTCCACCCCTGTAGTTAATCACATTTGACAACTCCAGTGAAGCTCCCTGTGGGGAGGTTGAGATCCCTAGCAAAGAATTCTCAGCACCTTCAACTCAGAATTCTTGTCAAAAGGGAGTGGAAGATAATGAAACTGGTGCAGAACTAACACATTATAGTGCAGCCACATCTTTAGTGCAAATGAGTTGTGAGTAGAGATGGGCACGAACAGCAATACAAACTAAAAAAGCCACAAACAGCCCAATCTAAACGAACAGGTGGTCGTTGCAAGCCTCGTTCGTTGCTGTTCGTCAAGTCAGACAGTCTGGCACCTGCAATCAATTCCCTTGGCAACTTAGGCAGGGATTGTTGGACCTCTGTCTGAACTCCTGCTGTTGCCCTGGAAACCCCAATCAAAGCCTAATTTAGCTTGATAGGCAGGTCTTCCTTTCAAGTGTGGAGCTCCAAATTTGTTACAAGGAAGCAAAGAGCAGGGGGGAGGGGGCTCCTAGCTCTGGTTTTGCAGACAGTGAGGGAGAGACAGTTGCTGTTGGCATTTTGAGAGAGAGGTAGAGTGCATTGGAGCTTGAATTTTTTTTGTGTATGGTGGGATAGGGATCTACCCCTTCAAGTTCCAGGGCTGCTGCCAGGCTCTGGGCCAAGCCATTATTTATTATTGGTACCTTTCCTGGTGCCTGCTCAGGTCAGGTTTCTGGGAGTAGTGCAGTAGGGATCTTGACTTGGATGATAGCTGGAGGAGAGCCTGCTGGCCCCGTGAACAGCCAACCATGTACATGTTCGTGAACAGGGCCATGTTCGTGGTTGTTCGTAAGTCGGTGTTTGTGGATGGCAACAAACAATGAACATTATGTTCATTTTTTTCTGTTCGTGCCCATCTCTAATTGTGAGTTCTGCTGTCAGTCATTGCCAAAGTGAAAAAGAAATCCTTAACCAGCTACAAAAAACATGAAGAAATAATAATTTTTCGTCTTTTTTCTATTTTAGGAATTGAAAGAGAAATTGCAAGTGAGTATGACAACTCCTCTGTGCAATGGCTGATTAATGTGTAATTGTTTTCTAAATGGACTATTAGACTTTCTTTCCTCTCTGAGATTCTTCTGTGATTTATTGTAAGGGAAGCAGGAAAAAACCTCACTTCCTAAAAGCACTGAACTCAGGCTATGGAGAAGACACTTGCTTCTGCACAAACAGAAATAATTTTCCAGCTGTGCCCTAACTGTTTTTGGATTTGTGGTTTTAATGGAACTTTGTTTTAATATTTAATGCTTTAATTGTATGACTGAATACAGTTTTATTGTACCTTCTACTCTTGTTATCTGTCTCAGAGCCTGAACTGATGTGGGGAAAAGATGGGCATAAAAATAAGTGAATGAATAAATAAATGCTTCTTCTTCTTTTTTTAAACTTTAGACTCTGGTTGAGAGTGCTGTGAGTATTTCAAATCCTCTGTGGGTTAACTGAATAATCTGCAGTGCTTTCTTTCCCATTATCTTTTATTAAAAAATTATGTTTTGCCTCTCAGTTTTTAGAACAGTATGTCTGCAAGAGCCCTTGTGATCCACAGACCAATTCTGCCCCAAAGTTAACAGGGCTTAGCTATAGCATGAGCAGAGCCTTGGCCAGTCCCAGTTGTACTGCATTCAGTCATTCATAAATGCTGCAATGGACCTTTTCTCTTCTCTTAATTCTGGAAAGGCTTAGATACACTAGCAATATGAAGTATGCTGAGATTGCCTGCTCCTAGATTATGGATTCTAGGTGCATGCCTTGAATCCCTGGGAGACTTGACATAAGTGTCATGGGAAAAAAGACATCTTCAATGTATTAATATCACTTCTGTTAAAAATCTGGATATGATATCAACAGGTGCTGTAGGATTTTGCCGGTTTCTATGGTAAAAAACATAAAAATCAGCAAAACCCAAGAGCTTTTTCACCTGCCACTCATTTGAACACCAGTGGGGAATGAGGGGGCTTTTTGGTGAGGGACTGTGCCACCTAAAGCAGGCAAATAGCATGCCTATCCTTGACTTCACCAGTAAAAGTTTCCATTTGATTCAAATTGGTTATTAGAGGATTTGGTAACATCTAAGACAGAGGCTCTTTGTTTGCAAAAGTTGCCACCTATCTGTGACTCAGAAGGGCACAAGCAGGTCATGAAGACCATAGCCCTCCTCACCGTCTCTTTCCTGAACTTGAAGGTCCCGCTTTGTTCTCATGGCTATAGACCTGCCCTTGATCAATTTTTCTAACTTCCCCCCAACCTCTTCTGAAAATGTGTCCACCTCTGTGATTAATTATACTTTTTTCTCTCCAATAAAAACATGTGGTTGGAGCAACCTAAATATTATTAGGAAAATTTCAGAGATATGCCAGACAGATGACCCCTGTTCCAGATTCTGGGTTGACATTTTGAGCATTTTCTAAAGCAATATGGTTCTCCTGGATCCTGAGGCTCCAGGAAACTGCCCTTACCACCTACTCAGGTTTACGGCCCCTTGGATTAACAGAGGACAAGCGTTCCCATGTATCATTGTGAATGCTCCCCTCACAAGACTTTCTGTAAGTCAGATATTGAAAAGAACAAAACAATAACAATTTGCTTTTATATTTAGGAGGGAGATGCGAAAAAAGAATTGGAAGTGAGTATTATGAAACATCTGTGTATTGTATTGACTGAATGATCTTTAGAGTCCCTCATACAGGTGTCTAGTTGTTTCTTGCCATTTTTACTTGCTGATTTCTAGAAGTGTTCCTTCAAGGAACGTGAACTAGTTATTTAGAAGTTGTCCCCATCCTTCAGGCCATATTGGTACTGCTGCCTTATGTGTGGGGGGAGGAGGAGCTAATGCCTCGCTGCCCGCTCTTGCTTCACTGCTTGATCCATTCTCCTGAGCCACACAGCTGGCCACATAATTTTAAAAGTCTGCCGGGGCCCATTTTTACTTGAAATTATGGTGTAGAGTGAGGAGAGACTCTTGCTTCCCTCCAGCTCCATTCTATTGAGCCAAAATGGCCCCACTGGAGGCCTCTTGCAAGGCACTGAGCCAACTCAAAGCTCTATAGGCTTGAAAAATAACATTCCCCTCTGCTGCTATGCAGCCACAGGAAAACGGGTTAGATCCAGTTCCCTTGACCCAACTTATTAAAAAACATCTTGAGTAGTTTAGCCCTGAGTCTATCTGAAAATGGTGGTTATGAAGTCTCTGAAAATACAGCAGCTGGCTAGTATGCTGCCATTGCCAAAGCAGGCTTGGAGGTCTTACAGGAGCCCACTGGATAGGTGTGAGGTAGAGTGGGGGGGGGTGTCAGGCCCTACGAGGGAGCCCATGGACTACATAAAATGTATTGGCAGACCACAGGTCTTTCTGGAGGCCATTGTGCACCCCATTAGTAGCTATTTGGAGGAGTAGGGGGGTGGGTGCCAAACAAAATGCTCCATCATCAAGAGAGTCATGATTCTGAGGGCCAAGCTACACATGACGAATGACACTTGAACGGCAAGTGGATTGAGTGGAGGGCAAGTGAACAGGGAGAAATACACTTGCCGTTCAAATGTCATTCGTCATGTGTAGCTTGGCCCTCAGTCTGAGAACCTCTTCTGTGAATGCATATCCTGTGGTTTTATATTTATACTGAATGACCTGGCTCTTCTAGACTTTTAGTTTGAAACATTTTCTTGATTCTCTTTGCATGGCACTAGAAAATGACTATAAGGTGTTTCATGCAAGGATGGCTGATTAAAGGGTTAAAGTAGGATAACCTACACTCTGTACAGGCAGATTAGCTGTTTGTTAATCAACCCAGTTTGGTGTGTGCTATCTTCATTCTGGGGGTGTGTGAGCAATGTTCTCAAAAAGATCTTTAGAGGTGTGGGAAATGGCAGCTGTAAATGGTTAATGGAAAGAAAATGTCACCCGTGTGGGCGGGACTTTTGAGTAGATAATGCATACGGATATCAAAAATACTGAAGAAATCACTGTTTCCTTTTAAATTTAGAAACTGAAAGAAGTTGTACAGGTGAGTATTATGAACTTCTTGTCATTAAACTTCTTGTCTCAATTGTATTGTCCCCCTGTTATTAAAATATCAATACTGCCATTCAGGTGGTTCACAATGGCTGAATCCACATTACCTCGGCGCATCCCAGTGTTGCACTAAATGTTCGCTAAACACCCAGAAGTATAGCGTCTTTTAAGCGCGATTTCTGAATCATGCTAGAAAGACGCTATACTTCTGGGTGTTTAGTGAACATTTAGTGCAACACCGGGACGCGCCGAGGTAATGTGGATTCAGCCAATATAAATGGGCAAACTGCAACCCTATGTAGAGTTAACAGGCTTGGCTTGGCTTCTGAAAAAATGTACAACCCACCTTTTTTACAGTCTTTGAGTAGCTGCACTGCCTGGTTTCAGTCACATGGCCATATATATGTGTCGAGAGTAGTATTTATGCTTTTGATGGCTGGAGTGCTTTGCTATCATGACTTCTGATTGTAGTTTAATGCTTTGTAAGAGCCACTGTGTTGAGAATTTCTGCTTATCATGGTGGAGATACCAATGAGAATCACAAAGCATATACTTATTTATTTTTCATTCAGGGCCTTCAAGAAAAATTGTTAAACGTGAGTATTGTTTATCCTTTGTGTGTTGGCTGAACAATCAAAATGTCCTTCACAATGGGCCTGGTCTTCACTTGCAAGTTTTAGTATCTTTTTCAAGAGCAGCCCCGACCACCAAATAATGGAATAAAAGTTAAAGTCTATGAATGGCTTCTTTTCTGTTATAGGCCATCAGTAAATTACAAGGGGTAAATATTCTATATAACATTTCTGTGTGCCCAGGGTTTTTTTTAAACATTAAGTTTGTTGAAGGGTAAGAGAGAGTGTGGTATGGCATACACTATTTTGGATTTGAGATGAGGAGAACTGGTTTCAGACAACAGCTTGGACCCAGACATGCTCATTGGTTTAACTTAGGCCATTATCTTTTTGTCCGCTTGAATGACTTGCCCATATGGCTGTTGCCATGTCCATTTGCGCCTGAGCCATTTAAACACCTTACAATCCTTGAAGGAAGGGAGGAATATGAATGATTATGAGGAATAAAGGAAACACTCCTTCGAACATTCTGTTTTTGGAGTGTGCTCTTAAAAATTTTTAAGGTCACCAAGGGAGTTTTGAGGTAGAGTGGGGAACTTGCACACAGCTCCTTCAAATTGTAGACTAGCATCCTACCTGCTGTATCCTACTGGTCCTCAGTGGTAATTGGCCATGCTGTTTCGTTGCTGGAAAGCAATATCTCAGCTCTAGAAACTTTAATCAGTGGAGTGGCAACACAGAAGTAGAATCTAATATGGTCACCATATTTCCTAACAAAACTTATTTCCCATCTGTTTTGGAGGTGGTTTTGCATAACACTGTTTGTTGTTGGTCTATTTTCATGAGTTACTCTAAAAGTTTTTTCCAGGTCCCTTTATAGAAGTTATTAATCAATGAGAATGTCTCTTGCTGTCTCAGGAGCAAAGTCCCTTAGATTCAAGGAATAAAATTGATTAGAACTTCGGTCAGGATCTTTTCAGCTGTCATCCTGTAGAATCAAGTAGCTCATACATGAAAACCTATATTGTGTCGAGGGCATGAGAGGATGGAAGCCTCCAAAGCTGAGTTGCCAGCATCTCCTGGAATTCCAACTAATCTCTAGACCACAGAGGTCAGTTCCTCTGGAACTGGCAGCTTCCGAGGGTGGACCTTATGGCATTGCCTCTCACTGAGGTACCTCCCCTCATCAAACTGTGCATTCCCCAGGCACTGATCCCAAATATTCAGGAATTTCCCAAGCTGCAGCTTGCAACTCTATTCCGTGGGAGATATGCTGCTTGACAGATGCACTTTGGGGAAGGGTTAAGATATGTGGTGCTGTTGGTAGAATGGGTCTTCTTGGGGAATCTTCAAGGAATGTTTTTAATCAAAATGGTTGCTATAATGTGAAAGTTACCAAGTTAATAGGAACCCTCTGTAAACATGAACACAGGCATCAGGACCCAAGCAACCAATCTCAGATCATAGGTATATTGTGTTTATTACACCGTAAAACTGCAAGAAGAGTCACTTCCGGTTTTGTTTCTACATGGCTCCCAATATAACAATAGTTGTGGTAGAAGTAATACGTTGTTGAAAATAAGGATTTGGTAAAAGTTATTCATTTCCAAATTATTTATTTCAGTGGAAGAGAAAAGAATGTGCTGTGCATGTAATGGGAACTAAAAATGCTTAGTTTTTACTGGAACCCGAACCCACCCATGATCTGTTGTGAACAGATTTAAATACCCTTTGAGTGATTATGTTTTCAGCCACAGTTCTTTGGAGATGTTTGTGCTAATAGCTATCATTTGCTATCTAGAGCCAGTAAGTGAGAAGACTTACGGAAGATGATGGACTCCGTTGTCGATGACTTCCTGCTCATATGCTTTCTGCGCTGCCACCTCGAGGCAATAAAGTGAAAAGAAATATAACACAAATCACAGTAGTCAAACGTATAGAAAACCAGTGATTGATTCCGTTGCCTTTGTAACACAGGGCTGAGGGCAATAAGAACTGCCCCATTACTGCCCGGGAGGATGGCCAAAGCTTTGCAAAAAATAAAGAAAATTGCAACTGCACTGAAATGGTTCGTTTGATTTTTATTCATGGTCTGAGTAAGAAATTTCATTTTCCTCACTGCTGGTACATTCCTGTCTTTCTGATTTTCAGATTCGTGGTTTTAGGGACTACAGGGTGGCAATTCCATGGTGGTAGTTGGTATTACACAGCATATGTATTAAACTGAAGGCTGATTCAGACAATCTGCCTAGCGAATGCTACGGCTCGAGGTTTTGTGTCTGCATGAGGATGCCTTCTCATATGTATTAAACTGAAGGCTGATTCAGACAATCTGCCTAGTGAATGCTACGGCTCGAGGTTTTGTGTCTGCATGAGGATGCCTTTTCAGGGTGGACAACAGTGGGCAATGGGTTCAAAACACTGTGAGAAAATTTCTATGCTGGATTGAATGATAGATAGCATGTAAGGCCCAGCCCAGTTGATCTATATATTGGCCTACTTGCACAGTGGATTTGTGCTCCACTGATTATAAAGACGAGAGAAATTATGTTTTGAGTTATGAAAAGAAATAACAAAGAGCTGTCAAATTGCAACAGGCTTATAAGTTTCCAGCTAATGGGGTTTTCAAGAGAAGAGAGGCGAAGAGGTGGTTTGCCATTGCCTGCTTCTGTAACCCCAATCTTCCTGGGTATTCTCCTATCTGAGTACGGACTGTAGCCAAGTCTGCTTAGCTTCTGAGCTCTGACATGCTCAGGCTATTCTCAGTAATTTAAGCCATGAAGGATAATTTTAGGCTGCCTTTCAGTGATTGTGGGAGAGAGTGAGAAACACAACACCCAACCTTGATCTGTTTGTTAGAATTGAAGTATGCAGAAAGAGAAAATGATAACACGGAGACACCCTTGTGCAGAAGTCCTGTTAAGGCATTTACCATGCTCCTCATTTGTTACCCTAAATGGGGAGAGTCTCCTTGCGAGTTGGGAGACTTAGCATGCAAGGAGAGGCAGTGAGAGGGCTTAATGGGGATCTCCACCAATGTATATAGGGATCATTCCTGTAGAGAATTCTTAATAAAAACAAGCGGGTGTTCAACAAAAATGGTTTTTTATTAAAGGAGTAGCAAAAGCAACCATATGGGAAAGAACACACTACATACACATAGCGATAACTAGAAATAAATGAGGAAGAAGGACAGAGATTCAGGGTTTACCAGTCTAGAAGAAGAGGACGTCCATAGAGAAGAGCAGCTTGAAGAAGGAGGCTCAGATGTGCAGTCTGAGGTTGCATGGGTGGATCCAGAGCACACACACGGAATTATGGCAGAGGGTAGCCCAATTATACTGTGGAATGTACCCTGGGGTAAGATGGCATCTTCTGCACCAAAACACACCTGGCTGTCTCCAGAGGTGAGACAATACAACAGATTTGGTGACAAAGTTTTAGGAACTTACAAAAATATGAGACCATTTTCTGAAATCAGAAAACATGGCCGTTCTTCCAAGTGAACAAAATGTGGTGGGCTTGCTAGCCTTTCAATAGCTTGAATTAGAACTTGCCACCCCTCCCTTTTTCTGAATTAGAACTTAAGCAGGTTTTATCATCCCTTGAATTTTTAAACAAATTGGAGGTTCGTGGGGGTTGGCAGCCTGGTGTTCTAGTGAGTCAAAACCATAGGCTTACTCAGACCCTGAGACCAGAATAATATAACAAACAAAAGTGTGTGTGCGTGGGGGGGGGGGAATTTCCTAAAATTTTATGTGGGAAAGTATTTCAAGTAAGTAAGAAAAGAAGCAAAGACAAACAATGGGGGGAGGATGAGGAAAGATATAAGAGAAGGAACTGTAAAACAATTCCCACTTCTGGAACCACCGTTCCTTTGTTGCAATTTTCTTTGAAAGTACAGTCAGAAAGAGGCTATCCTTTGTTCTACATTTTAGTGTTTTAATTTACATTATGAATTTCCCAGAGCATATTTAGTAGTGAGACGTCAGCAAAATGTTTTACATAAATAAATCCTTAAGCTGACTTGGCTTGGTGATAGCTACTTCTGTTTTTCTTTTTCTTTCATTAGAAAGATATTATCTACATATACACACATATATCACACACCAGTACTTTGAATCGTGTTGGATGGTAAATCACGGAATTTCAATAAACATTCCAAGTGATCTACAGCTTTTGACTTCTCTAGTTTATATAACACTCACTTTTTTAAAAACTTTCCTTCTTTTTAGGGACAGCCTGATGACAGATTCTGGGCAAAAACTACACAGGCAGTTGTAATTAAGGCAAAATTGGCTCAGGAAGGAAACTCCCAAATTAGAGGGAAATTCCACCTTGAGTCTCAGTGAGAAAGGTAGATTATAAATTATGTGAGTGAATGAATGGATGAATATGCGAATGAATGAATAAACAAATTAATTAATAAATTGGGCCATTTGGTGTGTAGCTCTGTGTCAGGAATCCAGTTGCCAGAAACTCAACTAATCAAACTCTGAAGGAATGCAAATCTATCAGTCTCCCAGAGAAACTTGTACATGTTTGAGGAAGGGAGCTCTGACTCTCAAGAGCTTACACTCTGAAAATGTTCTAAGTTGATCAAACTCATCCCTAAGGGAAGAGGGATTTTTTAAAACATTTATGTAAGATTAGCCAGAAACTATCTACTCTGTTCTTGCCCTAGTGTTCTGCTTTACTTGTACCTGCTTGTAGATTGTTTCCAGATATCTGTGATTTCTAGAAAATTTGTGTAGTTAAAACCTTGCTCTCTGGGTTTGGACAATGGAGATGTTTGGCAAGAGCCCAGTAGCAAACCTTGGCTGGGTCAGGCACCCATTTATCTTGGAATTGGTGCTGAAGTGGACAGCTCCAGCATAGAGCAAGGTGAAATGGACAGCTCCTGCACAGAGAAAGGGAAGAGGGGGGAGCGGAAGCTGAACGTTTCTTGCTCTCATATATGCTCATGCACCCTTTTCTTGGGGAAATGGATACATCCTGACAGAACCTGGCCCAAATGACTCATCTGATGGTGAAATGCCTACATGAAAGCATCCTGAATGAAAAGGGAAAAGGAAAACGGTTATTAAAACAGACCTGACTTCTGGCAGCCTCAGCACACAAAACTGAGGTCCCAAGGTGGGAAGAGGTAGTTAGTAATAAAGACAGCGGGCAGTCTTATTGTACTTTGGTTGCATCACGAGAAGACAAGAATCTCTGGAAAAGCCAATAATGCTAGGAAAAGTAGAAGGCAGTAGGAAAAGAGGAAGACCTAAAAGGAGATGGCTTGCTTCAAAAAAAAGAAGGCACATCCTCCAGTTTGCAAGACATGAGCAAGTCTGTTAATGATAGGATGTTTTGGAGGTCTTTCATTCATTGGGTAGCCATAGGTCAGAGTCGACTTGACAGCATGTAACACACACATCATAGGCATGCACCAAAAGTATTGCCCCTCTCCTATTTCTTCCACAAGAGCCTTACCCTGCCTGTCCAGCAAGTGGCAGCAAAGTCAAAGATGCTCACATTGCAGTCCTTTTCCTCCCAAAATCCCCACATGGCTTCAGGATAGCCACTGGGAGTCAAAATGTCAGATTGGAGTCCCTTTGAGTGACCAGAACATTGATGTAAATCCCATATGCCATACACATGGAGTAGCAAAGCTGGTAATGGGACTTGGAAAGGCTACGTTTGGGCTTGGTGCTTTCCCCTGTCAGGAGCCCAACTTCTCCTTTTATGCTGAAGGAGGGGAAGAAGGGAAGGGACCCATGGGGCATGACACCACCTCACTCTCAGTCCAGGCACGTTTACATGTGTCAGCAAGTAGAAATCCTGAGTCAAATCCTAAATCCTACAAGGCTCTCCACCCTTCACATAAAGACATAACCCAGAGGAGTTCATCGGATGCATCTGATGAAGAGAGCGGTGGCGCTCGAAAGCTTATGCTACAATAAAGTTGGTTAGTCTTAAATGTGCGATGGGACTCTTTGCTATAAAGACATAATAGGGACAAAATTCAAGTCCAGTAGCACCTTAAAGACCATCAAGGTTTCCAAGGTATGAGCTTTTGAGAAAGTTCTCTTTTTTAGATACCAGGTGTCAGATACCTGAGAAAAGGAACATGGAATCTCAAAAGCTTAAGAACTTATACCCTGGCAATCTTGTTGATGTTTAATTGGATTCTATACCTGGATTCAATGGTGTAGTGGTTAAGAGTGGCAGGACTCTAATCTGGAGAACTAAGTTTCATTCCCCACTCCTCCGCTTGAAGCCAGCTGGGTGACCTTGGGTCAGTCACAGCTTCTCGGAGCTCTCTCAGCCCCACCCACCTCACAAGGTGATTGTTGTGGGGATAATAATAATATACTTTGTAAACTGCTCTGAGTGGGTGTTAAGTTGTCCTGAAGGGTGGTATATAAATCTATTATTATTATTATTATTATTATTATTATTATTATTATTATTATTATTATTATTATTATTATTATTATTATTGCAGACTGTTGCCCACCTCATAATAGGGACACTAGTTAACACGGTTACCCACCTCATAATAGGGACACTAGTTAACACGGTTACCCACCTCATAATAGGGACACTAGTTTTCCAGGAATAGGAGCTATCCTTTGTAAATAGAGAAGTGGAGGGTTAAATCTAACTTTCTGTCA